>NC_071387.1:19850398-21219564 GCF_022682495.2 Desmodus rotundus
TAGAGCTATAGACATAATGATTTACCCAGTGATGGTAAATTCTGGGTAAGTGCCAGATAAACTCACATTTACTGCAATAAGGAAATAAGTCTTTCATAGAAATATTGAATGTTCTCCAAATTTCCCTAAAATTGGATGAGTAGATACATATTTCCTCCAAAAATTCTTAAGTGTTTAAAAATTAAAAAATGTTCCCATTAAAGCTTTGCAAAACTGATCTCATAATTGGAAACTGGGTTTTTCCACTGTAGAAACAGATAAGTGTTACCCCCCACCAAAAGTACGAGGCTTATTACTAAAAATTATGTTAAAAATTGTGACTTCTCAGGCATTTCCTGGTCTTCTGTGCTGCCTTTTTAGAAGTGAAATTAACCGATTGTTTTTCTCTCTCAATAATACCACTCTGTCGGTCTTTCTCTCTCCTTCACTGTGTTTTGCTTTGCCTGTCACTTCTGAGAGTGACTGGACTGAAGTCAGAGCCGTTCTTCAGGTTGCCATAAAAAAAAGCGACTTCAGCAGAGTGATGTGGGACAAAGGGGTCTTGAGAGCCTCCTGAGAAGTGATCTCTGAGTGGGAAGATGCTTTAAATGAGCAGAGATAAAACAAATGAATGCACAACACTCCATGGACTTCCCTTAAGTCCTTAAACATAATACATCCCAATAATTTAAAAAAACAAGATAGCAAAAGTGGAGTTGACATTAAATCACATGTTTAGTCCATGCTGAGCAAAACATCAATTGAAATAACAAGGAGCATTGTACTAACCACCCCGGTGCTAACATTGCTGAGAAAGCAAGCCAGAAAGCAGCGTCAGGCCAACACTTCTAATTTTAATCACAGCTCTAAATAGTTAAGAGCACACCCAGAAAATGATAGTGTATATCTGAGTCTGGTGTTTTTTTGTGGTTACCCTCTCTCTGACATAACCTTAGCGCAGGTGGTTTCTCCTCTTATGGGCAAAATGCTAAATATGGTGTGTACTTTCCAGAGGCTGTGGTTTGAAAGGAGAGTCATGATGGCTTCTTACGTAATTACGTATGATGACAAAGCTTCTAAGAAAAAAAAAAATAAACATCCCATTTGGATCTCCTAAAAGTTTTTAATTAAGAGGGACCCGGTAAAAAAAGACACATAAAATTTTACAAGTCATGTAATTATTTTCCTTCACCTTTATTTTGCTTTATACACAGATGACATGATCTTTTAGAAGGCAAAGCAAAGATGTAGGCACATGTGTGGCTTTGTTTGTAATTAGTGGAGAAGACTCTCGTTTTTTAATCAGACCCCCATGCCTATGAGTCTTCTCTACTGATGTAGTCGCTGTCCCTTCGGTAAATGGAATGACTCACAGCACTGAAAGCCCCTGAGTGAGAGGTGCCATTGCTTTTACGGTGATCTGCACCAAAGTAGACTTATAAGTGCATGAATCTTGGCGACTGTGCTACTTTCACTGACCTGAAACAAGTAAAAGTGTGGTGCCCTGACATGGGTTTGTTGTAGAGATCTGAATCCACAAGGACAGGGCAACATCCGCCCTGGAATAAGGAATGAGCACAGCATCAACTTCTCCCCTCCCAGCTGTTAGGGGAGGCGGGAAGGGACTCACAGAGTGACACGTAGACCGTGCTAAAAGGAAACGTCCAGACCCGTGTAGCAGATCGGGGATGGACAACAGGTACATGCGAAAAGCTGGTGAATGTCTGCCAGCTGCGATAGGAATGGGAGAAGGTATTGAAAGCTGTTCAGATGGACACGATGTGCAGTCTTGAGAATACACATCTAAGCCAACAGCACCAGGACGCCAAGTGGGCGCTCACACTGGAGAGGCTCGGAGGCTCCCACCTGACAGGAAAGGGGACACCAAGCTGCGAGTTACTTTTCAGCTTTGCTGCCACATCAAGCATGGAAATAGAGCAGACAGCCTGGCTCTGGGGAGGAGAGTTTGCTCTGTCTGTAGCAGGTAGTTAGAAATATGAGTATGAAGCTGGGATGAGAGGTTGGAGCTAAAGATAAAAATATCAGCACATAGGTGGCATTTATAGCCCTGGAAGTGGATGAGATGACTACAAGCGTATACACAGAAGAGAGGTGCCGCCCAAGGACTAAGCTGTGGGTGGCCTGTTCCAATATTAAGGGGCTGGGAGGAAGAGGGAGGAAACAAAGAACCAACAAAGAACATCAAGGATGAATGATCAGATAATTCCTAAGCTATTTCAACTATTCTTGATCAAAGTGGTGGACCGAACCCTGTCCTTTCCTCCACAATTTCAGCAATGTGACAGTAAATGTATTTGAATAAGAATAAATCTACATACACGCTGGAACCAATGTACATGCCACGACTTGGACAAATATTTGGAAAGCAGAAAGTATCTTAATGTTCTTATTTATGAATAATGCAGGTCAGGGGAAATGTGAACTGCTACCTGCAGCAAATGTGAGCCAGTTGCCAGAGGAGGTGGGAAGTGATTTCACATGAATAAAGACTACAGGCTCTGAGGCAGCAGAGAGCAGGGAGGGGCTGTGGGTTGTCCCTCAGGGTGGCCAATGGGATGCCAGTATGTAGAACACATGGACCAAAAGGCTTCACCACCAGCTGTGGTGCCCCATGCTCTCCGAATAGATTGGAAGATCTGCCTGGGAAGGGACCTTAGTGTGAGTGCTGCACTTAGTAGGGTGGCAGAATATGGGGAGAGTGATAGGCTCTTACAGGGGCTGGGAAGGACCGAGGAATAACAGCGCTCTCCCGGAGTGAAATATACTGCAGTAATGTATTCTTAGAGGCTTTCATCGCTTTGGCAGTTTGGGGAGTTCTAAGTCCGTCTGCCTATTCACTTCCTACAAGCCACATAGCAAAGCTCCCAGGGAGCCATTGCATTGGCGATAGGAAGGCCCGGCTGCATAAACATTGCAACACAACTGGGAAGGAGCCCCACTCCTGCTATTGATGCGAATCCAAACAACTCATTTGTAATCATACACGGTAAATTAAAGACCACTGGATGTTTATGGAAACAAAAGCACAAAACAGGAGAGGCAGAAAAAACAGAAAACAAAATAATGTAAAAAACAGAACAAGACAATTCTGTGATATTTTAAATGACATTTCATCCACAAAATAGGGAAAATAAAACAAATTAATGGAGATTCAAATAAATTTTCAAAGTAAAATAATTGAATATGGTTATTTACTTGGCAATGCATAAATATTTACATAACCACCTGATTGTAGAATTTTGCCTTTTTTTTCATAATTCAAATCAACCAAATATTTATAGACGCTGACGGTGTAGAAGCAGGTGTATAGCTGACTGAGGTACAGTGTGGGGAACAGGAGTAGTGGCGGAAGTATGGAAGCTCTAACTGTATCTCACCTAGTCAGAATCAATGGGTAACCTTCACTTAAGTATAGTTTTTAAAGTTGCAATGATAAACAATGTAACTGATCATAAGATATTTAATATATCTCAGGAAAGAGAGAGGGGGTTTGAGTAAAAGTGTTCTAAAATGCCCATCTTTTAGGAAGGAGATATTACGTACCTTTTTAAATTGATCAATTCAGAAGGAAATCAGAGCAGATTTGTTAGGAGTGCAGAGGTAACCATCGAAAGAACTGAAACCAGAATAGGTAAAGTGCTTTGTATTTAGAGAACTTTTATTTTTTTATTTGTACCATTCTTAGAAGTTTTCTTTAAAAACATGTCTATGTATTGTTTTTATAAAGAAAATAATTATTTTAAATAAACTAATCAAGATCAGAGAGAAAGAAACAAATTTTTGAAACTATCATAATGCTTACACCACACTCTAACAGAGAAAAATTGATAAACTTTTAAATTTAGAAATTTATAGATATTGGTGCAAATGTATGTTAATAAATCAGATTTGGTATTAAATTAAAATATTGATGAGCCACAGCCAAAGAGAGATTATTCCCAGAACATAAAGATACTTCAACATTAGGAAATCAATTCATACATTTCTGCATATTAACAAATTAATTAAGGAAAAGCCACAATTATCTCAACAGACTAAAAACTCAGCATTCTTTCCTGATTAATAAAATCTTATAGTAAAAGACAAATAGAAGTAATATATTTTTAACATGATAAAAGTAGGCGAAACATGTATGACAAAATTTCACTCCTTAATATATAAAGTGCTTCTACAAGGCAACAAGAAAAAAAATATCCAATAGAAAAATATCAGTAGGAGGCAAATCATAGAGAAAATAAATTGTCCCCAGAACATTGAAAAAATGTCTGACCTTATTTTATTTAAAGAAATGTAAGCATACACCACAAAATAAAAAATTTAAACTATTATATTGGCAATGATTAAAATGTTAATGCTCAGTATTGGTGAGGTTGAAAGAATGGACTCATTTGGCTGAAAGATGTATACATTGGTAAAATAATGAAGGTAATTTCTCAATATGTTAAAAAACATTTAAAGTGTATATACCTTTTGATCTAGAAATTCCTTTTCTAGCAGTTACATCTAAAGAAAGTAGTATTCAAGATAGATGCTCACAAAATTCAGCAACAGGATTAATTACTAAAACATTGTATTTTATAATGAATGATAGAAATAAACCAAATGTCCAATAATAAAATAATAGTTAATTAATTGATAAGTCCATAGAATAGAATACTATTCAGCTATCAAATATTCTTGATATGGAAGATATTCATGATATATTCAGCGATAAAAGCAAAGCTTGAAACAATGTAACAATATGATCCTGTTTTTGTTTAAAATTATCCATCCATCATCTACCTCCCAACCTATCTACTTGCCTATCTGAAAAAGCCTGAAAGAATATTTGTCTTGATGTCAATGTCAGTTACCACTGATTGGTATTTTTAAATTTTCTTTGTTATTATACATTGTATATATTATTATTGTATATTATTGATTATTTTTTAAAATAAACAAGTATTTCTTTTGTAATAAAAAATGTATAGTTGACCCCTGAAAAATGTTAGGGGGTCAACTGACCCCCTCCCCGACAACACACCATTGAAAATCCATGTATACCTTTTGACTTCCCCAAAACTGAAGTTGTTTCTCAGAACCCATGAGGGGATTGGGTGTAGAACCCCTGCAGATACCAAACTCTGCAGACGCTCAGACACCCTGTAAGAAATGGTGTACATAATGCATCCCGTTGGCCCTCTGCATCTGCGGACTCGCGACTACTGATGGAAAATGGTACGGCTATGTATTGGAAAAAGACCATGTATAAGTTCATCTGTGAAGTTCAATCCTGTGTTGTTCGCAGGTCACCTGTAAATATTATTTAAGGTAAAAGTATGTATATATTTTCTCCTTCTGTAGGGTATAACAAGAGTTTATAAAACGAGTCTTATAAATCAATTAGAAAATGAAAAACACAACAGAAAAATAGACTGTAGATGACTCCCCAAATAAAACTATACATGAGCTGGGAACAAGAAAAGTTCAACCTCACTAGTAAATTAAAAAATGAAACTAGAATGAGATATTTTTCTATAACCAGGTGTACTAAAGGTCTCTTAAAAGTTATTTTTCTGTGACAGCAAATGATCAGGGCTATGAGATCTCCTGTACGATGCAGAGATAAGCCCTATTTCTAGAGAGTGTGACGGTGCATAACAAACCTGAATATTGTGCGTACCTTTGGCCCAGATGTTCCTTTCCTCAGAATCTCCATGAAGAGATAATCGTGGACATGTACAAATAAAGATGGTCGTTATAATATTGTTTATAATAGTGAAAATTAGAAAACCTCAAATGTTAAACAGTAAGAGATTCACTAAATTATGTTCTAGACATAAAATGGAATATCATTCAAAAGTCAAATTGGGCTTTTCAAAGACTATTGCATGACATGGAATGGGTTCATAAGATACTCCAAAGGGAAAAGAAGTGTTCCTTTCCTGCTCCATCACAATACCAGAAACTGGGGTTTGTTTTGTTTTGTCTTGTTTTTGGCGCCATGTGATACACGCTGGAACTCTTGCCATGCTTGACATTTGGCCACTTAAGGTGCCGTGGGGTCCCACTGATGCCTGTTCTGACCCCTGTTAACAACAGCACTGTGTGTCTCTCTCGTCCCTCTCTTTGAATGTATACAATGATGTTAAAATGGGAAAAATCTTTACTTGAAAAGAAAACAATACTTGTAAATAATGGGTCTATATCCCTCAAATACAGAACCTGGGGAGGAACGCTAAGGAAATGGGAGTGATCTTAACATAACTTGAAAATACATTTAGAGGTAGCAAAAAGATAAACATGCCATCTGCTTGACTCTGATTAAATTGACAGTGCTACATTGTATTATTTTGCTATTCAATAAAAACCCTTGGATATGGAATTAATAATATGAGGGGTGTAGTGTGTGCTCCGCAACCACATGCAATTACAAATCACCTCCACATAGTCCCGGAGGTTCGGCTGTTCCCTCTGTAAGGAACGGAAGCACCACAGTAGGGTGGGTGAGAGCCCTGGCTCTTTTGGTCATAAACTCGGCTCTGTTGCTCTGTGTGCTTGGGCCAGCTGCCTAGTCTCTGTGCTCACCAACAACACAGGGATGCTGTGAGGTTTAACTTAATATACATAGAGCCCTTAGAATACACATGGTAAGCATTCAATAAATGCTCTCTGGTAGTATTATTTTTAGTAACTATTACTATAGTGGGAGCTGCACTCATTATTTTAGATGTCAATTGCTAAAAATATTTTAAAAACTTGAAGAGTAATATAATATTTACTTGCTTGCTTGCTCACTCACTCACTGTATTTTCCTGTATTTCCATGGCTTTTTTTTTTTCTTTGCTTCTTTGAATATCAGAGCCTAAAAACACACACACAGACCAAGAACCTGTGAGACTGTAGGAGCCATGAGAAAGAGACAGGAAAGCCTGGGCTCCCATTCAGCAGTGGGGAGGGAAGCAGACTAGCTCACAGCAGCAGACGATAGAACCTAGAACCGAGGCTGTGGAAGCCGGGTTCTGGGGGCCTGGTGCCCCCTGCAGCACAAGCCACGTGGTAGGTAGTCTGAGAAACTGTCCAGGCCTGCTCTGCTGTGGGTTAGCTCTTCCGATTGGCCTGGTTTCCACATCTTTCCTGTATAATAAAATTATCTCGGTTGACAAAACCTGAAGACCTCTTTGAAGTTTGCAGAGCATGTGTGCCCATTTATAATATGCCATGGGTATCCACACGAAAGTTCCATACTTGCGGGTGGCCCGCTCTAATTGCTCCATTTTCTTGGCCTCTTGGCTTTCTGTTTTGGACTCACGCTGCCACCTTATTCTTCACCTAGTCCTTTGAAAGACTGTCTTGATTTGAACTTACAATCAGGACTTTTACGGAAAGCTCTTTAGTTATGTCTCAATCCTAACTTCCAATTTCCCTTTTTACAAATCAGAACTATGAACAAGCACGTCCTTCCATTGCCATAGCCCGTGGAACTCAGCTCTGGACTGAGAAGGGAGGGAAGTGAGACAGCAGACAGGCAGGGATAGAAACGGTGTACTGAGCAGTCAAATCAAAGGGGAGGGAATGTGAGCAGGAGGATTTTAGAAAACAATACTGATCGGGGTGAAGGAGAGGACAGAGCCTGGGTAATTTCTATGTTTTTGTCTTGGTTGCCTGGACTGACTCTGAATAGGAAATGGGAGGTCTTGCAGCAAAGACGACAAGTTGTTGCATGAAGGTAGATTTGGAGATTTCAGGTGGAGCCTGCTGGCAGACTGATGAAAGTCTGCTTTCAAGAACTCAGCCCGTTTCTCCATTGCCTAACTACCAATTAGTTTGACTTAAAGTAAGCAGGTATAGTGTAGACGGCTATTTTCTCTTCCCTGTTTATTTGCTTTGCAGGATAATTTGGGTTCTTACTCATATCATTCATGTTGGCCTTGGATAAAGATGCACTGTGCAGAGCTCCCCGGAGAAATCTAGTGCACCAGGAATCTGAGTCCCAGAGTGTTTTTTATAAGAATCACAAAATGGAAAATGATAGATTATCATGCAGAAAGTTGGTAAGCAACACTATATTGATTATACTGCCTATAGAATTGGTTTCTAAAAGGAAAAAAATGTCAGAAGATGCAAAAATATCATGTTTGAAAAAAGCCATAAGAGCATCTTGTGAAATCCCACATTGTAAACAATGGTTTATGAGATTTAACAGATGATGACAATAAAATTAATGAATGACAAATTTAAAATATGTGGCTTCAAAAGTAAACACAGAAGAAATGGTAATACTTTGCAACATGTGTATAATATCAGTCCCCAGTGATATTTATGATATTTTGAAGTTATTTTGGCCAGAGTGCTTATTTTCACATGTGAAATAAAAGGAAGAAATAGCTAAATAACTGAGAAAGGACAGAAAGCCTTGGAAAGAGAAAAAAAAATAAAGTTTAAGGCAAAGAAAAAGGTACCAATAAAAATTTCAAAGAAAAAGATAAATTCATAAGACACAAAAACACTTTTTTCCAAAAAGCTTTAGGAATAAAATGAGCAGATTAAATTCATTACAAGTGCACACAAAGGAAAACAGAAGCACAAAGACAGAAACGGGACCTAAAACTCACAGTAAGAACGAAGCCTGGCTGACTGACCGTTTTATTTCTTAGTAAACCACAACTCCGCAGATTATAGACACATATCAAAGTAGCCTTTAAGTGTAAGGAAGAAATTCAATTAAAAAAACCCCAACATCCATCTTTGGGTGAGGAGACAATGAATGGCTTCTCTTTCTTCTTAGTTTTCTGTGCTTTACTTAAATGTCTTACATGAAGCTACATTACTTTCATAACGCACAGGAATTAACTCTATTAAAATGAAGCTCTGTATCACATTTCATATTAAAACTTAATACAGCAGAGTCTTACTCTGCTGCCAGCTAATTCAGGAACTGAACAGATGACCTTCTTTCCTGCACAATATGTAATACGAACTTTCCTCCTAAGGAAGAGGAGTTACTCTGGTTATCCGACATGCTCCTAGCTTGTGTTTCTACTCATTAACTTTCAATAGGTTGGTTCTTTAACTTTTAGTAAGTTGGTTACTCTGCACTGTCTTTGTTTTGCCCCCAGAAACAAACAACATACTACTCCTGTCTACTATTATTCTTTCCTAAACATTTTTTTTAAAGTATTTTATTTTTAGAGAGGGGAAGGGAGGGAGAAAGAGAGGGAGAAAAATATCAATGTGTGGTTGCCTCTCGTGCGCCCCCTACTGAGAACCTGGCCTGCAACCCAGCCCTGATTGGGAATCCAACCTGCGACCCTTTGATTTGCAGGTGGGCAGTCAACCACTGAGCCACACCAGCCAGGGCCCTATCTAGGTCTTGTTAGGCCTCTGGCATTGGAGTCCTCCAGGCTCACAGAGTCCGAGAGGAAACGGCAGTGTTTTATTTGCGCCTCTTCGACCTTAGACGCTCACAGTTCCGTCTGCCCTCTCACACATGCGTTCCAGAATTCGGTGAATACTGGCGAAACTCGGTCTGTCCGCGGGCAGCCTGCTCCAGCACAGGCGCATTAGATTGTACAGCTCCAGGGGACAATTCTCAGGGCAGGAGAGGATGTTGCCGTCTCGCACATAGTAAATGACCTCCTCGTGGGCCATCCCATAGTAGGGCTGCAGGCCGTAGGAGAAGATCTCCCACAGGACCACACCGTAGGCCCACACGTCGGACTCCGTGGTGTAGCGGTTGTAGAAAATGGACTCGGGCGGCATCCAGCGGATAGGGATAGCGTCGTTCTCATTAGCTTTGTAGTAGTCCGCGGAATAGATGTTCCTAGAGAGGCCAAAGTCGGCAATTTTCACCACCATGTTCTCACCCACCAGGCAGTTCCTGGTGGCTAAATCCCGGTGGACGAACTTGCGCTCCGAGAGGTAAGCCATGCCAGCTGCTACCTGCCTGGCTATGCCGAGCTGCTCAGCACAGGAGAGGGGCGGGGGCCCGGGACTGGAGACCTGAGCCCTCGTGGACAGGTCGCTGTGACTGAGGCTGCACACGCTGTGAGGAGACATGCTGCGGAGGAACTCGTTGAGGTCGCCATAGGCCATGTATTCGAAGAGCAGGCACATGGGCTTCCCCACAGCACACACGCCTGGAACCAAATGACATCCTTTGTCAGGTGGGGTCTTTGAAAGCGGCACACTGCAAGGTCCACTCTAACAGCAAGTGACTAGATGAGAAAACCTGGAGCCCTGGCTTTTTTGTTGACAGCTTCATAACCAAACACTGACCCTATCTCTTTGTGTAAACATCTATGGACCTTTTACGATGCAGGGTGTCTATCACGCCTCCTAGGCTGCCTTAGTTCCCGACCCTGCCCGTGTGACATTTCCCCCCATCATCCTTTATCACAGCACTTACTCTCCTATGTCGCAATCATCCATTTATTGGAAGTCTCCCCGGATCCCAACATTTTAGCATTGAAAAGTAGAGACCGCGTTCTTTAAATTCTGCAAACCGACCACATGTCTGGCAGAGCAAGTTCACAGTGTTTGGTGAATGAATTTATGAATGGATGTTTGCTTTGAGTGTGTAATGTAATTCCTGTGTTTCTGCTACTTCTCTGAAGAAGGATAATAAGGAAGATGTCATATGAAATTTGGAAAGAATAACAAAAACAGTCCAGTATCTTAGATGAAGTTTTCAGGTAGATGCAGTAAAACATTCTGAAATTTACATTTTACAATATTCATTCTAGAAAGGAAAGATGTTAATGTAAAGAGTCTTAGATTTAGTGCCAGCAGGACATTTGTAAATCTTAACACCTTGCTGCATTTGAGAGGGAAAATGGGCAACTTGGAATATTAGATCATTTGGACATGGTTTTACATCACCATCAAAATAGACGATTAGATCTATTTTTTTCATGCAATAATTAGAAGTCTCTACTCAAAAAGAAGAGAAATAAAGAATACTTTTATCTTGGCTTATTTATTGTAGGGTTAGTTTTTACTTAGAGTTTAGCAAACAGTGAGTATATTTATATGTACTAGAGAGAAAATAGAAATTTAAAAAACCCAATTTTTCAAACTGAAGTGATTTAATGAAATGTTCCACTCCTTGATACCGAATATATGAAGGGGGATCACCCCAAAATGGAATTTATTTATAAAAATTGTATATTTATTCTTACATGTTAAAACTTCAGTCACCTTCCAAGTACTCTCCGTTTGATGCAAGACACCTATCAAGATTTTTTTCCACTGCGCAAAACAGTTTTGAACTCATCAGTTTTGATGCCTTTTAGTGATTCTGCTGTTTTTAGTTTCACCTGTTGCACAATGGCAAAACGTTTCCCTTTGAGGACTTTTTTTTTTTTATCCAGGGAAACAAAGATGAAGTCACTCAGGGCAGGATAGGGTGAATAGGGAGGGTGGGGCCCAGGGGTCCTGCTGTTTTTGGTCAAAAACTGCTGAACACTTAACATGGTGTAGGCAGGTGTGCTCGTAAATCACCATCCTGAATCGGGCAAATGCCTTGAAAGAGTCTTCAAACAAAACTCACTGAAGCTCAGTGCAGCCTCTCACAACACCAGCTGGTACGCCGATACAGATGGGTTCCTAGAGCACTCACCTTGGGGGAAGCCTGCTACAAGGGGCCCGCCTTCCAGAAGATAATTCTGGATTTGGAGGCACCCTCCCCTTGTATTATATGGAAAGAGCAGACACATTTCCCTGATCGATTAGTGAAGAAGGAAAAAAAAAGTGTAAGTGGAGTATGAAGGAGGAAAAACTTGGAAAGCCTCTGTTTTCTGATACAATGAATTGCTTCCCTTGTATTTGCATACCTAAGAGTTTCACAATATTAGGATTGTCAAATTCCGCCATGAGTGCAGCCTCCCTTTGAAAGTCAGCTTGCATGTCTGCTGAAGCTTCTTCTTTGAGCATCTTCACCGCCACCATAGTGAAAGGTTCACAGGGGAGTAAGCCTGGAGCCCTGGGGGCGCATTTATTCCGAAAGACATCAAAGGTCAGGAACATTATCCGTAGTCACATTGTATCTATCCATATCCATACACGCCCCCCACTTAGGCAGCCTTTCCCAGAGCCACAGAATCCAAGAAAGGTACCAATAAGTAGAATGTACTTAAAATTCCTTGATTTCAATTAATAAAAATCACTGGGGCTGTTTTCAACCTAGATTAAGTTGAAAAATGCATTATTTATCCATTATAGGAATCTGAAAGTGCACAGACCCAATGGGATTATCATTACCATCCTAACCCCTTAATCTCTGGCCAGAATCTAAAATACTCGAAAGCAGGGGCCATGACTTACTCATCTTTCTATCCCCAAAGCACCTAAAATGGTACCTGCGTATTTTCAGTCTTTAATAACTGCCTTTGTGAGATTTTTCATTAATCGTGTAAACATCATACCGGGGCTGCTTCACGTGGACGTAAAGTTGCGTCCTGCCCGAGAGCCCCAGGACAAAGTGGGAACTGGTGTTCCCATCCTCCGACCCAAGCAGACAGGGTGTTTTACTCCAGGTTCACTCCGAGGGCGGGAATTGGGCCTACTACCCCCTTATTTTCTGACATCCTTGCATTATTTCTTCCTTTTCTGTTTTGCCATTCTATGAACACCTGTTTATTATCTGCATACATCAGGTCCTGAGTTTCTGAACTGAAACACTAGTTCGAAGTAAACTTTAACCGAAGTGGAGAATATAGCAATAGAAAACAGAAGAGAAGTAAACTGGAGATTGTTTACTAAGAACGATGCAAGAAATTATGATTTAAAATGTATGTCAAAATTCTTTTTTTAAAAAGGAAAGACGATTAACCTTTGCTGATTGCTTGTAATTTGAACACTGTACAATGAAAGGAAGATTCTCCCCATATATACAACCCTCCTTTCCAGCAGGGAGGGGAATTACTTAGATTCAAAGTATAGTACTCAATACAAATAAGGCTAATGACACGAAGAATTAAACTAATTTGATAGTAAGTATTATACATACTGTATAGGCATCAAGATAATGGTCTGGTAACTTTGCAGACACAATGCAATTCGGTGGAGAGATTTTTTTACATGGGTCACTTTACCTTGCTTGAAAGACCCTTCCAAATGCTCCTTCTCCAATATCCCTCACATATTCGATATTATTCCTCGGATACTCCAGACTGAGCAATTTGGGATTCAGAAGGAGTGGCATCCTCTGGTACATGGGGTTCGGATGAAGTCTGTCTAGCAGGAGCTCAGAAGGAAGAGTAGTGAGGGTCACGGCTGCTGATTCTCTGCAGGATGAGACAGAAAAGAGCGGTCGTGAGCTCAGGGTCAGGTGAGGTCATTGTACTTAGACTTGGGTTCTACAGAGATGCAACACCTAGTAGGAAACAAATAAATCAGACTAAGTCAGCCCAAGATTGTTTCGTTTTAGAGCAATGAGGTATTTTGTTTGATCTGCAGTCAAAAGTCCCATTTTCTCAGGAATTTTGTCACTGCCCAACCTAGCAGTGGTGATGGAGGTGAGGGGGAAGGTGAGGGGCAGGAATAACCATATTCTCCCAAATTATTATTTAGCTTCCATCTGCTGTGAAGAATTAACCTGAAGACATGTAATTCTATGCAAAGAGTTCTTGGTATATTTAAAGATCCTGGTGGGGATGCTTAATTTTAAAGCGATGCAGTGGAGGTCATAAAGAGACTGGCAGCTGTATGAAGGCTGCCTCCCATTCCCCATTCCGATATTCAATATGAAAGTTTTAGAACATTACTACATGCAGTTAGCTGAAACTGGAATCTCACCTTTTCTTATTTTTCCATTGTTTTCGTCTTCGGCAGCAATAAAGAGTGGTTATGGTAAGCAGTGCAAATACCGCAAAGCTGGACATGATGGAGATTATTACAGTCATGGAGTATGTAGGTGAGACAGAGAAGGAGGAGGAGGAAGAGGAAGGCAGATTTGGAATGTCCACACTTGGCTTTGAGGACGTCATTGGTGGGAATGCTGAAAGTAAACAATAATTCATCAACCTTAAATTTTTAAGAGGTAATGTTTGCAGTCAAGCAATCATTGAACAAAATTAAATTTTAAGAATGTGTTTTATGCATCAGATTCTCCCTGGTTATACATCTGTAAAATCCAATTGTAAGAATCTGATGAGGTCTAGTTCTGGCCAGCATGACTCAGTTAGTTGGACGTTGTTCTGGGAAGTGAAGGGTCATCTATTCCAGGTCAGGGTGCATGCCTGGTTGTGGGTTCGGTTCCCCAGCAGGGTGCATGTGAGAGACAACCAACCAATCGATATTTCTTTCTCACATCAATGTTTCTCTCCTTCTCTTTCTCCCTCCCTTTCCTCTCTCTAAGGATAGATAAATACAATCTTAAAAAGAAAAAGAATCCAGTGAGATCTAGCTGTAAGCAAATCCAGCTTATAGAATCATAGAATTTTAAAGATGAGACTTAGAGAAAAAACTTTTTTTCCACAACAAATGCAGATCCTGGACTAGGGCTTTTCATACTGCGTCATACTGTTTTATGACCTGACGACAATCATGGAAATTGTTGTTAAATGAAATATTTAAGTGAAATTATACTTGAAGTCAGGATTGTCTGAAGCTGAGTTTTTATACTGTTGACTTACAAACAATAAAATGAATGGAAGAAGATGAAAATGGAAGTAGTGGAATACAGAGGAGCAGAAGTCAGTTCATCTCAAAGTTGACTCCTACCTATCAAACCCCTATTAAAAAGGTCTATGCAGCATAGAGACCCGCTAAAATCTGCATTACGGCTGCAAACCAAAGGGTGCCGTGTTCGTGTCACTCTGCCGAGTGCAAAATCCGTTGTATATCTCAAACTACCATGTGAATTATGTTTTAAATCCTTTTAACTGATTGAGTGAAGACAAAAACATGGATACAGAGTGTTTTAATAATATAATCAACAAGACTGTTTTAATAGTTAAGAATAAACTTTGCACCCTCAAAGGAGAGAACAAACCTTGGTTAAAATGTTCATGGAATAGTGACAGACATGGTCTTCTGTCAGGCCACCAAGGTGTACTCAATAAAATTCAAAAGTGGAAATTATGCCTATATATTATTTGACCAAAATGCAATTATAACAGATAAAATAAAATCCAATAGGACATTAAAAAAAGAAAAACAATTCAGTATCTTTTCAGTGAAGGAGTAAAAATTGGCCATAGTTACAGATTAGAAAATAACTTCCTAATAGTATGTATAGAATTTGTCCAAAACTATGCTGAATAATAAACTCAGAGCAGTATCTCTTTCCATTAGATAAAAAAATGAAAGAACTAAATATTTAATTCAAGACTTTGGAAAAGGAAAAAAATCCTACAGAAAACAAAGGAAAATAGATGGTAAAATAACAGCCGTGTACAAACAGAAGTTAGTAAGTTAGAATACACATACCACAAATGATATAATTAAAAATAAGCCAATAGTTGGCCTTATAAATATTATTAAGTATCCTAATCAGTGGAATTCTAATGTTAAAAAATAGGAAAGGCACAAACATACAAATTAAGAATGATAAAGGAATTATGACAGTAGATACAAAGGTCAATGAAAATAATATAATTATGCAATTCCATCTTTAAATCTTAAGAAAAATGATCTTAATGATTAAGTTTGAAGAATTAGAAAATCTGAATATAACTATAACTAGGAAATTTTAAAGTCATTATCAAATTATAGATGCATTACTTCAGTCTTGGAAGAGATAACACTTTCATATTTTATAATATGTTCCCGGAAGAGAAATATGTTTCAAATTATTTTAGGAAGTTATTATAACACTAATATCACAAGCTAGCAATGTTAGCACAAAAGAAAAGCACATTCATAGATTATTAAATGTAGATTTAAAAGATCTGAAATGAAATATTAGTATTTGACTGCAATATGGTAAGAGAATAACGATTAATATAAGGAAACATATTAATATAAAACATTACCAAGTCAAAAAATGTTATTGCAGTAGATACCTAGCGCCACTTGAACTAGGGTGTGTGAAAGCGGAGATTACAAGGGGCGCCCACATGTGACTTCTCGTCCTAGGAGTGGACACAGTGATTGTGTCCTGAGCACCCAGAGTGAAGCAAGTGGTTTTGGAGACCGTGTTTGGTCACCACAGTGATGCCGGTGGGCACCTGGGGCTGATAAACGCAGACACAGCAGTAAAACATCGTGCAGGACCCCTGACAGCACTTCTCATCAAGCGTCTCAGCTGCGGTGCACTTAACAGACTCCTCCGGCTCCGCTATAACTGATATGAAAGCTAATCTGATTTTCTTCGCACTGAGTCACCCGAACGTTTTCTTTTTAATCATTCCAAGATGGGTTGCAAGGCGTGGGGGGGACTACTGGAGAGTGAAACCTGCTGCTAATAATCAAGAAGGAGCAATGGCTAAGAGACCGGGAGAAGTGACCGTTTTTGTGTCTGGATGTTTCAGAGCCACCCATACCATATTTAACATGTGAGGAATGGAATTCGTAAAGTTTGTAGTAGAATCCCATTAGTAAATATAAGCATAATTTCTCCCAAAACTATCAGAAAATAGAATTCAGTGGCATATTAAAAAAATAATCCTTCATAATTTAGTAGCATTTATTTTGAAAATGCAGGAATTTGCATAGTTTGAACAATAATTTTGCTTCATGGGTTTAATTACTTCTTCCTTTCAGGATACTTTTGTTTTGTTTTTCCTTGGTTACTGTTTCTGATCTATTTGTCCTGATTTTCCTCAGAGTGACACTGGTTCTGCCTTTGGACTCAAGTGATCAGTTTGGGTCTCCAGTTTCTTTCCTTTTCAACTCTTTCTTCCCATCATGATTTTATCAACTCTTCATCCTTTGCCTCTGAACGTCAGAGGAGTTTTGTTCAGTCGTTCATCCATACCTTAACGTATTCACTACATTGATACTGATTGTTAGGTACCAAGAATACTATGGTGAACATGACATGTGTTTGTGTAAAGTTTTTAACTGGGAAGCAATTAGTAAACAGGTAATTACAATAAAATATTAAAAGCGTTACAAGAAGGGTAGGAGCAGGGTGCTTATGAACATCCAGGGGCAGTGCAGCTCTGGGGCTAGGCCAGGTTTCTAGGTAAGTAACTCAGCTAAATACAAAGGGTGAGTAGGCAGTGCCAGTTGAAGGTGCGTGTGTGTGTGGAGGCGGGGAGAGTGTTCTATAAAGAAGGAACAGCGTGTGTCAGGGCCTGCACTAAGCAGCTGTGGTGCCTTTCTGAAAGTACATCCGAAAGTTGTGTTGCTGGGTTGGGGAATCAGGTCTAGGTCGTAAAAGGCCTTGGGTACCAAGTTAAGTAATTTGGACTTGGCCCTGCAGTGGCGAGAATCATCGGAAGGTTTTAAACAGTGGAGGTGCACGATCAGCTCTATGCTTTGAAAGATCTCAGCTCAGCCTAATTTCCTTGGGATTAATACTCCCATCATGGCTGACTTCAAGCTACCAATGTGAAGTCCTGAATGTGGAGTCAGAAAGAGATGTTTAGTAATAGGTGATTATATAGGATTTCTACCATACAGGTAACAAGGATAAAGAGGAAACTTATGTTTCTATCTACACAGAAAGAGCAGATTACTTATAGGAAAAGGAACAAGATGCAGACAACTCATTTCCAAAACTAGAAGCTAGAACAGAACAAACTTTTTCTAGACTAATGAGAGAAAAGAAATGTCACTCACATGAATTCTATATCTCGCTAATACAGCTTTCAACTACCCAGGTAAAGGAAAACTGTTCTGAAGATACGCAATATTCAGACATTGTCACCCAAACCTATCTGAGGAAACACATAAAGCATGTGCATTTCCAGAGAATTCAGGAATTCAAGAACAGTGAAATGCTTGCTAACCAGACAACTAGTAAAAATAGTACAAAGGTATTAAATGCTTAAAAAGATATTTCTCTTTAGCAAAAGAAATTATAAAAGGAAAACTTCTGAATTCTAGTCTGTGTTTTCAAGTAAGTAGAAAATAAAGCAAAAGATAAACTAGTAATTTTTACAAAGATCTTCCCCAACCCTTCAAAGTGAACTGGTGATATCCTTTTTACTCAGGAATCAAGAAACACTTCAAGAAATAGTTGAGGGCTTTACGTATTCCCATATGATATGAGACAGTACCTAATGCAGATGCCTTCTTTGCTCAACTGTTGACCTACCTGATGAGCTTAAGCCAATTTCTTTAATAATAATTGCATTTACCCCAGGGAGCACGCTTTAGATATTTCCCATCACATGTTCAGATGAAACGATCATTCGGAGTTCATTTTCTCACATGTACAAAAGATTTCATAAAACTTTTTGTGGGGGAATAATGTTAAATTTAACACTTAATATCACATAGATATATTTTTTAATTTATTAAATTTGTTGGGGTGACATTGACTAATAAAATTATATAGGTTTCAAGTGTACAGTTCTACACTATGGCCCGTATATTTCATTGTGTATTTACCACCCAAAGTCAAGTCTCCTTCCATCACCGTATATTTGGCCACCTTTACCCTCCGTGACCTCCCCCCAACCCTGTTTTCTTCTGGTAACCACCAAACTGTTGTCTGAGTAGATGAGTTTTTGTCTGTCTTATTTGTTCATTTGTAAAACTGTGTTTTTTTAAGAATAGAAAATGAGTTTATTGTAACTAATTCATACTTATATCTTTATAACCTGTATAAGAGGCAAAAGTGTGGATGCTTTTTGTGCATGTTCTTCCTGTCTAACCTAGGATGTGAGGTTGGTACCTTCCACACAGCAAACCCCCAGTGAGCTGCTGACATGGATGAGAGAGCAAGCAATTGAAGGATAACAAAGACCACCGTCAACAACTAAAAACGCAATCCAAGTAAACTTTGGCTGCTTATATGACAGTGAATAGAAACTTTTTCAATTTGGGAATAACAATTTGACAGGCTTTCAGAATAATAAACTTTTCTTTTTCCCTACTGCTCTTGTTTACAGCATCTGAGACATTCAGTTGCAACTAGTAGCATTCTTTCTTTTCATTCTTTGTCCTGGTCCCTTAAGTAAGCTGAAAAAATTAAGTCCTGGCACTTAGCCAAGTGCAGAGGTGACTAGCTTTGAAATGTATCGCAGGAAGTGAATATGACTTAAGCCTTAAAACACTCAAATCAGAAAAGTTTATTGACATGAAAAAACTTTTCTAGTAACGTTCTGAAGATTCTGCAGTCTTGTAGGTTAAACCACGATCTGTTAGTGGTTAGGAACTAACCACAAGATAGTTCCTAAAGGATGTCCCTATGCAAGCAGACTTCTTGGATTCTTTCCCAGGAATTTTGAGACAATCATTTAAAATCATTTGATTTGTCCCTGTACGCTTTTTATTGGAAATTAGCTGTCAAAAAAAAAAAATCTGTCTTCCAAAAGAAGGATCTGTTGTTACAGATAAAGATTGTGAATTGGCTCAATGAAGAAAAAGATTTTTGTTTTCACTCCAAATATTTAGCTGACACAAAAATCATGAATGCGAAGTCAAAAGGTGACATTTTCAATTTAGCTTATTTTAGAACCATACAAGGGATCAAGCAAGCTAGCAACCTTGAAGAAGATGGTATTTGCATCATTCACTAAATATGGTGCTGTCCGTAGCCCAGTGAGAAGCTATGAGTTGAGATCTCCAGCGATTTTCCTTCACGTTTTACCCTAGGTGATGACAGTGCAAGCCTTTAAGATGAGCTGTACATTCTGTTCTGGACACTATGAAGTATGAGTGTAAATACACATGCATGAATCCATTTACATACATAGAAGGTTCCAAGGGCACAAACAAAATTACTTACTTGTTAGGTTTTCTTTTACAAAATCTGAAGGGGAAAGGATAAAAATTTGTTTTAAGTGAGCATCCAGATATTTCAAATGTTCTGTAAGAGAGTGCTAAGGACAGGGAGTTCTGTTTCAGCCCTTTAATATGCAACTGGAAAACATTCTTTGCATTCAGATGTGAAAGGATGGCGTATTTGAAATTAAACCAGCTGTTAGAGTTCCACAGAAGTTCATGAAAGCAACATGCACAGATTCAGCTTTGTTTTGGGAGGTCAGCATTTACAAACATGTGGCTTATTTTTGCATGCTTAAAAAATCTGCTTCATTGGCTAAGAAAGAGGACTTTAGCCCTTTATTCCATTCCTCTGGCAGTGTGAGAAATTGCTTCGCCATCTCTCTGCACATTCCAGAAAATATTACAAGCTCCCCTAAGATCCCCTTATGAAATAAGGTAAGATCTCAAGCAGCAGTTAGAAGTGCTCTTTAATTTCTTTTAGAACAAATGAAGTAGATCCTTATCCTAACCCGTGCAATTAGGATAGCAGCAGGATTCTGTTCTTAGGTATCTGAGGGAGGCAGAACAACAACAAAAACAGTGAAATACCTAGAAATGTTAGGAGATTTTAGTGCACACCTTAGTTTGTTTCTTCAAAACCAGTACATTTCTCTTAACCTTCAAAGCCTGGAGAGGAATCTATTACCTAAATATGGCAGTCTGGTACAGGCCTGCGGGCCCCAGTGCATGCTGGGGAGCTTGCTGCATTCGGGCACAGAGAGCAGATGCATCCTGGATCTGTAGCGCCCCCTGTGGGGCCTTTCTGCCAGCGCCAGCCATTCTTGTGTGCAGAAGAGCTCCATTACCGCCAGGCAGTATTCTCTAAAACATTTTGTGAAGAACAAAACTTGATGAATCGTGGCATGTTAAAACCAGCCTTGGGGCAGCGCCTAAATTCTTTATTTTCAAAACATCATCATAGTACATTGTTCTTGCAAGACGGTTTTGAAAGGACAGTTTTATTGTCAATAATGCAAGACTTCATGAAGTATATTATCCTCTGAGATGAAAAGGTATCTTGTTTTGTTTTTAGAACATACTTAATGTTACTTTTGAAAATAAGATTACATGTAAAGTATGTTTTTCTTGGGAAATATAAGAACTTGTAAAATCAAAAGGTATTAGATTAAGAATCTGTAATCTGTATTCGCTCAACTTTATATGAATATAACTACAAAAGTACACAGATAAGGTACCTGGAGTTTTAAAAACACGTATACTAAAAGCTATGGATCATTGCCAATCAATTTCCAGCCTGGAAGAATTTCCTATAATCTCAAGGTCAATGGGTAGGGCCTGAGAAACACAGTCCTCTGAGTGCTGATCTTCCAAAGCAGATGGCACTGCCTTCCTGGCAGGTTGTGGGAGAGCATGGAGGTCTAACTCGGCCTTGGCTTTGGAGAAGCTGAGTCCCCGTCCATTGCTGTGTGCGCTTCCCTACTTCCTTCCCTCACCTCCCCATATGAGACAAGAGTGTCAATACTGTCATTGGAATATTGGGTGGAATGTATTTTAAAATAGATATAATATAAAATAATATTCTGAAATGCTCATCATGCTCTCATATGTATTGACAAATAATCCTGAAGCATTGAAATGTAGTTTTATTTGCCCTTCTCTATTTTGGCTTACCAATGAAGTCCATGTTAGTTTAGGATTTTTGTTTTAATTTTATAGAAAGCAGGGATATTTATGAAAATGATAAGATAATGTGAGCAATAACAAGGGCAATAGAACATTACACTTTTTTTGATATTTTCTAGAAGCTCAGAGCCCTTGTATTATAAAGTATCAGTGATTTACATGGTAGGAATTTTGTCCAATTAATTGCCTTCTATTTTGGACAAAAGCCAGTTTTTGCCTTTACTAATGCACACGACAACTTCATAAATACATTTTCCCATTTATTTATTTTTAAATTTTACCTGCAAATAGGTATAGGAGTAGGTACCACCCCAGGGCTGCAGTCTTGGAAGATGTGGTTACACAGCAAAGCCTCAGCAGCCGGCCGGCAGAGCGGGCTCACTACTTTCAGTTCACTCCAGGCCGTGTGGACGAGGAGTTCTTGGGCCTCCTCAGGGTCTGCGTAGGAGTTGTTGAAGAAAACAAGAGCATCCTTTGCCAGGACCCCACTGCACACCTCCCCTCCGTACTGGGCGCAGTAGCCTTTGTTATCTTTCTGGGGTTGACTGAAAGAAGCAATGAACAATGTTCCCAATCACATGCTATTTCTTAGCATTCAGTCTGCCTTTTCTTTTTTTCAGTTTCCACATCTGCATCACAGAAGTAGGAGAAAATTGCACGAGCAAATTGGTTGAAATGCTCTATCTGCATATTGTCTTCATTTCCACCTGCCATTACATCACCTCTAGCTACTCCAGGGAGCTATTATGAGGATCAAATATGATAATGAATTTGGAAAGCTTTGGAAACTATGGGTATTGTTATTATTTTCACTATAAATAGAATTTGAATGCTCTTAGTTAAGTAGCCTGACATGCTTCTTACAAACAAGCTGACATAGGGAAACAAATACATTGAAACCTGTATTCATCACAGTTATCCAGATGATTGAGCTTAGTAAATACTCTGATCCAAAGCTTTACACACAGTTTATTTATGTGTTCAGGTAGTTAAGTACCTGGATTTTGTAGCACGCATACATCTGTGTGACGCCTTCCACACTCAGATTCCCTCACTCGCACATCTCCCCAGCATTCCATTAAGAAATAAAAAGAAAACCACAGAAGTGGGGAGAGTGGGAATACAGCTCTCAGAGGAGTTAAGTAGCATCTTTAGCTTTGCTACTTTACTTTCTCAACATGTGTCTTGTTGGAAAAATCATACGGTGACTCAGAGCCCCAAAGTCCTAATTTGTAGAGCGATGTAATTATTCTGAACTCAGATTATTGCGTGTTAATGGGTAATGCATGTGAAGAAAAACTAGATTCTATAGTGCCAGCACAAAAATAAGATTAAAAGCTCATCTGCTATTAACAATGGAAGAGAACAGCAAGGAGGATAGAAAACGCTGCTGGTACACATTTCATATATTCACTGCCTCCTTAATGGAATGCTGGGAATTGTAATAATTGTTCCTGTACACACTTGACAAGTATTTACCGAGCACTTATTATGTGTAGGCACTGTATGATCTCAATATATCCTATGTCTTTCATCAGAACTCTATCATTAATCATAACATAAACCTCAAGTTGTGTTCTCATTTAATTTGTGTAACTGTTGGAAGTTAGGATTTTATTATCTTTATAGAAAGGATAAGAAATGAAACAAATTGGAATTTGTGACAAATTTTCAAATTGTTAAGAAGACCCCTTTGAATATGAAAAATTGATACTTTAATTGCAAATCACTAGTGGCTAGTTTGTAAAGCAAATCTATTAAATGAGATAGCACTTATTCAGGTAAAATGATAAACTTCCAAGAAAAAATATACTTTAAAATAATGTTTTGCAACATAGAATTTTTCTCTAATTCATACTTGTCTTTCCCTAATTAGCCAACATGAATTTCACTACATATAGTTTGTTGGGGGTTTTAAAAACAAAGGCCTTTAGTAAGAAAATGTACAACTCCCATGAAAACTTGGGTCAGGTAAGGTTGAGAAAACACCCAGAGAAATAGCTATGACCCCACTTCTTACGGAAGGAACTTGATCTAAGATAGCAATATGAAACTTTGAGAGAAGCATGAATACTGTGCGTTAAGAAACTGAATAATAATACCTAGTAACCAGAAATAACTCAAACTGTTTACAGAATGATCTCACACATGAATATAATATCTTGGTAAAGAAAGGAGGATGGATAAGCACAGGTGGGACTCTTCACTTAACCAAAACAGGCCATATCATGTAAAAGTTAAATATTTCCCCCACTGAGCTGAGTCTCTGAGCGGAGAATGATTCGTGTAGGGTTACTGTCACGTGTTAACTATAAATGGCTTTATTTTTTCTTTTTCTGAATTTTTAAAAATTACAAGCACTCATAGTTTTTCCTTAATTATACAAACAAAAACACACTTTTTAGAAAACACTGGAAGCTAAGAACAAGAAAGAAAAGAGAAATAAATAAAACTAGTGTCAATCAAAAGGATTATTAATAATCAATTATTAAATGATCTCTCACTCTGGCATTATGCTAAGTGAAATAAGCCAGGAAGTGAGGGACAAATACCATATGATCTCACCTTTAACTGGAACATAAGCAATAGAAGAAAAAAGCAAACAAAATATAACCAGAGACATTGAAGTTAAGAACAATCTAACAATAGCCAGGGCGGGGGTGGGGGGGTGGGGCGGGGACAGTGAGTAGAGGGGATTACAGGAACTACTATAAAGGACACATGGACAAAACCAAGGGGGAGGGTGGAGAGGGGGGAGGGAGGTGGGTTCACCTGGGGTGGGATGGAGGGATGGGGAGAAAAGGCATACAACTGTAATTGAATAACAATAAAAAAAAAAAATGATCTCTCACTCTGGATTTCTGCTGCTTCTCCTAAAAAGCCCTAAAAATTTTTTTTAACAACTTCAGTTGATATAATAGTATTGAGTCCTCATTTATTTTGAGTATTAGCTATGTAATGCAAAAAACATATAAAAATAAAAGAAAAAAAATAAGTTTTGAATAGAAATGAGAGCGTGGTTACAGTTTTGGTTTTCCTTTCTATGAGCTTGAAGATAATAAGCCCATGAAAACCCTCTGCATGCTGGGAAAAAACCACAGTAACAAAGTATATGGTTCTTGTTAATTTTCTACATCTCTGTAATATATCTGGGAGCATTTACGGCTTAGCTTTGGTAGTATATCTATCCAGGATTAGCTCCACAAGGTAAGAAATAATATACAGTACCAAATATATACATGTTTTATACATATAATATATCATAAATGGAGAGAGACAGAGAGACCGCCCCGTCATAGTTTGAGAGTTTAACAACTTCCTTTTCCTTTTTCTCTTCTCTTTTGCAGGATTATAAACCTCAAATTTTATGCAGTTAATCAAATTTTAGAGGTAAAGCATGAAGGTAAATTGAACCATTTTGTCCTTCAACCTCCAGCAAAAACTGAGGGACAGGATGAACACAAAGAATTTCCACTGGTGTCTGCTGTTGACTTTTGCAACTGAGGAGACTCCTCCCTGTCCAACTGAACGTGTTTCTCTGCAAGCAGTTCTTGGGACTGGGATGGAGCAACACCAGAAGCAGCTGGTTCTGTTGTTCATTTGAACAGTGGGGCAGAGGTCACAGGGATCTGTTCTCAGAATGCTAGTTATTCTGGAATGATCTGCTGGACTCTCTCCAAAACCCCCAGTTAATGTTGCACATGGAGCCAGTGCCTCTCTTGCCTCCTGACAAACTAAACCTGGCTGGTCTTCCTTTCTGTAAAGTTTCTCTTTTTAGAGGCAACAATGGATATTTGATCCCAAGCCCCCCTTTTAACTTCCTTTTTTATTTTTAAATATATTTTATTGATTATGCTATTACATTTGTCCCAGTTTTCCTCCTTTGCCCCTCTCAACTCGGTACCCCCTATTTCCTCTAGCAGTCCCCACCTTAGTTTATGTCCATGGATCGTGCATATAAGTATTTTGGATTCTCCATTTCCTATACTGTTCTTAACCTCCCCCTGTCTATTTTGTACCTACCAATTTATGCTTCTTATTCCCTGTACCTGTTCCCCCATTCTCCTCCTTTCTCCTTCCAGCTGATAACCCTTCAAATGATCTCCATATGTATGATTCTGTTCCTGTTCTGGTTGTTTGCTTTGTTTGTTTTTTAGATTTAGTTGTTGATAGTTGTGAATTTGTTTCCTTTTTAATGTTTATAGTTTTGATCTTCTTTTTCTTAAATAAGTCCCTTTAACATTTCACGTAATAATGGCTTGGTGATGATAAACTTCTTTAGCTTTTATCTTGTCTGGGAAGCACTTTATTTGTCCTTCCATTCTCGATTGCAGCTTTGCTAGATAGAGTAATTTGGGTTGTAGGTCCTTGCTTTTCATCACTCTGAATACTTCTTGCCAGTCCCTTCTTGCCTGCAGATTTTCTTTAGAGAAATCAGCTGACAGTCGTATGGGAACTCATTTGTAGGTAACACTCTACTTTTCTCTTGCTGCTTTTAAGGTTTTCTCTTTCTCTTTAACTTTTGGTATTTTAATTATGATGTGTGTTGGTGTAGTTTTCTTTGGGTCCAACTTGTTTGGGACTCTCTGTGCTTCCTGGACTTGTATGTCTATTTCCTTCACCAAATTAGGGAAGCTTTTGTTATTTTTTCAAATAAATTTTCAATTTCTTGCTGTTCCTCTTCTCCTCCTGTCACCCCTATGATTTGGATATTGGTACATTTGGAGATATCCCAGAGGTTCCTTAGTCTATCCTCATTTTTTTTTAAACTCTTTTTTTCTTCTTGCTGTTCTGCTTGAATGCTTTTTTCTTCCTTATATTCCAAATCATTGATTTGATTCTTGGCTTCATCCCCTTCACTGTTGGTTCCCTGTTGATTTTTCTTTATTTCACTTACTATAGCCTTCATTTCTACCTGGGTCTTTTTTATGCTGTTGCCATACTCAGTGAGTTCTTTAAGCATCCTGATCACCAGTGTATTGAACTCTGCATCTGATAGGTTGGTTATCTCCATTTTGTTTAGTTCTTTTTCTGGAGTTTTATTCTGTTCTTTCATTTGGACCATATTTCTTTATTTCCTCAATTTGGCAGCCTCCCTGTGTTTGTGTTTCTGTTAGGTAGAGCTGCTTTGACTCTCTGTCTTGGTAGCATGGCTTATTGTAGAAAAGCACACCTGTAAATTATGTGGGGTGGAGCCTTAAGTAATTACCAGGGTGGGGCAACCCATGTCACCGCATTGTGGCTCTATGTAGGGGAGGGTCAGAGAGGGGACAATGCCACTACGTGGCTTCTGGAGGTTTGCCTGGGAGGAAGGTGTCTCCCAGCACTCTCCCTCTTTCTAGTCATTTCACTTTCTCCCTATATGCCACTTGTGCCCTTCTAGCTGTTGCGCTGAATCCCAGAGGTGGTGGGTCTGTGTGTCCTAAGTCTGTGTGGGCCCTTTAAGAGGAGTCTCTTGAGAATCTCACAGTTTCTTCCACTGCTCCAAACCCCACTGGTTTTTACGGCCATAAGTTATGGGTATTTATCTTCTTGGTGCTGGATTCTTAGCCTGGGTGGTCTGGTTTGGGGCTGAGATCCCTTACTCTGGAGGTATCCCTCCTGATTTTTATCTACCACATGTGGATGTGTGATGGCCCATTCCACCGCCTCTCTGCACCGTTCTGTGGTCTCCATACCTCTCCACTCCTCTTCCCCTCTCTGCACCCTTCCATCTGTCTCTGCGTCTTCACCCCTCCTTCTTGTTTGGATGAATGTGGCTTTAAATCCTTGGTTGTCAGACTTCCATACAGTTTGATTTTCTGATGGTTCTGGGTGATATTTGTTTTGTAATCTAGTTGTAATTTTTTTCTGTAGCTGTGCAAGGAGGCGAAGCATGTTTACCTAGGCCTCCATCTTGACTGGAATTCCTGTTCTCTTTATTTTGTAAATCCTCACCCGATGATAGCTGTCACCGTGGTCCTGCTGGCTGCAATTTCAGGCTCAGAAGAGAGGCCTGGTGTCCTCTGAGGGAGGAGCTGCAAGCCTGAGGCCCTGGTTATTCTGAGGGGCCATGAAAGCCCGTTAAGGAGGGAGGCAGTGCTGGCCCAGGAAGCTCTGGGCCTTTACCCTGGAGTCAGACTTTAACTTTTATAACAGATAGCTCTCCTTAGTCAAATGGAATATTTAAAGGATTCTCACTGCACATTTTACTTTTATTTCTGTCTGCTTTAACATGATGAGCCTCATTTTTAAACATTTCTGTGAAGGAGACCTCCACTCCCTTTGAACACATAATGCTTTGCCCATGCCAACAGCCAGCTATGGTTTGTCTGAGATAAGGCAACCCTACTACACCTTCTTCTGCCCTCCCTAGGGGTGGCACACCTGTACCTCTGCTCTGACGTGGACAAATCTTTCCTTATATACCAACCGACTGGTCTCCCATTGTACTTTCCCAGCAAGTGTTATGACCAGGGCTCTATGCCACTTCCGATCTCCAAAGCAAACTGAAATTTGTTATTCCTTCATGCCTAGAATCTCTGTATATGATTCATTATCTAAGGCAGGGTCCACATATGACCCACAAGTCAAATTCAGCCTGCTGCCTGTTTTTATACTGCCTCGGAGCGAAGAATCATGTTTACATTTTAAATGGTTGAAAAAATCAAAAGAAGTGAAAATTATGCAAAATTCCAATGTCAGTGTCAGGATAAGTCGTTTTTTTGGAGCAGAGCTATGTTCAATCATCTATGAATTATCAACGGGCTTTTGCCTTGAAACAGCAGAGTTGACAGCGTCCGTATGGCCCACAAAGCCAAATATACTTAATATCCGGCCCGTTACAGAAAAGCTTGCCAACCCCTGCTCTAAGACGTAGATCAAATGTCACTTTTCTGAAATGTCAAACCCAATGTCCTCAAGTAGAAGGACATGTCCTCCTCTGAAAAACACCTCTTACATTTCTTCTGATAAATTACCACCTACTTGTTGTGCAAAACAGAGAGATATAAAGAGAAAATTTTAAATTTAAAAAACTTGGAAAATGTATTACATTGGTCACATATATACCCTTTATATATTTTATATATTTGTGCATATACCCATTATAATCCATATATCCATAAGAATAATATATACAGTATTATATATGCTATATATTTGAATACATAGATAGTATATAATTATAGCTAGAATTATTTTATAAATATATTTTTGTATCCTGCATTTTTACTTAGCATGACATAAACATTTGCCTATGCTGTCATGTTTTTCAAAAACATGGTCCTACGATCACATCAGCTTATCTTATTGGCAGATATTGAAACTGCTCATACATTTCACTAAAAAATAAGGGGTTGTTTGGATTACATTGCTCAAACACAGATTATTTTTTTTAACATAAATTACTAAAAGTGGACTTATCCAATTAATAGACACAATTATTTTAACTCTCTTAATAAAAATTGCCCAAGTGCTCTCTAGAAAAGTTATTGGAATTTTCTTTCTGCCAGCAGAGTTTTTGAGTGCTTGTGTTATCACAAGTAGAAAATAGTATGGAATTTTCTTTAATTAGCATTTATTTGACTACTAATGAGTTTAAAATTTTTCTTCTGCCCTTTTGTGCATGTGAATGACCTATTTCTGTTGAGTTCTCAAATTTCTAATACATGCTTCCATTATTATGATGTCTTGCAATTAATCTGTGTATGTGTGTGCATTTCCCCTGGTGAATGTAAATTCCTTGAGGGCACAGACAATTTCTTTGTTTCTCTACTTTCCTTTATAGTGCCAGGGTGAGAGGGAGTGGTTGAAAAATGCGAAGAGAGGACAGGTGTGCTATCGTATAGTAGTTACCAGTCTAAGTTCCCGTCTGTCTGCCTGAGATCAGATCGAGGCTTTGTAGTTTGCTATGTGGCCCAGGCAATTCCTGGAGGATTAGGTTCTGCCCATAAATAATACGTGTTCTTAGAATATTAGTTCTTGCCCCATAAAGTTGCTGAAATGTTGATATGGAAAACCGGTAATCAAAATGTACCACAAAAATTAGCTGCTATTATCATCATCACGATTATTAATTAACTTTAATCTCAGTTTTATCATTTGTAAAATTAGATACAATAGTTATTACATTTCATAGAGTTTTTATGAAAGTCAATCTTACTGCAAATAAAACACTGTACATTGCCAAATGTATTACAAGGTAATACTTTCTTATCTACAGGATAAAGCAATGAGGGAGAGTTCGGGAGGCAGTTCTTGGTTCCATTTCCAAGCCTGTAATTTACCAGCTGCATAAATCACTGGAACTCTCCAGTCCAAAAAAACTCTCAGTTTCTTTTCTGTATAATAGGGATAATAATAGTACCTATTCCAGGGATTTCCTGGGGATAACTTTAAATAATGCATGTAAAGCCCTGAAAGCGGTGCTTGATACATTGTAAGTATTCAATGGATGTTACCTGTCTTCATTTTCCTCACCATCTTGTAAGAGTATTAAAATGATTCAAAATTAGAAAGCTTCTGAAAGATGACAGCGCTCAGCAAATAGACAAGAGATGGCATGCCAAACAAAAATTAAAACACAGAGAAACAAAACATTGATATAATAATAGTATCTTACCTCCATTCTGTGAACAGGAGAGAAAGTTCCCACAGGAAATCAGATGAGAGGGAAAAAGAAGTAAAAGTTAGTACATTTTCATCTTGTGGTTTGCAAGAGATAGCTTTGGTACCTTTAATCTCTACATTTCTGAAAAGGTCTCTGCTTCAGCGAGGAGGCCAGATACCACATTAACAGGCAGAGCTGGAGAAGGAGATTAAGAAAATACTGAGTGTCTCCAGGAACTGAATTCTTTTCAGGGTGAAGCAACTGTGGATGCCACCAGTCCAGGCAGTGTCATAGCTCTGCATATCCCTCCATCAGTCCCACCCAGGGACTGTGCTTCAGGAAAGCGAGGTGTGGTGGTTCAGTAGGAAGAGGCGAGAGGGGAGGGATAGAGGAGAGATGAGAGAGTTGATATACCCACAGACCCACTAGCTTCATAGCCTTGTGACCGGTGCAGCCACACAGGGTCCTGTGTTCAGAACACGTGCTTAGCCTAAGGCGTTGCCAGTGCCATCTTGAAATACTTAACTTGTTAACAAGGGATCTCTGCATTTTCATTTTGTAACGGGTTTCATAAGTTATGCCCACAGAGTGAAAGCTCAAGGCACTGAGCAAACTGCCCCTTTCCTCAGGTGAGTTACGGGGTTCCCAGCAGAAATGGCCCCGAGGTGGACTCTCCCAAGGCAGGAAGATCCTTGTGGGGGTGCAATTGACCAGCATTTCTGAATTCTAGCTCTTTTTGCATAGGAAATCTAAAACTTCACACTCTTTATCAAGCACTTTGTGATCTAGGTCCTCCTGTCCCCCAACTCCCATTATAAAAGTAAAACATATGCGTTGGCTAAATGAAATTTCCATTAATATTTAGAATTTCTCCTAATGTTGATGTCTAACTCCTTTTTAATATTACAGGTCCACTTGGGTGTTTTTCTTTGGCTATTTTTTTAAGGATTGTAAAATGAATTCCTCTGAGAAGTCTATCTTCTTGAAAAACCTTGTAAACTCAAGAGGTTTGTCTTTCCAATCATTCCTTTGGGTTGACTAGGGTTGGTTTTCATAAGCTTGCATGTGGGAGTCTTTCATTTTTATGGGCTTTTTATTAAGTGAGCCTGATGATGAGACTCAGAAACCAACTTACATGAGGCACCACCATGACCCAAACCTCATGACAATTCTGCCACTACCCAGATGGAACAGGTGGAAGGGGCCATCAGGAAATCCTTCCAGAGAAAGTGGTATGTAATTTTGAGAGATAAAGGCAGATTGTAAGAGCAGCTGAGCAGGGAAACCTGTTGAAACACGAGGAGGCCAAGGATATGTATATGAAAGAGCCCTTAATTTAAGATGCAAAGGAGGATGCAATACCATGGTCATGTGCCAATGATGAAGAGAATCCAGGCATAGTGTTTGGGAGGTGATAATAGACTTAGATATGCTTCTATTTCAAGGACAAGTAAGGAAAGAAAACTGAAATTAACTAAGGGTGCTTGGTGGTCTCGAGACTATCAAGAGAGTCAGAGGATGCCCACATATACCGGGCTTACAGACACTTCTCTAGTCACATTTTTTGGGGGGGAAGGTTGGGGAATAGGGAAGGGGTCCAAGAACCTTGCAATCATAAATAACTGCTTTTATCTCAAAACAAGATATTTTAAAATTCCAAAAATTTCCAATAGTCATCAAGATTTGTAGTATTTTTTAAGTTATCTGGAAGAGTCAGTAAAAGTTTGACTCTCTTCTGAAACACAGTGACTCTAATAAAGAAAGCTGCCTGATTATAAAAAGAATGCTTAGCTTTTTATGCCTAACTGAAGAACAGCTGGTAGCAATTTAGTGTGACTATTGGCTGTTATTCATTTATGCTTTCACCTTTTATTAAAAGACAAAAACAACACACCTTGAATCAATATGAAACCAGATAGGCAGGCAAGTACTGGAAATATTGAAGGATACTTTGTAAAGGATTATGATTGTCTAACTTCTCTTTTGTATACCCCAAACCATATTGAAGCCATACTAATACAAAACCATACTGAATATAAACTGTAATTGAAAAAATAAAATTAAAAAAAAAACCATATAAAGCTACCACAAAATGCCAGGAAACAGGCTTTCTTGTTGATAAGAACACTCTCTACCTACAGTGGCTGAACAGTGTGTTCCTGCTCCATCACACATGTCTCATAATTGAGGAGAAGATTAGGGGCACATTGGGCGAGGGACTCTCAGCTACCAGACACGAGAGAGCATGAAACATGGTAGTACACTCAATCAGCTCTACTGATTACAAAATATAATTCAAAGTCCTATTTATTTTCTATAATAGTGTGAAATAGCGACTCCTTGAAAGTGTAGGAAATAAAGCTACAGTCAACTCCTTTGTCCACAGTTCCACTTTTGCAGTCTCCGTTACCTGCACTCAACCACGGTCTGAAAATGAAATGAAAAATAGCAGAAATGATAAGTTTTTAATTGTGTGTCATTCTAAGTAGTGATAAAATCTCGTGACATTTTGCTCCGGGCCAGGACATGATCATCCCTTCCTTCAGCTCCGTGCTGTAGACCTCTCACTGCTAAGCACCTGTCAGTCAAGTGGCAGCCCTCTCGCTGGTCAGAATGACTGTTGCAACGTCGCAGGGCTGGTGTTTGAGTCGCCCTTATTGCATTTCCTAATGCTCCCCGGGCAAAGAAGAGTGAGGCTGGCAATTTGGATATGCCAATGAGGAGTAGTAAAGTGCTTCCTTTGTGTAAAAAAGTGGAAGTTCTCGACTTAGGCATTTTATTTTCTCACATGGCTACAAGAAGGGTGAGTATAGTCCAACAAGTTATTTTGAGAGAGAGATACCACATCCCCATGACTTTTATTACAGTATATTGTTATAATTATTCTATTTTATGATTAGTTGTCAGTAATCTCTTACTGTGCCTAATTTATAAATTAAGCTTTATCATGAGTATAAAGTATGTATATGTAAGAAAACATAGTATATATAGGCTTCACTACTATCTGTGGTTTCAGGCATCCACTGGGGGTCTTGGGACATATTCCCCAGGGATAGGGGGACTACTGTATGTGGCCCATTTGGGGAGTGGAGGACTCCAATACCACCACATCATATTTCTCCCTACTGCCCATTTTTGGTTATGTTACATATACTCATTTGAGTTTTAAATTTACCGGAAGTACCGGAAGCTCCAGACCCTGATGTCAGTCCAAAGAAGGGGCATTGCAAAATGTGGGGGTGCTGGTAGACTGGGGAATAGCTCGTCTTGGATAAGGGATGTGACCACGGGCTCATTCCTGTGCTCTGAGACTGGAAAATCATAAAGAGAACTTTGGACATCACTCCCCCACAAAGGACCTATGAATGGCATTGTAAATGGGAAATATTGTACAAATACGTATTTTCCTCCCCTGAATCCCAGTGTCTATTTTTCTCTCAGCTTTATTGAACTGTAATTGATGTAACAACTTATAAGTTTAAGGTATACAATATGTTGATTTCATACCCTTAAGTACTGCAAAATGATGACCATCAGGGCATTAGCTAACACCCCATCGCACACATAATTATCATTTCTTTGTGTGTGTGAACATATAAGATCTACTCTCTTAGCTGCTTTCAAGTATGTCATTCAGTATTATTAACTGTAATCACCACATTGTACCCTAGATTCCCAGAACTTATAACTGGAATTTTGTGAGCTTCGATCCACAGCTCCCTATTTCCTCCACTCCACAGCCCCCGGTAACCCCATCTCTACTCTATGTTTCCACAAGTTAGGCTTTTTTTAGATTCCACGTATAAATGAGACCATACAGTATTCATCTTTCTCTATGTGACTTATTTCACTTAGCATAATGACCTCAAGTTTCATCCACATCTTGTCACAAATGCCAAGATTTCCTTATTTTTATGGCTGAATAATATTCCACCGGGTATATATACTCCATCTTCTTTGTTGGCAGACACTTAGGTTGCTCTGGTATCTTGGCTATTGTGAACAAGGCTGCAATGAACATGAGGGCAAATGTCTCCTCAATATCCTGTTTTCATTTCCTTTGGGTTTAAACCCAGAGTAGGGTTGCTGGATTATGTAGTAGTTTGTTTTTAATTTCTTGAGGGATGTCCATACTATTTTACATAGTGGCTGAGACAGTTTGCACTCCCACCAACAGTGCTCAAGAAGTTCCTTTTCCCACAACCTCGCCAACACTTGTTACCTCTTCTTGTTTTGATGGTAGTCACTCTAACAAGTATGAGGTGGTGTTTCATTGTGGTTTTGATTTGCATTTCCCTGATGATCAGTGATGTGGAGAACTTTTCAACAACCCTTTTGGCCATTTGTATGTCTTCTTTGGAAAAAAATATCTATTCAAATTCTCTGCCCATTTTTTAATTGCATTGTTTGTGTTTTTGCTTTTATAAGTTGTAAGAAGTTTTTTAAAAAATATATATGTATTTTGGACATTAACTCCATATCAGATACATGATTTTCAAATATTTTCTCCCATTCCATAGGCTGCCTTTTCATTTTGTTGATGGTTTCTTTTGCTGTGCAAAAGCTTTTTAGTTTGAAAAAAACTAAACTTTTTAGTTCCACTTGTTTATTTTACTTTGTCATAAATTAATTGACCATATATATGAGTGTGTTTATGTGGGGGCTCTTGATTCTATGTGCCCATTTTTATGCCAGTTCCCATATTATTTTGATTACTATAGTTTTGTCATATAACTTGAAATCAGGAAATATATCTCCAGAGTTGTTTTTCTTCCTCAAAATTATTTGGCTATTCAGGATCTCTTGTGGTTCCACACAAGTTTTAGGGTTGTTTGTTCTATTTCTGTGAAAAAACAAGATTGGAATTTTGATTGAGACTGCCTTGAATCTGGAGATTACTTTAAGTAGTATGGGCATTTTAAAAATCTTAATTCTTCTGACCCATGAATACAGAGTATCTTTCCACTTATTTGTGTCTTCTTCAATTTCTTTAATCAAAGTCTTAGAATTTTCTATGCATAGGTCTTTCACATCCTCGGTTAAATTCATTCCTAAGGGGAGGTGGGAGGGGGATAACGGGGGACAGAAGAGGAAGGAGCAAACCAAGGAACACAAACAGAGGGCTTGTGGGCAGGGAGAATGGGGAAAAGACAAGACAACTGTAACTGAACAACAATTTTAAAAAAATAAATGAGGAAGTGCAATAAGAATTCACTGTGGCTTCAGAACACATACGTTATTTCTGCTTATCTGGCAAATATGTTTACTGAAATGTAGGATTCTTATTTCTTCACATTATTGTATTCCTTTTATTGCTAGAGGAAAATCTAAGCTTAAAATAATTTATTTGGACAAGGCAAAAAATAAATTTATTCCTAAGTATTTTGATGTTTTTGATATTATAAATGCTATGGTTTTCTTTATTCTTTTTCAGACATCTTGTGAATGTATAATGAAACACAACTGATTTCTGTATGTTGATTGTGTATGCTGAAACTTTACCAGGTTTATTTATTAGTTCTAACAGTTATTCAAGTGGAGTCTTAAGGATTGTCGGTATATAAAATCATTTCATCTGCAAACAAAGAAAATTTTACTTTTTCCTTTTCTATTTGGATGCCTTTCTTTTCATTGCCTCATCGCTCTGGCTAGAACTTCCAGTACTATGCTGAATAGAGGTGGTGAGAGTGGGTAATAACGTCTTGGTCCTGATCTTACAGGAAAAGAATTCAAGCTTTTACTTTTGAGTATAATGCTGGTGGTGGGTTTGTCATATATGGCTTCTATTGTATTGAGTTATGTTTCTCCTATACCCAAATTGTTCAGCCTTTTTATCAGGAAAATGTATTCTTTGTTGAATGTGGTTTTTGCACTTATTGAGATGATCATATATATATATTTTTTTTCATCCTATTAATGGGGCATATCACATTGATTAATTTGCATATGTTGAAGCATTCTTGCATCCCTGGGACAAATCTCACTTGATCATGGTGTATGCTCCTTTTAATGTGCTGCTATTGGATTTAATTTACTAATACTTAGTTCAGAATTTTTGCACCTATACTCATCAGGAAGAGTGGTCTGAAGTCTTCCTGTAGTGTCCTTAGTTTGGCTTTGGGCTCAGGATGATGCTGCTCTAGTAAAAGGAATTTGGGAGTGTTCTCTCTTGTTCAATTTTCTGGAAGAGTTTGAGAATATTAGTGTTAGTTCTTTTTTAAGTGTTCAGCAGAATACTGGTACCTGTGTCTACTTTGATGGCCTCCGGCTCTTCCTGGACTATGCTCATTAGAGGGATAATGGGCTGTGGCTGCTGTCTTGCTGGTCTCTGCCACAGGGCCGAGAATTCTGATGACAAAGAAAGGGCATCTTGCCAACTATCCTGTGTCTGGCGAGTTTAAATTGTAATTTGAACCCTTTTGGGTTGTGACTGGAGGGGAAATGCAACTTCCCGGTTCCTAGGGAGAGGTTCCAAAAGTTCTTCTGACTCCTTTTGATGACTAACAGCAAATGTAAATGAGTCAGAAAGAAGTATATCACATTTCTCAAACAATGCATACGGATTGGGGCAAACACATGGAAGAGTTTTGGGAAAATGAAGGCTGATCTTTATTTTTTTTCTCTTGTCCTTAAACACTAGAAGTATCATTACACCTAATCCTAAGCACTAGACCAGATTTTTCCATTTCCAGTTTTTCCTGCTGGGATGAGTAAATAAACTGATGGAGTAAAAGCTTCAAAGTGAGACACAAAGAATGTGACAAAGGGGGCTGTTGACAACAGAGCATTAGGGGAGGGTGGAGTGGACTGAAATGAGAGAAAGAAGAGTTTGGGATTAAAAAAAAAGCATTACTAGAGTATCAAGGGGAGGCACCATATCTGACCTGGAGCTCTGGACCGCTGGCCAGCCCCATCAGAGGCCAAAGGAGGGAGGGGCTGAAAGCAGAAATGGAGAAAGCAGATGCCACACCCAAGCTCTGGAAGATCTGGGGAGCGTGAGACCATGCTTCATTGAAATGACTCTGAGTTAGAGTGAACTAACAAGTCCTTTTTCACCAGAGTGGCTTCACTTCTCAAGAACATTGGTCCACGGAGCACCCCAGAGCTGGAAGGTAGTGGGACCTTCATGAGACATCTAGCAGATGTAACTGACAAGAACAAGTCAAAGTGATGAAGAGAAAATGGCAGATGTGTCATGGGGTTCAGAGATCTTATTACATTGTATGACTGAAACATCCTCATTGGATCTTCCTGGGGAAATTTAGGAAAATTAGGGGAGTTTCATATCTCCTCATAGTCAGTGAGACACAACAGAAAAACACATCAGAGGCTAAACAGAGAATCTAGTGTCTTTTTATGAGTTAGCAACTTGACGTAGTTCCTCTTTACTCATCTTAGTATTTTCTTTCCATGTGCAGAAGGATTCAGGTTTTTTGGGTCGGTATAGTACCTAACACCTGCTCAACATGCATTTTAAGGCTTATTGACCAAAGTCAAGTCATTGCTGGTTCCATGGCCCCTAATGAGGTCACTGCTCCTCATCTGAATTCAACTCTGTGGCTGCAGCAGATTTCAAGCCCTCTTTGTGCTACTTACCAAACCATGCATTTGCTCCCACCATCCCTTCCCCTACACGTATTCTATTGCTATTTTTCCTGGACGTCTATTGCTGATTGCCCCCATCCTCACTGCAGTCTATTCTCAGCATTGACCACTCTGCCCTGCACTCTGAGACATTGCCTTTCTATGCTGTGTGTCTACAGCTTATGGTTCTTTCTACTGTTAGAAAATACCACTCTTTGGGCGGAGATTACATCTTCCTCTGTGAATATATGCCATCTACTAATGGAGTTGGATCAGGTTCTCATTTTGGCTAGGACAGAGATGAAGGGGCAATGTTGCAGTAGATGATATGGTGACAATCAGACTCTGTAGTCCTTTCAGCATCAGGAAATCACATCCATGTGATAAATCTGCTTTTGTGGGGCAAATATGCTCATTTTATTAGGTTCTCCTCCTTATCAGTCCTACCACTGCCTTCTTTGTACTTGTGATATGTAGGCTCTGAAGGTTGCTGCCCTAGAGGGTTGCAGTCCCTCCAGCTTGGTATGTTGTGAAAAGGAGGAAAGTAGGAAAATTAAGAATTCAGGTACATATTTTATAGATTCCTTTCTCTGGCACAAAATCCTAGAAGAGAGGTATATTGATAAATTAAGGAAAAAACCCGAAAGCATAGGGAATTTTTCCTACTTTTTATTTGGGGCCTTAGAAGTGAAAAAAAATATTATAAGGGCCCCTTACCCTGACACGGGAGGGCCACAGTCATGTAACAACGGTAGCATGATGTGGTTGGGTAGACGGCAGGACTGAGTTGTTAGGTATGAATCACTCTTGGATTTTGTGTTACTTGTAAGTGGTTCAGAAGTAGCTCCTGGCCCCACAAGGGATAAGAAAGGGCTGGGCTGGCATTCCACAGGCCTCCCCCAGTAGGGGAGACAGGGAGGCCTAGCTGCAGAGCCTCTAGAGAGGGGCTTTAGGAAGGATTTGACTGAGATGCAGAGGGCCGTGCTGCCACAGGAGGAACCTCAAAGGGGCTGAGCAAGTCAGGGAGGTCCTCTGGGTTCTAACCAAGCCCAGAAAGGAGGTCATAAGTGTTCCAGCTGTAGGCTACACTAGAGACCAGGGCAGGGGATGGGGGGGTTCCAGAGGGTACCACTATGCGAATTCAAATCCCCTGTCATCTAGAGATGGGATGGAAGAAAGAAAGGCAGAAAGAGCCCTGGCAGAAAATTGATCTTTGAATGTCTTATCAATTACCTGAAATGAGACTCTCTTAAGATTAACAATATTATTTCTTCTCTTCTGCCCAGAGAAGGTGTAAATTAAACCAGTTAAATCAGTTTACTTTCACACATGCATAGAGAGATATAAATACATATTTATTTTTTAATATTGGGTCTTGATCAAATATCAAATAAAACATAAGACAATGAGACTAGAATAATATCAAGTAGGTAAAAGGCATCAAAATTTTAATTATTTTATCTCCTGGACTTTCTCATGTTCTTTTGTTTTGTTTTTATCTATTTTTTTTCCTAGACACCTTCCTCAAAATCTCAAACACATCTTAACTCATTTTTCTACCATATTTCCGCATTTAAACATTTCCGAACTTACCATTTCTATCCTGATAGGTCCCATACCTTCTCTGTACCATTGCCGCTGTTGTTCAGGCCTTCGGACTTTTCTAGACTCCTAGAATAGCCTCCTCACTTCCTGCCATGCCTCCCAAACTTTTGACAGCCAACATCTATTAGTTTGGCAAAGGATATATCTCATCATAGCACTTGTCTCCTCTAAGATAATGAAACAATTTCCCATTAATTGAGGACTACATTCAACCTACTTAGGGTCTTCATAACCTGGCTGGAGCCCACATTGCAAACCTTTCCCCCCCACTCTTCCCACCGTTCCCAGTTCACATAGTGCTCTAGACTTGCTGTTTTCTGAATATACTTCCACCTTTTAATCTTACACTCATGTCTCCCAATCCGTTCCTCTAAGCACAGCCTTTCTTTTTCTGCCATTGTACTTTGCTCACACTTCTGCCACAGAAGAGTCTGTGCCGTAATATACAGGATCCAGCATGAATAACACCCCCTTTTTATTACAAAATCATAAGCTTGAAATTCTGTAACATAACAATATCACACTCAAGCACACCAAACAACATTTTAAGTGAAATGTTCAAATTAAAACTATTAATTATTACACCCATATTATTACCCTACCAACCGTACTCAAGCTGGTGTTACTTCTGCCAGACCCTGTGTATGGCTGATTGACTTCCTTTCTAGATCGAAAGCCCCTGGAAGGCAGGGACTCCATTTTTAATTATCCCCTTTGTTAATTAAGTTTGCACCCCTTACCTAACACAATGGCCTGAATCCAGTGTATGTAATAGATGCATGTAAAAGTACTTTATAAACAAACAAGTGCTATGTAACTAGTAATCATGTATTATATGTTTAATTGAGTTGTATTTATTTCTAGAATGCTCACCCACTTTCTCTGGCAGAAATGATTTCCCATCATTGGAAATTTTAGAATATGATGTTTCAAGACAATGTAGGCAGATATATCCCTGGGGAAGGCAGAAGGAGCCTTCATTTTGGAATGTTCTTTCTTTCATGGGCATACTCAGAGGTCCAGCCTTGCCCAATGCCCCTACATATTCTTCTGTGGTCTCAATTCCCCGCATATTAAAAATCACAAGCATTACTGGAAATTTCCCCATCATGGCAGATCAAAGAGGAGACACTAGAGTAAGAAATGCCAGGCTCTGAAAAGCTGGCGCTGGGCACATATTCTCCCAATGCTCGGCTTACATGTGAGAACAAGCATCTCTCTGCTGACTCTTGGGCAGTACACGTGAAATGAATATACCATGCTGGGCACTTCCTGATACAGGGATTAGTTTCATCTCCAGGAATTCCACAAATGTTCTCAGAAGCCTTTGGGATATTTAAATTTTAAAAATAAACCTTTAAAACCCAACGCAAATATCCCAGGACTCCATGTGTCAGCTCTTTCCCTTGAAACACCTGTAAGTCCTGCTGTAATTCGCACGTAACAGGAAAGGGAGAGACTGTGAGGTGGATCACATACTCCTAAGTAACAATGTCTTCCAGAAATAGGCATGAAGAGATTGGCACAAACCATGTTAAATACCTGCCAACTTACTCTTTGAGAGCCTTGGAAAGTTTGATTAACCCAGAGAAAGAAAGAGAGAGGAGGCAGGAGGGGGAGAGAAAGAGAGAGAGAGAGAGAGAGAACAGAAAAGGAAAGAAAGAAAAAGAATGAAAAGGAGGGAACAAGGGAGGAAGGGAGGGAGGAAGGGATAGAAATGAACATGAACTTCTGGAAGCTGTTACTCATCTCTTGGATGACTATTTGAGGATTTCATTTTCGAGGCAATAAATCAACCAATCAAGAATTGTCTAGGACAACCTCTGGAGTGTCCACATGGAAGAAGAAAATAGACCAAAGGGGGATGAAATAAGATATAAGCAAAAAGTTTCCCAATGTGAGATATTTGTGGAATAGTGCCTACCCTTCTTCTCTCCTGGAACAATGCAATTGTGAAAATCCATCCTACCTGCTATGCTGACAGTGGCCGCAGCCTTTGCAGTACTGAACTTGTCCCCGTGTTTATTGGTAGCTATGCAAGTGTAGAGTCCTGGCTTGGTGATAAACAGCTGCAGCCTTGAGTCAATCACTCGGTCTTTCACACTTTCCTGAATGGATCCGGAAGAAACCTGGTGGAGTGGGGAGGAAAAAAGGATGGAAATAGTTCAAGGATTTCCTAATTTGCTAAATCTGTAGACTTGAAAGAAAAAGGATTAGGACTATGATCAAAAAGCACATGGTAGATTGCAAAAATAGCCAAAAAGAATTTCCATCTCTATGCCCATGACCTTGCAGTGTGACTTTGTAGCTCTTCCCTCAAAAGGTAGCACCTTTCTCTATGCTTTGAACCTGGATTGGCCTTGTGACATGACTTAAAAAGACATAGAGATTTGTACAGTTCTTACACATTTGTGGCTTGCTATCTTGTTGCTGTTTGAACATGTGACCTTCTGTGAATGAGCCAAACTGGCCTGCTAGAGGATGAGACACACAATGCCCAGGTTTTCCCACTGTTCTAGCGTGGAGCCAACAATAATCACCTGATACGTGAGAAAGCCATTCTAGACCAATCAGCACCCAGGTACCCTGACAATCACAGGAGCTAGATCAGCCAAGATCAGGCAATCCTGGTCCAAATCAACAAAACTACCCAGCTGGCCCACAGACTTGTGAGCATTAATAAATGGTTATTGTTCTAAGCCACTCAGCTTGGGGATGATGGTGATAGAGCAAGAGATAACTAATGCCGTGCAGAAAAGATATACTATGTGGGTCCCTCAAGAGGTATTCTCTATCCTTTGAAGATGAAAATAGTTAAGAATGAGAGGTTGTATACTTTTGGACTTATTTTCATAACTCCATTTCAGCTCCCCACAAATGCACATTAGATAAATAGGTGGTTACTAAGAAAAGCAGTTGTGAAGCTGATTCTGTTTCTGAGACATGACGTATGCCATGCCATGCCACTTAAATCAGGAAATCAAATGTCCTGGAAGAGGCAGGACATCACTGCAATATTAGCACATAATTGATAGGTTAATATATGTAAATGCTTATTTGTTAGCGTCATCATGCCAGCTCTGTAACGACAGCTGCCAGCACATTCACAGTTAGAATTTGTACCCTAGTTTGTTTGACCCCCAATCCTGTGCTTTTAATCACTGTCATGGTGCCTTCCCCAGTCCTACAGGTGGGAACATAGGAAGAGTCATTAGCAAGCAAGTAATAGTAACAACAATAATCTCAACAAATCAACCAACCATGCACAAAATAAAGGTTTGACTTAAATGTCATTATTAACATGGTAGCATTTTTCAAAGTGGTGATTTATTCTTTTCTTCAGCACTATGCCATCTTTTTAATAATTACCCTTTAATTCCACTGCTTATATGAGGGGAAATGCCAGTTTGAGGGAGGGAATCAGAGTTTGGTCTGCTTTGACATTATCTCGGAGGCATAGAGGTAGGTTCCTCTGGCCTCAATAGGGATCTCTCTGTCCCATAGAAGGGAGGGAGGCTGGGGATGAGAAATTTGGAGCCAGTTAGTTTCCCGTTTTGCCTGAGGGAGGATTTCACAGACAGACTAGCAAGCGGAGGGAAGCCCTGGGTGAGACCAGCGTTCTTCCTTCTACAGCCAGGTGGCTGGCTGTCCCCAGAACCAAGTACTTTCTGTAGCGATCAGACAGTGCAGGTTTGCCCTTTAGCTTCTTTGTCTTTTTCCCCCCCTCTACCTGCATTACTAGTGTCCATCCTTATGATACAAATGATTTCTGTGGACATCAATTTACCTAACTGGAGAAACTTCCCAGGCCAGGCCAAGTATTGTGGCATTTTCCCCTGATAAGCAAGCAGCCTGGACATATGAGAAGTTGACAAGGCAGAGAGAAAATTATCTTTAAGAGACATATACTTAGTTGGGAATTCAAATCAAATTCATCATTGTGTTTACCAGAAGTGCAACTTCTTATAAATTTAACTGTCCAAGTTAGATCAAAAGGACTGAAGAATTTGAAACACAATTTTGGACTCTCCCTGAATTTTAATACAAAGCAATAATGAGGAAAAAAGCTAAAGACCTCTATGCTCAATCAGTATGCTGTATGAGGATGTTTTGTCTGTAAATATAGTCCCTTTCTAGTTTGTAGGAGAAACCTGTAGAATAATTACCTTCCTCTGCAAAATTAGTCTCCTCTTTCAAGAAGTATAATGCTTTGGAAATGACCCAGAAGCAAGTCATTCCCCAGTGCTGACTAAACTCCAACTATTTTCATGTTCACACCTAAGAAAGTCATCCCCAAACACCTCCTCAAGGTCACCAAAAACATTCTTCGTAGGAAAAATAAGTGATTTTTAAACTGCCTGACCTCCCCTCTCCTGGATGCCACCCCGGTGTTGAAACAGTTCAGCGAATAAACCAAGTTACAAGGCTAATCTCGATTACACTGTGGCTCCTAAATGCTGTTCCTCCTGTTTCCAGAAGGTCGGCTCCATCCAGCTTGTGACTCATGCACAGCAGGCCTCGTTAGTCATGGTTTGAATCTGTTTTTCTTTCTTTATGGGTCTTCCCCACCAACAGTTTAGTATTTTTGATGACCTAAAAGTAAAAACAACCCTTGGCCCTCCATTGCAATCTTTTTGCCCTTCAGGTTTGAAAGATCAAAGGGATGAGTTCAGATTATTCCTGTGACTTTGACTAAGGTATGCGGTGGGTAAAACCAAGACCGTAATTGAGGTGACTATATCTGGTGTTTATAGTAAATACGCTATTTTCTCCAAGTCACCCAGGCTTGCCGACCTGGAGCTGGATAAACGGCTCTCTGCTCTGTGTATCGTGTTCCCTTTCTGTGATAGCGACCTCAAAAGAAGACAAACAGGAAGCTCTGTTCAATAGGAATAATAGCTCACACCTGAGAATATGAGTGTGAAACCTTTTTAAAAGTGGCAAAAAGGGTATAGAGTGGTGGGATATTTTTACTATATCATTTACTATATTATTAAGATTAATACTGTTGTTTTGAGAGCATCTACCCCCAGTGTTGGATAATATCGTACCTTCTTCATGATCTGACCTTAGCACAGGTAGACAGCCTTGTTCTGCACAGAGTCCCAGCTAGCTGGGCACACCTTGTGGAACTGCTAGCGTGGGTGTGGCCCGTGGGTCCATGTTCCAGGACTGGTAATAGTGCCTGTCTATGCATCGTTTTAAAAAGGAAAAACAGACTGAGAAAAATTTCCATAATGTTTCAATCTGGATGCTAAATTATTCCACAAAAATACAGATAGACGTAGTTACTTTGATTTACACATAGCTAGTAGGATAAGATGACTTCAAACCTCATGTACTTTGGACCTAAAATACTACCCCTTAAAAATATATGTAAAACATAGGTGACCTCTCTTTAAGAAAATTTAAAAACACAATTAAACACAGATGATTTGACAATTTATTTGATAAAATTCTTCTAATAAATTAAAATGATTCAACTTTTAAAATATTTTAGGAACATTTTTGGGTCAAAGCAAGATGACATACAATTTTATTACATTTTTTACTGAATGCCAAAATAATAGAGCTATGATCAGCATAACCCTAAATACATCTTGTTATCACAATACAAGGATATTTTCTTTTAGAAAAGTAAGCCCTGCTCCTCCACATCAAACTGCTATTTCTAATGTTGTAAAACAAGAGGAATATTACCGCTCACTCTGAAGGTCATATAAGATTATAAATTTTCATGAAAAATAAGTGACATATCCACAGAGGAGAAAAAAAGCGAAATGATTCTTGGTCACTTTAGGGCCTGTTGCTTGTCTTTTTCTTGTTCTTTGGCTGTAACTGTTCAGGCTGTTAGTCTATTGGTGTGTCCACAGAGGGAGATAAGAGGGGCATTCACATCTGTTAGAGTACCCGTTGTACTTAGTAGTGTGTTGGTGAAGTTAGTTCACTGACTTGCAGTCAGTGAAGAGCCACAGTTCAAACTCTGTTCTATTTATTCTGTGCCAACTACTCCCAGGTCTGCACTCGCTTTTGTTCAGGCCACCCAAAATGATACAGGGCTGTGGGCTCTTCCCTGTTCTCCTTATTAGGCTTTCTGGTTTGCTACTTGTACCACCTTTAAGGCCTGAAATTGTCTCCATTTCTGGTGATCTGCATCAGCACAGGCAAAGTCATCTCAATTTCCACTTGGACTTGGAGAGTATCACCAAGAACAAAGCTTGGCTGTAAGAGCCACATATTCTCTCTGACCATAAGAACTGCAGCTGTACTTTGCCTTCTTCCTGGAAGAAAGTCACTATTAGTTTGTTTTATTCCTCTTTTAGGATCTGAGGCAACGAATCTATTTTGCCTTCTGCTTTTTTGTGACTCACATCTTGAATGATGAAGTTGGGGTTGCAATAAGATCAAAACTAACTCAAACCATCCAACTTTTTAAATTACTCTCCACTCCAACAAATACCATCATACATTGCCCAGTTCTAAACACCCAGAGCCTTTCTAAAAACAATATTTTTAAAGCATATATCTTTTCCTTATTACTGTTTTCATGGAGTAAGACAAGGTAGTAAAGTCACATATCAGCCCCACCCCATTTTCTTACAGCATCTTTACCCTACTTCAGAGGCTCAAGACAACCACAGTAACTTCCAGGGAAAACCACAAAATGTATTGCCAGATAAGATTCAAGTTTGAAATGACACTTGAGATTTCATTAGAGAGCTAACGAAGAACAGGACTACAAATTACTTTATTATAACTTAACAAAATTAGAGCACTTTAGCTCTGATGTCATACTGGTGATCATCTTTTCCCATCACTTGTCTCTCATTATAGACATGGGAAAAACCAATGTCCAAGAGGTAAATGGACTCCTCTGAAATCACATTAGCTGGAGAGGAGCTTTTACAGCTTAGGTCTTCTAGCTCCCCACCTAACTCTCATCCTAGCATACTTCAAGTTACAAGCTTATAAAATGTCATTCATTTATTTTGAAAAGACGGATGGTAGGCAATTAGATAAGATGAACCAATTTTAATAACAAATTAGGAGAAAAGTGTTTTTTCCAAGTATCAGAAAAGAAAAAAAAAGTTTAACAGAAGCAATAGTTAAAACAAATAATACATAAGTCATAAGCTTTAGAGGGTGCTACAGCAAGGTGACATTCTTCATTAGATGGGGTAGCCTTAGAATTTGGGATTTTTTTCCTGGTTTAAAACATCTACCCAAGTTTCACACATTGACACACTTTGTTGTCCTCACACTTCCTGCCCCTTCCCTCCTTTTTTTTTTTTTCCATGCGCAGTGTCCTCATTCTTCCCTTTTATTTCCTCTCCTTTTTCTCATTTGGAATGCTCCTTGGACTTTAAAATGCTATATTAATATAATATGATAATATATGGACACTGCTGCCAAGATACCAGAAAGTTGGACAGAGACTATGCTTGAAAACACAAAAAATGAAAACAGCTGAGAACCCCTTAGACCACAGGTGGCAAACACAAGGCCCGTAGGCCTCCACCTTGTTTTATCCAGCCTGGCACCAGATAAAACCTGGTGCCCCCTGGTGGCAGCGCTGAGCTCCTTGACCCTAGTTAAGGGGTAGTTGCATTTATACAGTCCTAAAATTACATTTGGCCCTTTGAAGGCAGCTGCAAGGCTGATGTGGCCCCCGATGAATACGAGTTTGACACCCCTGCCTTAGATTACTGACCAAGGTTTGAGTTGTTCAGCTACATTGAGAGTTGTCCTCACCCGACCCAAAGGACCAGATTGAACATGCAACCCCATCTCCTTAGGGCATGAAAGAAGGTCCTCAATAGGATCAACTTGAGAGTTGACACATGTCCCCTGCTGAGTCATAAAGGTTAATCAGTGGGGTTGAGATGCTCAAACACAGCACCTTCGAAAGAAAGAACTGGCCTTTGGCTGACTCCTGAGAGATAACCTTATCCTTGGGACTATCCTGCCTGATAAGCCTGTCTTTGTGTACCTGAGATCTTGGGCCAGCCAGAGAGTTCAGCAGTGTAAATTCTGTTGACTATCTCTTTCTGTTCCCTAGCGGCCTTAGGCCATGCTGTATCTGGTTGACCTTTGGAGGGGCTGGAGATTAGCTAAAATCAGTCAGGTGAGCCCTCCATACCTGTGTAACTAAGCCTCAGTAAAAACTCCGGACACCAAAGTGTGAGGGAGCTTCCCTGGTACGATCATTTGTACATGTTGTCACGTGTCATTGCTGGGGGAATTAAACTCCCTTCATGCAACTCCATTGGGATAGGACAACGGATTGCCCTTTTCTGGTGTTAGCTGTGTCCTTTCATTGTAGTAAACTCAGTTCTGTCTTTCTAGTGAATCATCAAACTTGAGGGGGAACTTGGGGGCCCTGACACACCTGCAGTTTTTTGCCACAGCAGACACATGTCTAATTTCCACCTGCAAAATCTAAGAGGCAGAGTCAGACTACCTAGCAGCTTCAATGGAAGGAGCAAAGAGGAAGGAGCTCTGTTCAATGGTCTGGACCCAAAAGTTTGGAGATAAAAAGGTTTTATAGAAGATCTGAGTTGGAGTCATTTTCAGTTCTTCCAAAAGGACCATCAGAGAGACTTTCAATCAACTAACAAATTGGGGGATAAAAAAGAGAGAGCTATCCTGGGGAAAATGCATCACTGGTGGCATCGTGACTATTCCCTGGTTTCTGAAGAGTCAGTTTTAAACACTCGTCAGGCACAGGGTTGTAAAGCAAATGTAAAAGAGTCAGTTAATGCTGTCCAGTTCCATCTATGCTGTTGCAAAGGGTATAGGCACCTTCTTTCTCTCTGCTGCATAGAATTCCATTGTGTAAATATGCTAAGTGAAATAAGCCAGGCGGTGAGGGACAAATACCATATGATCTCACCTTTAACTGGAACATAATCAACAGAAGAAAAAAGCAAACAAAATATAACCAGAGACACTGAAGTTAAGAACAATCTAACAATAGCCAGGGGGGAATGGGGAGGGACAGTGAGGAGAGGGGATTACAGGAACTACTATAAAGGACACAAGGACAAAATCAAGGGGGAGGGTGGAGATGGGGGAGGGAGGTGGGTTTGGCTGGGGTGGGGTGGAGGGATGGGGAGAAAAGGCATACAACTGTAACTGAATAACAATAAAAAAAAAAAGAGTCCATTAAATTGGAACTTTTCCACTCCCTTTTTCCCACCCCAAACGTGCGCATCAATAGCAGTCAGGAAGTGAGGGGAGAATGAATGAGGACGAGCTAAGAAGCCAACCACAACACCTGTACGGAAGGCAGGCAGCACACCCGCGAGAGTCATGAGAAAGACAAGAAGGGAGAGGTCTCCTCTGCAAATGCCTTTGGAGGATCTGGTTATTACTTAGGGTTAGACACTTAAAATGACTAAATTGGGTTAGGGTTAGAGGATTTAAATGGCTAAAACGTGACAAGAAAAATCCCTGAGCCTCTTTGACGCAGGCCTCAATGATGGATAAAAAAAACTTGCCCTGCTGAATGAACTTAAAATGGCAGAGAAAGTATTCAATAAGGTTGTCTTCCATGCAAATCATGCTTATTTAACACCTGAGATACAATGATAATCTTAGCCTGCCCATTAAACTCTTCTTTTGCCACCTGAACTCCCAAAACAGAAGTAAAATCTGAAACTATGAAAAATAAATCCATAGACAGATGGAAGAGTATCATAAACAAAGGTCCAGAAATTTTCAGCAATTTCTGAAAGATACAAAGGGATGGGATTATACTGATAGAACAACTCATGTCAACTAAGTAGCTGAAACCTGACATTCTTTTTACAAAATAATAAACACTAGGTAGTCAGCGAGAACTAGGCACACAAGGAAACAAAACCTGATGAGCAAATGTTGGCAGGAAAACAAACAACAGAAGCAGACCTCCCACTCCAATAAAAGCCGAAGTTGTTACAGTGACCTGCACAAGCCTCAGTGTCCACAGCCCCCAAATGCACCCTTTACCTATTTCCTCTTTGCTCGCTCACCTCTTGCCATGCTGACATACCTGCTGTTCTCACGTACCATGTGCACCCTTTCCTCAGCCATTTCCCCGGTTATCTTCCTTCAGCTCCTTTAGATCGGAGCTCAAATGCCTTCATCTTAATGAGACTTCCCTGAGCACTCCATTGAAAATGCAATCTTTCTCCTAAGGTTGCAATTTCTGTCTCATTTTCCTGCTTTATTTTTCTCCACAGCATTCGGCACTATCCACATAGAATATATATTCTCTTATTTGTTTTCTTTTATAGTTTGTCTTTCCCCATCAGAATGTAAACATTTTGAGGGCAGGGAACTTTACCTGCTTTGTTTGATCCTGTATCCATAATGCCTAGAATTGTGCCAGATGCCCAGAAGATGCTCAATATATGAATGTAGAATAAATAAATGAATGGTTATATGTAAAGTGTTTAGAAAAGGGCCTGGCATATAGTAATCACATAACATAATTTATTTATAATAACCAGTATAAAAAATGAAGAAAATAATCTTGACCTGACAGATTTGGATTCTAATTCTGAAGTATTGTCATCAAAGTAGATTCCAGCAGTGAACTAATTCATAATGATGACTTTTGGGAAAATAGTTTTACACGTGCAGAAAGGAATTGCTAACACTTCCCTTTTATGCAAAGGCTTAGAGAAAGAATTTGCTTTTCTGCTATTGCCCACGATAAAAGGAAAGAAATAAACCCATGCCGTTCAGTTTCTACGGCAGTGACTTGTAGGATGAAAATATTGGAATGCTTTGACAAATGGAGGTGCAGGAGGGACCAACGACAGCAATCAGGGCGACTCTGCAAATATGTGGTCTGTCCTGAAATCTACCACCCATGAGTCTTCCCCAGACAAGTCCCCACACAGACGGCACTCACAGCATTTCCATTCTCAATCCAGGTGATGGTGGGGACAGGGATGCCTGTTGCTGTACAACGCAGGGTCACAAAGGAGCCAAAGGTGACATTGTGGGATTCAGGAGCCCGCAGGATTCTGGCAAAAACTGTTAGGAAAACAGAAGTAGTGAGCGACACTCCTATATGGAATGGTCAAGCTGGATTGCTCTTCAGAAAATGCAGATTGGATCATGTTTTCCCATGTGAAATCCTCCCGTGTTCCCTGTGTCATAAAGATGATACCAAATGCAATACCTTCTAAGTCATCTGTGTTATGACCCTGCCTTTCTCAGTACTGCAGGGTGTGCCCAGCTTGCCCCAGGGTGGGAGCCTGCCGATGCTGACCTCTGGCCCGGAGCGCGCATCCCCCAGTCTTCACGTGGTGGGTTCCTTGTACCATCCAAGTCTGTTTGTGTGTCCTTCTTTCAGAAAGGCCCTCCTTGACCACCACAATAAAGTGTAACCCTCCTCCCATTCACTTCTTCATCATCCCAGTTGATTGTCTTTACAGACCTTACCGCTACCTGTAGTTATTTATTTTTGTTATTTTTCTGTCTCTCCCTCTAGCAGATGGTGAGTTCTCAGCAACCAAAAGCCTTGCCCATTTCATTCAGTACCTAGAAGAGTGCCTGAGCAAAGTAATAATTTTAATTGAATTAATGGATAATTAATTAATATTTTACCCCTTCAACTGGATCATATGGGGAGGACACACAAAATCTGTCAGACTTCCCAGAGTTGGAAATGAGCACACTGGGCCAGGAAAGAAAAGAAATGTTCTAGGCAGAGTGTGAGCAGGAAAATGAGTAATTTATATTCCTTCCTGAGGCTGATTCCCCACTAATTAGATAAAAGGAAATTCTTTTGGTGTGAGAAGAAATTGTACCTGTAACTGAAGAGTGGAGATGAGGCTCAGAGCGAACAGTAAACTGAGGGGTACTTAGAATCACAGAATCACTAAGCCTGGAGGAGCTTCAGAGATCCATTGGATTCCTGCTATTAAATGGTTGTAGAAACTAAATCCCAGTTAATTTAAGCTGCTTTCCCACGGTAATAACACTGATGGCTGAGAAACCTGAACTCAAGTCTTTTGAGTTCAAATACAGTGTTCTTTAAACCATATGGAATCTTTTAAGTTGCCTGTTACACTCTAAATATAATATGTTATGCCCGTGTCTTTATTTTCCAGGACTTAAGTACAGAACATAGTATTAGACTATGAAACCCCAAAGAACACAATGCTTTAAGGCTTAGTTTTTCTTGTTAATCAAAATCTGAGGAGTTTGGTTTCTAAGGGAGAGTACAGAGGAGATAGTAGATACTAGACAGGAGATGTACAGGACAAGGATAGATCAAGTTCAGAGCTGTGTTACAAGTAAGAGGTATTTTTTAATACCTCTTAAAAAGAATTACATAATTCAAAGAGATAAATGAAGATACAATTTGTTTGACAACTGGATGCTTCTTGCAGATTCTAATTTCATATTTGCAGGTTCAAATTCATTCAACTTCATCTCTTTTGATATAGAGGACTCTCAGTGATGAAACCTAGAACAGCATGTAGAAATACAAATGTTGGGCCCAAGAATCACAAGGGAAAAGCAAGAAAGGTGCCAACCTCAAGGCAACAGGTGGTTTTAAAAAAGTGGATCAAATGTTTAAAATGCAGCTGAATCCTCCCTTCACCCCTAAAATAACTCCAAATGAGCCTGAATTTAAGTAAGTCCTAGGGTCTAATTGTCAACCTACACAAAATAGACAGTTGACAAACATGTTAAATGTTACTATGGGGATATAATTCGATCACATCCAGAATATGGACAGTTCGCCAGAGCAAAGTATTTAGTCTCCTCAACGAATGATATTAGGGAAAAAAAATAGAAAGAGGGAAGGAACTATTATAGACTGAAAAGGACTTAAGAGACATAACCCCAAATATAATGCAGAGCTCTTGTTTGGATTATTTTCAACAATCCAGATGTGAAAAGATATTTTTTGAGACAATGAGATAACAATTGCATCGTCCTGGTAGTAAGTGCCATTAAGAAGTTAGTGCTGACTGGGAACGGGTGGGGTAATGAAGAGGGTAGTACGATTATGTTTAAAAAAAGTCCTTACATTGCAGTACATGTGGATGGATTGAATTAGTGTCTGTGACTTGCTTTAAAGTAAATCAGTAGCAATAAAATAGTGGTGGGACAGATGCAGCTAGAGTGATAGGCTATTGATCACTCTTGCTGTTGAGTAATAGGAACTTGGCAATTTACTATCATGTAGCTTTTTTGTAAGATTGAATATTTTATAATAACATGAATTTTAAAAAGTGGTAACGGAGCCTGCCCCACAGCTCCAAAAATCATGTGTTGGGACACATACTTCTGCCACTGGAAGAATATAAGTTTTAGAAAACTTAAAACCTAAAGAAAGCTACATTTTTTAGGAGAAATATTTGGCAGAGGTATCAGTTCAAAGAGCTTCAGAAATATCCACAACAATTTTAGATCAAAACTTTGCGGGGATGATTCGAATTTGAACTAAAATGTGGGACTCTGTGAAAATGTTCCCTTGCAGGCAATATTTGCAGCCTGAGAAATTCCATAGCAAAAGGAGTGGCGGTCACTACTGAGGCCAGAGGGTCAGCTGCAGGAGCCAGTGACCTGTGTAGTCCCTCAGGGCACTGTGCTTAGAGGGTCCAGGCTTGGTTTAGTTTGCTCCTGTCTACGTCTTGAAAGAACTAGTGATTTTTGTCATTTGCATTCTGATTCACAAATTGTGGAGCCAGCCCTGATAGTCAGGTCTCAAAATGCTTTCTTAAAAGAGGGAGTGCGAGCTGCACCTCCACCGAAGTTCCAGAACGAGAAGGCTCAAAAAGGAAATGGTAAATAAAAAGTTGCAAATATGCTGGATGGATCTGAAGAAGTGTCCAGCACTTCCCAAGTGTCCTGGGCCAGACGCTGATCCCAGTGTAAATTCTAAATTTCTCAAGAAGACAAGCCAGCTAGGAGGCAGTGTACCCACATGGTACCCATCTGAGCACCTGATGGGAGATTTCTCTCAGCATAGCTCAAGATTGCCGGTTGCGAACCCTTGACAACTAACACAGACTGACTGGCATCCTAGCAAGGGTGAACCCAGGTAATCTTGTCTTTTCTAATGTTTTTTGGTAATAATAATGGAGTCCTAGATTGCACAACATTCTTGACCCCATATTCATCTTTTGGGTGAAATAACTCTTGTAGGTGTTGGGGCTACCCGTGTGTGTCTTAAAGTTTTTGAGTGTGCAACTACTACAATAATTATTTTGTAGGTCCTATTGCCTTGGAGGACCTGAAAAAGAGCAGGATCCTTGAGTGACTAGGAATGGGATTATTTCAATCCCATTGGTGCTGTAAAAGTGTAGGTAGCAGCTGCTGAAGATAACACTGACTGTACGCTTGAACTTGAATGAGAGCCTTCTGGCTAAAGATGAGAAGGATAAGAAATTATGGAACAATGAAATCTGGATTGATTTCTGTTTAATTTATAAAGGCAAAAGTTTTCATTTGGGGGCCTTAAATTCTTCCTGGAAATTTAGTAATAAGGGAGGGTTTATTTTGTTGTAATTTTCAGTTCCTTTTTCCCCCCTTTCAGCTGGTATTACATTATTTGGAATATCACTTGGGTTCATTGCAAAACCTCTGATGACCCATATTGCACAACACAGCTAAGCATAATGTGAGATGGTAAATAAAATAGAGTCAATTACCATTCTGGAGTTCAATGTGGGCTTAGAGTTAATTTAATTAATATCCTGCTCTGTCCCACATCAGAACCTTCTGAGAGGCCCGGGGCGGGGTGCACAGGAGGTACAGAAAGGAGCACTGTTGTTGGCATTGCGTGTGGCTTCATTAACATGCTGACAAACTGCTGGTCTCCTCCCCCAAGTTTCATGGTTAAGTCAAGTGAGTTAAGAGAAGGGAAAATCGGGAATTAAAGGGAAGCTGGTCACTCCTGTACTCCTACATTCTTGCCAAAAGGTAAAGTAGAGATTCTCCCTTTTTTCAGTCCTGAAAGATAGCTTCCACCCTTCCCGCTTCTTTCCCTCCCTCAAAGAAGTTTGTAAATGTCTACTGGGTTTCAACTCAAATGTCTCCTTGTCATAATGCTTTCTGGACCCCTAGCCTTACCTTTGCATATGTTTGGTCATAGTATTTATCGTCCTGTCTTAACTACTGACGTGTTTGTTTTCTGGCTGTCTCTCCCCTCAGAATGTAAGCATCACAAGGGCAGAGCTTGCTTTGTTCATTTACACAGGTAGATAGATAGATAGATAGATAGATAGATAGATAGATAGATAGATAACCCAGAATCCTCCATGGTATATGGTTGGCACTCATACATATTTGTTAAATGAATAAATGAATGAATGAATGAATGACTCCTCTGATTGGTGAGTTGGAGGAAAGGGACTTGCACATGTTATGAATGGCCCAGCCCTCACTGGGCCATTGGTCTCCCAGCCCCCCTGCAATCAATAAGGATATGGGGTTAATATGTAGTAGATAAGTTCTCCAGGTCAGGGCTTCTCCATCCTACAACTCAGGGTGAAAGGCAGGAGAGTGGGGAGGGGCTGAGGAAGACGAGGAACAGAAGTAATGTTAGTCTAATTCTTGGATGGAGGAATAGAAAGCTTTATTTTTCAGTCCAGTTTTTATCAGCAATGATGCTGATTATTTTTATACCCATCTGTATTTGTTACCAGTTCTAAGCATAAAAGGTGAAGGGGTGGTGAAAAGAATTCCACCACATTTAACAAACATTGAAAACAGTAAAGCCAGTTGCAATTAAAAATAAATGCCAGGCGAGCCTCCATGGATAATAATACACCTGTAATAATAAACATAGTCATAGTTCAATAATAAACTCCCATTATTTTAGTGGCAGTCACAGCTGAAATTACATTTAGGTCATTAACTTTAAAAGTAATGTGATATGTTTCATATCAAGTAAAATGTCCATTGGATATTCCTACATGTACTTTATTTGCATGAAAAACAATATAGAGATGTTTTTGTCACATAAGTAAGCTGTTTAATAGAAGGGGCATGACATTACTTAGTAATATGGAAAATGTTTACAAATGTTTTGCTATGGATTTTTAAAGAAAAAAAATTATCCAGTCTTCTTTCAATAAGTATTATCCATCTCCAAGTCACTGTGAGCTCTCTTCCATTTGCCTTTCTATTGTGCATCTGCAACGTGGAAGATAGGCACAGGCAATCTATTTATCCCTGGGATTCTCTCATAGTATCTAGTCATGAGCTTGGGCTTTAAATTTTGGGGGGTTAGTTTACAGTGCTAACTGCAGGTTGAGAATCTTATATTCAAAACTGGGCTTAAGTAGCCAGTGATTCCAAAGTTCTTTATAATATAACCGTATCATATTCTTCTCGATTTTTCTCTCTCTCTGTCTGTCCATTTTTCAAAGCACTTTCAAATATGCAAGTCTCATTATTGATGATCACTGGAAGGGGTGATCTGAATCCGTGAGAGGGAGATGCAGCCACTCCTCACTCTGAAACTGCACTGGCGGTGCACTGGAAGTCCGATGGCAGGGGGTCCTAATTAAGTCCTGAAATGAATGAGCAGTTTGGCTTGAGATGAATTACCTCTCATTGCTTGGTAAGGGAGTAAGACAGCAGGGATATTTAAGTCCCTTATTAACTCTGTTTGAGCGATTATCTGAGACGACACAGTGAACTCACGTGGATTTTAGTGTATTTTCTCTTGTTCTTTTCTTTCTTTATTGTTATCTAGTTTTCCTTAGAGAGGTTTTTAAGGTTAGTTGATTTAAATAAAAAATGGCTGGTAGCAGTAAAGTGAAAACTAACACAGACAAAACTAAACTAAAAAAGAAATTACACAGGAGCAGGTGAAATGATTTTATCTAAATTTAGTTGTAAGCAGCCTGGTATTTAGAACTAGGGATGCATCTCAAATACCTCATTTGCGTTACCACGATAAGGAGGTGGTATTCCAATAATTCCAGCTAAAGGTGATTCCTGGAGCCGAACTGCATTGTATGACAACTTATACATTTGTCCAAAAATATAAACGTTTAGGTTAGAACAGCACAAAATTTGAGTCTTAATCAGGATGGAAAGTGCTTTCTTGGAAGGAAAACTCTTGTTCTCTGATAGGGTTTTTTTCTCAGACTCAATTTTCAGCCATTTTTCCACCAGACATTTTCATATGTATGTGTGTGTGTGTGTAGAATAAAAAATTAATCTAAATTTGATGGATTTGGTTTGGAGCACTAGCATAATACTTGTCCTCTTGACGTAACAACGATAAAACCTAAGCTGGCACCTTGACACTTCCCCACTTCTTCAGAGGTTGTACCACCTAGACGCTCCCCAAAAGGCTTTCAGTCAAAGGGTTACTTTTCATTCCGATCAGTGTGCTATTTATACTCTCGTGCTGATTTATGTCGTTTCATTTTGTCTGCCTTTTCAGAGTTTGGAATTCCAAATTTAAATATTTGTGTTGACTCCATCTTTTCTTAATAAAATAGTCAATAAGTATAGGGCACAACATAATAAAGCAGAGCCATCTGATAACGCCCCGTTAAATGCTGACTTAATATTCCCCCTACATGGTTTGTTATTTCGTTACTACATAAGGCACTCAGAATTGTGCATAAGGCCAGCAGAAATAAATGATTGAGTAGAACCATACATTTAAAAAGCAGTGCAGAAAGAAAAATAATACCTTTATTATCTTGCTCAGGTTCACTTTCTTCTGTTAATAGAAACGACAAAACACACAAAACAGACGCACAAACAAAAACAACGCATGGTGAAAAAGGGAAATCTTTGAGCACAGAAACATCAGTTGGGCAACAAGATTCGTGAGAATCTGCTTGTTTCTTGTTTCAATAAGAAACAAGTGCAATCAAGGGACACTGCTGACATTTTAAAAGCAAACTATTAAATGATATAAAATTTCAAATGATTATTTTTAGTCTCAGGCAGTACTACACAGAAGATAAACTACCGCATACCCGACAACATAGCTCATTCATGCATTTTTATTTTAACGCTGACAATCACCCTTTCTTTCAAGGTAACAGAGAGCCTGCTCTATTCTTACAAACTGTGCTCCTTCTTGTGAGCTTGGCTTCTCCTCTTACAAGGCCCTGCTGTGAAGTCAGTGATGTTGAATCTGGGATCTCAGCTATCATTTCTATGGCAATAGACTCATGTTGTGGTAAACAGAGGATTAGGGGGTTTCTGCAGAACAGACTCTCATCAACGGGAATCTGTTTCAACTCTCAGAGGCTGCTCGAGAGCTGAGAGATCAACCCATTGTCTTCCAGGAAACTGCAGGTGAAGCAAGCTACAGAGAAAATGTAAACATGTCTCCATTAACTACACGGAACTGAGACTTTATAAATTTTTTAAAATCCTAGAAAAACAATTAATTGTCCCAAAATGTTTAATATAACCACATCGGATATAAATCCCAGATGGAACTCTATTTTTCTTTCTGGGGTTTTTTGTTCACATCAATTTAGACTTTTCTTCAAATGAGTGATAAGCTAACTGCAACATATAAGTACAAAATGCTACTTAAGCAATTCTGTTGTTAACTACCTTCCATGCTAAGAATACATTGCATGGTTCCTCACAGATTATGGATATTTTCACATCTCATTTAACCCTGACCATATCCCTCTGTGCGTAGTTGATATTATTCAGCCCATTTTCCGGACAAGGAATCTGCGACTCACAGATTTGCTGCAGGTGCAAAGCCAAAATTTTCAGCATCATAGCTAGCATCGCGCAGTGAGACCTCATTTCTACACTTAACACCTGATCCTCTTAAATAGAAGTGAACTTCTAATTTCCCATTTAGACTTTTGTAAGTCTGAACTTTTCCTGAACCAATTGGTGGCACATTCCTGTTTTATTTTTTTTAATTATTAAGGTCAAAGACTACTTAAAACCTCTGTGAACAAAAAATGGGCTATGGAATAAGACTGACACGCTCAGGGGTCCATATGGCAGCCCTGACAAGCTCAGTGACTGAGAGTAACCATATAGGACGGTTTGATTATAAATTCCTGACTGGGCAGGCCCCGGCGCAGAGTCTCACCCCAGGCCCAGAGCTTCCTTAGCAAAGGTCAGTCTTTACCCAAAGTGAGCCCTGTCCACAGTGCCTGTGCATCTAGGATAGCACACCTTTGAAACAACGTCAGAGTAATTTTCTTTTCTAAAGCCCCTGAAGGCACAACCGCAGGCATCGGAGCGGGAGACCACAGAAGCCCTCAGTGCTGTCTTGTTCCCCATGCACCATGTCCATGTGCGTAAACGTTCATTGTTAACTCTCCTGCACCCACCAATGCAAGTGAAGTACGTGCTTCTCCGTTTTGCTTTTGATCCACCCCTAGAGATTCCCCCCATTGCTTTCTCCAACCCCCTTATCCACCACCCATGGCTTCACGGACCTGCCTTATGTTCCCTCCTTTGGTTCTAAATGCATTAAAGGAACTGGAAAACTGCCATTCTCCAGAACATTTTTTCAATCCATTGAGATCTTCTTGCTTCTGGGCATGTCCTCAAAAACTTGGTTCAAAAACACTCTTATAAGACTTTTCTATAGGTTTGCATGTTCTTTTGTCGGCACTTCTAATTGAATACATTTATGTTAAAAGAAGATGTAGAGGTTGTCTGTCAAAGGGAGCTCTGAACAAAACCATCATTTTTTAAACAACATTCCTAACAGGTGAAGCATGGGTATTGGGTAATAAGACTTTTCCCCAAACTTAAAGCTGCTCATCTGGACACGTAAAACCTGCGGAGATTCCCTGTTTATGACAGACCTTAATCAGAAGTAAATGAGGGTCCATGGTTGGACCAGATCAGGCCTCAGAAATTTCATTGGAATGCCTTTGGGCAGGGCATATCTTTCTATTTTCTCAGCACAATTGTGCTTATTTCCAAGCTTGGAAAACAATCATCATTTTTGTTTTCTCCAGCCAAGTATTTACGAGTGGCTGAGAGGGGCGTGCACTCCTGCTGGGAGTGCCTTAGGCCAGAGCGAGCTGCGGTATCTCCAAAGTTTTATTGCATGATGTTGAAGGGCCTCAGTAAGTTTTGAGCATCTTGTTCAGTCATTATTTCCTGCTCTTACACTACTCCTTTTGGGGCTCTGGAGCAAATGCAGGCAAATTCTGAGGCTCTTCAATTTGGCTCCAGCAATCTTTTACCGGACTGCGCTCGAAGCGTGCTCTGAGAACAATGCTGATTTTCCTTTGCTATTTTCCACTTTGTTGTTATTATTGTGACTGTTGCTCATTTTGCTTGATTTGTTTGGAATGAGAAGCAGTGTGAAGTTTTGGAAGAACGTGCTCATTTCCTCCACTACAGATATGAAGGAATAAATGTCTGAGCGTTGCCATTGTCCTAGAATGAGGCTGAGGAGTTTTACCAAAAGTTACAGAAGTTTTAGCAGAAGTCATATTTCTATATATAGACTCTCAAAAATCTTTTTCATGCATAAATGCAAATACACATCTTTATACAAACATATTTACATTTGTTTATGTATTAATATACACACATATGTACACACATTCACACACAATCGAGGTTACTTTAGAGAAGATTACGCAAGCATAATCTGCAAAATCTCTTCAAGCCGGAGTGCACTCATTCAGTGTAGGAGATTGTTTGTTATTTCAAGGTCAAACTGTGGTTAGGGTTTTTCTGTGTATCCTACTTGCCTAGACTACTATGATCCCTCTTGATGTCTGAACTTATTGTTTTTACCACTTATCAGTTTAAAAATGTTCCAGCCTTATGGTCTTTATTCCCATCTGATTTCTAAATTCTTATTTAACTGCTGTCTGTGTAATGCACCTGTAGTCTTTTCTTCCAAACTGATGTGTAATCTCCTTTGGGGAGTGGGGGAGGGAGCAGCACAGCAAACTTTACTTTGTTTGTGTCACCGCCACTGCCACCGCCCCCACACCACCCCACTGAAGTCCAGCACAAGCTCTTACAGAAAACAGAAAATACTTAAAAAAAAAAAAGAGTTGAATTAGTGATGCTTCCCCCCCCCTCTGCTTTCCAGGACTGTTCAGCAGGACATTTAAAATAGAATAGAATCAGAGACTTTGCTCATTGGAATAATCTGAGATATATTCAACATCCAAGTTGAATAGTATATCCATTTTCTTGAATACTTTGATTTATGGGGAACTCAGTACTATCATATCAACCCATTGTAAGCAACTCTGTTAAAATTAATGTTCTAAATCAAATAAAAAACTGTCTCCTTATAATTATCACCTATGAGACCTAGTTACTACATCTATCCATTGAACCAAAAATATATCTATAAAATATTTTCATTTGTCCACGCACGCTGGCCTCAGTTCACCACCCTCTTATCCTATCATCTTAGCTTAATTTACCTGGAACTGAAACGAACACACACACAGTGTTACAAATTCAAAGAATGCAAGGCTCTTTCTCAACACTCTAATTCTATGAATATAACTTTGCATACATTTTTATTTGCAGTCATATAATAACACAGCTAGGTCATTGCAAATCAGGAATATTCCATACTCATTTCTTTAAGTGCTCTTATTAAGGCCGAGCTCCCCAATTTTGAACATGAATCTGTGTGTGTGTGAACTATGATTTGATTCTGAGAAAGATAAAATAGCTTTTTCCTATTCAATTCACTGAGTATCTTATTGGAGAGTGAATTTAGTGGGGGAATGTGTTGTTACACAGGGTAACAACACATCAAAGTTCCCTGGAAGAAATAAAAGAAACGCAGTGAGGAAAATTATACTGGTCATAGAGACCCTTGGAGAAAGAAAGAAAACCAGAAGAGAAAGCAGGCAGAACTGTGGGATAGTTTGCATTCTTCTGACTGCAAGAGTATAATAGGAATTTAGTTACCTAGAATAGGAGTCTCACCAAGGGGGCAACTGCACATTCTTTGCTCTTTGTAGGGTGGCATTGTTTGTAACTTTCTTCATGGGCAATATCTTAAAGAAATTCCTGACTACCTGGTACTCTAAGAACACCATTCTAGGGCTTTTTCTCAAGCATACCCAGAAATTGGGAAATCAAATTCGGATTAATAGGACTGTTTCCTTACACAGTCATGCCCTTAAAACAATCCAGGCAGGTGGATCTGAGTGGGAATCCTCACTCTATTGCTTACTAGCTATTTAATCTGGGTTATTACTATACCGCTCAATTTCTCTAAACTTCATTTCTTCATGGAGAACATGTAGGTAACAACTACCAACTCATAGAATTATGGAGAAGATGAGATGAAATGATTTGTATAAAGCAATTCATACAGCAACTAACAACCAGAAAGTACCAAAGGCATGTCTCCTGACTCCCTTCCCTCCCTCCCTCCCTCACTCACTCCCTCCCTTTCCGGAGCTATTTCTAGCTCTAGAGTGTCTTCCGGGCTCATGAAATCTTTTCCTCCACCTGACTTTAAAGGAAAGAGTTTTTAATTTTTATTTTATTTTTAAATTTCAATCTGCCTTAGCTGGTTACATTCCAGATACTAATCATATTGAGTACCTTTCTGTAGGTATTAAAAGCATGCGCTTAAATCCATCCCTCAATTATCCGAGAAAGGAGGAATTCTTCTGTAGAAAGAAAAATCTATTCTTCAGACCCTGCTATCAAAACCTGGATGCTGATCAATACCAGATTCTTTGAATCTGTTCATAAAAGGCTACATGTGTCTTGTCTAACATCCTACGTTAGAAGTTATTGACTCGGGGATGCCTGTTAGGAGACAAGCATCAAAGAGCAAAAGGGGTCATTTCAATTGTTTATATTTTTTTATTTAAAAAAAAAATGGCCCAGAGGTGGTTGGTTGCAAAGCGATCGCATTGAGGCTCTGCGGTACAGGGGCCCTGAACGATTCCTGTTTGTTTTCCAGTCATTAAAAGACAACCCGATACATATAACTATCAACCTAAGTCAATACCTGGTTTTTCTTTCCTGACTTCTGGGTAGCTAAAGCAAACAAACCCGATCCTGGTGTGCTGCCACTGTTTACGTTTCTGTCCCCTTTGAAGCGGAGCTTTGCTCTAGGAGGTTTATCCGCTGTGGCTCCATCTCTGAAGGAGTCAGAACGCAAGTCCCTTTGCAAACATCCACAGCACCTCACAGACAGTAACTCTCTTCTCAAAGCGAGCCCTGCCTGTCTCTGAGACACCACGATCCCCTGAAGTGGCTTGGGTTGGAAGCCTTTCTGTGGCCTTTGGGATAACATTTTCCTAGCTTGTAAATATGGATGATGAATAATAACAACAAGCACTCCGTGTTTGCCAACTAATTCAGAGACGAGCCACATGAGGCTAACTTGTTTTTCTTTCAGTCTCTGATGTAGATAGACCAACTTAAAATTTTTTTTGTTAAAATAATTCTGGAAATACAATAGAGGTTTAACCATAAGCCAATAAGAAGGTTGGACTTCAGTTGTGACTCACTTTTTATATTCTTTTAAAAAATCATTTTTTTCCTGGTTTTAATGGGAGGAGATGCTAACCTGCTTAATTACCAGGACAAAAACCTTTCACAGGTTACCCTTTAAAGGGTTTTTATTTAGAAATAAGCTTAGATTACAGAAGAGTAGCAAACAGTATAGAGAGTGTCCGGGTAACCTTCATTCAACTTCCTCTAGTAGTGGCATCTTAGATAATCATGGTGCGCTGACCAAAATTGAAGTTCATTTTCAAATAGCACTTTGTCTTTTTTATTTCATCTTTATTATATTTTTTCATTACCCTTTAGTCCCCTTATGCCTCCCACCCCCAGAAAAACCACACGGTTTTTACTTCTTCTCATGAAAAGGAAGAGACCTGAGCTGTGGCCACAAAGGAGCTAAAAGTTTATTAGAAACTGGAAGTTATTTTTTGTTTATATTATTTATTTAATTTTATTTAGCTAACCATAAATTTTTGCAAGGAAAAGAACCAGGAGGCTTAACCTGAATCTTAAGTGACACCATGCTATTATCCTGGCTGTCTAAAGTGGCTTGGGTTGGGAACATTTCTGCGACCTCTGAGCTTCCGGGATTCTGGATGCCCAGATAGGGCCATAGGCTTCCAAACAGTTAGGTTCTCATGCTGATTAGATAGTAGATATGTACCCATTTAAAAATGATATCCAGGAATGGACACCATCGTGTACAATTTCAGTGTTAGCCTATGAGGCAAATTGCAGCCCCCGTGGTTTCTATGATAGCAGCCACAGACCCTGTCCCGAACTCTCCAGTCCTTCCTTTGCTCCTGGTCAGGGGTCAGGGTCAGCCCGTGCTCACACGATAAACCTGCATCTTTCCCTCCCTCACTGTGACACAATCTGTACTGTGAGCTGGTTGCTACTCGTCAATCATAGCCCTGTTGGACCTCGCCTCTCTGAAGCTTCCCCTGACCTCTCACCGTCTCCCTTGTCCTATGCGTACATCCTGTACAAACTCCTATCATGGCAAGTATGTTGAACTTTAGTTATGGTAATCATTGCCAGCATGTCTCTTTCTCACTAAATAAACCATGTCTTGCTTATCTCTGTATTCTTAGGAGTTACCTCATTACACAGAATATAGTAAGTACTCAACAAATGAATAAATTTGAAGCTATTCTAACATTTACCTTACCAATTATGGATAAGCTAGTGTTCTCCTTGAATTTTTAAGCTCCAACTGGAATAAAGACATTCCAAGTAGAAATCCTTAGTGAAACAGGATAGTGAGAAGGCAGGAAAATTCCTTGGCAAGTGGAAAAGGAAACTGGGACAGACAGCTGAACACAGGGGCCGAACAATTTACAGCCAGGTGCAGATGGTCACCAGGGCAGAAGGCCCCCAGTGCCTGGAAGGGGACAAGACTGGGAAAACAGGCACCTCACCCCCAGGGTAACCTTCCCTCCCCTGGCCTTTTCTCCCCGGATATAATGCCTGGGAGATAACATCTAGGTCTCAGTTGTATTCCAGCTCCAGGCCCAGAAAAGCAGCAGAACCAGGCGGGTGATGCCAGAACCAGGGGCAGTGACTAAAGACCCCCTGTCCTGTCACTGATCAGTCAGTGGAGACCATGACCCTGAAAGAATGAATATGCTTTCACCTGGAGAACTGATGAATGTGCCACTGAAATCCCCCCAAGACCTCCCCTAAGATCCCTGTGTGCAAGAAAGAGAGAAGCCTCCAGGCAAAGGACCCAGGGTGTGCTCTCCCTCTGGGGAGCAGCCTGCACCATTCCCTTTCCCTTCTTCTTCCCCCACTTCTTTCCCCACAGGTCGGTGTCTCCTCACCTCTAAGGCAATGGGCAGATGACAGCTGGGCCCAGGCTGATCCCCTGAACCTGTCCCCAAGGGCCCCTCTTCTCTGACTTCCCAGTGAGCTCAGGCAGCCCAGCCCAGGCCTTCCTGTTGCTCCTTTTATGCTAAGTTCTTCCTTGTTTCACTGTCCCCAGCTTTAATAAGCTCATCCTCATAGTCACCTGGACTCGAGATGTGAAATCTTTCCTACACGAAGTCAAGAACCCACACACTATAGCTGACCCTAGGCCAGACCCGCTCAGGGCCAGGCCTCTGTCTGGTAACACCTAAGTCAATGCTTCTCAAAATGTGGTTCGTAGACTACCTGCATAAGGATCATTTAGGGAAGTGTTCAAAGGACTTAACAGAGACCAGTCGTTTCTGAAGCTCTGGGGAATGCACCCTGGAGCTATGCCTTTTAATAAGATCTGCACTGATGTTTCAGAACTGCTACCTGGAAGGGAAGTTCCATTAATCCATCAATTTTGTTATTTCCATCTCTTTCCATAGAGGTTTTCGAGTGAGTATAATCAATGGTGTAACAATAAATGAAATAAAATAACACATTAGTATCAGGGGAAAGAAGACTTCTGGTTGGTTTAGCATAACGCGCTATGACTAAGGTTCAAATTGGGTTCTGAGACACATGCCAGCTAAGGCAAAAAATAATAATAATAATAATAATAATAATAAGGTAAAAGAAATAAACAGTTCTCATTACAGGAAGTAAAACAAAATGCCAGTTTCTCAGAAGAGACCATTTTTTCCCCAGGCACTGAATTTTTAAAGCACTTTCTCACTTGAGATTTACCTCAGAGCAGTGTGTGATGGAAGGATCAATATTTTCAACGAGATTTTTGCCAAATAGCTATTTACGTAGTGGGTAGAACATGATGTAAGTTCAGGATATGCAGTAAGGCTGCCTGGTCTTTCATTTTTTTATTATTATGATTATTTTGGACAGGATGACTCTGAACAGCCTCTTTCCAGTATCCCAGTAAAGGCATGTCTTCACACAGCCTCCTAGCTAAGCCACCTCATGTCACTTGCCACAGTGGGGCCGCAGCAAAGTTATAATCTCGACCAAGTACCAAGAACGCAGGGTCAAAGTATTGCTGCTTGAGGGGAGATTTATGTTCTTTGGAAACAAGAGGAGCAGCTGGTAAGGGTGACATTCTATTTATGAAATTTGAGAAGCCTAACCAGCAATATTCTCTGGATAGAAGTCACCCAGCCCTAAAACAATGTAAACAACAGGCGACAATACCAACACCAGCGCATATTTATCAAAGAGCTTCCAGGTAGGCACTGGATATGTGTGTGGCCTCCTAGTCCACTGTAAGAACTCTGCGCTCCAGGTGATGTTGTGCCCGTTTCACACCTGAGCAAATGGACTTGCAGAGGTTAGGTAAATTAGCCACCCTTGCATTGCTAGCAAGTGGCAAAACAGGATTAACACCCAGGTTTATCTGACACTTAAGCAGGCGAATGCTCCAGGGTACTGATCTACACGCATGAACACAGAGAAAGGGAAGATGAGGACGGGGCCGTGCAAGACGTCCTGGCCTTGGCATCCGGGCCTTCAAGCTCCTCCTTGCTGACTTGGGCAAAGTAATGATATTTCTGGTCTCAAGGCCCCTTATGTGTGAAGTAAGGGATTCAGGGGTATGACTTCTAGGGCCCACTCCTGATAGAAAGTCTATGGCTACTCTTCTGAAAGGACCAAAGTTCACAAAAATCAACTCTGCTTCAAAGACAAGTTTTGTTTTTGCCATTGAACTTTATAATGCTTCTACCCCAAAGATGAAGATGACACATGGAATCGAGAGCTGCAGTTGTCTTCCCAAGTGTCTTGTTGCACAGGAGGTATATCGGCCCCAGAACTAACATTGGGAACTATTATTTGTGTGGTTATTCTCTGCTGAGAATTCTAGTAAGAGCTTTATTTATATTAGCTAAGTTTAACATTCTACAACTTATGGGGTAGAGAGTCCTATCAACCTCATTTTTGCATACGGGGAAACTGAGGCACGGAGCCTGAGTCACCTACCTGAAATTACACAGGTGGCAACTGGTGGAGCCAGGATTTGAACGTAAGCAGTTCACTCTAGACTCTGGAGCCCAAGCAGTTTTCTCAAGAGTCTGGAGTCCATGTTATTAGCTGGTACCATAAGCTCCCTCCAAAAATTGTATCGTGAAAACTTGTATTAATTCATTGAAACGAATATACTAATTAAAGTTTGGAAGTTATTTCTAAAGGAAATAACTGAATGAACTATTATTCATAGTCCATATTGCCATGGAGTTCTCATAGCTTTCTGTGATATCTTTGCGTGATTCACAATAGTTACATTTTGGAATTAAGCCCACGAAAGGCCTGGCCTTCCTGGCACAGTGCCCGGAAGATCACTCCATGAATCTTTGTTGGATGAATCAAGGCACTAAAGGCAAGAAAGTTTCCTCCTCGCTGTATGTATGTGTGTTTGCTCTTGTGTGTCTCTTTAATACCAACCAAGTGAAAAGGAAAAGCTCACTCTAATTAGACGAGGCATATTTCAGGTCACAATAACATCTCATTTCAAATAACAGGGTGCAAACATTATACCAAACACTTCAATTCTCTTACACAATTGAAGACACATTTTTGAAGCACATTTTTCTTCAAACCTGCAATTACGGAGGGCCTACCACTTCCTTAATTTAAACTATTATCTATTCAGTGCTAGAATAATTGTGTAACTTTCCCCCCCTTAGAGGCCTTTACTGACCATTCTTCCACTGAAGGACCACTTTATATTGTTTCTTGAAAGCACTGGAGAACTTTTTAGATGAGAATGCAACATAATATCCACCAACATCAGACTCCACGGGTCAAACTCTTCTTTTAGAGCATGCACCCTATTAAACATGCAGATTTAATTTCTCCCTTGATAACCCTCAAGGATATCAAAGGTTTATGCCTTTTTTTTTTTTTTTGGTTTGGCTTTTAAATGCACAATGTACTCATGACAGCAAATCAAACCCGTTAGTGGCATCAGAAAGTGGAATCGATGCCGGGAAGAGGACCACCGCACATTTTATTAAAGCTGCAATCACTGAGAGCACAGCACACGCTGGGGTTGTAAATACCTCTCTCTGTGGCATTTGTCATGTTAAGAGCTGCAGCATAAACAAAGGAAAAAGCAAGTCAAATGTGTAAACGTTACACGATCGCTTCCACTTTTCTAAATGCAGTCAGAAAATCTGATGTGTGGGAAAGAAGGCAGCCAGAAGTCTAGTAATTTTTGAAATCAGTCCTGTTCTCTTATAGTTATATTTATTGACATTTGCATACATATAATTTCAGTCTTTTGGATTCTACTTATTATCTTCTGTGCTGCATATGCCTGCAAAAATTCTTCAAAAACAAATGCCTTGGGTAGAGCTGGTCAGCCCGAAGAGTGTGTGGTGAAGCCTTTTAGACTGCTGAGCGATAGACTAACAGAATACAAGGGCCCTGACAAGTGACGGACTCATGCCTTGAAGCCACTTAAATTTACCAGCTGGCTGGCCTTCCATCCTCAGTCCCCACACCTCTCCCAAGTGTTGACACAGGGTTCTTTCTGCTTTGGGAGTCCCCTGCAAATGACAAGGTGTTTCAACCTTAAGGGAAGCCTACAATAACCGTCCACCTACAGGGACTCTTCTTGTTCTTGGTCTGCTTCTGGGGCCCCCAGCTTCTCACTGGTCTTAAGCCACCCCTTCCCACTAGTATTCCTGACTTCGAAGCCTCCCTTGATTCCAGCTTCACCTTTGCCCAATCTTTTCCCTAACAGCTTAAAGCTCCAAAGGTAAACAAGGTAATAATAGAAAATGCCATCAATGGGAGCCCAATACATTGCCACCACCATCTCTTTTCATTTGGATCTCAAGTATTCTACCCTCAGCCAGTTTCTGTACCCAAAACAGGATTTGCCTGAATGTAGTAAGACCCACACTCAGCTCCAGTAAATAAATAAGTAATTCCATAATAGTTAAGTCAAAGAACATAAGGGAAATATGATGAAGTTAGATATTTGTCAACCTTTAAATGGATCTTTTCCATTGATTAAAAGACTCATAATAAGGACCTGTCCAGGTATAAACAGAAAAAAAATTACACTGTCATATCAAAAGCATGTAATTTCTGTGACATAGTGTTTATTAAATATATTTTTTAAGGTAGAAGACCTCTCTGGTGAAAAACAACAGTAAAATCAGAATCTTGCCCCAGGGGGCATCTAAAGCCTCCGAGATGGAAGCCTGTCCTTGCAAACCCCAGCCCTACCCCTCAGATCATCCCCGCCCACCAGCATCTGCTCTGCCCTGGGCGTCCGTCTCCTGGTCTTTACAATACCCGGGAGAAAATTGTTTCAGTAAAGATACACGAGAGCAACAGTATAGATCGATCATTCTTAGGGTACCCACCACAGCCAACAGAGAACATGAGACAGACTGGAGAGACAAATGAGACTGTCTCTTGATTTAGAAGAGAATTCCTTCGACAGGACACTGAAAAGTCACTTTATCTCGGTTTTCAATCTAGCAAAAATAATATGCAGCCAATATACATGCTGGGGTGGAGAGGCTACATGGAATTTATGCCACTGAATATGATGCTTTTCCCTCTGTGAGGACTAGCTAACAGAAACTATCTCAAGAAAAGAAGCATTTCTAGTAAAACATAAGGAAATCTTTACGAGCCAATAGAATTGATTTATCTTTGTGTTGCCATTGTATGTTCATCCTCATATTTGTAGAAAGGTAAGGAATGATCTTAACTAGAGGAAGAAGCCACAAACCAGGTGTGACTGCCTTTAAGACCAATAAGACAGATCTCAATTTCAGAGATATTAAAATGCACAACAAAGAGGCTAATAATTAGCCAATGGGGGTTGTCAGAAACCAGTGACTCTGAGATGCTTCCAGGATATGGCAAAATATTTTTTAAAAAATAAGCATCTTAGAATCGGTGAAATCTAGAGATTTCTCTGGCCCTCATGACGTCCTGCTATAAAGCCATTCCTAAAGTCCACTGTTACAAAAACGCCTGAGACAAAGAATGAGCCTCTACAGTCGTGAGACTGACAACTGTTTCTGCATTCCAGGTGACTATGGACTTTGGGAAACCACACAGTGCTTCCCTCTCCTGTGGGAACTTACCTTTATTTTGCTTCATAAGTCAGTAACACCCCACCAAGTAGAGTAAATGTTCGCTGAGAAATCAGAACCCAAACTGAATTTGTGTTAGATCCTCCAAGCCACTCTAGAATCATAAATTCCAGGTGTCTGCCCATAAGTAAGGAAGAGAGTCAAACGGGGAGTGAACCCCCCAGCAGCTGTGCATCTCTGAGCCCTTCCACTTCCCACTCTGCCGTGTGGCTCTCTGACTCCCACGTGCAGGCCCTGAGCTCACTGTCTTCATGGATAAAGTCCGTCCCTCAGGAAGTGGCATGTCCCATGTTCTGTGCACCAGGACTCCACACTCAACCTCGGTTCTTCAGCTGATGGCCAAGGGTTGTGAACCTAGTCAACATAGGGATCAATCGCCTTTGACAAAGCTTTTCCCATCCCTGAGTTTGTTCTAGAGCAGAGTGGAGCAGCGGACTGAAAAACAACATATCGAACCAAATGAACAGAAAGGTTGATGTTGTTTTATCAAAATAGTATAATTTTTGGATTCCAAAATAATTTTTCCAAAGCATAAATACAGATATTAATTCTTCCTAATGACAAAGGTCTCTTTTAACATTTTTCAAAAAGTATAGAGCTATATAATATATGAGTAAATAGATAAAAATTAACCCCCATGTAATTCTGTATGCAGAGATGATGACTGTTAATCACTTGGTATATATCCTCTAAGGTATAATGTATAACATATTGTCCTTTAACTACTTTTTCACTTAGGAATGTATTTCTACTTCCAATGAATTACTATTTCTAAAGAAATAGAACAGTATCTTGCAGAACGAGCTCATGAGTGTACTGCTCTGTTATTTAAATTCCTTTTTATTCCTGACCTCTGGAGATTTACATTTTATTCTCATGAGTTATACAACCAACCCAGTATTTCTGGGTGATTATAGTCAGAAGATGTTCATATTATCTTCTCAGTCAAATTTTTGGGACCATAAATGTTTCATCCAAGGTCTGTGTTACTTGGTACATAAAGATGCCATGGTCCATCACTCTGACTATTCTCTTGCAATATTCTCAAATCCTTTGCCCTATTTTCTTTCCTTCCTGGCAAAACTACAACACTTGAATCTTGCCTTTGGATTTGGCTTTCTTTTTTTTTTGGACTTATACCTGTATTAATGAGGAAAGATGGGGGTGGGGGGCAACTAGACAAAACAAACAAAAAAACAAATAGTGCCACCCCATATTCATATCCCATTCTCTACTTACTGTGGCCCAGGAATCCTGGTTTCCCTTGTGAGTCATCTCTCCCATTCCCCACAGCTATTTTAGAACCTTCTACCCTCCTCATCCCTCGGCCCCCCTTTACAGAAGTATTTTCAGAAGATAACCTTACTTTCTACTTCCTAGAGGACATAGAGACCATCTGAACAGAGCGTTCTCAAATTCTATCTGCCAAATGCACTAACTCATTTATACTGGAATGCATCCCTTTCTCCTTTCTTCCTGTTACAAGGAAGGAAGTTTCCTCTTCCCTAGTATGGTGGGCATATAATTTATTATTGAAGCCTCGATACTTTAAAAGTAAAAGAGGGACTCTATTAATAATTACTCCAGGACAACAGGTGTAAGCCAGAGCGTCCTGGGAAAACTGGGACATGTGGTCACTCTCTGTATAAAGTGCATCGCATCACTTATCCCCTGAATACACTTTCGCCTTCGCGAGCACCACTAACATTCCCTTAAGTATGCCCCTTCCCTCTCTCCTATGTTCAAATTTTCCTTCTCTCTGGGCTCCTTCTCATTAATATTTTAACATTTTTTATTTTTTAACAAGAGAAATCTTGCAAAACACCACTACCTATATGCCCTATGCACCTCCAGCTACGCTCACTTTTTTGACCCCTCCCTTTTCCCTGCCAAATTCGTCCATACCCAATTGTCTCTCTTTCATTTCCTATTCTCCATTATTTTCAGAATTCTAGCTCCTTCCCTAATCCCCATTCTGACACTAATCTCCACAATGTCACACACGATTACCTTGTTCTTTAATGGAACAGACTGAATTCAACATGACTTAAGTTCTCAGACACCTCTATCTGTGCAGTAGTGGGTTAGTTCTTCTCTCTGTTCCTCGGTTTCCCAAAATAGCACAATGCTAAACCTTTCTCACACCGTTAGTGCTGATGAAATAAAATACCCATGTAAGGCATTTAGCATTTTTAAATGTTAGATAGTCCATTGCTTGTCCTTTGAGAAAAATATCTGTGTTTGACCATACTTAAGTGAAATGGTTCTATCGGTAATTTTGCATGTCACTGTCTGAACCTTGTAAAGTAATACGAAAGGGTAGAATATCTTTGCATGTGCCGGTCCAGCGATCCAGCAGCCTGAGGATGGCAATCTGGAAAGTAAGCTCTACTTTTGTGCTGATGGGTATTTCTTTTATGTTTGTTACAACACCTCAGATTTAGCAGTCACACTGTATGAAACCCATGGCCTGGCATGCTTATCCCCATTAGAGGCGTGTTCACCTTCAATAAGTGTTATCCCAGACGCAAATGGCGCTTATGGACTTCTCATTCTGATGTGCTCAAACTAATGTTCAGAGTTACTGACGCAATACATTACAAATGCTCATCCTGTCCCGACTGACCAGGGCCGAGACCCATCGTCAGCCCTCCCCATGCCCACCTAGTGGGCACCTGCAGGCGCTTTTGGGGTTTCTTCCAGTTGCTTCTCAGTTGCCTTCTCACCTGGTTCTGAGTTGTTGGCTGAATTGGACCTTCCTTTAAATAGGTCATGTTGTGTCATATCTTGTGGAAACGCCTCAACTATTTCTTTAAGTAGAAGCCAACCTTTCAGAGCTCCAAGAACAAAAACAGATGTGCTGTAATTTTTATGTTCTACTAGTAATAATTATAGTTAATGCCATTTTAAAATGCTTATTATGTACTAGCAACTGTGCTAAGCATGTCACAAATTTTCATGTATATTGGCTATTTGAATAGAGACTAGGATGGAGTAGAAGTGGACATGTGTGATAAAATCATCTTACCTACTGTTAGGGTAACTTTAAATAATATGATCAGTTCTTGCCTTGGCCGATGTGGCTCAGTTAGTTGGAACAATGTCCTGTAAATTGAAGGGTTGGCCATTTGATTCCTGGTCAGAGCATATGTCTAGGTTGTGGTTTCGGTCCCTGGTTCAGGGGTGTGTGAGAGGCAACCTATTGATGTTTCTCTCTCACATAAATGTTTCTCTCCCTCTTTCTCCCCCTTACTTCCCCTCTCTCTGAAATCAGTAAGCATGCCCATAGATGAGGATAAAAAATAGATAATATAATCAACTCTGAATACTAGCAAGTTAATGAAAACCTCTAGCATATATTAACTGTCAAAGCAATGAGCACAACCATTTAAATGTTCAGAAGAAAGAAGAGAGTATTCGGTTTTACTGCTGGACATGATACAAAATGAAGGGGCAAGGCAAGACCAAACTGTGTCATTCATTGGACTTCAGTAATTGAGATTTTTGATAATTTTTGGTAGGTCAAAGCTAAAGAAAATCATTTCAATATTTATGAAGACAGTAACCTACACAATCAGTATTATATATATAAAAGCTCATATATTGAAGAGGAAAATCTTTATAACATTGTATACAAATGGATAACATTAATTCTGTATCATTCCACATATAGTTCAAGGAAACACTGAATCCAGGCAGATATTCAATGCATCTAAGTGTGCAACTGAGTGTGTTAGTATGTTTATTTTTTACTGAATAATTAACACCAATTGGCTGTTGCACACAGCTTTGTATCGCAGTGATAATTTAGAATATGTTAAATTATAGCAACTAGGCTGAAAATACATCTTTTTAATGTCTGACAGCCACTATTCTCACCAACCATGTTAGTTTTCATGAGGAGTTCATGGAAATTTTATGAGCAGTTGACACAATGATGTAATAAAGATGTTATCTCAAGTAATAGTAAATGTGGGAAATGAGATCATTAGAGCTGGGAGTGGAAGATCTAGCTGAGAAATAAAAATAATCTTAAAGGAGCTAATAAATAGCAACCAATATGATTGAGAAGGGTGAGATGTAGGAAAAGATAAATTTTGGCTTAAGAATAGGATGGAATCAAAAAGTAAACTATGGGGATCCCTAGAAGTCTTCCCCAATTGAATTAGAAGATAATGAGGCCAAGTATATGATAATCTAATCATTCTACCAATCAGATAAGAGAAAAGCAGAAAATAGGTGATGATTCTTATAGTCAGCACTTAGTGAGTGTTTATAAAAGGCAGACACGCTAAATACTATCAGCACCTCACTGAATAACCACAACAAACCCTGCTGTACAGGTGAGAAAACTGGGAACCAGGGAGGTTAATTCCACAGCTTGTAACAGGCAGAGCTGGGAAGAGTTTTGTATGCAGCTTCCTCACCTAGCACAAGTGTGCTGGTAGTTTCCATTTTTAAGCAAAATGTGATGCCATTTTAGGCCAGGAAGGATCCGAGGACCAAAGGAATAAAACAGCTAACCCTATCTGGGTTCTGATCTCTCAGGGAAGAACGTTCACAAGCAGTTGTTGAATTAGTTGACTATAAAAGAACATTTTTTAAAAAATGAAAAAATATTTTGACAGTGTAACTCGTAGAACTAGGACTGTTTGTGGTTATACATTCTGAGTCAGTATGTTAGTGTTCTCAACCCTTTGTGACGGAATATAGTTTGAAAAAAAACATTATTTTCTTTCTTTTGATATCATTTTAAGAGTCATGTCTACTTAATATGAGATCAAATAAGTGTCTTCAAATGTGTACACAAGGCAGACTTATCCACACCAGTCAGACGTTCTAACATGGTGTCTTATTGTTCCTATTTTAGTAGCATAGCGAGTTCAATCTGCTGTGGGCAAAGTCACCAGTGCTTGTAGGCAACAGATGAAATGTGACCTATTACACCAGTGCAATTTTTTTTCTCTTTTCCATTGCTCCTTTCCTACTCTTGAACCTTAGAGTCTAGCATCTGGAACAGTTGAGGGAACTGGACTACCGCGTCTCTGCTTTTGCCAGGTACAGCACAGCCTTCAGCTAGAATGTGAGGCCCTCTGATACCATGCAGGGGAAGGAATGCAGCTCCTTACCCTCAACTTCCAGCTTCACCAGTTTGGAATAGGCCGTCCCGAGGCTGTTTTTGGCCACACATCGATAATGTCCTGCATCTTCCTTTTGTACATTATGAATCCTTAAACTCCCAGATTCAAGAACTGCAATGCGGGAATTTTCCTGCCAGGGATAGGGACATGAATTTTAAAAGGTCCATGGCTCTCTCAAGGACATACTTCCCACATTTCATCAAGGTATTGTCATCACTGATATCATCAAAAATATCATTTGAACATTTATTTGGCACTTATCATGTATAACATATGATATTATATAAGATAGTACAAGATTACCTAAATTAATTTTAATATTAATCCCAAAAGATTAGTTTATTTTTATAGTCTTTCATCACAGGAGAACACCAAGACTTATTTGATTTCCTAAAAGTCACAAATAAGCCTTTCCTAAAAGGCTTATTTGATTTAATCTGTTTGATGAAAAGCATTGCTTTTTACTACCATATGTACTGCGCACCCTAGTAGTATGCTTGGGGAAATATATGTCCTTTGAAAAAAAGTCACATTCTACAAATAAAACAAAAATTGGTTTTTAAAGTTAAAATGTTACATTTCTCTTCTCTTCTGGAACTCTAAATTTAGTAACATACATAGAGCCACCCCTTGCTTTTATTGTTGGAAATACACCAATACTTATAACAAAAGGAAAGCCAGAGACTTATATAGATTACCATAAAATATTTGACATTATCTGTTTTAGTTTAAATAAAACAAAGCTAATCGATTTTATACTGTATTTCAATTATTTGACACATATCATCACGTATTTATTCCCCATGGAATATTCTACTATGTAGGTATAAGATACAAAGGCAGTATGAAATGAGCAGGTGAATAATTGTTTTTGAGTAATCTTGGTGATTGGGGCATTTGTCAAGATATCGCTCATTCGCCAGCCTTGAAGCTTCACACTCCAACTTCACTCCAGAGTGTTCTCATTCATTTTCTTCCAAATCTCCTCTTTCTCTCTCTTCCCAGAAACTGTCAGGTCTAAAGCTTGGATTTTAGTTCTTACATTTTCATTTCCTAGGTCCCTAAGATTCTGTGTTGAAAACTAAATGTTCGACCAAATAACCAATACAACCAAACAACTCACCAACAAAAAAGCCTCTAGGTTTGTTTTTACTTTGCCCGCTTTTTCATCCCTAACACTATTGGTTTCCATCTTGGTTTTCCCCCTAGCCAGCCCCAACTGGAGTGCCTAAAAATTTGCCTGTAGGGGAACAGAAATATTTAAGTTTGGTTAAAATATTGTATATGGAAAAAAATCTTATAATCGAAGTTCATGTGTGTCACAGTTTGCAATGGATTGCTGTACTTGAAAACAAGTTGTATACATGTTTTAACATAATAATCACTTACCCTGAGAGCGTTATCTCCCTTAATCCATGACACAGATGGTTTGGGATTGCCCATTGTAGTACATGGTAGAACTGCCTTTAATCCTTCTATTATTTTTACGTTTATAGGAGGACGAGTTATTTTAGGTTCTAAAGGGAAGTAAAAATTCAAAATTAAAAAGACAATACAGCTTATTCAACTTAGAGTTTCTACCTTTCTATTTAATTCTAAATATCTATTTTAAGAATAATTTAAGGCGTATGAGGTTATAAAATTCACCAAGTGCTAGAGCAGGTCTTTAGTGGATAACAAAGAAGTCATTTATAAAAGTTTGGGTTATCTCTGTTTTATTAATAACATGAAAAACACACATTTATGAAACATATTAGGAATCTGAAGTTTTCATAAATTCTTCCCTTTCAAAGATAGTTAATAAAAAGTTGACTAAAACAAGCTGTCACCATAACAATTCAGCATAATTTATGGACACAGACAAAAAAAACTTGAAAAAAAGTCTTAAGCTTATATTTTTATATAATTTTGAATTATGACCTACTTTCCCTTTAGTTCCCATCTTCATTTGACCATTAAATTTGATGACTAAGAGAAAATTAGGTATATTTATTCTCTAGAAAGTAAACCAGATGTTATTATATTAGTAATCAGAGAAGTTCTGTCATACAATTTATGGTTAATATACTCTGCAAAACAAACTTGGGTCATTTATCATTTTATGAAACACTCTTAAATTAATTTTTTCAAAAGAAATAGTTTATGTCAGCTAATTTTTATTCTCCAAGCTTGCAGAGGAAGAAGTTATTAATCTAATATATAGGAGGATTGACAAGTTAAGGATGCCAGTTATTTTATTACTTGAAACATTCATAAAATAGTGAAAACTAAATTTATTTCCTTATAACTTTATGTTACAGATACAAAACAGATGACTGAGAAATGGATGCATTTTATTTCTTTCAGGTCATGTGCCATAATCAATTTGTTACTCTGACAGAGAAGAGCACGAAATAAGAATTTTTCCTCTTTTATTTCAATTGTATATTTATATTTATGTGCTGGGAAGGGGCTTGGCGGTGGTTATAAATCTTTAAGAAGGTAGAATATGAAGATATCAAGATAGATATGCAGAAAATAGAAGGAGAAAATGGAATCATGAAAAATTGAAAAAAGAGATTTAATATTTATTAATTAAGAATGAGATAGAATGAAGAGGAAGAAAAATGAAAAAAATGTACCTGATTTTGAAAAAAAAAATTACCTTTGGTCTTTAGATCAAAAAGTCCCACCTAAAACTAAGTAGGAACAATAGAAGAAAACAGCTAACAGATTCTTGTGAACATGAGAAATACTAGAAATAAAGAGAAAAATTCAAAAAATTTTAAGAAAGATAAATATCAGACTTACTTATAAAGAAATAAGAAAAAGGCCCTGGCTGATGTAGCTTTGTGGATTGAGTGCTGGCCTGCGAACCAAAGGGTAGTCAGTTTGATTCCCGGTCAGGGTACACGCCTGGGTTGTGGGCCAGGTCCCTGGTACGGGGAACGTGAGAGGCAACCACACACTGATGTTTCTCTCCCTCTCTTTCTCTCTCCCATACCCTCTCTCTTAAAATAAATAAATAAAATCTTTTCAAAAAGTTAGATAATGTAATTTATTAAAAAAAGAAATAAGAAAAAGATTTCTCTTCTGCAAGAATATCATATGAAAATGAATTAATTGTCTACAAAAAACTAAGGAAAAAGCCTTTTAAACTCTAATTCTATATCTAAATTATTATCTAAGAGTGAGGGCAAAGTAAAGACTTTCAGCCCTGCAAAGATTCAGAATATATATCTCATATGCTCACACTGAAAAGAAGCAGCTAATAATTTTCTCCAACAAAACATAACAGAATAAAAAGATTAAATAATGATAAAAATCAACAACAATAAAAAAAAAGGTCTCTGGTGGGACTGGATTTCACTAAATTTTATGGTACCAATATATATATATTTATGTGATTCCCAACCCCCACCCTCTGCCACCCCATCTGTAGCATGGTGTCAGATAGGAGAAAATAAAGATTATATTATTATAAGCTTAAGAGTTTACAAGCAAGATCACAGAATGTCATGAGATTTGAGGATTCTGGCAAAGAAGTGCTTGATGATACAACACCAGGCTGGACAGAGAATTAAGCATGGGAGCAATGAAGCCCCATTTGGGGGTCAGTGGAAGGGGAAACAGAGAGGAGTCAAGGGCAGGAGAACGTGACCACGTTGGTGATAGTGTGTAGTGGGAGTAGGGAAGTGAGAGGGGTAGACTCTGTTCTTAGCTGAGAGACAGAGGGAATTTGTGCCTTCATTTGGAGGCATGTCATGAGTCTGGGAACCACTTCCCTGATCAAGCAACACTGGAATCAGAAGTGTCCATGTTCAGGCTATGACATACTAGAGTCTGGGATTTTAAATACAGTCCATTTTCTGGGGCTGACAGGCCGTTCATTGATTGCGTAGGCTGGTAAAGAGTTAAGGCAAACATCACTGGATTTGTGGAGGTCAAGGCATTGTAAGGATGAAGTGGTAGAGGTCCTGCTTCTTGACTGTTAAAATCCCCTAGGATGACAGCAAGAGTAGGGGTAGATAGAAAGATACTGGAATCAAAGTCTTTCATAAATACCCGGAGTGCCTAGAAGTGGGTAGGTGACTTGATGAGTAGAGTTGGTCAGATGGATCAGATCCTCCTGAGAGGAAAGGTTTTGCACAGGAATCACAATTATGATGGCTTAAACAAGGGCTAGGGGATTAGCCGGGAACACTCGCTAGCCTTGTGGACAGGAAGTAGGGAAAAAAATAAATAGCCTCCATGTAAGCAGAAAAGTCATTCAAGTTTGAAAAGTCACTCAAGAAAATCAAGCTGAACGAAGGCAAAGATTAGCAGAAAAGTTTGTTTAGCAACTAGAGATAAAAAAAATAGAGGGAATGTATTTTGTTGTAATAGAACTGCTGTAAAGGCAAAGAAATTAAGAGAGCGGTTCCTCAGTGAAAGAAGTCTGGGGGGAGCAAATAAAGAGCTGTGTCCAGGCAAGGAAATGGAGAAGACAGGAACTAACAGACTTGCCTTTAGGGGGCTGGCTGATGGCAGGAGTAAGAGGTATGGAATTGGCTGCCTCCAGGTTATGTTTTGAACTTGAACTTGTCTAGCTTCTGAACCTCCAGGTCTGTGGGAGTCTCTATTTACTGCCTGCTCCAAAATGTACCAAATCAACTTAAAAACCCATAGAATGTTGTCTTTCTCACTCACTCATCTTCACTTGCAGGGCCCCACAGCTCTCGGCAGCGCCTCCCACGCCATTGTTGGCTATGCAGCAGTAAATGCCGTCGTCGCTGTCTTCCACACTCAGGATGGTGAGCAGCTGCCCGTTCTCGCGAATGCTGTACCGGGTGTCAAAGAGCCTGCAGGGCACGGGGGAAAATGCCAGGTTAGGACCTCACCTGTGATGTTTCAGCTGCGGTGAACTGACCAATCGGATGACTTATCAGTGAAGAAGTAGGTTAGAGGTGAGAGGAAATGAGTGAATTCTGTATAGTAGAATAACCTTATTTAGTCATATACAGATAACATTATATTCTAACCTTTGCTAGGCTCCCATAATCAAAGCACCATTGAGTCCTTTAAAATGCTTTCAAAAGGGAATGTCTGCTGATAAGACCAAATGTAAAGTTTACTTCACTTGGGAAAGTATACTCAAGATACAGAGTAGTCTTCCCACAATTACTGGGAAATAGCAGCTGGACATAATGAATACACAACTCAATGTAGCCAACAGAAAGGGTTAAATATTTATAAATGTAACTAACAATTAACTGCATATTTATTCATTCATTAAACAAATATTTAGTGAAACCCTAACAAGTGCCAGGCATAGTTCTAGTTCTTTGGGATACATAAGGAAGCAAACAGCCTTGACGTCCCATGTCAATTAAATCACTGTTTCCCTTCGAGCGGTTCCCTTCACCTCACTGAAGTTCAGATCTTACATTTACAAACTGAGGACATTTGCATTTTATATGTTATAGAAGGTGAACTTCAATACTGCCAAGAGCTGTGGTTGCTTTTATGTCAAGATAAATCTCAAGGCAGCCTTGACATTCTTACAAAAAAAAAAAAGGGCAGAATACTTACTTAATGAGAATTTTATTTCTAGTCCAGGAAATTTCAGGCTGGGGATAGGATTCCACCGCACACATGAAAGTAGCCACTTCTTCAACTAAGGCATCCACTGTCTCAAGGGGAGTGGTGATGACAGGAGCTAACGGGAGGAGAACGCAAATGAGAGCTGTGTACTGACCCTCTGCTAGCGGTCAGAGGTCCACAAGCCTGAAAGAGAGCTGTATTTCTGCATGGCACAAGCTTGCCAAGAGGAAGAAAAATTTTATGTAGAGAATTTTGTTTCTACTTGCAAACTAGGCATTTGAGAATCAAAAAAGAAAGCTCTTGGGGTAGTAGGACTTAGAATTTATTGTGTGTTAGTAGGGACAGGTCCAGGTTTTGGAAAGCCCAAAGATACATCATTTGGGCACCCTCCTGAAGGACAGATATATAAAATTATGAAATATAAAATGTTTGTGGCCACCCCAACACCAGTCAACTTCAAGGGAAGTGGGACTGAAGGGAGCAAGAGTGGAAAGAGATGGTATTCTTCACAATTGTTTAGAAACAATTCCCCCATGTTTTAAAAAAAAATTTTTATTGTTATTCAATTACAACTGTCTGCCTTTTCTCCCCATCCCTCCACGCCACCCCAGCCAAACCCACCTCCCTCCCCCACCTCCACCCTCCCCCTTGGTTTTGTCCATGTGTCCTTTATAGTAGTTCCTGTAATCCCCTCTCCTCACTGTCCCCTCCCCACTCCCCTCTGGCTATTGTTAGATTGTTCTTAACTTCAATGTCTCTGGTTATATTTTGTTTGCTTTTTTCTTTTGTTGATTACGTTCCAGTTAAAGGTGAGATCTTATGGTATTTGTCCCTCACTGCCTGGCTTATTTCACTCAGCATAATGCTCTCCAGTTCCATCCATGCTGTTGCAAAGGGTATAAGCTCCTTCTTTCTCTCTGCTGTGTAGAATTCCATTGTGTAAATGTACCATAGTTTTTTGATCCACTCATTTGCTGATGGGCACTTAGGTTGCTTCCAGTACTTGGCTATTGTAAATTGTGCTGCTATGAACATTGCGGTGCCTAAGTTCTTTTGGATTGGTGTTTCAGGGTTCTTAGGGTATAATCCCAGCAGCGGAATTGCTGGGTCAAAGGGCAGTTCCATTTTTAGTTTTCTGAGGGAAGAGACACTTCTCCAAGGAAGATATACAGAGGGCCCAGAGACATATGAAAAGATGCTACCCCACATTTTATAAAAAATGCATATTTTCATATGAACACATTTCTAAGGGTTTTAGGAAGGGCTCCTGCAAATAATGGACTTTGAAGTTTAAGCTTTATCAGATGTAGAGAGAACTCACATCTGCATGCGAGTAGATTGGAAAAAGACACCATGATGAAAAGATAAATGACCCAAGTAGAAATGGGCAAAGGATCTTAACAGACTTTTTATTCAAAGAATGTGTACAAATGGAAAACAACATGAGAAGATGCTCAACTTCACTAGCCACTAAGGAAATGCAAGTCAAACCACAGTAAGATACTACTTCACACCCAAAGAGTGGCTAAATTCCAAGGGAAAGAAACAACAAATGTTGGTGAGGACACGGGGAAATTACAACATCAGTGTATTGCCGGTGGGGATGCAAAATGGTGCAACTGCTGTGAAAAAAATATGGTGGTTTCTCAAAACGTTAAACATATAATTATTATGTGATCCAGTAATTCAACTTCTGGGTATATATCTAAAAGAATTGAAAGCGGGGACTCGGATAGATTTTTGTACACCCACTCTAACGACAGCATTATACATAATAACCAAAAGGCGGAAACAACCCAAGTGTCTGCCAACAAATCAACAGATAAACAGAATGCAGTTTATCCATACGACGACATTTTATTTGACAATAAAATCAAGTGAGGTGTGATTCATGTTGCAACATAGACAGACCTTGGAAACAATAAGCTAAGGGTAAAAACCCAGTCACGAGGACCACATACCGTGCAATTTTATTTCTATGAAAGGTCCAGAGTAGACAAATCTATAGTAACAGAAAATATATTAGTGCTTGGCTAGGATTGAGGGGGAAGATGGATGGATTAGGGGGTGATGACTAGAAGCAAAAAGAAGTGCAAATCACACCTTTGCCTTGGAAGGACCCACAATCTAGATGACAAGGTGGGATAGATACATAAAATGATGAGCTATAATAATCAGTTACGCCTGCCATCCTCATACCATTGTTAATACTGCCCCTTTCTGAGTTTGGATAATAAACTATGTGGCCATTTTAGTTAAAACACGAGGTACATATGAAAGCCACGTAAGTGGTGTGGACAGTAGTTTAGATGCGGAGTAGTTGGTGACAGCCTCATGAAACACCAAGAACTGGCACATTGGCCATAAAAGATGCACCTACTGTCTGCATAACCTTATTTTTTTCAGTAAACTCCAAGGCAAACTCATTAGCTGAGAGTGAAGGAAAATGGACAATGGTAGTTGGGTGTGTTTCACTTAGCTCCTATCCCCTTTGTTAAAGTCATTCTTTTCTTAAAATCTTTTTAAAGCTTCATCTCCTCCCAATGTCCCTGACTTGTTAGAGCTCAATGCCCTTTTCCTTAACCTTTGTTCATCCTGTGCAGTCACTGTCACAGTGCTTGTCACCCAGATGCTATTAGTATGGTCCGTTTATGTTTTGTCCTACACTCAGTCATAAAAACCTCGAGCTTTCGGTCAGGGATCATGTCTAGACCTGTTTCTATCCTGAGGGTTAGCACATTTAACTGCTGTATTATTTAAATGAACCAGACTGCATTTCTGAGGCCTGTATAAAAGGCATATATTTTCTAAAAGGTTGAAAGAGAGCAGCTGAAATGAGAGAGCAGAATTTTTTAGCTAAAATGCCATATATAGGTACCAAAGCCACCCTTTTCCAATTTTCCACTAATATAGCCATTAAAATCTTCAGAATGCAGTACAAAGAAATAAAGAAATAAAAGGTATCAAATAAAGGTATTAAGAGATGTAAAATCTAGACTGACAGGCACTTCTGATGGAAGTTTCAAAAAAATAAAAATAAAGCAGAGGAAATAACCTAGGGGGATATATAGCTGATCATTTTTCAAAATTAAAAAAAAAAGCATGAATATTCAGATTGAAAGTTATACCAAGTGCCAAGTCAGATAAAGAAAAATTAATGTATCCCTAGATACGTTGGATTAAATCTATAAAAATTAAAGATAGAAAGTCTTAAACTTTACTAGAAATAAAATCAATTGCTTTGATACAAATGCCAATTAGGCTGACATGAGATTATTCAGCCACATTCGATGCCAAACGCCAATGGACTAATACCTTTAAAGGGATGAGATAAAGTAACTTTTAGCCTGGAATTCTATAGCCAGCTTAGATAATAATTTTAAATGGAGACAAAATAAAGGCACAGACAAATACTGAAATTGTGTACCACTCATAGACCTTCTGTGAAACAGTTGGTGAAGTCTGTAACCTCAGCAAGAAATCATCTGCACCCAAAAGGAAGGGATGAGAGATGGCAGTGGTAAACACAGAGGGTGGTAAAGCTGAGTGCAATTTTAACTCACTGTGGAATATTTAAAAGACAAACCATGAATTTCTGCGTTTAAAAAAGAATGAAACTAAAAGTAGAGATAAACAATGATAAGATCAAAGTTCAGGGAAGAAGTTCAGTGGATAGTTAAAGCCAAGCTCTTTGCCACAGACGGGAAGATGATAGAAGTACTTAATAACTGCAAACAAGGAGAGAAAGATGTATGGCTAAATGCATGTGTTAAATTTTTTAAAACATTTTGTTTATTTCCTTTTTTTAGACTTCACATGTAAGTGAAATCATGTGGCATCTAAAAAACCAAAGTAAATGAAGAAACAAACTCTTAGATACAGAGAAGGTGCTGATGGAAGCCAGATGACAGGGTTGGGGGGATGGCCAAAACGGTAAAAGGGATAAAGAAGTACAGATTGCCAGTTATCAAAATGGTCACAGAAACATAAAATACGGCACAGGAATATAGCACAAAAATTTATTAATGATTACACTAAAAACAGATTAAAAAGCAAACTTCCAAAGTAGCAAGAGAAGAAAAGGGACTTGAACTCTATCAATCTAAAGAAGGAGGATGAAGAGGATGAAGAAGAGGTGGAAGAAGAGGAAAAGGAGGAAGAAGAAGGATGAGGAGGGAAAGAGAGAGAGAGAGAAAGAAAGAAAACCAGGATAATAAGCTAAGATATGGTTAACAGAAGACATGAAACAGTGTGGATGAAACATGCCTGAATATATCAGAAATCACAGTAAATACCAATGGCATAAACTGACCTATAAAAAAATAGATATTATTATACAAGATTAAAAAACACAAAAGACACACCTAAATAAATTGAAACAGAAATGTTGGAAGCAAAGAGAAGGAAAAAAATATGTAAAGTAACCACTACTTAAAGTGATAAAGCAATAAGCAGTACTAATATTAGAAAAAATAAAATATATGGTGGTAAGATGTATAGCACGAAGAGAAATACTACTCACTAATAAAAGGAACAATTCATCAGGAAGATACAACAATCATGAAGCTTCATTATTTAAAAATAGAGACTTAAAGCCGAAGCTAAACATTACAATGAAGTTATACATTCCTAAATTTTTAAAGAAAATTACACATACATATATATGAAAGAAAGAATGGAAGAATGAATACCAAAGTGTTAAAAAGCATTTCTGCTAGGTGTGCACATTAAGTATAATTTTATATTTTTGTTTTGTTGTATCTTACAGTGTTAAAAGTGAATGCATTATTTTTGTAGTAAAAAGTTATAACAAATCGGAATGCCACAGAAATGTTCGGCATGTCTTCAGCATAGTACTAGTTACCCCCAGAATAGGGGGAGGGGAGTAAGATTCACATTCAATGTCAATTTCTTTCAGCAGAATGTAGTTGTTACGTTCATTTTGCCCAAATTCCAAAATTCTCCAAACAAATCTGCTTTCAAAATTTTACTGACACAATCACATAGTTGTATTTGATGATACTTGTTGACTCAACGGACTGTCTCGTGTTTACTTTCCTTCTTCTTCCAGCTTTCATCTCAGCCAGAGCCTGTTTAAACGAGGGCACTATTTCTTCCCTCAATCCAAGGACCACATGAATAACAAGTACATGAAGATGAATGCAACACTTTTCTGGACCCAAAGAGTAACCTAACTTGAATACTAGCTCCTTGATCACAAGGACATAATATTACCCTGTTACAGGCTCTAGCCCATGGGTCACTGCCACACCAACTCCAGACTGAATAGCTGCCGAGCCACATGGCCAAGTGATTGAGTAAACAAAGAAGTCAGGTGTGTTTACTCCTTTTTGTTTTCGATAAATTCGGGCTCACACTGGGAACATATTCATGTTTTCTAACATCATGAATACAGTACTGTTTCCTCAGTGTGAGAAAGCACTTTGGCACTGGAAATTTTCCAAAGCCCCCAAAGAAAGAGGATATTCAGTATTGCCCATCATTTGGCATATCTTAGAAACTGAAACGCTTATTCTACTGGTGATGTACTTAATAATATATAAGTTATTTTTGCCATGATGTCTTTGGAACTGGTAAGGTTTATTGATTATCTCAATAATCACTTATCAGTGTTGCATCATTAACTCTCCATCTCAGAACACACTCTTGACACTGGATACGAGCAGCTGAGAGTTCCGGCTCAGCCTGTTAGAATTTCTGAAACTGCTTCTCCTGGGGACATTCCTTTGGGTTAGGGCATGATCTCATAGGGATCCATCTAAAATGTACATGGGCCAGGAGCGATCATTTCACCAGTCACTGACAGTCCTTAGCACAGTCCATAATATTAGATGTTGAGCACTGGGAAACACTTTCCCGGGTCTTAAGTGTCCTTATTTCATGTTCCTCGTTGTTCAGCCTATACTGCATGATCGTGTTGCCCTAGAATCTCAACTTTCTTACTCCATTGTCCTTCCGCCGCATTGACCCCGGAAAGCACCAGTCTTGAACCAATCCAGGGAGCCGTCCTTGCAGCTCCCATGTTTGTGTACTATTGTTGGATAAAGTGAAACTATGGTGCAGATCAGAGTTGCTAGCAAAGTGCAGTCCTCAGCCCAGCTGGGTCCTCAGCATGGCCCACGAGCACATCTACATTCTCTGGACCTCTGCTCTCATCTTCCTGAGTGGGACCACTTCCTTCAGGTCCTCTGCTCACCCCCCCCCCACTTGTCACTTTCCCCCAGTTCACTGCAACGTTGCCTACTTCCCCTTTGGAAATACGGTAGAAATCTTGACATTTCTGCTCTTCCTTTCTGTTCTTTGAGGTCAACAGTATTTAAAGCAACTTCTGTTTCTCCAAACATGCAGTGAGTTTCTCTTTCAATCCACATCGATATTAAACATTCATCCAGGACTTGGTGTCCTGGATTTCACTGACAGCTGTGCCCGCTCTGAATTAGTCATATGTCGAGCCTGTGAATCCTATCCCTGTATACATACATCTTAGAAGAGGAGGTTACTCAAATATTTCTAAAGTAAATCAGTCAGACTCAAAAATTTTTAGGTATGCTAGTAAATGGGGTAATTTTTAAAATGGGGTGTGGACAGGAGTTCTTCATGCATGTTAAACAGATTGAGTGCTGCTTACATGAACTCCTGTGCTCCCACAATTTAAATTCTGCTGTATACATAATACTTCGTGCTAAAGCATTAAAGATTTTTAAGGTATGTGGCTGGCCACTTTCATACACGATGGTTTGTAAAATTCTCCTTGTGGGTTGTGGTTTTGAGCTCACCATTGAGAGTATCAGTAGTTGAAATGATTTGGACAGATAGTGACTTTGCCCTTGTCTTTGAATGTTAGGGATCTCAAACCGAAACTAAAAGAGTAAGCTATGCATTCTACGTCGGTTACTAGTGTTATCGAGAAAATGACACACTGACGGGAAGGAAGCCACTGAATACCCTTGCACTGTTTTAAATCTGTCACAGTCTATTTGGTAAAATGTTATTGGGTAGATGCCCTGATTTACTCGTGATAAAGGACTTAGAAAAAATGGATACCAACTAAAAAACATTTTTTAAAATTGCCTTCTGCCAAGAATTTAAAAACAACTGCGAAATAGTTTGTGTAGAACGTTTTTATTACTTTAAGTAATATTAAAATACTAGCACATTGTTGTGTTTTGTTTGTACCAATACAGCCCACGCATTTCAACATTTACAATTTGAAAGACTGTACTTTCATGACTAGGCGTTTTCTCAGAACTGGATTGTGTAGCTAATTGATCTTTGTTCTGCTAGACTTGGTGGCTTTGGCTAAGGTTGATGTTACATGCATATTATTTTAGATTTTACAATAAGTACAGTAGACTAGGTAAAACTATTGTTTTAATTTTTGATTTTACACTCTAATGATAGCGGCACATAAATTATTAATAAATAAAGTTGGATTAACTATCTGATTATTTTACTTAAAAGTCAAGATATCTGATTTTGTTAGCTTTGTGCCACCATATTTTGAAGTTTTCAAAATATAGTATACATTTGAAATAAGGGCTTTATCTATAAAATTTGGAAACTGAAAATCATTACTTTCCAGAATATAAACTAGGAGTTGCTCATATAAAAAAGGTGGTTTATTTTTTCCTTTTTCGTGCACCAAATTCTAATTCGAACCATCCAAATCAATTGTTCTGCTCCTTCTAAGACCACATTTTACCGAATTTTAGCATTTAACCGCATCTCTCTATATAACTTTGTGGTTTAAAATAGCACAAATAAGACACAACAATCCATAAGTACCAGCATCCAGGTGCTGTCTTACGGGACATCCGGTATATGATCAGCAAGTATTAGAAAAATCTGAAAGCAATGTTAAGTCTTTCTGGCTATTATTAGCTGTTTGAAAAGATCTAGATTCTCTTTTATCTGCAGATACCTCAAAGCATTAGTTAGCAATGAAATGTTTAAATGCATGTGCAGATATCATACCACTTATGTAAAATGGAAAAAAACTAACAAAACAAGTTAAGTTTATGAAATCAGACTATGAAGAAAACTGCATCTTATTTGCATGTGAACTTGACATTGTGGCTCCAGAAATTCTAATGAACCACAAAATCTAGAGCTATATTTCCCACCTACATACAGATACTATCATTGCCTACCTATACAATGCAAGCATGTTCAGTTCTTTGATAAATTATATATAAAGGGAAAATAATTTCTTTGGATGTGTCCTAAAACACACAAGTCTTTTTATGCTACTGTGATACATTAATTTGAAAACTGTTTACTTTAATGGATACCATTCAATCCACTCTCATGTCTTTTAAAAAAAGATTTCAACACAGCCCTCGGTCACTTCGCAAATCACATATTTTCCAGTCTTTTTCCCTGATTTGAAACACACTAGTCTCAGCTTCATAATACACTGGCCAGAAACCATATCGCTGTGGACATTCTTGCTACTGCAACAGGTGTTTGTCAGTTTCTTAAGTTGCTTTCCTTTCCCCTGAGGTGGTGTTATTTCCGGTACATTCCAAAGGCCCTGAAAAAAACCTTTCACAGTCTCTTGCCAAGCCAAATAACGACTCGGCCTCAAAGGTACTGAGAACCCATTGTCGTCAGGCTTTTATTAAATAGGCAAATTGCGTGCATCTATCTATCTCTAATTCTGATTTTTGAGGGACTAAAATATTTATGAAGAGTTTTGTAAAATTAAAAGTGAATATGGAAATGATTTTTTGTTCAGAAGCGAACACTCTGGATGTCTGGGAGTAGGGCTGACTATAGCCCTGCGTTAAAAGGTTCTCATCATCCATTTAGACCACCCTGAAGTTTGACGTCCACGTAAATTAAACACATCTTGATAACTTGCAGTCTAATGTTCCTACCTGCTAACGTTTCCTCGACCAGTGAGGGCTCTGCGTGCACTGTCTGGCTCGGTTTTTCATTGCACAACTTAAGACGGAGGGATACTGCTAGAAAGGAGCCCATCAATCAATTGCTTATTTGTATAGCTCTCCACACATTGAACCCCTACCGCACCAAGTACAACCCAAGCCCACCATAATATGAATCAGTCACAATCAGGGCACACACACACACACTCTTTAGAACTGCGACAGGGCAACAAGAAGACAAGACTGCTCGAACCAACCTTTGGGAAGTTTCTCAGTCCCGCTGAAGGCAACCAAGGTAAGAATATGTACCAGTGGAATGTTGACGAGCTCTCTCATGATTAATCCAGGCTCAGGCAGGAGAAAGTTCCTTCTGGACAATGCAAGGAAAATGCCCCGCAGTTTACATTTTAAAGCATAGTTTGTTACAAAAGGGTCGTCTGCTAATGACTGTTTGTGTCAGCAGCTCCACAGGCTCTAAGTATAATCAGGAATTCTCAGACTTGGCTGTAATGATGGACACGGCCAGCTGCTGAGTATCCACTTAGACCAGTAACGCAAGTGTAGGGCTGGAGGAACAAGGGAAAGAAAATCCCTTTAGAATCCCTTTTAAGACAGTGTCAGAAGGACAATACCAGATGCCTTCTGCAACCATCACTGTAGTCCCTGAAGTATAGGTTTCCTGATCTGATTCAATTCACCACTTCTCCTGCACTCACCCCAGAGCCCTGGGTGTATCTAACTGTGATTCCTCCCCCACTCACTGCACCTCCCACATCCAACCCATTACCAACACTGACGGATTGTACCAACTCAATATTCCTTGATTTCTTCCCCTCCTGTGATTCCCCTCCTGTGATCCCAACTACTGTCACGCTATCCCAACCTGTCTGAACAACAGAGAGAGCTCCTGTCCATTCTCTCTGCCTTGTGTCTTACGGTCTTCTAACATCTTTTCAGACAGCCTCTCCTGCTCAAAAGCCATCAGTGGCTCCTCATCACATAAAAAATAGTCAAACATCCCTTATATGATATAGAAGGCTTTGCTGGACTCTGCCTACCTTGTTAGCTTCATCTTTTATAATCCATCCCTACCTCTTATTTTAATAATAGCAACCCACTTATGGTTCCCTGTATATATAGCTTTCTTGCTTCCATAAACCATAAATTGCTCATACAGTTCTAGCTTCTTAGAATGCTTTTCCCTTTCTCTCCACCCAGTTAACCCCTGTCTCAGCTTGATCATCATCCCCTTTCTGGGAGCCACCCCAGACCCCCCCAAATTCTGTATCTTCCCAAAATTGTGTTAGGGCTGCTCACTCTGGGCTTCCATAATACAATGGATACATCTCTATTGTTGCACTTACCTCGTGGCTTTGAGATTTTTTCTCCTTGCATCAGAGGCACTCTCGTTCTTTGGCCCCGAAAGTCTACTGAGTCAGCAGCTGTGGACTGTCACCCAATGACACTCTTAGCTGCAGCGCCTCCTGGAGGCGCACCTCCAATGGTTTCTAAAACTGCCCACTATGCAAATTGCCTTTTCCCACTGAACAGTATGTCTTGGAGATTTTGCTATGTTAATATACACAGCACTACCTCGTTATTTCTATTGGCTACATTGTCCTCTAATTCATGGATGTGTGATGGTGCATTTAACTATTCCCCAGCGACTTAGGAGAGAATCCATTTCTGCACACATTCATCAATACTTACCTTTGAATTTTTACATTTCAGTAAAATAAAATTGGTATTTCATTGTTTTAATTGATGTTCATTTTACTGAAGACTGTTGGTAATGAAAATTTTTCATATGTTTATTGTTATTCATTTTCCTTTTCTGTAGCTTTTGCCTATTTTCTTTTTAGGTCATTTTTTTTCTTGTTATTAATTTATAGGAGTTTCTTTAACACTTTGGATGTAAATAATATATATCATTTCAACTGTTATATATATTGCAAATATTTTCTACATAGAATAGCTCTACTACCCAGCCATAGTGATTGGTTCAGAAATGGGCTTATGGCTCAAGCTGGTCAGTCCAAGGTCTCCCTGGTATATTACTGGAGCTAATGCAAAATAAGCTCTTCCTTCTTAGATCGCCACCCACAAGAGCCAGGTAATCCAGAGCTATTGGAAACTTCCATGCTCCATTAACAAGAGTCAACATGCAAAGACAAATCTATCTATTGAACTTCCTTGCTATTTAAATTGATAAATACTCTCCTTCATTGGCTTGGCTAATATTAATTTGATTTCTTAAATTGCAATCAAAATAATCCTAATGCAGTTTTAATAGAAGAGATATAGATTTAATCAGCTTTCTTCTCTGGGAATATCCTGCAAACTGCCACTTATTTCATGGGAAATTTAGATGTTAGCAGATGAGCGCATTTTTTTTAATGTGAAGTTCAGGAATCAGCGGATGAACAGTGTGGCTACCACTCATTCCCATGAGTAGCACTAGATAAAGCACGGGGTTCTGGAAACTGGGGTGGCCGTGGATCTGTGAGCTAAAGTTCAGCTCAAGATCAGGAGCCACCATCAGCGAAGGGACATCCAAGGCGAGCCCCTCAAGGGGCCTCCTCTTTCAAATGTCCAGCAGGAGGGTTTGTGAGTGGGAACTCTCCGTCTTCTGTCCCCCTTCCCCTAAAACATCAAACAGGCGTGCATGGTGCCCATTTCTAATCCAACAGGAACTGCGCCCGATAGAACCAGTGACCCCAGGAAGTTATCCCCTCCTTCAAATTCTGAAGTCTGAAGGGGACAGCAGTCCTCTGCAAAGCTAAGAGAGGACAAAACTCTGCTGAGGGAAAACAAAGCCAGAATTTGAGGGAGAGTGCTCATTCGAAACAAATCCATCATTGGCCAAGAGAAACCCATGGAGAGTGTGGCTTAGGCATGATCCCAAAGTGTGGCAGCTGGAGGCTGTCAGCCGATTGTGCTCCTTGCTGCAGTTTCTTGGAACTTGGCTACAAAATGGCCTTCTATCCTACAATAAAAGCAAATCTATTCCTTACAATAGCAGGCTCATTCAGCCACAGAGAGTGGAGACTGGGTGCCAGCCAGTCTTCTCTTTAATAAAATACAACCAACCATCAATTAAGCTTCCCTTGCCACCCCTAGTATCTCTGCTTCATGTCAGAAGCTGGGAAGTAGGCTTGGAACAAGTAGCACCATTCTGAGCCACATCTAGAACTAGACACTGTAACTCAGCTGCGCAGCAGCAGATGAGCCCAGCCCCATTCCTGCTGGAGTCAGCACATCACCAAGTGAGCTGTCCTGGTCTGCACCGTGCTCTTACACATCTGGTGGAGCTTGGCAACGAGCCCTTTCTAATTATCACAAAGAGCAAGGACACAATTCTCCGCCCCACTGGTCGGCAGACAGTGGGTCAGAAATGCCACATGGATTGCCCTTTCCAGAAAATTCCTGGGGAGTCAGGAAGATATTCTGGAATTGTATTTTTGAAAAGGGATAGAATCTGCCACTAAATATTAAGATAGTGATTAGAGATGTATCAATATTTTGGAGGCCTATAATTATAAAATTAGAAGCAGCTCTTAAAAGAACATGTTTATCTAATAAATGAATAAATCGCATTGTGTACCCCCAACATGGAGCCCAATATCTGGTTATAGGGTGAATGTTATACGATTACATGAGCAACTCACTAAATTATAACCTAGAGAGATGTACTATGCTGTGAAATTATGTAAAATTGAACGTAGTCTTGTCTGAGGGCTCAAAAATGCTTCTTTGAGAAAATGTCACTGAGGCTAATGCCCTGCCAGATAAATAAAAGTCAGACAGCCACACTAGGGAGGTCTGGGAGTGGACTGAAACACGTAGTGGGAGAAGAATGGAAAAATGCCTGGGACGTGAAGGGGCACAGTGATGTGATGGAAACGAAAGACAGTCAGTGTGTTTGGAGTACCAGCAGTGAGAGTAACGCTACAGAGGCAGGTAGGCAGGGGTGGTCAGGGTCTTGTACATCTCAGGAAGAACTTCATTCTAATAGCAGTGAAAGCCCATGGGAATGCAGATTGCAATTAAAGCTGTGAAAGTGAATCAGATATGCCAAGGAGAGAGTTTAGAAGGAGAGGAAGCACTAGAACTGAGCCATAAAACATTCCAAGCTTTAAAAGTCCATAGTATATAAAAAGCTAGAAAAAGTGATTGCCAAGAAGGAGCTAGGGAGATAGAAAAAAAAGAGTATCACAAAAATGAGGGGTGGGAAGAGAGCATTTCCAGAAGGAGAGTGTGCTTTCCAGGAGTACGTTGAGTGCTACTGAGAGGTTAAATAAGAAAGAACTGAAAGACTGCCAATGAATTTAGCCACTTAGATGTAACTTATGACCTTGTTAAAGGGCACTCTCAGGGAACAGAAGGGCAAGAGGCAAGAAAACAGCCATATACGTTGATTGAGGAGTAATTGGGAAATGAGAACATGGAGAAGGCACATGAATATGATTCTCCCAGGAAAAGTAATTATGAAGGGGAGGAGATCTAAGAAAGTTAAGTAGCAGCTGAAAGGAGAGGCTGGATGGAGACAGAAATTATTATATTTATTTTTTCATTTATTTTGGAGGTGTGATGCAAAGGATTCTGTAGAGAAAGGGTTCTGTAGAAAAGAGGTTAAAGACGCAGCAGAGAAAAGCAACGATGGACAGTTCAAGGTCTCAAGGAAGGAGAGGAGCCAGACCCTGGGCACAGGATCTTGTAAGACGTACAGGAGTAGATGAGGAAGAGACGAGTGGGGAAATTTGTAGGCGGAATGGCAAAGCGTCCACTGAGCCCTCATCTGCTGACTTCTTCTCTAAGCAGAAGGTGAGGCTGAAGAGGATTTAACACAGTTGTTCTGAAGACTGAAAGGGCACACCGTTGAGGTTGTTCACTGTGAAGTTAATACTGACACCTATACACACTAGAATGATTCTTTTTTTCTCTCTAGCACTTCTCAGCTTCCCAAATGACAGATGTTGAATGGTTAGGGTTATTTTGGGGGTTGGGAAAGGAAAGGGTATTTATTAGTGACATATCTGTCCAAGGAAGCAGCATGCCAGAAGAGAAACTGAAATGTGATGCTAGGAAACGAAGTGGATGTATCAAAAGCAGAGGTAGTCAATAAAGAGATGATGTTACTGGTAGGACAAAGAAGGCAGGAAAATGGCCAGGGGGAGCAAGGACCATAAAGAGAGGGATTCGGTGATGGGGGTAGGTTTACGCCAGTTCAGGAGTTCACCTTGGAAGCATAGCCCATGACCTGGGGCCATTTGGCTTTTGTGTAGTCAAGCTCATGTCTCAAAGTAGAGACCAGTTCTACGGCCATTGTTACTGTACATGAGGAATGATGAGGTGGATGTAATAGTGTGGATGGAGAGGAGGGGATAGATAGATTTGAGACAAGTATGGAAAGGATTTGGTCATAAAGGCAAAATGAATATCAGATTCCCAAAATGGGAAACTGAGTAGTAGAGTGGGGCTTCTGGAGTGTGGCGTCACTGCGGAGACCGGGACAGCCCAGGAGCAGAGACCTGGGATGGGAGAGGGAAGGAGGGTAGTAGAGGGAAGAAAAATTGAGTGAATGTAGAAAGTGGAGATTTTAATGATGCTAGCAGGAACTTCCAAAAGGAAAAGTTGTTTACTGAAATGGTCAATATGTATCCTACATGTCTTGTGTTGCTGGCTGGGCTTCAAAACTAAATAGCTGGCTCACTCAGATAGATTGAAGGGAGATGTATATACACAAAGGGGTCAGGTGTGGGGAAACCCCAAGAATTAGTGCAGAAACGGTGAACCATAGACAGTGGCTGTTTGCCTCTCTAGGTCTGAGGGCCAAAGGAGCAGAGAAGCAGTTACTGGAAGCTGCAAGCAGAGATGATTGTGTGGAGAGAAAGCTTAGACCTTTAGGTAAGGGACTCCACCAGCTCATGAAGATGCCTTTGATTTCTGGCAGATTCTCATCATTGGCCAGATACAACAGGAAACTAGCAGGCAAGAAAGCCCATTGAGAGAGTTCACAGAAGTCCGTTTCCACAGGCACAAAGCAGGGGAGAAAGTGGACAAATGGAAGGACATCCCCTGCTGGCTTCTTTGCGGTGTTCTAGTTTTTCCTAAAGCACAGAGGAGATACCAGCCAAGAGAGGCATGCAAATACTCCCATTTGTTGGAACAATTACTTTTGGATCCATTCAATCAATATGTTACACTTTCATCCACCTATCCGCTTGTTCCACAAGACGACTAACTGCTTCCATATCATTCCACCACCTTGCCTTTTTGAAATATATCTTCAAGCTCTAGTGTGTTACACGGGCTTTTTTGGACCATGGGCCTACTTTTTTGGCTTTTCCAGTCCATGGAACAATACTATTTTGAGACCTCTAATCTCTTGGCCACATGCCTGAATTTTGTACTTCTTCCTGGTTCATCCAGTCCCACTGGCGGCATGAAGATACCAGCCTGAAAACCCTGCGGAAAGTTCTAACTTAGCTACAATTTAAAGACCCTGAAGTTCTCACATCTGGTTTAAATAGTGCTGAGGGAAGAAGCTATCCATGTTGTCTACTGGGGATGCCAATTGCATCTGCCCCCTGCTAGAAAAAGCTATGGGATGGTTGTTATCCTTGCAGGCTTCATCTACCTCCCCTCAGCCTGCTGCTGTGGGCTGTTCATACCCTTAATGATGCCAGAAGGATTTTCAAGTACTTTGAAAACTTACCCACTAAGCACACATTGGAAGGGCCAAACTCTGGAATACTGAACGCTGGTGAGGCTGTGGAGTAACGAGAACTCGCACACATTGCTGGTGGGAATGCAAAATGGTACAGCCGTTGTGGAAGACAGTTTGGGGTTGCTTGTAAAACAAAACAGACTCTTGCCATACGATCTAGCAATTGTACTACTTGGTATTTACCCAAAGGAGTTGAAAATTTAAGTGCACGAAAGCCTGCACACAGATGTTTATAGCAGCTTTATTCATAATTGCCAGATCTTGGAAGCAACCAAGATGTCCTTCGGTAAGTGAATGGCTAAATAAACTGTGGCTCATCAAGACAATGAAATACCATTCAGTGCTAGAAAGAAATGAGCTATTAAGAGGTGCAAAGACATTAAGAAACCTTAAATGCATGCTGTAAGTGAAATGAGCCAATCTGAAAAGGCTACACACAGTATGAGGCCGACTACATGACATTCTGCAAAAGGAAAAAAATGTGGATACAGTAAAAGGATCAGTGCTTGCCAGGGGCTGGGGGGCTGGGGGAGAAGAGATGAATAGGCGGAGCAAAGAGGATTTTTAAGAGCCATGGAAATGCTCTGTATGATTTGGTCATGATGCATATATGTCGTTATACATTTGTCCAGACTCATACAATGTACGCCAAGAGTGAGCCCAAAGGTAACTACAAACTCTGGTGAATACGATGTGTCAGTGTAGGTTCGTCCTTGCTAACAGTTGTACTGAGTGATGCTGATAATGGGAGAGCCATGGATGGATGTGGACAGGAAGTGTAAGGGAAAGCTGTATCGCCTTCTCAGCTGTAAAACTAAAACTGCTCTAAAAAATAAACTCTTAAAAATGTACTTTAAAAGTCAAGTGCAATGATATTATTCAATTCCTGTTTTGATTAAGGCATTTATAAATATTTTAAACATTGTGACAACTACAGATGCCATTGTATGACCAAATATTAACCATCAAAACATCTTTGCAAAGGAGGCATTATCCTTTGTAATGAAGTTTAAAAAATCCCCTAGTATTTGACCCTCTTTCTATGTTTGTGTGAGTTTGGTAGGAGGCAGCTCCCCACTCTCCCTACAAAAGCCAAGAAAAGTGAACGCATGCTCTTGTGACCCCTGGTTGCTAGACATGGATACGTGACCTGAGCTCAGGCAGTCAGACGCCCTGGCGGGGACTGTGACTCTGGAACCAGTGACACACAGCAGGAGGCAGTTAGGATTCAGCCCGGCCGTAGTGGCATCAGATGTCCAGTGGCGTGGCGCCACGAGCAGCGTGCAACCATGGCAGCGCCTCAGCAGTATCCGGTATCCAGTGGCGGCCGTGCCAGTGGCTGTTCCCCGGCCGGGCAGCAAAGCTGCGTCACCCTGACCATGCTGTTCCTCTGCTGAGGCCTTGGCCACAGCGCTTGCCACCTGACTGCCTTTGCTTCCGGCCTCCAACATTCCCCGGACTCCATAAGCTGCCTGATATTCTTCCAATAAATTCCTTTTCTTCTAACTTCAGCGGGATCATTCTCTGTTGATTGAAACAATATCTATTTTTTAGACAAGAAAATTAAAGCTCTAAAAGGTGAAGTAATGTGTCCAAAGTCTTATAACTAGTAAATGATGGATGCAAAATTCTAATGCAGGTCTGTCTGACTTCCGAGTGTGATTTTCCACCTCCCCCCAGGTGGGCAACAGTGGGTGACTGCGGTGAGGAGGCGGGTATGAGGGGGATAAATGGTAATGGAAAAAAAAACAATAAAAGTAAATTAAAAGAAGAAAATAGCAAAAAAGATGAATATATTCAACTATGTAAAGTTTTTAAATCTGCCTGAGAAAACATAGTGACAAAAACCAAATACCAAAATGAAAAAAAAATGGCTAAGCTAATAGCTATATCTGTATGTTTCTCACTTGAGTTTTCCCTCAACATATGACACTATTGCTAGTTTTATTTACTTGTTGTTCTTTGTCGCATTTCTGATAGAGCTCTTTTCCGTTTTTCCCGTTATCTTGATTGTCTCCTTCATAAAATTCTTTTCTTTCCTAGGTAGAACTTAAATATGGATTTTTCCCAGAGTTAAGTTCTTGGTACTCCTCCTAACCATGCGCACACTCGGAGTGGTTTAACCGTCTTGCAGAATGAGGCACCCTCAATGCATGCGTGACTCCCAGTACTGCATCTCCGACTGAAATCTCTTTTGAAACCCCCTGTCTGTCTGGCCGCCTACATGGCTGTTCCACAAGCAACTGGAACTCAACAGTTGCGATATAATATTATTCATTTTAAAAATGTTTAATTGTCACCTAGAATTAACAATGAGATCCGAAAGGACAGAAAACGGTCACACGTTGCTTTCTCTCCCCATCCCTGCAACGGGCTGTTTGAGACAAAATGCCCTTCACATGTTATATCTCCATAATGGCTTTCCACTGTCCTCTCTGAGAGAAAATATTTCTGGAAATCAAAATGCCTTCCAGAAAATCATTCTAGTTCCAAATTCTTAAAAATGAAGGCATGGGTGGGAAAGTTGGAGAACACATGTTTCTTCTCGTTGGTGAGTTCCATGAAAGCAACTACTTTAGAATAGAATAGTGACTGGCAAATGGAATGTGTTCAATAAATAAGAGCTGAATATAAATTCAGGATTTCTTTCAAACAGACATGGCTCTAAGTTGACCTGTGTACATGATTTTCAATGTGAAATTGCCCTTAGGGATAAGACAGTGTCAAACAGAGTTAATCCTATGCAGCTAGATGTATCTTTACATAAGGCATCTTGCATCCCCGGTCCCCCTCTCTGCCCCAATCCCTATATGGTGATGGGAAGTTTCTATGGGGAGCTGTGGGAGACGGCCTGGGAAGGTATTATAACTTCAGAGTTAATCAAATCTGATTCAAAACTTTCCCCCAAGGCTCTCAAGACCTAGATGCTACACTTCTACTGCCAAAGATTCTGTCTTAATTTAAATAACTCCAAAATTCAAAGGAAATTGGTCTTAAGTCCCTTTAACACTAATGCGGGCACTACTAAACACATCATCTACCCTGAAACCTGGAATTCCGTTATCTCTTGTCTCTGTGACTACCCCAGCTTCTACTCAGTTTCCCAAGCTATTAAGCTGTGAATCACCCCTGACACCCTTCTTCTTCTGTAACCCTATATTAATCTGAGTCTTATCAGGTCCACGTTTTGAAGGCCTTTCTAAGTTGTCCCTTTCTCCCTATCCTCCCTGCCTTATGTTAAGCCCTCTTTAATTTATTGTCTATTTACTATAGCAGCTCCCTAATGGGTCTCCCTGCCCATCACTTCTCTGCACTGATGTCAGAGAGCTCCTTCTGGTATATAAATTGGGCCACATTATTCTTCTGCTTGGAACGTTTTATAGTTTTCCGCTGTTTTTTGGATAAACTCCATACTCCCTAGCATGGCAACTTCTGTTCACCTCTCCTCCCTCTTTTCCCATCTTCCCTTCCTCACAGTCTTTGTTCAAGGCATAACTGTTTTGCTTGAAATCACCATGCTCTTTCTCATCTCCGTGCCTTTTACTAGGGTTTCCTCTCTGCGGGAATGCTACGTCCCTGTTTCTTTTTAGCCAACTGTGGCTTGTTCTTCAAGATTTCCCCTGGTTCTTAACTCCCTGAGAAATGTCATTTGGTGTCCCAGTCTAGGTAAGAAGTCTTCTCCACTCTCGTCAGGAGCGCCCACTCCGTGCTCACCTCTCTCTTAACTTACACCACACTGTACAATAAGATTCTTACCTGCTCGTGAGTCTCTCTCTCTCTTTCTCTCTCTCTCTCTCTCCACAACCAGTTTATCGGAGGCTGCTTTTTATGTCGCTTTTGTCTGGAATTCCTGTGCCTGGCAGAGTTCCTGATGTAGCACATGGTACATATTTTATGATGAAAGCGTGAATAAATGAAGCCATATCCTCCTTTCTCCATAAGAATTTTAGACTTCGGTGGATTTTTGTAAATACATTTTTTTCAATTAGAATTGACATAGAACATTATATTAGTTTCAGGTGTATAGCCCAGTGATTGGACTTACTAAGTGATCACCCTGATAAATCTAGTACCCATCTAACACCATACGTAGTTATTACAGTATTATTGACTATTTTCCCTATGCTGTACCTTACATTCCCGTGACTATTCTGTAACTACCAGTTTGTACTTCTTAATTCCTTCACCCTTTTCACCCATCTCCCCAGTCCCTGTCCTATCTTCCGCCCAGTCCTCCAACACCCCTCCCCCCTGACCACCACCAGTTGTCTCTCAGTGTCTATGAGTCTGTTTCAACTTTGTTTGTTCATTTATTTTGTTTATTAGATTCTACATATCAGTTTAATCATATTTGTCTTTCTCTGACTGACTTATTTCAGTCAGCATAATACCTTATAGGTCCATCCTTATAATTGTCACAAATTATAAGATCCCGTTCTTTTTTATGGCCAAGTAATATTCCATTGTATCTATGTTGGTGGTGGATTCATTTGATAGAGTTAAAAGGGATTTCCTTGGTTTGCCCTTTTATGTCTTTTCCCCCCTTTCCTCTTAAAGTAGCATGTGGGGTGTTGTGCAGAATTGTGTTTTGCAGCTTGGGGAAATGATTGGAGGCACATTCAATGTTGAAGAGAAAGCAGGACTAGGCTTGCTTGTGTAGTGCTGGATACTTAAAGTCTGTATTTTTGGCAGAGAAGAAAGATTATGTTATTTACCCAGCTCACCAGGGGAAAATGGCAGGCAGGAATTCTGGGCATATTCTGTGCACAGGGAAAGAGTGAATTTGATCTGGGCATTGCCTGGCCTTTGTTGTTGGGGATCCTGAGGGTGGCGGTAAGCACAGGTCCTTCCTTGATTTCTCTTAAATAAAAGTGGTACCCGAGTGCCTTTCAAACCTCCCTCCTGCAGCCTCATCTCTTTGGCTTTCCTCGATCATTAACCTCATCCAGATTTTCCTGAGATATGAAGAGACACAGAGGAGACTACAAATCATCGTCTAAGCCACTTCTAGGGTGACAGATCCATCCCTATTTCTTACTGCCTCTGTCCTTCCTCCTTCTTCACTAGAATGACTGGAGGGTTCCAGACTTCTACCATGTATTCCTCAAAATTAGTGTGCAAAAGATAAGAAAACCCTAAACTAGATCATCTCCAAAGGAAACATTCCATCTTACAAGCTTTATTTCTGAGTTTAGTCACAACCATCCGCATGTTGATATATTCTGACCATGGCTTAGAAACATAAAATTCAATCAAGTGCAGCAGGTCATTGTGGACCCTATGCCGAGCACTGGAATCCAAAAGACACATCGGTGACTGCTGCCACTAGGCCACTTGGCAATGTGAGGAGAGAGGACTTGGCAGAGCTCAGAGCCCTGCCGAAGGGTCAGGGCAGTGCTCGCCAACCTGGCCTGACAGCGGAGGGGTGTGTAGCCAGCCTCCTAGATGCCCCTCAGGGTGGAACGCCTTTGTGCCATCCCCTTTCCTTGAGTGTGGTCTGGATTTAATGACTTGCCTTAATGAATAAAATGCAGCAGAAGTGATGGTGTGTCACTTCCAATATTGGGTTATAAAAAGACTGCTGCTTCATCTGGGATGTTAGAACAATGAGACTTTGTGAGGCAGAAGGAGGCCACAATGCTGAAGATTGAATTAAAAAACAGTTTAAGGAGGAAAATGTTCTGAATTATGATTTTGCACTTGGATGTGAAGTTTAAGTCTATGTGACATCCAACTAAAACTGTCTGCTAAGCAGGTCAGATTTAGAGTCTGCAGCTCAGAAAAGAAGTTTCACTTGAGTATCAATTTGTTAACATCATGTTAATGTTGATTAATCAATCATGAGATAGCAGAGATTGTCATAAGCCAGTATAGCAGGTCTGTCCAGACACTATCCAGCCATGTACTATGAAAAATAGAGACATTTGTTGAAGAAGATACAAGATATAAGAAACATTGTACATAGAACAATGACGCCTCAGTCCGCTTCAAAGTAGGCACCTTTGGGGCCTCACACATTTCTCCCAATCACCATCAGCTGTCCCATCCTATTTTCCTATTGAATCTCATCAATAGTCTGAAATCTCCTCCCTTTCAAAGGTGATTTTAGTTTTGGGAAAAGCCAGAAGCCACAGGGTGCCAAATCTGGACTGTAGGGGGCTGAGTCACCTGGGTGATTTGGTGTTTTGCCAAAAAACTCTGCATGAGACGTGATGCATGAGCAGTTGCGTTGTCGCGATGAAGCTGCCAATCACCAGTTGCCCATAGGTGTGGCCTTCTGAATCATCCACATAGTCTCCATGGAGGAATGTTCAAGCCTAATGCAAAGTTTGATACAGATTCATTGCTCTACTCACTCAGTCATTTTGAATGTGACGGCCAGGCAGTACACATACTCACTCAATGGCATCTACCACCCCCACCAGTTGTGAAGTGAAGTGAAGTTGTCATTATACAGTGAAGTCATTGTTCACGCAAGTGCATTCCAGTCCCCTCTCCGTAGCTGCCGGGTTACATTGATGTCGCAGAAACCATTCTGGTTATATTAACAATGGTTGGACTTTTTCCTGACAGACTTCGTACATAGAGCAAAATTGAGATTTCAGGATTGAGCTCTTAGTAACGCCAATATTTGGAGGCTGTATTGAGGAAGAAAAGCAAATCAACAAGTTAATAAGGCAGAAGAGAGTGAGAAATATCTCTCAGAGAAGTTGAAGGAAATCAATCTTGTGGAAAGGGGAAGTAAGTTCCCCAAGGAGGAAGAGCTGGTCCGCTTGGTCAAATGCTGCTGAGAGGGTGAGGCAGCTTAGGAGTGGGGGGTGCCCATCTAATTTAGCCACTGGTGGTTACTGGTGACCTTGACAGGAGTAGTTCAAACTTACAGATTTTAGGGCTAACACGAGCACAAAAATACAATATTATAGACATTTCACACGATGAATCTTTAGGCGATCTCTGCACTTACTAAATTTCGGTTTGATTTAATTTGATTTATTCAATCCTCATTTCAGATCACTAAAGCATAATATATTTGAACTGTTAACACCATATTTAAAGTAGCTTTGCAAATTGATTCCCTAAATTACTGGCCCCCATTTTTGCCATGTGATTGAAAGATCAGAAAATAGAGGCTATCAGCTCTCACTTCTCCTTACCTAGCAATAATTGCTATTTGCACACACAGATTGTGAAAACACATCTTTATATGATTGAATTCAATCATTTTGAATAAGTCCAGAAGATGTGAGATGCTTGTAAATAACACAGTACACTTACAGTGACTATGCCAGATAAATAAGGCCTCGGGAAGTGTGTAGTAACGGGAATGCAGCCTGGAAAAGAGTTTCTCAGTTTTGAAAACATACCACCTCAGGGAAAGAAAATCCGTAGTTTAGCCCCTCAACAGCTCAGCAGCTCAACAGTGCAAAATAACACGAGGAAACTGAATCAGTGTGACGTGGTCCAGTTATTCGTAGTCTATTTTTGCAGTGAGCTTGTTGAGCTATGCAAGGATTAATAAATGTGGTTTATGCATAACTCTGACACTCTCAGGAGACTTAATTTAATAAAAATATAAACCCACAGATAAGTCTTATTTTTGTAATGTTCTGGTAATCCCTGAGGTTGGGGGAGGCAGAGCTACTGTGCTTCTGGGTCTTTCTCAAAGCCTGGGTATGTGGCCTACTGACCGGCCAAGAGGTTGCTTTAGGTTAGCCCAGGGCAGGGGCCTGATGGAACCGTGCTGACTCAGGAAAGTCCGAGAGATTTGGAGCTGTGATTTACACAGGACTCTATGTGTTATTATAATATGTACTCAAGGAGACATTTTCTGTGGTTTTAATATCTTCATGAGTGAAGTATGATTTTTGAGATGGTTTCTTTGGCAATAGTCTGATAAAACAGTTGTTGGCCGTATCTCTCTGGATTAGGAAATATTTGAGGACTGCGATAATTCATATGATTTTTAAGCATTTTAGTTCTCTGATATTTTCTTTTTAAAAATCTTTTCCTGATTTTATCCGTTAATTATAGAAAAGAACAGAACAACTATAAAATATTGAGAGCAATAAAAACAGCAGTCAACCATTTAACAGTAGTTTCCAAACTTAGAAAATAAACATTATCACCATGTTTGTACATTTATTTCTCTACTTTCTTTGTATTAAATATATAGAAAATATAAGGTAAGTAAAATCTGAAGCACACTGCATGTAGTTTTGTGTACATTTCTACTATCACTGATTATTACAAATTTTATTTTAATATACGAATATACTGTTACCTGTATAATCACTCACCCAGTTTAGTTATGTCTGATTTCTAACCACTAGGGGTAACCTCAGCCTTTCATCAGTTCTGTTGCATCTGATCTTCTCATTATGGCCTTCAGATAAATATCAATGGAATTACTGAGTCAAAGTGTGTGACTGTTTCTGAGGTCCCTAGTGTGTCTTTCCAAATTTCCTTCCAGATATTTTCAGCAAAATGTACCCTATGATGACATTATCATTTTTGAACTATGTATGGTCATTTGAAGGGTTAAGAAAGTATTATGTGATTTTCTTCCCCCTGCGAAATGCAACATACGTATTTGCCATTAATACTTCTCTTGTACATTTTATGAGTTTGTTCTCAGTCTATTTTTCTTCTAGGATGTTTGTCTGTTTCTTATGTAATTTATGTTATCTTTATCTTTTAAGACCTTTGAGTATTATATAGACTGCTGCACTTCTCCTTCTTCAGTTTGTCTTTTGTGACTGAAAAAAATATTTTAATTTTTATAACACCTAAACTTGCAGGATTCTTTCTTATGTCCTCCCCCTAGCCCCAGCTTCTATAATCATACAGCCTTTCTAGATTGTAGGAAAAGATAATATTCACCTCTATTCTCTTCATTGAGCAGTTTGGCATTTCTACATTAAAATTTTCAGTCAATCCAGAATTATTCTTAGCATACGATGGAAAGTAGAAATACGTCATTATTTTTTTAAGTATCAACTGTTCCAGTAGAAGTTATAGAATAATCTTTTATTTGTTCTGTTGATGTGAAATCTCATCTTTTTAGTAGATTCTATCCTTTAGGATAATAATATGTGGGGCAGGGAAAGGCAAAAATGAGTTACCTTGAGTGATGGCTAAGCGCTACGTTAAAACATATTCTGGAGCGACTATGAGATCCGGTTGGCGCGCCGTGACTGATTCCAAATCACTCATGTCTTCTGTGAGCACATGAGTGGGAGGGTAATAGTAAAGATGCTTTATATCTGTGCATTGCATCTCATTAATGTCTGTCTCTTCTTGACCTGCTATCATATATTGCAGCTTTATATACCTGATAATATAGCCCCAGTATACATAGGAAAAATTTATAGAATTGCTATGAGAAGTTGGCAAACCTACAGCCACTGTAGAAGATTTTAACACATCTCTCTAAAACTGATAATTCAAATGAAAAATTATAGATATTCCCCCAGCTTTTACAATTGACAAGTAAGATTGTAAGATATTTAAAGTGTACACTGTAATGATTTGATATATGCATATATTGTGAAAGGATTCCCACAAACAAGTTGAATAACAAACACATTCATCACCTGACATTTACTTTTTTTTTCAATGAGAATGCTTAAGATTTACTCTCTCGGAATTTCAATCAGTATCATCAACTATAGTTAACAGGCTGTACACTAGATCCCCAGAACTTATCAATCTCATAACTGAAAGTTTGTAGCCTCCTTTTACCAACCTCTCCCCAATGCCTCCCCCCACCCAGCCCCATCATTGGCAACTACCATTCATTTCTAAGTTCATTTATCTGTTTCTAAGTTTGACTTTTTTTTCATATTCCACATATAAGTGATACCATACAGTATTTATCTTTCTCTGTCTGGTTTATCTCACTTAGCCTAATGTCCTCTAGTTTCATACATGTTGTCACAAATGTCTGGATTTCCTTCTTGTTAAAGACTGAATAATGTTCCATTGTACGTACACACCACATTTTTTTAATCCATTCATTTGTTGATGAATACTTAGGTTGTTTTCATATCTTGGATATTCTGAATAATGCTGCAATAAATGTGGGATAGTGATTTTTTTCCTTTGGCTATATACCTAGAGATGGGATTGCTGGGTCATATGGTAGTTTTATTTTTAATTTCTTGAGGAAATTTCATACTGTTTCTCACAGCGGCTGCACCAATTTACATTCCTACCAATAGTGCACAAGAGTTCCCTTTGGTTCACATTCTTGCCAATACCTGTCTTTTCAATGATAGCCGTTCCAACAGGTGTGAGCTACTATCTCATTGTGCTTTTTTGAGTTGCACTTCCCTAATGACTAGTGATGTTGGGTATCTTTCCATGTGTCTGCTGGCCATTTGTGTATCTTCTTTGGAAACATGTGTGTTCAGATCGTCTGCCCATTTTTAAGTTGAATTGTTTGAGGGATTTTTGGCTATTGAGTTGTGTGTGTTCTTTATATATTTGGATACTAATTCCTTATCAGATATATGATTTGCTAATATTTACTTATATCCCACAGGCTGCCTTTTTATTTTGAGGTTGGTTTCCTCTGCTGTGCAGAAGCTTTTTAACTGATGGAGTCTCACGTGTTTATTTTTGCTTTTGTTGCCTTTGGTGTTAAATAAAAAAAATAAATCATCACCAAAACTAGTATAGGAGCTTTTCTCTTACATTTTTTTCTAGGATTTGTATAGTTTCAGGTCCTATATTTAAGTCTTCAATCAGCTTTGAGTTGATTTTGGGGTATGGGTCCAATTTCATTCTTTTGTATATGGCTATTCAGTTTCCTTAAAACCATTTGTTGAAAAGGCTGTCTTTTCCCCCTTGTGTATTGTGGGTAACTTTGTGAAAAATTAGTTGACTATGTATGCATAGATTTATTTATGGGCTCTCGATTTTGTTCCATTGATCTATATGTTTAATTTTATGTCAATACCATATTTTTTACTACTATAGCTTTGTAATATAGCTTGAAATCAGGAAAGGTGATGTCTCCAGCTTTGCTTTTCTTGCTGAAGATTGCTTCAACTATTTGGGGCCTTCTGTGGCTCTATATAAATTTTAGGGTTGTTGCTTCTATTTCTGTGAAAAATGCTATTGGAGTTTTGACAGATTGCATTGGATCTGTAGATTGATTTGGGTAGTATGGAAATTTGATTATATTTTTGCCCAGTACATGAACACAAGACTTTTTCCCATTTATTTGTGTCTTCAATTTCTTTCACCAATGTTTTATTTTAAATTTTATTTGTTTTTGTAAGGATAAATTCAGCAACAGATGAATAATTGTACGAGATCTTTGAGTTTGGTCCAATTCTGAGATTCAGTGCATTGGTTTACTTTGTGGGATATTCATATGAACATAGACTAAAATCTTGCTTGGTGGATGAAAAACATCAAAATTCCTATGTGAGAGAATAAGTTGGGGAATCCAAACAGAAAGAAGATGGACAAATTAAGCCTCAATATAAAAAGTTACATCAAAAAGGCCTAATTTGGGGTTTAATACCACAGTGGCCTTAAAGGTAGAGAAATGATAGGTTTTAACATAAATGTACTTTAATTTCAAGTAAAAATACTCAGTTGTGCATGAAAATGGTCTCTTCGAATAGCAGTTTCAGCTAATGATTGAAGGAGACGCTTTATGTGTATATGGGGTGAGGAAGAATCACCGCTCGAGTGCTTGCTTACTTTGTCCGTCACTGATCCAAGTATTTTACATCCATTAGCTCATTTAATCCTCATTAGGATGCTATGAAGTGGGCACTGCCACTGTCCTCATTTACAGAGGAGCAGTCTTGCTTTCTAACTTGCTTAAGCTCGCACGGTCATTAAGAGGCACAGCCAGGGTGTCAGTTGAGGGAGCCTGAACCCAGCACCTGTGCTCTCAGCCACCACCCCGTGCAGCTCCTGGGTGAACACTCATTTATCCATTTGCAAAGTATGTACTGAATGCCGGCAGATGTGCCAGGCACTGTGCTTGGTACTGAGAACCTTGTGGAACGCTGAACAAACATGGGGCCTTCTCTCCTGGAGCTTACAGTCTAAAGGGAGACGGAACTTAGAGCAACAGATAAATACATAAGTTCTAATTGAGGTAAGTGCTATAAAGGGAAATTACAACATTCTCTAGAGCATACAGTGGGGACCCTTTCTTAGATCAGAAGACCAGAAAAGGTCTCTCTTAAGAAAGTGATAATTAAACTAAGACTAGGTGGATTGGTAAAAGTTAGTGAAGAGTGGGGAAAGAATGCACCAGCCTTTGGAAAGAGCAAGCAAAGTGTTTCTAATCCCTTTGACAAGACCTCTTAGGAAGATGGACCTGGGGGACTCTCAGTGCCATGGCAAGTAAGTTCCTCTGTGTCCCCTTGTTCTGACTTTATGTCCACCGAACAATCGTACTGTAATCTGGCTTTGCCTGTAGTTTAACAATATAAAGAGAATATGTTGATTGTGCAGCCTTGTAGTATTTTGGTCATTATGAGAGTCCTTTCTCCTTATAAATTAATAAGTTCACATTTATATTAATCTCCAATACATTCCTTTCTTGCTACCAAATTTGTCAACCCCAGACTCTGAGCTTTCAAAGCAGAAGACCAAAGCCTCCAGGGGCATGACCTGGCTTCCAAGTTGAGTTCTTGCCCACCTCCAACCTGCCTTTCTTTTGACACTTTAAACACTTATGTCTGATCCCACTTGTTTGTGAAGTTGTATTAATATGCAATACTTGGTCAAGATGCATGCTTTAAGAAAAAAATGAAAAATAGATTTAGTGAGCACATGATCCATGCTTATTTTGATTAGTTTTACTGAAAAGAAAGTCCATCTGGGAAAGAGTCTGAATGAAATCATGTTCTCAATATTTAGGGAATCAAACAGAAACCGTCTTGTCTTAGCAGTCATGTGCTGAGTGAGTAATGCTGGTATTCTTTTACGAGATTGTTTTAGTATAAAACTGTAGTAAATTGCGCTAGTTAGTGTTTCCCCACTACAAGCATGGAAACGAGACTTAATCATAATATTTATTTCTTCTCTGGAGTGCCTTTGCAGACCTGAAACATCTGAACTAACAGAAGGCCTCCAACTTATAATACAACACAGCTGCTCTGAGGATTGCGTGCGTGCATATGTGTGCGCGATGGGAGGGGTTTCCTCGTATTTATCCATTTGCGTGCCCTCTGGAGAAGGGGCAGGTTTAGTCCAACTGGAATTCTAAGTGCCTTTTACTGGGCATTTGTTAGATATAAAAAGTTGGCTCAGGTCAAAAGTATCTTCCAGGCAGCGTGCAGCTGAGAGCCATAAAAGACAAGCTTGTATGTTGCCTAGGATCGGCGTTGCTGATGGGTTGCATTTCACAGTGAACAATTAGTTTTTCTACCAATGCAGAATAGTGCACTTACTATGGAGAAATGGGAATTATATAGACATTCTTATCAAAGATGACTTTAGTTAGTTATTTGCTACTAGTAATTATTTGCCATCAATAAATTAACCTCCAATACATGTGCTATGCTTTTAACAGAGCATAAACAAAAATGGTTAGCAGCTCAATTACCCAGCTTTTTCTTTATTTGCCACATTTGTCCTCCCAAATTGGTGGAACAAAGCATGAGAGATCTTAACTGTTGTCAGTTTAGGAACAATTTAAAGTTCTAAACAAACTTTCCTTCTTGTCTTTTCTATCTCTTTTCCAAGCCTGCTCATTTATTTCCCTAAATGAATGTGACCCTAGGGAAACAGTAATGAAGAAAGCTCTACCAGAGAATCCACAGTCTGGCTAGGGACATGGGTGAGTACACCAACAATTAAGATGAGGGTAGTAAGTGAAAGAGAGGCCTGTTTACAGCACTCTGGGGAAAGAGAGTGTGGGCACTTACGGGGGGGTCAGGCCAATGGTGAGGGCGGCCTCAGATGGCTCCCCAGAGAGGGTAGCATTTGAGCTGAGCAGTTATTAACTAGGTAAATGGTAGAGTAGGGAGAAGTCTCTTCAAGATGTGGGGATATGAGAAAAATGTGCTATTTCTTTTCTTGCCTGATTCATTTTTGCCTCATACCTTTCTATGAATGTCAAGAGAAAATAATGAGACAAGAACTCAAAGGAAGAGGTAAAATAAAACATAAAAAGAACAAAAGCAGATCATGTTGCTGTGTGAGAAGGCGGTTACTTGACGACAGACATCTAGCATTTCCCTTCCTAGTAACTAGTGAAATCAGCCAAGAAACGGATGAACAATTGCATTCATACAGAAAACTAGGGAAGGGTACCATCCAAATGCTAGGATTTCTGTGAATTACAGGGTACATGGAACCTGTTTAAAGAAGGTTAATCAGGACTGACTTGCAAATCACTTGCCTTAGAAATTAGAAGAAATTATGAATGCTGTAAACATACATTAGTTTATATGGTCTAGAGCTTGAGCTGGAAATGGACCATCAGATCATAGGAGAGCCCTGCTCCCAAAGGGCCTTTGGCAGCTGCTGCTCACCTGACTTCCATGGTATAGGTACCTGGGGGGAGCCCAACAGGATTCAAGAGTAGCTATCCTCAGAGGTCTGAGCCACGGATGGCTTATCAAGTCACTGGCTGCTGGCAATGATGACATGGGAAAAGTTTTGTCATCAAAACTTCCGGCTGTTTACTGCTCAGAGTACTAAACTGAGCGGTGGGCAGAGGCAGGGAATGGTCTCCCTAAGGTGGCACATTTACATCAGGTTTCTGTGGCTTATGCCACACCAAGAATGGGGTCCAGCCATAAAATATACCAACCATAAAATAAATGTGGCATCTGGCATGTAAGTTTTGAGAGACGGAGATGAGAAGCTCTCCAGAAAAGAGATTTACTTGCCAGGACTGCCCACTCTCCCAGATCCTTCAACACTCAATTTGGGCTACTAGGTCAAGGGGCCAGAGACCAGTCTTCGCTGTGGAAGTCCAGGGGAATCCAAGCACCTAATTTCCAGAAAGATATACCAAGCCCTTATCAAAAGAATGAATAAACAGAAGATATTTCCTTGACCAAAAGGGGGGAGAAAAAAAAGCAGACTTTAAGAAATATCCTTTCAAATTCAATCAGTGCATAAAACAAAAACAGATTTTATTATGTAAGAAACAAATATTCATAATGTTGAAATTTCAGGTATCGAAATCCATTGTTGATATATTTGTGTGTGTGTGTGTGTGTTTTCTTTTTTCTCCTTTTTTTTCTCTGCCCGCCCACTCTCAGAGTCTTGCTAAGAAGTCAAGGCCCTACCTCACACTGAAGAAACCCACGCTTCCAGATTCTTCTCAAATGGCTCCAAACCCAGCATCAGACAATCAGATGCTTCTGACTAAGACTGCATCTTGAATGAGTCAGCAAAAGCCAAAAAGGCCCTTTAGAACTCATTCACTGTCCTGGTGCTATCACAGAGAATGGGCTCCACCAATCACACATCACATCCATCTAAGCCTCTGTTTGTTAGACAAGGGCAGAGTCTAGGGTAGAAGTGCTGATGCCAAGAGCCCAGCTGCATCCGCAGCACGAGTCGACACAGTGCCTCCCACCTAACTTTCTTCGATTTTTATCCATTTTCAAGTTCGATTCTCTAGTCTTCTTATTGATTTGTGAGCTTCACCATAGTCTTCCAGTAATTACTTTCCAGCCTAAATTAGGCAGAGCTGGTATTCATTGGTGCCATCTAATATAACAGATCAAGTTTTTTTTTAAGCTTTGCCTGATGAAGAGATATATTTGCCCTCTTTTATGGGCATTTAGAGTTTTCACAAATGTAAAATGTGAAAAGTTATTGTCATAACCCATGAAAGTTCAGTGCCGGGATCTCCTCCCAAGGAAACGTCCTAGCGATTGGTGCTCAGCTACACTGCATTGTTCGTGCCCGTCCTGATTGCTGTCTTGCTACCCAAAACCAGACCTCCTAGATGATACTTGCTCTCTCAACATCCTCCTTGCTCTCAACCACCTTCTGCATTCGTAGTTGACGCTATACCCCTCTTATTGGATTAAAAACCCTAGTTCCAACAGTTTTCATCATCATGACTCGAATGCTAGGCCTGGGCTACACCTTCCAGCACAATCAGGTTAAAAGTGTGACCTCATTCACTGTGTGGGACCAGCAGATTTAATTCTCTTTTTGAATACAAGCCAACTGTGTCTCTCACAAATGGGTGTCATGAAAGCTTTAGCGAGACCTTCTTATGGCTCCAAGAGAGACAGGCCTGATTCATGATTTCTTGATACCACTTAACATTTTATTTGGATTTAGAGATAACTCTAGGCACATCAATCAAGCAAGCTGTTTGCAAATCTTTCTTCTCAGCTGTTCCTGGTGCCAGATTGTCTAACAAATAGAAGCTTAAACAGATGTAATTTGTGACTGGTGGAGACCATTCTCTGTCATGCAATGGGCCAGCTGGTCACACAGTCCACAGTGTGGCCCACGGCCCGACTCACAGGTTTCCCACCCCTCAGACACATGAACGTACCTAAATATCACACTTACAAAATAATTAAAGTTTACTGTAGGAAATCAACTTAAACATTTGTTTTCAAACTTGATAGTTGAAAATGGTATCTTTTGTTATATATGTATTTACATAATTAGATCATATCAAGTAGAACTGTCTTTACCCAATGAAAAAAACAGATATGTAGCTATTGTAATTAAAGAATAGAACTTTGGCAAAAGAATCAACAGGATATATAATTGACAGTCCAGAGACATGACATATACTAATATGTATGTAAACACACACATGCATATATATGCACATAGACATAGCACATACGTATATGCAAGGCCTGTCCAGAAAGCATCCAGCCATGTAGTATTAAAAATAGAGACATTTATTAAAGAAGATACAAGAAACTGTACAAGTTCAATGACACCTCAGTCCCCCTCAAAGTAGGCACCTTGGGACTTCACACAGTTCTCCCAATCACCATCAGCTGCCCTGTCATATTTTCCTAAATCTCATTGACCAGATGAAATCTCTTCCCTTTCAAAGGTGATTTGAGTTTGCGGAAAAGCCAGAAGTTGCAGGGCACCAAATCTGGGCTGTAGGGAGCCCAGTCACTTGGGTGATTTGAGGTTTTGTCAAAAAACTCTGCACGAGACCTGACGCATGAGTGAGCACATTGTCCTGATGAAGCTGCCAGTCACCAGTTGCCCATAGCTGCAGCCTTCTGAATCATCTGAGTAGTTTCCATTGAGCAATGTTCAAGCTTCACACAAAATCTGATGCAGATTTGTTGCTCTACTTGCTGGGTCATTTTGAATGCAACGGCCACACAGTACACATGCTCACTCAATGGCGTCTACCACCCCCACTGACTAGTACGGTGAAGTCGCTATTATTCATGCATGCACAGTCCAGTCCACTCTTCTCGGGTGGCAGGTTACATCGATGTTGTGCAAACCGTTCTCCTTATGCTAACAATGGTTGGACTTTTTCTGGACAGACTTCGTATACAGGGACTGGCAAAAGTAATTTCACAGTTGTGAGTATGCAAAACACAATTTACACTTGTATTATTAATTAATTATTGTGTTATTTCCCATGTGAACAACTGTAAACCTACTTTTGCTAACCCCTGTATATGTATGTGTATACGTGTCCATACTTACATACACATATATACACTCACATAGTGTATGTATCTGGTTTATGATAAAGTGATTGTAATTTTGTGAAAGGTTATTTTAAAAAGGTGTGCCAGAGTGTTTTCTGAATTACTTAGGAAAGAAATCACATCAGGTACACAAGCTAATTTCAAGTGGATCTAAATAACATATAAAAAGCCAAACTATGTATTTGTGGATAAATATATAGATAAACTTGAATGATGTTAGCATGGAGAAAAATTTTCTAAGGATAAAAGAATGTAAGAAATAAAGTAAAGCAGCATTAATTTGATTTCACAAAAATTTTGAAGTATTTCTTTAGGAAGCAAATCCCAAGTTATTGGAATTCAAAGGTCCTATAAATAATACCACTCTACTCTATCCAACTTCTGAGCCAATTGGAAAATGAAGGAAATAAGTCCATAGGTAGAGGACACAATATTTTCTTAACTATGCGCTGGAGAGCATTATGCTAAATGAAATAAGCCAGGCAGTGAAAGACAAATACCATATGATCTCACCTAAAAGTGGAACCTAATCAACAAAACAAACAAGCAAGCAAAATAGAACCAGAGACATTGAAATAAAGAACAAACTGACTGTAACCAGAGGGGCGGGGGGAGAGGGATGATAGGGGATAGTGGGGGAAGGGCCATCAAGGAACACGTACACAGGACACAGAGACAAAGCCCAAGAGGGTAGGTTTGAGGATGGGAGGCGGAGATGGGTGAGGTAGGAGGACATGGCGGGTTGAAAATGGAGACAACTGTACTTGAACAACAATAAAAAAATTAAATAAAGTGAAAAAAGCTAATGTTGTTGGGTAGTGGTAGACTGTGAATTTACTAATACTGAGCCCCTGAGTTAGGTCCATATGCCCACATGCATAAGTGGGCCCTACCCCTGTTAAATCTGCAGCATGGAAGAGCAGAATAAAACTCGTCCTCCTGGTCTGACTGAGGGGTAGTTTGCTCCCAAACTGGAAAATACTTGAAATGGGTGCTGGGCTAGCTATGCCCCATTTCTTCCCCCCCCAACTCATTATTTGGATGATGGTGCTTCTTCTTTATCAGAAAGAAGTGGTAATAAGGTCAGAAATTGCCCAGCAATCTTATGCAAATGAAACTCACACATAAACACCAAGGATGAGGTAGGACTATTCTCTGCATAACAGAAGTTAAAGGGAAATATTTGTTACAGAAATTACAATTGATTACCAGCTATAGTACACAAAGAGATTATATAAACTAATAGGAAAAATTCCAACAGAAAATCAACAAAGAACATAAAAAATTGTCAGAATTACAAATATACAATAAAATTACATAAAACTTTCAAAATCAGTATTCAGAGGAATGCAGGTAATAGGCATTAATGTGAATATAAAGTTTCTTAGCGTTAGACCATCTTGGAGATGAGAGAAAAGCAGGGTCTGTTAGCTTCTGGGCAGTTGGTACGGTCATAATAAAGCACAAGTAATGGCCTTGTACCAGTCAGCCACTGGTAAGTATGTCTTCATTCCCAATGTTATTGAGCCTTGTCTCATCAAGGAGCTCATCAAATGCACCAGTTAGAATTGGTTCCCTGTTTCTAATGAGCAAAGTGTAGAAGAATGTTAGTCAGTGAGCAGCATTGCTATGCTATGCCCTTCACCTGAACCCTAACTCGCTTTGCTCCAGTCTCTGTGGCGAATGGTGGGATGAGAGGACACACGCTCAAGGCTAGAAAGAGGAAGTTGCAGGAGAGTGCTGGATGGGATGGTGGGGGGTGGGGCGGGTGCGGTGGAGGGGCGGTGCAGTTAGGATGTAGCAGTCTACTTAGATAATGTAGTCACACAGAACCTGACTCCTGGCCTCCTTCACCAGCCACATTGACCCGGAGAGAATGCCCCAGTTAGAATTTCTGTAGATAAGGCGGGGCCTAAGCGGGATAAAATATGATGTCTTTAAACTTGGAAATTATATTTTCTAAGGATAATGATTGCTATTGGTGACGTGGATGGACAACACGTACGCAAATAGCGGTTGTATAGATTAATTGAAAATTTTTATCAAAAGCTTTAAAAGGATAATAGTTTTGACCCACTAATCCCACATTCAGGACCCCACCCAAGGCAGAGCTATAAAGATATTTACATCTGTGTGATACACAGAGTCCAGCAGAAGGAAGGCCTGCTTGAGTGCGGTTGGTAGGGTAATAATATGGGTGTAATAATTTATACTTTTAATGTGAACATTTCACCTAAAATGTCACATGGTGTGCCTGAATGTGATAGTGTTATGTTACAGAATTACATGCCCATGATTTTGTAACAAAAGATTTTGTAACTAAAAAGAGCCATTATTTGTGCCGGATCCTGTATAATACCCTCCAAAAGTAAAAATGATCTAAAAGCCCCCAAAGGGAAATTTTGAAATTATAGGATATTTGAAGAATATAATGTTATGCATATATGTTTAAAATTATATTTTTAGAATTTAAGACTATCAGAATTTGTTCTTTAAGTTTTTAAAATAAAGGAACAAAATTTGCTTGTATTCTATGGCTTCCAACATGCTGCATATATGCACGGAAATCCATGAAAATGTTAAGGTTTTTTTCCATAGGTAGAATTACAAGTGACTTTTTCTTTATATCTTTTCATACTCCCCAGATTATCTGCCACAGTTCTGTATTACTTTTTGATATACATATGCATATATAATTTGTAAATAAACAATATATTTAATGTTCACATTTATGTTTGGCTTTATAGCTATGCTTACGAGACTTTAGATAACTGTATCATTATTTATGTGCTCATCAGTTTTTATGTGTCTCAAAATCATCTTGTGAATATTGATTCATTTTTCTACTGAGTAAAATAATTTTCCTTTTTTTTTTCAAGAAGGGCATATAATAGGTATGTTTTCTGAGCCTTTGTATAATCAAAGACAATCTACTCAGGCTCTCTGTGTAAAAGACAATGGATTGAGTGTGGACTGCCGTCTGACATTCTGTTTTCTGGCTTGTGTAGTCGTCCTCTGTAAAAACCGGGTGTGGTACCCATGAGTGATTCTTTTAAAATCCTACCGTATCTGTCCTCCAAGCCTTGACTTTATCACTTGCACATGCTTTGTTGAAAGGAGTGCTATGGACTCAGGATCAGTATAACTAGATATAAGACATCACAGGCCAGGTATGAACTGCAGCTATGCAAACCAATCCTTTGATTTAGCTAATGTAACTCCCCTCAAGTGGTTTGCATTGCCTTTGCCTTTTCAATACAGCTTCCCCTTCGTAGTAGAAGAATCCTTTATTTTTCTAGACCAAACTAGCAGACAGGGAGAAGTTGGGCTATTTGACAAGAAATTAGCAAACAGTTTTGCTTCCACCTCTACCCTGTCACGTGGCGTCCATTATAGTCATTGAAGGTCTGCAGGGTATGTGTGTGGCGGGGGTGGGGGGTGGGGCGAGGGCGGTTTGCATTGAATTCACAGCTGAGTCTAGTCAATTACCCCTGAATATACTATTATGTTTTTTTCTCACACCAGCCCCTTCAATAAGGCACCTTGCCAAAGCTCAGTTTTAAGAGCCCCTCATCCCTGTCACTGCTTCTATGGCTAGCTGTAATAATGTCACCAGGCCTGCCAAATAGACTGTCTCTGATACTCCCTAAGCTGTCTAAACAATCTCCACTGTGGTTGCCTAGGTGATGCACTGGCACCCCAGCACCAAGCAATGCTGTGTCACTCACCATCATCTTACAGAGTTTTAAAGCCTATCAGCACTTTCCATTCATATTTGCAGGCCTCGCTCTTTCTAGTGGGTTATGGAAATAAAACCACAAACTCAAGTGTTTTTGTTGCATGAGTCTGAATCCTGGATGTCTCACCTTGGGCAACTTAACTTAATCTCTCTGTTTTCTCATTTCTAAAGTGTTGTAAAAAAAATAATAATAATACCTACATCATTGAATGTTTTGATGGGTAAATAGACCTGTTCTTTGCTCCAAAATTTTAAATTATTTGTGAAACACTGTCATCAAGTGAATGGACATTATTTTTTTAATCCATTGATTTAATGGGAAGTTTTCTATTCCAAATAGGCAGCTCCTTAAACATTAAGCATATAAAAGACATTGCATCTTCTTTCATAATATTTATATGATGGAATTCAAACCCTATTAATCCACAATATGCGATGGCAACATGGGCTTGTACTAGGGCTGCACTTTGAAAAAGCCATTGAAAAACCAAGAAACATTGTGAGTAGAATGTTTAAAGCTACTGAAAAATCAAACAATCACTTTAAGGCCATCTAATAATTGATACATTAATGATATACTAATTGATACATTAACTAGGAAGCATACCAAGTGTAATTTGAGTTTTAAAAAGGGAAGAAACAATTGAAATAGGGCAAAGAACTTTTTCTAAACCAAAATGTAAAATTCACAATGACTATATGGGTTAAAAGCTTTTATGCATCAAATAATATAATAATAATATCTATATATAAGGAACAAGTATAAGTGAAAAGAAACATAACTGTCAGAAATTCAGCATCTCTTTATGAAGAATCAAGTGGTCAAAAATAAGTAACATTATATAGACAATTTGAGAAATACAACAGGATTGTAAAATTCTATGCCATACAAATATACACTGCCCTTTTCACAGTCCCTTTGAGACACTCATGAAAATTAATCATAAACTACTCAAAGAAAAAGTTCAAAAAAATTTAAAAAGTAATTGAACACATTCTTTCTCCTGTAATATTTGGGTTAATGGTGCTGAGATATATAGGATAACCTTAATGGCAATGATGACCTTAATTTATAGTGCTTACAAAATAAGTAGAAGAATCATGAATTATTCTGTTTTTAAGAAGGGATAAAACACATAAAATAAGTACAAAATTCACAAAAATCAAGATTATAACCTATAAAAGTGTTTGAAAATATTTAGTCAGACAATTGTTTTTATTTTTGCCCATTTTTATTGAGATATAATCGACATTAACATTATATTAGTTTCAGGTGCACAGCATAACGATTCAGGGTGTGTGTGTGTTGTGGAATGCCCACCACAGTGAGTCTGGTTAACACCCAGCACTACACACCGTTACAATTTTGTTTTCCTTGTGATGAGAACTTTTAAGATTTACTCTCTTAGCAACTTTGAAATATGCAGTTCAGTTGTTGTTTTAAAGCAAGTACACGTCTAACCTTCTTATTCTGTTAAGAAAAGAACCTGAGATGTTGTGTATCAGGAGCTGGCAGACAGTAGCGCATGAGCCAAATCGGGCTGGGGCACTTGCCTCTGTAAATAGAGCTTCAGCGGAACTCAGCAACCTTCACCTTTCGTTCATTTTACCTGCTGTCTTTGGCTGCTGTCGACCACAGTGGTGAAGTGGAGTGGTTGAGCCAAAGGCTGCAGGACCCACCAAGGCCAAGATACTAATGTACTGGTTTGTCCAGACAAAGACAGACAATTTTTTAAAATTTACATTTTGTACCTATTTTGAAGCAAATGATTTTTTTCATATAATATCTAGTGTATATAAATCAAAGGAAAAAGGAGAAAGGCAAATAGTATATCCTTTCTTGGGACCAATTTTAAAATAATACTTTAAAAATGTAGGTATATTTTAAAGCAAAAGTTCTACTTCTAGGAATTTATCCTGTGGAGACAATTAAATACACGACCTCATAACGTAGGGATTAGACGCAAGGATGTTCATAACAGTGTTATTTATGAGAACAGAAATTAGAAATAACCTAAATTTCAGACAATGCTATTAGTTCACTAAGTTATGGTATACTTTTACAGTCATAAAAAATAATGTTGCTAAGAAAGATGTAATTCTATGGCAATTTGTTTAAAATATTTGTTCATTTTAAAAGCCTTGTTACTAAACTCTATAAGCTAACTCCCAATTTTGTTAAATGTGAATATAAAACTTGGCAGTGTGCTGAATGCTCATAGTTATTTTATCTGCAACTATGGATGATCTTAAGTTGATTCCACCTGCTTAACTTTATTTTCTCTTTTTTTTCTGCAATACACATGTGCAATGAAAAAAATGAAAATGAAAAAAACTAACATGAATATTTTAAAAGTATGTCTCCATTTTTAAAAAATATATCTGGGAACTGGTTCTTCAAGTTAGCACTGCCATCTGCTGATCATTTCGGAGTGTTTCTTCAGAACCAAAAAAAAGAAAAAGAAAAAAAATCAGATATTAGGGCCATCAGTAACTACCAAAATTAAACATTATAAAATATTTAAGCAAAAAGAGGACTAGAGAAGAAGAAATCTTGTGAAATTTACTCTACTTAACTCTCGTGTATGGCGCCATTAAAATGGTTGTCCCCATCTGAGCATGGACTTGACCCTCTTTCGTGCCCTCATTTTATAGTTTACCATCTTCAATTGTGAGCATCCTCTTCACAGAAGTAGTCAAAGAGAGAATATGAACTCCAGCCAAGTGTAGCCTGCAGATTGTAACGAGCAATAGTGTCAGGGTTCAAAGTCAAGTCATAAATGAAAAACTAAATCAGGTCAGAAGCTGGGATAAAAATAACCATGAAAGAAATACGGAAAAATTGTTTAGGATTTGGCCGTGAAAAAAGGTCTGGTGCAAAGGCAGGTTTAACAGCTTGCAGGAAACAATAAGATAACAGATGATATTATAATACAGCCTATATTTTTCTACTTTCCCCCAAAAGATGTAAAGGTTTGTCAAATGTCTCCTCAGTCCAGATACATTATACTTAAGATAGTTCCCAAGTCTATCCATCCTGTCTGCGAAAGTAGCCGAGATGACCTTAGAGTACTTCTTCACAATGAACCCAAGTTCAACCAGTGGTTTATCTTAGCAACTGCAAACTACTTTTTAAACAACCATTCTATAATCCTATGTAGGCTCAAAATCAAAATTGCTGTATTATCTTATGCAACTCATCTTCCACTTTCTGAAAATTTCAACATTTTTTACCCGCTTGCAATATCTTTGCAACTGTTGCAGGTCCTCTTTGTATCTCAAAGATCGTTAGTGCTCAGTAGTGACTCTGGTATCTCAACAGCAATTCCCCTTTGAGCAAAGGTCTGGTCTGCCACGGTAATTATGTCTGAGCAAAATACCAAGTCTGAACGTTCCTATTCCCCTAAACCAAGGCTCCATGAATGAATGGAAGGCATTTGATTTTTTCATTGGAGGGGTTTCAGAGTTAAGCCTATGAACCACTGGAGGGCAGCAGAGACAGGACTTTCAATACACAAACATTTAGCATGTGTTTAGCATTCATTGACCGACTGAAGGATTTAATATTTAACATATAATAAGTACCTACTATGGGCAAGGCATTCATCTTTTATTATGGCCACAGTTATAATGTACACTTTTCATTAATTATTTCTATTATAAAAGAACATTTGACATACATATTTCGACTTGAATCCTTACGATATCCATTATGGATTAGGGGATCTACATAGTACAATTGAAAAGTCATGAAATCATAGCATTTTAAACTAGCAAGAAATTCACAGAACACTTGTATCTACTGACCTCTCTCTTGAGCAATGTCATCCCGTCTGCTTTTTTCTGCGTGTAAAAATATTTACTGGTTTTCTTCTCGACCTGCTCATTGTCAGTTTAGAAAAACAAAGAAAAGTAAACAATGAAAATAAAATGCGACCAGAAATAATGACCGTTAGCATTTTGATGTGATTCTTTCCAGTCAAAATATGCCTAGATGTGCATTTATTTAGTTTACAGGTTTGATCTTGGAATCTACAGACGTAGTTAAAAATCGTGCTATAATACTAGAATGCTGTATCCTTATCAGTAAATGTTTACAGGAAAGATACCAGTAAAATAAAGCTTGTTTAGAAGTTCGGTACTTTTATGTTATACTCTGCAGACCAAAACAACTTATCCACAAATGCAATTCTCATCTTTCTACTAAGAACATATTTATTTATCTAGATTAGTTAACTTTTACTACAAATTTTTACCCTGATTTCCAAAAAAAAAAAAAGATTTAAGTTGATTTTGGAAATGCCTTGTAATTTGATTCATCATAATACATCAAAGAAAAAGTGAGCCACTTAATCGTCTCAATAGGAAAGATTGGGATATTACTGATATCAGCACAAAACATTTTAATAATAAATTAGAATTAGGCCCTAACTGGTGTGGCTCAGTGGGTTAGGCATTGTCTCATAAACGAAAAGGTCATCAGTTCAATTCCCAGTCAGGGCACATGCCTGGGTTGTGGGCCAGGTCCCTGGTTGGGGATGTGTGAGAGAAAATCGATCTACGTATCTCTCACACAAGGATGTTTCTCTCCCTTTCTTTCTCCCTCTCTTCCCCGCTCTCTAAAACTAAATAAATAAAGCCTTAAAAAAATAAATTAGAACGTGTGATAAAAGAGAATATACTTACTTGTGTACATTTACCATCAAACATTTCAATCATGTCATCAAACAGTGAGGCTAAGGACAATTTCCCTTCCCTTACACACTTGCCACTATTAAATGACCTCACCAAAGTAAGTGGGAGGAATACATTGTTCAGTTTTCCACTTACTCATCCAACAAATTATCATCAAGATGTGCCAAGGCACACTTCACATAGAGAGATTTCCAGAGCAAATAAGGCTTATTTCCAGTCCTTGTGGGGCATACAGTCTGGTAGGAGAGGCAGACAAGTAAATCACCGGCTATGTTAGGTGCTACATAGAAAAATCAAGTGTTATTTGGGTTATAACAGGTTCATCCTGGGGTCATAGCTCAGGCGAAGAGTATTTGACTGCATAAGAGGCTCACCTCTGACCAGGCTTTATTCCTTACAGAAGTTTAAGCAGAGGAGATGCTTAGGCCAGAAACTAAAGGGCAAGGTAAGAGTCAGACCAGGAGAGGACGAAAAGCATTTGGGGAGCAGAAACAGCATGCAAAGGCCTAACTTCTTTGGTGACGGCTTAGTAGTTCAGTATGGCAGGAGAGCAAGGTGAGCTGCCAGAACCGAGCGGTGAGTAAAAGTGAAAATGTAAAGGTCTTTGTAAGCCATGTTAGAGAGTTTGAACTTCAATATAATACCATTTTAACTTTACCAGGTTAATTCTGGTTAAGATGTAGAGTCCGGTTATATCTATAAGATGATGGGTAGAATTTATTTTAATTTATTAAGAAAATTATTGAGCCCTGGCTGGGGTAGCTCAGTGGGCTGAGCGTGGGCTGCAAACCAAAGGGTCACTGGTTCGATTCCCAGTCAGGGCACATGCCTGCGTTGCGGACCAGTATGGGGCGCTCGAGAGGCAACCACACATTGATATTTCTCTCCTTCTCTTTCTCTTCTTTCCCTCTCTCTAAAAATGAATAAATAAAATCTTAAAAAAATTATTGATTAATTACAGACTAATAGAATCTAGACACAGAAGGTGTTTGATGTATATTAAATAATGACGGGAAGGATGAATATATACAGTCAAGATCCGTCTGGAAAAAGTCCAACCATTGTTAATATAACGAGAACAGTTTGCGCTACATCCACGTAACCTGGCAGCCAAGGAGAGTGGACTGGAATGTGCATGTGGGAACAATGACGAGTTCACTGTACTAGACAGTGGGGGCAGTAGATTCCATTCAGTGAGCATGTGTACTGTGTGGCTGTCACATTCAAAATGAGCTAGTAGAGCAACAACTCTGCATCAAATGTTGTGTGGAGCTTGAACATTCCTCCACCAAAACTATTTGGATGATTCAGAAGGCCACAGCTCTATGCAACGCGATTGGCAGCTTCATCACCACAATGTGCCTGCTCATACATCATGTCTCATGTAGAGTTTTTTGGCAAAACACCAAATCACCCAGGTGACTCAGCCCTCCTACGGCCCAGATTTGGTGCCCTGCAACTTCTGGCTTTTCCCAAAACTAAAATCAGCTTTTAAAGACAGGAGATTTTAGACTGTTGCTGAGATTTAGAAATATATGATGGAGTAGCTGATGGCGATTGGGAGAACTGTGTGAGGTCCCAAGGTGCCCACTTTGAAGGGGACTGAGGTGTCATTGTCCTACGTACAATGTGTTTTGTATCTGGTGCCTTCTTCAATAAATGTCTCCATTGAATACTTTCTGGACAGACCTTTATGTGTAAGTCGTTTAACACCCATATTTGGACTTCCCTGGGAAGGCTATTGGCCTATGGTTTTTCCTTCCACCACAATTTCAGCATCACCATCATAACAGCAATTGTTTATATTTTTAAATCATTAGCAAACTGGGAGCTATACACATGGAAAAAGTGACCCGCTTAATTCTGCATTATTGATGTCAAAAACTGGAAAATTTGATGTATATCTAAGTGTATGCTTTAATTTCATAGAGGAAGAATCTATTAGCTTTATTGGATTTCTTTTACTGGTATTATTGCTAGAGTTTATTAACTTCCCTTGGAGAATTTATTTTGGCAGTATAATCATTTGTTAAATGCTTATCCATAAAATGAATGAGACAGCATGAAAACTCATCACTTTATAGTTTTAATTATAAAACCAGATCTATATATTTTAAAGAAAAATTATTGCACAAATTACTTCAGATTGTGCACATAGGATTTCAAATATTGCTTCCTCGGGCACAGTATGGCCACGGGGTCAGGGGGAAAATGCCTGGTGACAATAAAACATTTATGGAGCTCTGTGTTTCTTGAATAATTGGCCTGCTGTTTGTTAAAAAACAAGGTAGAAGGAATGGAAATTCTTTTTCTAATTTATTTCCTTTAGGAAAACTTCATGGAGGTATTTCAAAAGTACAGAGTCTGGAAAGGAAATATTTTTAAGCATGTTGAAGTATTATAGGAACAGATGGTCCTAAAGAATTTTTTCAAAATATGGAAGAGAATCACATCAAAACAAATGACAGTAAGTCAAGGAAACATTTGAGTCATCTACAGCTATTAATATTTTAGTTTGATCATTTGACATCTGTGTTGTTCCCTTGGAATTGCTTAAATATAAGCCTTCGAAAATTTTCCTTTTCAATTGCAAGCGAGTTGTGATATGCTGTCTGAAAAATAGAAGGAAAACAAGTTTAGTAAATAGCATTCCTTAAATAATTTTTGAAGAAAAAATAGTTGTCACATGTAATTATCAAAAGCATATTATATCTCAAAAACCCAGATGGGATGACTTGAGCAAAAATATTGATGTTTGCTAAGCCACATTTTTGGTACGTTCTCAAAGATCCTGGAATTTTTGGCATGTGTCTGTGCGATGACAATGAAATTACAGTTGAAAACATCCTTCAAATTGTGCTTGGATATTAAAACGTTTCGGTCTTTACAAAATCATAATTTTTTAATGGAGTCCCTACCCATAACAGTTGACTTCCTGTGCTCTAGTCTTTTGCTGTGTGAAGTGCGGTCCCTGGGTGGGCAGCTTCAGTATCACCTGAGGGTTGGTGGGAAATGCGGCATCTCAGGTCCATTGCCATACGTGCTGAAGCAGACCTGCCTTTGAACAGAATCACGGGCACGTGAAAGTGCCCTGCAGTGAAGTGTGGCCTCCAGATCAGCGGCCTGGGCTGCATTTGTTACGAATGGAATTCACCAGGCCCTGCCCAAACCTACCGAGTCAGGAACTCCAGCAATCCACGTTTTATCCAGCTCTCCTGAGTCCGATCGTGTAAAGTTTGCTGCACCCATGAGGCACTTTGTTACATCGTAGTCACCTGGGGAAAAGTTTTGTGAACCCAGGTCGCAACTCATTTAAGTTAAATCCGAGTCTCGGTGGGTGAGACGTAGGTATCAGCGTTTTATCAATTCCTCAGGTGATTCCAATGTGTGTTAAATTTGAAAATCAGTGTTTTAAAGAAGACTATGCAGATTCATTTTATTGATTACAGGAATACCCCGTTTTATAGCGCTTTACTTTATTGTGCCCCTCAGCACATTTTTTTAGGAATTGAAGGCAAGGCCCTCCACTGGCAAAAAGATGATGGCTTGCTCCATGGAGCTGCTCGCTTTATTGCGGTGGTGGAACGGACACCACATTATCTCTGAGACGCCTGTGTTCAAACTGGCTATATTCCCAGAATTACTGTAAGCTCATGGATGATCTTATGTTTATCAGAAAATAATCATTGACCAGCATTTTGGTTTATCTGTTATAGGAGAGTTTTTCTATTCTTCACCTCATACTCTGTCTTTGTCTTCACTTAATCTTCTCTAAAGCCTCTGGTGACATTTGTGCCACATGTGTGGAAAACATTTGAAAGTGAAAACCAAGCCCTAAATGTAACACTCCTAGGGGTGTAGAAAGGGAAATAGGAGAACAAAATGGAAAATACCTGTTTAGGATCTGAAACTAAAACAAAATAATACAGAATATAAACTGTAACTGAGAAACATTAAAAGTGTTTTAAAAGGAATAAAGGGGGAATAAAATATTCTCGGATGAAGAAACATTTTAAAAAAGAAATTGCCTCTCCAGAGAAGGGGTAGAACACGAAGAAAGTGGCAGTTGTGTGAAAGAGGCAAGGTGGGCAGGGTGTGCTGGCTGCTGCAGGAAAGACGGAGGCAGGAGTTACATTTTCCTACAGAAGCAAAGTTAGCACATGCCATAGCTTCTGGTTCTGTAAGAGGGAGAAAAAAAAATCCCAGAGGCAAGGGCTCAGCTCAGAGAAGGGTTGGCGCCAGCATTTCGATATTTCTGCAAAGCTCGGGAGTCACTTCACTGAGAAACTGTAGCCAACATGTAGCTAGGAGAGGTCCAGTCTGGGAGAGACCATAAACACCATGTCCTCCATGTCTTAGTCATAGGGGAGGTGTTGGATGGGAGTCAGAATTCCCAGGGAGTGTGGGAGAGGAATAGTGCCCAGGCTTGGTGGTTTAAAGAAATTCATATTCATTGTGGGGGTGACTCTTGGGAGGTGCAAACATTGTAACTTTTTGGCTTAACTAGTGCATCCATTGCACAGGCCATTGCTTTTGTATTCTCTCAAAGTATTGCCCGGAATGCAACTTGTCGTGCCCGCCATGACGGGCAAATGCTGCCTGAGAGAATACATACTTGGGTCTCGCAGGCAGCATTAGTTTCAGGATACCACTCCAAAGGTATAAGAAGTTGATAAAAACTGCTTCATCAGACAGAGACAAGAACTACGGTTTTGGTATATGTATTTCCCAGCTTATAAACTAACAGAAACTAACTGGAAAACTGACAAGAGAGGAGGGACCCTAGATCTTAATCCATAAAACAGAATCTACAGACCAAAGCTGTACAAAACACACTGAAGCCTCCCTCAAATGAGAAGGCAGAGCCCTAGCAGATGTCCTTCTAGTGTCCTGACCTTGCCACTGTTATTTGGGCCAGGAGCTTGGTGCCTCCAAGGACCCTTGGTCCTTTAAAGCAGGAAATAAAGCTTGTAGAACAAGCCACGTGTTACTGAAAACTGGTGGATTTGGGGAGTAGCGTGGCTGGATGAAGAAAAGCCCTTGATGGAGGCCTTGGCCATGCAGAGAGCAGCAGGCAAGTGCCCTTGACCCTTCCTGACGGTACACTCCTGCAGAGCCCATGCGTCCTGCAGAGAGAGTTCCGGGGGAGGGCAATGGGGTGAGGGGATCCTGGAGAGAGAGGCTGATCAGATACTCTTCAATTTTTTTTTTCTGTAGATGCCTGCGCTGTCCCAGTTTCCTGAAGATGGTATCAATTCTCCTTGCAGTCGACATGGTCTGGGAAGGGGAAAGGGATAGAATTAGAGGTTGATAGGAAAAAGGGTAGACCGAAGAATTCACAGCCAAAACCAGGGACCAAGCTTTGACAGTAGCTGGAGCTGTGGGGATGGGAAATCGCTGCGAGGCTGGAGAAACGTGCGCGAGGGCCGGCAATGGTCCTATGAATGAGGCCTGGAGAGTCTCCTAGGATACATACTATTGAGGTACCAACATTTTGGTTTGGAATGACTTTTGGTACTTTACAGCTTTCAAGGAATCGATCCATCTCATCTACGTTGTTGAATTTGTGCGATAGAATTGTTTGTAGTGTTCCTTTACTGTTCCTTTTTTTGCCTGTATTATTTTTTTTTAATATTTTTAATGCCTGTATTATTCTTGTAATAATGTCCGTGAGGTCTGCAGTGATGCCTTTCCTTCCAGTCCTGATGTTGGCAATTTGCATCTCCCCTCCCTCCATGATTCGTCTGACTGGAGTTTTAATCAGACAACCACTCTTTGGTTTCATCGATTTCATTTCTATTGTTTTTCTGTTTTCTACTTTATTTCTATTTATTTATTTAGGATGTATATGCCCCCTTGTAATGTATACATTATTTCCTTCCTTCTGGTTTTTTTTTTTGATTTAATTTGTTCTTCTTCACTAGTTTCTAAATATGAGGTTAGATAATCAACTTGAGATCTTTCTTCTTTTTTTAATATAAGTATTTAATCCTGTAAATTTCTCCCTAAGTACTGTTTTAGTCACATTGCATAAATTATGATGTGTTATATTTTCATTTTCATTCAGTTAAAATATTTTCTAATTCCTCTTGAGATATATATATATATATATATATATATATATATATATATGCCCATGGGTTGTTTTATTTCCAAATGTTTTGAGATTTTTCCAGCTGTCTTTTCTGTTATTGATTTCTAGTTTAATTCCATTGTCGTGAGCACATGCCTTGTATTACTTCAATTCTCATATATTGATTATGCCTTATTTTATGGCCCAGGGTGTGATCTATGTTGATGCATATTCACTTGAAAAGAATGTATGTTCTGTTCTTGTTGAATGGAACGTTCTGTAAACGGCAATTAGTTTTTAAGTCTTGGATGCCATTGCTGATTTTCTGTCTAGTTCTATGGGTTTCTGATTACAGATATTTCCCACTATATTGCTGGTTGATTTATTTCTCCTTTCAGTTCTAGTAGCTTTTGCTTCATGTAGTTTGATGGCCAGTGTTAGGAGCATACACATTTGGGATTGTCATGCCCTCTTAGAGAATTCTCCCCTTTCTCGGTGTGTAATAACCCATCTACTGTCCCTTGTTGTCCCTGACAGTATTTCCTTGTTCTAATGTCTACTCTGTCTGCTACTAATACAGGCGCTACAGAATTTTTTGATTGGTATTTTCATGACATGTCTTTTGCCTTCCTTCTACTTTTTTCTATTTCTATGTAAAGTGGTTTTACTACAGTCAACATAGTTGAGCCCTTTTTCAAATCTGATCTAACAATCTGTTTTTTAAGTGGGACAGGTAGAAATGTGGAAGCCTTCCATCCACATGGGTTCCTTTACACTCTCTTCTTTATGTTATAGTTGCAATATGTATTCATATACTCATATTGAAAAAACCACCAGATGATGTCATAATTGTTACTTTTTAAAAAAGATTTTATTTATTCATTTTTAGAGAGAGGGGAAGGGAGGGAGAAAAAGAGGGGGAGAAGCACTGACTGGCTGCCTCTCTCACCAAACTCGCAACCCAGGCGCGTGCGCTGACCAGGAATCAAACTGGTGACCTTTCACTTTGTGGGACCGTGCCCAACCAACTGAAAAACACTGGTCACAGCTATAATTATTACTTTTGATAGCTGTATTTATTTTAAAAACTTAAAAGGAGAAAAGGACATCTTGTATTTACCTTGATATTTACCATTTCTGTTGCTCTTCTCTTATTTCTGGATTCCATGCTTCCCTCCGGTATCATTTTTCTTCATCTTTAAGAGCTGCCTTTAGCATTTCTGTTAGTGTAGATCTGCTGGTTCCTAATTCTTCTAGTCTTCCATCAGCTGACAATTTCTTTAGCTTGCTGTTGTTTCAAGGATACTTTGTTGAGTGTAGAATTTTGGGTTAACAAGTTCTTTCTTTCAGCAAATGAAAATTATTTCACTGTATATGGCCTCCATGGTTTTTGATGAGAACTCCTCGGTCATTCAAAGTGTTGTTTCCCTGTATGTAATGTGTCATTTGCCTCTGACTGAATATATGCACACTATGTATACAGATAGGTAATACACACATGTGCACACAAATATATATATATACTGATATCAATGAATTTGTATACTGACATGTATGTATACACACAAATATATACTAATATGTATATATATATTCAAATATATACTAATATATGTATATATAAACACATTATATTTATTTATTTAAATATAGTATACCTTTTAATCTTTAGTTTTCAATAGCTTGATTATGTTATATCTGGGCATAGTTTTCTTTGAGTTTAAGCTATGTAGGGTTCTTGGAACCTATTGACTTTGCAAATTTAAGAAGTGCTCACCTGTTGTTTTTTCAAATATATGTACATATATTTGCACCAATACATTTCTCCTCTCTTCTGGGACTCCAAGGACACAAATGCTGGAACTTTGATATTGTGTCACGGGGCCAAAGGCTTTGTTCTTGTTTTATTTCCAGTTATTTTCTCTTTGTCCTTCAGCCTGGATCATGTCTATTTATTTATTTTCAGGCCCACTGACTATTTCCTCTGTCATCCCCTTTTGCCATTGAACTCATCCAATAATTTTTTAAACTTAAGATAGTGAATTTTTCTCTTTTTAAATTTTTTAAATTTCTCTTTTCTCTCTTTTTAAATTCACTTGGTTCATTTTTATAGTTTGTCTGCTCAAAACTTCTACTTTTCCACATATTTTAAGAGTATCACCTTAATAGCTGCTTTACTATCTTTGTCTGATAACTCAAATGTCTAAACCATCTTAGGGTTTGCCTTTGTTAATGGTCTCTTCCCAGTAAAAAGTGATCAGATTTTTCTTTTCTCCTTTTTTTTCATCGATGTAATTTTGAGTTGTATCCTGGACATTTTGAATATTATATTGTAAGATTCCAGGTCCTATTAAAATCCACTGGAGATGCCAATTTTTTGTTTGTTTATTTAGCTTTGTTTGGTTTTAGTAACCAGTCAAGCCAGTGAAGTTTAGACCACAAGTTCTGTCTCTCCTTCTGTGGGTGCAAGTTCTAACGTAAGTTCGCTTTTCAAAGCCCTTTCTGTGCTGTTCGAGATTTCTCTATGATTTTTAGGAACCCACATTGCTGCTGTCTTGGCACACTACCCTAAAACTTAATGACTGAACACAACAAACCTTCAGCATCTGGTGTTTTCTATGGTTCAGGATTCCAGGTGCTGCTGAGCTGGGTTTTCTGGCTCAGGGTGTCTCGCAAGGCTGCAGTCTCAGCAAGGCCTGACGGTGGGAGAGCCTGCTTCCAAGCTCACTCGTATGGCTATTAACAGTTTCAGAAGTCCCACTTCGAAGCTATGACATGGCTGTTGACAGGCTGCAGATCCTTGTGGGCTGCTGGCCAGAGATATCAGTTCCGTGCCCAGGGGGCCTCTCCGTGTGGCATCTCACAGCACGGCAACCGGTTCTCCTCAGGGGAAGCAAGGGAGAGAATGCAAGAGAGTGAGTAAAATGGAAGACAGTCTTTTTTGTACCCTAATTTTGAAAATGACATCCCCACACTTCGGCCATATTTTATTTGTTGGAAGTGAGTCATTAGGCTAATCCACATTCAAGAGGACAGAATTGTAAAAGGGCATGAGTCACAATTGTAAAAGGAGGCAAGGATCACTGGGGGACATTTCCGAAGTTGCCCACCACTGTCTTAAACCAAATGCCCTGTGTATGCATGGTTTTTAAGAGCATATTATATATCTTCAGACTTTCCCATGTAACAAGGGAAAGTGTAAAATACTTTATACTTTTACTTTATGCGTGTCACATGTTTTGTTCCTCTTTCTTTCCTGGCAAACACAGATTCCATCTGGGTTCAATAGAAATTAAGGATGTTGAAAAATGGAAGGCAGATCTAGGAAGAGCCAAGGATATGGAAAATAAATGTTTTGTGCATCATTTTCATGCTAGAATGTTTTCCTAGTCTGAATATTATTAGGCGAATTAAGCATATGAAACATCTGGCTAGAGGGAAACAAGGTACAAATTAACAGGATGAACAGAAGTTAGTGGAGTGTGTTACATCATTTTAAACTATTCAAGTTTGTAAACACTGCAAGTCTGAGATCAAATCACATTCCATAAGGGATAAATTAAGCTACTGCAAATTGGTCCTTTATCAAGTAGTGAAATGAGAGAGACATTCCTATTTTTTAGCTTTTATATCAGCTTAAGGCCCACTGAGTATATTAAAGCTCTCTGAAGAATTATATGGAATTCTTGGGTATGAGGCTGGCAAGCTGAAGAACAGGTAGGAGATTCCTTAAAGTAGCAGACTTGCTTCTAATATTGAACAGCTGAGCGTATTTTACCAAGAGATCCACAATAGTACTTTTCATTCCATATGATCTTCGGCAATGTGATCTTGCTACTCCCCTACAAAGAGGGACAGTCTATTTCTTCATCCCCTTGAGTTTAGACAGGTTTTATATCTGCTTTGACCACTGGAATATGGCAGAGGGGATGCCATGGGGTGTCCAGTCATCACCTTAAACAGATCCAGCAGCTTCTGTTTCCTGCCCCTTGGAGCTGTGAGCCACCCTGTTAGAAGTCTGGGCTGAGTCAGAGAAAAACAAATACCATATGATTTCACTCATATGTGGAATCTAATGGACAAACTGAACTAACAAGGCACATGGGGACAGACTCACAGATGGAGAGCAGGATGACAGCTAGTGGGGGTGGGGAGGTGAGGGGGTAGAGGGACTGAGCAAAAAGGAAAAAGGACTCATGGACATGGACAACAGTGTGGTGATTACTGGGGGGGAGGGGAGTATAGGGGACTAAATAGTAATAGAAAAAAATACAATAAAGATTAAAAATAAATAAATAAATAAATAAATAAATAAAATGTCAAAAAAATAAATAAAGGTTAAGCAATAAAACATAAATAAAATGAAGTCTGCACTATTCCCTTTGACAGAGACCCACGTGGAGAGGCCCTGGGCTTTCATACACGTGGGCGGAGAAGCCAGCCTGGACATCCTACTCAAAGGAGCCTCCAGGTAACTCCAGCCACGGCCTCCATGTAACTGCAGTCACATGAGAACCAAGTGAGACCCAGTCAACTGATCCCAGTTAACCCAGTTAACCCACAGAGTCATGAAAGGTAAGGTAAATCCTTATTTTAAGTCATTAAGTTTTAAGGTGGTTTGTATACCACAGTAGATCATTGGAAACCATTGTTTACATAAACCAGAATTTGAAGAACAACTTTATATCATACAAAGACATTTTAGGAGATTTGTAATATTAAATTACTTAACCATAGAATACTGCTGATATATCTTATAGTATTTACCTCGTTGATTCACAAACTCAAAAACTTCCCAGATGAGATCTGAAACAGGCCTCCACTACACAGGGGCCAAAGAGAGACCACAGAAAGAGGCAGACCACTCCATACTGGTAGGTAGCAGGTGTCATAAGCAAGGCAACTTATACATATAAGTTTTGTCTTGGGTGGCCAAAGACAAGTAGATCCTGCACCTGCTGGCCAGAATCTTAAAAGTTTATATAGAGGCTTTAACGGGGTTCAGCCATGTATACCGTCCACATGGTCTCAACAACACGTTGCTCTGTCAAGGCTGCATCCTTGAAAACAGTTCCTAGTGTGAGAACAACAAGCAGAATGTACAGGAGATGCCAAGAACAGGAGAGAGGGCAAGGAGCCTCCCACTGCCTGGGTCCAGCTTGCGGATGAATCGGCGGTCACCTTCTCTTGGTGACCTCCTCCTACACTATCTGGATATGTGTAGAAAGGTATATTCTGTAGCTTAAAGTACAGTGAATAAAATAATAATCAATAGCAATTGCTCTACTCTAAGATAAACATTATTACGTATTTATGTTTCCTTTCACTTTTTTCTAGTGCATTTAAAAACCTTCACATTACAGGAGTATGTTTTTTCCTCTCCCTCACAATTTAAAAGGATACAGTGAGTATTTTTATAACATTAGTATTTTTGAGAACATAATCATAATGACAATGTAAAATTTTGTATGCATTTAATATGCTTTATCTAACCATTCTCACAATTATATTTTAAGATTGTTTCCAATGTCCCCAACCTTTCATTTTTGTATTTAGTACAGTAAATTCCAGCCTTTTATATAAATGTGTGTGCTCATCTCCAGTTAGCTCCTTAGAAAATGTCCAAAGAATGTGATCATTATCATACCTTTAAAAGGGTCATATTATTGAATCAGGCTGCCAAGGACTAACCACGCAGAGCAGCCCCACTCTCATCAAAGTTGAGCGATGGCAAATTGATTCCATCTGGGGTACCAACATCGATGAGTTAGTAGTGGTGACCTGGTACTCCCTGATGAGAGGGACTGCAAGACCACATCTGGTCCACGCTAAGATGAATTAGCAGTGTGTAACCTTAATGAGAATGGGAGACTGGAAGCACATGGTCTTGGTGTCTGCCAGCCCAGCCTTCCCCAGTTCTGGGACTGAATATATATTCACACATTTTTGCCAATATTAAATGCAAAAGGAAATTCTTGTTTTTGCATATTTCCATTATAAATGCGGTTGAATGGTTTTTCATATGCTTGGTGTCCACCTAAATTTATTCTTTTGTGAATTGTTTTCCCATTATCCTTTGTCCATATTTTCAATTGTCTTGCTAATGTAGACTTACAAGAGTGCTTTATATATAAGGATGATAAGATTTTTCTCTTGCTATGTTCCAATTTGTCACTTTCTGTTAATTTGTGTATGATGATTTATGATGAATAGTAATTACTTTCCAAGTGTTAATTACTATGCAGTCACATAAATGAATGCTTCCCCATGGCTTCTCTGTTTGCATGGTTAAAACATTCTTTCCCACCCTATCATCTCATAAATGTTCATCTATATTTGTGTTCTTCTGGTTTATTTGGATTTAATTTATATTTATCTCTTCAATTCATCAGAAATCTAATCAACTCCTAATGCATCTCAGAGAGAGACAGATTAAAACAAGGGATAAAAAGACTGAGTAAGGAAGTAACAAGCAAATTGAAAATAATGGTATTGATGGTAATGCTTAGATTAATTATAATTATTATAACAAAGTTGAGGTGCCATCCAGACGTAGTAAAGTTCAAGATAACTATATTAAATAAAGGCTAAGATGTTGTTGAACTTATTAAGTTACCTTGTTAATGAGTGAATCTTTATTCATAGAGAACATATAACTACTATGAACATTTATACATAAAATTTCACATATCAAAAAAATTTTATAAGCAAACCCTAAAAATAAAAATATAAAATGTCAAAGAATGACTTTGCCAGAATGAAACATACTTTCAGTCTTGAACAGATGGAATATATTAAAGATGAAATAGAGTATTTGGTTAATGTATACAATAAAGTTGATTTATAAGATAGAAGAATTTATATCTTACAAACAAAAATGCTTACTCTTCTCAAAATCTAGTGGTATGTTTCACTATATTCATATATCAGGTCATAAGACATTTCAATAAGAACAGAAAATGTACAGTCCTGTTCTTTGACCTTCCTGAAATAAACTTGGGAATTAATTTTAAAATAGGTTAACCAAAACATGTGAACACTGGAGTTAAAATAATAACATAAAAATAAAATAAAATAAATCACTCCCCTTCATTAACTTCTGGGCCTAAGAGACAATAAAAGTCCAACTATAGGTAGAAAATAATAATGATACTATTATGAGTATTAGCTAAAGCTATATTCAGTGGAAAATTATATCTATAGGAGTTGTATTTAAAAAACAAAATAAATGAAAATTAATGAACACAGGACTCGAGGTAAAGAAGTACAGAATAAATTGTTCAGGATAAAAGCATCAATTAACATATCAGAAAACAAAGAGTCCAAGTGTTGGTTCTCTAAAAAACATAACAAAATTGATAAAATGTCCATGAGAGTAATCAAGAGGAAAAAACAGTAAAATTACTAATCTATAGTATTAGAAAGAAATCAAATGATACCATACACATGGAGGAACATACAGGGATTGAAAATGGATGCTACTTAAATCTTTGTAGTAATAAATTTTAAAATCCACATTTATATTAAAAACAATTTCCTAAGAAAATGTAAATTATTAACACTTCCTTAAGAAGTATAAAACTTTAAATGAACAGATAACCTTGACAGAGTAATGAAGGAAAATAAAATTATTTAAAATATAAACTAATGACTCACTCTGAATAAGGAGTAAGTATCCTCTACCCTGTCTCTCCCACTGAATACAACCATGAAATCAGTACAGGGTGCATGGAGCTGCTATTGGAGAACTCAGGAAAGGTAATAGTAGCAGGTGGCATGGGGAAGAAGATCAGAATTCAAAATACCACTGAACCAGCAGTGAGCTTACCATTGTCTTCCCCTCCAAGATCACCCAAGCTTCATGCAACAGTCTGGAACCCAAAAGTAGGCCTGGGTGCACCCAGAGAGCACTCCAGAAGAGGCATTTAAGTTCAGGCTTAGGGTCTGGGAAAGAGAGAGTGTTCATATCTGTTTTTCCTCGCTCAGTTTTCATGCTTTTCAAACTTCAGGCAATCTCTTGCAGCAATGATGGCAGAGGCTGCAAAGTGACAGGAATCTTCAGGGGGCAAAACTTGGAAGAAGAACATTTCTCATCAGTGAAGTTGGAAATCCAAGAAGATGGGCCCAACCTCCCTGGCCTGCCATTTGGCCCAGGTGACAACACAGTCACAAAGGTGTTCAGGGGGGTAGGAAGTCTCAGCTTTAGGGCAGAGGACTGAAAAAGGGAACCTGGAAAAGTGAAAGGTAATAGGGAGATCCTGGGGAGCAAAGAGTTGGGCCACTTTGGGGAACTTCTGAGTGGCGCATGCATGCGTCTGATCTTAATTAGTAACTGCACTGTAAGAGAGAATAACACCCACTCCCAAAATGACCACTCGGGGGCTCACATGCAGGAAAAATCCTTATAGTGTGGCAAAACCTTTGAGATCTGCATGAACATTGGAACCAAGGCCCACAGAAGGCTGGTTGGACCTCATAAGGGCTGTGGGGGGCAGCCCTCAGTCCAGGGCAGGGCAGGGGTTCTCATCCACAAACGTGGGTTATTCAGCCCAATGCAGGCATTGCATTCTTTCCTTGTTCCTGACAAAAAGCTCGAAGTGTTCAGTTGGACCCACTTCGGAGCGGTGTCCTTCTACCAAAGGGCTCATTATCTGCCAGTGATCACAGATGAATGTAGGACTGACGTGTGTCCCTTCTAGGAACTCCCTCACAAGCTTATCAAGGAGCCTGCCTGTGCTTTTGACACACAGATATCATCAAGAATTTTGTGAGTTTCTTCAATTTCCAAGACAAAGACGTTGGTTTCAGGGCCGCTTCACTTCCAGGACTTTCACAAGCTCTTCTACCATGCTGATTTCCTGGAAGGGAGGGTAGAGCCAGTCCCATAGGCTTGGCTCTCTGGGCCATCTGGAGGGTAGGTGACCCTGAACCTGCCTGTTATGTGCGTTACCATCCCTGAAATCATCTTCTCCATGATTTCTGTATTATGATAGTCTGCACACTCACAGGTGGTGAACTCAGGACTGTGAGTTGTATCAATTCCTTCATTCTGAAACTGGCGTCCAGTTTCATAATCCCGGTCAAAGCCCCCAATCATCAGCATCTTATGGTAGAGTTCTGGAGCAATTCTCATATATACATACGTGTCCAGCTGATTGTGGGAGGTGATCAAAGGCTAGACCGTGGCTGCACCTGGGATGAGGTTCATCCTGGGAGTTTCAATCTCTAGGAATCCCATCTCACCCAAGAAACTTTTTAAATATGTGATGATCTTAGACCATTGATAAATTTCTGCCTCATAAAGTCATTCAGGATCAAGTCCAAGTATGTCTGATGATATTGTGTTTCCTTGTCTTTGAGGCCAAAGTGCAGGGGAGGTACCGTATGCAAGCAAGGAGACAGCAGTGTGGTCTCATAGGGAATGATGCTCAGCTTACCCTCCTTGGTTTTCCCAGGATCCCCCTGAACCCCAATTATGTCTCCTGATGCAGTTTGTTGTTGATATGAATAAATTCTTCTTTGGCCTAGCTTAGCTCTTTCTTCCTGAGCTCCTTCTGCTTGACCTCCTTCTCCACTACTTTCTTCTGAGCTTGCAGGTGTCTCTTTAGCTCACTTTTGCTCATTTTTGGCTCCCCACTGTCCACATTCACCTGAGGCCCCTGCACTGTAGCTGCCTCTCTGGAGGCCCGAACTGAAAGAAAAGAGGGTTGTCCCACGATTCCTAAACATTCTTGAAACAAATGGAAACAGAGGTATTCTTCCTAACAAAGATCTAAAGAATCAAGTGAAAAGTTTAGAACTGAAAAATATAATACATTAAAAACATACATAATAGGTTCAGTAATAAATAGACTGGACATGATAAAGAGGAGTACTATCAATCCAGAATTATATGTAATATAACTGTATACTACATACACAGCCATGTATGTGTACACACACACACACACACAATACCAAATGCTGATGGATGCAGAGCTTCTAGAACTCTCATACATTTCTATTGTGAATGAACAGTGGTACATGCACCACTCTGGAAAACATTTGGGCAGTTTCTTATAGCATTAAACATACTTCGCCATATGATCCAGTAACCCCACCCCTGCATATTTATCCCAAGTACATAAAAATTTCACACAAAGACCTATACACAAGCTTACACGAACCTTAAAAGTTATGCTGAGTGAAAAAGTCAGTCTCCAAAAATTATATACTGTATGATTCCAGTTACACGACATTCTCAAAAAGACAAAACTAGAGTGAGGGGGAACAGGTCAGTGGCTTGCCAGGTGTTAGGGGTGCAGGGAGAATGTAACTCTAAAAGGAGTTTCTTGTTCTGTATTCTGTATAGTAATTGTAGTTACCTGAATCTGTGTATGTGCGTGAATTCATGTACCTGTACACACGCACACAAAAAGATAAAAAGTCATTTTTACTGTATGACAATTTTAAAAACAAACTGCTAAGGAACTACGGCTCTAGCTGTCTCTGAATGGGGTGGCAGTGGTACAGCTTGTCAAGGGGAAATTGGCTTTATTGGCCCCTTCATAGTTCATACACTGATGGGAGAAGGAAAAGGAATAAACATCAAAAGGATATGCCCTTTAAAAACTATTATTATTAACATTATTATTATTTTTTAGAACAGTGTTCAAGATCATACATGGGGTTGGGTTCAAGCCTTGACCTTGAATATAATGTCTAGAAATATAGATAATACGCTTATATTTCTTACAGGAGATGATGAAAGATGAACACAGTGAGCCCCTACTTCTAAGTAAAAACAAAGGTTGGTCCTTTCAGTGACTCTGAAGAGCCCTTCAGCCACTGTCCTTCAGAGACACCATCTTCCAAAGCACCTTTGGAGAGCTGGTTCACAGATTCAAGGATACAGGTAATGTGTGGCCACAGTTCCTTGTGGATGACTGTTTGTAAAAGGAAATGGTCACTGTGAACATAATAGCCAGCTCAAAGAAAGTCCCCTCCCCAAGCATTCTAGAAACTGGGGTGCTTTTCAGTACCACATGAAAGAGTCCCAACCACGGGTCTTTCACCAGTTCCGGACGCAAGTCCTGCAGAGGTCAGCTGAGGGTACTCGCAGCTGCTGTTTGGAATGCGCTCAGGACGCTTAGGTCCCCTGGATAAGAACACCTGCTTTCCTCAAGACCTAGTGTTCTTCTGAGAATGGAGGCAAACAAATATTGGGGAGGACAAAAGTTTCACTCAGTGTTTAAATGAAAATAAAAGACATTTTTCATTTTCACCAATAACTTTACTGAACAACGTATTCACCGTTTTGTTCCACTGCCTTCTGCCATCTTTCAGGCAACTTCACAACTCCATCTTCCCATAACTTTTTATCTTTTGGAGCAAAGAATTGTTCCAGGTACCTTTTGCAGTCTTCCAGGGAATTGAAATATTTTTTTTCCATTAAGAGAATTTTGAAAAGACAGAAATAAATGGAAATCCAAAAGTGCAATGCCTGGTGAATATGGCAGATGAATCAGAACTTCCCAACCAAGCTGTAACAGTTTTTGCCTAGTCATCAAAGAAACATGTGGTCTTGTGTTATTCTGATAGAAGATTATGAGATTTTTGTTGACTAATTCTGGATGCTTTTCGTCGAGTGCTGTTTTCAATTGGTCTAATTGGGAGCAGTACGTGTTGGAATTAATCATTTGGTTTTCCAGAAGGAGCTCATAATAGAAGACTCCCAATCCCACCATATACTCAAAATCACCTTCTTTGGATGAAGAACAGCCTTTGGTGTGGTTTGGTGGCGGTTCATTTCACTTACCCCATGATCTCTTCTGTTCCACATTATTGTCAAGTATCCATTTTTCATTGCCTGCCACAATTTGTATTAAAAACAGAACGTTTTCGTTAGGTTGAAGTAGAAAAATCACATGTAGAAATACAGTCAAGAAGGTTTTCTTTGCTTAACTTATGTGAAACCCAAACATCAAAGCAATTAACATAACCAAGCTGGCACAAGTGATTTTCAACACTTTGAATATTTTGAGTATATCGGCTATCTCCCACGTGGTATAATGCTGATTGTTCTCAGTGAATGTCTTGATTTGAACGCTGTCAACTTCAACTGGCCTACCCAACTATGGAGCATGGTCTAGTGAGAAATCTTGGCACAAAACTTCACAAACCACTTTTGACATGTTTGATCAGTCACAGTACCTTCTCCATACATGGCACAATTTTTTCTTTTTTGCATTTCAGTTGCATGTTTACCTTTCTTGAAATAATAAAGCATGATATGCTGAAAATGTTGCAAATTTTCTTCCATCTTCAGTATTAAAATGGCTACACAAAAATTCACCGGTTTGATAGGTTTTTTTTAATTGCACACTGATATGACAGCTGTCACAATGCAATCTAACAACATTGTTTCGAATGACAACCAAGTGCTACTGCAGTCATCATATGGAAAAATAGAGTGAACTTTTTGGCCAATAGTAGATGCGCCGTTGGGTCAGGAGACTATCAAGATGACACACCTTGGAGTTCAACTGCCTCAACCCAAGGCAAAGGTGATGCTGTGTGGTGTGACCTGGGAAAGCACATGTCTTGGGGCCATTTTTCTTTGAAGTCACATGTCTGAAGAGATGCATTTCACCATGAAAAGTGACCTATTAATGCCTGCACGTGACAGACTAGGGGTGGGGGTGACTGGAGTGGTTCCAACAGGCTGGCACACCCTCCTGTCTAGCCAAAAAGGCCAGGGACTGGTTGGATGACGATTTCCAACACTGGATTGTGTGGTTGACTGACGTGGTTGTGTGAAGTAGACTGCCAGATCTGGACACCCTTGTTGCTTCCTCTGGGTTTATTCAGTGGAAATCAGAGGCCAAATTAGCTGAGGCATTGACTGCATCATAGATACAAATGCAGGGATTGGCACAAAGGATGTGTGAATGCACCACCTTCAGCACAAGGTTGCATTGCTAGCAAGAGACAACACATTGAACACGCACTTAAATATAATAGATAAAAGCTTCTATTTCCAGACTGTACGGCTACCTCATAGAGCTCTATTTCTTTACCTGGAAAAGTGGAGCAACTATTATGTTTACTTCAAGATTTACAGCAGGATTAAATGAGATGGACCACAGAAAGTGATGTGTGTTTCTAAATTTATCTGTATCTAGTGTTATGACCACATTTACATTATTTATATTAATTGTTCTTTAATTATATTCAATGCCCCCATGAACTCCATCTTTAGTAACTCTACTTAAAGAAACATACCAGGTGGCATTTTCCCAACCTCTGTGCATGGGGCAGAATGTCTTTCTTACATCCAGGACAGAAAAGTATTCTTATAAAATGTAGTCAGAAGGTGGGGTCTTCCTCCTGTCAGTACTGCGTGTTGCTGTGATTCACCAACACGGTGTTATAGATTGAAAACAAAACGAACCACCATTCCCAGCACGCATGGGAACTGAAAACTTTCCTGCCTCTGCTCCCATTCAATGGATTTGATTCCTGGTATCTCAGAGGATCTTTGCCAGCACCATTCTCTGCTTTCTTCCTCAGTCTGTCCTGTCCCCAAACACAAATTCATCCAATCCTTTTAGAGAATCTGCTTTAATGTAGAAAGGTGGTTGCAGTGAGTAGTGGGGTGAAGGTAGGTATCCTCTAGCACTGGTCCCAGTGGGCTGAGAGGAACTGAGATTCAGTTTCTTATTGATCAGCTGTGAAACTGAATCAAGGTGTCGGTGGTGAGAACAATGTAATGCATCTCCCTTCCCCTGCCCCAGTCTCCCCTTCTCCGTGGGGCGTACAGTCCAAGACCTGCATGGATATTGGAAACCACAGACAGTACCAAGCCTAGATGTACTCTGTTTTGTCATACACATATGGACCTAAGGAAGCACTTTATGACTGCTCTTTGGCATATTGGAATTGCTGGCGACCTCACTCTTGTGCTTTGCAGCCATTATTAAGTAAAGGTTACTTGAACTGAACACAAGCACTGTGGTACTGTGCCAGTTGATCTGATCACCACGAAGGTATGCTGGATGTCCTGGGTGGGATGACGCAGGGTGACACAAGATTTCATCAAGCTACTCAGAAAGGCATGCATGCAGTTTAAAATGTATGAATTGTTTATTCCTGGAATTTTCTAGTTTATACTCTTGGCCCACAGTTGACTGTGGGTAACTGAAACCGTGAAGAACAAAACCGCAGATATGGGGGGACTACTGTATGCATTATTTCCCCCCCACAGAACTCTTATTCACATGGGATGAAGCCAAGGTAGCTTTCTAAATTCAGCTTCATGTTGTCAATTCAGTACCGTTAGGTTGCTTCTTCAATCTGAGATTCGGTATGGTGAAAGTTTGTCACAGTCTGGGTCTGTTATTTACTGTGGTGTATGCTGGGGGTTTTGAACCTCAGCACTGTTGACATATTGGGCTGGATGATTCTTGGTCCAGTACATTGTAGGACGTTTATTGCATTTCTGGCCTCTACATAAGATGCCCATAGCACCTCACCCCCACAAATGTCTCCCAACATTGCACAATACTGTCGGGGTGTGTGTGTGTGTGCAAAATCCCCCTCTGCTGAGAACCAGTGCTTCACCCTAGAGAATACAAGAGACTAGAGAGCAGGGGGGAGCGGTGTCGAGGCTGGAGCAGCAGGTCTCAGACCGTGCAGGCGAGACTTCCCTATGTCCTCACTCTCTTACCAGAAGACAACTAACATAGGCCTCATTGTTCGGCCCCCTGAAAGTACACAGTGACAATTATACTGACCTCATGCTCTACCAGTGGTGGCCAACCTGCAGCCACCCCTGGCAGATGCAGCCCAGGATGGCTGTGAATGTGGCCCAACACAAAACCATCAATTTACTTAAAACATGATGAGATTTTTTTTTGTGATTACCTTTTGCAATGTATTTAATGTGTGGCCCAAGACAACTCTTCTTCTTCCAGGGGGACCCAGAGATGCCAAAAGGTTGGACACCCCCTACGGATATTTCAGAATTATCTAGGAAGCTTTAAATGCACCAAGACCCATGGCAGATATCTCAAAATATTGTTACTTTTATCACTACATTAAAAATAAGGCATTTACTTAATAATTGATGAATGATGTTAGTAATGTGATCATGAAGAAATATATGTATTACTACACGACAAACTTGGCCTTAAAAAGTATTTTGATAACTGTATTTTAATATAATTGGGTATTTCTGTGCCAGGAAAGACAAAAATCCCAGAAGGGCTGTAATGAAAAATGAAGAAAAGATGAATTTAATGTAACCTCCACAGGGGCTCCCCTGCAAACTCTTGTTGCAATCGGCACTGTAATTCACCATGGTTATTGTAAACAGAGCCTGGTTAATAGTAAATGTAAACGTACTGTCCCAAACTAAAGACCAGAAAGTCCTTGCAGAAACTGATTCACAGAGTATGAGAACCTCCTAAATTTTAGGGCAGACAGTTTCCCAAGGTTTTGTCTCCACTTTGCTTTTCGAACTCAACTCTCTTCCCATTGTCATGTGACTCAGTAAGGTAATTATTTGTGTCATTTACCAGATGTGTCTAGATTTTTGCCTTCTGGGAACATGGTAGGATTGTACTTTGCCACTTCCTTTGGAGCTAGACATGGCCATGCAACTTTTTGTGGCCAATGAAATGGAGCAGACGTGGGCTATGTCACCTTTGGGGGTCCCTTCAGGAGGCAGTGAGCGATTTACTCTGTCCGCTTTTCTCTGCCGCCGCGTCATGAAGGCCCGTGTGGAGAGGACAGCCTCCATGGCTGCGGGTGAGGGTTTATTAGTCAGGATCCAGTTCAACTGGACGTGACAGAAAAATTCCATAGAAGAGGGGTTGATTGGCAATGTGAGATGAGAATAGTGGGTCTTCCTTCTCTCCGAAGTGGGCAGGAATCAGGCTCTTTCCAGCTTATGATTCACCCGTCCCTAAAATGTGACCTTCATTCTCACGGTAGCTAGCGTTCTGCCACCACATTCCCATTCCTGACAGAAAGACAGATTGAGGGATATACCACACATTAGAGACAGAAACTGTCTTAAAAGAGGTTTTCTGGAAGCTGCCACATTAAACCAGCACTTACACAGCATTGCTCAGAACCTAGCTCCATGGCCACATCCACCTGGAGGGGTGGCTGAGTTATGTAGTCTTTATTTCAGGCACCTTTGTGCCCAGCTTAAACTCAGAAGCTCTGTTGCTGTTTAAGAGGGAGACACCAGATGTAGTAGGTGGGTGACTAGGTGACTGTGGCACAGTGAGCATGTGACCTAAGTTAGTAATGCCCAATGCTCTCAACCACAGTCTGAGTTAAGGAATAGGCATCTAACCCATGCCTGCTCTAGTGTTTTCTTTAAGGTGTTGGTTTTTGTTAATTTTTTTAACGTGAGCTTGTGAGAAAGAGTCTTTCCTTCTCAGATCATAAATCTGGAGACAGAGACTAAATCTAACATGCAAAGGAAAGCACAAGCAAGAGGAAAATAGAAGCCCTAAGGAGTTCTTGATTTCCTTGTCCAAGCTTTTCTGAGACTAGTCCACCCCTGTCCTTTCTTCAGTTCAGTTATGTGAGCCAAGAAATCCCTTGTTGTTTACACGAGGAGAAGTTGGGTGTCTATTTCTTGCAACCAAAGAGACCTAAAGCAACCGTCTACCTCCCTGGGTTTTTGTGGGGAACACATGAGCTAGTACACTTAGTAGTTGCCATGGTTCCTGGCACATAAAGGTCCTGAAACATTGGCGCTGGATGATGTGTTTGAAATAACAGAGCCGATGAAATTTGGACAACCTTTTTCCTTTTTAAAAGTCTCAGTTCCGATGAGGGCTTGTTCAGTCCCCAGGAAGATTTAGACCCTGCTCCCCTTTCCCCCTTCTTGCAGTCACCCTACTGCTCTGTGATTGCTGGCAAATCTCAGTTCTCTTTTGATTGCCCTTGAACTTCTGGAGGACTGGCACCGAATCTAATTCTCTTTAAACCATCAGTGTCTAACATCCTGGCACAGTAGATAGTCTATAAATATTGTTAGAAAAATAAGGATGTGAAGAGTTTTTGTGATTGAAGCTGGCCAAGTAGCAACAAGCATTTATGGAGTACATGCTCTATTCTAAGCAGTGCCCTAAGAACTTTATGTTTTTATATTAAATCCTCACAATAACCCTTAATAGGCTGTTACTATTACTCCATTTTACAAATGAGCAAACTGATGTCAAGTTCATACAACTAGTGAACGGCAGAGCCAAGATTTCATTCAGGCAAACTGATTCCAGAGCCCTACCATTTCAACTGATACCCTGTGCTATTTCTCGTTGAAGGCATTTCATTAAATATACATGCAATTAAATCATTTTATGTTAGAGACAGGAAATGAAGATCACTGAATTCTATCATGAAATAGATGCAAAACTGAAGCCAAGGACTGGAGGTGACTTAGTTCAGGTGGTTTACGTAAGCGCAGAGGCATACTTCCACAGGACTCTTGACTTCTACCTGGAACTGTTCAAGCAAGGACTCCAGTCCCTACGCAAAGGGTGTTCCTCCTTTGTGCCTGCACCACCCCCTTCATGATCTGGTTCCAGGAAAACCACTCCCAGGTGCAACTTGTGTTTCAAAGTAGCTACGTGCCAGATACCACTCAAAGCCAAGGAAAGAGACCTCTACAGGTCTCACCTGTTGAAACAGACCTAAGTACATGAAAGGGGGCTAGGGAAAGAAACCCCAAATCATTCTTCAGATGTTAGCACAGATTTCATATCCTCGGAGAAGGCTTCCCTGGCCTCTCTCCAAGGTCAAGTGGGTCTACCTAAGATCTTCATAGCACTTAGCAGTCAGCTCTGATCATATATATATATATATATATACACACACACACACTATATATATATAGTTTATATGTTTTTATATATAAACATATATATAAAAGTTTATATAAGTTTATATAAACATATGTTTTATATGTTATATACATATGTTTTTATATATATATAAACTCGTGGAATATTTGGCTTATGGCCACCTCACTCATTCTAAGTTCTGTGGGGACAAGATCCATGTCAACCTTTGTTCGTCCTTCTATTCCCAGTGTCCCGACACATAATAGGCACTCAAAAATATGTGTTGACTTTGGGTGGTGGGCACACAATGCGATATATAGGTTATGTATCAGCGAAATGTACACTTGAATCCTATATGGGTCTATCAACCAAGACCACCTAAATATATTTAAAATGTTTATTTGTTGAATGAAAAACGGATGAATAAGTAAATGCGTGGCTGAAGCACCCCGCCACATCATCCTTATGGGGCAGATACACCCCACATATGGTGTGATCTGAGGGCGCCCTCCAGAGTCAACACACTCACACACACCACGCGTGGGCCAGAAATCCCCACCAGGAAAGTCAAATCATCTATTTGGTGAAGGCTTTGAGACCCCAAAGGGGGAAAATGAGACACAAAAGGTGAGCAAGCATTTTTCAAAGGATGCTTTCAATTCCCTGGCCAGCCTCTGTGTGTGTGTGTGTGTGTGTGTGTGTTTTCCTCTACAAAGTGTTTCCAATTACTGTGGCACTCTCGGTATCTGAATCCATCTCCAGTGAATTCCTCTGCCGCTCCTGCCAGACATATGGGATCAATCAGGGCTTGGGCGCTGGTGCGCTCGCTGCGGGAATGTTGACAGCCTGACAGACGCGGGGTTCTGGTGTCGTGGAATCTCCGAGTCTTTGGCTTCATCCCGGGAGAAGAACGAGAGGGGGAGGAGAGAGATAAAGGCAGGAGAGAGCGAGAGGAGCGGGAGAGACAGAGCGAGGGGGGAGAGGAGGGAAGCGGGCGATTTTCTTGACTGCCCCCTTTCCTTCAAACATTTTATAGTCTTCAGGGAGAGAAGGGAGGTAGAGAGAGGGAAGAAAAAAGACAGGAGAGAGACGGGGGCAGAGAGCGCGCACCGGTGCCTCCCGAGTCCCCGCGCCGCCGGACGAGTCTGGATCGTGTCCCCAGTGTGAGATAAAAGGGAGCCGGGGCTCCCGGCCGCCGACTCGCGCCGCGCGCCGCGCACGCCCCTCCGCCAGCCCCGCCGCCTCCCGCGCCCCGGGGCGGCCGCTCCGTCTCCAGCGCGATGTGGCCGCGTCTGGCCTTTTGTTGCTGGGGTCTGGCGCTGGTCTCGGGGTGGGCGACCTTTCAGCAGATGTCCCCGTCGCGCAATTTCAGCTTCCGCCTCTTCCCCGAGGCCGCCCCGGGGGCCCCGGGGAGGCTGCCCACGCCGCCCGCGCCCAGCGAGGAGGCGCCGGAGAGCAAAGTAGAGCGGCTGGGCCAGGCGTTCCGGCGGCGCGTGCGGCGGCTGCGGGAGCTCAGCGAGCGCCTGGAGCTCGTCTTCCTGGTGGACGAGTCGTCCAGCGTGGGCCAAGCCAACTTCCTCAGCGAGCTCAAGTTCGTTCGCAAGCTGCTGTCTGACTTCCCTGTCGTGCCCACGGCCACACGCGTGGCCATCGTGACCTTCTCGTCCAAGAACAACGTGGTGCCGCGCGTCGACTACATCTCCTCCCGCCGCGCGCACCAGCACAAGTGCGCACTGCTCAGCCGCGAGATCCCGGCCATCACCTACCGCGGCGGCGGCACCTACACCAAGGGCGCCTTCCAGCAAGCTGCGGTAAGGCTCCCGCCCCTCCGCATCCCGGCCCTGGCTCTCCTGCTCCCCACTCCCCGGCCCTTCAGCCCACTACCGCTGCCTGCTCAGTTCTAACCCGGGGTTTCACCTTGGCCAAGCCACAACCCTCCCAAGGCTAGTGTTCCCATGCCCAAAATCACTCATACCACCTTCCTTTTGTTGTGGGGGTCCCATGGGATAACGCTCACCTAGATGTCAGGCTCCTTAAAGGGTCATCGCTGGGACGGGACCCCTTAGGAAGGTGCCTTTCAGAGGCTATCATTCACACTTGTAGTAACAGACCGTGTCCAACCTGGAACAGGTGAGTGTGTGTTATGAAATATCCGTAAAAATAAGCAGTGGAGTGACCTATTTCCCCAATTCTCTTACGAGGTATTTCATGCTTCCAGTGTGCCTTTCATTGCATGCCCTCTGAATCCTTTACAAGATTTTTAGCATCTGGAAGAGGAAGTCAGTTTCAGATGATGGACTTTTACAAAACTGAACTTCTTCTAATTACAAAATAATACATATTCAGTTGAAGAACATCTGGAACATGTAGAAATGTCTGACACATACCAGCAAGCCAATGTTTGTAGAAATCATGAAAAAGAAGGGAGGAAATGAAAAAGAAAAACCCCTGTAATCCCATCACCATAAAAAGCCACTGTTTACTTAGTGTGGAACATCTGCCCGTTCTGCACATCCGTGCGCACCTTTAGCCAGACTGCTGTCTTGCTGTGCTGCAGCCTGCATTTTTTCATTTGTCCTATCATGAAACGATCTACATTATGCTATTGAATATGTATCTACTGTAGGTGATGCATGTGTATACTAGTTTCAGACTATTCCGTTGAATGCCTGTGTCATAATGTATTTTAGCTGTCACCGGGTGTTGGGCATAGGTTTTTTATTAATTAAGTTATAAGAGCTACAAAGATTTTTGGACCCCTTTGATTACTTCTTGGGGAAGACTTTCTATAGCGTTTGTGAATTAAAGGATATGAACAGTTATGGATTTCTTAATACATACTGCCCATTCTCCCTTGGAGAGCTGTGGCCTTTACATTCCCACCAGCAGAACATCACAGCAGTAGGTTTGCCACATAGTCAGCAATATAATATGTGCTTTTATTTTTAATGTCTGCTAATTTGCTACATGAATAGAGGTTCCATTTTGCAAGCTCATTTTTTTTGGGGGGGGGGTTATTGAGGAGGCACATTTTCCAATACATTTACTGGGCATTTGTGTTTTTCCTGCTCCTCAGTTTTGCCCGTTTTGCAATGATGGTCCATGCTTTTGTATTTTGTTTTTCCTTAATGAGTTGTAAAAGATTTTGATATAGTTAGACTGGTAACTCTTCCTTTTGCGTATGATGCACAGGGTTTTCCCAGTTCACTGCCTTTCACTTCGGTTCATTCAAGTTAGATGGATGATTTGAGTTTTTATGTACGTAAGTCTGTCAGACTTCGTTCTTCAGATCGCATGTCTCCTTATAGTCTTAAAACGGCATTCCCATTTCCCAAGTTGGAGAAATAGTTTTCTATTTAACAGTTTAAGTCATCTGGAACTTATTTAATGTATGGTATGACAAAAATGTCTAATTTTATTTTTTTAATAAATAGTTAGCCAGTTGCTCAGCATCATTTGCCTAAAAACCATTTGTCCTTTTCCAATTTAATTGAAGGACACTATTATCATACTCTAAATACTTATGGGTATTGGATTTCCTCCTGGCTTTCTATTAATTTTTTTATTACCCTGGATAATAGGATATTCCTATTACCTATCTATTATTAAGCTTTGCAAATATGATTTAATTATTATAACTTTAAAGTACATTTAAGTGTCTGGTAGTAAAAATTCTCTCACCTTTTTTATCTATTTTTTAAAAATCACCTCTTATATACTTAATATGAATTTTTAATTCATTTCCACATATTCCAAAGGAAACCTGCCAGAATTTTTATTTCAATATAGAAAATGTTGAATTAAATTGGGGATTATTTACATTTTATAATACTAGTCTTTCCAAGTCAAAAATATGGTATGTTTACTTATAACCAGTCATTTTTATACCCTTCTAGGGTATTAAGTTATAGATTTCTAGTAATTAAACCTGCAAATATTTTCCAGATTTAGACCTAAATATATTCTATTCAGTACTGCCATTATGAATGGCATCTTTAAAAATTCAATTTTGAACAATTCTTGTATAGAAACATTGATTTTTTGTCCTCTGTCTTCTGTATCTGGATTCTTGTTGAAGCCTCTGGTTCATTCTTTTTCATTTTTCTTTATAAGCATTTTATTTCACTGAAGTTTATTGTATATAAAATAGTCAGAAAGTTTCTGTAAATACTCTGTAGTATTTGGTACACACACTTCTTGACTTTTTTCAGTTGTCTAGTTAATAGGTATGTTTTTTGTACATGGACACCAATTGTGCATAAATAATGTTTATTCAAAAAAGGATTGTGCTGTGTATTCTCTTTTGTAACTTGAATTTCTATTCCACCATATTTTCTTTTTTAAAAAAAGTTTTTACTTATTTATTTTTAGAGAGAGGGCAAGGGAGGGAGAAAGAGAGAGAGAAATATCGATATGCGAGAGATGTATCAATCAGTTACCTCTCCCACGCCCCCAACTGGGGACCTGGTGTGCAACCCAGGCATGTGCCCTGACTGGAAATTGAACCAGTGACCTTTTGGTTCTCAGGCCGTCAGGCCAGCACTCAGTCCACTGAGCCATACCAGCCAGGGCTATTCCACCATATTTTCAGTCTTCTTTCCGTAATAAGAGATATTTTATCATTATTCCACAGTCACACAAAATTCCACTGTGGAATGTGCCTTTATTTTTATCATGTAATATATCTGCTTATTATATATTTAGGCTGTTACAAACAACACTATGTGACTAAATTTTTGCCCATATCTCTAATAATTTCCTTAATGCAAATTTCTGAAGTTGTAGGTGTTATTACATCAGAGAATATGCACATTTCTTAAATGTGCCGAGTAGCTCTGCAGAAAATTGGTACCAAATTGTACTCCTACAGTCAGTGCCCAGGATGCAGCCAACACAAGTTAGTATTATTTGAATATATCTCCACAGCCTTATGAGAAAAATTGAGTCCTATTTTAAATTGCATTTCTTTATTAGTGAGGCTGAGTGCCTTTTTCACATATTATTGGCTATATAGAGCTCTTCTTTTTGAATATTAATTAAAATGTTTTCTGATAATTAGCCATTTTTCATTTGAGGGTGGTTCTTTTTCTTATTGAGTTGCAACTACTCTTTATTTTTTTAAAAGATCTTATTTATTTATTTTTAGAGAACGGAGAAGGGAGGGAGAGAGAGGGAGAGAAACACAGATGTGGGGTTGCCTTTCTCATGCCCCCAGCTGGAGACCCAGCCTGCAACCCAGGCATGTGCCTTGACTAGGAATTGAACCTGTGACCCTTGGGTCCACAGGCCAGAGCTCAATCCACTGAGCCACACCAGCCAGGATGCAAGTGGTCTTTATGTCTTCATGATACTTCATGATATCAACCACGTGCTGATATGTATGAGGCAAATCTTTTTTTCTTGGTGTTCCACTTGCCTTTTAAATTTGTCTATGATAGTGTCTATCATTTTATCAATTTATTGACTCTGATTTTTTTTTTATCTTGTGTTGTTTTGGTCTCTTATGAAGTTTGAAAGAATTTTGCCTTTACGAGATGACATAACTCCTGAACGATGCTCTCTGTTTCTTGAAGAAGTTGCACCGGGCAGGGTTCAGTTTTGCAGATGCAGTTCTCTGTAGGTCTCCATTCCGAGTATGCACGAGGTCCCAGGGGCTGGCCTTCCTGATGCCACTGCCCACCCCATCAGAACAGCCTCTCTTCCTCAGGGGGAAACGTGCTCTATATTGGGTTGGCCAAAAAGTCCATTTAGTTTTTTCTGTAAAAATAAAGACATATTTTTCATTTTCACCAATAACTTTATTGATTTGGATATTTTGAGAATGTTGGCTATCTGCTGCTATGACTTCTAGTGGGTAGAGGCCAGGGGTGCTGCTAAACGTCTTCCCATGCATAAGACAGCCCCACAGCAGGTAATTATTTGGCCAAAATATCAATAGTACCAAGAAACTTCACAAACCACTTTTGACTCATTCAATCAGTCACAGCAGCTTCTCCATACACTGCACAAATCTTTTTTTGTGTTTCAGTTGTGTTTTTAGCTTTCTTGAAATAATAAAGCATAATACGCTGAAAATGTTGTGTATCTTCTTCCGTCTTCAATATTAAAATGGCTGCACAAAAATTCACCAATTTTGACAAGTTTTTTTAAATGCACGCTGATGACAGCTGTCACAATACAGTCTAACAAAATTGTTTCGCATTAAGTTAAAGACAACTGAGCACTACCAGAGCCATTATACAGAAAAAACTAAATGACCTTTTTGGCCAGCACAGTACTAGCTCCTCCGTTTGGCTTGGCCAGGTTTGTGGGGCCTCCGTATTGCTGATCCAAAACAGTTAAGTGGGTAATGAGTCAGGTACGCATTGCTCGCCACAAGACCTACTCTGTCTTCCGCTTTCTCCTTCCAAATGCTACATCCTGTCTTGGAATTGCCAACAGGGTTCCCAGTGCCTTTCTTCAGTTTGAATCCGCTTGTAATCTAACAAGCAAAGACTTCTGAAAAGTTAGTGTTCACTGAACTTTCCCTTGATTTTATTTTTCTTTTCTCATTTTGCCTGGGTTATGAGAAGATGCAGGAGAGGGTCCACTGGACTCAGTTCCTGTCGAACCTGGAAGCTGACATGTCTTTATTGTAACTTTTCAAAACCTCTGTTGACCATTCTTCGGAATAATTAAACTATACTTGGAGAAAATTAGTGGAAGATGATCAATGGTTAGAGAAGACATTGGTGGCGGTTGGAGTATGGATTTTTCCATAAAGATCAGGCAAGCGTGTTTCATTGCAGAATGAGTTGGAAAGTGGTAAGCTATACAGTTGGGGTTTGGATATGAAACCTGTATATCATGGAAGTGAGGCAGTTCATCGTGTGTGTGCAGAGCGGTAATATTAGAACTGAGCGTGACATGGCCTTTCTGTGAAATTGACAATCAGAGGGAAATTTTTGAGGTCATGAATCACTTTCCCCAGAAAAATTAGTTCTTCAGAGCTTTTCCATTTGACACTGAACACACACACCACTACACTCAGATGCAGACACAGGCAGGCAAGTACACATACACGTAAAAATACACACAGACACACGCATGCAGGTACACATGACCCCTCACGATTCAGACATCTCACTCCTCTGTGTAAAATCTCAAGATGTAGAATTTCCTTTACCAATGTGAAATTTGCTGTTATCTTTCAGCATGTAAGAGAGACTAAACAAAAAGGATAACTGTTGCTTTACTTTTTAAAAATTTATCATCAGAATTGCACATCTTGATGGGGAGTGTATGTGTGGACACGATTGTCACACTTTATTTGAATAGATAAACTGCAGTGCAGACATCCCTCCCCACCCCGCACTACATCCATCAAAGGGCGCGAAGACCGGAGCAGTAACATCTGTAGTCAGCACAGATTTTTCCAGAGACACAATCAATAGAATGGAGGAAAGATTTAGCACCTGGAACTTACTTACGTGAAACACTTTCACAAAATTAACAGAAAGCTCTTCAGCTTTTCCTCTCCAGGGAATGAGTGTTTTGTAACGACCTTTCTTCCGGGTGCCTCTGCCACCATGCTGTATAAATTGCCTTTCCCAGACAGCACATTTTAGATCGGGCCCACGGTGAACGCAAGATTCTCCATCTCCTCGGTCTTTCACGTCAAAATAGAATCAGAGCCCCACACTTCCACGTCACTTTGGCTAAATGTCTGTTAAACAAACACATTGTGAAGCTTCCTTTGGAAAAAACACTCTGCTTTCCTCATTGTTCCAGACTTCCAGAAACATGATCCTCTGGTAGGGAACCACCAAGACTCGTAGCTATAGATGGCCAGAAGACTGGGGAGAGACAGGCAAAAGCTCTTCCTAGCTTCAAGGAAAGAGCATCATTGCTTATGTCCACCCTGGATTATGTTCACACCTTTATCTGGAGAGTAATCTTTTCTCATAGCCTCATGGGAAAAAAGTATCGCTTTGAAGTTTTTTTTTTTTTTTTAACAAAACTTGGAAATGTGTAAGATGCCACTAGGTTAAAACCCTGATGAACAAAATGAGGACCATTTTGTTCTCACACAATGAGCTGCAATAGCTTTTGCACTAGGCTTTTTGATGGCCCAAACGCTGAAGGAGGAGGGAAAGTTTGGGTTCTCCTTTTCTGTAGGAAAGGCTTGAGGGAGCCATACAATCTGCAGTGGATTCAGCTGTTCCAAACGCAGACCGTGATTTAGCTCTCAAGAGTTGCTTACTGTGCTGGAAGCTGAGTTCTTTTTTGATGCTGAAAAGGTATATTTTTGAAATGTATCTCTGGAACTGTTCTCTTTTGTGTGTCTTAAACTTCTAAACAATTCTTACACTGCTTTGGTCTTATGTGGAAACTCCTTTTGCAACTGCATCAGAACTTCAGAAGTGTGAATGGTGGAATGAATCATCAGTGCACAAAATAGACCTGGACCTCATGTATATTTCCCAGGCAAAATGGCACTAAAATTCACTATTTGAAGAGATGGATGGGGAGGGAGGGAGCACGCGAGTGTTCATGCACAAATAATTATCAGATATTGAATTCAAATTTCTTCTTAGTCTAGCATTTGCATACACTTAATTTATTAGTTTTGTAATCCCCAGCCTAAAGGACCCTGTGGTATATGATAAGAATGTACAGCTACTATTACTGTTAAAGACACTCACTGTTGGCCAGTATCTTATCTTTGGTTGAAACGCACCATGAGGATACTTGATCAAAGACTGAGGGGGCAGGCTGCTGTGTCCTACTTCACTTCTGTGGGCCAAGGATAGGAAAGTCACCCCAGTGTCCTTGTGGTACAAATGTGCTCAGAGAGGATTTCTCTTAATGGTGGCCATGAAGTAGAATTATTAAATGTGTTTATTCTTGACCAGATATACCTTTAATTTGTGAAGAGATTTGTAAGTTACAAAGCACTTTCTTTTTTTAAAAAATATATTTATTGATTATGCTATTACAGTTGTCCCATTTCCCCCCCCACTCCACTCCATCCTGCCCACCCCCCTTCCTCCCACATTCCCCCCCCCCATAGTTCATGTCCATGGGTCATACTTATAAGTTCTTTGGCTTCTACATTTCCTACACTATTTTTACCCTCCCCCTGTCTATTTTCCACCTATCATCTATGCTACTTATTCTCTGTACCTTTACCCCCCTCTCCCCCTGCCACTCCCTTATTGACAACCCTCATGTTCTAGTTGTTTGCCTAGTTTGCTCTTGTTTTTGTTTTAAGTGTGATCGTTAATAACTGTGAGTTTGCTGTCATTTTTACTGTTCCTATTTTTTATCTTCTTTTTCTTAGGTAAGTCCCTTTAACATTTCGTATAATAATGGCTTGGTGATGATGAACTCCTTTAACTTGACCTTATCTGAGAAGCACTTTATCTTCCCTTCCATTCTAAATGATAGCTTTGCTGGATACAGTAATCTTGGATGTAGGTCCTTGTGTTTAATCTTGGGTAATGTAATTATGATGTGCCTTGGTGTGTTCCTCCTTGGGTCCAGCTTCTTTGGGACTCTCTGAGCTTCCTGGACTTCCCGGAAGTCTATTTCCTTTGCCAGATCGGGGAAGTTCTCCATTATTTGTTCAAATAAGTTTTCAATTTTTTGTTCTTCCTCTTCTCCTTCTGGCACCCCTATAATTCAGATGTTGGAACGTTTCAAGGTGTCCTGGAGGTTCCTAAGCCTCTCCTCATTTTTCCAAGTTCTTGTTTCTTCATTCTTTTCTGGTTGGATGTTTGTTTCTTCCTTCTGGTCCATACCATTGATTTGAGTCCCAGTTTCCTTCTCATCACTATTGGTTCCCTGTACATTTTCCTTTGTTTCTCTTAGCATAGGCTTCATTTTTTCATCTGTTTTTCGAACAGATTCAACCAAGTCTGTGAGCATATTGATAACCAGTGCTTTGAACTGTGCATCCGATAGGTTGGCTATCTCTTCGTCGCTTAGTTGTATTTTTTCAGGAGCTTTGAAGTGTTCTGTCATTTGGGCCATTTTTTTTTTGTTTGTTTGTTTGTCTTGGCGCGTCTGTTACTTTAAGGGGCAGAGCCTTAGGTGTTCACCGGGGCGGGGTAATGCTGGTCGCTGCGCTGTGACGCTGTACGTGCGGGAGGGGCCGAGTGGGAGCAATGGCGCCCGCCTCACTCTCCTCCAGATTTCAATCTTTCACTCGGATACCCACAATCAAACTGGGCCACTCTGGTGCTGGTTCCCGAGTGGGTGGGCCTGTGCACACTCTAGGCCCCTGTGGGTCTCTCCAACAACCTCTCCTGTGAGGCTGGGAGTCTCTCCTGCTGCCGCCCCAACCCCCACGGGCGTTTTCAATCAGAGGTTTGAGGCTTTATTTCCCCGAGCTGGAGCCCTGGGTTGCGCAGCGGTCTGCTTCGCTGCCCACCGTTCGTCCGGTTTATCTGTGGGTGAATGTGGTGCCGCAGGGTGCTACCCGCCACTCTGCCTGCCCCGCTCTCCGCCACTCTGAGTCCGGCCCTCTCGGTTTATCTGTGCCAATGTGGGGCCGCAGGGTCTGCTAGTGCTCGGACTGCCTGCGCCATTTGTCCCACACTCCGCCAGTCTCAGTCCCGCCACAGCCACGTGAGTCCTCTCCACCCCGGTGCCCATCTCCGCCCCTCCTACCAGTCTGGATGAATGATTATTTTATATTTCCTTGGTGTCAGTCCCCCTTGCTGTTCGATTCTCTGTCAGTTCTGGTTGTGCGAGGAGGCGCAGTGTGTCTACCTACGCCGCCATCTTGGTTTGACAAAGCACTTTCATATTGTGATTTCATAGAATCGTTTTACAGAAAAGGCATAGATACCAGGAGAGGGTAGGTAAATGCTAACCGCAGAGCTGAGCAAATGCCAAAGTCTTCTGTCTTGTCAGCTGGTCTTTCTCCTGCCGTCCCATCCCCACCCAATTTTTCCAATATTACTTCCTTGTGTTGAGTATCAAAAGCCAGGGAGAAGTAGGGGATTCCATTTCCAGAGCTGCCAAAGTGTTACCTAAGATATAAAGCCTAATAGTCGAACCCAGAGGACAAAAAACCATGGCTTTAGGGCCATTTTCATCCTATGGGTTCATTCCACTTGGCTCTTAACATATGTATGTATACATTTCATTCATGTGTGTGTGTGCATGTTTGTGTTCTAAAATATAGACATATATTCAATATATTTTTAATTTTGGCAGGCATTTTAACATCAGGAGATAGCATTTTTTAAAGATCTGAGGTGTGGGCTTCCTCCATACATTGGACTATGTAGCAGTCCTGGCCACGATTTCTCTCAATTCATCCGCGTCCCCACCTGGCACTTGGACCTTCATTATGTGGTCCCTGATCGCTAGTTCCATGGTCTAATGTGCAGCAATCAATCATTGGCAGAGCCTGAGATGGGATAATTCTGTCTAGTTTGTCTTCTGAGCTTCCTTTTTAACCCAATGAACTATCTAGGATTAGGTTTAGCTGGATATAGCAGAAAAATCTAAAGTACCACAGGCCTAAACACAACAAATATTTATTTCTCTCTCACATGAAGTCTTGAGTAGAAAATTCAGAGCTAATACGGCAGCTTTGTGATGTCTTCAGGGGGCCGGATTCCTTCCTTTTGGTTCTCGGCTCTGACATCTTTGGGCCTCCTCATAGTCCAAGGTGGCTGTTGGAGCTCCTCCCACCTGGGCTTACTCCACACCCCGGGAAGGAGGAAAAGCAAAGACAGTCGCATCTCTGTTTAAGGAGACTCTCTGGCAATCTCACCATACTTCCATGTAGATCTCACTGGGGAAAGCTTGGTCTCATGCCCACCTTTAGTTCCATGGAGCTTTGTTGCTAAAGAGAACGAGGAGGAAGACGGATGCTAAGGAAGTGAGGCGTGGTCTTTGCCATGCCAGTGTGTCAGGAAGAGTGCCTGTCTAACCAGGGAAATGTCTGGAAACCCCACTCCATTTCTTCCACGAAAGGCACTGGCCTGGGCTGGTTCAAATGGCAGGGTCAGGCCCTTGTGCTCGGTTATACTTCTTTAGTAAAAACTATCAAAGTTCCAGAGCAATCCATTTAAACTTGGCAACAGAAACTCCCTACGTTAGTTTCCCAGAAGCCAGAAGCTTCCAAATACCATGGCATTCACTCCTAAATACAAGAGTCTACAGAGAGTGATGGGGCAGAATGCTCACTACAAAGTAAAATCAGCGGCTTACTGGTCATCAAGCAAACCCACAGGAACATTTCTCAGGAAAACCTGGTTCTTCTCCTGCTTTTCCTGAGGAAGCTGTCAGGTTAAGAGACCTCTGCAGTAAAAAGGAACTTCCTCTCATCCATTTTCTCTGCCTCTCCCATAGATTTTTTTAATGCTTTTTAAAAATTATTTCTTATTGTTTAAATGTATGGTTTATTGTATTTTCTTCCCATTACCATTTGTCCCCCTTATACTCCCCTCCTTCCCTGCACCCCAAATCACCACACTATTGTCTATGTCCATGAGTCCTTTTTCCTGTTTGCTGGATCCTTCCACCCACTAACACCCGCCCTGCAGAGCTGTCATAGATTTTTAAGATTGTTCTCTAAATCTTTGCAGGCCGTATGAAGAATGGTTTTCTGGAGTAGAGTCTGCTTGTGTGTGGTAACCTGCCCTGGGTTTGGAGGCCAGTTTGGGGCAGGAAAGCTCTGTGCGAGCTGCTGCCGTACATGCATTTTGTTACAGGATTTCCCCCAAAGTGAATGGTGGTGGGAGAAGGTGAAATCGGTAACGTGCTAGTAAGTGCATTTGTTATCAGTCTTTATGAAAAGATTTGGAGAGAACTTATCTTCTTTGCCATCTTGTGTTTCTCGGGAGGTCATTCAAGCAGTTGTTTTATTTGCGTAGTGAGTTAAGCAACAGAGATGTTTCAGATTCAGAGCACATTTCTTTCATAGCTCAAGTACCTGTGGAAGCTACGAACTTAAGGATAATTGCAACGTCTGTTGAATTAGTGACAGCCTCCTTGTTTCATGTGATAGATGTCACTCAAAATGAAGGAAAAGTCACTTCCTGTAAGCTTAATAGAAATATTTTAAAGAAAGTTTTTAGTTGGGCTTACTACATGATCAAGTCATTCACTAAGTAAGTTAATTTACTTAGTGAATTAGTCATTTATTAAATAAGGTTAATTTACTTATTAGTATATTAGTCATTTACTAAGCAAAGCCCAAGTTGGATATTTTTCAAGTTATAAGTTATTGTTAGAGTGTATAAAATATATTTTGAGGTATATGAGTTCAACTCACTATTTTAATTCCTGCTCCCAATAGCCTTCATTGTATAATTTCCATCCTACCACACCTGGTTGTAGGATATACAACCTGGTTGCGAAGGCAAAATACAAGGGTTTTTTTTAAATTTCAGAAATGATCTTGGTAATGGAGAATGTGGCTTTTATTGTCCAGCTTCCTAATGCTGAATCTCTACCTAAAAGTGACTTGCCTTCCCAGGAGCAGGCAGCGCTGAGCACACTGGGGCCTGACTCTGTAGAACTCAGGCTCTTCTGGGCCGCCAAGGGCCAGGAGAGGGGCAGAGGGAGGGGCTGAGGAAGTCTTCCTGTGCAGGGGAAGAGTGAGAAAAGGAAGTGTAGGGTGGCCAGAGGGTGGAGGGGGACCAGAGTGCAGCTCCACACAGAGACTAGAGGCAGCAACCACAGATTCCAACCATAATAAAATAAAAGTGTACCCACACTGAAATATATTGTAGTCAAGAAAATCATATTTTAAAAACTATTTAATGGCTTAGTAAATTGTCCAAATATCATATTAAATGAGCTGAAATTCTATGTGTGTTTACCGTCAGTATGTAAAACTCTATCCATTAAATCCAATTTCATAAAATATGTGCAACTCAAACTGGAAAGAAAATTTTCAGAATGTTAGTGGTAGTTATCCATATGTAGTATATTTACCTGTTTAAATATATCCATTCTGCATTTGAAAAATTAGTTATAAGGAACACGTACTGCTTACTAGGAAGTGAAATATTTCTCTCTATGTGGGCATCTCAAGGCATGGCCTGAAGTGACTGCTCTTCAAACAGTCTTTTTAGAGCTCAGGTTTTATTTTAAATATTCATGAGAAATTTTGCATTCTGTTCCACAATACTGCTCTGCTTTAGGAAAAAAACGATGCTTTAGTTCAGCAGTTCCCAACCTTTTAGGCACCAGGGAACAGTTTAGTGGAAGACAGTTTTTCCACGGACAGGAGTGGGGGGAGGAGGATGGCTTTATAGCCTGCCACCAGGTGCAGCTTAATTGTCACCGGCCACTCACTGATGGAGTTTTGAAACAAGTCTGCAAGCAATTGATTTATTATTGTCTCTGTGCAGTCAAACCTCTCTGCTAATGATAATCTGTATTTGCAGCCATTCCCCAGCACTAGCATCACTGCCCCAGCTCCGCCTCAGCTCATCAGGCATTAGATTCTCATAAGGAGCGCACAGCCCAGATCCTTCGTGTGTACAGTTCACAGAAGGGCTCGTGCTCCTATGAGAATCTAATGCCACTGCTGATCTGACAGGAGGCGGAGCTCAGGCGGTTATGCAAGGGATGGGGAATGGCTGTAAACACAGATGAAGCTTTGCTAGCTCACCAGCCACTCACCTCCTGCTGTGTGGTCCAGTTTCTAACAGGGCACAGACAGGTACAGGTCTGCGGCCTGGGACTTAGGGGCCCCAGCTTTCATTTATTATCAGGAAGTTGAAATGAAACAATTTCAGTCTTTTTTTGTCGAATGCCCAGGGCTGCAGCATTGAGCCCTCTGGGACCTGGAGAATGGTGCCAGATTAAAAGCACTGACCCTCCAGACCATGGTCCTTACCCCAGCGGTCCCCTCCTTTCTCCTAGTGTCGCACTGGGTCTTGAGAGTCCGGAGTAACATTAAAAAAAAAAACTGGCCAAGGTGAGACACAGAGCAGGGTGCTGTGACTGCCGGTGGCAGAGACAGCTGACTCTGTCACCTGGCTGAGAATCAGGAGAACGTGGTTTCCTTTGGCCTGTCACACAGAGAGGGACACTGGGCCACTGCTTTGTTTGTCGTCTCTCTTACTCTCCCTGGTGATACTCATCAAAGAACATTCTCGGGGAAGAAAGATGTTCTCTGACCCACTAATGTTATCACAGGTAAATGAAATAATTGCCCAAAGGACCTATTTCTATAATTAATTCTTTAGCATTCAGGCTTCATTTTTTTTAATCTTCACCCAAGGACATTCTTAACTGATTTTAGCGAGAGTGGAAGGAGGGAGAGAGAGGGAGAGAAAAACATCAGTTGACTGCCCCCCCCAACCCCATGACCAAACTTGCAACCCAGGTATGGGCCCTGACTGGGAATCAAACCCATAACCTTCCGGTTTACGGGATGACTCCCAACCAACTGAGCCACACCAACCAGCCCTCAAGCTTCGTATTTTAGTGTGATTTTTGTCCTCAGCAGTAAACGGCAGGCTATTTGCCTGCTGTTGTTGATGGAGAGGGTTCAGGCCCAGTCAGATGTGTTGTTTGGTAGTGTATTTTGATATCAGCATCTCTTTCAACTTGACACACTCATGTTGACTTATACCAGTTGAGTCATATCTGCAAATCAGGCCTCATTTTAATCCTGTGTTCTGGACTTTACCTGTCCAGATGAATCTAAAATTGACTTGGAAAGAAATTAAGAAATATTTGTTTATTGTGTTTTTCACAGTACTGTTTCCAGCCAAGATTTCTCTTTTTTGTCAGTTTCCTTCCAAATATGCACGCTTGGCCTTTAATCATTGCTCCTGATGATTTCAGGCAGTTATTGTTGGAATTTCCTAGCAATAAAGATATCACAGTGTAGGCTATTTGTATCTAATCAGTAGTGAAAATCTGCATTTTAAATACTTATCTGCAATGGGATGTTATATGAGACTTCCTCTGTTGTCTCAGATTTGGCACCAGGGCCCAAGGATTAAACTGAGAAGCGCTGAATAGTGAACATCTTACAGAGAGCCACCAATTGAGATTGTGCATTCCCTCCAAGGTCAAGGATGCTGCGTGGAACAGGCCCTACAGAGTCAATCACGGCACTCCCCACCCAGAACCCTCCTCTGGTTCATGCCACCAGCTGTCTGGGGAGCAAGAGACAGAGATAGAGACAGAGTGGGCGCGGGATCTCTGGGAACAGCAGTGTTCAGAAAGGCAAATCGTTCCCGAACCTCAAGGAGTGCATCCCTCTTCCAGTAGCTGTGCTGTGGGGACACCAGCTCTCTCCATACTGGCTGGTGTTTATTTGGGTGGAAGCCTTGATTTGCCCCTGTGCCTATCTAATGGGGACACAGCGAACCAGAGACAGGGCCAGTGTCTCAGTTTGGGTTCTGCCAGAGGGGGAACCTGAGATGAGGATTCAGGTACAAGAAGCGTATTTGGGAGGTGATCTCAGTAAGCATTGATAGGACAGTGGGGACACAAGACAAGGAAGGGAGCCAACAGCAGAAACGGTAACGTGTTTAATCCCAGTGGGGAAGACAGTGAACCAGCCTAGAATTCGAGCTTTAGAATTGTCACAACTGAGACGGAATTGGGATTATTTAGAGCCCAACTCCCATCAATCACTGTTGAGGTTTTCTTCCTGGAAGGCATTAATTCTGTTCCTCTCACCTCCCCTGCCAGTGGACCATGTTCTCTAAGGACCAAAAAAAAAAAAAAAAAAAAATCCCTCAGACAATGGACAGAGATGCTGGGATATGAGGGTTGGGGGCATCGACAGTGTCTGCTGTCACAGGCAGAAAGGTGTCCTCAAAGGAACATTCTTTACTGCCAACGTCTGGCAACGGAAGGATGTGTGGCTTTTCCATGGGTGAAGGGGAAGCACGGGAAGTAGCTTGGATTCACCACCCACTACAGGACAACTCCCGGAGTCAGAAGTTATTGGGTGTAGATGTCACTACTGGACTTGACATCTGGGAAAGAAGGCAAATTCTCCAAAGAAGACATATGGGCCAGCCTTTGGTAGTTCACAAACACAGAAAGCACCAGTGACTTTTCCCCTATTTCCTTTCACTTTTTGCATCTTTGAAATTTCCTCTTTCTCTTCTTATACAAGGTCTGGCACGAATAATGTCCCCTTTTTTTATTACAGAATCATAAGCGTGTAATTCTGTAACATAACAATATCACACTCAAGCACGCCCTATGACACTTTAGGTGAAATTTTCTAATTAAAACTACAAAGTATTATACCCATATTTTTACCCTACCAACCACACTCAAGCAGGCGTTACTTCTGCTGGACCGTGTAGTTTCAAGGCATAGGACCCGGAATCTGAATTTAGTAGGCAGGCATCACTGAAGTCCCAGCAGTGTTCGTCTTTCAGAAATTGTGCAGAGTATCCTGTATCCACATTCTTGACATTTTCCCAAAGTGTGGAATAATACTGTAGAGAAATAGTGAATTAGATAAGGAAATTATAAGGAAATGTGGGACATAGCTCTTTTGTAAAAGCACTTACAGTTTAGCTGACGTCTGCCTCCCCTCTGCTTGTTGAGGACAAGATCAAATCTTGTTTGACTTCCCATTTGCTACAAGGCCTAGAAAATGGCATCATGATAACTTCAGAGTTCTTGAAAAGCTCCATGTTTAATTAAGTGTTTTTATTTTGGTATAGCATTGTGCTTCTCTGATTTCTTTCTTTCTTTTTTTAAATTTTATTTTATTTATTTATTTTTTAATTTTTATTGTTATTCAATTACAGTTGTATGCCTTTTCTCCCCATCCCTCCACCCCACCCCAGCCGAACCCACCTACCTCCCCCACCTCAACCCTCCCCCTTGGTTTTGTCCATGTGTCCTTTATAGTAGTTCCTGTAATCCCCTCTTCCCACTGTCCGCCCCCCCCCCCCGGCTATTGTTAGATTGTTCTTAACTTCAATGTCTCTGGTTATATTTTGTTTGCTTTTTTCTTCTATTGACTAACGAGTGGATCCAAAAACTATGGTATATTTACACAATGGAATTCTACGCAGCAGAGAGAAAGAAGGAGCTTATACCCTTTGCAACAGCATGGATGAAACTGGAGAGCATTATGCTAAGTGAAATAAGCCAGGCGGTGAGGGACAAATACCATATGTTCTCTGATTTCTTTTCTCACCAAAACAAGGATAGTCGTAACATCTTCTCAAAGGAATATTCAGTGAATGCTAGACTTCTTAAATGCTAGATTATACGAGGGCTGAATAGTAATTCACCCCTTTTCATGGGAGAAATAGAAAGTGTTGAGTAGAATCTCAGGTGTGAATCCCTACCTTTCCCCCCCAACTCTGGTAAAGGAAGCAAACCCCACCACAGCCCTGGAGAGAACCCCATTTGGTGAGTTCAGGGGGAACGGTCACACATCTGTTTTTAATAATGTCCCCTCCATACCACGGTCAGTGCTGCCCTTTAACCGCTGCTGTAACATTAACCCCCGACAGGACAAGTTCAAGTAGCTCTTGTGCTGTTCCTCTACCCAGGACATTATCACCCCTTTCGTGGCTCAGGTACAATCGTATGGTTATTAGTTATAGTCACAATTTTCCCCAATCCCCTGTCCTATCTCATCAGTCTCCACCAAGATCATGGCTTGTTTTAATTCACAGCCAGACTAGAATGTTGACTTTTATTGTAATTGGTTTACACGCTTGACAGACATACTCCAGCAGCAACATGTTGAAAGTCCCTCTTGCTAATCCTGAGGAATGAGTAATTACTACTTGTTAAGGTACCATGCTAGGCACTTTCCTTCTATGAAATCGTTAACTCCTTGTGATGGAAAAATGTGCTCAGTTAGGCTATTGTTATTACCTCCAAAGTACAGATGAGGAAACTGAGGCACAAAGCACGTAAGCAGACCAAAGTTGCACTGCTGCTAAGTCAAGGTACTAGAATTCAAATCCAGACAGCCTGGGTCAAAGTCCAAATTCTTAACCGCCATGAGACACTGCCTCTGTGCTCTACTGTCAGAGATCTAGTACCTGTGAGACCCACTGATGCATACTCACCAATGAAGCTTATTGGAAAGGCATGAAGCAGAGAGGGCCGCCACTAGGGGCACTTGGGTACGTGGATGATGGAGCAGAAGGCCGAGTGGAGCAGGCACAGGACTAATTCATTTGGAGACTGCTATTTGAATGGATTCTCTCTAAAGCACCTGATAATCCCAAGTGATCACCCTTATCTCTCACCCCCGTCAGTCAGGGGGATTATCTCTCAGAGGCCATTTACATGTATAGTAACAATGGCTAGCATCCCCCACCTCACGTACCTTAACAGATGTATCTGCCAATCATTGCAGATCCCAGCCACCAAAGCAGTAGGAGATCTTATCTTCTAAATACTTGGCAACACATCTGACTCTGTCCTCTCATGGATCTGGTTTCTGAATTCTTAGATTTCTCTAATCCAAGGTTAGTACTCAACCTCATGCCCTTTATTAAAATGAAAATGTGACTCAAGCAAGATCAGTTTTTCTAGTCCTGGGTACATCTAGTCCCTATCTCAGAATATCAGACAGTATAAACATAAGTTTATAAATGTATATGCCTAACCTCAGTATAAAGTTTACTCTTCCACCCTTATTCAGTGTATCTTAATCTGGGGTATTCATTGTCCCCCTGCATCAAAATATCCCTCTTTTTTCCATATGCCATCCCATTTCACACACAAAAAAATCTTTATGAGTATTTTAGTAGTTTCTTCAGGTTAAAAAAATGTTTTAACAATCAGCTCTGTGGTCATCAATGCTTAGAAAAATATTCTTCAAGTACATGAGGTAATGAACTAGATTTATTTAACATCCAATACATATTTAAGAAACATTGTCACTATTGTAAATGCAAGTATAATCCAATTGTAAGAATCGGCTAATCCATCAGAGACTATATTATATTCAGCAGAGTTTTATAAGTCAATACCTTTGAATGCTGACATACATAAATATTATTAGAGTCATGGATTGATAATTGAAGTGTATACATATAATAAATATTATAATCTCTGCCAACTCAACCATTAATCATTTGAGGTTTAAAAGATATGAAATGCAAAAATTTTTGCTCTATAATGGTAATTGATATGGTCATTCATACAATCTAAAATACAAAATAAGAAAAACAAAACAAACTCTAAATCTCATTTCTGTGGAATGCTAACAAATGTCACAGTTAAGTGTGTTTTTTAGATAAATTTACAGTAGCTGTAACAAATAAAATACATGATAAGTTCACAATCTTAAAATCTCCCCTCAACCCTCACACATACGTGAGTGCATTTGATTTGAAATGCATCTGGCTTTTTAACTGGTTTTAGAGTTGTGTTATTACTGAAGCCCAAATATTTGCAATATAATGATTAGATTCTCTGTGTCTTTCATACATTCTAAACTCCCGCTACATGTTTTCTTTATAGTTACTCTTAAAATACCTGGTGTAAAAATAAATCATTTCTTTTTTAACAGCTTTGAATCATAAATACCATTAATATTTTTACACTTGCATTCTCCCAATCTCCACACCGTGTTTCCTGGCATTTGGCACTTTTTTGGAAGGACAGTTTGACATGATAAATTTCCAGAACAATTTTCCTACTGGGTAGTAAGTCTAGGCGTAGCATTAAATTCTTACTTTTCTTTCAGCTCTTAGTCCATTTCAGTCAACCACCACTTTCACTGAGAACAACACCCATTCTCTTCGTAAATTACTGCCCACCCATGAGGGTGGTCCCTTCCTGTTTGCACGGAGGTGGTAAATGCAGGGGTTGAGTGGATTATTTATACTCTTTCTGCTGGGAATCTGGACTTGCACACAAAACCTCTGAGAGGGTAGATTTTGTGGGGTTTTTGTTTTTGGAGTTGTTTTCTGTTTTCTTTTGTTTTATTTGCCTGTATGTAGGGCATTTAGAGTTAATGACTGCACAGAGAACCAGAGAAGTCTCATCCATGTAAGGAGTGAATGAGTACAAGCAGGCAGCAGTTGGGAGAAGGAAGCAGATGGAAGGCTGGAGGGGTGGCCACCATGTTCTGGCGGCTTGGTGGTTCCTGTTCCAATCCTTTGTGAAGCCCAGTTCTTCTTTCTGCTTTTTGGAGAGATATTTCCAGGTGCTTCCAAAATATCCCCCACTTTGGTTAAACTAATTAAGTACCTGTCCAATCCTTGTTGACAACTAAGTATGGTTAAACCATGTTTATAATTTTTATCTTGAAACTGCAAATCCCTTTAATTCAAGGGTAACCATTCAAAGTGTTGCTAACTTCCATCTGCAAGTGTCTGTCCAAAGAGAATTTTTGCTTCTTTTCTTATTATGGAAATACTATATCCATAAATAGTTTTAGATAAAACAAGAAAAGATAAGAACAGTTGCAGTTTTTGCCTCTTACTCTTTTTTGTGTATGTGTGAGCACATATAGATTTTTTATGTGTAAATATGTAGTAAAGGCATTTTATGTAATTTTTATTTTTAAAACTGAATAGTGAAATCTTTCATGTACTAAAATTCTAAAATTACCTTTAAGTATGTCTTATCATGTAGATACCACAATTGAATTTTTAAATCTCCTATCATTGGTCAGTTGTTACTGAGAAACTTTGCATGTAAAACAGTTACTCTTGTGCATGATGCATGGTCAACACCTCTCCACATTTCCTTTCTTTTGATTCTCTTTCATCTGAAATATGAGTAGCTTTTGGTTACACTTAGTTCTGCTTCTTGCCTCACCATGTTACCTAGACTCCCCACCTGGAAGTGATGGGGCCTTCTTACCTTGCTCCTGAATTTAGTGAGAATGCTTCAAACGTGATTTTTGCCCACTGGTTTATGGCAGCTCTCTTTGTCATATTATGTGCCTCTCTACTCTTTGCCTACGTCATTTATAAAATCATAAACTGGTGTCCAAATATCATTTGAGATTATCTCACTTTTTCCTTTGACCTCTTGACTTGAGGCACATAAATAAATTCTCATCTTTGACTCTTTGGACTAACTACCACCTGGTCATATGGTATAGCCATTAAACATGTCAACTGAAATCATTTCATAAATTTATTCATAAGTGTTAATAGTGACTTTAGTATCTTATATTAAGTTAGCAATTCGTTTAATAGTGATATGTCAGCCGTCTTTAATTTTTATTTGGCTTCTGATGACTTGACTTTTCGCCATCCAGATTTTCTTTATTCCTTGTGTGTTTGTAGAATGGGTGATGGGATTTGGCATCATTAGAAATTTGTTTGGTCTTTTGTGTGCTTGTTCTGTTGCCTTGTGTAGCCTGGATTCAGTCTGCTGCTCTGCAACTCCTGGGCGCACCATTTCACAATTTGATGGACTGTCCCTGTGGGTCCATTTCAGAGTGATTTCTGTCCATGTTTAACAACTAAAGCATGTATGTGGGTGGAAAAGCTCTGTGAGTATAAATCTGAGATTAAGTTCTTTCTTGACCCACTGGTTCTTCTGTGATTTGGCTAGACTGTAAGAAATAGCTTAAGTGTTAGTTGAGCCAACACATTTTTCATTATAGAATTTCAGTCTATGAAGCCTGAGTAAATAGTTAAAGTAAATGAGACACACTAAATATGATTTAGTATGATTGATTTGATATTACAGTATAAGTAAGAATGCTTAGTTATGGCAGAGAACTGTTCCCAGTGACACGTTTGTCATTGTTTTATTTTTTGTTTGTAGTGAATGTTTCCATCATATCATCAAATAGAATAACTAAAAGTCCCTAGCACAGCACCTCAGTATAGATTTGGTGAAATGAGTTTGAATATAATATTTACAAGAACTTTCATTCACAATTGCAGAACAGGATTTGCTGTAACAACGGTGTTGGGACTAGAACTCAGTAGTTTATGCTGCATGTTGGACTTAGAACCAGCGAAAATTAAGGCAGTTGTTTCTCCTTGCATCCACTATTTCATAGTTATTTTATGATCATTGATAGAGTGAAAATATAAGAGTCAGTCCTTGCAATCCAACTTGGCATATAGCCAAATATATACGCATCAATTATAATTATGACGGGGTTAGTATAATGCAATGTAGCAGGGGGGTAATGGACAGGGATTTAATCTTTTCTGCACAGCAGAAGAATTTAGGATAGCTTCAAAGGGGATATGAACTTGGATCTGGATTTTGAAGAACTGGTTAAAAATTTAAAAAGTGGGGCAGACATATGGGGAGGTGAGAAAGAATTGTTGAGAACTTCCAGGCAGATTCTCTGGGTTCCAACCTAGTTTGTGGCAACATGGTAAACACACCAAGAAGATCAGAATCATTGGTAATTAGGGGACCCGTTATGGTGCCTCCCTCAGGAAAATGGTGAAGAAAATTGAAATTAGCCAGCACACCAAGTACCCTTGCTTCTGCTTTGGCAAAACCAAGATGAAGAGACGAGCTATGGGGACCTGGCCCCGTGGTTCCTGCAGGAAAGCAGTCGCTGGTGGTGCTTGGGCCTACAACACCACTTCTGCCATCACGAGACTGAGGAATTGAAAGACCAATAGAAGCTCCACAATTTGAAACATTGCTAGCCCATAACAAATGGGTTGATTTATGTCATGAAGTTACTTTGGTGTGTTAATTTTATTAATTAGATGTTCTCTGATTGTAGTTACATTGCATTGATATTGCTTTCTCAAAAAAATGTCTTGGGGAAAAAGAAGTTCCAGGCAGGGCAAACATCAGGTAAGCATGGGTTGTTCCAAAACCTCCGAATAAACTCAGGTGTAGCAAGAATGCAGTACAAGAGGTAGGCTGGGGAAGTAGGTAGGAGAATGGAATGTGATGAGGGGTGCAGTTGAAAGTATTATTTAGGACAGTCCTTTGACATCTAGAAAAATATTAGACTTTATTTTGTCAACAGAGAGAAAATCATGGAAGTTTTTTAACATAATTGGACCAGTATTTCAGAAAGATAACTTTGATGGCAGGTCAGGTCATACAATGGGTTGGAATGAAGAGCAGCTTCGGCTGGAGATGTTTAAAACATCTCTTGTTTTCAATAATCCAGACAGAAATACCTGAACAAAGACTGGGGGCAAGGAGATTGTGAGGGAGGGAGGTAATTCAGAGGTGCAATGACTGGAAGGGTTCCTAAAGGTGAGAGATCAGAGAGAAGGCATTACAGATTACCCCTAGGCTGCAGACTTGTCAAATCTGTTTGTAGGGACAGATTATGTGGCCGTATTTGATATGTCTTGAACATAGGAGGGGAGGACACGTTGAGTTTGAGAGGCATATGGCACATCCAGGCACAGGTGTCCACTGGACCACTGGAACTTCGTGTTGGGGGTTTAAGAATGTAACTTGGCATAGGTTTGAGAGTCATTAGCCTATAGGTGAGACTCAAATTTCTGAGTTAACATCATTCCCCAGGGGAAGAACAGAGGTGAGGAGAAAGAAAATTTGGAAATGATATAAAACTACAAAATAAAAGTAAATAAAAGCCCTTAAATATACTCCTAGGAGATTGTCAACATTTTTTGAAAGACTTTATTTATTTATTTTTAGAGAGAGTGGAAGGGAGAAAGAAAGAGAGGGAGAGAAACATCAATGTTTTGCTTCTCAGCCCAGAACGCAGGCATGTGCCCTGACGGGGAATTGAACCAGTGACCCTTTGGTTCACAGGCCAGTGCTCAATGCACTGCGCCACACCAGCCAGGGCAGATTGTCAACATTTTGATGTATACATTATCAGTCATACTTGTACATGCATATACACACATGCAGAACATGCATACATAATGTATACACTAATGTGATAAAGTTGTGTTTGGTATCTACTTTTAAATTTTAATATTATTCAATAACATCATTTAATGGTATTATATGATTGCCCTGTAATTTATTTGACTAGTAACCTACTGTTGGAATTTTATGTTATTCCCATTTTTCATTATTGGAAATTATTCTGACATCCTTTTGACGATTTTCTGTGTGTATCCATGGTGGTTTCCTTAAGATATCCTTAGATATAGAATTTAAGTTTAAATAGTGTAAAGCTTTTGGTCACTTCGTCACGCTGTGCTCTAAATATTAGCAGTTGCAACAGAAACATGTTTCACCAGATATTTTACAATTAAATTTTTTTTAAATCTTTGGTCATTTAAGAAGTGCAAAAATAGTGTTACTATTATTTAACTTACATTATTTTGGTTATTAGTGAAGTTAAATGTTTTTTACACTTTCTGACAACAATAGGATTTTGGGGTCTTCCTTTTGTTTGGTCAAAAGACCTATATTTCTGTTATCTTCCTTTTTCTTTTCTCTTAGAGATATGTAAAAGTTTTCTATATTTAAAAAAACTTAATCTTTTATTTGATGATCATGATATGTATATTTTCTTATTTGTTGTTTGTTTCTGTTTCTGATTTATTTTTTGAAAAGGAGCAGAAGTTTGAGGAAGTGCAATGCTTATTATGGTTTTGTGCCTTATTGCCTCGGCTGGAAATTTCAAAGATTTTGAAAAATAGTGAAAATACCTATGATGACTGATTGATTCCTTCCCTAGTTGGGAAATAATTTCACAGTTGAGCGTAATTTACATTGTGCTTTGAGATAGGTAATCTAGCGTAATATTATTAGTGAGGTATCCTTTTATTTCTAATTTTTTTCATTAAAAATGCAAAACTAAGTTTTAGTCAACTCCTTTTTAGCATCTCGGGTTCTTATTTTCTTTTCCTTGGGACAATTACTGTGCTACATTACAGCAGAAGACTAATTTTAATTTATTTTTGCATTTGAGGAATAAGCCTCATTCAACAAAGGAGAAAGATTCTTTGAATATTTTTTGAATTCAGTTTGGAAGTATTTATTTAGAATTGTGCTTCTGTGTTTATAAAGTGAGATTAGTCAGCAGCTTTCTACACTAAAATTTGTACTAAGCTTGATCAGTGTGAATTTCTGAGATTTTATCTTACCACTAGCAATGTGGATTTCTAAGTCTCCTATTGTAGTTCGGATTTTCTTGCGTTATTTTCTTATCAAAGCTTTCTCCGCCTACACATACACATTTCCATCTTAGCCTGTCCTCCTCCTATGGCTCTTAGTCCCTTCTTCCACAGAGACTGTGACTTTTTAAAATCCTAGTTATGCAAGCGACATTCAATTGTGTTTGTTTTCTTCTTCTTTCTGTATTATGTATCCTTCTCAGTCTTCGGGCTGACTTTGCAGTTCTTGAGTTTACACGATATTTTAATAGGCCTGCCCTAGACTTGTGTTCTACCCTCCTGGGGTGAGGGTGTCACCGTCTTGGCCCGCACTGTCCAATATTGTAGCCTTTAGCCAGATGTGACTGTTTAAATTTAAGTAAATTAAAATTAAATAAAATTGCCCTGGCGAGGTGGCCCAAAATGACAGATGCCAGGAAGAAAAATCTCAGCAGATTGAGAAAATGCTACTGAGTACAACAGTTTTGAGGCTGGTTTTTTACACTAGAATCAAAGGAGGAGACGTAAGGAGGGTTACATGAAATTCTTTGGTGGCAGATTAAGGGAGTGGGAGAAAGAAAAGGGGGCAAATCTCTCAAACTGGATAAAAAGCAAAACAGAAAGACAAATCCTTCTTATACATTGGTGGGCACAGGATGGTTAATTAACATACACAGAGAGTGGAGATGCTAAGTGGGCAACCGGATAGCAAGGAGGGGTCTCTGGTCGTGTGCCCTGGAGCTGGGGGTTGTGCCCTCGGAAAGGAGATTACTCTGACATTCACAGGTCCGTTCATCTTAGATGCAAAGTAGACAGAATCATTTATAAAGATTGACCTTTGTCAAGGAAACTACAGGCCTAAAATTCCCACCCGCCCCGACCCCCACAACCCATGATCTGCTTTTAGTGAGGAATTTCTACAAGGTTCAGATCATTGCCCCCTGAGTCTGTACAGCCTGCCATCTGCTCTCGCCTGAGCTTGTCGGGTTTAGTATGTGGCCCCATTTTTGACCACAGTAACCAGGAGAATAAGTGCAGTGCCAGGATTTGTTCTTCACTGGACGTAGAAGGGAAGAGAGCTAACACTACATAAAACCAAACAATGATATGGAAGAAAGACTGGAGACACTAACACCAAATCCAGAAGGAAGGAGGATGAGATAAAGATGAAAAAAGAATGGAATATGTGAAGACCAGAAAATGAGGGACCAGCAGATGCATACATAATTTCTTTTCCCAGAAATACTATTCAAAAATATTCAACAGTAAACATTCCTTAAACTGGAGAATATCTGATTATTCATGTTAAAAATAGTAACTAAATAACAGACAAAGCTTGGTGAAATTTGGGAATTTGAAGGATGAGACAAGTCTTATATGGAGCTTATCATGTGTCTTGTTTATAGTTAATGTTTCCTCACAGAGAAAAACAAATGTGGAAAACAAGTTGTAACACGGACATAATTTACTAGTCTTCTGCTCCCTGGGGGAGAATGCCTCTGATATATTCACAATAGGTAACAGTGCATGAAGTCAAATTTTTTAAAAGATGACTTATGAGGTTCTTCTCTATCTTGAGTTTCTGTCCTCACTCAAGGGGCTGCAGTGGTTTGTCCCAGCTGAGGTTGGGTTGCAGTTGGAATTACATCCCTTGGTAGTTAATTAATAGAACCCAAGGGCAAATGTTGTCCCCAAGTCAGATTTGTTGTGACCACTCCCCTTTTTTTTTTTCCAAGACCATTTTTCAAAACAGTTCTCTTGTGGCCTGACTTTTGGGGGAGGGGGAACCTCGGTCTTGTGTAATGGTGATGGATCTCGGGTGTTCGAACAAGTTACACAACCCTGCATTTTTGTCATTCTAAATGGACTATTGCTGGACAAGGGGAGCTTACTTCCCTGCCAGATATTTATACAAGCTACTCAGAGGCCTGACACAATGCAGATGGTGATAACCTTTTACCACACGAAGTTCATATTCAGTTTTTCTTTGGCAGCAAAGTTTTTGCCTCATTCAACATCCTGGACCCAAAAATTCTATTTCTTAAATGCCTCACAAAGGAGAGCAGATGATGTAAAATATTTCGGGAACACTAAAAAGGAATCGAGGGCTAGGCCTCTGCCACATTCCACAGAAATGACCACAGGTCTATTTACTTCTTAGATCTGTGGGATGAAACATACTTTCCTTGAGTTATGTTTTTATTCAAGTACAGTGAAGCACAAAGGCTGGGCAGGGGGCGAGTGATTTTCAGTAAACTATCCACTCCTCCTCCACCTTTAAAGTGCATTCCGAACCCAGATCTTGTGTAACTCTTCACTTGGACCACTAGTCCTGCTATTATTATTAGTTTAAGCTTAATACATTTCCTTGCCAACAGATATAATGGTTCCTGTAAACATTCACCCATTCTGCACAAGAAGAGAAGAAAAATAGGGTCCCAGCTTAAAGTGTTGTTTATGTAAGGAGCAGTACAGCCAGGAGCCTCCACCAAATCCTAACCCGGATGTTGAGAGGTATTATTGACAATGGGCTAAGATTGATAGTACAAAGTACGATTTGTTTATGTCAGAAGGACAATAAAGACACAAAGAGGAAACCCTTTTTTTGTACAAAGCTGTACAAAATATTGTGCATATGTACGCATGCACACAGACAGGCGTTTTCATGCATTCCTACTGCTCACTCAAGATCGACTCACTCAAGTAACTCTCCCCACATATCCTAGATTGTATCCACTCCACTCAGTCACTCATGAATTCATTGAATAAATATTTACGAGCACCTGCTCTGGGTCAGGCACTGTCAAGAATATCATACTGAAAATGAAAAAACCATTTCCTTTTTTTTCTCTCCTCTCCATCAATGTTCTCACTTTCTGAGCGTCTTGTTTACGTGAACTGCCATGGGTTTGTAGGAGAGTAATAAGAATGAGCAAAAGCTTAGGGGCGTGTCCATGGAAGTTGGGTTATGATTGCAGAGTGGAACCACTCAGAAAAAAGAGTTTATCACTTAGTCAAGAGCAAGGACATTATAAACACAACTCACCACATCTTGGAGTGCTAGAACTAGGAGTTACCCTTTGAATACTGACATCCAATTTTAAGAGACCAATGAATTTATAGCTAGCTCATGCCATCCATAACAGATCATTGGATTTTTCCCCAGAGGTGGTACTGAATGAAAGAAAACCCCTGTGTGTGTGTGTGTATGTGTGTGTGTGTGTGTGTGGTCCAGTCCATCACAATTGATAGGGCTTTTTGCCTGGGGTGTGTACTAACTGAAAGTGTGTTTGTATAATGCGTATCATACTTTATACATTGCAGTCATTATTTTTATTAATACTTAAATTACCCTTTACTTGACCACAAGGAGCCCCTTCAGCTGGTTTCTGACTCTCTTTGGCGTGCCCTTAGTAGTCTTTACTAGCTTATAGTAGTAGGTTTTTGAGAAGGAACGGGGTGAAGCGTTTGAATATCTCTTCTCCAATTGCTGGCTTTCCAGATGTTCTCTAGAGTCATTTTTAGTTTAATTGCCTTCAAGTGCAGGTTTTGAAGGTTTTATCTTTAGCTCACAAACACTAAAAAATTTGGTAAGGATTACTGGATTATAATCTAATGATTATGTATTTATGAAGAATGCTTTATATAAACATGAATTTTATAATCTAAGAGAATATGGATTTTATGGCTGAGTCTGCACTTAAAGTGAATCGAGACAAAGTTATTTTTTTAATCATATCATCTCCTTTTAACTTTAACAAAACATAGGATGTAATTGTAGCTCTTCTTCAGTACTTTCTGAATGTGGTGTTTCTTGACTTACTGCCTAATAAACATTGAATGCCTTCTAAAAACTTGCCATAAAATATACTGTGATACTTCTTTACCTTTCTTATCCAATTACCATGAAAAGCAACAACATACCATTTAGTTACAATGCCAGATTCACTGCTGAATTGTTTGTGCCAGACCAGTTTGATGTGACCAGGTATCAATGGCAATAAATAGATGCTTTTTAAAAAAGGTTTAATTTTTTCTTTTATCTATAAAGAACAGCAAAAACATTTATAAAGCGTAACTCACTTGTCCTAAAACAATAAAGTCCAAGCATCGGGTTGAGTAAATTGGCATTTTCTCATGAAGATAGGACATCACCAGCAGCAGCTGATTCTGTGCTAATACTGGGTGGTCCCAGTAGAAAAGATAAAGTATTGAATAACTTCTGTAATACTGGAGGCGCAGTGGAAAAACAAATAGAGAAAGCAGGTTGGTCATTATTAACTCTGGAAAAGACATGCACTTAAATTTTTTCCTCCAGTTAGGCTTTCAGTGTATGGTCACTAGGTGAGGGGTGCAGGGCAGAGAGAGAGAGAGAGAGAGCGGGAGAGAGAGAGAGAGCAGGAGAGAGTGGGAGAGAGAGAGAGATGCATGCTTGAAGGTAGATACATGGGAGTCAGATTTGGTTCATGTTTTGAGAGCCTGAAAATAAAAAAAAGTTTAATGACCGTGATAATATTAATAAAAACTCATTCTGTAAACATTTGCTACCCTCATTAGCCAGCTCCATGGCAGTGCTGCTGTTGCCGATGCATTTCACATGCTTCTAAGGTTTTATTGTGGTTCTGTGAGGCCATTGTAGGCTCTTGTCTGTGCCTATTTCTCTCCATGATCAATGTCCCTTTCCTCACTCTGGGGAAGTGCTAATGAGCGCCACAAATACTATTTTACATAAGAAGGGAAGCACATAGTAGGTGAGTGCACTACAAACTCATACTAACTGTTTCTGTTTCATTACAGCAAATTCTGCGTCATTCCAGGGAAAACTCCACAAAAGTTATATTTCTCATCACGGACGGCTATTCTAATGGGGGAGATCCCAGGCCAATTGCAGCGTTGCTGCGAGATTTTGGAGTGGAGATCTTCACCTTTGGCATATGGCAAGGGAACATTCGGGAACTGAATGACATGGCTTCCCTGCCAAAGGAGGAACACTGCTACCTGCTCCACAGTTTTGAAGAATTTGAGGCTTTAGCTCGCCGGGCATTGCACGAAGGTAATGGAAACCTAATGGTGTAAGATGATGCATTTAAATGGGGGTTCCTTCTCTCTTACTGCTTGAGACCCACTGGAGGGTAACATCACACCCTACGAAGTCTTCGCTGAGCATGATGCTGAGGTGCCCTTGGTGTATTATGAGACGTGTTGGACTTTATAAATAGAGATGACATTCTGACCTTGCAACAATAGTGGTTTTTGTTTTGTTTTTAACAGCTGTGATATATTTTCGCTAAAGTATCCATATGCTCCCACCAGGAACCATTAGCATCAATGGAATGAATTGAGGTGTGTTTTGAGGCCACACACAGCGTGGGAAGTCTTGACTTAGATGTATTTTCAGTTACCCGGAAGGACAAAGTAACCATTCAGTGATATGCATAGCGGGTCGCACCAGGATGTTTCCAGAAACACACGTGAGGATATAGGGACAGGAAATGCTTAACACACACTTCTTGACCTGACAGTTTGAAGATACATAAGCTCTCTAAAAGCTGAATAGCATTACCCCAACAGGAAATAAAATCAGCAAATCCATGCATTAGAATTCTCGGTACACATTTATTAAGATGTGTAGGTGTATGGTTTAGGTTGGATGAACTTCCAGGCGTAATGGGGGCATGGGACGCAGTGAGCGACAAGAGAAAAGTGTAGATTGGGAGGAGTTGACAGGAGGTCTAGCCTCAGACAAAGCCACGTAGCAAATCAGGCATGATTCTGGCAGGGGTCCGTGTGAAAGGGTCACTTTGGTGGGCAGATCACGGCAATAGGAGGTTTCCAGCAGTTAGTGATGTTCACAATAAGCAGTCGGTCCTGCTGTAGTTCCGAAAGAAGAGCCTAGGGCAAGACCACAGGCTCGTTATGGATGCAGCAAAAGAACCCCACTTAGCCATCCACTAGCTGAGTGGCTTTTTGCAGATTATTTAACTTTTGTACTCCTTGAGTTTCTTGTTAATAAAACAGGGAATGAGAATAGTACCTAGGACACAGGATTATTACAAGAATTAAATGGGTTAATACATATAAAGTGATTTTAAATATTACTGAGGGCCTATGATACTAAGCCCTTAATAACTGTCCATTATTACCTTAAATAACTTATCTAACATCTATGAGCTTCAGTTTGCTCTACTTTTAAAGTGAAATTATTATATAACATAGTTTTATCGGGAGGATTAAATAAAATATTTAAAATTTCACCAAGTATAGTGTTGAGCACATGGCAGTTCAGTTACTGAGGTTTTTCATCATTTCTCCTTTTCTCAGGGAAAAGTGATGTGTTGATTGGGAACACAGGGGGGCTGCGTTACTAGATGGAATTATGAAATTATGAGTGTTACGAGCTGTGTTGGAAAGGACTAATTTCAAGTCCTACCTTCCCTCTGTCCTGTGGGATCAGGGCCTTCTGCCCTAGTACAAGTTGACCCAGAAACTGGGTGGAATAGAACCTTCTTTTGGTTACAACACCACAATGAAGTTTTTGATGGCATTACTTTTATTATAATAAACTAACATTTAGAATATGTAATACTCTGATTGAGTTTCCAGATTTGGTAAGGGAAGATCCTGTTTTTCTGAAAAATTATGATCAGATCAAACGCAACGAGCCTCATTGCCTCAACCTCTGTGTTCTCTGAAGTTACTTTCAATTTGGATGGATCCAATCTTGGTCTCGAGACTGTCCGTGTTTCTGGCCATTCGAAATAGACATAGGTGACAGAATAATAGTTTTCCCCACATGTAACTGGATCACTTATCTCTCTCAGACCTGAATGCCAGTGCACCAGTCTTGAAAGCAAGATTTTTCTTGCTTCCTAAGTTGCTCTTTTGCAGAATGAACTTGTGGCCACATGTCTCAGAGCTAAGTGCCATGTTATGGGCCCTTTCCCAACACCACAGTCTGCTGGGTGGGGCTCCAGAAGGGTGCCTGGTTGTACTGGCCTCTTCTCCTTGGAGCATTCCCATTACTTTTTCCCAACCTATCATTCAGAGTCTTCAGGCACAGAGGCAAATGATCCATAACTGAGGACATCACCAGTCTTGTTTCCAGGTACTCAGTCACAGTCCATGTGTCTTGCTGAAACTCACCCATTTGAGTTCCTACTGGGGACCCGTGGCCTATCTAGCACCATGGACCTAGCACTGAAATTTGGGCTAAGGCTTTTGAACTTCTTCAACAGAGTAAATGGAACTTATTGTTTGCCTGATTAAGGCCATCCATTCTGGATCAGTAATATTCCACCGTACCGTACCCTGTAAAGTCACTTTCTGAACAGATCTGAGTTGTTGAATTCCCAGCATGCCTCACTTCAGAACATGGTTCAAGTACGTCCATATGATCTCCAGTTACATAAAACGTGATGGTTTACTTAAAACTGAGAGATAAACCAGACCCTAGTCTAGTTTTCAACTTGTCTTCAATCAAACGACTATACAAGTGATGGTATTTAGCCTTGGGTCAGTAGCTCACAGCAACATCCTTAAGCAGCAGTCGGGATCGTAGTTTTATTTTTGTATTTGGACATGGATTGTGGAAATACCGAGGCAGTAAAGCACTGCTGGCGTGGAAGCCAGAAGAATGACCTGCAGGACCGACTGCATTACTTCCTGCCACATCTGGAGATTCCTCCCTGAAGTACTTAACTTTCTGCCTGACCCCGTGTGGCCTCGAGAACTTATGAGGTCTCAGACTGAAATAACTGGCTGAGACCTATTCCCAGTCTGTGGTAGTGCAAGTAACACACGCTCCTATTTGGGTGGGAGTGGGGGGAGGGCAGTTGGGAATTCAACGAATATGAAAAGACATTTTCTCCAGCTTGCTCTTAAATTGTAGCAACTAGAGCTGTAATGTTCAACTGTTAGTTCATTTTTTTTTTATTACCCTTTTTATTGCCATGGCCAGATCTGCCTTCTGGGAGTTTTATTCAAGAGGACATGTCCCATTGCTCCTATCTGTGTGAAGCTGGCAGAGACTGCTGCGACCGAATGGCAAGCTGCAAGTGCGGGACACACACGGGTCAATTTGAGTGCATCTGCGAGAAGGGGTATTACGGGAAAGGTCTACAGTATGAGTGCACAGGTGAGTCTCCGGTCGAACTCTGTCAGTTAGCTGTTGTGTCCAAAGCGATCCCCAAACTCAATGGCTTAAACCACTAAGTAGTTACTGCTCATGAGTCAACTGGGCAGCTCCTTTGGTCTCAGCATGTTGACATGCATTTGTCACTAGCAGTGAGTTGCGTAGGATCTTAGCTGAGTTCTCTTACCTGTTTGGGCACCAGCTGGCTGGAGTCTGGTCTAAAATGACTTTGTCTAGGACCCCTAGGTGGCCCTTTACGTGGCCTCTCAGCTGGGTGTGCTCATGTGGTGGCAGAGTTCCTGAGAGGAAGAGTGGACGCTTGCAACGCCCCTCCAGACCTGGATGCAGGACTGGGAGGGGAGGACTTGGGGTCTCTTGTTTGCTATCATTCAACAGCCAAATCTATCCTCTAGGCTCTTAAACCAAAATATGTCTCAGTCTCTGTGTGGATTGAAGCGAGTGGGATTCTGGTCCTCAGGCCCCATTAGCTTGTGGGACTGTCACAAAATAAAATGCAACATTCGCTTGGTCTTCTAGCTCTTCACAAGTCTCCAAAATGGGGCTTCAGAAAGCTGTAAAAGTGACAGCACCTCAAAATGGAATTCACTTCATCGACACTTGCTGTTTTCCCTACCCTAGCCTTCTTTACCAGAGGATCTTGATGTTTTAAATATTTTCTTAGGCAAGAAGAGCAACTTAGGATTCTCGTGTTCTGCATTATGTTTTAGGAAATATATAATATTTAGAAGTAAAATGTAGTTTTTCTGTGATAGCACTTGTTTGTTTGTTCTTTTTTTACCTAGAGAGTAACATTTTTTTTTAATAACTTAAACAGCTCTTCTGTGATTTGCTATTTGGGAAAAATTCATTCCCATGGAAATTGACACCCACCAGGAACTTGCAGGAGCAGTAGGGTTATTTTGTACTGTTCCACGTGGTCTGGCATTCCTTGTGTCACGTGAGCATTATCCTGACCTGCGGATGGTCCGCCTGCTCTACAAACCGGACGTGGTTCTCCGCTGCCTACCTGACCTGCTCTCTCTTCCTTCTTCTCTTGTCCTCCTCATAGGACATTCCGTCTTGTGTTCTTCTTTTACTGTCTTCTAATCTTGCAGCTCCTCCTCTCCCCTTAATTCTTCCTCCCTTCCTTGGCTCTGATCCCAGCTTGCAGACACCTCCTTCCTGGGTCTGACCATCCACGCTCACCCAGCAGAATCGCTCCTTTCTTGGCCCTGTTCCTGCTCGACCCAGCAGGATTCCTCATTTAAGCAGAAAAAAAAGGGGATCTGCCTAACTGCCTCTGGGTTGGCAAAATGCCTCCCCTTGAATCTTCCCACACTTCCGTCAACGGCCCCTCTTGGCACCGTCCCTGACACCTCCTCCTTCTCTCCCCCATCCTAGCCCACCAGGCACAGGCAGAAGCTCTCATTTCCTTGCCCCATGCTGTAGTCAGCATGTCTGCGCTCCGTGTGGTCCCAGACCAAACTGCTCCCTGCCTGCCAACAAGCCACTGCCGAATGGCCGCCCAGCAGCCTCGGCCACCCTGGGCAGCAGCCCCCACTGCTCCATGGCACTATAATCTTGCATCCCAGGGGAGAAGCTGCGGGAAGAGGGGGGCGGTTCACAAAACCACTGCCCCCCATTACACAGGCAGCAGTGGCTGTTAGCAGGAGAACATTCCAGGCTGAAAGGCACAGTGGTCTGTGACATGGATGAGACTGGGCAGGCCTGTCAGGAGAGAGCACAGGAACGCTTTTGCTGTTGGTTCTAGCCAAGGACACCGAGCACAGAAGGGTTCGTGTATCTACCCCTTCTTTTAAATTAGTAAGCCTCAGCTTAATGCTTTCTTACATGTATGATATACACAAGATATAGTTGCATCGATATAAATGTTCATGTTGTCAGCTTCAGCATCTGTTTCTGAGGTGTTAGGAAAAGTGGTACGGGATCTCCAAGGTGTACATGGGGACTGTGTTTAGTTGACAGCGCTCATCACTGGCTTCTCCTGCATGCCAGGAGCAAAGAGAAAATAAATAAATGATACCCCTCCTATGGCATGAGAGACTCATGACCAGCTTTTTTTCTTTTGGAAAGACAAAAAAAATATTGGCTCTAAATCATACAGTAGTGAAAACCTGGAAGCCGTGAGCCCCTTGAAAATGTGTTTAGTTGGCAAATGTTACAGAGCCCCTTCTCCACGCCAAGCCCAGGCATTGAATCCATGCAGGGCTTCCATGGTGGGCAGACAGACATGGTCCCTACCTTCTTAGTACTTATAATCTAACCACACAAATCCACTTGTAAATGCAAACTGGGACGTGTGCTATTAAATAAAAATGCCTGTGGTATAAAGAAGGGACTCCAGGGGAGGATAGACTAAGATTGTACCTTCTAAGCTAAAATGTGAAGCATATTTAGACCATAGCCGTTTATTGCTGCAGGAGAGAAGGTTACCTTTCATTCCGAATAGTTGGAATTCTGCGTATCTATCCTCATTGTAGAAACAGTGCCTTTCAGAAGTGAATCATTCCCTTAGAGAGCCAAAAGAAGCCTTAGAGATTACCCCCTCTAAACCCCTCATTCTACTAGCGGAAATTGAGGTTTCAGGAAAGCTGAATGTTTTGCTCACGATGGCATATCCAGCCATCAGCAGGGACCAGGAAGGGATGCAAGACGCTTTGCTCTAAGTCCTGTGTTATTTCCAAGGCACCACACCACTTATTCTGCATTTTTTAACATAGCTTCTGGTACACGTTGCTTTTCCATTGACACTGAACTGTGCTCAAAGTGTTTAAAAACAAAGGAAGATCTGGCTCAAATTCATCTTCTGCTGATTATAAACTATGTGGCTTTGGATGATAAATTTCTTCTGATTCTCCTTTTCTTTTGTAAAATCAGCTTAGTAATGGTGTAGTTGTATACAAACACACACACAGGTATCTACATATAGAAGTTTCTAGATATGTGTGTGCATACACAGGGGTGGGCAAGAGGAGGTTTACAGTTGTGAGGACATGAAACACAGAGTTTATTCTTGTGTTATTATTTATTATTGTATTATTTTCCATAGGAACCACTGTGAACCTACTTTTGCCCACCTTTTATATACAGATGTATATATGTATCTAAAGAGAGATCTATAGATGTATAGTTTGGTAAGTGAGAGAATATTTACTTTGAATGCTTAGGGTAACACCTGGCACATCAATTTCCAATCAGTGGCAGCTTTTAATCATTGTGAAATGATATAAGAAAGCTAATGAAAGAACATTAAAATCATTATCTCAAGAACAAGATACCTGAAGATAACTGACACCACATCTTTTGTAAATTTTACTCCTCGAACCTCGACCAGGGGCCCTCCCCTGAGAAATTGCTCGGGGGAGGATGAGGAAGATCTACGCATGCAGGTGAATACCATCAAGAAAGCTGGCACCTACTAACGGCCACCTGATGAGTATCCAGTGGAAATCAAGAACACTGGCTGAGAGAAGGCAGCGAGATCATGTGCCGTTGGATGTTGAAAAAAGTAGAGACTGTTTGCCTTGATCAGGGAAAAACTATACGCTGGGGCAAATTATATTTGTTCATTAATTTTAGAGCAGAGCAGAATGCTAGAGCTAGCTGTAAGGGCTTTTCTCATCATTCAAGGGGAAAGTAGAAAACTCTATCTCATGATCGTGTAAGAAATTTGACCAGAAATAGAGTTAAGATTTCCCAGTTCCTAGCCTGGAATCCTTCCCTTATTCCAGACTGTCTTGAAGGGTGCCTGGGAGACCTCAAAGAAAGCTGATGACCTCGATGTTTCTGTGATCCCGTCCTCCTTTTCCCCTCATTGTTTTGGGGGGTTGGCAATCTGGACTACAAGGGTCCTCAAACAGTGACCTCCCAACATCCTGTCCAAGGCAGTGGCTACACTTGAAATGGCCCGAGCGCCATTGTCATCACCAGCAAGTGGCTGCTCCGTGGTCAGGACCCTGATGCACAGCAAGATTTTGACGATCGTGGATTTGTTCCATATTGTGCACATCCTCACTGGACTGCAAGCCTGGTGATGTTTGTTAGAAATGACTAACGTGTCATACTTTGCCAAAGAGTTCAATTTTGTAAGACCTTTCGGGTGTTTGGACTGGTTTTTCCTTTCCCTTGGCTCAAAACTTTTTTGAGTTGATTTCAGAATAATCATGTGCTTTGAAAAAGCTGGTGGTCTTAAAGAGTGTGTGCTAATAGGTTTTACAGGAGCAAGGACCATATGATAACTAGATCATTCAAGGTAGAATGATGCTTTGTTCAAGCATATCTCAATCACTTGTATAATAGCACTGAACACAGAAACCATATTTGGCAGAATTTAAATAACGCTAAAAAATTTGCTAGGAAAAAAGAATTTGAAAGACGGTTGTAATACTTAGAAAGCCATCCCCTATGTGGTCCAGTCTCAGGGAGGCATTGCAGTGAATGAAATCTGGTTCAGCAACCAAAATACATTTCAGAATAGTGTAAGCCCTTCACTTCACTTTCTCCAATGCCATAATGGAGACATACAGAACACAGCAATTCTTAAAATCTCCCGGTTCTCATCATCCTTTCCCTGTAACTCTTCTGTACCTATCTCTTCAAATTCCGGCCCCCCTCACACACCCACACACACACACACACACGGACACACACACCTTGCCACCCAAGCCTTGGCTCAAACCTCTTGTCTTAATTCTACATTACTCCCTAGGGAACCAGAAATAGAGAAAGTCCAAGAACATTTGCATATCAGTATTCTTTTTTGTTGTAAAGCAATGCTTTATAAAAGGCCTATGATTAAAAAAAAAACCTTACATAACTCGGTTTCATTAATCATGCAAATATTTTGAATGATTCAGAAATTGTGTGGGACTTTCACACTGCATTAGAAGTTTTAAAAGGTCGAGAAAATATCTCTCTAGGGTTAGTCATTGAACTTCAGCTAAGGGAAGAGTACTGAAAAACTGGGCTGGCCAAGGAAAAAATGTTGCTTCCATTTTACACTTCACCTTTAACATAGACATTTGGACAATGATGATAATGATAACAACTAATACTAAAATAGTGCTTTCTCTATTCCAGATACTTCTCCAAGCACTGATGTTTAATAATTTGTTTTTCATTCATCATAACCCTCTGGAGTATTGCTCCATGTTAGAGATAAGGGCAGTAAACGTCTGAGAGGTGAGGTAGCCTGTCCCGGGCTGTAAAGCTCACAGAGGTAGTTTATGAACCCACGGTCTCTAGCTCCAGAGTCTACAGTCTAGTCATAAAGATAGACATTCAGCACATACACACACAATCAAAACTATAATTTCAAGTTCTGTTGTTAAGTATTAGTATGACCCTTAGGAGATCATCAATATTTGATCATTTTCAACCCACCAATAGCAGTGTCATATGGTTCAAGCTAATACTAGTCAGGAAAAGAAGAAAATGAGTCATATAAAATACAAATCTGCTTAATTTTTTTCAATTGTGACTCATTCATAGAATAAACTTAAGCTTCTTAGCATGGAATAAAGGCTTTGCATGATTTCATCTCTCTTTGTCCTTTGAGCTAAAAGCTGGAACTAGTTACAGTTTCCCCTATTTCTTTTTTTAATCATTCTTATTGTTATTCTATTATAGTTGTCCCAATTTTTCCCCCTTTGCCCTCCTCCACCCATCACCCCCTCCCACAGTTAAATCCCACATCACTGCCCATGTCCATGGGTCATTCATACACGTTCTTTGTCTAGTCCCTTCCCCGTCTTTCCTCCATTACTTCCCCCTCCCCATTCACTTCCAGTCTGTTCCACGTTTCCACACTATTTCATTCCTCAGCTGCTTCTGGCTCCCTTTCCCACCTCACCCAACTATTGTCTTTGTTCCTACTTCACTAGACTAGTGATTCCAGTATGCAGGGATTCTGTAATTCATTCTATATCCCGACTGCCTGCCTCAGAGCCCACAGTAAGTGATCCGGAAAAGGGGTTGGGCAAGAGATCAAGCTGAATATCAGAATCTTAGATGGACAAGAACTCGTCCTTGAAATCTTAGGCCATTGCTCGGTTTCCACATCTGCCCTGGGAACCACAGCATCCCTAGCACAAAAGCACATGGTGGGAAGTTTTTAAGGGTGTATTTAATTCACCCGAATGCAAAATATTTATACTTGGTTTACTTTTGTCGACAATAGGTCAAATGCAGTCTATGGTGGATGCCGTACATTGGTCATTTTTAGATGGCTGGGTCATCAAATCAGTTGACTCACCAGTGAACTTCTGTTGTAAATCCAAGCCTTTGCAGCTGCTCTGAATTTTCGCTGCAGGGATCTGAGACACAGAGTGTGGAGACAATAGGCGTCTTGAGGACACTGCTCTTTGCAGAGATTGAATCCATCTCAGTGAGGTTAGAATAGTTAGCAGATTGAAAATTATAGCTCCATGGTAGCCAAGGCGGAGGGCTAGCTAATGAGCCAAAGTCTCAGTTTTATTATTCTTTATAAAAGGAGGATACACTATGGAAATAGAAACGCTGGAATGTTTATTGGGGGACATCTTATTATGTATGTAAACATATGCACACAAATCCCCGCCCCCACCCTGCATGCATGCACATGTTTTCCTGTCTCAGTATTATGTCATTTCTTTGGAAAGAGAAAGGACAAAGTGCTTTAGAAATTCTTGAATGGAAACCAAAACATTTGGAAATCTTGTTCTCTGAGCTGAGTTTAGCTGACTTTTTCCTCCAAAGAACATCCCCAGAGGTGACTAATAATGGATTTGTAAGGTGTAAGGAATTTGTACAATGTATTCCTACTTGCTTTTTATGAAGGCATATTGCTAGCATGTTAACATATGTTCCCATCAACTTAAGGAGTAGAGTGGTTAACTGCTGCCTAGATGAGGCCAGTTTGTTCAGTTTTCCACTGAAGGAGGTAGGTATTACAGTCCTGACAGCCTATTTTCCAGTGTATTATTATTTTGTAACAGGAAAACACATAGAATTAGACCACAAGTCTGAAACATCACCAAACTCCAAAGTCAGTATATTGTATTTTTAAGCCCAGTTACTGTGTTCTTCAGCTCTATGACTTCTATTTGGTACTGTTACCAGAGAGGGGCCTGGCCCTGAGCAGGTCTGGCCTAGGGCCAACTGTAGTATGTGAGTTACTGACTTCGTGTAGGAAAGATTTCACGACACGAGTCCAGGTGACTAAGAGGATGCATTTATTAAAGCTGCAGTCAATGAAACGGGGAAGGCCTTAGCATAGAAGCAGCAACAGGAGAGCCTGAGCTGGGCTGCCTGAGCTCACTGGGAAGTCAGAGAAGAGGGGCCCTTGGGGACAGGTTCAGGGGATCAGCCTGGGACCAGCTGCCAGCTGCCCATTGCCTTAGAGGTGAGGAGACACTGACCTGTGGGGAAAGAAGTGGGGGAAGAAGAAGGGAAAGGAAATGGTGCAGGCTGCTCCCCAGAGGGAGAGCACACCCTGGGTCCTTTGCCTTGAGGCTTTTCTCTTTCTTGCACACAGGGATCTTAGGGGAGGTCTTGGGGGGATTTCAGTGGCACATTCATCAGTTCTCCAGGTGAAAGCATATTCATTCTTTCAGGGTCATGGTCTCCACTGACTGGTCACTGACGGGACAGGGGGTCTTTAGTCACTGCAGCTGGTTCTGGCATCACCCGCCTGGTTCTGCTGCTTTTCTGGGCCTGGAGCTGGAATACAACTGAGACCTAGATGTTATCTCCCAGACATTATATCTGGGAAGAAAAGGCCAGGGGAGGGAAGATTACCCTGGGGGTGAGGTCCCTTTTTCCCAGTTTTGTCCCCTGCCAGGCACTGGGGGCCTTCTGCCCTGGTGACCATCTGTGCCTGGCTGTAAATTGTTCGGCCCCTGTGTTCAGATGTCTGTCCCAGTTTCCTTTTCCACTTGCCAAGGAATTTTCCTGCCTATCCTGTCTCAGTACCTTCTTGTATTTTCTTTCTTTTTGTTGAAGTTCTCATTGTGTTCATCTGGCTCTTTGAACGCCTTTGTGAGGATTCCTTTCAACTCTTCATCTGGTAAATTACTCATCTCCACTCTGATGTGGAATTTTATCTTGTTCTTTGGTTTGGAACGGATTCCTTTGTTTCTTCATTTTGTTCTCTGTGTTGGTTACTGTGCTTCAGATAAAACATCTACCTCTCCAAGTCCTGAAGGAGCGGCCTCCTGTAGGAGACGATCCTTGTCATTCAACTCTGCCTTAGCTCTCCATTGTCTCTCAGTCCTTTGTGGTTATCCCAGCAGCCTATTTTACTTTAGGGGCTCCTAGTAATCAAGGGTGTGCCAAGATCTGTCAGTGCCCCAAAAGGGAGGATATTAGTCAGCACTGAGATTCAGCCTGATTGGAAGCCAGACCCTCAGGTAGCAGCAACTTTTGAGGTATGCAAATGTATGTACTTCAAATAAATGTATGTTGTGGGACCATGAGTGTAAACCCCGCTGGCCACCAGAGCCAGGCAGTGTGGAGGTGTCCTCTGAGCAGCAGTCACAAAAATTGGGGTTCTGGACAAGTGTATTAGCTCCTTTCTGGGACATATTACTGAGCTGCAGGGAGGCAGAGGGAGAGAGCAAAGATGGTATCCATCTGTCTTTATGACCTGAGAGCACCTGGATAAGCTCCTGGTCGTGTAAGAACCCTGAAGCCTGCCCATGGGGCCAAATCTCGGGGACAAGCACCCAGGAAGCCTCTTTCACGGAAAGAACAGGGGTGTGTTTCAGTTTGTTGTCTGTGCAATGCCCTGGGGGTGGTAGCTTGCTTTGCTGAGAACTGCCCCTCCAATTGTTGTAATCCTGTGAGACCCAAGAACACCAGCTTCCCTGGCCACAAGAGCCAGGTGGTCAGTGGGTATTTCCTGGCTGGTAGCTGCAAAAACGGGGGTACCAGGGGTCTGTCAAAGCTCCCCTCCAGAAGTTACTGGCCTTCTAGAGTGTGGCAAAGGGAGAGAGCATCCCCATGGTGCCTGCCAGGGAAAAGAAGGAAATACAGATGTGTGATAAAATTAGGTGTCTGCACCTCAGGCCCTTGCTTTAAGATTAGCCAATGAGCATCATTCACATAAAGTCTGGACACCTCTGGATTGGCTGCCTCTGTGCTGAACCCCAGTGCTGGTGAACAGACCTTTAAGAGACAGTTTCAGGTCATTATACTCTTGTGGAGGTTTCGGGGGCTCGTCTCTCAGGTGCAGCGGGTCTTTAAGTCGGGTGCCCAACATGGCGTTCGTACCCTTTGCCCTTTAGGTAGAAGCTCTGGGTTTTGAGTTTCCTCGCAGCTGTGGGACTCCGTTCCAGCTAAGGTTCTCTCCCGGCTTCTTACCTGTCTCTCTCCTTCACCTGATGCATAGGGGTGGCGCAGGCAGCTTTCAGTTTCTGTTCAGAGGAAGTTGTTCTACATGTAGCTGCAGCTTTGGTGTGTTCTTGGGAGGAGGTGACCCAAGATCTTCCTACACCGCCATCCTGAACTGAAATCCCCCTATGTCAGTATACTGTGCTCTTCAGAAATACTTATAAAAATTTACCCAATATTCTAAAATTGCCAAAATAAGTATTATGAGCAAATCTTGCTGATCGTAGTAAAATTTTCTCTTTTCCCTTCTTCTTTATCCTGTCCCCATTATAGGTAACTCTTTCCAGTAATAGTGAAAAGGAGACAAAAGGAAAACATTTGCTAAATCAGTAGTCTTCAAGGGTTTTTGCCCATATAACTCCTTAAAAAATATCAAAAACCCATGTATCCCGTCAACTTTTACAGAGCCATCTAAAGATTTTTTGGCAGGTTTTTTTTAAAAGATGGCATTTCCATAGTATTGCACCGACATTTTAAAGTAAAACAATTATATCACTTTTGAATGTACCCAACGAAATCAAAATGCCACGGCAAATTTGATTCCTTCTGGAAGTATCCATTTGTGAATAAGCACATTTTTAAAAAAATCTTTGTATGGTTTCTTTTCTTAAATCTCTTCCATTCTACTTCCATCACATAATTGTATTCTAATGCAAGTGTTTTTTTTATGTCTTAAAACATTTTATAGATCCCAGCATCCTACTCCTCTGCTACAGAAATTGTGAATATAAATTGAAACTGATTTTTAAATTTTCTGTGACCAAACTGCTATTAGATTAAGTTGTTATTACAATTGTTATTTGTATATAATTTGTCAAACATATACATTTTGGTATTCATTACACATAAAAATAAGGTACTATTGGAGATTCCTGTATCCATGGATTTCTATTACAGTATCAATTTTATTTCTATTTTTCATTGGGTTTTAGTGCTGACAACCTTATTCATATAAATATGTAGATGGGACTTGAAAGAGTTGTGTTAAATTGATGTCACCAAATTCTGTGAGTTTCTCCTGAGTTACATGCCAACAATAACAAGTTATCTGTCATCGAAAAAATATTACAGATGATCTATTAGCTGATGACTCCCTTAGGCCATTTTTCAATTTTATTGAAACTGAAGAATTGGAAAACTTAGGGCTTGCAAAAGTTGTTACCCAATCATTGCAGTCATTGACTTTCTCAGGTGTCTGGGAAGTCCTGCAGAGAGACCTCACTCGGACTTCCTAAAGGACTCCCCATTTCTATTCCACTGGGAAGCAGGTTGTTTAACCTAATCATGCTTGGGGAAAATCTAAGCATTGCAAATTTTAATAAATCTTTACAATTCAACAAGTTTTGATCAAATTATTTTACCTAACAATGTACATTGATATATTTTTACCCAAATCTTGGAGAAACTGCACCTTGGAGCTTCTTTGTTTGTTCTGCCTTAATTCCAGAGAGGAGTGGTTGGCTGGAGGTCAGGGATATTTCTTCCGTGCCTAACTGTTGCTTCATAGATGCCTTGGTACCAGGAATAGAATATGGTGAGAGTGTACCTGAGTATTAGAATGACCAGAGAGGTAGGTGTATCCCTCCTGTATACATTTACAAATGTATGCAGACTTTCTTATTCAGATGTCACTGCCAAAAAATTGTACACTTCTTCATGAGGTACACAATTCTCTTTCAAATTACTCTTACTGAATATATAGTTTTCTAATTATAGGTGGGATTCCATTGCATTTTGTAAATACAATGCTTCCGCATACAAATTTATTGATTTTGAAGTATTTATTGTACCTTGCCACCTTACAAATCTAGTCTGTTAATTCTAGTGGTTTCCAAATGATTTCTTTGCATTTTCTAGGTTAACAAAAATATTACATGCAAATAGTGAAGTAACTCTTTGTTTAAAGTATTAAATATTGATGGTGAAACAGAGGAACCTTGCTTTAGGAATTTTTATGGTTTGTGCCTTCAGGATTCCACATATAATGAATAAATGAATGGATTTTTTTTCTTATAACTTGTCCCATAGTTCATGATTGATTTTCATGTAACTGCTTCCATAATTTGACAAAATTTTAAATCTCAAGTTTTCTTGGAAAATTTCCCAACCACTAACATGATGCTATGTAGAGTAATAATGTTTTGTTTTATATATTTATAAATAATTGCTTCAATGGTAAAAATCTATAAGACGCTGGCGTGCTGACTTGCACTGTTACATGAATTAAAACACTACCCTCACCGTCAATCACGGACACACGCAAACACTTTACACAGACGCACATTTGCACACACAAATACCGTGGGTTTAGGACTAAATTTCAAAAAGAATCTCAGGAGCTAGATGGCATGAAAGAAATAAATGTGTGATTATCCACTTCCTATTGTTGAGCTCGGCCTTCCAGATGGCTTACTTTGATTCTCAGCCAGTGATTCTCAGGGTCAGTAGACTTGTTCACCTTCATTTCTCCAAAAAAGGAATGGAAAATTCCCAGGAAGATGGGAACCAAGCAGAGTTTCCATATGCTCTGTTCTAGTATCTAAACATTCACTTTGCTTTATTTATTTACTTATTCATTCATTCACTTAAAATTTATTAATGCTTACTCCAAGCCCATATGCCACATAGCAGAGGCCAAAAAATAAAAAATAAATAACCCAATCTCCAATATGTGGTTTTTTCCATCTTGAATATTTCTGGATGCACTTTGAAATTGTGCTTCTCTCCCTTTTGCTTTTTTGTTTTTAATTACATTTTTTTATTTTGAGATAATAGTAGTTTTCCAAGTAGTTTTAAAAAATATTACAGAAAGATCCCCTATATAATTTTCCTAATTTCTCCTAGTGGTGACATCTTGCAGAACTACAGTGTGATACCCGAACCAGGATATTGGCATCAATGCAGTCAAGTTGCAGAATAGTTCGTCCACCACGGGGGCCCATAGTAGGCTCTTCCAGAGCCATAAACACTTCCCTGCTACCCCTCGCTGTCCCCACTTTACCTCTTGCAACCACTAATCTGTTCTCCATTTCCATAATTTCACCATTTCAGGAATATTATATAAACATCCCTCTAAGCAGAGGAAGAGGAATAAGGAACACTGCCCCCTTCCTACCGGTGGGCGTAGAATCCAAGTTCCTAATTTTTCCCCCATTGACACTGATAGGTATGCGTATCAAGGGGTCCTCATTACTGCTGGGCGTGGATGGACGTTCTGGCTCTTTGCTAGGCCTCCACGGAGAGCACCCTGGCTGGGAAAGCTAGGAGTGCCCCACCATGGTGCCCCACATGACCTCCACTGGCACTACAAGGAGGGCACCTCTTTACTGCTTGGTGGTGGTGGCAGCCCTGACTTTCCTAGATGAGACCACTCCAGTGGGGAGGGAGGTGGGAAGGGGCCCTTTGTAACTTCTGGGTGCATGTGGAAGGGAGACACAACCCTCACCCCTGTGGTCTCCATTGGCATGAAAGACCCACCTGTCTTACTTGGCCTCTTTCTCTGATGCTGCTCAGGCAGAGTCGTTGGGGTGCTCACCAGAGCTTTATGAGAGTAGAAGTCTAGACTGCACTTGGCCTCTGCCTGGCATGGCTGAAGTTGGGCCACCGTGTTTTCCGTGGTGTTTGGCTAGGGTAGAGGAGTTGATAGAACATCTAAACATGTTCTATCTTGCTAGGCTGCTCTTTTCTTTATCCTTTCGCTACAGAGAGCAGTGTTTTGTTGTTTGGGGTTGTTTGTTGTTGTTGTTGTTGTTTGGTTTTTTGGTTCATTTCATTGGTGTTTTGGAGTTGTCAGCTTCTTCAGCTTTCAGCCTGGGATATGCGAGGAAAAAGGAAGCCCAAGGAACTCACCGTCATGTCAGGCTTTGGACCTCAAGGTCCCTCCCTGGTCTGCCTTTTCATCATGCCAGTTTATGTTTGTTTATATACAACATCCAAGGTTTTCCATGGTACTTATCAGCAGGAGGCCTGAGGAGAAGTATATCTACCCATCTTCCTGGAAACAGATTCCTCTGCTTTTGCGTGCATCCTTTCTTCTCTGTTGACAGATTTTTCCATGGTGATTCTATCAAGCCAACAGAGGTACTGCTCTTTATGTGTTAGTTAGGGACACCCTCTGTGGAAGCATGGTGAGCTCAGTTTATCCCATATCTCATGTCCCATGATGACTTTTATAAGACTTACAGAGAAAAACATAAACACGATTAAGCAGAAACATCAATTAATCCAAGTTTCTCAATCGTCCTTATCTATAGGGATCGGTGGGAGTGAGTGAATCACACCATGTGTGTGAGAATGAAATATTACTGTCTTCATAATTACTCCCCAAAAGGCATTCAAAGTGATCTTGACCCCTTAACTTAAAACATTGTCATTGTTCTTGTTGTTTTAAGGGTAAACTGCTGGCTTTTGAATGTGGCCTGTTCAGCCTGGATGGTTCTAGTACTCACTTTCCTAGCTTCTCCCCTCTGTGCTCCAGCCAGAGTGCACTTTTGTTTTTTAAGCGTGCTCTCTCTCTCGCCTCGGGGTCTGCACATATTGGTCCCTCTGTCTGGAATGCCATCGCCCTGCTTCCACGCCTCCCCTCACTTCTGTTCGTGGTTCTGGTCTCACCTCTGAAGTCACTTTGACCAAAAACCTTACCTGACCACTCCACACCTGCCTCAAGGCTGGATAACATCCTGGTGCTTTCTCTCTTTTAATCACCTGCGTAAGACTAGAGTGGTCGTCAGGATACAGGTGGAGTTCTAGCTTACTCTCCTCTGTGTCCCCATGACCCCTGTCCCTGTCATTTCCTTCTCATCCCTACAGAGGGTCATGCAATTTTAGTTTTAAAACTACTTGGATACAAACACGATCCCCCTTGTTGCTGTGATGGGAAATGCAATTCTCCAATGGGTTACATAACTGAGAGAAGGTCAGACACTGTCAGAGCTATAATAATTAGCAGAATTCTGATCCAAGCATTCCCACTTGATCCTTCGCACCACGCCCTACATTAACGGGTGAAACAGGACAAAGGTGGTGGCGTGGTGAAGTTTAATGTGTTGAAGGCCTGCAGTTTGCCAAAGCAAAATACTTGCAATTTTATTTACCCAGAGATTATTCAGAAAATAATCCAAATACTTTAATACGGGAATGTGGAGGGGGAAATTACCAGCTGAGCGGAGGACTTCAAGGGGCAGTGGATTAGACCACACAGACCACCAGAACGAATGCCGGGTGGAAGGGATCCTTTTGAACCAGGTTTTACGGAAACGACAGAAGGAAGTCATTTAAATATATTGGTTAGCTCCTTTAACACTATGTATCGAATATCTTCTAGGGGATTTGGAAAGTGTGGTTGCTGTGCAGCACTTGCCTTAAAGTAGCTTATTATGAAGTAGAGCTGTCGTTGCCACAGAGAAGTCAGCGTGTGTGAGGTGAACCGAGAACTGTGGTTAATCCCGTGCTAAGCAGCTGATAGGAAATGAAAATAAAAATGACGTGGCATACATGATGCACAGAATGCTGTCGCTATGCAAAAGTACTTACTTCTAGTTATGGTGGTGATGGGATTTGAACTGAGCTTGAAAGATAGAATTCGGACCGTGAGAAGTGGGTGGAGTGCTGTGGCGAATGGAAGTGCGGACTTGTGATGGGACTGGGGAAGTGGGAAAGTAGGCCAAATCTATGATGTGGTGGGATTTGGGGACCAGATTGTCCTGGGGCTTGAATTCCAGGTTACAGATGGCCTTTGGTTAATGGATAACTGCAAGCCATTGAAGATTTTTGAGCAGGAAAGTGGCACAATCGGAGCCTTGTTGGAGGGATTTTAATGTGGCACCTATGGCCAGAAACAACTGAATGTGCAGGAACCTAGAAGAAGAGGTTGTAGGTATGGAGGTAACAGAATCAATCAAGTTATAAAATGATGTTTTAAATTAGCACAGCGACAATGGACATGGAAAACAGCAACTGATAGAATCCACATTGCCAAACCCTCAAAGACCTTAAAATCTTATGGAAGTAAGGTAGAGGAGATAGGAAAGACAAATACCAACGTCAGCTGTGGCCTGACACTTTACTCCTAACTTACCTCTTTATCGCAAGACCCAAAGGGAAACAAGGTTGTCAGCAAACACCAGACCGTGCTGAGAATCTTTCTTCCTTTCTGACTGCGAAGGTCAAGTGTTTATGAGGTCCACTGTGTGCATTTTTTCTCGTTCCTTAGGACAAGCTAATACTCAACGGATATGCATCAGTACAGTTGTAAAAGCTGTTATAATATTGAAATCGTATTTCAATCTTGAATGTCCTGAGTCCCTTGAATCCCCCTTTACTGCCCTGGCCCCTTTTCCAGGTCCCCTGGCCTGTCCCGCAGTCCAGCACGGTAGAGGTCACATCTGGCAGGTACGCGGGCGCGCTGAACTCTGCTTGATGCCATGGCTGCGGTATGTTCTCACTGATGAACGACCATGCCATTCTGGGTTCTAACACGGAATATTACCCCTAGTGTGGATGAAGTGTTCTCCCAGAAGGTTCTCCGGTTTCTTTAAGCAAATAGACTTCTGTTGGGCCTACACATGTCTGAATCTCAGGGACAGATCTGCCCTGGGTTTAAGTTGAAACCTTGTTGCACAGAAATCCCCAGGACTTCACACTTAAATGATGATCAGTCGGTAATTTTGAAAACCGTAATGCCCAGGGCTAATTGCAGTATAATAAGATATGTACTTTTATTCCTGATGATGGGAATATAAAATAATATGACAATTGGCCAATGAGTTTGAAAAGTTAACATTTGCCTAAAGTTTTTAATGGACGAAAGATATAAGAGAAAAATATGGCCCTGATGGATGTGGCTCAGTTGGTTGGGCGTCATCCCAGAAAGAGAAAGGTCACCAGTTCGATTCCTGGTCAAGGTACATGCCTGGGTTGCAGGTTCAGTCCCTGGACAGGGCACATAAGAAAGGCAACCAATCGATTTTTCTCTCTCACACCGATGTTTCTCTCCCTCTCTTTCTTCCTCTCTCCCCCTGCCCTCTAAAAATGAATAAAAATAAAATGTTTAAAAAATATATGATGGGTGAAAAGTTGTTTATAATTTTAAAAAATTGGAAGCAACCTAAATACCAAACATTAAAAGAAATGTTAAACCAGAGTGGTTTACCCTATAGTAAATTTTAATTTCTTCATATGATTCTGAGTTATTAGCTATTTTAGAAAGAATAAATAAAGATAATTCTAAAATCTCCAGAGGCCTCTCCTAAAAGGGCTTGCACATAGAGTTTTAATTTTATTTATTTTATCTTTTAAAGATTTTATATATTTATTTAGAGAGAGGGGAGGGGAGGGAGAAAGAAAGGGGGAGAGAAACACTGATGTGTGAGAGATACATCAACTGGTTGCCTCTCACAAGCTCCCAGCTGAGGGCCTGGCCCGTAACCCAGGCATGTGCCGCAACTGGGAATCGAACCTTCACCCTTTTGGTTCACAGGCCAGTGCTCAATCCACTGAGCCATACAAGTCAGGGCCCACAGAGTTTTAATTTTAAAACTCAGGACGATCTCACATTCCTCATGCAGACAGTAGACACCTTAAGACAATTAGGAACACAGAGTTTTCAATGGAAAAGAATTTGCCTACGTATTCTATACTCAGCCAGGTTGCGTGTGTGTGTGTGTGAATATACGGGTATGTGTGTGTGCGCACATATATTAATTCTTAACATATGACATTAACTTGGCTGATGCATTCTCTTTTGGACACAGTCTTCTGAGGGTTTTGTTCTTTGGTTTTTGATAGACTTGTCCTAATCCATCAGTAATCTCGTTTCTGATCTGAGCAGGTGTTTACGTTTACAACAGGGTGTCCTGCGGCTCGCTATGGCTCCACAGTGTTGCTGAAATCCACAATTTTCTCCCCGTCGAGTCGTCTGTATTCCAGCCAAATGAGCTCAGCAATTGCAGGGCGATTGGCAGGATGCTAATTCATTACACACACATTCGGATGTGTAGAATCCAGGGCAGTTACAAGCCTCCTCACCTAATTCATTGATGAAAATAGAAAGCATCTTGGCTGTCTAATAAAAAAAAAAGGTGTGTGGCGGGGGTGGTTCTGGTATGTATGTCTAGGACCTTGTCTTATATTTGTGAAAATATAAGCCTTAGAGAAATTGGTTCTCTTTTAGTTCGGTGAATTGCTATGCTCAAAATTCTAGCGTAACTATTTGTAGGAGCAGATTCCTTATTCAGAACAAATCCATAAAGTTGAGAAAGAGTATAATATTGTAATAATGGAGAGCCTTTCTCTGGGGGCCCAGATACCTGCTCGGTGTCCTACTAAGATCTACCAGGACCCAGGGCTTTTGAGGTGCACAGCTCCTGGATACCGTTATAACCTACATGAGTGAGCACCCTTGGAGTTGGGTCGGGCACAGCGTGCAGGCAGCTGATGCAGCTGGTCCTCTGAGCAAGGAACAAGGGCTCTTGATATGTCTAGAGATTTTTGAAAGATTCATCTTAGATTTTGAATAGGGTGGAATTTTATGAAATATAAGTTATTGTATAACATCATATTAACTAAAACAGTCTTCTAAGGAATTGATGTTGAGTGGGTAGGACAAAGAAAATGAAGACTTCTTTGTGTTTTACAAATTCCAAACTGGTTGATGTTGTAATTTACTTCAGTCAAAGAACTGAGTTACCAGCTGAAGAATAACCTCATGTTAGCACAACATGACAACTTTCAGAATCACGCTTCCAGTAATAGTAGCTGGTAACCGCCAAAATGTTTCTGAAAAGAGAAAGTGCTTATTTTAACAACAACAAAAGCAGCAATTAAGAAATAATATTTGGTTCATGTCCAGGAAGGAAACATTTCATATTAAAAGGAAAAAAAAAAACATACCCTAGCTGTTTACCACCACTTCTGAAACTCATTCAAACCACGGTCTGTTTCGTCTTTTGCCTGGTTTTAGATGAGGAATTTTCCCCTTTGGGAATCAGAGAGGTTGATTACACCTCTCCCACTAGAATTGTGCAATGCCTTTAAATAGTTCTAAAGTCTGTTTTCCATTATCATGATGAATTTCACAATATATTTCCAAATGTGCTTTTGTATATTTTTATCCAAAACACTGTTCTCCAATGTTGTAAAATCTTGATTACTCCAAAGGTTTTAGAGAGTAATAGTGTAAGATGAGTTCCTTTTTATGTGTATTATTTTAGAATTAATTATAAAACCTGTAGACATAGTCTGACAGCTGATATGGTAGGGTGTTTTTAAGGTCCTTTTTAGTCTTATTCTAGTCATAGAATTGTCCAGTGTTAGCATTGGAAATGTCATACACATCGCTCACTGTAACTTCTGTATTTCGTAGGAAGAGAATACAAAGTCACTTGCCTGTGACCCAGAGCTTGTTAGCGGGAGAGCCAAGCTCGCAACTCAGTTGTCTTGACTCCAAGTCCAGTGTTCTTCTGCTTCACCCTGTTGTTATTCTCCCTGACTTGAGTCCCCCTCCAACTGACCGCCCTCCGCCTTCCACGGGAGCTTGCTTTCTCTTGCCCTCCTGTGACTGGGTGACTGCTGGCTCAGGCAATGGGTTCTCTACGTTATTATCAGTCTGTGAAATACGTCTGCATTTCCAGAAGCCAGACACATCCTCAAATGTCTTTCTCTCCCCTCATATTTACTAATAGTTTGCTCAGATACGGAATTTGGGCTTTGTGATATTTTCCCATGTAGCTGTATATCTTTTTCCATTCTTTTCCCTGAAATAGGTTTTTGTACAGAAGAAATAAAATGTTTGTTTTATTTTCCCATTTGTAAGTATCTTGTTTTTCTTACCTAGATGCTTATAATACTTACCTTTATCCTGGGTATGAATCACTTTTTATTAATGATTCTTTTTACTGCATCCAAAAACAACTTTAATGTTGCTGTTATAATTTTTATTTTCTTTTCTGTTTGTGCATTTGTCTTGATCATTTTCTCCTATAGCTGCTGATTTCTGTTTAAGGAGACCACGTTGTCTTTACAACTGCACAACTATTTACTGAGCTTTTTCTAGAAAAAAATATTCAGTAGTATGAATAATTCAATAGTAATTCAAAGTTTAATAATATGATGCTGTAATATTCCCTTTGTGCTCAAGTACTTTTCATATATCATTATAATTATTTTTAAAACATTTCTCTTATTCTTAAATAGTGATAGATCTACCAAATTCTGGATTTTTCTACTAAAAATATCATGGGAAAATATTATCTTCTGTCTTGAAATATAATCAAGAATTTTAGAAGCATGGTTTTTTCCTATTTATTACATTATGTTGTGAATCTTATCTTTCAATAATGATCATTTATATTTTTAGCATGTTCAGTGATTAAAACAAGGACTTTTGTATCCAGGAAACCCCGATTTGAGACCCAGCACCAGCAGTAGGAAAGAACATGGCCTCTGGATCTAAATAGTCTGGGTTCCAGTCCCAGCTCTGCCACCTACTCACTGTGTGACATGGGCAGGGATTTAACCTCCTAGTGCCTTCGCTTTATAACGTGGGATCAATGTCATTAGTTCCTTCATAGGTTCTTAAGATTAAAAAGGTAATATTTATAAAATGGGTAGAACAGTCTTTGGGACATAGTAAGTAGTGCATAAATATTTGCTTTAAATTCTAACTCCAGCCTTCCTTTTCATTTTGTTGTAAACCTAAAAAAAAAGCCTTTAAAAAAATAATTAAGCCAGAGCTTATCTACCCACACATAGGCCTTAAAAGACAATAGGAAGAGGGAGTGTGCTACCATTTAAAAATATTCAACTTGCTAATTAGGAACAAGATAAATGTGATTTTGAATTTTTGTCATAAAAATTCACCAATAAATCTATGTTATGGTCTAAATAAAATTCTAGCTCTGCCTCTTGCCAATTGAGTAACTTTAGTCCAGTCATCCCCTGTCTTTAAGGCTCCATTTTCTCATCTTTAAAGTGGACATAATACAATGAATTCATTCAGGAGTAACAATAAAAATCATTAGTTGTATTAAAACTGGGAGGATTCACTGAGACAGCTTACATAAGATGTCATGCACATGACTTGGTTGTTACTGTTTTTAAATAATCAAACGCATGCTCAGCTGGGCCACATTGAACTGACCTACCTGAGCACTGCAAGTCTCTTTATTCCGCCATCTCTCAGTTATTGAGTTCTTAATTTTGAGTAATTGTATAGATGTATAACTCCAGAGAGAGTAAGTTACAAATTCAAAGTCACTTTGTCATTGCAAAAGGAGGCTACCAAACAAAGTCAATTAGATCCTGCCTTTAATGTTTTTTTTTTTTCCTTGAGCCTGGGAAAAGCAGGGTCTTAGTTCTTTTTGCTTCAAAGGGCCTTATTTCCCAGTAGTTGAATTATTTTCCTCAAGCCCTTCACTTTCACCTGTCCTTTGTCAAGGGCTTTGAACTGAAAGTATGGACTAAGTGTTTTTTTGCATTTCTAGTTCTCTTTGGGGAGGGGGGAGGGGGGAGGTGAAGCTACACAGATTGGGGCAGTATAAGAGAATATGGAACATACCATATTATGAAGATTTTTATATGCATCCAGAATCATTCATTCCTTTCAATCCCTTTGTGTTGCTATTTTGAGTTTTCCCACAAAAAAGCCCGGCATAATATGTTGTGTTGTGCTGTAGTTATAACTAATTGTGGGACAGAAGAGGCCACTTCATAATTTACAAATAACAGACTGCATCATTCTTTTTTAAAAATTTGGTTTCTGTCCTTGCTTAAATTATATGATTTTTACTACGAAATGCTGTTGTTCAGTTTTTCCCCCCTAATGAGTCTCAAAACTGTTGCTAACTCTCAATTGATGCACCCATAAAACGGACTTCCCGGCCTGCCCACAGCTTGCCCATCAGGGACGTACAAACCAGAAGGCGCGCCAGGAGGAATCAGCACCTGCCTTCCGTGTCCTGATGAAAATCACACCTCTCCCCCCGGAAGTACGTCCCCTGAAGACTGTGTCTGCAAGGAGGGCTATCGGGCATCTGGCCAGACCTGCGAAGGTAAATCTCCCCACATTGGCCAATAGGAAATAAAAAAGTGGATCTCTTCGAGGGAAGTGTTGCTGATGTTTTCATCCAATTCATTTGTAATAATCTTTACTATTTCTCTCTCTAACTTGAGGTGGGGGTGGAGTCTTTCCTCTCATTAAGTAGCATTTCTTAGCACTGAACACACCTATATCTCGCTGCAGAGAAAGGGGATCTGAGCCAGGAGCAATATAACTATGAATCCAGAAAGACTGACTACTTAGAAAAGATCTAAAATGACTCTAAGAGAAAAAAGCCACAAATTTAACAACAAATTTAAGTAACAAAAGAGTCAGTTTGGGCCCTGGTGATAGTTAAATCCATTTAAAGAAAATATTTTTATAAGTAAAATGAATTAGTGTCATTCATATCAAGATGGAAAAACATTTAATTAGCCCGGAACATGTATCGTACAAGAAGCTGTGGCTCTTAGGATTTGTGGCAGGCACCTTGCGCTGGCCTTACTTGTTCTTTATGTCATGCCACCTTCATTAAGAAGGAAAATAGCTAATGACATAGGAAGGTCGAGAACTGGAAGATCTTGTATCCAAATATACATCAAAATAAATGTTTAAATCATAAAATAGTATCTGTTTTTAAAATTTAACTGGGAGAAATATCCAACAGAAGTGAGATGTAAGGGTCTTCTTCCAAACAGGCACTGAGAAACTCACGTGCAGTAAATGGGAACACTGTGGGAAATTTAGCCATATACATAAACGTCCTCGTAACCCAAAAACTGGCGGTGGGGGAAGCTTCACAGACAAAGGCTAACTTTGCTTTTTAACTCTATTTTTACAAATGGTAGTCGTCCACTGCCCTGCCCTGAAGCCTCCAGAAAACGGCTACTTTATCCAAAACACTTGCCGCAACCACTTCAATGCAGCCTGTGGGGTCCGATGTCACCCTGGATTTGACCTCGTGGGAAGCAGCATCTTCTTGTGCCAGCCCAATGGTTTGTGGTCTGGGTCGGAGAGCTCCTGCAAAGGTATGCAAACTGCCAGTTCGTGCTGTTTATTGATTGTCTTGCTTGGGTTCCTTAACTTAAACTCTCATGGGCCAGTGAGTTCTTTGTTTCTTTTGATTTCATAGACAGCAGGCCACGGAATGAGAAAAAAGTTATAGAAAGTTTGAAGTCAGAACCACTAAGTTCAATTGACCCCATCATTATGAGCTATGCCCTTTGTATTTCTTTTATGAACAAGCAAAGGAAGGGCCTGCCTGCGAAGGAAATGGAAAATTTTTTAAATTGATGTGACAGAGAGAGAGAGAGAAACATTGATTTGTTGCTCCATTTACTTATGGATTCATTGGTTGCTGCCTGTATGTGCCCTGACCAGAGATTGACCCCACCACCTTGGCATATTGGGACGATGCTCTAATCAACTGAGCTCCTCTGCCAGAGCACCCAAACCTCAGATTTTAAGCAGCCAAGACTGGATGCCAGGGGAAGTTTTGGGACAATCAGAGCGAGGGCTTCGGTGGCTGCTGGGATTGCATGACTTGGGGGACCACGCCAGTATCCTGCAGGAGGAGCAGTGAGCTAACGTACCCATCTCCAGCCTTCACTTGGAGTAGCAGCATGCTGGAGGGAGTGGGAATTTGCTAAAGTGAAATCTCAAAGTGCACAGTCAGGCCCATAGCCCTGGGGACAGTGCCTCGGGTGGAACCTAAGGATCCACATCAAATGCCAGAGAAACAACAAACAGAAGGTGCCTCCAGTCACCTCCATTCTTGCCATCTCTGTGACCAACTTTCCTACCTCTTACAAGTGTTGCACAGGCAACTTCCCAGGGTGTCACAGGCAGAAGGCTATGTGAGAAAAGGTAAGAGGGGAACAAGATGAAGGACTTGGGAATCCCTGTCCCTGCAGCGTCTGAATACAGTATTCACCCCCTACTTAGGGTTGCCAGATAAAATACAGGACACCCGGTTAAATAGGAGTTTTAGATAAACAGCAAATAATTTTTTAGTATAAATCCCATACCATTCCCTACTTGCTGACACAATGAATGGACATAGTTGAGAGCCAAATGAATAAATTAGAAAATCAACTCACGGAATTCTGAAAATAGAGCAAAATTTCAAAGATCAAAAAATATATATATAAAAGGCTAAAGAGGCAAGAGAATAGTCACAGGAAATGGACTCTTCTTATACTAGGAATCTCAAAAGAGAATGGAGTAGAGGGGAAACTGTAACAGGAGTTTAAATAATACATCCGTAATCTGAAATCTTGAAAATATACACAACTAAAATCTTTGCTGTTCAGTTTAAAATCATTTGCTATGTGCCAGGAAAAAAATCTTAAAAACAGGTCCGTGTCTGAAAATAATCTTAGTGAAATTTCTGAGTGCCCTGGAAGAAGAGAACATTTTGCTTGTTTCACAGTTAGAAGTAAATAACATTACCTACAAAAGAAAAAGAATTAGACTGACCTGGAGCCCCTTATTAGCCATTTCAAATATTAGAAGATAAAGGTATGTTTCTAGGATTCTGAAAGAAAAGCATTAGACCATAGATTTCTAAACTCAGACAAGCTACTTTTGATGTGGAAAAGCAAAGGGGAGACATTTTCAGTCACATGATCTCAAATGGTAAAAAGTCACATCCCATTACTGAAATAATTACATCAACAGTAAAAATAAAGGGGGAAAACCTCTTAGAAATATACCTAGTCAATAATATTGTAACAACCATGTGTGGACGGTGCCAGGGGGGTACTGGAAATACCAGAGGGAACGATTTGTCTAGGACTGGCCGGGCACTATGCTGTGTACCTGAAACTAATTCAAAAATAGTATTGAATGTAAACTATAGTTGGAAAAAAATAAAAAGAAATTTAAATTTAAAAGAAATGTTCCTGTAAAGTCAGCAGTTAAAATTTCTACCGCTACACCCTGACCGGCGTGGCTCAGTTGGTTGGGTGCTGTTCCGCAAAGTGAAAGGTCAAAGGTTCAGTTCCTGCTCAGGGCACATGCCTGGGTTGTGGATTTGGTGCCCTGTTGGGACATGTATAAGAAGCAACCGATTGATGTTTCTCTCTCACTTCGACGTCTCTCTCCCTCTTTCTCCCTTCCTTCCCCTCTCTCTAAAATTAAATAAAATAATATATTAAAAATCTCTACCCTTTCTCCCAAAGACTTCATGGTACAGGGGGGAAAACATGGCGTTTTAGCTTTCCACTTACTGGCCTTCCAGAGAGAGTGAGAAGAGTAGGCAGACAACCCCTATAGAACAAGGACGGGCCTTGCCTCTTACCCTCCACAATCCACATCCCGAGCCTGGCATCCTACAGAAGAAATGGCCTCGCCCTCACAGGAAGGCATCCCTTTGTTCCGACAGCCTTGATTGTTCAATCATCCTGCCTTTGCTTTTGGTCCCAATAGACAAACCCTCCCCATTGCCAACCTCCTCAGCTTGGCAGGATGACATTTAAGCTCTGTATGTGCATCCACAGCCCTGTCTTCTGCTCGTTCTAGGCCTTGTGCACTGTGTGTCAGGGAAGGACAGGAAACACACCATGCGTGTTACGGGAAAAGGCACTGACTTTAGGAATCAGGCTGTATACAATTTTGGAAGGGTCTGGAAAATGGAAGTCGCAGAAGAGAAGTTGGAGTATCAGAGAAATTAACTGCCAGCTTAGTCTGAGAAACCAAGCCTGCCCAGCTCCTGACACAGAACCACAAGGGAGGAATCTGCTGGGGAGTCTAAGAGAAGCTTTACCTCTGTGTAACCACATCCTGATGCTCCACAGCCAAGAACATGGCTGTGAGCCTGGGGCCCCCTTTGGTTAACACTCAGAGGTCGAGATGTAGGGTGGAGGCAAGCAAAGACAAGCTGGGGCCCACTGGACACATCTGCCTTTGTCCATCATTGAGTCCACCATTGAGTCCAAATCTAGTGCAAGCTCTTCTTTTGACCAACCCTAACCTGGTCCACCTAAGGGGATTCTGACAAGGTGTTTCCCAGCTGAGCCAACTTGCTACACTACAGCCCACCACACTTACTTTTGTTACTTAACTCGTCTGTCAGCTCTGCTGTGAGTTCATTACAAGCACAGAATGCATCTTTTCCCCTTCAGTGCTTGCTTATGCCTCTGGCGAATGACTGGAAAACTTGAATTGAAGAAATACACGTTAATAATGCCAACAAAAGAAACATTCAAACCTGTAGAAAAATTTTGTGAGTTTATTTAAGCCAAACTGATAACAATTGCCTGGAAGCCAAATCTCAGTACCTTGAGAAATGCTTGGAAGGTCTCCAGTCTGGTGGGAGATGGTGTCCTGAAAAGAAGGGAATTATCTTGACATTCCAAAGGTATGTTATCTTAGATGCAAAAAGACTACAGACAGGCTCAGTCAAGGTAAAGACTGACTTTTGTTAGGGAAAGATACCAGCCTAAGACCTGTCTACCTGCCATGAACTGCTTTTATTTAGTGAGTTTTCATTTCAGACCATCCTTTGTGGTTACTTTAGGTCTCTGAGTTTGTAAGCCCACCATGTAGCCCCTCCCCCGCAAGCTTAGGTTAATATGTCAGGTTAATATGTGGCCCCTTTTCCCACAGATCTTCCCCAGATCCCTTCAATTTCACCCCCCCGCCCAAAGCTACTACCTAACTACCAGTGTACAGAGTTATCCTATTGAAGATACTTCCTTATTCAGATTCTTCCTCTGGCTCCTCATTCATGGGTTTAGTTAGTTGAGGTATTGTTCTGTTAAACACATACCGTAATTCATTAATTCTAAAACACTTTCCCCCCACATTTCAATATCTCTGAAACTGAGATGTACCTTAATACCAATGGCGTTAAATTTTTTTATAGGTGTTATTAAAATATTTCTGTATCAGTGGCACATAAAATTGTGTGCCTTACAATTTGGGCATCTCGAGTTATACGGAAACTGGCCATTGTGGAGGAATCCACTTCTGTTCCAGGGCGGGTATTTTGGAGTGATATTTACAGATCTAATTCAAATCTAATTATGAGGCCGGAGAGTAATCTTAGTTTATTTTTTCTTGAAAACCTTTCTAAAATTGAGGCTGAAAGACCAGTGTAAAATATAAAGCTTTTTATAAATTTAATGTTACATCATTAATGTTTTGTAGTGTTACATACTAATGAATGGGCTTGATTCTTACTCCTCCCATGTACTCTCCATAAGGATTTACACTCTTTTTAAGTATTATCTGAATTATGCATTTCTTTACAAACTAGCAAGGATTCCTTGGTGGTTTCTCAATAATTACTAGATATGCCACAACACCATAGTATATTAAATGTTGTGATAGTATTTGTTCTGAGAAAAAGGTTTAAACACCAAGGAGAAGCCTATATTTAACATCAGACTTATTTTATTTTTAGTGTAGATCTATCAGAATCTTGAGATTGACAGACAGTGTGTGTCTGGAAAAAATCTAATTAGTCTTTAAAATAAAAAACAGATCAGGGTCTTACAATTTTCTATTACACAGTAGACTGACCGTCCTCTAAAAGACTAAATCGCTGTTCTCTAAAAAGAATAAGTAAATATTTAAGAATTGCTTTAACATGAATGCAAGGCAAGAAACATTTATTGCAGAGTTTTTCAGCTTGTTGCAATAAAAAAATGTATAAGTTGAAACTAAAAAATGAGCATGTTCCTATTAAAAATGATAATAAATAGTTATTCTTGATTGAAAAGGAGTGTAAAATGTTTAAGACTAAATAGGAACTCAGCCTTTGTTTTCCCTGAGGAACAATGAAAAGCTATTCAAACAACACTTGAGAAGCAACGTAATTTGCATGTTATGAATTTACCAACTCTGATCTACTGCCAGTGCACTTGGGAGATACTATAAATCCATTTTTTCTCAAGTTGAAAAGCCAGAGTGATTCAAGCAGTATATTGACTCTAAAAGCAGTTGTTTAATAATGGTTTTTTAGATTTTATACATCTTTATCATAGGAATTTATCTTATTCATCTTTTTTTAAAGATTTATTTATTTATTTTTAGAGAAGGGAAGGGAGGGACAAAAAGAGGGAAACATCGTTGTGTGGTTGCCTCTCATGCGCCCCCTACTGGGGACCTGGCCCACAACCCTGGCCCACAGCCCGAGACTGAGGATAGAACCAGCGACCCTTTGGTTCACAGGCCAGCACTCAGTCCACTGAGCCGCACCAGCCAGGGCTCTTATTCATCTTTGAATCCCACCTGGCACCTGGCACTGTGCTACACATGATGGTCACACTCAGTGACAGCTAAAAGGCAAAAGGTTTGGAAGGCAAAAGATTTCTACTCCGTTGTCATTAATGCTTGCCTCTGTTTCACACCATCCCAGGGATTGATAAGCTAGGGTTTCTGGGTAACCTTTCATCTAATTGTTGAATTTTCTGTAAGGAGTAATCAATCCTAAACATATACTTAGAGTGGCCAGTATTTATGCTCTGCTGACTAATACACTTGAATTGGTTCCTTCACAACAGACTCTGTCAAACAGTGGCTTTGGTGGAACGTGCACTGAATATTTGCCCCAACTTTCTTTCCTATTATTTTAAAGCTAAACTTTTATCATAAATCAACATGAGCTTGATATTAAAAATTGGCAGATGCAGAAAACTAGAAGAAAAATACATCTTACTCAGAGTCCCAATAAAATTCTTGAGTCCAAATGATTCTGTTCAGAATGTTTAGAGATCGCTATGCTGTCTTCTGGCTCTAGGGTTGCAGTAGTGCTGTCTGAGAATACACTGCTTTGTTCTTTTCTAGGGGTTGTTTTTGGATTTTGTACAATGTGTGATGCTTGTAGGATTATACCTGTAAGCCGTTAAAATGATTATATGTGCCCATCCTTTGGCCTATTTAACAGGAATCCACTCTGTTCCTCTCCGTATCTGTTTATGATGGAGTCATGTACCATCTGACTGACAGGGTCCGTGCTACAGCCCCCCCCACCTTCTTCTCCTTTCCCCTCCTGCTATTTTACCTTCCCCTCCCTACTCTTAGGCTTCTGCTTTCTTCCCATCTTCTTCCTGTTCTCTCTTCCCTTTCTCTTCCTCTATTCCACCTACCTTTTCCCTTTTCCTGCCTTTTTTCTTCACCTTCTTCTCCCCTCTCCTTATTCTTCCCTGTTTCTTTCCCCATTTTTCTTCTCCTTCTCTTGATTGGAAATCCTGATTGGAGCAGGTCTAAGTTAGAACTAATGGGGAAGGAGTGTAGAAAGGGTATAAACACTTTAGAAATGATTTTATCTAAAAAAGAAAAATAACACACAGTAGTTTGAAGACCCCAGTAAGGTACAGAAATTGATGCAGTTGAGGCTCTGAAGGGACTGATCTGGGAAGATAGAAAGCTGCTGTCAGAGAGTCGGATACGTGGATTGGTGGTGGCAAAGTCTAGTGGGTAAGGCAATAGAGAGGAGGCTGAGATCGGGTGAAGGATATGGTCACTGGAAAAGGGGAAGTGAAAAATATGACTCGAGGATACTAGATTAATCATCTATATAGATAATGGAATCACCAACGTGTGTGTGTGTGTGTGTTGAGAGAGAGAATGAATGAGAATGAGAATGAAATCTTCAAAGAATGAGAAGTGGCCCAGAGGTCAGCAGACAGTGGTGGGGGAAAGGATGTTGGGTATACAGTGCGATTATGCTTTGAAGGAGCAGGAGGTTTTTAGGAGGAAGGGAAAGAAAATGGTCTGGGAAGGCAATAAAGGGCAAAGACGGTACCTCTGTTAGCTATAGGCCCTGACTATAAGAGACAGTGAGATTTTGATTAGGATAAGAAAGTGAAAGAAGAGTTCAGAAGGGAAGTTCAGGATATGAGGGGATTTACTGGACACCGACCTAATATGTATTCCAGAGGGCAGATGCAAGAGTTTGTGAGTTAGATTTGAATCAGGGCTGCATGAGGATGACTCTGGTAGATGAGGGATGCCTTTGGAGCCTTGGGCTTCCTAAGAGATTGTCATGAACAGAAATACAGGGCCTCGTGGAAGTAACTGATATGGACTCCAAGACACATGGAGTTTTGGTGGGCTGGACAGTGAGGGAATCTTGCCAGGGGAGCTCAGAGCACAGAATCATTTGGGAACCTACAGAAACAGCAGCAGTTCAGTGTTCTCTTGTAGCTTCTCTGGTGTAGTGTCGAGGCTAGAAAGTTAGAAGTAGCAACTCTGGGAAGATGCAGGCTCCTCTGGACACACCATGGCACTTCCACACCGGTGGTGTGGAAGCTGACTCACCTGTAGGGGTGTTTCCAGCATCCAGGGCTTAGTATAGACCCTTCTGGCTGCCCTCTCGTGGTGGTTTCAAAGCTGGGAGAGAAAGGAATTGTGTCGCCAGTTGTACCTGCTCACTTCTCAGACCAGGGTAATGTGATCACACGCTGTAGGTCACGTGCTCTAGCCTTGAGCAGGGTTGGAGCACGCACAAACCCCAGGAGCTGAAAGAGGAGAGAGATCTTTCCCTAGGAAATTAACAAAGGAAAGGTGAACAGTTGCTGGGAAGAGGGAATTAGGAATTGTGTGTAGCCGCTGGTATTAAAGAGCCAAGTAACAATGCCTCAAGCCAACTGAGAACTTATTTTTCTCTCATCTAAACGGACAGAAGTAGAAAATCCAAAGCTGATGAGATAATGCCGTTGTCATCAGAGACCCAAGCTGCTTTTATGTATTTACCTATTTGTTCTGCCATTGCAGAGCACGATACTTATCCGACAGTGTCCTATGCTTATACCATAGTATGCTGGGGTACCATCTCTCCTGTCCGAATTTCAGGACAAAGAAGGAGGAGGCCAAAAACACCCTCTCAATTCAGACAGTCCCCACTGAATAGCTTTTCCAGAAGTCCCACGCAACTTCAGCTTATATCTCATTGGCTGTCACTCCTTGCGATGGAGGTGGGAAATTGTTATCTTCTCACTGTGAATATTATTACGCTGAGTGATTTTTGGGTGGGCAAGTAGCATTCTCTGCCACAGGAGCAAAAAACAAAGAAAATGATGTTAATGCTTCAGTCATGGTCAGGGTCATGAACTAGGATTTACGGTCAGTGTCTGGGAGTAGAGGAGAGAAAAGGCTGGAAGGAGAAGAGTTGCGGTCGGAGAGTAGAATACTGGCATTTAAGATGGCAGAGGCTGGGCGGCTTTGCAGAGGCTGGGATCACTAAACGACCCAGGACATGCTGGCGAGATGTGAGAATTGAGTTGCTTGTGAACCTGAAATCTCTGTCCCCTTCGTTTTGCTGGAACAGAGCCTGGAAAATCACAGCAGAGGCCCAGCTGAGGACTGCAGATACCTCCTCAGTCAAGCATCCGCGATGTATAGGCCAGACTCCTTAGAGACAGTTTAAGTTTCCCACACACGGGCTGAACACAGTGACACTGAGTGGGTAATGTGTTTGGTAGATCACAGGCTTTTAACTGCCTAACACTAACTCAGAAAATAATGGTATGTTATTTACTGTTTGCCATTGTAAGAAAAGGGCCTTTCCTTGCTTGCACTGTGTCAGCATTTTTAAACTTATAATTATTATTTTTCTCCGTATTCATTAAAATGCAATCTAATTGTTTTCATTTTATACAGTAAGAACGTGCCCTCGTCTCCGCCAGCCCAGACATGGCCGCCTCAGCTGTTCCACGGGGGAAATGTCATACAAGACCACGTGTTTGGTTACCTGTGATGAAGGGTACAGACTGGAAGGAAGTGCTAAGCTTACCTGCCAAGGAAACGCCCAGTGGGATGGTGTAGAGCCCCGGTGTGTGGGTAAGCATCAGAAAGCTTTGGTCATTCAGCTCTATTTCTCTCTGACTTCTTCTGTGTTCTGTGAAGACCTAGAGCTAAAAATTGACTCCTATGACTGTAAAATCAAAACCGTACATACAGATGCAGGCATGCAAATGAATATGTTGTCTTATTCCCCTCCACTGGTAAAAAGACTTCTACTCCAGATTCCAGTTTTCCAAATCACTGAGATCTCCAGCTTTAAACGTTAAAATTTTCTTTTTTAATTGGGACCAGTGTTGATGGATTTTTCAAAAACACAAATGTTGTATAATTCCGTCACTTTGTTCAACCCAATTTACTTTCACCTTGTTGTTTAAAGGACAGAATTATGAACCAGCGAATCTTAAACTGGACCATAAAATCTATTCCATCATCTTTTCTGCCTTGTCCTTCACTAAGAGCTGTGACATCTCACTACTGAAGTTGGGTCCAGAATGAATAAATTCAGTAGCTTTTTCATTTTTCTGCTTTGTTACACTACAGATAAAATAACAATCAGCAGTTGGTGATAATGATGATGATATGATCACTACTATTTAGTGAAACTTTACTCTGTGTCATATACTGGGAGCATTAGCGGGTACGTAATGAATATCCAACTTCCAAAAAACGGAGAAGATAAAGAACTCTATGTATGGAATAAATTGAGAAGCGCCAGGGCCTAAGATTGGAAAACTAGATACTATGAGTATTGCCGTTCCACCCAGATTGATGGACAGCTCTACTCTGCTGTGATCTAGTATCGGACTCACGGGCGATCCCAAGGGAGTGTACCACTAGCAGGTGTGTTGGTCATACTGGGGGGCTCATTAACTGTCCAAGAGTCAACCCTCACTGTGCAGGCTCAGAAACACTGATATGAGGCTGAGAAGAAGCTGATCTCTCTGATAGAGAAGGATAAAATGTACTATTACACAAAGATTCAGTTCATTAACACTGACATACCTACTACTGGGAGTACTGCAAGACGTTGGCCCGACAAGCATTGTCAGTCCTTTCGCTGGGTGAAGGAATGTGCGGCATTTGTAACTTGTGAGAACACAAATAACATTCTCTCGTTTCCCTACCACAGAGCGCCAGTGCCCTACCTTTCAGAAGCCCAAAGGTGTCATCATTTCTCCCCCAAACTGTGGCAGGCAGCCAGCCAAACCTGGGACAGTTTGTCAGCTAAGTTGCCAACAAGGATTCATTTTATCTGGAGTCAGAGAAGAAGTGAGATGCGCCACCTCTGGAAAATGGAGCGCCAGAGTTCAGACGGCTGTGTGTAAAGGTAGGTCTTCCGGGTTAGCCAGATTAAAAACCAAATTCCTACATGATGATGTATCGGTGCATTGTGGGACTGTCCTTCTTTGCCACTTTTGCTCCAAATTCATGATAAAATGAAGGTGTTACCCCAGCATACACCATGAGGATTCCTTTTTCAAAATGACGGATTTACAAAATCCAATGACAACACGCCAGGCAATGACAGAAGGCATATAAAAATAAGGATAATATCGGAGCTGGAAATCAGCTAAGTATTAAATAATTTTCCAGAGAGAGAAGAGGAATTGTACGACAGAAGCAAGAATCAGACTCACATTTCGCTTCTGTTTTACCACTCTAAATGGCAGGAGGAAATGAAGCTAAGTCCAAAGAATACGGAGAGAAAGTGGATGTAAACTTTAAATTCCCAGCAGGCAGGCTGTTATTCAAGTGTGAATGAAAAATCAAATACCTTTTCAAATTAGCTGAGTCGATATGCTAATGCATCTTTGTGGGGGAATTTGTCCAGTATAACCCCTTGGAGAAAATGAAAATATAAATTGAGTAAAGTTGTAAAGAAACAAGATGAATTAAATCAATTCAGATATATGCATCTCACTGCAAGTTACAAAAGACCTAATTTAATGTAACTTAAAATGAGGGAGTTTATTATATAATATAATGAGAACGTAGCTCTATTGTAATTACTATGGATGTGTGTGATTTTACCACTAGGAATTCAGTGTTTCTACTGCAGAGTTTCACACTACAAAAAATATCATTGATTTTAATTTGTTGTTTGTTTTAAAAGTACCTTTTTGCACTACTAATTCATCCTAGTTGACAGCCTTTGTTTTAAAGTATAGTTCCATCCTGCCAGAAAATATTCAATTTTTTTTCTGTTTACTTATTTCATTCAAAAACTATTTATCAAAGCCCTATTATAGGTCAGCTATTATGTAGCACCATGGAACGAGAGATACCCTGGCACTCAAAGAAGTTAAGTTCTTTTGGGGGACACAATTCAGGTTCAAAATGGCATGTTGAGCTCTATGCTTAGGAAGGACAGAGTAGTGGGAACCTGTGGAGTGAGCACCTAAAATGGACCAGGGGGGTCAGAGAAAGCTTGCTGAGGAGCTTGTGTCTTAGCTGAAAATTAAAGGACAAGTAGTAGTTATTCAGGTAAAGGGGGAAGAGGGCACTGATTCAGGCAAATGGAAGAACATACGCAAAGGCTGAAGCACGACCATGGAGCTTTCATGGACTGAAAGTACCCAACGTGGAGATCAAGGTACGGGATGTGGAAAGGCAAGGCCGAGGTGAGCGGTGGCAGTTCACCGAGTCCCTGGGAGGCCGTGCTCAGGCGAATCACCCTGCAGGCAGTTGTGCGATCCAGTCAGTCAGGAATGGAGATGGAAAAGATGAGTCACAAAGCATTCATGTATTTGTATCTCATTCTTAAGTGACGTAGAGTTAATTATCAACATAGTAATTGATTTGTGTATTTTCCGAGTCAGACGTGGAGGCTCCCCAAATCACCTGCCCTGAGGACATAGAGGCCAAGACTCAGGAACAGCAAGACTCTGCAAACGTCACCTGGCAAATCCCAGCAGCTGAAGACAACTCTGGAGAAAAGGTAAGGTTTATGCAAATATTTGAGTCCTTTTTCAGATGGATTCTGAACACACTATAAATGTGTCTGATACTGAAGATTTACTGATACTGTAATGATCGCATTCTCTCTCTCTACACTCTGCTGATCTGTGTCAATGACTCATTTGATAGAAAAATGATCAGCTGTGAGTTTTTCATTAGAAATTTTAAAGTACAATGGAAAAGACAGATGTATTTGGCTACAAAAGTATTTTTTTAATGCCTAAGTTAAAAGACAAATAGCAAATTGGAAGAAAATGCTTCAAACTTGTCCAAAGTTAGAATACTTATTACGTAATGCATTAATAAAAATTTATTTTTATCACATAATTTTCAAATGGACTAAGAAGGTAAACATATAATGCAAAAAGGAAGGCTATATCTATACCATACAAACATATGAGAATTTAATCTTAATGTAAGACATTAAAAATCTATGAATTGAAACAATGACCTGCTTACAAAAAGCATGATATTTAAAATAGATTAGGGAACTTTGATATTGACACTATCAAATATTGACAATGGGAATGCAAATTAATGCTATGCTTTGGGAAACAAATTTTGTGTTATCTACAATAAAATGTTAATGACTTGAAGGTTAGTGATTCTGTTTATGAAAATTTATTGTAAGGACATGATAAAAATATTTTGAAATTTTCTGTGTATAACTGTTCATCCCAGTGCTATTTAGAATAATAAAATGTGGGACCACTTTAAATGTCTTTGAACAGATTTTTCTTCAACTATCATATATTTATTCTCTGGAACATTATAGATGCAATTAAGAGTCATCTTAAGTTCTAAAGACTATGTAATAACATAGAAAAGTGTTTTAAGATAATTATGTTTAAAAAACAAGGAACAACATTTCAGATTGTGCTAATGCTACAAACTATGTGAATAGAATAGTCTAGAAAGAAATACACCAAAAGACTGTGCCAGATTTTTTTCCTTTTTTTTGCTATATGTGAAATATTGTCATTTTTAACCTTACTTTACTAATAATATATAAATCAAAACAAAATAAATGCACTATTGACATTAAGTTTAACTTTCAAAATACTCTTCAACTCCAAAAGGTGTCCATCCACGTTCACCCAGCCTTTACCCCACCTTACCTTTTCCCGATTGGAGACGTGGCTGTCACATACACGGCAACGGACTTAACCGGTAACCAAGCCAGCTGCACTTTCCACGTCAGGGTCATTGGTGAGTCTCCACTCTGCTTGGGTTGGTTTGTGGAAATAATCCTGTTCCTCAAGGACTTTGCTTCTCTAGCTTCAACCATTCCCTTTCTACTGACTATTCCTACTGGCATTGACACCTACTCACGCCACCCCTTGGAAACCTACATACTCTTTAACTGTCACTACTTCCCTTTGATTTTCTCCCATATGAGCCTTTCCAAAAGTTCCCAGTGGTTGTCATCTCTTTTGGTTTAGCTGTCATTTATTCTCCAAGTCATTCAAATCTGGCTTCTGTCCCCTGTGATCATATAAACTATTTTCACCAAGGTCACCAACGATTTCTAGAGTTACTCCTTCTGCATGCTTTTTAGTCCTTATGGTATGTAATGTTTCCTTAGATTTTACATTATCGGCTATACTCCCCTTCTCAAAACTGTCTCCTTCCCAGGTTCTCTGACACCAGTCTTTCCTGCTTTTCCCTACTTTTTCTCATTTATCTTTCTTTACTACTTTCTTGGGCTTCTCTTCTTCAGAACAACTCTCAAATGGAGACCAGCCCCAGGGTTCCCGCCTCAGTTCTCTTCTCTTTCTCTGTATGGTTTTCCTGGTGATTTTGTTGACTGGCAGGTCCCGGATTTCCGTCTCCAGATCAGATCTCTTTTCTGAAGTCCAAATCACTATGTGAAACCATCTACTGAGCTTTTCCATGTGAATACGCCACAGGCATTTCACATTCACCCAAACATAATGTATTTCTAAACTTAGAAAATGGTGCACCCAACAACCTAGCCACCAAGCAAAAATCTGGGAGTCACCTTTGACTCTTCTTCCTCCATCACCAACATCCAATAAGTTTTCATCTACTGTTTTCATCAACTTAGTGTCTCTGAAGTCTGTTCCAGTCTCTCTATCCTCCCAACCACTACTATAGATCAGTCCTTTTTTACTTTATTTTTTTAGCCTGGTTTACTGTATCATCACCCAGTTGATCTTTGTGCTTTCAGTCAAATCAGTAGATGTTCAGTAGCTACCAAATAGCAAGACTTAATACGTGGAGAAGTAGGCTCTGCAGCCATCCCTCACGGTCGAGAGCACAGATTCTGAACCCAAACTGCTCGAGTCCAGCACTACCACTTGCAGGCAGCGTGACCAGTCACCTCTCTGTGCCTCAAGTTCCTCATCCAAAAAGTAGAGTTAACAAATATATGACCTCATAGGGGCTATTGTGAGGTTTTTATTTAGCTAAGCTATATACATATAACTCTTGAACTAGCACCTGAAACATTAAGCTCTATATAAATATTGACATTTTGTGACATTTGTCTCTGAGATATTTTAATGTGTTTATTTTAAAATTCAATACATTAAGTTTATTTTAAGAATTCTACATAAAATTCTTGAGATAACTAATATATGCTTAACTGTCTTCTTACTCTAGAAATTATAGTTTTTTGGCAAAAGTAAATAAAAAGTCAAGTAGAACCTGGTGTAATTCATTTCATAGTACTTAAGGGATTTTTTTATTGCTTTTTTAATGTTTTAAACATGAACTTTACCATTCACATCAAAAATATTTTGGATTTGTTTTTTATGGAAATGTGGTTCAAGAGTCTGCCAAGTTTTAATGTTTCACAATGTAGAGTAAGCATGGAGCATGATAAAATGTGTACTCCAGTGTCTAGCTAGACACTGGCTGAATTGTCCAACTATGCAAGAGAGAGAGGAAATGGGAAGGAAGAGGAAGCAGGAGAAAGAGGAAGTACGGGAGAGGGAGAGAAGGAGTAGGGCAGGGGGATAGAAAGACAGAGACAGAGAGAAGATACTCCAAAGCCTGCATTTTCTTGTTTTCCTCAGAGTGTTGGTGTCTTCCTGACAAATGAGAGGAAGCAGCAAGGCTTGTGCTAAGCATTCCACAGAATGTTGCCTCACTTGCTTTGAAATGGACTGTCTCTCTTTTGGAGACAGTGCGTCTGCTGGTACCTCCACTTCTGTTGACAGTATTTTACCTAGTCTGACTGCTAGCACTCAACCGGTACCTGTGACTCAACTTTAAAATTTTTGGCTAAAATGAGATAAATTTAGAAAATCTTAAAAATATCCATATACAATTATTTTGGGAAAATAATAAATACCACCAGACTTTTCAATTTAACTGTAACCTGATTTGATTCAACAACCTCAAAGTGCATTGACCTCCTATGAGCATTCCTTGACTCTTTCCCTCATTCAGCAACATTTTCTGAGCACCTATGATGGGCCAAGTTCTGTGGAGACCTAACCATGTGCAAAAGAGGCTCCATCTCTGGTCAACAAAGTTGACGGACTAAAAAGGTAGTAACCCAGAAGTACAGCACTAATGAAGTGGCAAGCATGAAGAAAAGAGAAAACTGAACATTTATTCATAGGACTTAAAATAGAAATCTATATATTCACACAGGTACAGCTTATTTAATTTCAGAGTATGTATTTTCATATATTATAGATTAAAATACCCTAGACTTGATGCTTGTAACTATAATTTACTAGCTTAATGACCTCAAGCAAGTCCTTTAAATTTGCTAGACTGAGATTCCTCACCTATAAAATTAGAAAAATGATTTGTCCAGTCCACCTCAAAGGCATGTGATTATGGATATAGGAATATTTCAAATGTGTGAAGTCTATAGTTACATTAAAATTACCTCCTATACATCTTCCTTATTGTTCTTTACTGACATCCTAAAAATTCTACCATGTCCAGTCAGAGCTTTGAAACCTGGCTCACCTGTACCACCTCAAACCCTGCCTTCAATGTGGATTACAGTGCTCAGCAACACCGACTCACAGTTCTTTAACTTCTGTGACTTTGAGCCCTTCTGCACTGTAGCCGCTGACTCATGTCCACACCACACCCTGTTCTTTGTCTTTACCTAGAATATATCAACCTTACAGCTCTTAGATTCCAGCGTCCTGGCCTTGGACATAACCTGCCGGCATCTTGGCAATATCAAATCCTCACACCTTGCATATTCTACAGCGTGACTCAGATCTCTGCCCGTTGTTTCTTCCACATAACCTATCTTGATGCTTCCAGGAAGAGGAGGATCATGGGAGTGATCCCAGTGCAATGACTAGATTGGTCATTTCTCTCCTGCTCATCTGGGAAGGTTCTCTTCCCTTTCAGGTGTATCAGCTCAACTACTGCTGGTGGACCTCACAAATCAAATGCCCACCACATCCATGTTACCTGTTATACCACCGTGGCCACGGTGATTTTAGTAACCTGGTATTTCTTCTTTAAAAGGCAGAGGACAGTATGCGAGAATCAGCTTTTCCTTTTGATGTCGAGACTAGGGATAAAACATGCCTCATCAGGAAGGGGCCCCAGGGGCAGCCTTGTGTCCAGCAAGGTCAGGGTGTTTGGCCAGCACAGGTAGACATCAGTTCTGTCTTGCAACCCCCTCATCATTTGTAAGGTCAATTGTGACTTCTTCCTCTGAATTCACGTTCTTTAGATGTAGAGCCACCGAGCATAGACAGGTGCAGATCCCCGCCCCCGACCCAGGGCTCCGAGAAGCAGCACGCGGCCACCTGGGACGAGCCTCAGTTCTCAGACAACTCAGGTGAGGACGCTTGCCTTCTGCTCTCATTACGTGACACCAAGTAATATTTTATTTTAAAAAGCACAAAAGAGAAATGAAAAGTGAATTCTATCTGTCTACTTAGACTTAATAATTATGTAAGGTAATATGTTTGAATGCTGGTATAATTACAGGGGTGAGCAAAAGCAGGCGTACAGTTGTTCATATGGAAAAAGGCACGCAGGTGATGATTAGTAAGTACAGTAGCTTTATCAACCCAAAGGAATGTCGAAATGCAACTGTAAACCTACTTTTGCCCACCTCTGCATATGTAATTTAATGTTATTAATCTTACCTACCCATGAGGTTTCCCTTCATTCAGTATTCAATGTACATTCACTAACCTGTGCCTGGTGTTGTACTTGAAAGTGTTATAATAAACTCATTGCATCTCTGAGCTTTCTTTGTCCTGAAGGCATAAACTATGCATTTTATTGGTATCTCTAAGGCAGCTCCATGTATTCATACTCATTTCTTAAACACTCGCCCCCCCAAATTATAAAAGTTTATAGGAAAGCAGAACAATAGGCAAATACCATTGATTTTTTTCCCTTTAAGATTGCAGTAAAACCTAGTACAATAAAAATGCAAATTTATTAGACTTCTTATTTAAATTTCCCATATTCAGAGAGACTGACCCATTCAAAGCAAATCACTTATTTAGCAAGAATGCCTTAATTTAATGAAGTTTTTGAGTCTGCTGTTATAAACAGCATGTTATATGTTATGTAACATATAACATGCTGTTTCTATGTTATATAAATATTACATCTTTTATTGTCTCTAGTGGCCAAATCAACATAAAGTGAATGCCCAGCTGGTTTGTATACATAGAACATGAAAATTCAAGTCAAATTAAGATGACCAGTAAATGACTGCAGACCAGTAACCCCCAGATTGGATCCCTTCTTTCCTTCCCAGGGGCTGAACTGGTCATCACGAGAAGTCACACGCCAGGAGACCTCTTTCCTCCAGGGGAGACCGTGGTGCGGTACACAGCCACCGACCCCTCAGGCAATAACAGAACGTGTGCCATTCACATTGTCATAAAAGGTATTCTCTTCCTAAGTCTCCAAAAACCTAGTGGGCATTCCATGTGTGGAATTGCCATCGGGAAACAAAGGAGGCCATGAGCAGTGGGTTTGTAAAGTTAGAGTACCGACAGATTTTATTTAGGTTTCCAATTATTATTACTTCACTTCACGATAAATAAAGATACCATCTTCCAAGGTGGTCTTTAACCTTCTATTAACACTTTCTCTGGAGGTACAAAGTAGTGTCATGGTCTTATTTTGAATGCTTGAGGAGAGAGGTCCTGAAAATGCATTTGCTACATAATGTCTAGTTTTCATTGTTAGTGAAGAATGCCGGAAATAACAACCCCAAATCAGAAACACTTTTAGCTTTTCGTCAAACATGCACAACCATTAATATGTACATAGGCTCAGCTTTTCAGCTCGGCCCACCTGGGGCTGGAAAAGCCAGCCCCACACTAAGGATTTATGATGGAAGTTATTCTAGGGACATGGTGGACGGAGGAATCCTGTCTGTAATTCAGTGTGGACTCCTGGAGTTTAATTTACTTCCTTATGCCACTGCATACGAAAAGTACATTTTTCTTTAACACAGGTTCTCCCTGTGAGGTTCCCTTCACACCGGTAAATGGGGACTTTACATGCACTGAAGATGCTGCCGGAGTGAACTGCACGTTAGGTTGCTTGGAGGGCTACGATTTCACAGAAGGCTCTACGGAGAGGTATTACTGTGCTTATGACGATGGCATCTGGAAGCCGCCCTATTCCACCAAATGGCCAGACTGCGCTAGTAAGTTGTAATTTTTTTCTGGACTTTCTTAGTGCGCGTGTTTGTCTGCCCGTGTGTCTACATTTCTAAGCATGTCAAGAGAAAGATTGCCTTAATTATAGGGATTAGGTTTGGTGAGTAGAAAACAGTGCCATGAATTTGAAACATTTGTGGAGAAATGTTCATTCCTCCGTTTCAAATATTACCCCACAGAACCTTGTTACTGCCTGGATTGCTACAGGCCAAGATCCAGTTTAAGGCAAAACCGCCCAGACCCTCTGATTGTTATTTACCAGAAACATCTGATGAGACTTGTCAGCATGTTGTTTTTGACTTCTAAACTTGAACTTGAAGTATAACCTCATAGACTACAGAAGAGATAACTTTTAAAGTAAGAGCCAATACGTGTGCTGGAATGAGGGTACTCATGTATTCTTAGATTTGATTTAGATTTAGAACTATTTTATAATCTTAAATAGGTGTTGTTATAAAAATAACCTAATAGCTTTGTCTAGTGTAAATGATATTATTTGGAGTGAATAATTGATGCAGTACTATAGATGGAGTTTAAATGCCAATGTCATGGAGAAAGAGTAAAGCCCATGTAATTGAGCTATTTTTTTCCAAAGTTGGGAAGTAAGCAGAAGCAATATCGCCCGCCTCTGTCATGGAATGTCAGGAGGTAGGAATTTAATGGTGATGCTATTAGGAGGCCTGACCTCTGAATATTTTGAAACATCTTGCTGAGTCTAATTCCTCCAAGGACAAATTTGTGTCTGTGAAATTATGCTTTCAGGAAATACAATTTCACATATATTTTAAATGTCTGTTGGTTGAAAATATAATGTAAACATGTTATAAATTTAAATAACTATATAATATAACATATTTATCCAGCCATTATTTTTCCCAGGAATATGATGACAACAATTTTTATTTATCTTATTTTCTCAAATGATTGGAAGGCAAAGAATAACCTATCAAAGCTAATTCATCACCCGGTAACTAAGTTCAGTGCTTGTTTGGCTCATACTTGGTTTATTGTGATTGATCGATGCCCAAAAACGTCCCGTAACTGTCATCTCTTGTTTGCATTACAATCCAACAAATCATATGAGAGTTAAAGTACTAAGTTACAGTTACTCCATGGAAGGTTAAATCTCTCTTTTGAAAACACTAACCAACCGAAGGTATTTTTTCCAACATTTTCCAGTAAAACGATTTGCAAATCATGGGTTCAAGTCCTTTGAGATGCTGTACAAAGCAACTCGTTGTGATGACACGGAGCTGTTGAAAAAGTTTTCAGAAGCATTTGAGACGACCCTGGGGAAAATGGTATGCCAATAGTACCCCTTCACTGTTTGTCCTATTTTGAAGAACGCTGTTGAGCTTTCAGAGCCTCTCTGGGTCACCTGCAACAGAAATGTCTTGTCCTAATGATTTCCCTCTTCTTTGTGATCCAGACTTGTTCCTGGTAGATAGAATTATTCATAGGTTTTGAACTTCTGGAGTGAATTATAAGTAAACCTGTACTAAAAAGTTTTAAAATGTTTTAAACACTCTGAGACAGAAAGCCGGAGATGCTTAGGGTCCATGTGGTTTGAGCATGCCTGCTTCATCATTTAAAGTATGACAAAAATGCCATCGTAGACTGTATTTCTTTCATGATGAGATCCGTGAACATTTAAGGATTTTCTTTTTCATGTGTTTTTGTTTAGGACTCTTTCAGTGGTTACAGAAAAGCAAAGCAATATATTTAACTGTGTTGAGCATCTTGAAGGCCCAAAAAGCGCTCTATGCATATTTTACGCTCACAGAGCGGGTAGCTTAGATTCTGGGTTGATTCTGAAAGTGGGTTGACTAGTCATAGTTGATTTGACGTAGACTGTGAGGGAAAGAGCAGTTAAGGAGGCCAAGGATACAGGAACACAGACGTAGGAGTGGGTCCGCGTGGTGGTGGGAGTGTGTGGAAAAGGATCATTTCTAACTTCTACTTTACCAGTGAGAAAAGCCCACTTAATTGAGCTATTAGAGTAGAATAATCAGCCTAGAGTAAGGCTGGGGAGCAGTTGTTGGAAGTTTAAGAAAAGATGGTGTAAAATAATTTTCTAGAATATAAATGAATATACTAAAGAAATGTTGAAGGATTGCCAATAAGCAGGGTTGTGTTTCTCTCAAGTTATAATTGACCAGGTGGGTGCAAGTGTGGAGAAAGCAGCGCTACTAATTTCACATTTAGCCGGAGGAGGGTTCTCTAGACAAACACACTGAGAGGGTACGTGCAAGGGAGTGAGTCGTGGGGATGGACCATGGACTCTAAGATGAATGACTAACAAAGGGAAGACATCAGGGGCTGAGGGCTGTTGAACAGGTGGTTGGGTCAGTGGGTTATAAAGTCAGATGGGGTTGAAGACTTGATGGATTCCTGGGAGGAGAAGAGGGTACAGTTACGGGTAATGAGGTCTGAGGTTTGACCACGAGAGTGAGTGACGAAGTGAGGCTGGAAGACAAGAGGCAGTGAGAAGCCAAGGAGATGGAAGGATTAGCTGGGTGGACATAGAAGTCACCCAGAGTTAGAATAGGGGCAGATACTAAATGTTCTTGGTATGGGGGTGGGGGGACCAGACCGGGGAAAGGCTGCAGATGACAGCCACGAGTGGGGCAGTGTGTGCTCGACTGGACTGCATACGTTTCCAAACTGTGAGGCACAAGACCAAGCATGTTCTGAAAACAGCAGTGAAGAGTGAGGCAGGCGGACCTCCCTCCACCTCCGTGCCTACCACTTAAGAAAACAAAAAGTGTGTTATAGAATTGCTCGACTGAAACCTATATAATTTTATTAACCAATGTCACCCCAATAAATTTAATTAAAAAGTTAAGAAAAGAGAAAAGCAAAAACTGGAAAGTCAAGTTTCATTCAGAGCATGGGTGAAGGAAACATAAAAAAGGAGGTACAAAAAATAGTAGGAGGTGTTCTGATTGCTGACTGCGCTTCAGAGGGCAGAGAGTTTTCAGGATTTGGGAGAGGGGTGGGAGACAGGGTCAAAGAAAAAGGATCTAAAGAGACGTGTGGCTAAAAGTTCAGAGATTAGAGATACCCCAGGAGGCCTGGGGGTTTTGTGGTAAGTGACATGAACAGAGAAGAGGCATGAGAATGATTCCTGTGGTTCACAGGGAGAGGAGGGAGGGAAAAGGAGGGAGGAGGGGCAGGAGTCTTTTCAGGAACAGGCAGAGCTCCAAGCGCCCCTCCCTCCTCCTGCAGGAGATGGGAAGGCCTAAGCACACAGAGATGTGAATTGCTTTTTGTCCTCTGCATTTTTCGTTTGCAGGTCCCATCATTCTGTAATGATGCTGATGACATTGACTGCAGACTGGAAGATCTGACCAAAAAATATTGCCTTGAATATAATTACGACTATGAAAATGGCTTTGCAATTGGTAATTCAATTATTCCACGTTGGTAGTTTTGCAAGACTAATCTGCAGAAGAAGAACATAATTTCAGAAGAGTAGGGCAAACCAGAAAAATGAACTTTTATTAATTGTTTCATCAAGTTTTTTTTGGATAATTTGATACTGTGTTTAGTGACCTTTATGGATATATTAAATTGGGTGTATCCAATAAATTACTTTAAACTGTGAGGCAAAACAATCAAGATGATGAAAACTAAGAAAGCCAAGTCAAGAAGCCACAATCTGAATCCTTGTAGTTGATCACAGTGGTAATGAGGGCATCTGAAGAATCACACTTACCCTTGTTGCCTTCAGCATAAATAAATAAATATAGATACAGATATAGATATTTAAATATATGCTGCCTTCAGAATCTATGCAGATATCTTGAATAACATTCACAAAGGGATATCTGTTTATGTGTATTACATTTGTAAAGCTGATTTTTTTTTAAATGGAGCAAACCCTGAAGGGAAATAGGAACTGATCAAAATTCCGCTGTTACCACCCATTTATCTCTAAAGTTAATTAACTGTTGAGTCAAAGATAGGATGGTTTAAATGCCTATGTAGCCCCATAGAGACTTTTCTCTCTACTTTTAATGTAATTATTGGTAATCTAAATGTAATACAAAGTGCCTGAAAGTTATAATATGAGGTTTTTAGATGAAATTCTATATGGGGTGCATATGGGTAATTTAAGGCAGGGGTCAAGGGTACCTGGACATCTGGCTTAAACTTTAAGTTAAATGCTGATGAAGTTGCAACTGTAGAATCTTTTTTTTCTCTGCCCCAAATGCCCAGGGCCGGGTGGCTGGGGGGCTGCTAATCGGCTGGATTACTCTTACGACGACTTCTTGGACTCAGTACAAGAAACCCCCACGGGTACCGGCAAAGCCAGGTCTTCACGGACTCAAAGAAGTGCCCCATTAACTGACCACAAAGTTAAGTTAATTTTTAACATCACAGGTAAGGACAAACCATCTATGAGAAAGAATAATACTATGTGAAATTCTTGGTTGCAGATCTTTTTCTCAAATATCTGTTTGTTATCATTAGGAAATGCCCCTGGAAATGAAAATTAGGCAGAGAGAGCAGGGTCGCCTAAGTCTCGTGATTTTTTTTTTTTTGCAATTTAACATCACAGATGTATGTTAGGGTTCTGGCAGCAACAAGGACCCTGTCTCATCTGGGCATGATGAACTAAGGCACGCTTTTAAAGAGCAAGAACACACGGGACTTTAATGTGCTGTAATGAAGAACTCTGCAAAAAGGTGATTCAGATCCAGCACGAAGGATTAAAACAAATTATATTGTTCTTACTATTACCCATGTACTAGTTTCTTAGTAAGTAGTGCTTGAGTTTGAGTTTATTTTTCCTGGAATATTTTTACTATGCCATTTCTTTTAGGTAAAAACTAACCATGAATGGCTTTCTGAATATGTTTTATTTTGTCTCATTTTTTTATCTCAGCTAGTGTGCCTTTACCTGATGAAAGAAATGATACCATTGAATTGAAAAACCAGCAACGACTCATTAACACCTTGGAAACTATCACGAATCAATTGAAAAGGACCCTTGACAAGGAGCCCCTGTATTCCTTTCAGCTTGCATCAGAAATACTTGTAGCCGATAGCAACTCCTTAGAAACAGAAAAGGCTTTGCTCTTCTGCAGACCAGGCTCGGTGCTCAGAGGACGTATGTGTGGTAAGACTTTGCCCTGCATTCAAACATAGTGGCTGCAGCCCTGGTCGGGTGGCTAGGTTGGTTGGAGCGTCATCCTGTATAGCAGAAGGTTGCGGGTTCAGTTCCCAGTCAGGGTACGTACGGAAGGCAACCAGTTGATGTTTCTCTTTCTTCCTTCCTTCCTCTCTCTCTAGAAATCAATAAACTCACCCTCAGGTGAGGATTAAAAACATATATGTGTGTATACATGTGTACATCTATATATGTGTATATGCATGTTGGATTAAATGAGATAAACAGAGCTATTTCACAATTATAATGGGATATTGAAGTGAAACATACATTTTGCTATTGTTATGTGGTTGTTTCTACTATTCTGTCTCACAAGTCTGAATAACCACTCTTGATTAGGACAAGAAAACTATTTTAGATGAGGAACTCTAATCCTGGTTGTATTCATAGATCTTTAGACCTCACGGCTTTCAGCAGCAGCTTCCACAACGATAATAACTAATAGTTTTTGGCCACTGCTCTATGCTGGCTGAACAGGATGAAACCTCTCACGTTTAATGCTGTGTAGCAGCTCTGTGAGGTGCCATCGTGATGAAGCACATTTTCCAGATGAGAGAACCGAAGCCCGTGAGGCTCAGAGCTCACCCAGTCTGTCCAAACCCACTAAGATAACAGGTGGTGTTGCTAAGATTGCCCCTCGGCAGCCAACACCAGATTCACAGAGCACAGAATTAATCATTTTTAAAGGGGACAATTCAGTGGTACGTTGACAACGTTGCTGAACCGTCACCTCTGCGTTCCCAAACATTTTCATCACCCAGAGGAGCCCCTGCACCCACTGAGCAGTCACTCCCCATTCTATACTCCCCCAGCCCCTTAACTTTTAACTCCTGTTCTAGGCTGCCATGGCCCGGATAAATTCCAGCCTGTGTCCTAAATAAGTCACGACATAGAGATAGTGGGATCTCCTCTACCCAAACTCTTTACCCTCCACTGAACCGAACGGTATGAGTCTTCTGTTCAGCTCTCTGTAGGTGAGGTATCTTGCATCCTGGTCAGAAAACCTTCCTCAGCAGCTCTTAGTGCTATTCCCAGAACTCACCTGGGTTTTCATGGTGAGATCAGTTCAGCCCAAGGAAAGCACTGCAGTTACCATTCTGAGCCTGCTCCTGTTTCCTCCCCACCTTGTGAGCAAACGCCAGGGAGCACCTAAGCAGCATTCTGCCTGGCTCGGTGTGGTCTGCAGACTGCCCGTGTCAGCATCACCTGAAGTGCTTGCTCAAGTGCATGGTGCTCAGCCCCGCTCCAGGACTAATGCATCTGGCACTTCCGGGGCAGGGCCTTAGAATCTGCGTCTTTATTAAGTTCCTAGGATATTCTGACACACTCCAACGCCTCAGAATCACCTAGCTACTAATTTTCTATAATAATACTACCTGTGCTAGGAGACTTGCATGTCCCACTTTGGTCTCAGAAATTCAGAGTCACTCCAAACCTAGCAAAAAAGGCGACCAAATCTTCCAGGAAGGAAGGTGCTCAAATCGGCCTTTTTCCTTGAGGCCATGGCTGAGGAGGCCTCAGGCTTGCCTTCAGTAGGCAGTGATTCTTGCGGGCAGAGACAGGGGTCCACCTAACTCACCTGTTTCAGGCTCACCACGGTTGCCCATTTTTGTCTCTAGAAGCGACGCTAAGGCACAAGCATTCAGTTTCATCAGAGGAACCGCAAGACATTATTTTAATATCGCAGAGCCTCAAATTAACCAAAACGTTCATAGCCTTATCCTTTTGTTCAGCAGTGTGTGAGCTTTTCTTTGCTAGCTGGGTGTTTCCCTACACCTCACACATGCTCTAAAGCCCCCATCACATAAACCCTAAGCTGGGTGAGCGAGAATTTGCGTTTTCTCGAAAACCAAATCTGCTGTTGGTTTCTAGGACGGCACTTCCGGGAGGTTTACCCTGTGAGCGAACCTCTGGCAGACAATTTAACCCATAAAGCCATAAAGGAGAATACCTGGGAGCAGGCTTCATTACTTTCTCCTGCTGGAGAAAGGAAGCTGAGGGTGCCGGTGGTGGTGTTTCCATGGTCACCGTTTCCTGTTTGTTTTCTCTTCAGTCAAATGCCCTTTGGGAACCCATTATTCTCTGGAGCGTTTTGGCTGCGAAAGCTGTTTGATGGGATCCTATCAAGATGAAGAAGGGCAGCTGGAGTGCAAACCCTGTCCAGCTGGGACTTACACTGAGTATCTGCATTCGAGAGACCGCGCGGAATGTAAAGGTAGAGCCGCCTGCACGTGTGGAACCCAAGGAGCCTGTTTTGCCTCCAGTTACGGAATCTAAGTGGCAAATAGGGTGAAATAAGAGCATCATCGAAAGCTGCCGCATTCGTTTATTTTTACTTTCTTTCGGTTATAAAATATTACCTGAATGTTTTCCCATACCTGAAAGAAGTTCATTTATCTTTCGTTTTGGAACGTTCTCTTGCTCTAAGTCCGACTCCACTGTCAATGATTCCAATCCGAATTCATCAGCGAGGCTGGATTTTTTTAATTGAATCTCACTGTAACTGGGGGGAGGGACTTTCATAACACTTAGCCATCATTAGGTGCTTTTTTGTTAGAATAGTATTCGACTTGGTGGGATCAACTCCCTATTTACTTGGAAATTCCTAACTACAGATACAACATGCATGTACTCTGGCTACTAAAGAAAATGCTCAATCTTTTGAAAGTGTTTCACTGTTATTCTCAATGAACAGTTTTGAAGGAAACATTTTCTTTCAAAACTGAAGTTCTAGGAAGACAGACCTCAAGGAAGGAATTTCAAAAGCAGGCCTCCTCACTGTGATTGCAAACACAGGTGTGGATGCACATTGGCAAACACAAACCCAGGAGCAGAGCCTGGTGGTGGGAAGTGCCCTAAATACATTAGCGTCCTGAAAGAAGAGTCCTGTGCAGGACAAGGGCGCGAGGAGAGCACAGCACGCCTGGAGTCGGGGACTCAGGCCTGATCCCTCTCCTACAGAACCACTGCAATGAGGTTGAGAAAGTTGCTTCATTAACCTCTGGGCCTGGTGCTAGGGCTGTTCTTACTTTCTACCCCTCCAGCCCTCCAAAATCTTAGAGCCTCAAATAATCTAAATGTTCATAGATAGTGTCTGTGGGTAGGAAGCGGTGGGAGGGCCAGTTTGTAATTGGAGCGACAAAGGTTCCAGCTTGGGTAGGAGGCTCTAGCCCCATTTGGGGTTTTGTTTCTGTCACTCAAGCTGAGAACTTGTGCAAGAACTGGTTCCCCCATGCTAACCTGCTCTTAGGAGAGTGACTTTCTCAGATGCAGATTTCTAACTTCACTGGAAAACTACTTACTGATACTTTCTTTGTGTCAAGCACTGTGCTGGGTAATCACAGAAGTAACTGGAAACGGGTTGAAAACTTGCTGGTATGCACAAGTACGAGAAAGACTAAAATGCAGTGTGTGTGCTGGGAGTCCGTGTCCTTCGTTCTGTCCTAAATAAACTAAAATGCAGAAAACCCTATTTGACACAGTACTAGTTTTTGTATAGCTTAATGTGATCATTGTTAACCATATTACATTTTTCGTTTTAGCTCTTTGTAAACAAGGCACCTACTCAACGAATGGGCTTGAGACTTGTGAATCGTGTCCACTGGGCAGTTATCAGCCAGACCTCGGTGCCCGGAGCTGCCTCCCATGTCCAACAAACACTTCAACGGTGAAAAGAGGAGCCGTGGACATTTCTGCTTGTGGAGGTTATCAAACCCTTACACACTGATATTTCTTCACACCTCCTAGGTTCTGTGCTGGGGGAGGTGGAATACTTTCAGCAAAACCATGTGTCTACTGTATGCAATGAATACAAATAACTGTCTCTTCAGAGAGGGTTTCCTTTTATTCAGCCAGCCAATACTTACGTGAAAAGTAGGAATGAAGTTAAAGGTCAGCCTATTGCCAGAAATTCCAAAAACTGCAACTGCTTTGCAAAATCAATGGAACTGGATTAAAATAAAAAGTTGTTGGCCTCACTCTGCTACATCATGCAACAAAACAAGCATGCCTGGGTTGCAAGATGACTTTTTGATTAAAAAAATTGTGTATTCTTATTCTCTACAACCTTATTTAAAAACCTAAGGTCTGTGGCAATCTAAAAATGAAAAAGCTGTTCCCACAGTGAGTAAGCGATATTTTTAAGAAGGCAGTCTGCTGGTTCCCCATTTCTCTCAGGCTATACACACTCACACACACCCCTTCCACCCTCATTGCGTGCCAGTCATATAGACTTCTGCATTTAATTAGAGAGTGACATTCCTAGAAAATGACTCCTTAGGGCCTTTGAGTGTAGTAATGGGCAGGGAGAAGTATCCAGCATTGCATCTTGGGAAATGTAGTCCTTATAAGTTGAGTGCTACAGGGAAAATATACTATTAGTTTTTATATATTCCATCAGTTAAAATTATCTTAGTCTGCTAGGATCACACCAGATGAAAGTCTGTTAGACCTGTGGACTTGGACGAGTAGTATTTGTCAACCTAATGTTTCACTGATGAGAACTTAACTAGGACCTAATTGTCACTCATGAGCCATGTCTGTTGTGTAATACCAGCTTTGGATTTTTCTTTTTGAAAAGTCAAATAAGTCTTCGCATTATGGTGGAAATAGATCTATTAGAAAATCTTATTTTGTCAGTATACAAACCAATTTGGTGAGAATGTCGGCAGTAAAAATATTCTCTCTCTCTTTCTCACTCCCTTTCTCCAACCACAAAAGCAACTAGGATTTTTATAGTAAAACAAGTTTGCATTTGACAGTTTTTTTTTTTCCTTTAGCTTTCCAAGTAAGCCTTGGGGTTTTTCTAACACCAAATTATTGCAATTAAGCAATTACAGTTTCCAGAAAGTCTCCAAACTTCTGGTAACTGGCCTACTTCTCCTAATATTCCTAGCACGAGTATAACCACATTCTGTTTGTCCTGGGAGAGAAGTGGAAGTGACAGGACCAGCACTCTTTCTTGTGCTGCTGGCTAGCACCGCTTTACTTTAAGCTTGCATTTGTATGAGCTTTAAAATGGCCCCTTACACATTTTTCCTTAGGGTTTAGTACACTCTTTTCTTTCTCTCTCTGTCTCTCTCCCTTTTTCTCTCACCCTTTCCTTCCCTCTCTCTCTCTTTCCTTTTTCTTTATTTGTTTTCTTTCTGTTTTATTTTTATGGGCTTGTTGTACAGTTTACCTTTTTTTCTAAGATACTACTTTTTACCCTCTCTAGCATATTGAACTTAATATAACTTTCATCAGTATAGCAATTATATATAAGTATGTGATTATGTTAAAGTAATACCACATGCTTTATACATCTCATTTTTTATCGCTTTTTTATGAAATTTCTTTTATCACTTCTTAGGCTTTTAAGTATTCTTGGGTCTGTGATTACAGATTAAGAATGTGAATTTATTTTTATTTTTAAATGATTTTTAGCTGAAGGATAAGCCCCCTACATAACATTTTTTGGTGATGGTGTTGTTTCCATATGGTCCCGTAGGAGAAGGAACTGGAAGGAAGCATTTCTCACCCAGATCCTCTGGGATGAAGTTAAAAGGAGACTCAGAATGAGAGTCTCTGACCTCTGACCCTGTCCTGGGAAACCCATTTAAAAGGCAAAGTCTGCTTGGCTCCAGGGCTGTACATTGTCCCGAACACTGTGAGGGAACAGGCATTCAGGTTACACCTCACCCTGGTCATTTCATTGCTTTATTTTTTTATAACTCTATTTTAGTATCACTTTTGGCATACTTAAATTTTTCTCTCTCTTCAGTTGAAGAGATGAGGCAGATTCTGTTCCATTTTCTTGACTCAGAAACCAGTTTTTTTGGCCAAGATTCAAGATGAAAATTTCTTCTTTCTTTTCGTATGACTTTAGTCCAACAAGCATATGTATATGTGTATATGTATGTGAGCATGTGTGTTTAATACTGGATTATGTGCTAGATAGTGCTATTATTGTGAATATGTTTATACACGATACATGTGTACATGTGTATATACACACACATTTCTATACACACATGTATTTAATGCATATATAAACAATATATTAAATGCTGATTATCCACCCCTGGAAAGTATATTTCTGATGATAAGTGTCTGCCTTTGGAATGTAATTTAAAGTAATTTTCACATAAAAATTTATTTTACACTTTCCATGCCCAAAAGTAAAGTATAGACAACACATTATGTTCACTATTTTGAGATGCCAACTGGCTTATTGACTTTTAATCTTAAGGTTTTATTATTATTATGTCTTAGTATAATTTTTGACATTCTGTCAGTTTTTAAGACCATAGTCCTTTTTTTTTATGGTGTGATTATACTGAAAACAATTATATGTAAAAAAAAAAAAGTTTAATTTGTCATAGCATCTTGGATTTTATTGACGGAATTTATATTTTTACCAGCGGAAGATTTATATTTTCAATTAACTACTTTAATTAGCTGTTTAGAAGGAACCTTTTCTAAATAGGCAATCATTTTGGGAAACTTGAGATTCAGAAAACCCATTTTATACTCAACAAGTTTATACTGTGGTTATGCAAAACCCTTTCTGGAACTCAGAGATTTAGCAACAACAAGCAGATTATTCTTGGTGAAAAAAAATACTTAGAGTTTAAAAGTTTTCATGAATGTAATGAATATAGCCACAAGAAATATTTTCTTCTAATAGGCATTCATGTTTACATTTTCTGCCTTCACTCAGTTTGACTCCTTTTTGTCAGTTGGGTGTGTAAATGACTCTTAGGCGAGAGATTCGGCTGGAGTTTCCCACTTAAGAACGTGATCCAACTGTCTTGTGATTATCACAGCCACTGTTGTTCATGGAGTGTTTATTGTCATACCAACAAAACAGGGATGCATTGCTCGGGGTACCCTGCTCCCTTGAGCCCACTCCCAGGTGCATTTCTGCTGCAACCGTATTGCTAATTGTATCTGCTGTATTAACTCGTATAAGCAAGAATCCAAAACCTAAATAATAAGTATGTTGATATCCTAATAGCTACGTTCTATGTTCTATCTTCTATACTTAAATTGATGCAGACAAACCTTAATAACTTTAGTAGTTTTCTGCTTATAATGGTTTAAGGGCTCACACAGATGTGACCAGTTCACATGGGAAAGAGCACAGTCCAGCAGAATGCATGTGTGGGTCACGGTCTCAAACCCGGTCCCAGGGATCAGTCATCGGTAGTCTACCCGTGGTCTCTCTGCCAAGTGCCACCAAACTGTACTGAAGAAACCCTAGGCTCATGTTATGTTTGAGGCTATTTTCTTATTTGGTTAATATTCTACCAATTATTGGTGATAATTTCAGATTTGATTAACAGTGTTCAAATTTTTCTTCAATGTTGTATACAAAGTCATGTCTAATATAAAATGACATTAAAAGGTTTAAAAATAAAAGACCTCCACACACATGACAAATATACAGGAGAAATAAGAATTTCTGATAGACATTTTTTTAAAAGCAACTTCAGCCCTGACTGGTGTGGCCCAGTGGGCCGGGCATTGTGCCCACAAACTGAAAGGTCACTGGTTTGATTCCCAGTCAGGGCACATAATTGGATTGCAGGCCAGGTCCCTAGTTGGGGGCGTGCAAGAGGCAACTGACCAATGTTTCTCTCACACATAGGTGTTTCTCTCCCTCTCTTTCTCTCTCCTTTCCTCTCTCGCAAAAATAAATAAATAAAATCTTTAAAACATGTTTTAAATAAAATAAAAAGCAAATTCATTTACCATCAAAATGCAAATTAAAATAACAGTACAATTTTGTTTTCATCTTCAAATCGGAAAAATTTTAACAATCATAAGCAATGCTGATGTGCATGCAATAAGAAGAGCATTTTCATACACTGCTGATAGAACCATAAATTGGAACTAACTTTGTTTTAATGATTTGGCATTATATATTAACAGCTTTAAATTTTTCATGACTTTAGATCTAACTATTCACCTCAGGTTCCACTGTTATCCCAAGGTAGTAATCAGAGGTATATATGAAATTTATGTAGAAAGTTTCATGTCAGCATTATTTATAACAACAAACAAATAAGATCAACTTAAATGTCAATAGTAGAAGACATTAGATCAGTTATGGTCTGTGAAGGGAACGTGATATTTTTCATTTAATCAAAACCATGTTATTTAATTTGGGAAATGATTTGGGAAATGTTAATGATATAACATTAAGTAGAAAAATCAGAATATAATATTATATGGCCCGTTTGAGTTTTTATTAAGATTATGTCTGTTGTAAAAGACAAGAAGGAAACACAGACCATTTATCTGGGTGATAAAATGGTCTGGGCAGTAACTATGTGCAAGAGAATGTATTAGCAGTTCAGTGGCTTTCTTACAACCAAAGGTCGTGTTACTTCAACGCACAAATGGTTTGTTTTTACCCTTGCAGTACCTTGTCCCCTAGGAGAGTTCTCTCGCTCTGGGTTAAAGCCCTGTTACCCTTGTCCTCAAGACTACTACCAACCCAATGCAGGGAAGTCCTTCTGCTTGGCTTGTCCCTTCTACGGAACGACAACCTTCACTGGTGCCACGTCCATCACAGATTGCTCCAGTAAGAAGATAGCTTTCATATCTGCATGGCCCTGTGTTGGAGATGTTAGCTCATCTCTGTGGGAGTTTCAATTCTGACTTTTCACATGTCAGTGGATTTGGGTATCTAGACTTGTTAAATTGTCCTTTTGATGTCTTCTTGATGACAGTGGCTCAAAGATTCTTAATTTGGGAATGTTGAACTCCGTAACTTCCATTTGCTACGAGTCTAGAATGTAATGATGTGTCCCATCCATCTCTGTGTTTTCTTTTTTTAATATTACTAAAACAAAATATGTGTGGCTTTGCCTACCCCAAGAACCAGAATCTTGACCGTAGTACTTAAATGGAATCTACGTATCGGCAGTATCCACTACACACTATGTTTCTCTGATGTTTTCCCATTGATTTCACTAGGCTTTGGTTCAACTTTCTCAGCCGCAGAGGAAAGTATAGTGCCCCAGACTTCTCCTGGACATATGAAAAACAAGTATGAAGTCAGCAGCCAGGCAAGTCCATTTTCTGTGTATGAAGTTTTGTCCAGTGGGGTGTTTGGAAAACAATTTGCTCATATACATGCCATGCAGAGGAAAATTACCAGAGTTGAAACTTTAAGTAACCAAGACTCATAAATATTATCAATGAGTAATTGTATGACGTCTAATAGGAATTTTCCAAAAATTCTGCATCGGAAGTTCTAAGTACCAAAAATGGAATTTTTTTCCAAGCAATTTCTGGCATAGAGAATATGTACATATAAGGAGTCTTTTTTATTGATTTTTTTTAAATAGAGAGAGGAAGGGAGGGGGAGGAAAGGGGGGAGAAAGAGGGAAACATCAATTTGTTGTTCCCAGTTGCTTCTAGTGTGCGTCCTGACCAGAGGTCCAACCAGCACCCTTGGCATAGGGGGACGACACTCTAACCACCTGAGCTGCCTGGCCAGGGCAGGTTATGGGGAGCCTTTTGATTCACTAATAATTAACTTACCATAAACATAACCCATCATTTAAGTAGGAACACTTGGATTAGCCAAAGGCCTTTTCCGATTGGTGGGAAGCATTACTCAACTTCCATGAAAATTATTTTAAATTAGTTTTTCTACTAAAAAAATCATTTAGTAGAGTAAAATGTGGGTTTTAAAAAATGAGGAAGCATCACTCATGAGCATAATGAAATTAACTGTTCAGCCGTTACTCTGACTTTACCCTGCCTAATGTCATCATAAGTTCCTTTAAGTATTTTTAAGGAGGATAATGAGTTTTTATTTCTTATTTCAACATCCTACGGCATCATCCAAACATACTGATTTCTAAGGGCTTCACAAGTCATATTTGAAACCAAGCCTAGTGGACACAGGTTTTGTATGGATTTCTAGAGCTGTAACTCTCAACCCTGGAGACATATTAGAATCTACTGGTCAACTTCTTAAAATAATGGTGCACACAGATCGCACTCCAAGAGATCCTGATTTAGCTGGTCTGGGTTGGGACCCTGTTCTTAGTGTACTCGTAACACACCTCAGGGGATGCTAATGTGCAGCCAGCATTTAGAAACACTGCTTGGCTTTACCAGAACATCACTCAAGAATAAGACGTGTCGTCTGTGGCAGGCACCAACATATGTGGGGGTAGCAGCCCCTTTAGCTTGAGTGAACTCACCTGAAAACAGGCCCCAACGATCTAATGGTGCAAACCTTGGAACTCCCTGGTCGTGACTCCTTTGAAATGAATAGAGTGTTTGTCTGACGGATGTCTTTTCTGTCACCGGCAGGTCTTCCACGAATGCTTCTTAAACCCCTGCCGCAACAGCGGGACCTGCCAGCAACTCGGGCGTGGTTACGTCTGCCTGTGTCCACCTGGATATACAGGTAACATAGAGAAATGCAAATATTAAAGTGCTTTTCGTATGAAATCATTGTGACTCGCAGTGTCAAACTTTGGAACATTAAAAATAAACCCTGTAACATACATTAGGCTGTATCGATGCACAAAAATTTGGTTGAACAGGATAAACCAATAGGTGGAAAAGGGTATACATATGTAAGAATGACAGTTTTCTTTGCACATTTGGAAGAAGGATAAAGAATTATCTTTTTGATGAAAAGGTCACATTATATCTTACAATGTCAATTGGAATACAGTTCCAGAGGTCATGTCCAAGGTTGCATTCGAACACAAATTAAATACCTGGCACTCAGCATAGAACAGATTGTCCAGCACAAACATTTTTAAAGAAACTCCCGTTTTCCTCATTTGCTTCACACTAGTGGACATTCTCGTGAGTAGCTATGGTCTGTTGCTTTGTCTCTATCTTTCTGGAAGTTTTGCTTAGGAAAATAATATGACTTTGGACTTGGTTATGTAGGAATTATGTTGTTTTGCAGTTTGGTTCACATTCTTGCTTAGTTCAGAAACGTAAGTTTTGAGGAGAAATAAACTACATCTTAAAATTGTAATTTATTTACAGTAATTTCCTGTTTTCTTCTAGAAATTAAGTATTTGCATTTTTCTGAATTTTGTGCAACCCACATGAAATGTTTTTGAGAAAAATGATATTTAAATAAAAGAATTCATCACAAAATAAGCAAAAGGAAAGTTGGGAAACAAAATATAGCCCAAGGCTCTCAAGAATATTGGTTTCTATTTACTATAGCTTGCTCATGGGTGTGTGTTTTAATTTTTGTTAAAAAAAAACACTTCCTGACATTCCATAAGAAATAATGGATCTTATTCTAGCATTTTATGGATGAGTAGCGGTTGAGAAAGGGCATAATATGGGACAGTGGTCCTCAAATATTGAGGTGCACCAGAATCATCTGGAGGGCTTGATAAAGCAGATTGCTGGACCGCTGCCCCAGAACCTACGATGCAGTAGGTCTGGGAAAGGTCAGAGGATGTGAATTTCTACCAAGTTCCAGGTGATGCTGATGCTATTGACCCAGGGACCACACTTGGAGACCCAGCAGTATAGAGAAGAACACAGTTTCCAGCACAGCTAGCCCAGGGATATCCTGTTTGCCCCCTGTAGGAAGATGCTGTCCCACTCTAGGGCTCCTGACATGTGAGTTGATCTGGCAGGATTTAGTCCCATCCCCACCCCTCAGCCAAGTGACCTTGGTAGCAAGTACATTTGGCTATATTTTCCACTTTGAATTCAACCAAATTTCTGGCTCCATTTTATGCTTCCGGGTGTCCCTCCTTCTTCCTTCCCCCACCACACACACTTCCAACTTGGGATATTTTCCTACCTTTTATATATCCTTATAAGGATATCTTAAATCTGTTTAGAAAGAGGTAGCACCTTTATTAAATACTTATCTACATGGTAGTACTTAATGGATAGTGGCTTTTTCTTTACCACTACCATTCCCCATAAATTCAGATTACTGGGATAATTATCTTTTAATGTTTATGACTCTGGTTCTCGTAATCCCTCTCTCTGATTGTCCTTCAGAGTTTGGTTTGCATTTTAGGCTTAAAGTGTGAAACAGACGTTGATGAATGCAGCTCCCTGCCGTGCCTCAACAATGGAATTTGTAAAGACCGGGTAGGGGAGTTCATCTGTGAGTGTCCGTCTGGGTACACAGGTAAGGGGAGAGCTTCTTGTTTTCACAATATACACCTTGGACTCATTGCGCTTTTATTGCTGAAAATCAAAACCTCAGTGACGTATCACTTCACACCTGTCAGAATGACTATTATCAAGACAGGTAACAGTGTTGGTGAGGATGTGGAGAAAAGGGAACTTTTGTGCACGGTTGGTGGGAAAATCGGTACAGCCACTGTAGAAAACAGTGTGGAAAGTCCTCAAAAAATTAAAAATAGAAATACCACATGTTCCAATAACCTCATTGGGGGGTCCCCAAAGGAAATGGAGTAACTATGTCAAAGAGATACCTGCAACCCTGTGTTTATTGCAGCGTGATTCACAGTAGCCAAAGCTGTGGAAACAACCTAAAGGTATATTAAGGGATGGAGGATTAAGATAAATGTGATAGATATGGACACAGATATTATTCGGCCATTAGAAAAGGGAATCTCGTCATTTGCAACAATGTGGATGAAACTTGTGGGCATTGTGCTAAATGAGATAAGTCAGACAGAGAAAGACATGTTCTATGTGATCTCACTTCTCTGGAAACTCAAAAAGCTACACTCAATCCCATTCTCCCACTGCCACCATTGCTGGTCCACGCAGCTTGGGTAACGGGAGAAGCAGCAGCGTCCAGTCAGCCCAGGTCTGCAAAAGCCCTTTGAACACCCACCCATGCAGCCAGAGTGCCCAAGAGGAAAGTCAGCTCCGCCCGGGGGGCAGTGAAAAGGAGCCCAGGCAGAGATTGGCAAGGTTGTCAGCTAAATTTGCTCCTATAATAGTGGAAACGAATCCCAAAGAGGCAGCCAGGAAGGATAAATCTTCAGACAAAAAAGTGCAAACAGAAGGGAAAAGGGGAGCAAAGGGAAAACAGGCCAGAGTGGCTGACCAGGACACCAAAGATCTGCCTGCAGAAAACGAGAAGAGCCCTGACCAGTGTGGCTCTGGTAGCTGGGCGTCCTCCTGCAAAAGCAAACACCAGTTTGATTCCCGGCCAGGGCACATGCCTGGGTTGTGAGTTCCAGACACGTCCTAGAGGCAACCAATCAACATTTCTCTCTCACATCGATGTTTCTCTCCCTTTCTTTCTCCCTCCCTTCCCCTCTCTCTAAAAATAAATAAATAAAATCTTTAAAAACGAGAAGAGTCCTGCTTTGGATGAAGCAGGAGAGAAAGAAGCCCAGTCTGATTAATGTCATATATCAGACACCATGCTTTCTCAGGGGTCCCTGTCTCCATACAATCCAGAGGAAGGTTTTTATCAACTCATAAATGCAAGTGTTTTAGTAGCGCTAGAAACATTTCTTTTAATGTAAATGTTTTTTTTTTTTAAAGAGGTGAAATCATTTGCCGTTTTTTGGGTTTCGGGGGCGGGGTTTGTTTTGGGTTTTTTCGTTTTTCCTCGCAGAGCCAGAAAACAGTGGGATGGTGAATGTGGGAGGCTTGCATTGTCTTGGGTGTCGCTTTAACGGTTCATAGCCGGAGGCAGTTTTGCGGCCTGTAGCACAAAGCAGGCTAAATGCCACTCTTTGATCTTGACTGTCCCTGTCACAATTTTGTGCAACATCTTTGGGGTGGTGGCCCAGCTTTCCTAGTAACTTTGTTAATGTGCCATGAAAGATGGAAAGTATGGTTATGTAGAGTATAGGATATTAAATTGTGAAGAGATGGGACTTGGATGTAACAGCTTATCAACATTTGAAAATATTGGTACATGGTCTATCAAGGAAAATTAGCCTCCGAATTTTAAGCTGGAAAGTCACTGAAATAACTGGAAAAAAAAAATCACAACTACATAACTTCAGGTTTTTTGTACGTATGTCAAAAATTGTGTACAAGTTGAAATATCTGTGTCCTTATCCTCAAAACAAGCAATAAAATCTTAGTTATGAAAGAAAAAAACACCAAACTCACGGAAACAGAGAACAGAATGGTGGTTGCCGGGGCTGGTGGCTGCGGGCATTCAGACTCTGTTGTTTAGGGGTCTACACCTGCAACCAGTAGATAAATAAGTCATGTTAAAGACTCAAGGAACAACCTCAGAAAAGGGGTGACCAGCTAGCAAACAAACAATATGATAAAAAAAATTAACACAGAATCGCACTTATCTTCTTAACTAAAATTGGCTAGATATCCATGGTTGTCATTTTCCAGTGCATGTTGAAAATATCAGATTTCTTACGAGAAAATTTTGCAGTTCACAGAATAGAAGAAAACATTTCATTTCGATGTTTTGGGCAAAGAGTGAAATTTTTTTAAACATGTTAGCCGTGATTTCCAGTTGTTCTGCTTTATACCTGAACAACTTACTTGAATAGTCTGAGTCTTAGATTCCTCCAGCCCAAATATTGTATGATTCTTTGCAGGTCAGCTGTGTGAAGAAAATATAAATGAGTGTAGCTCCAGTCCTTGCTTAAACAAAGGAGTCTGCATTGACGGCTTGGCTGGCTACCGCTGCGCGTGTGTGAAAGGTTACATAGGTAGGCTGTTTCCATTCTCCCCGCATTGTCATAAAGTCCCATGAAGCACCACAAGTTGTTACATGTCCTAACGTTATACATGTTAATTTTCTTGTTTTTGAGGAAACTCTCCCTGAGGTATTCAGAGGTCAAAGGGCACTGCATTTGCAATCTACTCCTAAACAGTTAAGAAAAAATAATATTTCTGTGTGTGCATTGTGTATTTGTAAAGAAAGAGAGAGGGAGAGAAGACAAGAGCGTATATGGTGAAACAGACATTCAAAAAGGAACTAGGGATAAATCATATAAGATTATATGGCAAAGGGATACTAAATAATATGGTTAAATATATATATAATATATATATGTATTTAATTGATAAAGGGGAAGTCCAAAAAAGAAAATGGACAGTGAAGAAAAAAGTCAAGATCAAAGAAACAGAGGAAAATTTGAAGTAAATTGTCATTTTATTTTTTAACATTATCTCAATTAGCTGTCCATTGCTGATGTTAGTTTCAGGAAGACATATGGTAGAAAGAGTAGATTATCAACAAAGCAGTCTGAAAATGACTCATAGAAGCCGGAACTCATTAAAGAATGGAGCTCACACGAGTTTGGTAGGCCAGTCGCGGCCTCCATGGTAAAGCAGAACCCGCAGGAAGCCAACCCCTGGGTCGCGGTTCTCTGAAGATATCACCACTCGGGCTCTTTCTTGTCCCCATCCACCCCCAGGTCTGCACTGTGAAACAGAAGTTGACGAATGCGAGTCAAGCCCCTGCTTAAATAACGCAGTCTGTGAAGATCAGGTTGGGAGGTTTTTGTGCAAATGCCCCCCTGGATTTTTGGGTACCCGGTGTGAAAAAAACATAGATGAGTGTCTCAGTCAACCGTGCAAAAATGGAGCTACCTGTAAAGATGGAGTCAATGGCTTCAGGTAAATCACCAAGTCGGTTCTTTCCACTCTTTTTATTTACTGAACTCTTCAGTCATTCTATGGTCTTTATGGAGTATTATTTTGAGTCCCAGGTCAGCCATTCACAAATTCTAGCTCAAGGATAGGCTACAGCAGAAGCTCCCCACCACCTGAGGTTCTGATCCACTAAGTCTAGTGTAGAGTCTGTCATCTTAAAATAGGCAAACTGTGGGATTTAAATTCCCCAATGATGGTGGTGCACAGCCAGATTTGGGAGCTGCTGTTCTATGCAGTCATGCCTCGGTATCTGTGGGGAACTGGTTCCAGGACCCCTGCAGATACCTAAACCCATGGATGCTAAAGTCCCTTCTGTAAAATGGCCTAGTGTTTGCATATAACCTACTCACATCCTCCTATGTACTTTAAATAGTTCCTAGAGTGCTTACACTATCCATTGCAATGTAAGTGCTGTGTAAATAGTTGTTATGCTGTATTGTTTAGGGGATGATAACATGAAAAAAAGTCTGTACATGTTCAGTATAGACACAACCAGCAACCATTGAATGCCTCATGACACAGTTTACATCAGCCACAATGTAACTTTTTTTAAGGAATATTTTCGGTCCGTGGTAGTTTGAATCTGCAGATGCGGAACCCACAGACACGGAGGGCCAGTGTACTGGGAAGGCATAAAAGACGGAACAGTTATACAAGAAGCCAATGCAGAAGCACTGGACAAAACTCATTTGCAAATGTTTTATGTTTTAGCTGGGATTTTCACACTAGGTAAATTCAGAAGGAACCGGGCAATCAATCACTGTGCCTATTCCAGTCTACGTTCTGTGTCTGTGGTTTTCAAACATTTTTTTCTAGTTTAGATAACCCTTGCTTCAAAAGAAATCTGATATGAATGTAAATGAATAGAATAGTAAAAGCTAAGCTTTCATTACTTGGTGGAAAATAGTAGTGTTGATGGGGGAGAAAGACTTTGTCTTCCTGAGGCAGCCCTTAGGGTGCCCGTAGAATACAGTGTGAAAACCAACGCTGCTCTTCCCACTATCAAGTCTGCCCTTTCCCATCCCCTTCCCCTTGCGGGATCTGTGGCTTCTGCAGCACAAAAGACAGACCAGTCTTGTTTGTGAAATATCAGGAAACGTTATTGTCCCCAACATGCCACTGGTTCTATATCATGAAAGCAAATATAGCTCTGGCTGGTGTGACTCAGTGGATTGAGTGCCAGCCTATGAACCAAAGGGTTGCCAGTTCGATTCCCAGTCAGGGCATGTGCCTGGTTGCAGGACAGGTCCCCGGTTAGGGGGCATATGAGAGGCAACCACATATTGATGTTTCTCTCCCTCTCTTTCTCTCTCCCTTCCCCTCTCTCTAAAAATAAAACAAATAAAATCTTTTTTAAAAAAGCAAAAAAATAAAAGTCTACCCCAGTTGCAATATTTCCTGGCTCTCTTCCAGTTCAGCCCCCTTCTATTACAACCTCCAACAAATAGCCAGGGCACAGTCCTGAGAAAGAGGAAGCCAGTTCTGCCAGTGAGACTTCTAGTCTCTATGCGGAAATGGTCTTATCAGCATAGCACCATCTTTTCATAGGCTTTTTACATCTTCTGCATATAATACCTAACCACAGACAATGAGAAACTTAGAGTCAAACAGCAGAGTTCCAAGTTCTCCCCAGGGTCCAAAACAACTGATAAATACCAACTTTGTCTAAATCCTAACTGGAGGAAAGGTGAAGGTGAACTCTCCTAATTCAGAGGGAATGTTAGTTGTCACCAAAGTAAACTTATTTCCTAGACAAGGTTATTGGATTGCTACAACGAAATCAAACAAGGGAAGATAAAGTGAAATTCTATCTAACATAGACATCATTGAATGCAGAGAACTCAGTAAAGATCCCCCCAATTCCAACTGATACTTTCTTTTAAACCCCCAAATATCATTTATTCATAATCACCTTTAGGCCAGGTGACTATTATGTATCAAAGAGATGTGCTGGTTACAATATTAACTGCCATGTATTTGACAAGTCCTTTAAATCAGAAAATATTTTAGAAATACAGAAAATTACAAAGAATAATAAAAGTCATGCACTCATCACAGTAATTATCAAACATTACATTTGGTATATTTGATTCACATCTTTTGTTTTAAAGAATAAGTTCTCAATATAGATTTGGAGTTCCTCCAGTATACCCCCCACACACACACGCACACAAACAGGCATGCTGCTTCTTCCCCAGTGGTTACCACTGTCCCAAAGTTAGTGCATATCTTTCCCGTTCAGAGTTTGTATTCTACTACATACAAGACTCCGCAGGCAGTATATAGCATTGTTTCACACGTTACATAAATGGTATAATACTGTTTAAATCCTCTTGTGAGTTGTTTTCAATCAACATTATGTATTATCAAGGTTGATGCATTTGGCTTCAGTTTTCTCATTTTAGCTGCTGATTAGTATTCTGTGATTATTGCGTGATTATACTGTGGTTTATGTTCCCATTCTCCTCCCCATAAACATTCAAAATATATGGCTGTGAATATTTTTTACATTTGTGGTTCTGTGCACCGGTGCTACAGTCTCCTAGAGTATGTAACTAAAAATGGATAGACAGGGCTCTGGGAATGCAAACCCTCAGCTTCCCTTGACATTGTCAAATTGTGCCCTCCCTACAGTATGAGCTTTCCCACCTCACAGCACCCTTGTCAGTATTGGACATGCTCAGAGGTGTTTTCCATCCCGATGGGTGTAAGTGGTTTGTTGTACACAACGGCCATTGTATGGCACAGTGGTTAAGAACAAGGCAGTGTGTTCAAAGTCCTACTCCACCTCTTTGCAACAGGGGCTTTGGCAAATTAGCCTCTCTTGGCCACAGTTTGCTCATCTGTAAAATGAGAATAGTGATCATTATAAAAATTGTTATAAGAATCGGTTAATATAAGTAAAGCCTTTAGAATAGCATATGAGCTTATTTTTTTTTTCCTAGCACTTTGATGAGGAAACTCCCAGTATGTGAATAATACTTCTCCTTGACCAGAACTACTTTCTACTCTGTTTTTGCTACTACAACATTTCAAATAAATGTTGTGTTAAATAGGTTTAATTAGATGAATTTAAAAAAGGCAGGGGGTGGGCGGGGCAGGGGAGAGCAACAGGGGAAAATCGGGACAATTATAATAGAACAACAATAAAAAATATAAATAATAGTTAAAGCAATGTTTTGATGTGGAAAATAGGTTTCAGCATTTCAGTTTTCACAGTCCTTTGAGACAAGCTATAAGTGGGAGACATCCTCTCAGACCTTCTGCAGCTGTTCTAATTGTTACATTTTGTTTTCTTCCAGGTGCCAGTGTGCAGCCGGCTTCACAGGGCCGCTCTGTGAGCTGAACATCAACGAATGCCAGTCTAACCCGTGTAGAAACCAGGCCACGTGTGTGGATAAATTAAACTCATACAGTTGTAAATGTCAGCCAGGATTTTCAGGCAGCAGGTGTGAAACAGGTATATATGTATGTAGTATGAACTAAAAATAATGATCTGTAACAGTATCAGTTTTTCCCTGAAACAAGCACCGCCTACACATCCAACACTACAATAAGCACACTTTGTAGGTACTTAATCTTCAGAGCCATCCGATAAACTAGGTAATCTTGTCTGCAATAGCACACATGAGGAAATGGAGACTCAGAGGTGTACCAGGGAAAAGAGGAAACTGCATTTGGCAGAACTCTTCACATTCTGCATGCTTAGAAGGGACACTTTGATAAGCCATTTGATTGACGAGGTCACGGGCCATGGATGTGTTTGAGATTCAATGTTAAACTGCTTTCTCGGCACTGGGGTCTTGTAACTGTAGGATTTGCGTTGTGAGTGAAGTATGCAAGATTGGGGCAGAGCTGAGTTGGTCATGAAATAGGAACGAGCTGGAGCCCTGAGTAGGGACAGAATGGTGCCCTTCAGTGAGTTACCCCTCCTTCTCTCCCGTGTCAGGTAATCCTCCCTACGGGTCATTCGCAGCAGCATCCAGACAGGCTTCTTTGTCTCTCATCTTTAACGACCCCCCAACCCCGCCTCTCCTTCCACTACTCCCTGCTTCTCTGCTTCCTTTCACTACTATTTTTCCTACCTTAGATTGACTCACTATTTTATTTTTAAAAACATGCCTTATATTTTGTAAATAGCATATTTTTAAATTTTGAAGCTGCTCCTCAGGTCATCATATTTACTGAAACGGCTTCTTCGACAGTCGCTCTGAGCACCCACTGCCTACATTAGACAACTGAAGAGTGCCTTGCAAGTGCCACAGTCTGCACACTTTTCTTATTTGTTGCAGAACAGTCTACGAGATTTAACCTGGATTTTGAAGTTTCCGGTATCTATGGTTACGTCATCCTAGATGGCGTGCTTCCATCTCTCCGCGCTGTAACCTGCGCCTTCTGGATGAAATCCTCTGATGTCAACAACTACGGCACGCCGATCTCCTACGCGCTTGAGAATGGCAGTGACAATACCTTCCTCCTGACCGATTACAATGGGTAAGCAGAAATGGCAGGGAGTCTGTGCTTTGGTTTGTATCCTGGCACCAATGAGAACTGATGTTGGTGTGGGGGAGGAGGGGAGCCAGGTGCTCCAGCAGGACAGCAGGGTGACGATAATCAAGTAGAGCATGTGGACAACTTCGGTAAGAAGGCAGTTTCCATGATGGTACTTTATGCATGAATTTTTCTATTTCCTAAGCATTTCCTTGGTATTTTGCTAAGTACTAGTATTCACTAAGTACTTCATTCAATTTTCACTATGTCTTGAGGAACTCGTGCCCATTTTACATATAGTAAAAGAAAGTTCAAAGAAACCAAATAATTTTCCCCAAATCTCACATTCTGGGCGTGGCACAAACAAGTCTCAAATTCTGACTCTTAAGACTGTCACTCCTTCTTTTACTTATGAGGGCCTCCAAAGGTCAAGGGATTTCAGTGACAACGATGACCTGTGGGAGACACATGTACTGAGTATCAGGTAGTCTACATACTTGGGTTGCAAGATGACATTTTTTTTTTCCTTTTGGACCAATAAATTTGAGTTGCAGAGCTCCATTCCTCTGGGGTGTTACAACTCTCAACCTCATTTGTTTCCCTGCTTGCTTTCCTGAGTGTTTTATCTATTTTAGATTCTTTCAGATTAATTAATAAAACACACAGAGTTTTGCTAAAGATCCACAGACTTGGACAGGACTTCCATCATTGGTCATCTGTCCACATTACCTATCACTGAGCTGCCTGCCCATTACCTCAGCCCTGTGATCCCTTCAGAACCACTGCTCTTTGTCACATGTGGAAGACGTAGCAAGGCTGAGGTTTGTACCTTCAAGCTGGATAGATTCTGTGGTTTGTCACATGGCCAATCCTCTGAGATGCATCCAAATTCGTGGCTGTCTGCTATGGAGCAGGTTGCAAGCCTCAAAGACCCACTGAGCTCTCTTTCCTCTCCTCAGCCCATGGGACTCTCACTATTCTGGTGGAAAATCTTCCCATCCTCAAACCCTATTCTTCTTAGTGGACTTGAACTTTCAGAAAAAAATTCAAGAAATTTGCAAAAACTTCCTCTAAGGCAAAAAATGTAGAGAGAATCTGTGGCCTGCTTAAATAGGAGGTAAATGGGAAAACACAGAAGGGAAACAATATTATAAAAATATTATTTCATCATAAAGATCTTGGAATAGGGCTGAGAAGATGCTGGGAGAGGTACTCAATAAGTTATTATCTTCCTTACTGGTTTTCCCTCATCTGTTTTGTCTCTCTATGGCTTTTGAAGATATTGCACTTTAAATAGGTGATTATCTTTGACATTTCCCTGAGTGACATAGTTGTTGGAACCCTCTTGTGGTCGGACACCTTTGTGACAGCTTTGACAACAGAGAGACAGTTATTTTCTGAAGTTTGTTCCTGATCTTGGATACATACCTTTTATAGAAAGGCAACCAATCGATGCTCACACAGCTTTCATTCCTTGCATTCCTGACTCACTCTCTCCGGGAGAGACAGTGGGTGGGTCTCAAACTGGACCAACCTGTCTCACCTCATCCTAAGTCTTTTGCCTAGCAGTCCATGTTTAAGAAACACAAATATTCAGTGAGCTACAATGAACTGTAATTAGTAAGTCAAATCTGCTTCTGTGAAATATGACCAAAGGGAGAAAAAGGAGTAAATGCGAAGTACTTTACCCACATGAAAAGAAAGAAAAGAAAACAATAGCAGCATGCCCCACAGGTGGGATTACAGCAAATGACTGATGACCATATCCCCTGGAATCTCTCCACAGCTGGGTTCTTTATGTGAACGGCAAGGAAAGGATAACAGATTGCCCCTCCGTGAATGACGGCAGTTGGCATCATATTGCGATCACCTGGACGAGTGTTGCTGGAGCCTGGAAAGTCTATATTGACGGGAAGTTATCGGACGGTGGTATGGGGCTCTCTGTTGGTTCGCCCATACCTGGTATGTCTTAGCAAAAGAAATATAATGTGCTAAACACTAGAGGTGGTGGTGCTTAGGTCAGCATGGAGTTCGCGAGCTTTATTGTCTTTGGTTTTGGACAAAGATCAACGATTATCCTTTTATTAACTATGCCCTGATTATCCAGACCGTACATTGTAAGAAGCTTTTTCTAGGTGAGCCTCATGCTTCTCTGTGTAAGAGATGCCTTTGGGGTCTTCAGTAAGACTGCCCAGGAGCATTCTGCGCTAACAGTGGGTGGGTACCAAACTGTCTTCCAAGGAGGATTTTAATTGCTGATGTTTTTTGTTGGTTGGTTTTGTTTTTGTTTTGTTTTGTGGTCACTATACACAGTATACAAATATTTCCAGTATACAAGCTGGAGCATTACTAGTATCTATCCAACTTTTATGTCCCTTTTCCAACAGAACCCAAACTCTCTTCCAAAACTCAAACTTGCTTCTAAAAATACTTTTAGAAAAATATTCAAAGTTTTAGTTCAAAGGAATGCAAAAGTGTTAGGCGATCCAGGGTTCTCAGCAGTGTATGTGGCAGGAAGCCCGATCCATCTTGATTCTTCTATGACGTATGTCACATGAGAAGGGATGAATGAATAGCAGTTTTCTTTAGTAAATACAGAAACATTGTCAGTGTTTCAGTGGAAAGTGGCGTTATCAGGTGAAGAAGGGTGGTGGTTTCTTTTTGTGTCTTAGAGTGTTCTTATTTTCAATGGTCTCATCTCTGGGCAATGGGGTGGCAGGGGACTTCTATTTTCTTCTTTATTCTATTCTGATATTTTCATAGTGACTGTGCATTTCATTTATGCTTTAGAAAAGAGCATTTGTAGAATTAAACGCTGATAGAAGAGTGAAAAGCAAGTTAAAGGAATGAGGGAGAAAAGGAAACTGTAATAGTATCCACCCAGGGAGATGGTTGTCTGACCACAAAGTAAGAATAAATTGACGTCTATAAATACTGCAAAGCTCAATTGACGGAGCTCAGTGAGTGGTTTCACTTGGATGACCAAGTATATTGAAGAGTCTGTAAGCTAAGAGAGGAGTCCTAGGTAAAGCACAGTTATCAGAGGAAGAGTTGGAGCAGGGGAAGATTGTGCATTTGGTTTTAGACATAATGAGTTTGAATTCTACTCACAGGAATACATGCAGCTACAAACATAGGTTGACAGAACTTTACAAGTACGTTAAATACACAAGGTTGTTTTTAGTGACAAGGTGTGATTGGTGATGATTCAGCATGGTGGACTCAGAATGCTGGCAGGTGTGTAAATTGATAATAACCTTTCTGGGAAGCAATTTAGAAACTTTCATCAAGGGCTTTAGAGAAACCATTTGCATGCAATCAAAAATTCAACCACCAGGAATCAAATATTTACATATTAATATATTCATCTCTGTGTAGCCAATCAGAAGTTGCAAAATTAATGAAGCAAATTATAGATTCTTGTACATTCATATGATAAAATAGCTATTAAAACTCATGAAATGAAAACAGGTTCAAGAAGAAAAGCAAAACTGAAGCATCATGTATAGTGTGATCCTGAGATGTGTGTTTTAAAATATCTCATACACACACACACACACACACAATAACCTAGAAGGAAATACAAAAAACTGTTAAATGATTATTTCTGGGTAGGGTGAATTCTTTACCCTTTCTCCCCCCAAATTTCCTTTCATGTGTATGTATTGCTTTTTAATTATTAACTTTATAAGAAAGAGATGCAGGTTGGGAAATCACGAAAGGGGACCCACAGACATTGGTTAGCATGCAGGTGAGATCAGGTGGGGAGAATGGTTGTAGGAGCCTGGGTGCAGCGGCATCTAGGAGGCAGGCAGAGAAGGGAGCAGAAAAGTTCAAAGTGAGCCAGGAGAGGATGCTGTCATGGAAACCAAGTGCCATCAGCGAGGCTCCTGGCAGGAAGCAGGTGGCACACACAAGGAGGATAACTAAAGAGTTGAACGAAGGGACTATTTTCAAAGGTATGACCAGGCTTAAGAGAACCAAACTATGGTAGTGGAGCACCCCCTGACTGGCAACAATGGAAAGTCATGAGGGGTGGGCCTGAGGTGCCTAGGAGTGGAGAGCGGTTGGAGGCAGACCTGTAGCAATGGAGAGAAATTGCCCAGCAGCAGCAATGAGGTTAGACAAAGGAAGGCAGCCACTGCCCTCTGCTGCCTGGGAGGAAAGTATCCAGAGTATCAGACTTCTTCCTAACCCTACTGTAGTACCTCGGGCTGGTCCTTCCCTTGGCCACATACAAACAGAAGCCAAAGGGACAAGGAAATGAGGTGGTACCGTCCATAGGTGTCAACCTTCAGGGACACCGAGCAGAGTGGAGAAGGGTGGAGGTCGGCTCTGGAGGGCCAGACACAGACCTCCCAGTACAACAGGGCAGGCAGTCAAAGAGAATGAAAAAGTCAGTAGAAACATGATACAGAGAAATCACCAGAGGTCAATACTGAAGCGTTTCCATCAGAATTCGTAATTAGGCGGCCACTGGCACCTTTAGAAGGCTCCTTGGAACTGGTGATAGCAATGGAAGCATCGTAGGCTTCAGAATAAGAAGATAAAGAGTATCAACTGGTGGTCTGTCATGGAGGATAATCTCCTAGAAGAAAGGAGGCAAAATAGGACTTAGTATTTTTTTGACATAAAATTTTATATGCATATACATGTATAGATATAGTTTTATAGTTAAATATGTATAAATCCAATATAATATTTAAATACAACTATATTTTAACTTGTTATACAAAACATTGGATGTATCCTTACTGATAAAACATGCAGTCGCTGTAGATAATTGAGCTTTTCAATAATGTTTATGATACGTTTATATTGGCCGTGCTTTTATTAAGCTAGCATTTTAGGAGTAACACTCAGACCAGTTTCCCCCCTCTTTTCTCCTCCTCTCTCTAGGTGGTGGCGCATTAGTTCTCGGGCAAGAGCAAGATGTAAAAGGAGAGGGATTCAACCCAGCAGAGTCGTTTGTGGGCTCCCTAAGCCAGCTCAACCTCTGGGACTATGTCCTGTCTCCACAGCAGGTCAATTCCATTTTCAGTGTATGACGGTAATAAGGTTCACAGGTACAAACCTAGAAACAATGCGAACAGCCTAATGATGCCATATCTCATTGTAACCTCTGGGTTTTCAGAATTTGCCACCACTGTCATTTGAGGCTATGGTCGTAGACTGAGCCAGGCAGAGGTTATCTGTGGTAACCTTTAATAAATCTCCTTTTTGGTTTCTTGGTGATGTTTTTAAATTTTACTGGACATGATTATTTTTATAAAGTCTTGTCTTTGCAGAGCTGGAAAAAATCATAGGGAATAACACTTCAAACCCTTCTGACTAAATATGCAAAAATTTAGGGTGGCAAAAGATTATATAGATAAGCTAGTGGTTAAAGTCAGTCTGCCCCACCCCCATGGCCTGGGTTCAAATCCCTGTTTTCCCACGAACTTTCCATGATGATTTTGAACATGTTACTCCCTCTCTCTAAGCTTTAGGTTGGTTGGTTTGTTTTATCTATGAAGATAAACAGAACCGTGGAGTGCAGCTTGGGCAGGATTAAGATGTATAATCGTGGTGTAGCTTGGCCCAGAGTAAGGGCTTGATAAATGCTTGCTCTTTTTATTAGGGAGAACTTGACTAAGCCTTCACTGCCTCAGCTTTAAATCAGAGATAGAAGACAGGAGCATGCGGAGGGGGGACCTCTATAACACCTTAACGAACTGCAAAGCTTTAGACCAGTTCTATGTGTAGAATTTCAGAATTTCCAGCAACTGTGAAAGATCTGGAAAAGGAAGTGATAGAGGTGAGGAAAACAGGGAGAGGGAAGAAAATTTCCCTGTTGCCCTGACATCGTATCGTACAAAAGCCTACTTCCCCATCTCTCTACCAAATCTGCAGTTTTTAATAGGACTAAATTAAGATACGATAACTCCATCTCAGCAAAGCAAGTAAGGTTTATCTAAAGACGTGTTTTTCAACTTTCAGGTGAAATCGTTGGCTACCTCATGCCCAGAGGAACTCACTAAAGGAAACGTGTTAGCCTGGCCTGATTTCCTGTCGGGAATTGTGGGGAGAGTGAAGATCGATTCCAAGAGCATCTTCTGTTCTGGTTAGAGTTTCCTTCTTCCACAGACTCTGCTGTCTCTTGACTGCTCTGGGGTTTTCCAGCAAAAGGACACAATTTGAAATTCTCTGTTAGTCCAAGAGTGGGTGCCCATTAGTCATTTGTTTAACTAGTAATTCGTTTTTACCCAACTTCATCCAAAGGATTTTTTTTACTACTTAAATACATTCTGTGTAACAGGGTACAAATGTACAAATTAATTGTGGAACAAAGTTGGGCAAGGGTAGAGAGAGAGAAGGAAAATAGATTGAGAAGATAAACATGGTTAATTGTTTAAATGCCCACCGAAGTCCTGTCCTCCCACTTGGGGTGGGTGCCCTCTCGGCTCTGCACTGGCCAGCGGCAGTCCAGGGGCAGGTAACACAGGGACGTTCCCCTCTGCACACTGGACAGTCAAGCTCTGAATGATCCTAACTGCCTCCTAACATTCAGTGTCTTCAACCGAGGCCCTGAAGGTATCCTATAATGTATGATTTTTGATTACTTACAAGAACATTTTATTCATATTCCTAAAATACTGTTTTGTCCGTTAAAAATATTGGGCAGATTCTGCTGAAAGAGGGAAAGTTGTTTGTTGATTTGAAGAATCCTTTTCTAGTAATTTTGCTTGCCAGCGATTTTCCTATCAGTAGAGTCGCTCTCAATTGCTGATAGTACATATAATTAGAAGGCCCTGACCTAGACCTACTCCACCACATTGCTGACCAGCTCTGTACCTGTGTTCTTTTCCCTCAGATTGCCCACCGTTAGAAGGGTCCATACCTCATCTGAGAACCACATCAGTAGACTCAAAGCCCGGCTCCAATACCAGCCTTTTCTGTGACCCGGGCTTCCAGATGGTCGGGAACCCTGTGCAGTACTGTCTCAATCAAGGACAGTGGACACAACCACTCCCTCACTGTGAACGTGAGCGGCCTCCACTGGAGGCATTTTAGTAGCTCTTGAAACATACTGGAACCATGAGAGCACTTTTCAGGAGTGTTCTATAAAAGCTAGACACTTCACAGTTGCAAATAAAGAAAATATTCATTGAATGCTTTCTTTGTGCAGTGAAGCCTGTGTGCTGGGCACCATGAGGGAGGTGGGCAACGAAGATCCAAAGTGACCACCACTTGTGCATGCACCGCAGTTGGCACAGACACTGGGTGGGAGGAAAAGACAAACCTGAGGGCTGATGCTCAAAGGGAGGGGCGTCACTGCTGGGTGGGAAAACAGAAAGACATCTCTTGAGTTGGGTGCATCCATTCGTTTATTTACTCAACAGTTCTTAAAGTGCCTAGTATATGCTAGGCAGCAATTGGGGGGGAAAGTCCCTCTTGTGAAGTTTACAATGTGGAAGAGTAACAAGTAACAAGTAAAAATAATATTGTTTACATTAAATAAGAAACAGCAAGGGCCAGAAATAAGGGCTATAAAGAAAAGTAGAGCAGGGCGGGAAATACAGAGGGAGGGTGGAAGCAAGACTGCTCTAGTAGACAGGATCATCAGAGACGTTTCCCCATGCATCTGTTCCCACCTGACATACCATGTATCTTTCCATTTCTTGTCTGTCTACTCCCACTGGATAGTAAGGTCTCTGGAGCAGAGATTTTGTCTCTTTGCTTCGTTACGGGAACCTCAGCACCTAGGACAGTGTCCAGCAGATAGCAGGACCTCCATAAATTTTTTTTCTGGTAATATTTTTATTTTTCAGTGACTGTTGATGAACAATTTTATATTAGTTTCAAGTGTACAACCCAGCGATTGAACACCTACATAACTTAGAAAGTGATCACCCTGATAAATCTGATACCCGTCTGGCACCACACATAGTTATGACAATATTACAGACTATGTTCCTTAGGCTGTACTTTACATCCCTGCGACTGTTTTGTCACTGCCCATTTGTACTTCTTGATCTTGTCACCTCTTTCACCCAGCACCCAAACTCCCTCCCCTCCGTCAATCGTCAAAATGTTTTCCGTGTCTATGAATCTGTTTCTATTTTGTTCTTTAGATTCTGCACGGAAGTGAAATCATATGGTATTTGTCTTTCTTTGTCTGACTTGTTTTGCACAGCACAATACCCTCTAGGGCCATCTGTGTTTTCACAAATGGTAAGATTTCAATCTTTTTTATGGCCAAGTAATAGTCCATTGTATATATGTATCACATCCTCTTCATTCATTTGTCTATTGATTGGACACTTAGGTTGCTTCTGTCGTTTGGCTATTGTAAATAAAGCTGCAGTGAACATATGGGGGGGCAGGAAAAACCAGAATTATCTTCTGGAGGGCAGGTACCTTGTAGTACAGGCTTCCCCCATTAGTTGAGTGTTCTAGGAATCCATCTGTTTCAGTGTACCAGCTGGCATTGTTGTGAGAGGTTGCATTCAGCTTCAATGAATTTTTTTTTTGAAGACTCAACACATTTGCCAACTTCATGATGGGTGATTTATGAACACACCTGCCCACACTGTGTTGAGTGTTCAGAAGTTTTTGACCAAAAACAGCGTGACCCTTGTGCCCCAACCTCCCTATTCACCCAATCTTGCCATGAGAGACTTCTTTTTGTTTCCCTGGATGAAACGTTCCCCAGAGGGAAACGTTTTGCCAGTGTGAAAGAGGCGTAACAAAAAACAGCAGAAGTACTAAAAGACATCAAAATTGACAAGTTCAAAAACTATTCTGAGCAGTGGAAAAAAATGTCTTGTTAGGTATATTGCATCAGATTGAGAGTTCTTCAAAAGTGACTGAACTTTAAACATGTAAGAACAAATACAGAATTTTTAATAAATAAATTCTAGTATGGGTGTGTATGTGTTTTTGAATTAATGTTTTGGGTTTCTTCAGATAAATACCCAGAAGTGGAATTGCTGGGTCCTGCTATTTTATATAGTATAAGTATTTTTACCCCAGCTTTTTATTTTCATTTTCATGAAATATCTTCTCCATTCATTTACTTCAGTCTGTGTGTGACTTTTGATCTGCAGTGGGTCTCTTGGAGACAGTGTATGTGTGGATCTTGTTTCCTGATTCATTTAGCTACATTGTGTCTTTTGATTAGAGCATTTAACCTATTGATTTGCATTTAAAATAATTGTTGATAGACATGTATTTATTTCCATTTTATAGTTCCTATTCTTTATCCTATTTTTCTTCTTCTTAAAGAAGATCAATTATCATTTCTTGTAATACAGGTTTATGAACTCCTTTAGCATTTTCTTGTCTGGGAAGCTCTTTATCTGTCATTTGATTCTAAACGATAGCTTTGCTGAGTAGAGTCATCCCGATTTTAGATCCTTGCTTTATGTCACTTGGAATATTTCATGCCAGTCCTTCTTGGCCTGCAAGGTTTCTGTTGAGAAATCAGCTGACAGTCTTATGGGAGCTCCCTTGTAGTAACTAATGGCTTTTCTCTTGCTGCTTTTAAGATTCTCTCTTCATCTTTTATCTTTGGCATTTTAAGTATGATGTATCTTGGTGTGGGCCTTTTTTGGTTCATCTTGTTTGGGGCTCTGCACTTCCTAGACTTGTGTGCCTATTTCCTTCACCAAGTTAGGGAAGTTTTCTGTCATTATTTTTTTCAAATGGGTTTTTAATTCCTCACTATCTTCTCCTTCCAGCACCCCATGATGCAAATGTTGGTATATTTGATGTTATCCCAGAGGCCCCTTAAACTGTTCTCATTTATTTTGGATTATTTTTCTTTTTGCTCTTTTGATTGGGCGTTTTCTGCTAATTTATCTTCCAAATCCCTGATTCAGTCCTCTGCTTCATCTAATCTACTGAAGATTCCTTCTGGTGTATTCTTCATCTCAGTTACTGTACTCTTCATTTCTGACTGGTCCTTTTTTATGTTTTCTATTTCCATTTTTATGTTTCCTATCACCTTGTTGTAGTTCTCACTGAGTTGATTTATTCTTCCCCTAAGTTCATTGAGCATCCTTGTAACCAGTGTTTTGAACTCTGCATCTGGCAGATTGCTTGTCTCCATTTTGTTTACTTCTTTTGCTAGAGTTTTGTCCTGTTCTTTCATTTGGAACATACTTACTTGTCTCCTCATTTTGGCTGCTTCTCCCTGTTTGCTCCTGTGTATTAGGTAGAGCTGCTACATCTCCCGGTCTTGGTAGAGGGACCTTATGTAATAGGTGCCCTGTGGAGCCCAGTGGCACAGGCTCCCTGGTCACCCAAGCAGGGCACTCCATGTTGGGCTATGGGCACCCTCTTGTTGTAGTTGAGCTTTGATAACTGTTGGCATGTCAGTGGGAGGGATTAGTTCCAGATCATTTGGCTGCAAGAACTGGCTGCATCTGTAATAGAGGAGCTGCTGTGCAGGGACCCACCCCATGGAGCAGAACTCGCTTCAGTGGGGCCCTGGTGCCCACTGAGTCTGCCCTGCTCATGGACGTGGTTAGGTGGTGCTCTGGTGTGATGTGAAGATGTCCACTGGATGCTCTGGTTCTGGGGCCTCCTGGGAAGTACAGGCTGAGGTCAGCAGCTGCCTGTGCCCTGCCTGGAGCCACTTGGCATGAGCTACAAAGTGATCTGTTGATGGCTGCTACTTGTTCTTGGCTTGGAGGAGCACAGGAGAGCCTGAGCTGCAAACTTAGGCTGGGTGCTGCTAGTACCGGGCTCGGGGCACTTAGCAAGAGGTGCAGAGCACCCTGAGGCCAGATGTTGTTTGTTTGTGGTTTGTGGACTTTTGAGAGATTTTAGGAATGTCCAAAGCATGAGCCAAGATGGGCCATTTGTATGGAAATGCCTCTTTAAGCCATTTTATGAAGATGTTACTGCAAGTGGCTTGGGTTGGTCTGAGAATGTTGGTTGGGGTGAGGTCTCAGGGAACCACCAGGGAGGAGTGAACAGTATTAGCCAAGCTGGTGGAGACTCAGACAAGGGGCTGGCCTCTGCCAGTACTTCTGTCTGGGAGAAAGCTGCTCCTTCAGCCCTTTCCCTGAAGCCAGATAATTGAGTTCTTCCAGTTTGTCTTTGGTGCCTTCTCAGCTACTGCCCGGTGCTGGAGGTCAGAGGGAATGAGTCTGAGTAAGTCTGGGCATAGATCCTTTAACAGAAACACCTGGGACTCCAGAAGCCCTTTGGCTCACTCAGCCACAATCCCCGCTAGTTTTTATAGCCAAAAGTTATGGAACTTCCCTTCATTGCTCTAAACCCTGGGCTGGGGGTGTGGTGGCTAGTAAGGGGCTAAGACTCCTTGCTCCTTAGTGGGGAGCTCTGCAGCCAAGATACCTTCCCAATTATTAACTGCCACACGTGGGAATGGGACCAGTCAGCTCTGCCTCCCTGCCTATCCTACTGGTTTTGATGTGGCTTTTTCTTTATACCCTTAGTTATAGGACTTCTGTTCAGCTAGACTTCAGGTGGTTCTCAATAATGATTGTCCTATAGTTCAGTTACAATTTTGATGTGGTCGTTGGAGGATGCAAGTACCACATTAACCTACTCCACCATTTTAATTGGAAGCCTCCATAAAAACTTTTAAACGAATGAATTGCATGCCTACTCTGAGCCAGATAATATGCTGGATCCCGAGGGCACAGGCATGGCTCCTGGCTGCTACCACCCCTAGAGCACTCTCAGCGAATGCTTGTGGGTCATGAAAAATGCATGCTTAACTACGTGTTCAGTATGCACAAAACGTCCCTTGAGCGTTTAGTTCCTAATGTAATTGTGTTCTGCTGGTCACATTACAGGCATTAGCTGCGGGATGCCACCCTCTTTGGAGAATGGCTTCTATTCAGCCGAGGACTTCCATGCTGGCAGCACTGTGACCTACCAGTGCAACAGCGGCTACTATCTGTTGGGTGACTCCAGGATGTTCTGCACGAACAACGGGAGCTGGAATGGCATCTCACCATCATGCATTGGTGAGATAGACCTTGGCAGTTACTGTGTTGAGTTGTTCAAACTCTGCGGGAGACAGTCATCCCATATTTTTGACACTCTCTCCTGGTATTCCTTTGTTCACGTCGTCTGGTCCCAGTAAGCTCCGGGCAAACCATAATGGCAAAGCAGCTGTCCACAGAGGTGCCAAAAACGTTTTAAATTCTTACCGGGCTCCATATTAAAGAGTATCTATGTTTCTGTGTTCTTCTACTTACCCACCTATAAACTAGGGAAATAATAGCTTTCATTGTATATCTGCAATGTCGTGATAACTACTATCCTGAAACTTTACATAGAAATAAAAGTGTTGTACAGGAAGTGATACACAATGATTTAAAAATAAAAACAAGTGATGGGTACATGAGAAAAGTCAACTTTGATCTGTCCCCGTTTTAGATGTTGATGAATGTGCACTTGGGTCAGACTGTAGCAAGTATGCTTCCTGCCTGAACACAAATGGATCCTACACCTGTGTGTGTCTCCCCCTCTACACAGGAGACGGCAAACACTGTGCAGGTAACTAATATTCATGTCACTGGGAAGTTTATTTCAGTGTGTCAATCAAGTATATATTTTCACTGCATGCTATTTGAAAATGAGATAATATTTTCAACCTTAAAGGGAAGATGGAGAAGATAAACTATCTTTAAAAAGACCCATAAGGAACAACTAACGGGGCTTTAAATTAGTACCTTGTCTCTCCCAAATTCCCAATGGCTGAATGACAAAACTGAGAGCCAACTCAATCTCCAGACTGTTGAGGAAATGCCTGCAAAGTAGAAGAATAATGTATCTTTTCTCTGCCTCAGCCACACAGAATAATATCATTTAAAAAAATGGACATCTCGCCTTACCATGTCTCTAGCTTTTGTGATAACTTTGATAGTATCTCTCAACCCATCAATATCTTTCTACATTCATCATGAGAAAACTATGAGGAAACAATAAACAGGCATTGTCAAAAATCCATTCTTATAATTGCATTGACTTTTTGAGAGCATTTTATTTAAAGTCCTTGGCTTTTATAACCAAAATGCTGTCCAGAAAGACTGAATCAATATATTTTCCTTTCTTTAAGAATTCAATATTATAGTCCCTTCTGCTACTCAAAGCTAGCCCCAAATCTCCCTTTAACTTACTTCCCTTCCTGAAAGTGATGACTGACCCCGACTTTGCATGTAGCGGGGACTCACGATATGTAGTCTGTTTGAAAAGTCTGGGAACTTCTCTTAAATGTGCCCTGGACCAGCTGGAGAGAATGTCAGTTACTCTTAAAATGTGGGTGAATGAGTTTAGGGGAAGTCAAAGGGGCTGCCTCCTTTTGAAGCCTTGCCCTGCTCCACCTCTACCTCCCCAATAAACAGCTCCCGTTTTTGGCCAGATGAATGTTGTGTATCTGTTGTTAGTCATTGCTGTTTCAAAACATTATTGAAATGCCCATTAAATATATTTTCTGGTCTAATCATTCAAGGTCTCCCTGGCTTTCATGTGTCTCCCTTCAAAAGTCTTTTTTTTTTTTTTTTTACTGGATGTAACTGGTACCTTATCTGTAGTGGAATTATTGAATGATTCTGTGAAAGCCACTTATTGTTCCCCCAAAACTCTTTCTGTCTTTCAAGAACCTATAAAATGTAAGGCTCCAGGAAACCCAGAAAATGGCCACTCCTCTGGTGAGATTTATACAGTGGGTGCTGAAGTCACATTTTCATGTGAGGAAGGATACCAGCTGAATGGAACCACCAAAGTCACATGTTTGGAGTCTGGAGAATGGAGTCATCCAATACCAAATTGTGAAGGTATGTTTAGTAAGTTCCCCACATGTATGGTGTTTGGCAATCCTAGACATTGGAGGGGTAGAAATGTCAGGGGTTATGTTGTATCAATGTTTTTGGTATTTAAAACCCAATGATTAGGGCGGCGCCGTGGCTTAGTTGGTTAAAGCGCCTGTCTAGTAGTAAAACCCAACGATTAGGCTCATACTGAAACATGAGCTGCCCTTGAACTTTGAGAGATTCTGCACCCATTTACTAAGAAATGCCATGCTGTTGGTTTTCCCTTCTCTAAGCTGTTTCCTGTGGGGCACCAGCTATTCCTGAAAATGGTGGCATTGATGGATCAGCATTTACCTATGGCAGTAAAGTAATGTACAGGTAAGTGTCTGAGATTAAAAGTACATTGTAGAAGTGGCTGGCGGTGATAATACTGGAAGAAAGGAGGAAGAATAATCCCAGAAGATGGTTTGGAAGTAACAGGGAATTAATTGAATTGAGTGTAGTATGAAGACATTGAATCCAATAATCTTTCTAATGGTAATCACATCTAGAACCCTTAACTCCCTTGACCAGTAACCTAGCATTGCCAGCAAAGCCTCCTGGAGGAGCTCTAAGAATGGCTGCCTTGTAAGAAGTCCCTGCAAGCCAATTAATAATCCCGGTTATGAGCTGGAGCTTTGCGTCTGTATGATACTATAATGGTGAATACATGTCATTATATATTTGTCAAAACCCATTGAATGTACACCACCACGAATTAGCTCTAATGTAAATGGTGGAGTTGGGGTGATAACAATATGTTCATGTAGGCTTATGATTTTAACAAATCTGTATTGTGTGGTAAGAGGCTGATTATGGAAGAGGCTGTGCAAATGTAGGGGGAAGGGGCCTCTGGGAGCGAACTTTCTGTGCTCCCTGCTCAACTTTGCTGAACCTGAAAGAGTGCATAAAAATTTATTAAAAATATGAAAATTGGAAACTTTCAAAAATAAACTGGAGCTGGAGCTCCAAACCTAATATTTTAAGGACAAGTACTAGAACAGACCTCTCAAACCAAGACTGCTGTGTTTGCAGCCGCTAGTCTCCGACACAGACTAGAGGCAAGCCAAGTCTTTAAACCTGCCTTCCTGCTTATCACCCAGCAAGACAACTAGGGAAGGTGTACAGTACTGAAACTTGAAAAAAGATTTTCAAAGCATTATTTCAGGAGGAAAACAGAACTCTTCCAGTGTGAATAAATTCTCGATATTTTTGGAGGTTTTGGCACAGATAAAATTATGCAAAGTAAAGCAAACTATATTCTGTTCTCCTTTATCTTTAGGTGTGATAAAGGTTATACTCTGGAGGGTGACAAAGAATCATCCTGCCTTGCGAATGGTTCTTGGAGTCAATCTCCTCCTGTGTGTGAACTGGTCAAGTGCTCTAGCCCCGAAAACATAAATCATGGGAAATACGTTTTGAGTGGGCTTACCTACCTTTCCACGGCATCATATTTCTGTGACAGTGGATACAGGTAAGTCCACAGCCACCAGCCCAGCTTCCCGCAATACCCAGTTACTCGATTATTTACTTAATAGAATTTATTTGCCTGTGACTGGCTGACTTTCAGTACAAGTTTCTAAATGTAAAAGATATTCTCAAATTTGGATGCTTCCTGAGGCCTGGCTTGTAGTGAATACCCAGGGAAATAGTCCATCTGGAAGCACTAGTTTAATTGCTATAAACATTTGGGCATTAAACATGAAAGCAGAAAGTGTTGTGAAGCATAAGATAATGCCTGTGTTTTTCGGTACACGATTCACCAAGCTTATCCTTGGCATCACATGGGATGTTATAAAAGCATGTCAGGGTACAGGCCTGAGTCCTCAGTACTGTGAAAGGTTAATTTGCGTAATGGTGTGTTTGAGTGTTCAAACAGAAGAGACAATAGAGAGATTCAGGGTGTGATCGAAAACTTGGCCGGCAGCATCTGACGTGAACCAGAGCAAGTGCACAGAAAGCAGAGGGAGTAATTCGGGCCATCAGAACCAGGTCGGCAAGGGCAGGTGGATAAGCCACAGGATGGGAGGGCTGTAACCTCAGAGGAAGCCCAGAGGTCAGAGTCAGGAGCAACACAGTTCAGATGCCAGGCTCCAGGCCAGGGAGGTGCCCTTTGACCCCAGTTACCCTGAGTGCCTCAGTTTTCCCGGTGTCTGTCTCCTTCACCTCTGGATCCTAGTCTGCCTGTTAACCCCTTCTCATCCAAGTCCCCTGTTCACAAGGTCTGCAGCGCCCTACAACACCACCAGTGAGCGTGCTTTGTTTTGCACCGAGTTAGGTTGTTTTAGCCCATTCATTGTTTTAAAGGGTCCATATCCTGCTCAGGTTTCCTTTGCTTTTGTATACAGCAATAAAACATGAAAAACTTTATATTTTTCTATTCAGATTCCTCAAGGGCCCCCTGTTCTCCTCGAAGTCCTTCCTATTTCACCTCTATAGCAGTAAATAAACAGCCAATAAAAGAGGCGGTGTCCTTCTTTTCTGCAGCTTACAGGGCCCTTCCATCCTTGAATGCATGGCATCAGGCAGCTGGGACAGAGCGCCCCCTACCTGTCATCTGGTCTTCTGTGGAGAGCCGCCCGCCATCAAAGATGCTGTCATCACTGGGAGTAACTTCACTGTGGGGAACACTGTCACTTACGCTTGCAAAGAGGGGTGAGTAACCCTGTGAAGGAGAGGAGCACTGGGAGCCGCTGAGGGTGGGGACGCTCCCAACTGCAGAGATGGGCCCCGCAGAGCATTAAATTACACTACCTGTCAGCCAAAGCCAGAGAGAGCCTCACATTCTTATTTCCTGACAGCAGAAAGGGTGCACGTTCTCCTGGGGGAACAGCGTTTTCCTGGAATTAGAGAAATTTATCAAACCAGGCCTTGAGTGACGGACATTGGGCAATGCAGTAGAAACTAGTGTCACACTTTAATTAAAGATGCAGAAAGCACAATTAAATAGGCACTTGGGTATTTGTCATCAGCAAACCGAAAGGCAAAACTTCATCACAGCATAAAGATGACATGTCTTCGAGAAAAAAAAAAAAAAATCAAATTCAGGCTTTGCCGGTTTTAATGATCTCATTTAATTCAGAGATAAAGTTTGAAAAACCAGGAAGTAGGTTACAAAGGGCTGTTACCCTCCATGTCTCACTTGATCCTCATGGAAACCCTGGGAGGTGCAGAGAAAGGGGAGGCCACACTGGGTGGTGGTCCACTTAGGGCCTCAGACAGGCCATAAAGACTCGAGGGGCAACTGAATCCCCGGTGCTCCGACTTTGTCCCCATGCTTCCTCGTGCTTTCACAGTCCGGATGTCCCGCAGCTGCTTTCCACACAGTTGGAAGCTGCCGCCACGGAAGGGTTGCCGTTTTCTGGGTTTGGAACCTCAGCTCTGTCGTTCACTAACTGCGGCCTTGGGAAAATGTCCAACCCCTCTGTGCTTCGATTGCCCTACGTAAAATGAGTTCATTGAAGGTTCCTAATTCTTATGGATAGTGCAGGAAATGAAATGATATCATGCTTGGCCTCGCCAGAAAAAACTTCATAAACTCAACAAAAAATTGTCACCGTCGTGACAATCGGAGCACAATGAGAGGGTACAGTTTCCGTGTTATCACAGAAGGCCAGTTCGTTCCGCCTGGGCAGAAGACCCTCCCACTAATACGGGGCTGCCAGCAGGTGGCGACAACATTTTGTTGCAGATGGCATGGATGGCAGACAGAACTCTCAAATCTGAACACCTGAAGTCAGGGGTGTCAAACTCATTTTCACCTGGGGCCACATCAGCCTCATGGTTGCCTTCAAAGAGCTGAATGTAATTTTAGGACTGTATAAGTGTAACTACTCCTTAACAGTTAAGCGAGAGCTTGGCGCTGCCGCCGGATAGAAACAAGGTACCTGGCCGGATAAAACAAGGTGGAGGGCCAGGTTCGGCCCACAGGCCTTGTGTTTGCCTCCTGTACTTTAAGTGAAAAAGAATTCTTTAATACCAAAGTATCAGTGCAGGAGTTAACATCTGATGGTCCCATCTCTCCCCAGTGGGTTCACTCATTTAAAAACTGCTTCAGAATAAACTGCGTAGGACTATTAACAGATGGGTCATTTTTTGTGAAATCTTATCAAATATAAATGTCCCAAATAATAACCAGATATTGACAACATCTGGGGTTTTTCTTACTAAAAAAGTGAGGCATTATCACCATATAAAACTAGAAAATAAAAAGGTTATTTTTTTAAATTACCCTAAGATAAATATTAGTGGTATTTTACTACATTTCTACGCAGAATTTTATCTTTGCATATTTTTTAGTATTAAAGATCATGCTGTATATACAATTTACATTTCTGTTCTTCACAAAGCATACGTGTATTTTTGTCATTAATCATTTGTTTATAACGTATAAGAGCTCTTTGTCTGCCTAATGTTAAGTCTATATATTATATAAAAGATTTGTTAAAAGAAACATTAGAGACAATAATGAAAATTACAACAAATTTGTGCATTTGTAGAGGGTGTCACAATTTTTAAAGGACTTTCACGTGAATCATCTCGTGTTCCCTTCTACAATGATGGTGGTTGGCAAAATAAATATTATTCTCACTTTGTAGTTAAAACATGAAGGTATGGGTCATGTTATTGTATGTATCCCTCCTGGCCTAGGCAAGTAGACACTCTCTGGGAGCTTTTTCTCATTGAAAAGGTGAAAACCAAGTCTGCCCACCTAAATCACATAGCACTGAAGGGCCTGAAGTACTTTGTGTATGCACGAAGTACTGTGTAAATGGAGCTTTATTCTTATTTTCTGTATCATTATTATTGTTATGTAAAGTGGTGACATTTTACTGTTATGAGAGAACTTATCTTAAATTGTTAACCAAATTTATAGAAAGTAGAGTTCCAAAACACTACCACCTATATTTTTCCTGCAAGTAAAACTTTTGGTGAGAGGAAATACCCAGATATTCACTTCCTCCACTATGGGTGGTGATGAGGGTGGCCAGACTTGAAAGAGAGCTTATTCTTTCTGGCCAAGTGTCTAATGAATCATTTGAAATATGCAGAAAGGCACAAAAATAAATTAAGAAATAATCTCTATTTTAAGTTACCTGTGTAGCCATTGCTGGGATGAAAGTACATGTTAAGTATTTGCCACGGTTACTGCGCGACCCCTTTTTGTAAAAGAAATGCAATATTACAGGTATAACTAGAGGCCCTTCCCCTCACTTCACCACTGTCCCTCAAGTAACAAGTGTTAATTTTTGTCTCTCTTGCATATGTATATCCCCATAAATACTGTACTGATCCATGTATTAATTTTTGTATATGTTGCTCCATACTCTAAGTATCCTTTAGAAGCTTGATTTTCACTTTACATCTTCTCTGTTGATTCATGAAAGCGACAGAATTCATGGTAACTGTCGTACGGTGTTTCCTTGTGAGAATGAGCCATCTCTAAAGTTACCCGTTGCCCTACCAGTACAGGGTTGGTTTATTTTCACTGTACTTGCTGATGTAACAGTTCTAAAGTAAGTTATCCTTGCACATGTATCCTGGCCCATATAAGTAAGAATATCTCTGGCCTGGACACCGAGAGTTGGAGCTGCTGGGTCGTGGGATATGCATGTTTAACATCACTACATAGGACTTGGTACTTATTGATTGTTTTCTTTATAGCTTGTTTTAGTGTCAAATTTAAGAAATTCTTCCTACCCTGAGATCATCCTTGGTACCTCTGCCTTCTTCTTGGACAGCTTAAAGATCTTGGAAAACATTAACTTCTATCATCCCACTCATCATAAAGGTCTTATCATCATCTACATTCTACTTCCCTCTTATCTCACAGCTTTTCAAATTAGTCCTTTTAATAAAGTCAATGCCTATTTAGATCTACTCACATGTTTGTTATTCTCTTCATCACTGTTTTGTTGTTGTCATTACTGGGTTCACCTCCCACTCCTTCTTTTTGGACTTAGTGTTCTCATTCTTGAAGTATATCCTCTACATCTTTCTTTTGGCAGGAGTAGCTAATTCTACAATCTTTGTCTGAAAAAATAGTTTTACTCTTGCTCTTGAATTATAGTTTAGCTGGGTATCGAAGCCTACCTTAATAGTATTGTTTCCATAAGCATTTCGAAGATACTGTTCCATTGCCTCATCACTTCCAATGTTGAGAATTCCATCACAGTCTAATGCAGTGGGTCCACCTGGGGCAACATCGCCCTCCAGGGGCATTTGACAATGTTGGGAGACATTTTTTTTTTTTTTGCTGTCAAAATTGGGGGAAGGGTGCTACCAGCATCAAGTGGATAGAGTCCAGGTACACTGCCAAATATTCTACAGGGCGTGGGACAGCCACGCACAGCAAGGAATTGTGTGGTCCAAAACGTTCGTAGTGCTGAGACTGAGAAACTCCTGTTGAACTGTTGTTCCTCTACAAGTACTGTCTTTTCCCTTCTGTTATAATTTGTCTTTGCTGTTTTGGTGTTTCCCTGTGATGTGACTAGTGCTGTATTTGTTGTTGTTCATCTCGTTCAGGATTCATTGCCCTTCTTACATCTGAGAACTGATACCTTTCACCAACCTTAAAATATCCTCATCCATTTTCACATCAAATATTCCCTCTTCTTTGCTTTCTCTTTTCTCCCTTTCTGTCCTACTAGATTTTATATTGGACCTTTGCTTTCCATTCTCCAAATGTATTAACCGGTCACATTTCCCATCTCTTTATAAGCTGTGTTGCATTTGGGTAATTTCCTCACATATTTTTCCAGTTCACGGATGTTTCTTTCTCCTATCTGCAGTCTGCTTTTGAATGTGTCCACTAATTTTCAATTTTTTTTATTTTCTATATCTTTAGAATTTCTATTCATTTATTTTTCAAATATTTTTACATAATCCCTTCTTTTTAAATAAGATTTTGAGTCTTTCTTTTAGTCTTTATTTCAACATACTTATTTCATATTATTTTTTAGATTTTAAACTTTTTTTATTATCTTAATTTATTGGTGCCCTAATCTTGCTGTCTGGTCTCTTTGCTGAGCAATTCATAATGGCAACTATGCTTGTATATGTTTTATAATTTCAGACTGTGTCCTTATACTATGCAGGGTTTGTTTTATTTGTGATAGTCCCTTATGGTCTGTGTGTGAATTTTTTTTTCTACCAAGAGCCCTGAGAGTATCACCAGCCAACAACCTGATTTCACATTTATTTATCGGTTTGAAGACTCACAAAGTGAGTAGTATAAACCCCGCCCTGGAATCCACAAGAGGTGGGACCCGGGGACTGCCACCTGAGCGGGGACTTTGTTTTTCCACCCGGAGCCCCAGCTAAGGCAGAGACCTCACTTGTCACCTCACTGGGCCTCTAGGCAGACTTTTCCAGTAAACAGCTTTTCAGTGACTTATTCCAGAGACTTAGCCGTGGCTCTCAGTTTCAACTCCAAGCCTGTATTTCCTATCCTCTCTTCTTCTCTTCCCGGTCCGATCCAAGGGCAAGCACAGCATTCTTTCACAGCTCAGTTATGCACTTAAAATCACTTTTGTTATAGGTCATCAAGTATTATAAGGGGAGGGTTTTCAAACTCTGTTATAGCCAGAAGGAGACATCAGTTCTCATCCTTCTCTCTCTCTTCCCTTGTTTCAATTTCCTTCCCCAGGGGGTTGATTGGCATAAGTTAGCACACAGTGTGTCTTGTTCTCTTGCAAGAGGGAATCACTGTGTTCAGATCATGGCTTTCGTGTAATAGGTTCTGTCCTGCTCTCTCATTCCACTTCCTAAGATGCTGCTGGCCTGATAAGAGGGTTAAGGCCTCTATTTCTCTGCAGCATAGTCTCAACTCCCTCTTCTCCTTTGGGGCTGACTGCACTGCCCCATGCAGACCTCCTATGCCTGCAGATTGCAGGTGCAAACATGCTGCTTTGGTCTCATTGTTTTTGCTTTATACTAGTGTTAAATTAAAGCAGAAAGATCCACTCTCAAGTAGAGGATGGAAGAGCAAGTATTTGAGGGGACTGGAGTAGTAAGATGATGCCAAGGAAGGAAGGAAGCAAAGAAGCAAAGAGTCTCATTTTCTGCCTCCTGCCCTAAACTTGGCCTTTCAACATCTCTTTATGAAAACATTGCACTGGGGGTTTTCAGCTGTTTGCCCGAAGTAACAAAATGATCGCTTCTTTCCCGTTTTCCTTTTCATCCTTACGTGCATCCTCACTCTCTTGGTGAGGAACTAAGAGGGGAGGAAGACTCATTGACACCCGGAAAGCCTAACAGAGTGTCTTCCTTTTGATTCTTCTGAAATACAGACTTTTAAATGGCATTCCTGAGCATGCTGAGATAAAATTTTAATCATCGCTTTGCACTCAAAACAGAATTATTGATGCAGATTTATACCTTCTATTTCTCTTATCAAATTATAGCTCTTTTAAGCCTCTCTAATGGTTCTTATAAAAAGAAAAGAGTTAATAACCCACTCGGGAATTCATTCATAAAGCTTCCCAGGCACATGCTCATTAGTAGGCTTCCACTCAGTGGATGAATCAAATCACTGAAAATTGCATGTTAAGATTACTCTGCCCATTTTCAAAGGACTTTTCATTATTATTCCAGAAATATGCTAATGTACTGGCAACCACTTCACCCTAAAATGTGTGTTCATCTATGGCATCACTGTAGTACTGATGTGCCATTTTCTATGGAATTTTGGAGCAGAACAATTTGTTTTACAATACGTGTGGCCAATTTCAAATAACAGTCTGCGAGGGTGTCTCTTGAGTGAGAATGCAAAATGTCACACCGATGATAATTAAATATTCTAATATTTTAGATGCGTATCAATTCTAATGTTCCTTGCTTTGGTCGCCAACATTTATAGGATGATATAACTCACCATCTGTACAAAACTTTATCATTTGAACTGATTATTTAAAACAAATCAACACGTGAAATATGTCCCCCAGAAATCTTAATGCACTCAGATTTCTACATAATAAAATGGGGCACCAGTTGATCAGAGGCCAGTTATATTTGTATCTAGGTAACTAACACGTAATCCCACTTTTTTGTCCTTTGGAAAAGATATCTTTCTTTAGCTCCTCAAAAGACTGACTGACATATTGTGGAAGATAGTTATTTCGAATGACCCTCTCTCCCTGTCTTCACGGAGCACATTATCTAGTCTAAAGCACTGGCTTCAGTTCCACCTCTTGAAGCCACTCTGTACATTCTTCTCCTCCTCTGAAATGCAAGCCATTCAAGGATGGATAGCTTGCTACCGGCTTCTCCTACAGCTCGATCGTTAGAGCTAATTAGGAGGCTTCACTAAGGACCCAGCCCCTTCACACATTTCCATGACCGAAAAACGAGGCTTCTCTCTGGCTCAGGTGCCAAACTTGCAGCTTTGAAAGACATATATGCCATTGAGAAGACAAACATTTCAGCCAGCTCCATCTCAGATCTGCAATTCTCCTTATTACATGTTGCCTTGGAGAATTAGAAGCATTGAACTCAGCTAAAAAAAAAATGTCCATATTCCCTATCGTACAGTTACATGTGGCTTACAAACGAATGAACTGGGCTAAGGACAGAGTTTTGTGCCTTTCACAAGATATGAAACTCCCACCCAGCTTACTTCTATTAATCAATATCCTTTAGGTCGTATGGTTAATAAACCCCTTAAATAGCCTTCTGTTCTAGTGACATTTTGTCTGATAAAATCTGAGGAGATTCTTGTCACAAACCACTTCCAGTGAATCTGTGCTTGCCACATCTTCACCCATCACCCGCCCCAGCCCGTGAAAGTGCACAGCCCTGCTGATCACCACTTCCTGTGCTGGGTGTTCACGGGCTGTTTCTACCTCTTCGTAAGTGCTCAGAACGCCCCAGCTGGGGTCTCACTCCCATTTCTTTGCTCATGTTATTTTTCTGCTTTGAATGATTCCTTTTCAACTTCTCACATGACTCCACTCAAAAACTGTTTCATCTGGGAGGCCTTTCCTCTTCTTCTTATCCTTAAGTTGGAATCAATCCTTTCTCCTTTAAACAACCACTTCAGCTGTGAAGGGGCCTGCAATGCACCAGATAATGAGGGGGGGTGGACAGGAGTGGGGGACAGGCACAGACGCGTCAACAAGTAAATGCATTGGCACTGCCTCTGTGCACTGAGGAAGTAGCTCTGGCACATAGTATGGCCCTTAAATTATTTGATAGCTAAATGTTGACTGAGAATCACAAAGAAAAGTCAAGATTGTAGGTCAGAAATAGTATAGGATCTAAGAAATTATGGGTAGTATAAAAATACATCCTTTAAAATTAATTTATTCATATACAAGGGGGGACCCAAAATCCCCAGAATTTATTTTTAAAAAATTGTGTATTTATTCTTACATGTTTAAACTTCAGTCACCTTCAAAGTGCTCTCCGTGTGATGCAATGTACCTATCGAGACATTTTTCCACTGCTCAAAAGTGTTTTTGAACTCATCAATCTTGGTGTCTTAGTGCTTTTGTCATTTTTTTTGTTTCACCTTTTCCACATCAGCAAAGTGTTCCCTATGAGGACTCTTTTCTTCTAGGGAAACAAAAAAAAAAGTTGCTCAGGGAAAGATTGGGTGAATAGAGAGGGTGGGGCGTGGGAGTCATGTTGTTTTTGTTTGAAAACTGCTTAATACTCAGCACTTTGTGGGCATGTGCCTCATAAATCACCCATCGTGAAATGGGCAAACACATTGAAAGAGTCTTCAAAAAAAATTCACTGAAACTGAACGCAGCCTCTCACAACAACACCAGCTGGTATGCCAATACAGATAGGTTCCTAGAACTCACCTAGAGGGATAAGCCTATACTACAAGGGGCCCACCCACCAAAAGATAATTCCACTTTTAGCTGGGTCCCCCCTCATATTTAGTGGTAATTTTCCATGCCATTACAGAAGAGCTTGGCTGTGATTTTCCATTAGGGAGGAATAGTTGGTGGAGATTTTCCAGAATCTCAGGGGTCAGAGGTCTAACAAAGTACTGCCAAATTACAAAACACAGTTCTTGTGTCCTCAAGAGGCTTTGGGGAATAAGGAAGGTTCTGGAGATAGATGCTTCTGCCATAAAACACCTGGTCCCATGAACTAAAGGAAGTGTTTTATAGACGGCACAGTGGAGCCTAATAAATCAGGGATGTCTCAGGTGATGTCTGTGAACTTCAGCCAATGACATATGCCAGCAGCGTCAAGGGACCTGTAACAGTAATGCATGCTCTAAAGTAGGCAAAGGATGTAAACTGTACTATAAAACATCAAGAGCCTCTACAAATGGAATTCTCACCCAGAGCACATCCCACACAGAAGCAGTAGAATCTGGACAGGCAGACCTTGAATAATGGGGTTAATAATAATAAAATTGCTTTAGCATATTGTCTTTATATGCCCTCCTGGATCCTCTAAGACAGATGCCATCTAAAAATTATATTAGGTTTGGGTTTTTATACAAAGCACTATGCTTACGTAAAGCAATGAATGCAACAGACCCTAAGTGGGTACGGAGCTCAGCCACTGGGGATGTTAGAGAGTATCCATTTTGAGACCATAATGTGATACATGACCATAGGTAGGGTGGGTGCACACACCTCTGCTGATGCTCTATCATTTTCTCCTTGGTCTGTTTCCAATAAATTTCATAAATCTTGCCTGCTAGGGTGGAGGAATTCCAACCTCTCTGTAATAGCTGATCTTTTGTAAAATTCAGAGGGACATTCGGAGAATGTTTACTAACTAGGGACTTAAGAATCTTTCCTGAAGGGGAGGTCGGATAATGTGTGGTAGTAACAAGGCAGTACACTGTCCATAGGATACCCACAAATTGCTTTCGAAACTACTTCATCTTAGAGAGAGAGGAGGAGGGACAGAGCAAGGTCATGAAAAGGTACAATGTTGCAATCCGATAAACTAAATTCAGACCCTAACTCTTCTGCTTGCAGCTGCATGATGCTAGGCAGGTTTCTCAACCTGTCTAAATAACCCTTCACTCATCTGTCAAATGAAGGAATTAATAAGTCTAAACAGAATTAAATTCGGTGCCCAATTATTTTGGTCCCCTCACCCTTCGTTAATGTCAGAATGACAGCCTGATCATCTTTCCCTTCAGTATGAGGGTGAGAATGAAAATAAGAATGACTCAAATATAATTATTCTAATACTGCATGTCCTACTATTTTGTTCTGCTTCATTGAGAGAGCACTTGAGAGTAATTCAAGATTTTTGCGAGTTATCTATCTGCCATATATGGGCAATCACCTTGTGCATAAAGAAAGATGAGCGTTATTAAGCATAATTTATTCATACTGGTTGAATAGCAGAGCCACGTGTAGAACACAGCTGTTAACGCTAACATATGGTGAAGGAGACTAAAATTATAATTGCTGCTTTGAAGTTCATTGAAGATAAACAAGTGTAACTATGAGCTATCTGTAGGCTGCGTGCATATACGGCTCATAAGAGATTGTTTCAAAGACTAGTGATAAAACCAGCCAACTAAAACCATCTAAAGACAAAGTCGTGATTTTGAATTGAGTCAAACAGGGCTTTAGTTTGCTCCTCATTTGCATTTTTTAAAGAAATGTGTCACAATTTCTAGAGTTCCTTAAATCGCAGTAATCTTCAATCTGCTTCCCTTTCTGAATGGGCATTAATATTGAAATCAAGATATATTTCTATAGCCCAAATAAAAGTCCTGTGATCAATGAACTCAATAGGATCTATTATCTTAAGGAATAAAGAATAAAAGTAATTGTTGGACAGGTAATAAAAGTAAAATCAGAGTAAAAAGATGCAAACGCCTTTTCTCATATATTATCCTTATTGTTTCTTTCCCCCCAATCCCTTAGCTACACCCTTGCCGGCCCTGACACCGTTGAGTGCCTGGCCAGTGGCAAGTGGAGCGGCGGTAACCAGCAGTGTCTGGCTGTGTCCTGTGATGAGCCCCCCCACGTGGAGCACGCCTCTCCGGAGACTGCCCATCGGTTGTTTGGAGACATTGCATTCTACTACTGTTCGGACGGTTACAGCCTGGCAGACAATGCCCAGCTCCTCTGCAATGCCCAGGGCAAGTGGGTTCCCCCCGCAGGTCAGGCTGTGCCCCGCTGCATAGCTCATTTCTGTGAAAAACCCCCATCTGTTTCCTACAGCATCTTGGAATCTGTGAGCAAAGCAAAATTTTCAGCAGGCTCAGTTGTGAGCTTCAAATGCATGGAAGGCTTCGTCCTGAACACCTCAGCGAAGATCGAATGTATGAGAGGTGGGCAGTGGAGCCCTTCCCCGCTGACCATCCAGTGCATCCCCGTGCGGTGCGGAGAGCCACCAAGCATCACAAACGGCTACGCGAGCGGATCAAACTACAGTTTTGGGGCCGTGGTGGCTTACAGCTGCAACAAGGGGTTCTACATCAAAGGGGAGAAGAAGAGTACCTGTGAAGCCACGGGCCAGTGGAGTAGCCCCATACCCACCTGCCACCCAGTATCCTGCAACGAACCGCCTAAGATCGAGAATGGCTTTCTGGAGGTGAGAGGCCAACTAGCGAGGAGTCCATGGCTTTCACCACTTTCAGGGCCAGCCAATGTGGCTAACCCGGGGCTCAAAAACAGGGCCCGTGAACAGATTAATTCTCGAGAAAAAAGAAGTAGCTAAATCTGTAGTGAATATTGGATAAAATCAGAGATATGAATCCTTTTAATATATTAGCTTTCTAACATGTCTTTTCATTCAGTCCATCAAGAAAACAGGAATGAAAATGTATTCCCCCAAACCAAGAGTCATTTTAAATAGACAATATTCTAATTAAATACTTTCTAAAAACCAACACATACATAATACTTTTTATTCTCCTTTAAATTCAAATACAACAAAAGAGTAAATGCCATTTATTTAAGATTTTTGCTCAAATGTATTAGATTTCCACTGGAAGAAGATTATCGTATATGTAAAGAGACTTTCTTTATTTATTCATTTGACAAATATTTCTGGAGCCTCCTAGATTCCAGGTAAACACTGAACCTCTGGTGTTGAACAGTACAGGTGAGATCCGTAATGGCGTAGCGCTGACGTGCAGGTGGGCTCCCCACGTAGGTAAACAAAACAAATCATTCTGTGCAAATACGGAGGAGTTCATTCCGGCTGGAAGCTAGACTTCACCTGTATCACTAACACAGACCCACAGTGATCTTTTAAAGGTTTCGTTCCTAATTCATCTTTCATACCACCGAAAAATGATTTGTTACTCTACACTTATGTATTTGAGTTTTGAGATCACGAGTATTAAGTATTCTGTTTAAAAGTTGAAATGGAGTTTTTTTTTTTATTTCCCTTCTTTATATTTTAGCAGCAATTTTTTGAAAGCATATTAAGAATGAACACCAAACTCCGACAATACTCTTAGAAACATATCCATGAAAAATATTTTATTGGCTTTTTAAGTAGCCTAACAAAATTAACAACTAAACTATGTATGTGTCTGCATTTCCCCTTCTGTGATTAAAACAACACACTACAGCATTGCTTTGGTCGGCAAGGTGTTTTGAACTTACTAAGTGACTTACACTTTCAGTACTGCTCCATCGGTTCACCCATTGATTTACAGACTTTTACTTACCGTTTACTTACGGGCTCAGCACTGTGGTAAACATCCCTGAAGTAGTGATTGCCTAACTTGACTTCCTATTGTCCTTTGATCTTAGTGTTTGTTTTTTTTTTAAATAGCATTTGGACCTATTGGAGAAAACATAAAGCCTTATTTGCTTATCTCTTCATTTTAAAGTAGGCATTTTAGTTTAATTCATTTTTACTATTCAGTGTGTTTAGTTAACTATGTTGTCTGTTATACAAATCGTCCTTAACTGTTTTCCCCTTGTCACGCAGCATGCCACTGGCAGGATCTTTGAGAGTGAAGTGAGATACCAGTGTAACCCAGGATATGAGTTGGTTGGAAGTCCTGTATTTGTCTGCCAAGCCAATCGCCACTGGCACAGCGACTCCCCTCTGTCATGCATCCCTCTCCACTGCGAAAGACCTCCCCCGATCCAGAACGGCTACGTGAAAGGGGACAATTTTGAAGTAGGGTCCAAGGTTCAGTTTTTCTGTCATGAGGGTTATGAGCTTATTGGTGATAACTCTTGGACATGCCAGAAATCTGGCAAATGGAATAAGAAGCCAAACCAAAAGTGTGTGCCCGTCAAGTGCCCAGATCCACCCCTCCTGGAACACCAGCTCGTGCTGAGGGAGCTGAGCACGGAGGTGGGAGTGGTGACGTTCTCCTGTAAAGAAGGGCACGCCCTGCAGGGCCCCTCGGTCCTGAAGTGCTTGCCGACCCAGCAGTGGAATGATTCTTTTCCTCTGTGTAAGATGGTTCTTTGCCTCCCGCCTCCCCTAATTGCCTTTGGTGTTCCTGCTCCTGTCTCTGCTCTTCATTATGGAAGTACTGTTGAGTATTTTTGTGTGGATGGGTTTTTCCTACAAGGAGAGCCTACCACCTCCTGCCAAGCTGACGGTACCTGGAGCTCTCCGCTGCCGGAGTGTGTCCCAGTGGAGTGCCCACAACCTGAGGAGATTCCCAATGGCATCATCGACATGCATGGTCTTGCCTACCTCAGCACAGCTCTCTATACCTGCAAGGCGGGCTTTCAGTTGGTGGGAAATACCACCATCCTTTGTGGAGAAAAGGGCCACTGGCTTGGTGGAACACCAACGTGTAAACCCATCGAGTGCCCAAAGCCCAGAGAGATTTTAAATGGCAAATTCTCTTATAGAAACCAACGCCCTGGAGAAACCCTTACGTACTCTTGTGACCCAGGCTTCAAGCTCGAAGGTGCCAAAGTCTTGACCTGCTTAGAGAGAGGTAACTGGGATGCGGATGCCCCATCTTGCAGTGCCATCCACTGCGATCCCCCACAACCCATTGAAAATGGCTTCGTGGAAGGTGCAGATTACAGCTATGGCTCCATGGTCATCTACAGCTGCTTCCCTGGGTTCCAGATGGTGGGCCATGCCATGCATACCTGTGAAGAGTCGGGATGGTCAAGCTCCATCCCAGCGTGTGAGCCCATAGACTGTGGTGTCCCTCCTCAAATTGATTTTGGAAACTACACCAAGGTCGAAGATGTTCAGGGATATTTTGACCAGGAAGACGACATGATGGAAGTTCCCTATCTGACTCCTCACCCTCATCCTCATCTGGGAGCGATGGCTCAAACCTGGGAAGACCCAACTCCTGCTACACCTCCAGCGAGCTTTCTACATGGCACCACGGTGTCGTACGCCTGCCATTCAGGATATGAACTCTTGGGGAACCCCGTGCTGACCTGCCAGGAGGATGGAACTTGGAGTGGCAGTGCGCCGTCCTGCATCTCAATCCAATGTGACTTGCCTGTCGCTCCTGAAAATGGCTTTTTGCATGTTACAGAGACTACCATGGGCAGCGCCGTACAGTACAGCTGCAGGCCCGGACACACTCTGGTGGGCCCCGACATCAGACTCTGTCTGCAGAGTAAAGAGTGGAGCGGTGCTGCCCCACGCTGTGAGGCCATTGAATGCAACAAACCGAATCCAGTTACGCACGGCTCCGTCAAAGGGAACAACTACACATACCTGAGCATGGTGTACTATGAGTGTGATCCTGGGTATGTGTTGAACGGCACCGAGAGGAGAACATGCCAAGAAGATAAAAACTGGGATGGCAGTGAGCCAGTCTGCATTCCTGTGGACTGTGGTTCACCCCCCATCTCAGCCAACGGCCAGGTGAAAGGAGATGAGCACACTTTCCAAAAGGAGGTTGAGTATGCTTGCGAAGTAGGCTTCTTCCTTGAGGGAGCCCGGAGTCGAGTTTGTCTTGCCAATGGGAGGTGGAGTGGAACCACTCCCACGTGTGTGCCTGTCAAATGCGCCACGCCCCCACCGGTGGCAAACGGGGTGATGGATGGCCTGGAGTATGGCTTTGGGAAGGAAGTGATGTTCCACTGTCAGGAGGGCTACGTGTTGCATGGTGCTGCAAAACTCACCTGCCAGTCAGACGGGAACTGGGATGCGGAGTTTCCTCTGTGTAAACCAATGAACTGTGGCCCTCCTGAAAATACTTCCCATGGCTTCCCTAACGGCTTGTCCTTCTATCGTGGGGGGCACATACAGTATCAGTGCTTTTCTGGATACAAGCTCCATGGAAGTCCTTCAAGGAGGTGTCTGTCTAATGGTTCTTGGAGCGGCAGCCTACCGTCCTGCCTGCCTTGCAGGTGTTTCACACCAGTAATTGAAGGTGGAACTGTCAATGGGACAGATTTTGACTGTGGGAAGGTGGCTCAGATTCAGTGCTTCAAAGGCTTCAAGCTCCTGGGACCTTCTGAAATCACCTGTGAAGCCAATGGCCTGTGGAGCTCTGGCTTCCCACGCTGTGAACACACGTCCTGTGGTCCTCTCCCAGCAATCCCAAATGCTTTCATCAATGAGAGTGGCTCTTCGGAGGAGAATGTGGTGACTTACAGCTGCAGACCTGGGTATGCCATCCAGGGCCGTGCAGACCTCATCTGCACCGAGACAGGGGGGTGGAGCCAGCCCTATCCACTTTGTCAGCCCCTGTCCTGTGGCCCCCCACCGTCTGTTGCCAACGCGGTGGCAACTGGAGAGGCACACACCTACGAAAGTAAAGTGAAACTCAGGTAAGACCACGGCTCTAAGTCCCCAAGGGATGCAGGCAAGAGAGTTGTAAAGTGAAACAGAATTGGTCAAAATGCAGCTGATGGGGAAGAAAACACCATGTCTGAACTGCTCTCCTAATACGGAAGCCTTTAGCACTTGCCTTTCTTCTACCCGCAATTGCGTAGAAATCCATTGCTTATACAAATAAATTTCTACATTTTCAGATGGTAATTCCTAATATTATTATCATGATTACCGTATTCTGCTGAGCTTCACGATCCTCTAGCTAGTTTTACTACCTCCTAAATCATAAGGCTCTTTTTAAACATCATGCTAGCAAATTTCTTGAAATCACTGTATGGTTATATTCATACAGATGCAAATATTGGGAAAATAAGGCAAAAGTTGAGTAATTCAGGTAAAAATCACATACTTTCTTTGATCAATATGAATAGGGAGCTTATTTATAGGTGGACCTCCAACCAATGCTGTCAGACAAACCAAGCATTTAGTACACAAATTATGGTTTTTGCTGCAAAGTTTCCTATTTAAAATGCATTATTTTAAAAGATGAGAAAATATTAAGGAAATTTATAAGTTAAATTTTTAATGGGATAAATGTTTGTAATGTTCAAAGAGATCTCAATCCTCTAAATCAGTTTAGGTTTTACTCACATTCTGAAAGAATTATAGATTATCCTTCACATATTGGCTTTTTAGATTTTATTTATAATTCAATGACTCTTATTAAGCATTTCTGTTGCGGCCATGTTAGCCCTACCTTTATTTCCCCTTAACTGCAGTAAGAAATAGACCCAAGGAAGGCTCGTAAACAACAAAGCAATAGAGAAATGGATCATGCACTAGAAAGACAGACAAAAATTATTCCTTGTTTTTGAAATACACTTTAAAACTTCTGTATGGATGTGGGTGTGTCAGATATCTTGAGAAGTCCCGGTATCCCCCGCTTCCCAAGATGTGGCAGTCTGCCCCTGGTCGTGGGCCAATTACCTCGTCTTTCCCATCTCCACTTGATGGACAAGCGGGTCACTCCAGGCTTGCAGAACCTCTGACTCCTGCTTGGCCCTTAATCTGTGAAATTAAAAAATACATATCCACCTAGTAAATGTTAGCTAATCAAATGATTTCACTCTAGAGCCAGGTTCTCAGCTCTCTGGCGACAGTGTCATCATGTACAAAATGAGAAAAAAGATGATGGTAGTTCCTGCTCATAGGGTTGACTTGAGTATTAAATGAGTTAGCATTTCTAGGGCGCTTAGAACAGGGACTGGGATTTAACAAGTAAACATTTGCTGAATAAATAAATGCAAAATTTTTAAATCATGGAGTTTTAGAGCCATTTTGGAGTTTGAATAGCCATATGATTGTTATATTATAATATCTAATAATCAGGATTAAATTATGTAAAGGACCTAGAACAGTGCTTGGCACAAAGTAGATACCCACTAAATATTAATTATGTCATATTCTTACTAGTGTCTGAGTCTGCTTTGAACTTTGTCTAGAATTTCTTACACTGTGAGCTGTTACAGAATAAAAATGGATTCAGTAATGATATTATCCACAGCGAAGGTCAACAATAACATTTAAAGCAACTTTAACTTGGCTCATCCTTAGCATCTGTGACAACGGACTGGTCTGGTTATCATTACGTTGGTGTTTCTGCTTCGCAATGCCGTCCACCTGGCGCTTGAGTCAGTGTTGATACAGCACCAAAAATATCTCCTGAGCCTTGTAACAGCTCCTTAAATCTACGAACAGGTCACCCAACAGATCGCTGACTATGTTGTCCTCTCTGTAAGGCACTTATTTTTGCTTTCCTGTCACAGATGTCTAGAAGGTTACGCAATGGACACAGATACAGATACATTCACCTGTCAGAAAGATGGCCGTTGGTTCCCTGAGAGAATCTCCTGCAGTCCTAAAACATGTTCTCTACCAGCCAACGTGACACGTATACTTGTTCGTGGGGATGATTTCAGTGTGAACAAGCAAGTGTCTGTGTCATGTGCAGAAGGCTACACCTACCAGGGGGTTAACATATCGACATGTCAGGTGAGATTCTCTGCCTGCATTAGAGCGTGTAAGTGTAACTCATGCTTTCCCTCTCTCTCTATATGTAATAGTGAGATATATAAGAGTGATATATATATATATAAATATATAGTGTGATAAATATATCACACAAGCAGTATCCTCCTGTCCTAAAAAGAAAACAAAAGGCCTCATGTTTGCAGCTGTGACAAAGGACTTGAGAAGTTTTTTGGTAGAAATATAATAAAATATATCTTTCTTTTCCACATTCCTGTTTTTAAACTACAGACATACCAAGGATAGGTGAAAAGTGGCAACATTAGATGAAATAGTAAAACACCTGTAACAAGATGTTCATGAAAAGGTAACCACTTGGTCCTGTGGTCTACACATAGATGCTCATGTAGAGCTCATTTCTACAGTGTGAATGTGTAGAAATGAGCTCTGATGATTCCGAATATGTTCCCAGATTTAGAAAGATCAAAGGCTGCAGAAACAGAAAGGAAATTGGAGTCAGATTCTGAGTCCTCTACTTACTACTTGTGTGACTTTAAGAAAGCTGCTTAAAATCTCTGGGCTTCAGTTTCCTCATTAGAAGAAAATGGACAGTAACGCCTGTCTTACATGGTTAGTGTGAACAACTGTACAGATAAGGAGGGAAAGGGCCCAGCTCAGCGCCATCGACAGCCAGCCGCCCTAGACACTCCCTTCTCCTGGTTTGCATGAGTTGCACTGAAGAAAGGAAAGTAAACGAGCCATCAATATGGTCTTCTTTTGCTGGAGGTTGGGGCGGAGGGGTGGTGGCAAGAGCTGACGAGGAGGAATGATACATGGTATAGAATGGCTTTTATGTTCATCGTGCCTTTGAACTTCATCTCAAATATTTTTAGGCTCTGTGATGTGACTTTATATTCCTCCAATTTGTTTTCTTTTTTATATGCCTGTCATTGAAAGGATTACGTTAAGTGATGCAGTAAAGTGTCTAGTGTATGGCTGTCATGGAGTAAGGACTCAAGTTCCTTCTCCTTCCACGTTCCCATTTATAAATCACGCATTCTCAGTGATGGGCTGCTGCCAAGCCTAAGAGCAGCAACATCACAGGGAGCAGGTCAGATGACAGTCAAAGTTGTTCTCAAAACTGGTACAGTTGCAGATGTTTAGGTTGAGAGATGAAGCTTTTTAGGGGGAAACTTTTTCAAAGACCCTGAGCTTTCTAAACCAAGCCAAGTCCCAGCATACTTACGGGACTCAACTCAGTGGTCTCCCGAAGCTTCTCCAGGTTGGGTGTGGACGATGGGGTGGCCCCTCGTGTGCCCTGACTCGTTTTTTCTGAATCAGTAATTTATTTTTGGCAGCCCTCATTACTTTCTCCACACATAGTGCGGCCTTCACTCAGCTGAGTTTCGGTTTAGTTTTTGGTCTGAATAGACCCTTTGTAAACGTTTAAATGTATAAATTGTGTTAAACTATGTTCAGTGCCAAAAAATATTTTATTGTCATATAACATGATCCTGTAGTTCATAAAACAAATGAATGAGAAGATCAATACAAATTCTGCAACATGAATATTAAAAGATGATGAGCTCTTCCGGAAATTAACACATATTACAGAATTATAAAACTCCTACCAGTGTGGTATTTGTGTAAAATTAGGTAAAAGGAAAATTTAAAGGAAGAGAAGAAATGAGTCAAAAGTAAATTCTGATAAATGAATCATCACAAGGCAGTAGAGATAGAAGTAATTAGTAAAAAAATTATGCTGATACAATTAAGTAACCATTAGGGGAGAAAATTAACATATACCAAAATAAATTCTAGCTATCACAAAAGAAAACAATATTATGTAGTGTTAAAAAGTTATTAAAATACCTAGAATGATTTATTCAATATATATATATATTGATTGAAGCAATATTTATAGTATGAAAATTAGATACAACTTATATTCCCACATAAGGAGAATGGTTGATTATATGTAGGCATAGAGATGTAAAATTACTTCTGGCTCACATGTAGAATTGAGGCTTTGCCTCCAGTCCTGTTTTAGGCAGTTATTCAGCTCATGGCCTGATTCCTCAAAGAAGACAAAAATATTAGCAAGAGAGTAAGAGTCAGGGCAAACATCTGTGTGTACTTCACTTTACCCGGATGGAGGGCTGAGAAACGTTCATTCTAGCTCTGATGGTGCGGAAATAACGTAAATCTGAATATACATATATATTTTTTAATTATGTGACCCACACCAAAATATGTAATAAACTGTTTTCAAGTATTTGAGTTGGAATGCAGAAAAGGAAGCCATCTTTTTTAACTTGGAGAGGTATGCCTAAAATTTGCTATTTCTCATAAACTTTAAAATATAGAATTTTCTGAAATATAAGAATACATTGGTACATCGCAGAATATTTGTATCATCCACCAAGTCCTCATGCATCACAATAAAAACATACTTCTTGGTGTTATTGGCTTTTCAATGGATTTTATTAGGAAGAAAATGTTTCTTTCGCATGTTTAAGAAATGTCCAAAATTGTTTAGCTCTGACTGCGAAGGCCATATACTAATTAATGTGGTTTCAAGGCCGTAGATAATAAGTAGCAGAAGTAGGACCAAATTCTACAATAGGTTCTTGTGACTGTTGTTTTGGAGATTATTCTGCTATGCAATCAATATTTACAGACTTCTGCATTCACAAATGTAACTCCTAAATATAACTTATAATTTGTTATTTGGTGCCTAGCTTGGTGGCACCTGGGAGCCGCCGTTTTCTGATGAATCCTGCAGCCCGGTTTCCTGTGGCAAGCCTGAAAGTCCACAGTACGGATTTGTGGTTGGCAGTGAATACAGCTTCGGAAGCACAGTTATTTACCAGTGTGAACCAGGTTATGAATTGGAGGTAAGTGAACAAACTGTTTAACCAGAAGGAATTTGCACTTCCAATCTACGTGGAACATTTTTAGTAGTAGCATTGATTTATTTCACTGATTTTGATCTTAAAGTATTATTTTATACTTAGTTACTTTTTGCCCTAATTCTTTACAAGAAATATTTAATGTGACTTACAATTTTAAAAAGCAAAACAAGCGAGCAAAATAGAACCAGAGACATGGAAACAAAGAACAAACTGACAGTAACCAGAGGGGAGGGGGGCGGGGTGGTGAGGTGGGGGGAGAAGGGGAAGAAGGGTCATCAAGGACCATGTATATAGGACCCATGGACAAAGACAATGGGGGCGATTGGAGGTAGGAGGTGGGGGTGGTGGGTAGAGCAGGGGAGAGTAATGGGGGGAAATGGGGACAACTGTAATTGCACAACAATTTTTAAAAAGCAAAATAAGTCTTGAATTAAAAAAACTCAAAGCCACAAAAAGGAAAAAGTTAGTATGCGGACCGCAAGACTGATACTGTTGCTTCCTTTGGCCCTATAAGCCTGCGTTTCAGCTTCCTGTGAGTCGCACTCTGCAGCAAAGCAGTCTGTCTGTCACCACGGAGCAGTGAGCTTAGGGATTTCGGTGTGAAAAGCTAGGATTTCCTCAAGCAGTGAGCCAAACACCTAGTCAGGTTCTTGATTGAGATGCCAGGTTCCACATGGCAGATCTGGCCTGAAAGATCTCATAGCAGTTCTAACCAAATGCCAAGTGACCTGATCTGCAATATTAAATTACCATCAGCACCCTGACCGGCGTGGCTCAGTTGGGCATCTTCCCAGAAAAGCAAAAGGTCGCCAGTTCGATCCCCAGTCAGGGGACAAGCCTGGGTTGTGGGTTTGGTCCTGGGTCGGGGTGCGTACAGGAGGGCAGCCAATCAGTGTTTCTGACATTGATGTTTCCCTCCTTTCCTCTCTCCCTCTTCTTCTCTCTCTAAAAATAAATAAATCTTTAAAAAAAAAAAACAAAAACCCATCAGCAGCACCGAGGTCTCCCTACTTTGATGGAAAACTGCAATCAATTTTGCTGAAAGCATAATATCAAACTTGGAAATTTAAGAAATCCATCTTAAGGTTGTCGTCTGGTTTCTCAGGAGACTCTCCTTCCCTGATCTGACTGGCGTGGTATTTAAATACAGCTTTCACAGAAGTACTCGCTGCCAGTGGCCTATGAGATTTGTATAGCGCATTCCACTTCGTGACCACAAAATCCAAGAATTGTCATAAAATAGGCCCATGAACGCTGGAACTAGACTGATATGGATCTTGTTCAAATTTTTCAAAAGATGTTAAAAAATAAAAGGTAATAATATAACAGTCGATTGCAGTTGGAAAGGCTTCCTGCTTTTGAAACCCACTTGTTCTTTATGTAAGAGTACTAATCTTGCAGTTTGTTAAGAAAAAAACAGTGCAATAAAATTTAAACAAACATGCAGAAAACTGGCGGGTCGTTAAATCTGAGGAAGTAGATAGTTTGTCACAAAAATTTTTGGAAACGTCCTGGCGTAAGCTGCAAAATTGAGACAGGTGCTCTAGCGATTTTTGTCCCTTCAAGCTACATCTTAGAATTACCTGAGAAGCTTTCAAAAGTACATTAATGTCCAATTACTTGCAGAAATAACCGACTCCAAGTCTGGGACAAGAAGCATAAAAGATTAGCCTAGAAAATCTTGTCACTTGAGACATGACAGAACCTATCAAGGGCCACGTGTTAAGAAAGACTGAGAAGCCAACTGAGGCTCCCGCAGGCCGAAAAGATACCACCTCAGCATCAATGAGGACAGTAACTTCAGTGGACTGAAACACATCAAATGTGTCACACATAGTACTAGACTTACAGTAATGCTAAAAAAAAAAAAAAAAAAAAAAAGCATTTGGGCCCTGGCTGGTGTGGCTCAGTGGGTTGAGTGCTGGCCTGTGAACCAAAGGGTCACCGGTTCAATTCCCAGTCAGGGCACATGCCTGGGTTGCAGGCCAGGTCCCCAGTAGGGGGCACACAACAGGCAACCACATATTGATGTTTCTTTCCCTCTCTTTCTCCCTCTCTTTCCCTCTCTTTCTCCCTCCCTTTCCCTCTCTAAAAGTAAATGAATAAATAAATCTTAAAAAAAAAAAAAGCATTTGGTAACTTTGGAGGATGCTCATGACAAACCCATTATTTTGAAAACAAACAACAAAAAGGGGAAAATTATCTTTTTTTCAAGCCTGCCTAGACTGCCAGACAACAAAATAGAAGCAAAGGGGAAGTTCCCCTTTATAGAATTGTCCCAGGTAATAAACTGTAGAATATAAATCCCAGAATTTGCAGCTTAGATAAATTAATGGACTTAGACTATCATTGTCACAGCTATTAAAGTCAGAAAGAAAAAAAAATAGAGGCCACCGGACATTATGTGCCTCCTGAAAGATAAACACACCATTTGAAAAAGTCTTGCCAAAAAAAGAAAAATTTAGTTTGAATCTTATCCAGCCTCTAAGTCCAACAACTGGTATCGGAGGCAAAGGAACACATTAAGTGACACCATAGTGAAGCAATCAGTAATATTACTGGCTATGGAAATATCTACTAATGAGCCAGTTTTCTGTTTTCAGAAACAAATAAATTGACAGGGTAAGAGGAGAGGAAATAGAGAAGCAACTTGCAGATTTAAAGAAGTATGTAAGAAATATATAAACCATGTGAACCTTCCTTTGGTCCAGATCTAAGTGAATTGTAAAAAAATTAATTAATTATGCAACAATTGGAAATTTGAGCACATTGAATATTTTGTTAATATTCATGAGTCATTACTTTACAATATGATGTGTTATTATGGTTATAATTTTTAAGAGCTTTTATATTTTAGAGATGCATACTGAAATAATTATTATTAAATGACTCGACATCTGGGATTTGCTTCAAAATAAGGTGGGGCAGGGCTTAAATTAGACAAGGTTGGCCTTGAGTCCATTGTGTAAGCTGGGTGACGGCTCCATGGAAGTATGTTACACTGTTCTTTCTACTGTAGTATTTTTCACATGCTTGACTTTTTCCATGAGACATAGTTTTAAAATGACTATTCTCAACCCAGACTAATTCATTCATTGTCTCTGTTGGTTGGATCTAGGGCAGCAGCATCTTACTGAAATTTCCCCAGTGAATGTTTAACCAGGACTGAGAACCACTAATCTGAGAGACATTTCCGTGTTTCTCAAAGTGTGGTCCAAAAGCCATTTGCTCGAGAACCATCTGGGAAGTTGTTCAAAGGAGTGTGTATTCCTAGGCCAGGACCTTCTGAACCAAACAGGACTTGGGGATTTGTGTTTTTAACAAGTACTGCAGATACCAAAGATCAGTGGAAGGGCAAGTGGTTAAGGACAGAGACTTGGCCTAGCAGACCTCTCTTACAGGCTCTTCACTCTCGCTGCATAAAAGATGTTCGGGAACCAACCGAACCTCCCTGAGCCTCTGCTTCGTCCTGTGTATGATAGAAATGCAATAACTGCCTTTGCAAAGTTACTGCAAGGACTGGAGATGAAATAGAGTGGGAAGCATGGCCTTTTATGCCTTGTCTGAGTTCATTATACAGTAGTTATTATTATCGCTTCCAGTTTTGTATTATTACCAAAATCAGACAAAGGAAGTAGGACAATTAATGTAAACCAGGTTCATTTATTCCACTATGTAAATAAGTTGTCATTTATCTGTAAGGTACACAACTTTTTTGAGCTATCTCAACCTCAGAAATTTTCCTTCATATGCAATCTTTCTGGAATAAAAATTATCATAGGCAACTGGGGAATAAATGAAAATACAGACCTCAAAAATAGGATCATTGTGATATAAAACCATTGCTAGTGAGCCATAAAGTGGTTGCTGTGATTCTAAAGCTTAATATGACTAGCCTAATTGTTGATTAAGCAGATACATTAGGTCAAAAATAATAATTTAATGCTAATCTATATCTAGAACTCCAGCTTAGTTCATCAAAAACAAGATATGTACAGAAACAGAGAGAGAAAAAGAAAGAAGGAAACACATGATAAAATTTTTGCAACTTACTGAGAAGGCAGCCAGCCAACAGATGGTGTTTGATTTTATTTTTTACATCAATAGTTACAGAAAATAGATTTTATTTGAGTGTTTATTGGCATTAAAATCAGCATAGTCAAAGCAGAATATTATTATTGAAATCATTAGATGAAAGAGGACAAGGAAAAATAGTGCTGGGAAAAATACTAAACTATTAATTAAACTAAACTAAATTAATTAATTGAGTATAGTCTACTCTGGAAGAACCCACATGGTTGGGGAGTTAGCTGGCTTTTATGGCTTGCCATATATTTCCTCAAAATTAATAAAAAATAATTCACAAACTAGAACAGTATATTTTCTTGCACATATATAAGTATATAAGCCTAGAAAAATATAGTAGATATTAACGGATTCATCTCTGGATGAAGAATTATGGAAAACCTTCTATTTTCCAAACTTCCTATAATGAACACATGGCGGTTTTTCAATAAGAAGAAAATAATGAATATGTACTTTAAGGAATATTTTAATTTTATAGAATGAATTATTTTCTTGGAAAGTCAGGGCATTATCCTTCCATCTAAGTCAATGGAATTTTAACAGGTAAAGATTTATCAGTCATTAATCTGAAAGCTCAGAGAAAATACCTTCGAATAGATGAGTAAGGGTGAAAGACATCAACCAATCCAGATGCCAGTCTAAGTAAAGGCCATAGGCTCTTTCAGGCATCTTGCTAATTTAGGACACAATTCGAGATAATGAGATACCCAAAGGACTCCAAATGATAAAAAACATGTGACAAAATGTACATGCTGAAGTTCATATATTTGACTTAGAGTCAAGCCCCTAAATACATTGCTTAAAACCTGATCTTTTTTAATACGTGATGTTATAAAATTTTATTTATCCTGTTTATTATTCTATAGGTTAAGAATTTAAAGCATGAAAAGGGGTTATCATTAGGAACACTGATGGTTACCATAAAAGATAAACAAGAAAGAAGGAAGAAGCAAAGATGTAAAATTATAACTGGAAATCAAAGAATAGTGCCATAGAAGCTTATGGTAGCTACAGGGGCAAACAGTCTGTATGGCCTCCCAGGGTAGTGGGATATTGAAAAATATACAGAACATATATTTAGTATCATAATTATAAATACATTTCCAAGTAAATTATGTTCATTTTACTCTATTTCACAAGGCAGGGAAGTAGATTTTGAAAAAACTTTATCCAAAATATTTAAACTTTTAAATGCTTGAGCCCTTAATAGTGTAAGTTTATCTAGGATAAATTACATTGTTGAAAAATGCAATCCTCACACCAATAAAATATGTTGGCATATTTCCTGTTCAAGGGGGTAAGATAAAGAATTTTACTCTTTGCTGTACCTCTGAGGCGTTAAAACATAGACTCAACTCAAAATATTTTTAAAATATACTAAGCAAATATACCTGTTTGACATTTCAAACATATTCTCCGGTCTTAACTATTGGCTACAACTAGTTGTCATTTAAACAGAAAGGGAAACAAAGCCGGTGCCTTAATTACACTAGTCAGCCAGGGTATGAGTTTTGAAGAAATTTGCTGAAAGCCTTTTTGCAAATCTAAACCTACCTCTTCAACTACATTTACTTAATACATTTATTCAGTATTCCAGTGCCAAGAGGTTCAAGTTCACAGCCATGACTGCTTTGCATTCCCTTGCCGTCTTTTCACTGTAGACTTACAGTCTTGTCAATGACTCTTCTCCATTGATTCCCAGGGGAGCATCGAACGTTTCTGCCAGGAGAACAGACAGTGGAGTGGAGGGGTGGCAACGTGCAAAAGTAAGTCACGCGGCACTTCGCAGTCCCCAAAATGAGGCTGGGGACACAGTAACAGTGTGCCTACCGTGTCTTTATAAATCAGTTTTGTAATTTAAAAAATTGATTCTGGACTTTTACTGAAGGACGCCAAACCACTAAAAGGGTCAAAAACTATAGTTGAGATTAATGGTTACATGAGAATAGAGCACAAGATGACCGACTCTGGAATGGCAAACATTTTGTTCAGAAGCTAGTTAATTATTCAGTTCATTTGCATTTTGTGTTCCCCTCCAAATAATTATAAATTAGAAAGCAGATCTTTTGATTTTTGGTAATAGTACTGACCAATACTGACATCTTCTTAAAGGGATGTTGGCTTATGTGTCAAATAAATAAATGTTCACATTTTCATGGAATTTTATGTGAACTCATGTTATGAAGAGTCGAGTGTATTTAACCAGATATGGGTTAATTCACATGGCTTTATTCCAGTACATGGCCCATAGGATTTTTTTCTGCCAAAAGACAGTTTATTTCTAGAAATCCATCAATGTAGAAAGCTTTTAAATATTTTTTCTCTTAATAATCCTGGGGGAGTCATCAAATTTTCAAACTAGAAGGGGCCTTTTAAATAATCTAGTCTAAGCAACCTTTCAGGTGATCTAGCTGGACTACGTGGGACTACATCAAGATGACTAAGGTTTATTCATCTTGCTAAATGAGTAAAGGGGGCTAGGAGAGGTAAAGTGACCTGCCCAGTGTCATAAATTAATTTGGTGGCAGAGTTGTCACTGAGACTCTAAGTACTTGAATCTTCTGGGATAGATTAACCAGTTGATTTCATGTATATAGAAATCTCAAGTCTTTTAAGAAATATATGGTTGAAACTCAATGGAGTACATACGATCTTTTGGTTCTCAAAAAGTTGTATAAATATTATATAGAAAAATATTTTTAAAAAACATTCAGTAACATGTGAAATCGCAGACAGGCATCATTGGGCATTCCTGATAATAGCATTTTTACCTCAACTGTTTCTGATCAAAAGTGTGTGTGTGCGCAGGGAAAATAGAGCTGAAAAGGAAACGTGTGTGCCTGCCTAGCAAACGTGAAGGAATTGTTTTAATTTGCAGCAGGCTTGAATCAAACTACAGTGTCCATGGTTACTATCCTTTCTCTCTCTGAAATGCAAGATAATAAAAAGCTGTACTTGAATCCTATTCTTTTCTGTGGTTTTCTTTTCTTTTTCTTTCTAATTATTAAATAAGCGATACAAGTTCTTTGCAAAAATATTAAAAGCACAAATAAGAAAAAAGAAAAAAATAGTTTTAATCCCACCACTCAGGGATAAAAATTCTTGATATTTTGATATACTGTATTGTGTGGTTTTTTCCTAGGCATATAAAAAGTACAAAATTTGGGGGGGAAAATAATGCTCATACCGAGCATCCTGATTTGAAGGATCTTTACATGATTCTTATTCAGTTATTAAATATATTGCTATCTGTATCCATCAGATTTCAGGGAAGCCTGTGCAAGTCAGAAGGATTCCCTAATCTGGTGCTCCTCAAAGGGTGGCCACAGGACCAGCAACCTCAATAGTACCTGGGAACCTGCTAGAACTGCAGAACCTCAAGCCACGTCCCAATCCTACCAAATCAAAATTGCTGTGTTAGAAGGGTCCCTAGATGATTCCTGTGCACATTACAGCTTTACAAGCAGTGCCGTGGGCCTACGGTTTTCAGCCTTCCGCATACTGGAATACCCCGGGGAGCTTGGGAAAATCCCTTGACCAGTCTGCATTCTGTATCAGTTAGGTCAGACCTCTGAGGGTGGGACCCCACTTCACTATGTTTTTAAAGCTCTCAAGAGATTCCACCTATATCCACTGTTCACACCCATGGTTCCAGTACTCACCAGGCTGTAAGAAGCCCAAAGAGGTCAGCTAGCACCTAACCTAGTGGCTCTCAGTTCTGAGTGAGCATTAGAATCATTTGGGGAACTTTTCAAAAAAAATACCAAAAGCGAGGCCACAATAGAGATTCTTATTCATTAGGTCTGGGACAGGGCCCTCGGCCTAAAGCTTCCCAGGAACTATAACATGCAGCCCAGGCTGAGAGCCACTGGTCTAAACTGTCCCCTCTGCCTTCACCAAGCTCATAAAATTAAGACTCAAACCCGTTTTCTAAGATTCTTGAAGGGATGATCGTGCTGTCCTCCCAGCACACCCCTGTTGGTAATATTTCTCACGGGTGCACAGCCATGATCCTTGATGACACGGAAACGTGCCATCCGTGTATGGGGTCTGTGTCCGCAGGAGACACGGAAAGGGTTCCTTACCTGAATTTTCGGCTGTGCTCGGGATTCCTTGGTCTTCATACTTTCCTATTATGTTTCACCTTCTAATAATTTTACCTTTTATCTCTCTTTACATGCAGTATAACCTTGATCAAATTATTTCACCTCATTCTTCTTCAACTGTGAAATGAGATCATCTCAGAGTTGTTGTAAGGATGCAGATGTAGCCAAAAACCCAACACCCAGTTAAATTTAAACTTCAGATTAAAAACGATTCTTAATATAAATACCCCATGCAATATTTGGAGCATACTTATTCTAAAAATTCCTTTGTTGTTTAACTGATATCCAAATTTAACTGGATAGTCTGTATTTTAGCTGGTCAACTGTAGTTGTAAGAAATAAATTTGATTAAGTCTGGAAACTCCTTGGCCATGGAAAACACAGATGAGAAGTCTGTTGTTTTACCCACCTACGCACCCAAGCCCCCAGCTATGTTAACAATGAAAGGTGGCAACATCCATAAGGACAGCTAGAGTCAATTGGGAAAAAATAGCAACCTTTAACTGCCTGCGTGTATTACTATAAAATTTATGCTGGGGGTTTTCTCCTTCAATGTGTGTCAATGTGCTTCACACATGAGTAGGCTGTAATATTTTATATGGTTCACTGATTACCGTTAGGAGTTGTAGCAGAAGAAGGAAAGAGAATTGGGTGAAGCATTTAACGTGAGGCTCTTTTCTTCTACTTTTCAGAGTATGGTTGCGAGGTCCCGCTGGTGTTCCCGAACGGGAAAGCTGAGGTCGGAAATACCACCACTGGGCCCAGCGTGCTGTTTTCCTGCAACAGAGGCTACAGCCTGGAAGGGTCTCCCGAGGCGCATTGCACTGAACACGGGACCTGGAGCCACCCAGCTCCCCACTGCAAACGTGTGTGTTGACTTTGAGCAAGGTTTTAGTGTCATGATTAGTTCCCCAAATGTCTAAAAGACAGAGGAGGAAACTCCTCTGATAAATGACATTGGCCCAGAGAAAGCCATCTGTGTGTATCCAAACCAAATACTATGCAGTCTTTTAAAAACCTACTCGTATTGTCTAAAATATCGCAGCTGAGAATCAGCTTTTATCAGATTTCTTGGCTGAATACAAGTTTAAGGCACTAAGGGAAAATGCAACTTAAAAAGATTTGACATAAATGTAGATATAATGCACTTGGGGATGTGAAATGAGTGAAGGAAGAAAAGATGCTTAATGCGCAACATTAATAAGTATATATAAATATAGTACATAAAGATAACTGAGAGAGCTCCGGTTACTGTTGAAGGGGTGTAATGCAGAGACCGAGCCTTTAGGATTCAGCTGGGGACTTCCTCCCTCACAAAGACTTCCTTTGTGCCCACTGAAAGTCAAAAACATTGTAATTGCTTGAAATACTTGTTGATACATGTGTCACACACTTGCAGTAAAAAATCCTTCCACTGTCACTTCCTGTGTTTCCTGTAGACCTAGAAAAATGAGCCCATTTTTGTCAAAAAGCCTTGCAAACTCTGCAGTTGGGGTTCTGCCGCCCTGCATGGGGGAGTGTGGGTGGGAGTCATATTCGGCTCACTTAAAGCAGATACGCTGATGATCCTCTGGCTCGTCCTGCTCGGGGATGGTCAGTAAAAGAAAGTCAAGTGACAGTGGAAGCTTTCACTCTGTGTTCTCAAATGTCCTTCAAACGTTAAGGGAATGTTTGATACACTCCTTGGTTTCTAGCGTGGCTTTTGTTTCTGCCACGCTGGTCAAAAAGCAGTCTAAAAACTGCTGTGGGCCCTAAGCAGACACTCAGTGAATTTGCCGTCTCAGAGGTTGAGGACCCTGTGTAGTGGATGAATAATTTGGTGCTTTCAGATCTTACCTAATTTTATCCTCCCAAGTAATTTCATGGGGATGCCAAACAAGTCTGTGTTTAATGTTTGAAGTTCTATCTTTTTAGGCCTCGTGTTATTATCACTTAGAAGCCAACTCCTACAGGGCTCATAGTCTGCCTTCAAAGAAAGAGAGGAGGAAAAACGAGAAAAGATCAGTAAGCGGTTTCTTTTCTCTTTAACAGCAAATCCATGCCCGGTCCCTTTCGTCATTCCTGAGAATGCGCTGCTTTCTGAAAAGGAGTTTTACGTGGACCAGAATGTGTCTATCCAGTGCCGAGAAGGCTTCCTGCTCCAGGGCCAGGGCATCATTACCTGCAACCCTGACGAGACGTGGACGCAGACCAGTGCCAGATGCGAAAGTAAGTCAGCAGGTGGAGTCCAGCCAACGGCATTAGTTCAGAGTTTGTGAGACTATTTTCAGTCAGGTAACTTTACTGCAGATGTTTAGATCTCTGCCTTCTCATGCTTATCAGCTTCTGTGTTGATAGTTTGGAAAATTCTTTGAATTTTGAATTCCAAGACCTTTGAATTCCAAACATTAAAAGTTTCCAGAACCAGGCTGAAACCTACCTGACCAGGACGCACTGAGCGGAGTTTTGAAATGTGCTCTTCTGAAATTAAGTCTTTTATTGTTAAATCTAAAATATAGTTTTTCCCCACATTATCAAGTCCCCAAGCTAGCCTTTCATCAGCTATGAATGCTTTGTAATACAAAAATTATTCCACAGTGGTTCCCAAACTGGAGCCTGCGTGAGAACCACCTAGAGAGCTTCTTAAGAAATTGCTGTCCCCTGCCCCCCAGGGGCCCAGAGTTCCTAATTCAGTAGGTCTGGGATGAGGCCTGAGAGTTTGTGTTTCTAACAAGTATCACTGATGGTGATACTGCAGGTGCTGGACCCACAATTGAGAAGCTCTGGGCTAGCTCCATGTTGATATACAACATGCAGTCTGTAACATCTTTTGCTGCCTCGTAACAACTCTGGACAGTTTCTGCACTTAAAGCATCTCCCCTGCCCAACATCCTGCCCTGCACCTCCCTTGTAGTCCATGGTAGCTCCCTCTACAGCAATCAGTTAACAAATACTCACGGAGCCCAACCAGACGCAAGGCACTGGGCTACACAGTATAAGAATCCATCATGCCTACAATGGCCTCCCTCTTCCGGACACTTGCCCTCCACTTAAGGAGATAAGAAATGTATGTGCGAAGGCCACAGGGAGTATAGACTCAGAGGAGACCTGGGTTTGAATTCTATCCTCAGAACTTTCTACCTCTAAATTTATGCTAGTTCCCTAACTTCCCTGAACCTCAGGGTTCTCACGTCAAGTAATAGTAGCAGTGCCTGCCTTACAGGTTTTGTTCTGAAGAATAAGTGAAGTGATACGTATTAGCAATATCTCCTTACGGTAAGAGACACACCAGGTGGCACAAGTCCTTGCATTTCCAACGGGCAGCCTACTGCGGCATTAGAATCTTTACGTTCCTCCAGGAAAGTGTATTATAAGAGACCTCAGTCTGCCCCTGTATCCTCACATCGGTCAGTCAAGGCACGGTAAGAAAGAGTGGGAGAGACATGCATTTATCACAAATGCTCCTTTGGTGCGTGGTTAATCATTCCTCAGTGTTCCTGAGAGGATCTGGGTTGCGTTGGAGAGGAGACCCTTTCTGCTACTGTTTGTTATCCTCAGTCTCTGTTTTGTACTTTCTGTTAGACCGGAAGTCCTTGGCTTAGAACAAAACGTCTTGCCTGAAGAACCTGAGCAGCCACTTTCCTCTTCTCTTCACCTCCTCCTGTTACGTAGTCCTACAAATCAGAGATTAAAACTTAGTGTGTATGAGAATCACCCAGGGAAACTATGTAAGATGCAGACTCTTAAGCTAGAAACACCAGAAATTGGCATTTTTAATAAGAAGCCAAGGTGATCCCCATGTGGGTGGTCTGAAGTCCATGCTTTGATAGCCACTTGTATAGACCTCCCATCCACTCTCCGTGACCTTGCCACATGCTGCTCCCCCAGCCTGGAAGCTCTTTCTCTCCCATCCACTCGAACTCTGCAGCCTCGTCCAAAAGCCACTTTCACTGCGATTCAGACCCTCACAATCCTAAGTGTAATTAGTTACATTCAACTTGGTCATCGTAATGTATGTTACATTACCAATGTATATTCAATATAGCTAATTCAAACTAGTTACTCATTTTTCCTATGGCACAGTTTCTGATACACAGTAGGCATTAATACATATTTGATAGCCAACTGATTGAATTAATATTTTTATCTACCTGGGAAGAAAGAGAAAATTTAAAAAGATGGTACAAACTGATCATCCTCTCTGAAAAGTTTCGAATAGCATCGTGACCATGAAGTGACCTTCAGGAGCCAGTTCGTGAAGATTCATTTGGGTTAGACTTATGCAGACTGAATAGTGATGTGAGTCCTGATCCTCATCCAGTCCTGGTCTTGTGAGCCACCCCAGAGTAGCTCTAGTTATCTCAAGGCCTCTCATAAAATTCTCAAAGCAAAATCAGTTATAAACATTTTTTATTGAAATATACCATACATGCTGCATTTAAAAGATAGGATTATCATTCAATCTAACACATTCCAAAAGCAGAGAGTCACTGCTTTACAGCCTTGAAACGAGGAAGCTAATATGAAGCCTTGAATGTTATAAACCTCATCAAGGAGTGTAAACTCAGTATCTGTAGGCTGGAGACAATGTTCACTCATTTGCTCATTTTTCAAGTATTGATCGAGCATCTCCTGCACGTCTGGTGCTCTTGTGGGCACTGATAAGACAGCCCTGACGGAGTATACAGGACCGTAGTTAATGATTTTTGTTCTAAAACAAGGGACGGCAAGTAGTCCTCACGCTTCTCTTCTTCTAACTTAATAAGCGACCAGCATCGCAGTTATGTGGCAGCCACATCGTTGGTAAATTACAAGAGCTTATTCTTGGTCTCCTACAGGTGCCTTGAGTATAAAACAGCTCAGCTTCAACCTCTGAAACAGACAAAAAAAAGTTTGATCTCACACATCGAATTTTTCTAGACACCAGCAATTTATGTTTTTAGTTCCTAGTATCTTTTAGATATTTATAGGTGAAAAGATTGCCTTTACATATTTTATTTGTGTGCCCTTTAAATTCATTCGGTCTTAGAGATGGGACTGCGTTCTTTTACATCCACTGACTGGGTTAGTAGCACAGGCATAATTGTTTTGTTTGTTTCTTTGTTTTCCTATAGAAATCTCCTGCGGTCCACCAAGTCACGTACAAAACGCGATTGCCCGAGGCTTCCGTTATCAGTACGGGGACGTGATCACCTACTCGTGTTACAGTGGGTACATGCTGGAGGGTTCCTTCAGGAGCGTTTGCCTGGAGAGTGGAAACTGGACGTCGCCTCCTGTGTGCAGAGGTAAGGAAACATCTGAATGGTTATTCCTTAGTGAAGCCGTGGGGAAAGGCATAGGGAAGTCTGGTGTGGACAACCACTGCTATGCACGCTATTTCAGTTTTCCTTGCCTTTAAATTTTAACATCTGTGTCATTTTCCTTAACTTGGTGGGTTCGGGTTTTGAAAGCTTGTACATAGAACTCTGGCCCGGCACACAGCCCCTTCCTGAGCCAGTCATGGCTCCTCAGACAAGTCTTCTCTCTGAATGTCTGGAATATTCTCAGCTGCCAAGGGGAACTGTGTCGTGTCTGGGCCATGAGGGCACCTCCTGGACACTCAGATGTTTTAGCACAGATTTCAGTTCTACCCCTGCATCTTAGGCAGGCCCCAGGCCCGTAGGGGATGGAGCAGCCTGCCAACGAGTAGAGTGTAAAACGAGAGGCACCGGGTGGCCCCAGGGAAGCAGCGCCCTACCCCCATGGTTGCCGGCTATGCTCGGGTTGGCGACCAACACTCCATGTTCACAAGAGCGCTGCTGTCTCTATTGGCTGGACGGAATTTTCAAACCCAAGGATGACTTCTGTGTGTGCGTTCAATAAAATCATGGGGTAATAAAAAGGTTCTAGGCTTAAAATTCTGCAACATGGAAAGAGATGGTAATGAGGCATTCTAATATGGCCTTCTAAAACATACACTTTACTAATAATTATTTTACAAATCATAATAACTGTTCCATTCATTCTACAAATAGTTACTGAAAGCCAGGAGCTATGCTGGTGAAGAAGACAGACATATTCAGGGAACTAAAAGAATAATCAAGCTGTTGGATGGGCTGTCCACGTGGCCTCATGGGCAATGGTCAGACTTGGATTTGGGGTGAAAACGCCGAAGTCTTTAATGACTTGTGGGGGCAGGGAGAACTAAGGTAGTCCACGAATGGACGGCATGAGCCTCAAGAGTGGCAAGGCTTACTGCGGGAGAAAGGAGATTAATGGTCTGGAAGCAACAGTGAGATAAGAGATCACCAGCACATAGGATATTAGAAATGTGTAACCTTCTCCTAAGAGGGCTGCTGAGGAGGTGGCATCTTCAAGGACTAACCCAGGTTTCAGTTAAAGTGAGTGAAATGAAAGTCCTGTGGTGGTGGTTTGCTCATTGCTTCTCCTAATTTAAGATACCGGGAGGCAGTGGCAGCACCAACGAGCTCTTTAAGTGTACTGGCCCTCACAGGCCGCCTTTGAAAGGGCGTTTGCTGATCTTCTAAAGGGGCATCCCCCTGGTCTAGACCAAAAGGGACTATTCTTTGTATAAACCGCCTTGTCGCCTCCTGCCCTGAGTCTCCACATTGCTAAACCCTTGATAGCTGCGATCTCAAAATGGTCCAGTCTTGGTTGTGGCCCTCCGGAGCCCCTGGTGTTCACCCCCAACCAACCTCTGAGATTCAGTTTTGTTTCTCTTCCTTAAAGCTTAAGCAGTATAACTGAGCAATCCCATTTTCTGACAACCACCCTTCCATAATTCCTTAGAGGTCTGACCATCCCGCCTCTTTTACAGCTGTCTGTCGATTCCCATGTCAGAATGGAGGTATCTGCCAACGCCCAAATGCCTGCTCCTGTCCAGATGGCTGGATGGGGCGCCTCTGTGAAGAACGTGAGTCTGTCCTCAAATCTTACTTTGAGTCCTGATCATTTATTTGCCTGGAAGCTGCCAACTCCAAGTTGCTAGGGACTGGCTTTACTGGTGGCAGGAATTCATTTACTTATCCCCTAGCAGGCCAGCCAAGCAGCTCGGGCTGATCTGAATATATCGGTCAGTTGCAGGAGATACCAGAATATTAGTGACCATGGAAATACTCTTACCAAGATCCGTCAAAGCCATCTCCTCGTGCCTCCTGCACAGATTTGTCAGGGTCTTCCTGGAAAGGAGCTTGTAATAAAGGCTTTCCCAGCCTCGGTCTTCCCTCATCTCAAGTCCATTTATGTACTGTGCCACTCGTTGCTACAGCTGTGAATTCATGGCGTTGCCTAACATTGTACTTCGCAGCTCGCCGTTCACTCTCTTTCCTTATTTCCAATTAAGGGAATAAGGACAGTTGGCACTCCTATATCTGCACAAAGTAATATATATATTAATGTATTATTAATAATATATGAATATATTGTTAATATATATTAAGGTAGACTAATTTGTTTAATATTAATATTATAAATATATGCATTGGTATTCATATTAATTAATAAATTGATGTATTACATGTAAATTAATATAGAATTTTGGTTCTCATAGTAATAATACATTTCAGTTTGAACTTCCAGGAGACTGTGAATAAGTTGTTTTAAGTGTTTTTTAAATGTCTAAAACACACTTTATTTTATTTTATTTTATCGTCTTTCTCTGTGTGGTTTATTTACCTTAGTATAATGCCCTTCAGATATAAACCACACTTTAAAAAATACACCGAGAATAAGATGACTCCCCATTTCTGTGGGAGCAGCATTGGGAATAAAATGATCTCACATTTCTCTGGGAGTGGCACACATAAATCACACTGAGCCATTAATGTGGTGGCCATTGTCTACAGCAGTTTTTTCTAAGGTCAGACATTTTATGAGATTCTAAAACTACTTTAAGTTGTCACTATTTTAACTAATCTAGAAAGGAAAATATAAGATGGCAATAAATTCAGGCCACTAACAACTCACCAAAGCAAGTATTCTCATGGTGAAGAAGAAAGAAGAGAAATTACATTTTTCCTTCCTCTTCACCCCAATCATTCCTTCCCACTTAGGGCTGCCACACTCAACCTGCTGTAATGGCCAGGATCCAAAGACTTGGGGACATTTACTCTGGGGCACTCTAACAACAGGCCGTGCTTAGCTCGCTGAGCATGTGCCTGCCCTCCCGGATTAGACCAGGGCTCCCCAAGCTTTAACGTGCACACGGATCATCTGGGAGATATTGTTAAATGCAGGCTCTGATCGTGACCTGAGACTTTGCATTTCTAGCCAACTTCTAGGCAATGCCAATGCTTTTGGTTTGAGAACCACGCTTTGAGTAACAGGCCAAGAGACAATCTCACCTCTTTAAAGGGCTCAGTAATTTCTAGTAGGAGGAGTGCTTCCCATGGAGGGTGCAGGAGAGGCCTGATTCAATCACCATCAGGCCTCAGCTCCAAGGAAATAAGGAGTGAGTCTTCCCCTCACTGCTGATGTGTTGCCCACAGCCCACAGGACAGCCCATCTGACTCCCCGGCTCACATTTAATTCACAACAAGAGGAGAGCCTCATGGCAGCCAAACCCTCTTAGAGCGTTTTATGTAATCTGTGATGGAAACTTGAAACTGTAATAAATGGGGAACATTCTGCTTACTTTGTGGAGGGAAAGCAAAGCACTTAGCAGATATTGATTACAGGGTGTCCTCTCCAAAAGAGTGAACTTGGCATTAGTCATTACAGCAGGCTAAGGGGCCAGAGTTACTTTCCTCATTGTGTTTTCCTGGTGATACTGACTAATAAACAGAACACGTACAGGAGGACTCTCCTAAAAGTTTATGCTCCTCCTGCAGAATAGTTTTTGAGCACATGAACATATTTGAGTGTGTGTGTTTTCATCAAATCTCTTCTGATCTCCTTTCTAGCCATATGCATTCTCCCCTGTCTGAACGGTGGTCGCTGCGTGGCCCCTTATCAGTGCAGCTGCCCACCTGGCTGGACAGGGTCCCGCTGTCACACAGGTAGGCCTCCTCTCATGCTTTGTCGTCTTGGTGACTTGGCTCCATGGAGGCGCCTTTCAGGGTCGTGTGGGAGAGAAGGGCATCCAAGCGGGCTGAGCTGTCAGCCGTCTTCATGTTGTCTGCTCTGTTTTGCAGAAATCAGAGAAAAACATTATGCAGAGGTTTAGAAAAAAAAATTTTTTTGAGTGCCAAATTCAAGATGCTGGATTATGTCTTGTGAGCAACAGAAGCCACTGAAGGGTTTTAAGCAGGAAAAACATGTAATCAGACTTCCTTTTAGGAAAATGATTTTGACAGCAGTGTGGGAAAATGGCAGAAAGCTAGACTTACAATAGGGAAACCAGTAAGGAAGTCATCAAAGCAGAATTGGCAAGAGGTAATCGAGAGAAATTGGCAAGAGAAATGATAATCTAAACGGTAGATTTGAAAACAAGGAGGTGAATCAACACTACTTGGTTGTAGGATTTATTGTCAGAGTAAAGGGCTCAGAGGGGTGGACCCTGGTACTTCTAGTTTGGGTCCCTGAAGGGATGATGGTGCCATTACTGAGACAGAGACCCCAAGAGGAGCAGGTTTGAGGTCTAGATACGGAGTTAAGTATTGACATGCTTTGAGGGGGCTTTAAATAAACGAGGGGGACGTCTGACAGGCTGCTGGATGGTGCTTTAGGTTCCCAGGGGCTACATCTAGACTGAAGATGGAGAGACGTAGGTCATCATTACAAAACTTTCATGGGGAAAAATAAGGCTGCAGAAGACACATGGCCTAAGACGGTGGCTCAGAATGGAACGCTGGGGACTCCCAGGTTATAGGGACGGAGGAAGATGTTAAACTTTTAGACAGGGAAGTGAAATTAATAACCAATTTGTTAGTATACTCAGGCACCATGAAATCGTCATGCTTCTGAATGGGAGTAATGTTTTTTTATATTAGCAAGCAGAATTTACGGAGAGTTGGTTTTAGATTATTGGGTTTTATTTTTGCTATTTTTAAGCCTGCTTTGTTTCGTAATTTTCTTTTTATTGTACTACAAATACATTAATTCTGTTGCCCTGGTCTTCCTTAACTCACCAAGAGAGCTCCCCAGGGCAAAGACTAATGTTTTATTTCTTGTCCTCTGCCTTTCAACCCAGTGCTTATCAAGTGCCTGGTGCCTGTTGGCATTCTCCCCATACTGTACGAACTCCTGATTAAAGAAGTGGCATCTACCTATATCTCACCACAGATGAGCTGTTCATCTGGGGAAGCTTACCCTTCTTTCCAAACTACAATGAGGCGGAAATAGAGACTGAAATGTTTCTCATTTTCAGCTCTCTCTCAACAGGCATTTTATTGTCTTCCCATAAGGGGTTCTCCTTATTCTTTGATATGTTAAATTTGTTGGTGTCTGGTCTTTATCCGTTTTAAGCATCCTTAGGTTCTTCAACAAACAGATTTGTGCAAATGAAGAATTTGGTGATGAGGCTCTGGATTTGTGAAAAAGATGCTTTTCTAGTAAATCTTTGGGTGTTCACTCAGGGTTTCATCTGTGGGTAATTTTTAACTGTATTCCAGGTTCCATAATTCCAATTAAAACCAGTAAAAATCATGAAATATGTGTCCTAACAAACAACGGATTTTGAATCATCTGTCATCTTAGACAACCCATGTGCCTGATTTATTGTCGTAAGAGTTGACATCTGATGCAATGACTCAATTCACTAGAGTTTGTGCTTAGCTCCCTCAAGAGATTTACAGTGAACTGAGATTTACTGTCACTGTTCAAAATAGTACGTCAAATTGCATAAATAAAAATACTAAAGTAGGGAGAAGTCACTGGACTTGTATTGAAATCTATCAGCAAAGATTTCAGTACATAGTTAGAACTTACCCTGGGACTTAATATGAAAATTGACCAGCATGGAAGGAAAAAGGGAGGTGGGACCACCTAATGACGTCAGGTCAAGCAAAGTGGCCAAAATGCACCATGCCAACAGACTCTGAGGAATGCTGGTGGCTGGAGCAGAAAACAGAGTCAAATATTATTTACTTGCTTTCATGGACATCTTTCAGGATTGCTAAGTACTAATTAAATACATGCATGAACTTTTTATCCCAGCTGTTTGCCAGGCTCCCTGCCTAAATGGTGGAAAATGCGTAAGACCAAACCGATGCCATTGTCCCTTGGCTTGGACGGGACCCGACTGTTCCAGGTAAGACAGCCACAAACTAATGTTTCTCTACAACACAAAGACATAGAAATTCAAGTCACGTCGTTCAAGACCCCAAAGGTATCTTTAGTGCATGTGAGCATTTGGTACCCAAAAATACCCGTTCTGAGATACACTCTCTAAATTTGAACTGCAGCCAACACGAAGATATATTAGGTAAGGACTGACACATAAAAGTAGTATCTCGAAACAGAAATAATCTCATGCTCACTTCGGCAGCACAGATACTGAAATTGGAATGATACAGAGCAGATTAGCTTCACCCCACACAAGGATGACAGAAATTCGTGAAATGTTCCATATGTTTCCACAAAAAAGGGTTAAAGAAATAAATTAACTGCCTTCTTGAATAGAAGATTGTATTCTTTATATTCAACGATGTAAAATAAATAATAAACTTGATATATTTTACTGACATTCACTTGCCTTGCTAGTTACAACAAAAATAGCATTGAAATTGATGATAAGAATTATTTATTTCCAAAGTCAAAAATTTTGTTTTATATTTGTAGTGTGTATATATATTCAGCACTTGATTGCTACAAGGAAATTTATGTAAATATGTTTTCTGTCAGTTTCTAATTTCTAACTAGATAAATACAGTTGAGAAAAGATCATCACAAAAATAAGTCCAAGGTCCCTGACTGGTATGACTTGGTTGGTCATTGTCCCACAAAGAAAAGGTTGCGGGTTCAATTCCCAGTCAGCGCATATGCTTGGGTTGCAGGCCTGGTTCCGATCTGGGGCATGTGTGAGAGGCAACCGATCAATGTTTCTCTCACACATTGAAGTTTCTCTCCTTCTCTTTCTCCTTCTTCCCCATCTTCCTAAAAATAAACAAAATCATTTTTAAAAAAGTTAAAGGAAAAATAGTTTTTAAAATAATTTAAGGGTTTTTTAAAGATTTTACTTATTTATTTTTTTTTTAGAGCAAGGAGAAGGGAAGGAGAAAGAGAAGGAGAGAAACATCAGTGTGTGAGAAATACATCAATTGGTTGCCTCTCTCAGGCCCCCAACTGGGGAACCTGGGCTGCAACCCCAGGTCTGACTGGGAATCGAACCTGCAACTTTTTGGTTTGGAGGACGGTGCTCAATCCACTGACCCACACCAGCCAGGGCTAAGGCTTTTTGTTTTTTTTAATTATTGGTTAACATAAATTATATTAGTTTCAAGTGTATAGCATAGCAGTTTGATCTGTATGCTACTGAGAAGCGATCACTGCAACAAGTCTAGTTAACATCTATTCCCATACGTAGTTAATTTTTCCTTGTGATGAGAACTTTTAGGATTTACTCTCTTAACCACTTTCAAATATACAGTATATTATTAACAACGCAGGCTGTGCATTGTATCCCTGTGACTCACTGATTTTACAGCAGGATATTTGTACCTTCCGCCTTCTTAATTCATTTCGCCAACCCTCCAGCCCTCCACTCTCACCTCCCGGAACCACCAGTCTGGTCTCTGTATCTATGAGTTTAGTTTTGGTTTTGATTCTTTTAGATTCCACACTTAAGTGAAATCATATGGTATTTGTTTTTCTGTCTGACTTATACCAGTTAGCATAACAACCTCAGGGTCCATCCTTGTTATTGAAAATGGCGATATTTTCTTCTTTTTATGGCTGAATAATAATATTCCAGAAGTGGAATTGCTGACTCACATGGTAGTTCTATTTTAATTTTTTGAGGACTCTTCCTACTGCTTTTCCACAGTAGCTGCCCCAGTTTACATTCCCACCGATGTTATGGGAGAAACTCCCAGAAACTTGGTTCTTCTCGCCAACACAGTAAAGAATCACAGGCCAGCCAGCCTACTAATGTGCAAGCAAGGTTTACGAATGCTGAGTTCTAGTAGGAAAGCAAAGCAAGGGAGGCTAGAGCAAGGGTGGCAAAAGTAGGGTGGCCAGAGGCTGAGTGGCCAGCACCCATATGGCCCGGGGCCAGGTGGCTAGAAGCCAGAGGCCTGCTGGCCAGGGTCCGCCATGTGGCAAGAGAGCCACGGAGCCAAGAGAGGAGAGTCCTTTGTTCTGAGGACTTATATAATTGGTGGGGTGCAGGTAAAGAAGTTGCATTTTGGTTGGCGGGTAAAGGTGGTGCTAGCTTTCTGGGGCAGACAAGACTATCTAAATGTAGGTATGGGTGGGGGACCATTAGCTGAAATCTTTATCTAGCTCCAGAACCTATTTGTTCGTTTTGTATACGTGACAGGAAGCAGTTAACTACAATTGTCTTACGGGTTTTTTTCTTTGGGCACTGTAGTCCCCCAGCCCTCCCTTCCAGGCCTTGGGATGAATACAAAGTCTCAAGGTTTTCCTTTTCCCAGCTAGTGGAGATGATACATGCAGACTTTCAAGGGCTCCCCCCACCCTCCCGCACTATCATAGTTTCCCTTGTTGTTCAGGACGCCTGGCCTTATCGGACCAGGCTCGGGATTACTGGGTCAACGTGTGATCTTTTGCTTTTAGCCTTCTGTATTAAGTTCTTTGTTAGATTGTCATGGTGAGGGCCCTGCCTTTATTTCCCATCTGGCCCATCGTTCCACCGTAACACCGACAATGCACAAGGGTTCCCTTTTCTCCACATCCTGGCCAACACTCGGGATTTCTTGTCTTTTTGATAATAGTCATTCGAACGTGTGAGATGGTATCTCATTGTGGTTTGATTTGCATTTTCATGATAATGAGTAATTTGAGCTTCTTTTCATCTGTATGTCCTCTTTGGAAAAATGTCTGTTTAGGTCTTCTGCCCATTTTTTAATCAGATTTTTCAGTTTTTGGCTGTTGAATTATATGAGTTCTTTATATGTTTTGGATATTAACTCCTTATTGAATATATGATTTGCAAGCATGTTCTCCCATTCAGTAGGTTGCCTTTTCATTTTGTTGATGGTTTCCTTTGCTGTGCAGAAGCGTTTTAGTTTGATGTAGTCCCACGTATTGATTTCTGCTTGTGTTGCCTTAGCTTTTGGTGTCAAATCCAAAAAATCATTGCCAAGATCAATGTCAAGGAACTTGCTGCCTTTGTTTCCCCATTATATATTCTTGGTTCCTTTGTTGCAAATTAATTGACTGTGCATGCATGGGTTTATGTCTGGGCTCTCTAGTCTGTTTCATTGATACACATGTCTTCTTTTATGCCAGTTCTATACTGTTTTGATTACTATAGCTTTGTCATATAGTTTGAAATCAGGGAGCATGATGCCTCCAGCTTTTTCTCTTTTTCTCTTCTCAAGATTTAAACTTTTCTAAACCTCAGGAAATGTCAGATATGTTGTACCATGGATAAAGTATTTTCAATATTATTATATTGCCCTCACAAATATTGCAATGTTGGAGTGTTACCAGCTTTATTTTAAGACTCAACGTACATCATTGCATTACATCCATTGGAGCTGCATAATGTGCATTGACTTCCATCCTATGGGACCATTAAAAACAAAGGGCTACTTCCACATTCATTTTTTAAAGTGGGAAATCCAGTTAACTGAGAACACCTCTTGTTTTTCACTTCCTTTTATTTTATTGGATTGTCAAAGTCAACTTACCAAGACAAAAATCTATTTAAATACAAGCTTAATTAACAAAAGTAAACTGCCTCGTGCCAATGAATTTCCCCTTATCACCTCAGCACATGCCATCTCTGCAGAGAGCAGAAAATAAACTGACCCCCAAAGAGCACATTTGGATTGTACCAGTATATTTAGAAGCTGCCAAGATAAAGATGATAGTTTTACCTGAGAGTAGAGTTGAAAAAATTTTTTTAAAAACTGGAATGAATTTCTGGGTAAAATGAGAGAAAAGGAGAAAGAGGAAAAAAAGGAAAGATAAAAGAAATAAGAATGACAGTGACTCAAAAGGGAACAGGAAGTGTTTATAACATTCTTATAATTTTAGACTCTATATTTCAACTCCTTCAAACAGATAAGAAAAGGAAACCCAGAGTGTGTGTGGTTCCCAAACATCAAAATACTCCCAAAGGAGACTTTCTGGACAAGGGAAAGAGTGATTATTAGCTTATGTGAAAATACTGTCTAATAAAGAGAACAAAATTATATTTTATGCAAAAGTTTGATAAAGGAATCCAAAAAATGTGGCAAATTAAGCCAAGAAGTGTATCCCACATTCTAGGAAAGGTCAACTTTAACCCAGAGGACTGGACAACTCCCCACCCCTGCCCCCTTTATACTGTGACCCATTTTTCTAGAAGACCTGTATTAGTTAGGACTCGCTAATTGCAACTCTAAACCAGAGAAAGGAATGTATTATCTCTGTAGAGGGACCTTGCATGGAACAAAAATACATGGGATGGCTGAGCATCAGGAGGATCAGACCGAGGACTTGAAAGCCACCTGAAGCCTCTCCACCTATTGTCTCACCTTCTCTCTCCAGCATCTGCTCCACACTCTCTCTCGCTGCAGAGTGGCTTTCTCTGCTGTCCAGTTCACATGGAGTGACAGAGCTCCTTGGAGCTCCCACATTTTCCATGTCATACCACAGTGTCCACAGAAATAGTGTGCTCTGACCCAGTTCAAAAACCCAGGAGAAGAGCCAACTAGTCCAGAGGGATTCAGGGGCCCACCATGGATCAATCAGCTACGGCCCCAGGTTGGGTTATGTCGTACTAACGTGAAGAGTCATTTTGTCAAAACTTTTAACCTTACCTTTGGGTAAAGGGGAGAGGAGGCTGGCAATTTCCAGAGGAAAGAAAGGTGGACTATAATTCCCTGAAATGAGAGAAGAAGAAAGCTTTTTATGAGAAATCAAAACAATAGATGTTTACAAGTAATTTTTTCTTTTCTTCTCTCCCATGAGATTGAGGACTTAAAAGACTGTGTCCCTTGTACTTAGCAGAGGCACAAAAATCAACGCTCAGTAAATGCTGGTTGTCAGATGGAGTGATTTCTGCTCATCTGTGACAGCCCATGAAGAAACGCCCTGTAGCATTCATTAAACCCCTCAACCAGTAACTTTCTCCACTGATGAGTAAGACTGACCTGTTGTTGTTCCCAAGTAGTTCAGTCCTTAGGAAGAGATTGTGTTTCCCCTGATCTCAATGTGCCTCTTCAGAAAATGGACCCTAAACAAACACCATTAAATAAAAACTATAGACTGGTAATGCTGTAGGAGACCTTTGGGTCCATGACACCCAAACCCCTCAGTTTACAGATGAGCACTTTATCAGACAAGAAAACCAGTGACAGAGCCGGGACTGAAACCCAGGTCTGCTGATCCTCAGATCTTCTCATAAGTTAGCGTGTGTTCTTCATGCTCCTTGTTTGTCTCAGCAAATGACTCCCATGCATACAAACAACACCAGGTTTATTTTAGGGATAACGCCCAGGGAGCTGAGACTTTCAGTCCTGTTTTAATCAGGCCACGAAAGGGCTGTTACCCCTTCAGTTCAGTCTTTTTTGTCCAATCACTTTGTTTTTCATTCACAGGAAAAGGAGGACTGGGTTCTAACCACTGCACAACCAACCAGCTCTCCTGAAAGCAGGATCATCTCTTCCTGGGAGAGTCCTGGGCATCCTGGAACTTGCGCAAAGAAATTCCAACACGGTGCTGGGTGTTGTTTTGTTTAGTATGCTCATCGATTGGGGTTTACCTTTTTATTTTGTGTTATACTTCGTTATTCCTTGTGACATACTTTCTTATGTTCCTGTTTTTAAACATGCCTGTATTTTCTATATAAAAATATGTTAAATAGATGCTGCTCCTCTCTCACAAAATGTACATACTCTGCTGTCTATTGGGAAAGTTCCTGGTACACATTTTTATTCAATTACTTAATATGATGTTTCAATTAAAATATATTTTGCTACTAAATAATATTTTGCTGGATAGTGCCATTTTGTGAGGTAGCCACGGAACGATAAGGAGGATTAGTGATTTCCACCCACGCTTCTGGCATAATACAGGGTCACATGTAGTGTACCAAGAAGTTACAATAAAAAAAGATGCCTTCATTCTAGTTCCATCTTCTCTACAATATATGTGACAAGGAAGGTTTCCTTTGGTTTAATCAGAGAATAACTGCCGGGCCTCCTACCCTCCCCATGGAATGCTGGCCTGGGGCTGAGGTTAGCCTGGCTGATTCCTTTCCCAACGTTTAGAAAGCCACAGGCACCAACTGAATGGATGGGGGGAAACATAACAACATGGCTCACAAAACAAAGCCTTCCCCATCCTTCTCACATCTGGAATAAAAAAATGCTAGAACTGGAAGATTAACAGGGTTCTTTCTGGGTCATAATCCCGCAACTCACTGCTTTGGGAGAAAGGCAAATAGGAGGACAGGAAAAGGGAGGGTAAAGGGCAAATGGGACAAGTCCCTAGAACTCAGCTCCTGGTCCACTTGCCAAAAAGAATTGAAGCTACCCAAAGAAGAACTAAGCTTCCACTCAGTCCCGATATGCCAAGGTTGCAGGTTCGATCTCCGGTCAGGGCACATACAGGAATCAAGGATCAACCAATGAATGAATAAATAATTGGAACAACAAACCAATGTCTCTCTCTCTCTCCCCCCATCCCCCCTCTCTAAAATCAATACATTTCAAAAAATTTAAATAATTATAAAATGTTAAAGACCCACAAAAGAAACACATATATTTGACTACAAAAATGTGGAAACTTCTCTAACAAGTCAAGAGTGAACATAAACTGAATATTAAAGCCAAGTAAAAACAAAATAATATTCTAAAATACCATTTTAGAATAGTATGATTTAATTGATAACCATAAGAAAATGTTTTGGGCAGAGACACGAACAAGCAACTCACTAAAGAGCACAGAGAGAAAATGAGCAGTCTCACACTCACAAACAAAATGCAGAATAAAACGATGTAAATTTTGGCCTACCAAATTGGCAAAGGTCTTAGGGCCAGTGTTTGGGTTAGTGATAATAGGAAGTTGGCTATTGGATGAAATCATGGTTTTGAACTTCTGTAGGAAATGTAAACTCATGCAACCTTTCTTCAAAACAAGGGTCAATATGTATCAAAAACTTTACAAAATATATTTGCATACCTTTTGCTTCCATAATGCTTTCCTGGGAAACAACCCCATTTTTTAAAAAATCTGATTTACAGGAACATATTTATGCACACAAGAAAATCATCATACATTTTTAATATTAAACATCTGTAACAACTTCCATGACTTAAAATCCTGGAACTGGTTATGGAATTCATGGTATATTTATAGAATTAGATACTGTGAAGCCATTAAATATCACATATACAAAGAGTTTTAATAATTTGAAAAATCATTATAGCATAATGTTCAGTGGAAAATGGTATATTGCCAAGAAGCAATGAAAACAGTTTATAACGTGTTTCTAGTGGACTCCCAACTGCCTAGAGCATGCATATACAGTCTGAATAGAAATTTGATGCACATGTCATCTTTCTGTTTCCCCTAATTAATCTGGCATATGCGTTAACATGTATAGTGTGTTTAAAGATCTTGCCTCTATGCAATTTTGCTTAAAGACTCCTCCAGGAATCTTTAGAGAAGATACCAGTCAAGATGAATGAATATTAGTTCAATGTAAAAACAGAAGCTGTGGCCAAGAGGAAGTATCAATAAAGTGTGAGCCACTCGTGTACACAGGATGATCAAATTAAGAAACTTAACAAATGACCGAAACTATCAGTGTGTTTTTACAGTATATCCTTGCACTTTTTGCTGCAGGTGAACATAAAAGATGGACATTACAATATCTGAAACTTACTAGCCAAGTTCCATCAGAATTAATTTCTTCTGCTTCCTTAACAACCAACATAGGAGCAGCAATACAGTGTGGTTTATTTTAGGGATTAGCGCCGCTTACTCACGATTTCCTCCTAACTCTGACCTTAAGGCAGTAACACCTTCAGATCTTTATTTCCCCTAATTATCTTAACAACCAGCCACTCAAGGTAGCCTGGACCCAGAGTGTAGACTTGGATGGAACCTGAAAGAAAGGACCGTTTTGAAAATAATGAAAAGCTGTGACCGTAGTGTCAGGGCTGCCTGTCTTTGGTTGGTACTGCTGCTCCATGGTCCCAGCTGCCAAAGTCAGCAGGCAAAGCCATTTAATATGCAGGATCTTCGGCAGGATACTTCTGGGCTATTAAGTTTTGTAAAAGAAACCAAGTTACTTTAAAGAGACTCACAGAGATCTAGGCTGTGTGGGCATCTGTAGGTGACTGCAGTCCGCTTCTCTTCGAAGGAAATGCTGATCACACCACCCTCTCCTCACAGAAACCATTTCTGGGGTGTTGGCTCCACCCTCCTACGCCCTGACCTGTCTAATTACCCACCCGATCCTCGCCCTTCTGAATCACGAAGGTTCCTCCTTTCATTAGGTCCACTGGTCTTCTCACTTTCCCAGCAGAGCGTTCCAGCTAGTTTATGCTTTCACAAGTTAAAAGTGTGTGTAATCAGCCAGTGGAACAGAGTGCAAACTGACAAACTAGGAAAGCCTGAAAGAATGGATTTAGGCGACGGTCCCACAAAACGTAGCAAAAACTACCTGCGTGCATTTCTCAAGTATACTATGTTCTTTTGAAGACTCTGGATTTTTTTATTGAGAATCTACAGACTATATAGTCAAAGGGGAAATAGTCCCAAGCTCTTTTTTGCACACCTTGTAGTTTGTATTCTGCTTTGTAATTGAAAGTGTATTTTCTCCTACATTGCCTCATAAAGTTGTGAGAATTGAAAGCTTTGTGGATGCCTAACAGAGACCAATGGCTGTATGAACATTGGTGTCCCTTCTCTGCTCAGCCCTTCCCCGAACCATCTCCACTAATTCTGCAAAGCTCTTGCTTTATATTTAAGAAAATTGAGTTGCAAAGTAGCAGAACCTATAAGATCTACAAATTACTTTCCCAACACCTGAATCCCAAGGCTAGGGTCCAGAGTAATCAGCCACAGCACACGTTCTGGAGGGCGAACCCTCGCAAGAATGTGGCTGGCATTTTTGAACCCCAAGTAAGCTTTATGGCTATGGTTATTATTACAGCCTATGTTTCTGACATTTGCAAAAGAAAATGTTTCTACTCACAAGGAAGCTTTGTTGTTTTTTTTTTTTTAAGAGTCCCACCAAATAACTTCAGGCTATGTTTAAAGGACAGCCCAAAATTGTTCCATAAGTCATAATTGCAACACTGAGAGGAGCTCGTGACGAATGTCTTTCAGTTCTCTGAATATCCACACTCTCATCCTGAGGCCTTTACACAAGGCGTTCCCTTTACCCTTGTCACTCTCCTCTACCCCCAGTTCTCACCCATCCCCGCCATCGTAACGCCACCCCCACACTTTTCTTTCTGCTATGTGTTCTTGAGTTCTCAGATGCTGCTGACTTTACTCTATCCCCCCCTTTCCCATATCCACCCAAAGATCACCTTATATAAAACACAGCGAAAGTGAGCTGTGCCCTTCCTCATTCAAGATTCATTCCAGTCAATAATGCCAAGGAGTAGAACAGGCAAACCAATATGGACAGTCAACTGCAGAGTGAATATACTGTGTGTGTAATGTACTGAGGTTCAGGAAGAGCAGCAATGGGTTAGATATATCCCAAAGCTCTCTCACGCACACACATGCACACCTTTTTATCCCTATCAAAATAGTTCATGACCTTGATCATAAACCATTGACCAGCTTGCTACACTTGGACCTTAAGTAGACCCAAAATACGGAATGAAACCCAGGATCCTGTAACATGTTGTGGTAAAAACACACTACTAGAGTAGGCTCTCGAGTGCTCAGGTGTCTCCCATTAGAGTAAGAGGTGGAGCAGGCACTGAGCTCGGCTGGATCCCTCACTGCGCAGGTGGCCAAGATGATGAAACTATGATGAGCCCACCCAGGGAAACAAGAGAGGCAGCAGGAAGGCACACCCACTCATTTGCATCCTGGATCTCAGGCATATCCTTATACTCATACTGTTTTGCTAGTTGTGTAATAAACTGAAGGACAAATCTCTGCAAGTCACAGTCATCCTTCCCCCTAATCTCTGTGGCCGGGTCTAGATGAGCTCCTCATCCAGCTGAGCTCTACAGGTCTAGCTGAACTTCTGGTCTACCATCAGAAACCCCCTTCTAAGCCCTAGCCCAGAACTTTCCCCAAGGTGAGGCAAACTAGAAGTTCTGCTTCAGACTATGTATATTTAACATGCTTTATATTTTAATACACTTTCAATACAGTCCCTATAAGTTGAAGATCTAGAACCAAGACAACCAGGAGAGAAGTGTGCACAGAACAAACAAGAATGGGATGTTTAACTCTCCATATTCCTGTTGTTCCTTGTTCCCTCACTTGTAGTTAAAAATTTATCAACCATCTCAAACAGTTCTGCCTGGTTTCTCTCCTAATTTCACCTGCTGACACATAATTTACAAACTTGACTCCTGGGTTCTAGAGGTGTTTTCTAGATCTGCAAAATGCCTTCTTGAGTCTCTGTGTTCTCTAAACCATGCTATTTCTAATAAAAAAATAAACATTGGGATAAATGAAAAACATGAGTTCTTTGAAACCCTGAACTTTGCTTTGGGAAAGGCTTTTCCCTGAGCACCATTGTTCTAGCTTGGATGAGTCAGGATCCAGGTTGCCTCTGTGGATCCTGGCCCTCCTCCCAATTAGGTTTGGTTTTTCTAATAGGGTAGTGGAAATATGGGAGAAAGAAATTGGCAAAATCCAGCTCATTTCTCCCTAAAATGGCTCTTACAAAAGAGCTCTTCCCTTTCACACACTTAAACTACCTACCCCACCCATTATCAGCCTTGTCATCAAGTTCCTTGGTGATTCACGTGGTGAACGTACCCTGGAGGGCCTGTCTTTTTGGCAGCATATCTGGACTACACCCCTAAACCCTGACTTTGTCTTCTGATTATTGATAATAAGATAATTTTTCTTTTCTTTTCTTTTTTTTTTTTGCTGCTGTGCTTTCATCTTCATTTTTCTCTCTCCAGGAAATGTTCCTTTCCCCAAATCAGCTTCTACAGTAACAATTGCAATTAGTCTTGACAGCTCAACTCTCTGCAAGGTTGTTGTTGCCCGAAGGGAAAGTTAAGAGTTTTAGGAGCCAGCAACTCTCTTGATTTCTGGCTTTAGAAATGGAGCTCAGGGGCGAGGGATGTGCCTAAGTGACACAATTAGGAAGAGAGTGAAGAACGGAAGCTTGGCCACTGCCACCAGCCATTCCTCCAGGGAGTGCAGGTACCTCTTTACTCAGTTTAGATTCTTTGCAGCTGCAGTCTCAAGAAGAGCAGATAAATTGCAACACTGGACAGCTATCGTCCTGTTGGTAACCTTTCTGGGTTGTCATAACGGCATATGAGAATATACTGGACATCACTATTATCACCCAGAGAGAGCTGGCTTTGTAGGTACAGCAATGTGGTTGGAAAATGGAGTGCAAAGGTCCACTGGTATATGAGTTTGTTTAAGATCAAGGAAGAGTCTGTCATCTACATCAAAGAGTGGAGGGTACGTGGAAAGGGTCAAAGCATGCCCCTCACTGTGCCCTTGGCATCCTCAGGCAACCAGGGGCTGGATTTCCTCATCCGTAATCCCTTAAATTTCTTCTCCATTTGGGGATCTGGTTGGACTAATGTATCATCTCTTCTTTAGAGTAAAATGACATGACATTGACTTGGGGATGTGTTCTCCTCCCCAAGCCAATGAACGTGTTGACTACACTCCCTCTTGAGAAAAAGCATACATGATGCAAAAGAAATTAATAATTTTCTCTCAAATAAAGGTGATAAAATCAAAACTTAATGGACTTAGTAGTAGGAGGTGAGGATGCCTCTTAGTCTAGCTGTCTGGTCCCTTTGCTGTGTCTAAAAGTGGGAGAATTCCATGCCCAGACCTTCACGATGTCCCTGCCTAGAGTTTCCCTAACACAGTGGAGAAAAACCTAATCTAAATCTTCCCTTCTCTCCTCTCCTCACTATTTAAACATTTATTTCCTCCCGACAACTTCTAGCCCAAGTGGCTTTCAAACTTGAGCATCAGCACAATCACATGGAAGGGTTTATTAAAACATATGCATCTGGGCCCCACCCTCAGAGATTCTGATTCAGTAGGTCCAGGGTGGGGCCTGAGAATTTGCACTTCTCACCGTTCCCAAGCAACGCTGATACTCATGCACTGGGTACTCTGTTCCACTCACAGCTCCCTGACAGAAACATATATCTAGAGCAGTGCTTCTCACACATCAAGGCACATAAGAATCACCTGGGAGGGCAACAGCTGGGAGGGTGCCAGTCACATTCAGGAAGTAGGTGAAGTTACTGGTAATGGGACAAGTGCTGGACATACCTCCAGAAGCCAGGCAGCAGCATTATCCCCTCTCCCAGCCCTCCCCCAACGTACAGCCAAAAAGCGATGAAGCAGGTTGCCCTGCCCCTGCAATTACCTAAGGTTCCGCCCCATGCAAATTACAAGTGACTTTTCTAAGACAGGGAGTCAAAGCAGCTCTACCTAATACATAGAAACAAACACAGGGAGGCTGCCAAATTGACGAGACAAAGAAACATGGCCCAAATGAAAGAACAGAATAAAACCCCAGAAAAATAACTAAATGAGACAGAGATAACCAACCTATCAGATGCGCAGTTCAAAACACTGGTGATCAGGATGCTCAAAGAACTCATTGAGTACGGCAACGACATAAGGGAAGACATGAAGGTTGCACTAAGTGAAATTAAAAAAATCTACAGGGCTTCCACAGTGGAGAGGATGAAGCTGAGAATCAAATCAACAATTTGTAACACAAGGAAGGATAAAGCATTCAATCTGAACAGCAGGAAGAAAAAAATAATTTTTTAAAAAATGAGACTTAGGAATCCCTGGAACAACTTTAAACATACCAACATCTAAATCATAGGGGTACCAGAAGGAGAAGAGGAAGAACAAGAAATTGAAAATTTATTTGAAAATATAATGAAAGAAAACTTCTCTAATGTGATGAAGGAAATAGACATTCAAGTCCAGGAAACAGAGAGTCCCAAACAAGTTGGACTCCAAGAGGACCACACCAAGGCACATCATAATTAAAATGCCAAAGGTTAAAGATAAAGAGAGAATCTTAAAAGCAGCAAGAGAAAAGAAGAGAGTTCCTTACAAAGGAGTTCCCTTAAGGCTGTAGCTGATTTCTCAAAAGAAACTTTGCAGGCAAGAAGGGGCTGGAAAGAAGTATTCAAAGTGATGAAAAGCAAGGACCTGCAACTTAGATTACTCTATCCAGCAAAGCTATCATTTAGAATTGAAGGGCAGATAAAGTGCTTCCCAGACAGAGTAAAGCTAAAGGAGTTCATTATCACCAAACTCTTATTATATTAAATATTAAAGAGACTTACTTAAGAAAAAAGAAGATCAAAACAATGAACATTAAAAGGGCAACAAATTCACAACTCTGAACAACTGAATCTAAAAATATAAACTAAGCAAACAACCAGAACAGGACCAGAAACATAGATACGGAGATCATTTGGAGGGTTATCAGCTGGGAGGGGGAGAAAGTAGAGTGGGGGCAAAGGTACAAGGATTAAGAAGCATAATTGGTAGATACAAAATACACAGGGAGATGTCAAGAATAGTATAGGAAATGGAGAAGCCATAGAACTTATGTGCACGACCCATGGACATATGAATAAGGGTGAGGGATTGCTAGAAGGGGTGGGAGTACCGACCAGGTAGATGGGAGCAAAGGGGGAAAATTGGGACAACTGTAATAGCATAATCAATAAAATACTTTTTTTTTTTAAAAAAAAGAATCACCTGGGAATCTTGTAATACAGATTCCTATTCAGTGGATCTGGGGTGGAGCCCAAAGTGCTGCATTTCTATCAAGCTCCCGGGTGATGACAAAGTTTATGTGACCTTGAATAGCAAGGTCTTGGAGGATTATAGACAATTCAGTTCACCTTCTCGTGCACATAATGAAAGTCCTACTTACAAATCCATTATCCTCCTGGCATACAAGTTCCTTCTCAGCCTCCTCCTTTCATTTATTATTCTGCTGTGCTGTTGTTCCTGTAGCTTTTCTCCCTCCCTCCCTCCCTCCCTTCCTCCTTCCTCCCTTCCTTCCTCCCTTTTCTTTCTTTCTTTCTTTCTCTTTCTTTCTTTCTTTCTTTCTTTCTCTCTCTCTCTCTCTCTCTCTCTCTCTCTCTCTCTCTCTCTCTTTCTTTCTTTCCTTTTATTAAATTTATTGGTATGACATTGATTAATAAAATTATGTAAGTTTCAGGTGTACAATTCTATAATACATCATCTGTATATTGTATTGTGTTCTCAGCACCCAAAGTTAAGTCTCCATCCATCACTATTTATCCCCCCTTTACTCTCTTCTACCTGTCCCCACCCCTCTTCTCTTCTGGTAACCACCATACTGTTGTCTATATCTTGTCTCTTTCTTTTTCTTCCTTCCTTCCTTCCTCTCTTCCTTCCTCCCTTACTCTGTCCCTTGATGCGGACTCTGACCAGCAGTGTCCGTGGTGGTGTGAATTCACACAGACTGCAGAAGTCCTGTGGAGAAAAGGGACGGCATGGCCACTCTCTGAGTGAGAGAGCACCCCGACCCTTGCCTGGACAGGCTTTTATTGCTTTTGCTGGTGCCTTACATCAAGGAGGGTCCTCATTTATTATGCAAAGGTTTGCTTTAGGTGATTACTTCTTACAGATAACAAAGAAAAGGATGTTGCAAACACAAGGAGAAAAGTGGTCAAACTGGTTACACTCTGTCCTTGGGAAGTTTAGCACAGACTTTAGGAGTTACTTCAAAGATTTGTGTTAAACATTTGCTGCCTTAATTCAGGGTGAGGGGGTTTTAGCAAAAGCAAGCCTCAAAGCATCCTACGTACAATGCAAGCCTGGTTCCCCACAGGAAAGCTGATCTGTGGGCCTGGCTTCTGTGTGTTGCCTTGTGCCTGTCAGATTTCCAAACCAGGGCTGAACTACATTCGCCATTGCCATGAGGACTAGTTCCCTATACTGCCTCCCTCCTTCCCTGCTTTCTCCCTCCGTCCCCTTCTTTCTTACAAAGTTCTCAGTGATGCTGATAGTCTGCGGAGCATACTGAGTATCGAGACTCTAGCAGTGGATGCAATTTTCTTCCTTCACCCAAGCACATTAGAGCAGCCCCTCTCATTGTTCTCCCATGTGTACCCTTGACCGACTACATCGCGGCATGAAACTAAAGCAGACACCTGCGCACACACACACAAGACCCCACCAGGGAGCTGGGTCAGAGAGAATAAACTGACTTTCTTCCTTAGGATATGACTGATAATGATCTGAGTTTTGTATGAAATGGTTCTCTATCTATTTCTGTGGTACTTAATATGTCTGTGTATCTCTAAGTTCTGAGGTGTTTTATAAGTAAATATATGAATGATTTATTTATTTCTTAGTTTTGTAAAATGTTTTCACTTTACCCTCTTTTGTGCTTTCCTTGTCCCTTGTCCTCTCACCAGCTTTCTTTTCATCTTTTCTCTCTTTGCTGCTTTTCCTCCCACTCTCTGTTTTTTTCTTGTTGATTTTTTTCCATGTTTAAAATTCCCAACCCACTCTCAGGATTCCACCCCTGAATTAATTAAAAAAAAAACCAAAACACTCAACCTTGACATCTCCAAAAGAGACTCCACCCAGATTGTTCTGGAGCTCCGTAAATCCAATGGTGAGATCAGAAGTCAGTCTAAGAAAATGCATGTGCGTGCACGTCAGGGAAATAAAGAAGGCAGTCCAGTGAACAGGGGACGGCTGGATTGTTCCTCTCTAGAAAATACTCGGCCAGGGCTCTACTCCAGGAGTAGACATTTGCCCTGCTTACTGACTAAGCGCGCTCTCTCTCTCTCTGCAAAATATAAAAAAGACGTTCATGTTTGTGAACGTGGCTGTTTTCTGGATATTAATAGTGCTTAATTCTATTTAGGAATAAACAGGCCACTGTGAGCTGTCGCCTTGTACCCTCCCTGCCCTTGGGCTGAGCAAGCTGCTTAGCTGTGAGTTTCTTGCAAGAGTCTATCAGCGATGAAGCCTTGCTCCGCTTCCGGGGACCCAGGGACAGGGCAGGAGTCTGTCTGTCAGACAGTAGCTGTGTCAGAGCGAATTCTGTGGTGCGTTCTTTCCAAATGCAGTGAGGTTCAAGAGGAGTTAAATTTTTAGGGAAAAGGAGGGTAGAAATGCTGGGCGTCTCCTTGGTGGAGAGAAAAGAGGAAATTACTCTGAATTCAGTTCACCCAGTGCTTAATGGCTTTTCTAAGAGACTTGCATGTTTTAGCTGATCCTGCGTTCCTTGCTATGTGACAGGTGACCCAGACCTGAGTTCTAAATGAATTCTAGCCAGGATAAGTTAGCCAAACTTGTTGCACCTCGATCGTCTCATCGGTACAGGGGATACAATTGCCTTAGCTAACTGGGTACTTATAAGTTAACCTAAGTGAAAGGCATGCCTAGAACCAAGCCCACTCTTCTTCACAGTGGTTCTCAGCTGGGGGCTTGGAAGATGTTTAATACGTGTCAGCATCCATCTGTCCTTCCTGGATGAAAAGGAGAGAAAAGAAAAAGGAGAAGGGAATGATAAATCTGCAATATGTAGTACCAATAAAATCCCTGGCTGTGGTGGCAGAAGCATCAAAATCCAGGGGCTCAAACTCAAACGCCAGTGGAAGCCAGGCAGGCCGTGTAAATCAGGACAGCACCACAGAGGGAAAGAAAAGAGAGCACAGCAGACGGTGGACAACCGCGTTAGAAATACTTCAGATGCCTGTTATCTTAGCATTAGGAAAATAGCTACACAGCCACAACAAAAATGGCATCTTGCCACTCCACCTTGAGTTCTCGAAGTAATAAGGAGGAGGTGGGGGAGGGGTCAACTGGACAGAGCATGTCGCCCCCGGAGGGGAGCCACTCGCTCTCCACCTGACAGTAATCATGCAACACCAGACTCCAGGCTCCATGTTGCCAGATCTCACAACTGTTTTCAAGATGAGTAAGAGGTTTTGTTTATCCCTAAAATATTCCAGTTTGTAAATGTTGGCCAGCACTGTGGTATGGCCCGACAGACGTGCCCTCCCAGGCTTGTGGACAATGAGGTTGCAACCTGGGGGCACATTGAATTGCTGTTTGCTTTCTATTCTCTGTGAGGTAAGAAAGCCCCTTCTGAAATATGAACTTGGAAAATCAGAACGGAATGCGTGCATGCCTTTGCTGCCTCAGGCTGGAAATTGTACACCCTTGACTAGACGTCTTCGTGTCTGTTAATTCTCACTGTATCCCTATGAGGTGAGCACGACCCCTGTTTCCCAGATTAGGAAACAGGAGCTTAGACAAGCAATAATTTGCTCAAGATCTCATGCAATAGCAAAACTCAGATTTGAAACCAATTGTTTTTTCCAAGTTTAGTGCCTCTCTCGTACCATGAAGTAGAAAAATAACATTTCTGAGTCCAAGCCTCAATTTCCTTCCGTGGTTTCTCTTGATAAACATCAGGCAGTTAGGGAGGCTTGGAAGCAAATTTAGGTCACTGGAATGCCAGTTAGGAAGTGGGTATTTCAGAGGATGAGTGAGTATTTTGAGCCTGGGCATTTTGGAGGCCAGAAACTAACTCCCTTCATCCTGAAGTTAGATTTGGCTCTACTATTTGTGGACCTTGTCCACAAATTTTTAAACACCAGTAATGATGGGAAGTCATAGTTCCTGCAATTAGACCCAAGTAGAGGAACTTCAATAATATTGTATCTGCATGGTTTCCAGGTAAGTATCAAAAATGCCAACTTCACCCAATTGAAACTATAAAGGAATTTCCTGGCGATGGAAATGACAGCGCCAGGCTTAGACTGAGTTTCTGGCAATACTCAATCCTGTAGATCAAGGTATTACCCCAAACCCAGATTTCCCCTAGGTCTCCTCACTGCTTTCTGAAATACTGGCCTGGAACAAAGATTGGATTCCCGTGTGTTTTCTATCATAGCTACTAGCCAGCATCTTCTAGTTTCTACCCTGGGGAAGAGAAAGAGAACATTTTAGTAACCCCGTCCCAAGTGCTAGGAATTGCTTTCTCTGGCTTTCCTGCTTTCTAGCCTGAAGATGAGGTTGCCGGTTGGGTTGAGGTCATCAGGTCGAACTCTGGATTTAGGGTTATGCCAATCCCACTCCAGCAGCACAGCTGCTATACAATGGAGAGGAGTGTAGATTTGCCCATAGAAAAGTCAGTATATTTTTAATGGAAAGTGTTCCTCCACTTCCTTATGAATGCAGGGAGGCAACTGACAGATAGTCGCTACAAAAACCTGCCTGGTCTGTGGCGTAGAAGACACAGTCACACTTTATACAATATGTTATCTAATGCATACAAAGGAGAGGCAGCGAATTCATCCCAGGGGACCTGACTGGATGGGAAAACCAGAAAGAAGGATTTTGCTGTTTTTGCTTTAAGACAGGAATCTGCTATTTCTCACTTTATAGTTGTTTTTGTTGCTCTTAAGATTTGGGAACATTAGCCATTTGGGGGGAGGTGGTTCTAACACTAAAATTCTGAAAAATGACAAACCATCGTGTGCAGGGTTCGGCAAACTGCTGCTGTTTTTGTAAACTAAGAATAGTTTTTAAAAGATTGTAAAAGCAAAGACTATGCAGCAGAAACTTAAATACGGTCTATGAAACCTCCACTATTATCGGGTCCTTTTCAGAAGAAGTTTCCAGCCCCTGATCCACTGCACAAAAGTGAAGTTTCTTTACCTCTTAAATAATTAGAGTAAAATAACAAAGTGTAGGGAATCTATGACTCAAAACCAAATTCACAGGAAACCTATTGTAGGATTAAGGCATTAGTAATTTCCTTGACCTCAGAACAATCCCTTCAAAGTCCTAAATGAAAACAACTTCTTGCTGATTTCTCATTGGGTGGCTGCAGGGCTGGGGAAAGGAGAGGGACGCGTGGAAGCGGGTGACGGGCGGTTCAAGACAGAGACATTATTGATTCCTCAGTCAGCTGTTCTTGGCTGACCACCCATCAACTAATAGTCGTGGCATAAAAACAAAATTAGCTCCAAATCTGCCAAAGTTCTAGGTTCTGAGATGTCATGTTTAATGATGTCATAGAGCAATTACCCTTATATTCCAGCTAAGATTCTGTAATGAATAAGAGACAGCTACCGTGAGCCAACTGAACCAACAAAAGAGTGTTGTCAGCAGCTTCCAGGTGTAAATCATGGTGCAGATTATTAAAGATGAGGCAAGTATTTATTTGGCTTCAATGAATATTTCCAAAGAGACCAACTTGAGAACAGATGTAATCAACTTTAAGAATTATTTCCTCCACCCCGGACTCTGTAGCTTTGTAGCAAGGGGGGATTTAAAGACTCCCGCTGTTTGTGCTGTAACTTGAAGCTGGCACTGTCCAGCAGGGGTGTCCAACCTGCAGCCCACAGACCACAAGTGGCTCGGGGTGGCTATGAATGTGGCCCAACACAAAACCGTAAATTTGCTTAAAACATTATGAGATTTTGTGTGTGTGTGATTACGTGTCACAATGTATTTAATGTGTGGCCCAAAACAACTCTTCTTCCAGTGTGGCCCAGAGTCGCCAAAAGGCTGGGCACCCCTGACAGAGCAGCCGAGGGCAAATCAATCAAGAAGGGTTTTGTTCCCCCTGATGCTCATTTCTTGCTCTGACTCTAGCTGGGTCCAGGCCAGCTCCTAACATATCCCATTCTGTACCTGACCCAGTGGAGTCTACCTTAACTAAGGGAAGTTCTACGGAAGTAAAAGAGTCACATGGTTGTCTTATTCTGGGAAAGAAAACAGAAGAGACGTGCCTAGGGATGGGGTAGGAAAAAGGGTGGCCAGTGGCACCGACAATCCTTCGGTGGTATTTCCTAAAGCCACTTGGTATCCGTTGCCCAATGTTACCACCGCAACGAACCTAAATACAGACATAGGCCAGGGATAGTTCTTTGTTTATAAAGAAGAAAATTGCCTCTAAAAGAGAAGCTAAGGCCCCACCTCATCCAGGGGTGGAGTGGGCATTAGAATCCAGGCTTCATTATAGGAGACCCAGGAGCTGAACCGAAGCGGGGAGGGCATAGCGCCTGGGTTACCAGCTCCCTTGGATTTTGACTTTTGACATTTTACCCAAACGCGGCTGTACGGAAGGTCACAAAAATGGGACTGACCAGACTGAAAGGAAGCATTATCAAGTAACCTTGACAGAAGTCAGCGATTTCCAACCAGTGAGTCACAAGGCCCTGGGGCGCCACAAGAATATCTAAAGCACGCAACACCTGACTCCAGGCCGGGGCACCGACCTCTTTTCCCTAGATTGTCAAATAAAAAAATGACGACAGCCAACACAACAATAGCCACCAGTGTGAATGAATCAAAACTATACCTATTTTTCGTCAGATCAGCAAAAAATATATTTTCTGGTGTGCCGCAGAATGCTAGTAATTAGTTTGTGTGTGCCAGGCGATGAAAAAGGTTGAAAATCACCTATATAAGCACACGTTTTAAAACAGCACACATTTGCCAATGCCTTTAATGCTTCTCTTTTTCATTTTCCACAAATCTCACTGTATAGCCCGTCCCTGAGAAGCCCCCTCCATCTCCTCCTCAGAGACCTCTCCTGGGGGCCCGTTGTCTCCCCCCTGTCTTTATTCAAATCCCCCTTCTCTCTGAGGTGGGCCTTGGCCACCCACACTATAATTGTAATCCTGCTTCTGTCCTTTCTTCCTACTTTTATTTTTCTCCTTTTTTTCTTTATTAGCAATGATCACTAACACACTACATATCTTACTTATTGATCTTACCATCGATCTTACCATCAGTTATCCCTCTAAATTATAAGCTCCATGAAGGCAGGGAATATCCTGTCTGTTTTTCTGTCCACAGCTGCGTCCTAGCAGTGTGTCCAGTACCTGGCATAGAGCAGGCCCCAGTAGGTGCATATTGAATCAATGCGTACCCTTCGGGGGTATTCCCTTCCGAGAACTTAGCCAAGTCAAAGTCATCAGTCCAACTACGCCAGTTTACACTCTAGCAACTGCTGAGAGGTGGAGGCTGTTGAGAAATAGAGGCTTGGCATGGCTCTCTGACAAGTTAATTGCTCCATATCCTAGAGCGGTGATTTTCAACTCATTTTCACCTCAAGGCTCACATAAACTAATCACTAAAATTCTGCAGCACACCAAAAAATGTATTTTCAGGCCTATCTGGCAAAAATAGGTATGATTTTGATTCCTTCACCGCAGACAGCAATTGTTGTGTTGGCTGTTGTCATTTTATTTTTATCTGACAATCTGAGAAATAAAAGGGGTCAGTGCCCCTGACTAAAGAGTCAGGTATTGCATGTTTTAAAAATTCTTGCGGCGCACAGGTTGAAAATCGCTGTCCAAGAGGAAAATTGGTAAAGGAACAGAGTATATCTTTTCTGAGCCATCGACTTCACCTGCCTGAAACTAAACCAAACGGCAGTGAACATGTCAAGACTCCCCTCGTGCAGAGCAGTGGCCCTTTGAGTGGGATTTACCACTTCCCTAACTCCAGTGGTAGGCCCTGCTTCACTTAATCCAATTTGGTGATCCATTCCCCCATCTTAACGACTGGTCCAGGAATGAGCACATGATACCGTTAGGGCCCAGGAGAGGGAGATTGAGCCCCAGTGCTAAAAAGAACTCCGGAGAAACTTTGTGTAGCAGTTGAGGAAAATGGACCCTGGAGTCAGGCTACCTAGGTGAGCAACCAATACACCACTCACCAGCTGCTTGACCATGAGAAAATTTATCAATTTTCTTTTTCCATCTGTAACATGGAGATAATGCTAATAATACCCACTCCACAGGGTGGTGTTAAAGACTAAGGGAGAGAATGCCAGGCACAGAGTAATTAACTGCTATTATTACAATTCCACTCAGAAAGGAAAAAAATAAATCTTGACCGGAACACTAGATATTAGCGAGTCATTCATTCATTAACTAGACATTCCATGATCAGCATGTGCCGGGTAGGGTCCATGGAGGTAGCAAGAGTGAGTCAGGGTGAGGTCTACAGGGGCTTGATAGGGACAGAATCCATGCACCTACATCACTGTTGATAAAGCAAGCAGATACAGACACAGTGATCTGAGGCCCCAGGAAGGGAAACCTTATTTTACTTAGATGATATGGACAGTTGGTGGAAAATTTACTTAAGACATTCAGCAGGAAGCGTGTCAGATCCTTCAACATATGGTTTTGACGATAGCTTTAATAATGATCACTAACCCAAAACAAAACAAAACAAGTGATTCGAGGTGTTAGATTCATTCTTCTCCTTTTAAATTTCACTCTTTATGCATGTTTAGGTCCTTGTTTGAAAACTCAAATATAGATGTTCTTGAAACAACCATTCACCCTCCCTCCTCCACCCCTCATCTCTCACCGGCCAATCTCAGTTTCTCCCCAGAGGTAACCATTACCAACAATCATTTGGTAAATAGGCTTCTAATTTGGGGGGTGATTTATCATCACATGTACTTACGAGTAAACTTAAACGACCTCAGGGACATTTGGAAAAGTTTGGGCCACGGGGAGAACAATGAGATGGGGAACCTGGACTAAACTGTCATTTTATTCTTTGCAAACTTTGTGAGTTTCTGTGATGATGCACATTTCCTCATTTATGTCCTGGTTACAGGATGAATTCAAAACGTTGCTGAAAACTGCCGGATGCAAACTTGTGGTGGTTGAATTTTCAGCAAAATGGTGTGGTCCTTGCAAAAGGATTTATCCTCTTGTTCATGTAAGTATCACCAGTCTCTGTTTTGCAGTTTTAGAAGGAGTTTAAAGTCTTCAAATATTTTTCACAGAAAAATTTTTAAAAGTTTGGCACTTATGAGCCATTATGGAATCATAGTTTTTGAAACATCTTGATTAGCCTGAATATAATATACCAAGATCAAATTAATTAGTACACACACCAGAAGATGAAGACTATTTGTCTATGGACAACTCTGCAAGGAACATCAACATACGCAAAAGAAGACAATTGTACAAGTGAATGGATTATTCATCATAAGGACATTTTGCCAAAGTTCCTGAGTTCAGCACTTCTAAATATTGGAAGAGATTCCAGATAAACATGAAATTTGTTTTTAACTATAATGTAAAAGAATAAACTACCCCCAATTCCTCAACCCTCTCACATGTTCCTTTTGTATCTTTGATCTACTTTATAGAATAGTTTAGTAAAATATTCTACTTTGTAGAATATAATCACACATTTATATTCAGATTTTTTCCACATATACATGGGTTCAAGTTTTTGCAGGTCTTCAGATTATAATTTTAATGTCTATACGATGTTTTTATCTATTTAATTTTTCTATTGCCCCGTTTTAAAAGTTTTCACCATTTTACTTTTTAATTTTCAGTATAACATGCAGCAGAAAAAACTTCAGGGCATTTTCTTCTCATTTCTTCTTAAGTGCAGAAGTTTTGCGTCAATAGTCAAGTTTGTGGAATCTAGTTCTTCAACCATAGACAAGTTTTCATTTCTCTACACAAGTGGAAATAATCTGGTTTATTTTCAGTGAGGTTCCTAACATTTCAACTTTTTTGATTGGAACTCTTGAACAACCTGAATTAATTCTATCTACAGTTACAACCTTTGACATTTAATTTTAAATAAACTTAGATTCAAATAGAGAAATTGACTATGTGACATATGAACATCCATTCTGTGCCTAAAATTCTTGGAATATCAAGATGCAACATTAAAATATCTGACAGGCCCCTCTATTCTGACACTCAAAACTTTATGAGAATCTCCAAAGATTCAGCTTCAGGAGTATAAATATACTTACATGTTACAGAGCCAAAGCTGATCAAATTCCAACAGCCAACCAGAGGCATTTCATAAAACACAATGAAACCTAAGGCTCGGTAACCTCTCCCTTCATACCTTTGGGCCTTAAGGGTAGTAACAGCTTTGCTGCTACATCCAGGCTCCCACAGCCTCTCCTACCTTTTTATTTATTGTAAGTCATAGGTAGCCCTATGGAGATAAACCTCCGTGAATTATCCTAATTTGAATGTGCCATCTGTTTTCTCTTGGAGTCTGACTAAGGCAAACATAGTTTTTAAATAAATTTTGGTGCATTCACACTGTGAACTACTGTTCAGATGTTGAAAAGAATCAAGTAGACTCATATGTCTTGAAGATAGCATAGTATTAAGTATAAAGAGAACAGTAGAAGAAAATTTATAGATATAGTTCCATTTATGTAAAAGAGACATATATGTATATGTAACTATATACATATATGTGTATACACATATATACACATATATGCAGAAAAAAGGGAGCAGAGGATGCATATCAAAGTTTTTTCTGTGAAAGGAAGTAAAAACTGAGGGGAGCTTGTGAATGGGAGAAGCTCATGTTTTGCTCTGTTTTTCTGGTAATGTTTGAACTTTTACAAGAGGATGTATTCATGTATTGTGTGTAATGTTTTAAAAATTCATAGTGCATAAAGGGGGTTGGAGAAAAAGTACTTTACTTCCTCTAGATCTCTTATCAATCAGAGATCAAAGCAGGAAACCAAAACCAATCAGACAGAAGGATTTTAATACAAGGAGTTTAATGCTTATAAACTCACTGAAAGACTGGGTGAATGGGCTCTGGACTGCACGCCCTGAGCTCTTCCGAACACCGCGGAACCACCTATAGGGATTCTAACTTTGCCATAACCAAAAATGGGAAGATGGGAGCCACCACGGGAAGAAAGAAAAACAAAAACCACAGAGCAGCAATCGGGGAGTCAGGAAGCCGCTGCTGCCACAGCTGCCTCTGGACATCAGGGAGCTAATGTGTGACACGGGGTCTGAGTCTGGTGGCTGCTGCCGCCTCCAGCACAACTACCTTCCGATACCTATAGTCCTGCTTTCTAGCAGGAACATCCAAAAACAAACAGACAGTACCTTCTGTCTTCTGCTGCCTTCCAAGTCTTACCTGCTTGAATCTCACTGGTAAAACCAATTTTCATCCAGAACTCTAGCTGCAAGGGAGTCCAAGGAATCTTCACCTTTTGTCCTTTCTAGGCTCCGAAGGAAGGTGGAATGGAAGTTAGCTAGCCAAACCTTTACTCAAGGAAGAAGAAGAACTCAAGATATTTTAGACACTCAAAAACTGTAAGTTTACGACCCATAGCATCTCTGCTAAAGGGTACATTGCAACAAGAAAAGGTGAATTATAAGAATGTGTGACTTTTAAGAAGTCACTTAAAACTTTAAGTACTAAGTAAATTCCACAGTCCCATTCAATGAGTAAGAGCAGGGGTTGCAAATGTTTTCTGTAAAACACTAGAAAATCAATATTTTCAGCTCTGCAGGCCATATGGTTTCTGTCAAAACTACTCAGCTTTGCTGTTGTAGCACAAAAGCAGCCAATGGCAATACACAAATGAATGGATAAGCTGTGTCCCAATAAAATGCTACTTATGAGACCAGGTGGAGAACTGGCTTTGTTTTACAGGGCATAGTTTGCTGACCCCATGCTGAGAGAATCACCAGGCATAGACCCCCAGAAACAGCATTTCTGGAAAGGGAAAGGTTATAAATTTGTTGAGAAATTGCATGGGGTGATCATGGGAAGGCAGGTAGGTAGTCTTTGAGGCTAACTTACAGTGTACACAAAGGAGCTTCAAAAAGGAAGCTGAGGCCAGATAGAGAAGAACCTTGTGTAATAACTTAAGTTGCTGTACAGTCAGAAGAATTTTAAAAAGGGTTTTGCCATGATCAGATATGAGTTTTAGAAAATACTTTAAGCAATGTTGCTTAAGAATGGGTTGGAAAGACTGAAGGCAAGTAACCCAAGCTGAACAATAATCTCAGTTTTGGAGATTTGGTGGTTTCTGGGGGGGGCGGGAAGGAAGGCCAAATTCAGGAGACATTTTAGAGTTAAGATCAACAGAATAGGTGACCCAAAAGTAATATTAAATATGAGGAAGAATAGAGAAGAAGGAAGAGCTGTTGTCAGGGGCTGGGGAGGGAGGTAGTAGGTGGCTGGAGTGGAGATAGTGAAGGAAGGCAATCCCCATACGAGAACTCCAACCTAGCAAAGAATCATACCTCCACCATGTCTTCTGGCTACTAATTGATAGAAAACTGAAAACTGTCACATACCTGTGCATTTCCTGACAGACTCGGGAGGGTCTGGAAACTTCATAAATAAAACCGATCCTGGGAATTAGGTGTTCGCATGGGTCAAACCCATTGCCAGGACTCCTACAGGGGAACAACCATATATCTTCACACTTGAAAAGAGCAAGTCATTTGCCCTTGAATTCTTGGGTGACACCATTTTCCTGCCAGGCATTGAGATGCTGCCAATCAAAATCACCATCTTTCTTATCTGAAAAGTACTCTAAAACTCCAAAGGCCTTTGTGGCTATTACCTAAGAATTGTCCCCCAATTTCACCATCTTAATGAGCCTCTAAGGAAGGAACTCCCACTTCAGTCACAATCCATGGACGAACAACTGAAGAGAACCCTGCTATAGAACTGTGCACGTGTCCCCATGAGCAGCGAGTACTCGTCCAGCTCCATGCTTCTTCCTTCTTCTCCGTGGGCGTGGCCCTCAGTGACAGCTCCATCTCTCACTGCCTGTCCTTGGCCAAGCTCAACATACCGTATACGAGCAGTCCCCAACCTCTTCCACACCAGGTACAGGTTTCGTGGAAGACAATTTTTCCACCAGGGTGGGGACAGGAGGCAGAGCTCAGGAGGTAATGCCAGGGAAGTTTCATTCACTGGCCCACCACTCACCTCCTGCTGTGCAGCCCCCATTTGCAACAGGCCACAACACATGCCACTCTGCAGCCCAGGGATTGGGGAACCCTGCCTTACACCACGATCAGAGAGAGGTCCCACTTGAAATAGGTCACTGGATATGATTGAAATATGATGTTAAAGCAAACAAGTCAATATGCTATTAAGTGTCCTTAAAGTATGAACACAGCTGTCTGGAAAAAATAAAACAAAAGCAGGAGCTTACAGTTACAGGCTGTTCCTGCTGCTGCGTCCACTATGCCCCCACCCCATCCATCACTAACACCATTGTCACAGCCACAGCCAAAAATGCTCCCAGAATGTGGAGAGCAGGGCTAAACTAAGATGGTGTCTGTCCCGTCATCTAAGAAGCCATGTTTAGAGCATGTGCAGTAGAGCAGTGACTCAGAGGGATAGTGCAACCCCTGGAGCAGGGGCAGTACAATGTGGGAGAAAGCATGTGCTTAGCCAAGGGGTAACACCCTGCTCTCAGAGCATGCGCAGTGGGGTGACATAACCAGCATGTGCTTATGGAGGTGGCACAAGACATTTATTCATCCAAGGCTGATGGAGCGTTACATCCTACACCACCATGAAAGCAAAGGCCTTCAAACAGACAGCTGAGACAGCCGAGAGGGGGAGAGCGGGCACGCTGCTGCTCTGATCAACCCGCCCTCGCTGACTCTGCAGCCACGGCAGACTCTGCCTTGCAAGACGCTGAGCGCTGCTTCCTGCACCTAGACTCTGATCTGGACTCTTGGGACTCAGGTTCATTATCCCTCAGTTCTCTTGTGTGATGTTCTTGCTGAGTGTTTATGAGTGATTAGTAGTGTTTATTAGGTTATTACAGATTTGGTTGGAATCTGCTTTAATAAAAGCTGGGTGAATACCATAGTCACCTGTGTTGGCTCACTGTTTTTCCTTGGTGTCAGCGTTACCTGGGGGCTCGTGGCCATAGAGGTGGCCTGACACTTTCGGTTCCTGAGGCCTGGGTCAGACACCCTGAGCAGGAGGGAGCAGGGGGTGGGGGCAATGTTGAGGGCTGACTTATAGGAAAGACTACATTGTGAAACGTTTGCTCATGCCACAGAGCAAAACAGAAGGAGAGAATGTTGTTTCCGCCTCTCACCTTCCATTTTTCTGCAAATGATTCCCGTTGGCAGAACCTAATTGGAAGATGGCTGGCAAAGGATCTGGAAAATGCAGGTTCGTAGTGCCGTGCCTAGTAAAGCACAGGGCACGGCAGCGGGGGAGAAAGCAACTGGGCTAATGGTCAGCACACATATTTTATAACTCCTCAGCGTTAGAGCCTTCCACCACCAGCAGCATCACCACCTTCAAAAAGCCTGGCAAGAGGAGAAAGTAAAGGCAGCGTTTGGTATTTGGTTCAGAGGTCTGTGTTTTTGAGACCACTGAAAACAGACTCTCCCCCCAGAAAAAGCTGCTATCTCTCCCTCCATCTCACCCGGTAAGTCTGGGTTCACCACATACTTTTCATTATTCCTTTGCTTTGTGTCCTTTCCCAACTTTGAAGCTCTAATCTTCCATTCAGTTCTTTAGACTCTGGTTCTGCTGTTGACTTTTACTTGACCTTGGCATTGATATACTTTGGTGCTTCAAGTTCTAGGCAGCAGTGAAAGGCCAGAATGATGCTTAGCTGTCTTGGACAACATTTGTTCATTTCTTGCTTTTGCCAAAAGACACTTCTAGTGTGTAATTTAATATTAACACTAAGCTGAAAGGGAACTTTTATGCTTTTCTTTTTCAAGGCAATGTCTCTGCAATACCAAAATGTAGTGTTTGCTAATGTGGATGTCGACGATTCTCGGGTAAGTGTTTTAAATCTTTCCATGTAGACATGTAAAATCTGAATGTAACTTCAGTGAGAGCACTGTCTCAGTGAGTGAGTATAGTCAGTTTAAAATCAAGCAGGATTTCAGGAGTTCTTTGGGATAAACTGTTGTAAACTCCCTCATATGCTCTAGTGGGTTTTGTATTACTTACAAAAAAATTTTTTTAAAAACAGCAAACATACAGTTCTCCTGCCGCCCCTCCCCCCTCGTAGGAAGGCAGGCTTCACTAATCAATCCCTATATTCTTCACCACTCACTCACCCTGGACTCTGCCCCAGAAACCTGCTCAGCAGAGTTGCTGGAGCCAGACGACACCCCCCCCCGGTTAGAGTTGGGCTCAAGACGAAAAGTGAATTTCACCTCTGTGATAGATTATTAACTAATTTCTAAGTTGGTGCATTACAGACGTTTTAATCTATCTTACTTACCTCTTGCTGTATCTTTCTCTCTCTCTCTTTTTTTTTTTGGTAAGGGTTTTTTTAAACATCACAAGAAATTCCAGGAAATCTCTCTTTCATGTCCCTAGAGCCTTTCTTTCTCACCCCATCTGCCAAAAATAATCGGCTGTGAGTCCTCAAATTGTGCCTTATTATATACACAGTGTGCCTCCAAAATTATTTTTCCTAACATTTGTTTTATTTGTAATGAGGAAAAGTAACAATAACTAGTGACCTATGCAAGCATCAGAATTTGAGCATTAGAATAGCAAAAGAACGTGTGATTCACCCATTCTGCTCTTTAATGTGTTTTCTTCTCTCGTGGGTATATATCTAGGAGTGGGATTGTTGGGGCACATGGTGACTCTATGTTTAACTTTTTCAGGAACTGACAAACCATTTTCCAAAGTGGCTGCGCCATTTTGCACCCCCACCAGTGACGTAGGAGCATCTGATTTCTCCACGTCTTCGCTAACACATGATTGTTGGCCTTTTTAATTGTAGCTCTTTGGCTTTTAAGGTTAAACAAAATGCACAATTTTCTTTCCAGATAGTAATTTATTTATTACTTGTTGTCATGGAAATTATCATTTAATGTGTGTGTGTGCACGTATGTGTGAGCGTGTGGAGGGAGTGTGGTAGTAGCAGGGAGAGATTTAGTACCGTGAGTGACAAGGACATCATAGAGAACAGCCCAATTCTGTTCGTCCTGTGGGTGGTTAATTTTCTTTTAACTCCAAACAAGATAAACAAAACCGCCACTGAAAGCAGATTGTAATCGATTAAAACAACTGAAATGTTGGCGTTTTTCTTGGGTTTTTGCTCCAAATTTTTTATGAAGATGGGCCGTGAAGAGGAGTGGGCTTTAAAAAAGAAACATGTAAGCCTTATTTAAAATGCTAGGCCATTATGTCACTCCATGTCTCAAGTGCAAGAAGTGCAAGTTATAAAGATACCTCTACTCTTCCTTTCTTCCCGTTTTTCCCAATATTCTGTCTCCATCTTTGCTTCTACGGGGCCCCTCTGCAATCTTTTTCTGGTTCTTTTAAACAGAGCCCATTCAGTCATTCAATGCATTCTGTTTTGGCCCCCCTTCCTCACCCCTCTTCTCGAGCTCTGGGGTGAGAAAGCACAGGAATGCTGGGAACACTCATTTTCTATTGTAACACCCCTGGAAGCTCTGGGGATATGGTAGAAAGTTCTCGGCAGGAGAATCTTTAAAATGTCAGCTCTCCCGGAGCTTTTAGATAGGCCTTCTGGGAAGTCACCAAAGTCCACGCTTGGTACGAAGAGAGGGTACCAAATTTTGACTTCGTGCCATGTCTCTTCTTTCCCAGGAGTTGGCCCAAACTTGTCACATCAGGGTAATACCTACATTTCAGATGTTCAAGCGAGCCCGAAAGGTATGTTTCCATGATAAACTGGCAAGGTTGACAGTGATTATAGAACCATCAGTATCTAAACAAGAAAAAAAGACTGGAGTATCCCGGATGGATTAAACAACTGCATTTATTTTTAATACTTAGCAATGTAATTCTTACTTCTGAGCTTTATGTATTGGCAAGAAGTTAAAAAATGCATGAATTATAATAAATTTCCCCATTCAGACCACCTGAGGAGTCCAAATACATAAGAAATACCCCACTATTATCTCTATCTGGGGTAAACCATTCAGAAAGAATCTTGCCAAAAAAAAAAAAGGGACATGATGAAATTCTCATACAAATGTGTATAAGTTTTAACAACACTTGAGCAATAGAGTTAAATAATGTTGCCAAAAAAAAATAAAACTACCTGTTCCTTCTCTCGAGTTTTTACTTGAAAATTGAAGCTATTTAACATATGCACCCTCAACTTCCCCTACCTACATGTCAAATTCTTTGTGGCATCTTTTAGTATCATCTTCTCATCTAGCTCAGAAATAAGGATGCTTTCTCCTTCTCAATTCATTCCATCCACCGCATCTTGATTGAATTCTTTCTATTCTGCTCCAGGCTTCCACTCACTGGCAGAGTCACAGTCCATCAGGCCTTTTGGAAGAGCACAGTGTACAAAAAGCCTTATGGTAATTCCTCCTAGAACCCAGACTTTGGAGAATATTTACCTCCCTTGAAAATACGAGTTGCCCCCTTGCATTCAATCAGGAGACTTAGGAAATGCTTGGTTTTCTCTTTCCACTGCTGCCAAGAATCTCAAGATTCCTTCCGCTACTCAAACACTGTCACCTCACTTAGCCAGTTTCCGGGCATTTCCTAACTACCATCCCCACACAGCCTCATCCTTTCAAGGTTTTGTTATTCTGTCTTGCTCTTGATTCTAGCTCATTTCAAGTATTTTTAAGATGTATAGAATACAAACAAAATACAAAACTAAAATAAATTAAGCCATATAACAACGATGAAGGGCCATGGTGTACAATGGGCATTCCTTGGTGCTAGAAGTTTTCATCCAGAAGTTGGATGAACATCTGGCAGAGATGCCCTGTGAACAACAGCCGTCATTGTTTCACAGTTCGAGGGTGAAGAATAGCCAAAGCCAATCACAGTCAATAAATGAGGTGGGTTTGTTCCTTCCTGCTGTATTTCTCAGTGTTTTCATCTGAGACATAACATTATGTTCCAGTAACATTAATGGTGGTTTTAAAAAATAGTGCATTCCTGTGGGATCTTCCAGGTGGGACATTCAAAACGTTGGCTGGCTTTTGTAACCAGCATATTATATTGTATTCTATTATAAGTAGTTCACAAATTTGGTTTATAGACCCTCTTAAAAGCCAGTAGAGACTATAAGCTCTCTCCAGGAAAATGCCCATGGGCACATATATTGACATGTGCATATGATACCCGGGTATTTGATGAGCCTCTGAAGCCAATCAAGAGGTCCCCTCGGTTAATACCTTTTGTTCCACATCAGAGTTGGCAGACGTCCATGGGGTAGGGGAAGGTAGAGTAACAGACACAGCAAGTCTTAGCCAACTGCTTAAATATGGGCCATTGTCAACAGTCGGTTCACCTTTCATTCTTTGATAGAATAAAGTGAACTTCAGTCTTCTCAGAAGAGTGATGGGATATGGGTATGTAGATAAGTAACAAATGGATTATTCACAAATGAATAATTCAGAAGAACTGAGCTCTCATATTAAGTGAGAGGAAATTTTGCCTTTATGCTTATGGAGCACAAGGCTCTTGCTGAAGTTATAGAAGTCATATCTAGCAAGCACCCTGCTTGACATAGGTACCGAGGGGAAAAGAATTCCAAGTAGGCAGCAACACTGTGTACAAAAAAGAAGACAGTTTTGGAGCAGGGGTCACAAACTCGGTGTCCTTAAGGGTCAGGCAGGGACAATAGGTGAGACAATGAAAGTGAGGAAGATGGTGGCCCCTGGAAAATCACCCTCCCGAATGCTCACTGTGCATAAAAAAGTCCATAAAAAACAGTGTTTGACCCACCCTCTAAAAATAGTGTCTGCAGCTAATTTCTGCCATCTTTGGAATCAGACAGCTAACTGCAGGGTGGACCCCAGGTCTGCCTCCTATTAGTACGTGACCTTAGAAATGTGTTTTAACCACCTTGAGGCTCAGTTGCCTGCTCTGTGAAATAGGGACTGTATCACATGTATTTGAATGATTGCAATGAAAATGTATATAAGGTGCCCTAGCACTGGACTTGGCACATACTGCAAAACGTAGCTGCCAGTAGATCCCCAGGATCTGGCTGTGTACCTGCTTTCCTGAAAATGTAGAAATAAATAGAACTTTAGAAATAATGGTTATGAGAAATCCCTAAAGCTCTTTGAATTAACCGCAATATCCATCTAAAGTAAGTCATCCTGGCATGAAGGAATTACCTGCCCAACGGCATCCAGCCTGGTGAGGATTGTTTTAGACACAGAAGGGTTCTGCATGAGAAGGGAAAATAAGAACTCTCACATGGTCTTCAGGGTACCAAAGGGTGCAGATCTCTGAAAGGGTTTTCATATCAGCCCATAAGCAGCTGATACATGGGGAAAGATTAATTGACTGGAGGACGCAAGAACTGAGTGAGACAGAGGGAAAGTGCAGCAACCACTTATCACCATGTAGCAACCTTCACGGCCATTGCCAAAGGTACTGCTCTCGGCTTTAGCAACTGAAGGGCAGTAATTAGTTGTTTACCTCTCTTCTCCAGGGCAGGGATTAGGGTGAGGCAAGTGAGGCAGGATATTGCAGGTATAAGGTGGAACGAACCCTGTCTTTACTTGAATGTTTCATGTTGTTTTAGTATGGATTTTGGCATTAATTTTTAATACTTTTAAAAATGTGTTAAAATATTATTTATCTTGAATCCTGAGTTTCTGGCACCCCTCAAATTTATCCCCTAGTCCCAGCCCCATTGTTCTCTGAATTTTAAATTATTGAAAAATGGGTGATCCTCCAGAAAGACTTATAAGACTCAATAGCAGCCTGTACTCATAGCTAAGATTTATCACAGCAAGGAATAGAGAGTACAAGCAGCAGGAAAAGGATATGCACTGATGGAGTGCAGAGAGGTTCCGCACAGGCTCCTGATGTTCTTTCTTGTCCAAGGGCACACAAGAATACTCTCTCTCGCAATGAATTTTAGGGGCATGTGTAGAATGTCTCTACCTTAGGAATCTCCTTCTGAGTCTCAGGGGCTGAGGACTTTATGTGGGGACTGGTCACACAGACATATCATGCTAGGCAACCATTGCAACGTGACTAGCCATGACGGTGGAAACTCAAGACCCCCAAAACAAAACCAGGTATGTGTGATCAATATTGAACAAGGCAACTTGATAAGCCATTGAGTAGTGGTCCTTCACTCTGAACTGATACAAGGTCTGTCCAGAAGGTATCCAGCTATGTAATACAGGAAATAGAGACATTTATTGAAGAAGACATGAGAAACATTGTACATAAGACAATGATGCCTCAGTCTCCATCAAAGTAGGCACCTTGGGACCTCACACAGTTCTCCCAGTCACCATCAGCTGCCCCGTTGTATTTTCCTGAATCTTGTCGACAGTCCAAAATCTCTTCCCTTTCAAAGCTGATTTTAGTTTTGGGAGAAGCCAGAAGTCACAGGGCACCAAATCTGGGCTGTAGAGGGGCTGAGTCACCTGGGTGATTTGATCTTTTGCCATAAAACTCTGCATGAGATGTGATGCATGAGCAGGTGTGTTGTGGTGATGAAGCTGCCAATCACCAGTTGCCCGTAGCTGCGACCTTCGGAATTATCCAAATAGTTTCCACAGAGGAATGTTCACACTTCATGCAAAATTTGATGCAGATTCATTGCTTTACTTGCTCAGTCATTTTGAATGGGATGACCCCATAGTACACATGCTCACTCAGTGGTGTCTATCGCCCCCACTGACTAGTAGTACAGTGACGTCGTCATTGTTCACACATGCGCAGTCCAGTCCACTCTCCTTGGTGGCCAGGTTACATCAGTGCACAAACCATTCTTGTTTTAGGAACAATGGTTGGACTTTTTCCGGACAGACCTCGTATAATAAAACATCAATCACTAACACAAACAAAACTCAGAGGGCCACATTTTCTGAGTAATTGGTGAAAGTTCTATCGTGGTTCTCTTGCAGACATGCAAGGAGCAAGCAACCAGATCTGCTGTGTTAACTCTTTTCTTACATGGTGTGAAGTAGGAAATCAAATATCACCTTTATTTTAAGTAACCAAGTAGTGCCAAGTAGTGCCATTGGAAGTGCCAAGTAGTGCTAGTTAAAGAGCATGGCTTATACCCACATCAACAGACTTCCTACTATCCCTTGAAAATTGACTTTCAGATGACCCATCTATGGGAGGTTTGGGGCAGCAGAAGAGCAACTTACCCACCAGGTGAAGGTGATATTGCTGCTTTTCACAACTATTGATCCCCAAAAGTGAGGTCAGAGGGTGAGAGCCTTCGAGACCTATCTGTAGAAAATAGAGCTTAGGCCCACGTTGGATGTGTTTTCCAGAAGGACAGTGGGAGGAGAGCAGACCTGTCCCTTCTGCAGAATATCCCCCAAAAGGGAGGAGATAGACATGAGCTCTTTCCTTCCTCTAGGGTTAACTGATAAGCTTGCCTCTGAACTTGGACAGAAGTCAGGGAAGGGATACACAACTTGGAAGAAAGTCAGGGAGGGAAAAACCAAGCATACTTTCCCAGCACTTCAGAGTGGAGCAGATTTTCCAGAGGAAACATGAGGAGCATATGCCACTGAAGGCTCCAAAGTCATTCCCACATTCCATCCCATGCTTCCAGTGATGGGCAGAATGACATCTCCTCCGGCCACAGTCCAAAATTAGTTTTCCTATTCTAGTGTGGCTCGAAATGAATTCCCACACTACAGCCATGCCCCCTCTTCCTCTCAACCAAAAGTCGGACTGAGTCACTAACTAGCTCTCAGGCAGCTTCATGTGTGACCTCAGCAACTGCAGCTGATGGCATAAAATAACGGTTGGCAAACTACGGCCCAGAGGCCAAATCTAACCTGCCATCAGTTTTTGTAAAAAAAGGTGTCACCGGAACACAACCATACCCATTTGTTTAAACATAGTCTGTGGCTACTTTCGCACTATAATAGCAGATTTGCGTAGTTTCAACAGAGACCACATGGCCTGCAAAGCCTAAAATAGGTATTATCAGCCCCTTTGCAGAACGGTGTGTCAATCTCTAGCACAGAAGGAGAAAAGCACTTTAGCCATTATTTATGCCACGAAGGTTCTCATAAACATATGTAGGCAGAGTTTCAAAGTGAAAGTAAGTTAGTAATTTATTGAAATCTCACTATTGTAATGGGTTGAGAAAAAGGCCAGTATAGATTAGGAAGAAAATTAGATAATAGATTGCTTTTACATGCTTTGTTCTTGAATTCACACCCATATAAATTCAAGCTGTTTGAAACAGACTATTTCTTTTTTTTTTGTATTTTGAACTAGATTTTTTTAAATTTTTTATTGTTATTCAATTACAGTTGTCTGCCTTTTCTACCCATCCCTCCACCCATTTCAAAGAGGCCCTGACTTCTTGGTTTGCTTTTTGCTCAACTCCAAAAAACCTTAACTGAGCCCGCTGACATGTGCAAGGCCTGCACCGGGCGTTGTGAAAGTCCAAGGGGAAGTGTACAAACACCTGCACCGTGACACAGGTGGTTCTGGGGAGGAACAGCTTCGGGGGAGTCAGAGAAACAGCCAAGATAGAAACAAACAGTACTTAACACTGTCCGCCTCTCAATAGAAGGTTAAGGTACTTTTAAAAGTTTTCTTATTAGACATATCCTTTCCATCTTATTCGTGAGATTTACTGCCTTAGTAAATAAACCTTCCTAAAGAAAAAAAGCATCATGCTACTACAAATGACAATATCCCCCATATGATGATGATCCCCCCACAAACATGTCCCCCCAAAATATCTTGTGTTGGTTGGTGGTTTGAGATTTTTTTGTACTGTAATTGTTGCTGTTGATTTCAAGATTTTGTTGCTGTAATTGTTTTTAACTCAGTACAGGTGTCTGAAAATTGTTTTGAGCTTTCATACAGCTGGTTCAAATATAATGTTAGTGTTCACTCAACCACACTTCATATCAACTGGCCGAGACATTCTATAATTGTTCTATGACTGCATCGTTAGTCAGACTCCTTAACTTATACTCTCAGAAGTCCCTTTGTTAGGAAGGGACCACTGTTTCCAGACTCTGCATTTTCCCAGTAACAGTAATAGACTTTTATAGAGGATTAAAAAAAAAAAAAACCTGCCTCTGGTTGTAGCTGGATAGGTAAGTGGGGAAATTCACTTCATTAGTCTATTTTTATGTATATTTGTAAATGTCCAAGTAAAAAACCTTTTTGAAAAAACTGGCTGTTGGACATGGCTGTTTCTATTATGCATGGACAGCCACCTGTATCCCAATGGTCTCCGTGACCTGGAGCTTATAAATGTCATTACAAACCCTTAACAGAGGGCCAGCAGTCCCTGGGAAATGAAGGCGTTGAGAAGAGAGAAGTCAATATTGCTCTCTAATGCTTCGGAGTGGAGGATGCCTTTGAGAGACACAGCCAAACATTCAGGTTAAAATGAGAAAACATTTTAGGCAGAAAGAACGGGTTAGTTGCCTTGCATCCATTATCTCTCTCTCTTTTTTTAAAGCTACTTATGAAATAAGCTCTTATCAGTTAGCTGCTCCTCCTTCATTAACGGCATTTATCAAGCTCCTGTATGCCACACCCGTGCTAGGCAGGAGACACAAATGCAACATTTGCTTTTGGCAGACTGGTCGGGGAGAGCCTAACATAGGTCCCAGTATGAGGAGTGTGTGCCTTCTAGTGCCTGAGACTTAGCACTACCCAAGAGTCTCCAACCCGTACTTCAGTGACGAGACATCAGCTTCACTCAACTCACTTCAGGCCTAAAGCCGTTCACAGAGCACCTAGGTGCAAGGTTCTGGGCTAGATACTAAAAACATGGAGGAAGGAACAAGGTACAGTTCCCGTCCTTGGACTAATGGGGATAACAAAATCATCTCTTTATAGTGGAATGCACAGGCTACTGTGAGATCAGACTTCAGGGCAGGCTTCATGAGTTAAATCTTGAGGATGGTTAAGATTGGCAAGTGGGAAAGACGGGAAGAAACAAAGAGATAAAATAGCATGGGTGCATAACAGGAATTGTTTGATCACAATATTACAATAGTATGAAATGACTAAGTTATCACTAGAATATGAGCTTCGTGAGGGGATTTTGTCTGGTTTTCTGGCTTATAGTAGGGACTGATTAAGTATTTGTTAAATGAATTTATCCGGAAAGTGTTACTAAAGTTATGGTCAAGAGTGGCATAGATGTACACAAGGCAAAAATCAAGGACTCCATGTAAGAGACTTGGACTTGATGATGATGGAGAAACATTGAAGAATTTTACAAAAGATAGCATGCCTGGAATTGTGTTTTTTGTTTGTTTGGTTGGTTGGTTTGGGGTTTTTTTTTTTTACCTTCAAGGGTTAGAGGGAACCTACGGGACACAAGACTGGAGACAGAAACAAATTAGGTTGCTTAAGTCCAGGTGAAAGTTGATGAGTTTGGTGACAAATTTAATCCCACCTAAAGCCACCAGAATGGCTAACATGAAAAAGACTGGCAGAACCAAGTGCTGTCAAGCATGTGGAGCAACCAGAATACGTGTGCTCTGCTGGCAGAGGGTAAACTAACACCATCACTTTGGAAACCTGTTGGGTGTCTCCTAGTAAAGCTGACCTCAGTAATCCCACCTTCAGGGACACAACAGAGCCCAACAGAAATGAGTGTTCCTATGTCCTCAAAGATGTCCCCGCGGAGATGTGGGAACAAACATCCCCCATAGCACTATTGTTCTTAGCCTAACTGGATAACTTGTGTTAGAGTCATGCAGCAAAATAATTATTTTTAAAACACAAAAAATGAATGTGCTGCCACATATACAGGTAAATATCACTATGTTGAATGAAAGAAATCAGATACAGAAGAATACCTACTGTAAAATTCCATTTATGAAAGTTTAAACACAGCCTGAAATAATTGATGATGATAAACCCAGATTAGTGGTTGCCTTTGGGCACAGGGTAATGATTGGGAGGAAGGGGTCTGGGTACCAGTGAAGCTCGGTATCTTGATTTAGACATGGTTGTGTGGATGTGCTCACTTTTGTAATAATTCTCCAAACTGCATGCTTACAATTTGTGCAATTGTCTGAGTGTATATGTGTTGGGAACCTCCCTGCCTGGTTTCACAAGCTGTAACCCCCCCATGGCTAAGGCTGAATGAGAGACCTTGGGACCATAAGCCACTAAAGAAACAAAGCTTATCTCCCTGGCAGGGGTGCTGCCCCTGCACACTTTACTTTACCCTTCTTGGCCCTGAGCCTGACCAGTTAGCCAATGACAGGTAAGATTCCTCAAGGGAGGGACGACCTAAGACAGGCATGGTCACGAAGAGGCCCCCAGGGAAAGACTTAGGGGGCTATAGAAAAAGGGGGTGACAGACCCTCGCCCCTCAGCTTTGACATAGCCTGAGTCCTCATTCCATCTGCGAGAAGACTCCTAATCTCTGGGCTGCCTTACTTCCCCTGCCTGACTTAAGCCTGAAACAATGCAGGAGACCTGTGCAGCCTTGGGCAGGAACAGGCAGTTCCCCAGGGTGATCAGGCCTAAGAAAGAATGCATAAAGTCCTGTGAAACCTGCTTTGCTAAGAATGCTCTCAATTTTCTGATAAGGGTCCAAGTATGAAATGTGTTTGTTTCCCAAAGTTTTATAGCCCTTTAGCTAACTGACCCTGACTCAGAATAAGCCCTCAGAGTTCTTTGTTATCTATTGTTTGATCCTTACTGCCTGACAATGATTGATGAGCCTTACCTGTATTCCTGGACAAAATGAACCCAATAAAAGCCCACTGAGGAAAAGGCTCCTGGACCTTCTCCTTTGAGAGATCGGCCACCTCTCCTCCCCAAGCAGATCATATCTTGGTAGACATATTCTCATCCATGGGGGCCGGTGGAACTCTGCGGGTGGAGCCCTTCCCCCCCCCCACATATATGAAATTTTTTAATGTGTCTTTGGTTTCCTGGCTCAGGTAACGGGGTGGGTGATGGTGCCTATACAAGGTTCAATGTATCTAAAGGGAAGAGGAGTCCAATTCCATTGTAGCCAAGGCTCTTATTGCACTTGTGTCTTCTGGCTGCCCTTGGTGGCTGTCCTGGTGTCACAGCATAGGCTGTCATAACTCTACGGTCATGGAAATCACTCCTCCCTGGAAATCTGCCTTGGGGCTATGCCCTCCTATTTCTCATCACTGCCCACCCCAAGCCTGTGCCATCCCTGCATGAGGAGCAGTCTCCTTCACGAGGAGAAGCCCTTCTTTAGGGAGCTAAACTCTCTGCCTCCACAATGCCCTTTGGTGGTAGGGGAGGTCCTAAAATAAACAGGCATAATCAGATCCACTGAAGTTATTCCCATAAAGATATACAAAATACTTTCTTATAGACCACAGGGGGTACCAGGGACTCTCTAGAATTACATGACAGTGGTCATGGGGAGCAGACATACCTTGGGAACTTCCCATCCCTTCCTTGCCAGTGTCTCTCTTCCGCTCAGTTTTATGTGTTCCTTCACTTGAGTCAAGCCATTCCAGAAGCAGAGGAGTAGAGGACAGGAATCTAAGACAGAAGCCAGCAAGAAGGACTTCAGACATAGTGCCACTGCAGACATAGGGACACCTGCCTTTCAGCTCCCATGGGGAAAGACGGAATGAGACTGTGGTTTCCACCCTGCATTCTACCCCAGCATTGGTGAGAGACAGAGGATAAAGCTCCTTTAAGACCAGATTGAGCTGTCTAGGAAGTCCTGCTGCCTCCGAGTGAAAATAAATTTAAAAAGCATTCCCGTCTCTCCCAACTCCTAGCCTATGGGACATGCTGCCTCATCATCGTCCCTGGCTTCCTGAGAATGGACTTAGCACTTTGGTCACTTAGCTAAGCTTAGTATCATTTTCCTGCTCCCTGACAAGTTGAGTCATTCAGGTGGCCAAGCCCTGCCTATGTCCTTGCCAGGACTCCTTGTCTTGATCAGTGCTCTGGCCTCAGAGGGTTATGAAACTCTCGTCATGCTCTGAGTCACCATCCAGCTGCCATCTGACTCTTAAGCAAGAGAGACTCTCACAGACCCTTGCTGACACCCTCTTCCCCAGGTGGTCAAGGCCAAGACCAAGAGAACTTTTTATAGAGGAGATGACTATAAACCAGACAACCCAGATAAATCATGAAATTCTGCACCCACACTTAGGTAAACCTATTCTCAAGAATCAAAAGAGCAATTTGCTGCTATAGAAGTGGATTCCTGGGCAAGCCGGTAAGTGAAACGGGATTGAGACCGAGTCACAAAACAGGGGTTTACTTTAAAGAAACAGAAGGAACCGTGATGCCCACAGGCAGCACCCAGGCTGAATGCTGGGGAAGCAGAACCATTCGATGTGGGAATAGCTCCTTCTCTGCCGCACACTGAGTGGGGAAGTCGCTCCTAAACTTGTCCAACCCCTGTCCCCAAGTCCAAACACTATGTTTTGGGCTGCTGAAATCTCCCTCACTGGAGCCTCAAGTCTTCAGCCAGTCCCAGACTCAGTTTTCCCACGCTGTTCCTTCTCTCCAGCTGCCTCAGACAATCGGCACTAAAATGGTCTTTAACTTTCCTATTTCATCAAATATAAGATGCTCATTGAGAGATGAACCATTATTTTATACTCTACTGACAAGTGGTCTAAATAAAATATTCCATCCTCCATCAAAGGCATCCTGATTCAGAGATGCGAAATTCTGAAAAGAACATGTGCTGCTTAGAAGCAGTTGATTGCAGTGCTCTCACCTGGGCAAAAGTCAGGGCACAGACAGTCACAAGCCATTGGGCTTCAGGAACTCAGGTCTATGAGTTAACAAGCCCTGAATACCAGTGGATGAAAGTTCAGACATTTCAATGCCTGCGTTTCCTCATTTTCACCAACTTCATATGTTTTAGATCTTAGTGTAGAGGATATCATGGCAAATTGTATAAAACTAGAAAAACACTAGCATGAACAGTTTTGAAAAGGTACCAGACAATTAAAACATCATGAATTTAATGTCTTCAATTCATATTTATATTTAAAATATCTTGTAGATGTTGCCAATGAACAGTGGATAATTTTACAAGCAGGAACAAAGCTCTTAAATGCTTTGATATCTTTGCAATATTTAAACCAATAAATATTTCACATTGTGTATTTGTGAACAGATTTTTGAATTTTGTGGAGCTGACGCTAAGAAATTAGAAGAGAAGATTCGAGAACTAATGTAAGCTGATCTCCAAGGCAAAATACACTTGCAGCACTCCAGAAGCCCATAGCAAAGTGTCCGTGTTTTTATTTCCAGCAAATATCATAATGTTGTACCGGCCTCTTTCCTAATGCTTTACAGGTTGAATTTCATGCAATCTCACTGCAAAATTCCTTAAAAGCCTTGAGCTCTCAGAGATTGTGTCATTCCCATTCTCAGCAGGAGGGTCCAACCCGTGGCCCGTGGGCTGCATGTGGCCCAGGACGGCAGTGAATGCAGCCCAACACAAAATCATAAATTTACTTAAAATGTTATCAGATTTTTTTGTGGTTACGTGTCACAGTGTATTTAGTGTGCGGCCCAAGGCAACTCTTCTTCTTCCAGGGGGGCCCAGAGACGCCAAAAGTTTGGACACCCTGCTAGGGTGTCCTTTCCACTTACTCTGAGCACATTCCTTAGGCAATATTTTTATGACCTTCACAACAGAGACCCTGAACAGCTAAATAATATCAAGTCATTGAGAAGGTTTTCCAGAGATCACCAAAGATGGAATTCTTCACAGTGAAACAAACAAACATCTCATCGCTCTGGTTCACTCCAAATATACGCAGGCCCCTTCCCAACTAAGCTGTTGTTTGTGGTACAAAATTATTTTCCAGTGTATTACCTAGAACTGTGTCATTTTTCTCTCATTTCCTTTCTCAATTTTTTTTTATAAATTACACTTTTAAAAAACCATAAAAACAAAAGTTGGAAAGTCATTTTACTACCTATGTATTTTTTTAAAACTGAGATAGCTCAGACACTTGGAGCTCAGAGAAGAGGGCTTCTTCTCATGTTAACTCTGCCCGCTGTGGGGCTGCCATCAGAGGAAGAGTAAGGCTTCTACGTCACAGAGGAGAGCCGGCTCTCCCTAGCCATTAATGACTGAGATTTCGACAAAGCATGGGATCCATGTGCCCTGTTAGAATTCTTTGGAGTCTAGAACAGAGGAAACAAACACACGCTAGCTTAAGCAAAAAGCAACATCTACTAATCATTCAACAAATATTTATGCAGCCCCTATTCTGTGCCAAGAACTTTTATAGTCACTTAAAATAGGCATGCGAAGCCCAGGATATTTCTGAGTGTTCCTGTCCTCTACTTTTCTCTTTTCATCTAAGTCATCATTCCTGTTGTTTTAATAGCCGTTCTTTCCTTCCCAGTCCTCGTGTTGGAACGTAGCCCCTTGGAATAACTCCAAGTTATCTCCTCATTCAAGAGACCAGTCAGACCAGTCAGGAAGACTCCAGCCAGTGGGCAGGATCACAGGACCAAAACAATTTTGCTCATTTTGCAGGGGTGGGGCTGGGGGTGGCAGGAACCCCAGACAAGCAAGAGCCTGGAAAGACTTAAAATATTGTGTCCCCTACTACATATAACTGTTTTAAATAAAGTAACAATTTAAAGCAAAAATTATTGAACGAATGTACAAATATCCAGCTATACTTATACACATAAATACTTGTTCACTTAGGCGCTAGGCAATATGCTAAGCCCATTGCATTCATCCCTCATTGAACCATTGCAACAATCCTGTAAGTAGCTGTATCCTGGTAAATGTTTAACAACTGATCCTGGGGGTAGGGGGGGAGGGGGAGTCCTGGTTTGTAGTGGTTGCCAATTCCTATGGTGTAAATACTTGGTAGATTTTAAGCTACTGACATGACCTCACGGAACATGGAGCTGGGAAAAGATGTATGTTAAAGGCTCTTGTGAGCTGGTTAAGGTTTAGCTCCAGGACACCACTACATATAAACAAGGTACTACTTTTATCCCTATTTTCTTACAGAGGAGAAAGCAGACACAACACAGTTAAATGACCTGCCCAAGTTTCCCCAGAAGAATCTGTATTAGACTGTCTGATTCCAAAACTGACAGCAAGGATTTAAGAAAAATAGTATAGTTGGGCATACAATGATGCCAAACTCATCTTAATTCACTAGTGACTCACTGCTTAGCAAAATAGAGTGTCAACAAACTTCACATCATCCTATCTGTCTGGTGCCCTCATTTCACATAAGAGCCATTTGGAGAGGTTTAGGGTAAGATATCTCAATTTGCATTTCTAGGACTCTATACCATAAACTACAGTTAACCCAATTTTTGTACCATATGCTACATGCATCATCTCATATGCTCATGACATCCCTAAAGGGTTCTTAGCATTGTCAATTTACAGACTAGGAAACACTGAGTTTGACCTGCTCAAGACCATAAAGGAGGTGGAGTCATCAGGATTCACACCCAGGTGGATCAATCTCCAAGATCCACAATGAAATGCTAGTTAAAGTTCTTTGGAGCTATTTTGCAATCTCAGGACTATTGCCGTTCTGCAGTCAAAATACCTTGGCCCTTCAAGCCAGCAGTCTGCTTGACAGCCAACCCCATGTTCACTGAAGCAAGCCCACAGCCCTTCCCGAGAGCCCCTGCCTTCCTCCTTGTGCACAGGTCTGACTGAACACATCTGTGCCCAGCCTCCTGGCTCCCAAACACAATTCTCCCATCTCTCAAAGTTCGCATTAAAGAAAAAAATTTTAATGCGTTCAGCCCTGGTTGGATGGCTCAGTTGGTTGGAGTGTCTTCCTGTGCACAAAAATGTTGGGGTGCATGTGGGAGACAACCAATCAATGTTTCCCTCACATCAGTATCCTCTCTTTCTCTCCCTCTCTCTCTCTCCCTCTGTCTCACACACACACACACAAATCAATAAACATATCCTTGGGTAAGGATTAAAATGCATTCAGACTCGCTGCATCATTTCCTTCCAGTGAAGATAATAACTTATTTAACCATAACAAAATCTTTGACCTAGCGCTTTCATCTGCAGTGAACACACCTTTAACATGCTAAGAAAGGTCTTCTTATTGTCCACATTTTATTCACCTAGCATCACCAAATGCAGTCTCAATATAAAGTCCTACTCCCCCTTGATTTTCTATGGGCACAATCGAAGATACTCCTGACAAAATTAGGAAGTAATTTGACCAAGATTAAGTTGAGACCTCCTCCACTCCTGGTTCCAGTACCTCCACCCCGCTTTTCTTCCTCCTCCTTTCCACTTCTGTCACCACCCAGCACACATTTTTACATCTGATTTACCAGAGCCTTTCTTGCTCTCAACTGATTCTGTATTCTTCACTCATTCATCCCACAACCATTGAGGGCTTTTTTATGCTAGCACCAGGCCTATCCTAGGGATACATAGACTATGAATACTACTTCATCAGAGGAAAGTCATGTACAAATGAAGGTAAGGGGATATTGATGAGGCCCTCATCAATATTAATGCAAATGCAAAATGATGTAGAAAAACAGGTAAGAGAGTGAGTGATGCTCCTAGAGGTGGGCGTGGGATGAGGTTGATCTCTGTTTAACGTTGACTTGCACATCTCTATCTTTAGGATGTTTAGACTGGGTCACTCCCAGAGGATGGAAGCATGTTCTTACTCATTTCTAATTCCCTGGTATCCAGCCCTGTGCACAGACGAGAGGAGACCAAGGAGACGTGACAACTGAATGCAATGCGGGGCCCTGAATTGGAACCTGGAGCAGAAAAGGGATGTAAGTGGAAAAACTAGTGAAATACAAATAAAATCTGGAGTTTAGTCTACAGTAACATACCAGTGCAGGTCTTGATAAATGATGAGGCTCAAGAATTTCACACACTATTATATCACTTAAGCACCCTTGTGGTAATACTGTTCTCATTTTATAAACACACAAATTCAGAGAGATGAAGTGCCTTGTCCAAGGTCACAGAGCTAGTACATGAGCCCAAATGTGAACCCAGGTGTGCTAGAGGAAATTAGAGGAATGATGAACTAACATGGAAAGAGTCTATAAGAGCAAATCTACTGCCTCTTATCAATCTTTTTATTAGTGCCATACTCAGACCCTTGCACCCTGATCCAGGAAAACAGATTTCAGAGAAATGTCCTCGCTGACACACTCTGCTCTCCCAGGAAAGTTCCTGAAAGTCTGCGTGACGCCAGTAACTTTTGGATGTGTCACAGGTGCTCACTATTTTAAAAATCATGGCCTTTTTTATGTCATCAAGTTCAAGGGCAAATACTTGGTATTTTCACATTAGGTATCTTAAGGGAAGCATTCATTTGACTCTTTCTCGTCGGGGCTTTTAAGAAAAGGAACATGTAACCAGGTGAGAACAGGAGGTCAAAGAAAAGCAGTGAAGGAAGACTTTAAGCAACAGATGGGATTTCACAAAAGACACTGCACCCACATGATCCTTACTCACTCCCACAAAAATGAGGGGCTTTTCTCTAGAAACTCCTCGTCAACCCTGAAAAGTCCAGAAGGGAGTGTCCCGCCAGGTCAGAAAGCGACCTTGGCCAGCACAGCCCCAGATTTCCCAAGCTTTGGTCACTCTCATGCTTTTATTATCAGCTACTTTATTCCCTTTTTGTATGTGAACCAGTCTCTTTGCAACAAACCTTGTTATCACCACGTGTTAAACAGAAAAGGAGTACTGTTCTTAGAACAAAACTTCACAAACAAGTACACGGAAAACAAGGTGATCTTGGTTTTGAGTGACTTGGGATGTGGAGTCAAAGACTCCAAGGCAGAGCGCCCTCTCTCCTCTGTCCTCTCCTCGCCTCTCTTCTCTCCCGTCTTCTTCCCTCGTCTTCTTTCTCCTCCTCCTTCTCCTCCTCCTTTTAATTCTTCTAACTCAGTCTCTCTCTCCTGCCCAACAGGGCAAACTACTGTAGAGGTTTTAAAGCTAGAATAGCACCAAATTAAGATTTCCTTCTTGAGTAACCAGTACGGAAAGAAAGTAAAGTAGGAATCGAGAGGGGGCATATGAGAACTCCCTGTATTTCTGCTCAGCATCTTCTAACCCTAAAACTGCTCTAAGAAAAGTCTATTAATTTTTTTAAGTGTACACATAAAAAATAAAATTGAGTTTTAAATTGAAAAAAAAAAAGAAATTAACCTTCCTCTGCATGAGTCAAAGTTATTTAGTCCTCATTCCCTATGCTATCTCCAGTCATCAGAATTATTACCTGAAATTATCTCTCACAGTAATGTTGGTCCATGGTCCACATTTGTGAAACACTGCTTAACCAAACTCTGATTATATAAAAAAAAATAAGAAAAAGTATAGATTGGATGGTTTCCTATTGATGGCAGAATGAAGTTGTGATTCATTCACCTTTCTACTGAAGCACCTCCTTTTTTTTTTTTAAGAGAGAGGGGAAGGAAGGGAGAGGGAGAGAAACATCAACTTGAGAGTGAAGCATCGATTGGTTGCCTCTCATACACACCCCATCCACGGACCAAACCCACAATCCAGGCATGTGCCCTGACCAGGAATTGAACTGGCAACCTTTCAGTTCATGGGACAATGCCCAACCCCCTGAGCCACACTGGCCAGGGCTCTGCCAAAGCCCTTTATTATCTGACCCTGATGTTCATTGTTGTCTTTCTCCCATTGCCATGTACACCAGACATTATCTCAAACTCTGTGCCCTTCCCTGTATCTGGAATTTCCTCCCTGCATCTCTGCCTTTCAAATTCAAGATCACCCAGCAAACACATCATTCCTCCAAGTCAGCGCAACCAGTCATGTGAAGCCTTCCCTGCCTATCCCAGACAGGGAAACACTCCTCCTTCTATGCGACAGGGAGCTGTGTATGCACAACCATTAGCACCGCCATCGTCTTGTAGGGTGTGGTGGATTTTTATGTCTGCCGAGGGTTACCATGTAAAATATAGGGCAGCCGATTAAATTTGAATTTCAGATAAAGGACAAATGTTTAGTGTCAGTGTGTCTCACGCAATATATAACTGGGTGTCCTTTATTTTTTATTTGCTAAGTTTGGCAACACTGTATCTGTCTGCAATGAGACTGAGCTTCCTAAGGATAAAAGCTATGACTGTACATCCTTGTGTGTGCATTACCAAGGGCGTTAGCAGGCACTTCGTGAGTCATGGTAACGACTGACCGACCGCTGTTCAAACTCAGCCAGGAAACCCTAAGCTTCCAACTTATCTCAGGAACACTCTTCCACTTCTACCTAGAATGGCAGGTTAGGAAGGGGGAAAGAAAATGTGCTCAAATTTAATACATTTAAAATCTCTAAACTAGGCCTGTAGGAAGGAGCAAAGGTGTCTCCACTACTCCCTCTCTTGTTTTAACACAATAATAATAAGTCACACATTGCATGGCTTCTGTATACTTTACAGTCCACAATCAGCTGCCACACAGATCACACATGAGGGTGAGAACTTAGTGTACTGACTCCAAAGGCAGGCGGAACGAAGAGCAGCGGCAGCCAAGAATATATCTACTCCGTGTTGGGGCCCGTTCCGTCTCAATGAATCAGGTTGGCAATTAACCATCACGTTTTGCTTCAGAGATTTCCTGTGAAGGGAGTATGTCGCGATGGAAGGATCATAGGCTGGAAAGTCAGACGGACCTGGGTGTGCAGTTATGACTCAGCTGCTGCCAGGAGGGAGGCCTCACTGGGGCTCAGTCTGCTCACCTATAAGCCGGGTTATAATGGCTACCACGGAAAGGTCCGTGTGAGCACGAAATGAAATAAAGTACATGAAGTGTTTTGTGTGGTACCTGTCCATAGCGAATGTTCAGGTGTAGTAACGATGATGTTGGTTGAGAATGATTATGCTTTCATTTCTACTGTTCCAGCCAGATTAGAATCTCTTTGAACATGAGGACTGCTTTATTCATTCATTGAGTATTTACTTATTTTGACTTCTTTTGCACCCTCCAACAGCCCCTAATATAATGTGCAATAAAACATATTCATCATCTAGACACCCAAAGAGACAGAAGTTTTAAAAAATGCTCAGTGTTTTATTGCCTGCAATAAAACGCTGTGTTTTGTTTAACCATAGCCATGTAGGGCAGGACCAGAAATTAACCTTTGTAAGCCCCTGGTGCCCTGCACACTGTCTTTCATAAGTCATTGATAGACTATGGTTAGGCTATAAGAAACACTAGAGAAATAAGGATGCAATCATGTTCTTTTTAAAATAGAGAAGAATCATTTTGATGGAAAAACCATCCTTCCCACATTTCCCATCAGGATGTTCTATTGCATATGTGTGCGAATCACACACACACACACACACCCCATTGGGAACACACCTCAGTGAGGCGGTGGATGCCCTTCTCACCAGCTGCTCAAGGGAACAGTCCAGAACGATGGCTAATCTACCCTCGGTGAATGAATATGGACCGTATAGACGCTGTCCTCCAGACTTGGTCTTTATTCATCTCTAGTTAAATTTAACTGCAGCTGCCATTACATGTGTAATTTCTTACTAAAATGTGACATAGCTAGCAAATTCTTCGTTGGCACTTGCCTTTACGAATATGTCACCCTTACTCTCCTTTTTCTTAGACTCTGTGGCTTTGGACAATTTGCTTTACCCGGGATGTAATTCTTTCCCCTGTACAATGAGAATGTTGGAACTGTGTGGTCTCTAAGCTCCCCTTCAGTTCTCTATCCTCAGGATCCCATCTCTCAATTTTGTCTCTGCATCTCTTTTAACTGAGACAATGCTAAGTCTAAGTCTATGAAAGACTACATCAAATTATTATTTTTTATAATTTTAGCATTCATTTCTAAGTCAGCTCACTGGTAGAAAAGGATCCAAAGATTGAGGTGTATTTAGCTCTTGCTAACCGAAAAGGTCACGGGTAACTTCTTTCACAAAGCCTGGAGATTGAAAGGGTAGAAAACGTTCGGTAACTGTTGGCTGTGCCATTGTTGTTACTGTTGTTATCACTGCAAAGGGGGAAATTCACATATGGAAATGATCCTGCCCTTGTCTATGTTTTTATGAAAAGAGATCCCACAGAGCTCCCACCCCCTTCTGCCATGTGAGGACACAAGAAGTCTGCAACTTAGGAGAGGACCCTCACTCGACCATGCCTGCACCCAGATGTTGGACTCCCAGCCTGCAGAACTGCAAGAAATAAATTCCTATTTTTTCATCATATTTTGAGCCAGAGCAAGCGAAGAGAACTGTTTGTGAGTAGCAGGGGACATAATCGCACCTTATACATGTCAAACTGCTTATGAAGGGCTTTCAGGAAGATTATTCCTGTCCACAGAGAGTGAATCAGTCTTTGGGACAGTTTCAGGTTGACTGAAATAGAAATAGAGCTAGGGAACAATACATGGGGCACGGAGACTTCTGGGGAGCCTCATTGCTTTCAGAATGAAGCCTTAAATCCTTAACACGGTACAGGGCCATACATGATCTTACCCTGACCCCCTTTGCACCCTCGTCTCATAGCACTCAATCCCTACCTACACACACACACACACACACACACACACACACACACACACACACACACCCCACTACAGCCATTCTGGCTTCTTTCCAGTTTGGGAAGGCACTGACCTCCTTCCCACCATGAGGCCTTTTTTACATGTTGTTTCCTCTCTCTTGGACACTCCTCCTTCCACCATCTTTCCCTCTTTACCTTTAACTCAAATGACTCTTCTTCCAGGAAGTGTTCTCTGGTTTCCCAAATTGTAAAAGCCTCGTTTTACATTTTAATAACACCGTGCAGTCTCCTTCCTGTTACTGCACAGTTGCAACTTTACATTTATTCCAGTTGTTGTGTCATTGAGACCTATTCCCTTAGTAAGCTACATGCTCTTTGCGGGTAGCTCCAAGTTTTTGCTCACCACTGGACTCATCCCCAATACATGCCAATACCTGGCACATGGTAGGCACATGATGAATCAGTCGGTGAACGAATTGAGTAAATGAGGCTACAATAACCTTCCTCAACCAGCTGCATGGGTGCTGAGGAATAGTATAGGACAATGGTTAACTGAGTATGTAGGCTCTAAATCAGCCAGGATAAAGTCCTGGCTCTGCCACCCACCAGCTGTGGGGTTTGGGGCCAGTTAATCCACATCATTGTGTCTCTGCTTCCTCGTCAGTGAAATGAGCGTAATAAAGCTGCATTTTATTGGCTCTTAGATGCCCTTGATTGTAAGACACACTATCTACCATTAAGGAAAAATAAACCTACCGACTAACCAGAACACAACGTGTTCTTATCACTGAGGCTCTTTTTCATACAAAACTGCCCTCTGTCCCATCCACAGGACTAGCTGGGCAGCATTTCTGAAAGAAGCACTCAGTCACACTAGGCCTCGGCTGTCCCAGTCTTATCTGGGGGACTTTCTTCCCTGCCCCTGGCATCCGTTCTTCAAGAGGATCTCCCGGGCAGGTGCCAACAGAGGTTGCAGACAAGAGCCAGGAAGACATTATAAAGAATGAATGACTGCACACACGCAGTAGCAACAATGCTTGCAATTCAGCTGAAATGTGATACTGTTTTTAATCCATGCCCAAGTGTGATATTGTAGGCAACGTCCCCATTACTACCGACACCCTCTGACAGCAGCTACAAGGGGCCATGGCCTCTAAGACACCCCTCAATTTCGGAGAACTTGAGTCAAAATAGGTGCATTGGCAAATTTTATTGATCGATTGGTTGTGTTCTGTGTTGTTTTTATTTTATGAAACAGCTGATTTCAATCTACATTAAACTAAACTGAATACCAAGTCTCAGTGAAGGAGGCCTAGTGGTCTTGCTTGCAAAAGCCTATGACCACTGGCCTCTCGCCTTTAAATTTCAGGAAGGGCATTTAAAATAGCCTCACATTTGTCTGCTGCAGCACCAGAGCACAGAACGGACTCCGGCATCTGCACGTGTTCTTTAGCCACCAGAGCACTGACTCTCTGCAGCACCTGATTCTTTGGTAAAGAAATTACTTTCCCAAATTCTCCATCCCCAGGCTTTGGCTCCACTCTCACATCCTCAGTCTCATCTCCATTAATAGTAACTGTCACGATGTGTGTGGTTCGGTTTGGCAAACCTGGATACCCACATCCAGCTGGGGAGTATTTAGCCACAGGACCTTGACAGTTAGTTTCTTTGGACATACCCCCTCCCCCCCCCCCGCCCACCCCCTCATCTCATCCCCCACCAAAGAGCAGCTGCTCTGGGCTTTTGTTATCACCGGTGCCCCTGCAGGGAATTCTAGACGGTAAGGTGTCACTGGTGGGCAGAAGTGCTTCACCAGGAAGATGCGTCCCCAGGGCTGGGTTCTTTGCCACTGAGATAACCCCTCACACTGTCGGCTGACTGTCCTTGCCTGGTGGCACATGTCGCAGTTTCCCGAGTTCTTGTTTTCCAGTGGGACCCATGTAAGTTGTTTTTTACAAGCGTGACCCATTTTCCTACTGAAATTTACTCCTCTGAAATAAGAATGTTTGGTATTTTGGGAAGAATCCATTGATTCTTGATTTTCCTTTTTTGAAGTAGTGTTTTACTGTCCTCAGGCAAGAAGTTCATGTCCAAGGTGTGTGTATTTGGGGTCGGGGAGGGTACTCTTTTGGGAAGGGGGATGAAGGAAGAAAGACAAGCCCAAGGCAGCAATCTCAGTAGATACAGTGCTACTGCTTTTAGACCTTAGGTGACTGTGACAATTAAGTGTGTTAGAATATATGAAGTGCATGGTTTGAACATGTGAAATCTGGGGTACATAATAACAAATTTTCATTATCTCCTAGCAGATACTGTTGCCTCTGCCACAATGGTGTTCTTGAGCCACAGCGTCCTTCCCTTGGGCACCTCTGGCAGCACCCGGCCAGCTCATGTTGCCCAGATGCACAGACTCAGCACAGCCGTCAGATGAACTCACTCTTTCATTCATTATAGTAACGAACACGATCAGGAGCTAGGGAGATCCAGGCTTGCTCAAATATTACGTGGCTGTGGAAGCACAACTCCTCACTAGAACACCAACGCCGTTGAGAGCAAGGATTGTCGCCTGCTTGTCCACCGTCATAATCCCGGTGCCCAGGACAGTGCTGGGCACTTAGCAGGTACTCGATGCATTTTGTTGAATGAATGGATGAATAGCTCCATAGACACTGCTAGAGTTAACAATGGTGAGACGAGAGCATTCTCACTGTGGAGGAAATATATGACTCCTAGCTGAGTCAACGGTAAGACATGCTTTGGGCCTGACTGGTGTGCTTCAGTTGGTGGGGCGTTGTCCCGCAAAGCAAAAGGTCACCGGTTCAATTCCTTCCTGGTCAAGGGCACACGCCTAGGTTGCAGGTTGAGTCAGGGCACATAAGGAGGACAACCCACTGATTTTTTTTCTTCCTCTGTTTATCCCTCCCTTGCCCTCTCTCGCTTAAATAAATAAATAAATAAATAAATAAACAATTGAGAAAGAAAAGAAAGAAGAAAGGCTCTGTTTTTCTAGTCTTTCCTTTTCTACAGCAGCCTTTAAAACATTCTGAAACTATGGGGCATGTTAATGGAAATAACTTAAACATTAAAGTTATATAATTAATTGTATCATTTTGCTTCCATCATAATTACTTATTGATCTAAGGCTGCTCATGCAGCACCTGGCAATAGTGAAAAGGAAACAGTAGCAGATTTTTGGACTTAGTTCGTGTTTGCTAACTAATAAGATAAGGATTTTTGTGGTTGGAAGGCCTAAGAAGTTTTCATTTCTCTCCAAGTTGAAAGTAGGAACCCAGGTGCTTCATCCAACTCTGTTTATCTTTCTTGCTTCTGGACCAGAAGATATTCTATCACTAAGACATTTTCTCAGATAACTAATCTTATTCATTAGAAGTCCTTTTTGTACTTTATGTCTCAGTATTCTGATGATGCCGGACTTTACACAGTGGGTAAAAGCATGGACTGGCGTCAGGGTGTCACGGTGTGAACTGTAAGTTCACCACTCACTAGCTGTGTACCCTTGACTATGTTACTTAACCTGTCTGTGTTCCAGTATCAAAATCTGTAAAATGGGGATAATGGAACTATTTACATCACTAGATTATAATGACGATTAAACAAATAAACAATGTCTTGGACACAGTAAGTGCTGTAAGAGTGGGGTTTTAATCTTAAAAATACATTTTAACTTCCAGTATTTCAGTCCCCTGTAAAGTTTTTGTTGGTAATTGATTATGCAATAGTTTAGGCACATGATAGATATTATAAACAGGCTTATAGTTACCTGTGCCTACTAAAAATTTAAAAAGCAACTCATGCCCTCATGGGTGTGGGTCAGTTGGTTGGGCGTTGTCCTGCAAAGCAAAATGTTGCCAGTTCAATTCCCGGTCCAGGCATAAGCCTCAGTTGTGGGTTCAGTTCCCAGTCAGGGCACGTGGGAGGGGCAACCCATCGATGTTTCCCTCTCACATCGATGTTTCTCTCCCTTTCCTTCTCCCTTCCTTCTCCTCTCTCTAAAAATAAATAAAGTCTTTAAAAAGCAACTCCTAAATAAAGACTTGCTTGTATTTGAGATTGTTGGGTGTAGAATATCAGCTAAGGTTTTTGACAACATGCAAGAGAAATTCACTCAAAGCCACTGGGGAGTGGGGGGTGGGGCGGTAGCCAAATCAAGCCTCAGAAAAGGCAAAAACCAGGCCCCTTTGGGAATGACATGGGTGCTTTTTCCCTCTTGCATCACTCTCCTAGAGACCTGAATTCTTGTGAGTGTGGCCTGAAGCCACGTGCCCGCCATTGGGTTTAGTGGAAGGAGCAGGTGTGGTGCCCAGGGGGCTGGTCCTGCAACAGGACCACAGGGAATGGAGGAGAGAGAGCTATCCAAAGGAAAAGCAGGGTGTCATTACCCAAAGAAGCAGGGAGGATCGCGACGCAAGCCAAAGCCACAGCTGTCCTCTCTCTCCCAGTGAAGAAAGAAGAAGGGAGGGTGAAGTTTTCTAAAGTACTATTTATGTTTGTACTGGAGCCCTTTCCAGGAATTTAAATGTTTCGGTCCTCAGAGAGCACTCCCCGAGACTTTGGCTCATCCTCGCAGCAAAGAGAGCAAGAAGCTGGCAATAATCGTAAACTGCCGCTTTCCCCAGCCTCACGAAGCAAATCTCCAGTTGTTTGTGTTGCTTGTGTAGCATTCATTTAAATGCTAATCTTTGCCTCACAATGTCATAATAGCAATAATTTCTAGTTCAGTCAAAACACATTATGCTGAACTCCACAAATTCCACAAATGCTAAGCTTACAAGAATGGCTCACACATTCATGAATTCTCTTTTCGGCTGGGTTGCTTTGGCTGTAAGTACAAGAACACCCAACTTGATGCTTAGACAGAAATGGGTTGGTACATGTAACTGGGTGTTCCGGTGTGTGAGAGGCATTGGGGGACTGAATCCAGTGGTTCCAGTTCTACGTCTCTGCAGTTACCACGGTGCTTTCTGCTCTCGTTTTCTCCCTCTTTGCTTCAGCTCGGGCAGGAGGCAAGATGGAGGCAGAATTTCCAGGCCTCACACCCACACGAAACAGTACCTGGAGGAAGACAAGATCATTTTTTAATGCAGGTATTTGGAATAAGGTAAATTCTTCTAGAATCCCCTAGCAAACTTTCCTCTCTTCCCCTTGGCCCAGATTAGGTCACGTGCCCAAACCTGAAACAGCTGCTGTGGCCAAGGACATGCCACGTGCTAGTAGGCTGAGATCTGGGTTCTCGAGCCAGTCCCTGGCAAAGAAAATTATATTATCACGCCTGGCTCCCAGCTCACAGGCCACTAGACGATGAGAAGGAAAGTATATTCAAGAGAAAATAGGGTAGGCATTTAGCTTTTTTCTCCTTCAATATCTGGAACTCACTACCGCCCCAACCTTGTGTCTGAGAAATTTAAGACATGGCAGGAGACAGAGGCCACTTTCCGTTCACAGTAGAAACACCATCAGCTTTCTGACCTCGGTGCCAGCTACAGCAGGGGCAAGTAACAATAACTCCACCAATCACACGTAACTGTCTCAACCAGGTTCTCTTTAGAACCAATGATGCAAAAAGCCAGGAACCTCCTGGAAAATCCACTTGGGTGGCAGGTGGTAGCTTGTTTCCAGGGAACAATGGCAATAGCAACGGTACATTCAGTATAGGGCTGCCAGATTTAGCAAATAAAAATACAAAAAAGGAACATTTTAATTTCAGATAAAAATATGATTTTTTTAGTATTTTTTAGCATAACTATGTCCTAAATATTGCATGGGACATACTTATACAAAAAATAATTATGCATTGTTTGTCTATAATTTAAATTTAAGTAGACATCCTGTATTTTATCTGGCAATCCTAATCCAACAGCAGCCAGTTTCCAGTGGTAGTGAAAAGTTCAGTTGCAATGGCAAAAGGGTCCTCGCTAGACAGGACCTGTGGCTTGTTTTCTGGTTGTGGTCCATCCTGCTACCTCCTTCCTGCTCAGTTTCCAAACCTAGTTCAACATTATTACCAGGAATTGTGTGAGAATAAGTCATACAATGTAAGCTTTGGTTGCTTGCAACTATGAACCCTGATCATGCAAATCTCCACTTCCACTACAAAAGTTTGCACCTGTCCATTAGCAAGTTCAAAGGAGGACACTTTTAAAGAAGTAGTATGTGAGTGTTAGCAGCGAAATGTCACCGGGATGATATCGTACCTCAGTTCAGCAAATTTGGTACTTGAATTCAGCAAATAAAGAACTCAGAACCAAGGAACTCACATTGAAGAAGGAAGTATATTTAGAAAGTCATAGAGGTAGAAAGAAGTGAGTCACCTGGTCTATGTGGGCTTAGGAAACAAGTTACAGAGGCAAAAGAAGGGCCCTTGGAGCTTAGGAAAAAGAATGACAGAGAGGACGTGCATGGGGAAAGAGGATGGGGAAAGGCACAGGCTTGCTCAAGAGGAAGAGAGAGCATGCCCTAGGTCCTCTGTCCTGAGGGGTTTTATCTGCTTCCTAAGGTGGGGATCTGAGTGCCACTGAATGATTTGGCATATCAATGCCCATGTAGGTAAGGAGCGCTAATCAAAAATACATACTTTATGGTTGATTGGTAGTTGTATGTAAGTAAGTTGTCTTCCCCACAAGAGTCAAGGTGACTCTTATCTCTAGACAAGTAGTTAATGGCTTTGGGAAAATGTTGGGAGCTGTCCTGCCTGGTTTCAGGGACTGAAGCATCACTAATGGACAAAAAGGGTCCCATGGCTAGAGCTGAGTGAAAAGGCCTTGGGAACATGAGCCACTAAGGAGACAGAACATTTCCTCCTGGCAGGAATGCAGCCCCTGCCTCCCTCACTTCCCCCTGCCTGGCCTGGGCAGATGACTGATTAAGCCAATACAGGTGAGACCCCTCAAAAGAGGAGGGGCAACCTAAGACAGGCACAGTCACGTTGGGCCATCAGGGAAGGACTTAGGGGTCTACAGAGAAGGGGCAGAAAGACCCTCACCCCTTGGCTCTGTCATAGCCTGAGTCCTCAGTCTTTCCATAGAGTCTCCTAGTCTCTTGTCTGCTTTGTTCTCCCAGCCTGACTCAGCCTGGGAACTATGCCAGAGGCAGATGCAACCTTGTACTGGAACAGACAGCTCCTGGGGGCAAATCTGGCCAGAGAAAGAATATACATTGTTTCCTTTGAGGCTTGCTCTGCCCTGTTGCTATGAAACAGACACTTGAGCTAAAGCCAACCCTGACCAGAGACAATCCCTGTGTTTCTTCAACTATTATCTGTAAATGATGTCAGTTTTTCATGACCGTAGTTTTTTGGACATTGGTTGATGAGCATTATGTTCATACTATCTATCTCTGTGTGAGCTGAACTCAATAAAAACGTAGGAAAGGAAATGTTCAGGACCTTTCTCCTCTGAGGGACTGGTTACCTTGCCTCCCCAAGCCAATCATGTCTTGGTAGATTTATTCTCATCTGTGAGGGCCCAGGGGAGCTCTGTGGGTGGTGCCCCCCCACATGAAAAGATAATCTATCCACCATTAACTCACACCTTTGAGAAAGATAATGTTTCCGAAGTAGAAGTACATGAACTGAACTCAACTAGCTACGGTAGGAGAGATTTTTCTTTCCTTCTTTTTTTTATAATTTATAAAACATATACATTTCCATTACATGATTTGGTGAAGACAGAATAAATATCCGTATCGCATTTTTGTTGTACACTTGAGTGTTCTTTAGTATATTTACAAAGTTGTATAATTATCACCATTATCTAATTCCAGAACATTCTGAAGACCTCAGAAAGAAACTCCATACCCATTAATAGTCATTCCCCATTCCCCTCTTTCCCCAAGCCTCCAGAAATCACTAATGTACTCAATGACCCTGTGAATTTGTCTGTTCTGGAGTTTCCAGATAAATGGAATCATATACTATGTGGACTTTTTTGTATGTCTTCTTTCACTGTGAATGTTTTCAAGGTTCAGCTGTATTGTGGCATGTATCATAACTTCATTCCAAATAGCATTTCATTATGTGGATATACCACAGTTTGTTATCCATCCATCAGCTGACGGACATTCAAATTGTTTCTACACTTTGGCTATTAAGAATAATGCTGCTTGTGATTATTTTGCTATGTATACAAATATCCAATTACTATGGCATGCACCTGAAACTAATATATGTCAACTATACCTCAATATAAACAATTTAAAAGCTGCTATGAACATTTTTGTGTAAGTTTTTGTGTGCGCGTTTATTATAAACTCTATTGGGTGTGTACCTAGAAGTAGAATTGCTGGATCATATAGTAATGCTATGTTTTACTTATTGAGGAATTGCTAAACTGTTTTACACAACAGCTTTACTCTTTTTTATTCCCACCAGCAATGTTTGAGCATTCCAATTTCTCCACATCCTCTCCAACACTTGTTGTCATCTGTCTTTTATTATAGCTTTCTTAGTGAGTATAAAGTAGTACCTCATTATGGTTCTGATTTACATTTCTCTAATAATTAATAATGTTGAACATATTTTCATATGCTTATTGGCCATTTGTATATCTTCTTTCAAGAAATGTCTAATCAAATCCTTTGCCCATGTTTTAATTGTTAAGTTGTAAGTGTTCATTATGTATTCTAGATACAAGTCCTTTATCAAACATATGATTTCCAAATATTTCCTCCTACTCTGTGGCTTGTCTGATGGTATTCTTTGAAGCACAAAACTTTTTAATATTGAAGAAGTCCAAATTATGTATTTTTTTATTTGGCTGTTTGTTGTTCCTTTGATGTCATATCTAAGCAATCGTTGCCTAATTCAAAGTCACAGAAATTTATATCTATGTTTTCTTCTAAGAGTTTTACAGTTTTAGCTTGTAGGTTTAGGTCTCTAATCCATTTTGAGTTAATTGTTGTAAATGGTGTGATGTAAGGATCCAAACTCCTTGTCCAAGTGGATATCCAGTTGTCCCTGCACCATTTGTTAAAGACACTATCCTTTCCCTGTTGAATTGTCTGGAATGCTTTAGAAAATCAATTGACCTCTATTCCATCCCATTGATCTATTGGTCTGTCCTTATGCCAGGACTATACTGTTTTGATTACTGTAGCTTTGTAGTAAGTTTTGAAATTAGGAAGTGAGTTTTCCAACTTTGTTCTTCTTTTTCAAGATCGTTTTGGCTATTCTGAATCCCTTGCACTTCAATATAAATGTCAGGATCAACTTGTCAATTTAAGGGGGGATAAAAGCACCTGGAGTTTTCATAGAAATTGTGTTGAATCTATAGGTCCTTTTGAGAAGTATTGCCATCTTAATAATATTGTCTTCCAATTCCTGAATATAAATTTCTTTCCACATATTTTACACTTTACTTTCTTTGAATAAAGTTTTGCAGTTTTCATAAAACAAGTCTTGTACTTATTTTTTTTTAATTTATATCCATATAATTCATTCTTTTTGAATTTTTTATATTGAACTTATATCCTGGATCTTTACTGAACTTGCTTATTAGTTCTGATAGCTTTTAGGATCTTTGGAATTATCTATATACAAGATATGTCATCTATAAATAGTGGTAGTTTTACTTCTTCCTTTCCAATCTGGATGCCTTTTATTTCTTTTTCTTGCCTAATTCCTCTGGCTAGAACCTCCAGTACAAAGTTGAGCAGAAGTGGTAAGAGTAGGCCTTCTTGTCCTTTACCTGTTCTTAGGGTGTGAGGGTTCTAACTCTTTCTTAGCTACATGCTTTCTTAGCACCTGAAGCATTAGGGTAGATAGCTCAAGACTTTTCCTGGTCTTTTACTGTTTAAATCAACTTTATTAGAATTATAGTTTACACTCATAATAAATAAAATGTACCCATTTTTAGTGCATTGTTCCATGAATTGTAAAAAATGAATAGGTCTATGTAGCCACCAGAAACTTTCCCCATGCCTTTCTGCGATCCCCCACCCCAACGCTGAGAAACCACTGATTTGCTTTCTGTCTTACCTGGTTCAGAACTTTCTATGAGTGGATTCACACAGTATGTAGTCTTTTGTGTCTGGCTTCTTCCACTCAGCATGTTGGGTTTTTTTAAATCCTCACCCAAAGACATTTTTTTCATTGCTCTTTTAGAGAGAGGAAGGGAGAGAGGGAAGGAGAAAGAGAAACATTGATTGGTTGCCTCCTGTATGTGCCTGGACTGGGGATAGAAACCACAACTTATGTATGTGCCCTGACCAGGCTTCAAGTCCACAACCTTCCAGTTATGGGACGATGCTCCAGCCAACTGAGCCACATCAGCCAGGGCTCAGCGTGGTTTTTTATATTTATCCATATTATTGTGTATGTAAGCAGTTTATTCTTTTTTGTGGCTGAGAATTTATCTATTATATAAATATATTATGAAGTAGTAGTACTAGTGGTAGTAGTAGTAATACTAGTAGCATCTCACCTATTGATGAACATTTGGGTTCGGTTTGGTCTGTTATGAACAGAGCTGGTATGAACATTCATAGGCAAGTCTTCGTGTAGATATGAGTATTAGTTGCTTTTTGGTAAATACCCAGAAGTGGAATTACTAGGTCATATGGTAAATGTGTGTTTAACTTCATAAAAAAAAAAATTTAAACCTACCAAACTATTTTATAAAGTGGTTGTACAATTTTACAGTCACACCAGCAATGTAAGGAAGTCATTTCTAGTTAATCCACAATTATCACCAATATTTGGCATTATCAGTCTCTGAAATTTTTTCAGTCTAGTGCATGCAATGTAATATCTCATTGGCATTTTAATTTCAATTTTCCTGTTGACAAATTATGTTGACCATCTCTCTGTTCATGTGTTTATACATCATCAATATATCTTCTTTTGAGAAGTGTGTGTTTATATGTATTGCCATGTTTTTCCAGTCGTTTGTCTTATAAATGAGTTGTAAGAGTTCTTAGTGAAATAACCCTGTCAGAGAAAGACAATTAACACACGGTTTCCTCATCTGTGGGCTCTAATGAACAAACTGAACTCACAAGCAAAATGGAGACAGAATCATAGACAGAGCGCAGGCTGGCAACTCTGGTGGGGACATTGTGGGGTGGAAGGGAGAGAGCAAAGAAGAAAAAAAAAGGAGAAAGAACCCACAGACATGGACAACAGTGTGGCGATTGCAGGGTGGGGGCGAGTCGGGGGCAGGGTGGGAATTTCAAGGTGGAAGAGGATGTAGGTGGGCTAAATATAATGGAAAAATGCAATAAAAATGTTTTAACAGATAAATAGATAAATAAATAAATTCCGGCTCTAAGCTTTTTGTTAGGTGCATGCAATGAGCATGTTTTCTCCCTGTATGTGACTTACTTGCTTTTTCATTTTTTTAAACAATGTTTTTCAAAGAACAGTGATTCTTAATTTTAATGAAGTCCAATGTATTAGCTTCTTTTATAGTTCGCGATTTCCATGTCCTGCCTAAGGAGTATTGCCTACCCCAGGGGGGCAAAGTTTGTTTCCAACATCTTCTAGTATAGTAAATTTTGAATGATTTTGTTGTGTGGTGCGGCATAATGTTCAAGTTCTTTCGTTTTCGTTTTCTTTTTTTTTCTTTTTTCAGAGTCATCAATGGCATTTTTGAAGGAGGGGTAGGAGTCCTGAAGCAGCAATACGGAGCATTTGCCCGACCTCCTGGCCGGTCCTGACCTACCTGGAGCCTGCGCCTGAGAAGAACAGAAGTTTCAGTGACGACAAAAGAAACCTCTGAGTCGAGGTGAAGAACGGAGCGGTGCTTGCTGAACCCAGCTGCTTCCAGCAGGGCGCGCAACAAAAGGGTTTGAGAGACAGAGGGGGGGTTGGTCGCACCAGATTAGGGGGTGTAAAGAACAACACTGCACAGGGTAGGTACTCACAGGGGTATTCTACCATTGACATTTGCATTCAAATACTTAGCAGTGAAAGTGTGATATATATGTATATGTATATGTATATTAGGTTTTTTTAATCTAAACAGTTAACATTTGAAGTACCCTAATCACGAGTCCACTCCTGGGGTGTTTAAATTAGCATCTGAAAATCGCCAAGCAGGAACTGATGTTCCAGAGGGAGTTTCTCTGCCAACTAGTCAAACGTCCTTATAGAGTTTGTAAATTAACGTAAGGAATGTCACTTTTCGCCACTGAAATGAGAAGTGTTCACCATATATGGATGAGCTGGCCTGAAAACGGCCACCACTTCCTCCCGTCGTGAACAGAGTGGAAGAGTCACTGCCCATGTGATCTGAGCAGACGGCTTCCCGAACCTCAGTGACTTTCCTGTGAAGTAGAAAGAATGATATCTGTCTCCTAGCAGGTGTTGAGAATAATGATGTAACACACCCTGACAATTATTAAACATGTGTATTTGTTTCTTTTCCTTTGACCATCTTCTTGATCATAGTATTTTGAGCTTCCAATTTTGTATCATTGACCACGTTTTCTTTCATGTCCTCATCTCAACTCTCCCGCCAGATGCCGTCTTCAAGCGTACCTGAAGGTTCCGGGACAGCCCATCCCAGCTCAGTGTGCCTAACACCCGGATATGTCTTTAAAATGCGGGTTCCTGGGATCTACTTCAAAAGACTGCCATTCCAAGTGTCTGTCTGGGTGTGGCCCAGGAATCTGCTGTATCATTAAGGATTCCCAGCTGTGCCAAGTGAGGCACTCAAGGACCACACTGAGAAAAGCTTGCTTCAGAAGTCCTAGAGCGGAATTTTCTTCAAATTTGGACCTGAACAAAAGCAGCAAACCTACTTTTCCAGCCCCGCTTGGAGCCTCGGGCTGAGCTGACCCAGAAACCTGAAGCAAGCTTATCACCTGTGCTACCTGTTTCTCCTCTCCTTGATGATGAGGAAATGTCATTTTTGCCTGTCCAGCCCCCATTTCCTCTCTCTCTGGTAGCCCTCTAGATTTTTCTCTCTCCTAATGGAAATGGTTCAAGTATAGCTGACACCTTCTCCCCACGTCCTACGCCCAACTCAAGTCAGTGAAGCTCAGCCTCTAGGACATTTACTATAGAACAAGGGAAAGGAATGTTCTTTCTTCAGGGATACTGAACTGTTGGGGACCTAAGCCGGCCAGGTCTTGTCTTACATAAATATGACAGAGTCTGCTGAGAGCGACACAATAGAGATGGCGCCCGGCGACAGACGTCTTTTGGCCCCTGGTGATAAGAGTAACTCTCCTTTTGGCTGAGGTCAGTTTAAGCTGGAATTTCTCCTGAGTTCTGACTAATACATACAACTCCCTACCCACACACCCAAGTAAAGGCCTTTACATCAACACCCTCTCTCTCCTCCTCTCCCCTCCACCTCTCTGCAGAAAACAGTCTGCCCTCACTGGGCTGTCTCAATTTCCCTGCCCCTCACACTCCTCACAGAACATCACCTCCTCGCCACCCTCAAATCATAAGGACTCAAGTTCCCTGTGTTCTGCAGGGAGGGACCTTCCTTTTTAGGGAGGGGCGGGCCTAGTCCACCTTCCTTTTACTCTTTAAGGAGAAAAAAATCCTTTTCGTTTTAGCCTCACATTAGGAAGCTCACTGTTCACTACTCATTTCCTGATTACTTAATTCACTTAGGACTTTGACACCTGTTTTGCAATGCCCCTTTCCATCCCTGCCATCATTCCAGAGGGGTTTCAGCATTCCATTCAGTTGCCTGTAATCATAGTTCATATAGCATTTACTACCAGGCATGGGCCCAAGCACTTTATGTATATTTTAGCTCAGTCAACCCTTATAAATAGCATGAGGTATTATTATTCCCATTTTATGGATGAGGAAACTGAGTCACGGGAAGGCTATTTAGACTTGACTAGTGTTACCCAGCTACTAAGTGGAGAGGAGAACAAGGGAATATCATTGCAGAGTCTAGGCTTTTAACACACACACTAGCCTCCCAGTTCCCTATAATTGTAGCATTCCCCCATCTCCATTCTATATGGGCCCTGTGAAGGCAGGAGGGAGTCACTACCTCCTCCAACTGAGTCACTGGACATTTGGAAGGTCTTTGGAGAGGAAGGAGTGTCAGCTGAGGATGGTTTGTAGCTCCTCTTCCTGCAGCTCAATTAGTTATTGTCATCTCCCATGTAAATGTGCCAACTAATAGACAGGTCCAGAAGCTGAGGTGCAAGTCAGGCTGAAGACACCACAGCAGAAAAGCGGGATATATATTCTGCCCCAGGGACCCCATAAGGCCTCTTCTGTACCAGCTGGTAGCTGTATTCAGGCCAGTCTCTCCTCCCTCTGTCTAGGACTGTCCTGAGAATATGTCCCTTGCCTATATCCTTACCCGTGGCCCCATGCTCCTCCACCTTCTAGGAACTTTGCACAGTAGGTTCAAAACTTCTGGTTTTCTTCCTGCCTCCCTTTGAAGAGTGAGGAGAAGGAAACCAGGGGCTCCAGAGAGAAGTCAGGGAGCAGTTTCACCATCCCAGGTTATCACTCCTATGCGTAGCTTGTTCCAGAGCTGCTCCACTCTGAAAATCTGTGCCCAGACCCCGCACACCAACATCACCCCGCCTCCTGGCTTTTATTCCTCTCTCCAACTCAATACCTTCTCCACCTCTACCTTCACCTGCTGAGAGACCCTCAAGACTTCACATTGCCCCCCGACGTACCTTTCACAATCCCCAGTCTTGCCAAACTGAAACATGTATCCCTGTATCAACAACAAAGAGCCCACTTCTCTGTTCCAGGGTCTACTACTGCTGGGGGAAAAAAATGCACAAAAATATGTGTATTGGTATTATTATAAATATAAGGCTGCCAAGCTCCTCCTGGCACCCCCATGGCCCCAAACAAGCCTAATTACTACTCACGACAGCTACAACTGTATATTGAGTGCTTACTATGTGCCAAGCACTGTCCTAATCACTTTACAAGCTCTTTAAGCCTCAGAACACCACTACCATGAGTTAGAGACCATTGTGGACGAAAAGGGGGCTTGACAAGCTCAGGGGAGGTCCATATGGTAGGCCTTACAAAACCAGAGACCAAAGTAACCACACCGGGTTGTCTGAACATAAAAATTCCTAACTAAAAGTAGATTATGGTGAGTAGTCATGTCTTAGGCCTGTAGCTTCCTTGACAAACATCAATCTTTAACTTTGAAATTATCTGTTGTTTTGGGGCATCGAAGATTGTTGGTGGCAGCAAAAATGACACCAGATGTTAGACCCGTGGAGTGAAACCAGACCTCAGTTCGGCAGCCTCGGTACTTGAGTTGGCAAAGAAAGAATTCTGAGACAAGACTCAAATTATAAGACAAAGTTTATTTAGAGGGTCACAGAGGTAAAAGAAGTGAGCAGGAGAAGAAATGGGCTCAGAAAACAAGTTACAGAGGCCAAAGAAGGGCCCTTGAAGTTTCAGAAAGGAAAAGGCAAAGGTAAAGGCCTAGCAGGGAGAAGAGGTGAAGAGGAAAGATGAGTGGGCTCTCCCAGGAGGGAGAGGGTGCTGGGTCCTCCATCCTAAGGGCTTTTAAGGGCTTGGGATTTTAGGGGAGGCCCCAGGGGAGGATCTCAACAGAATATTCATCAGCTTTCAAGGTGTATTTTTTCAGGGTTGTGATCTTCACTGATTGATTGGTGCTAGGGGTCATTAGTCAATGCAGCTGGTCCTGATGTTACCCACGACATTGCTTGCCTGGTTTTGCTGGTTTTCTGGGCCTGGAGCTGAAACACAACTGAAACCTGCTTAAGGGAGTGGTTATGTAAGGGTCCCACATGGGAGGCACATGAGGCCACTCTTCCACCCCTTGGTCCTCCTCTAAGGGCGTCTACCACATGACTAGCCATATGCCGGGAGAGGAGAGATCATCCTGGGGGGAAGGTCCTTGTTTTCAGTTTTGCCCACTGCTAGGCACCCAGGGCTTGGGCCCTGGTGACCTTCTGAACCAGGCCTCTAGCTCTTGCTCTTCTCAAGTCTAACTGCCTACCACGAAATAACACACCTTTGAAACATCAGAGAAATCTTCTTTTCCAGACCCATCAGGGCACAACTGTCAGTACCAGCGTCCACACCACTGTTATCTTGTTCCCACATGTGGGGGCAATGTTAGCTATCCAGTACCCACCAGTGTCTCTCCATGGGGCTTTTCATCCAACCTCGGAGATTTCCACACTTTGCTTCTCCCACCTCCCTAATCTACCATCAGTAAATTTCAAGTAACCCCTCTTATGCCTCCTCCTTTGATCTAATGTATAAAATAAGATGCAAAAACTACCATTCTCAGGAGCAATATGCCGATCTGTTGAGATTCTGTTTCCCAGCAATTGTTATGACTTTGGCACTAATAAATTCTTAATAAGGATCTCTTAGGCTGGAGGTTCTTTCATGGATACCATCATAATTTCCATTTTACAGAATGTGAAACTGAGCCACCAGGAAGTCAGAACCTGCTCAGGGTCACGATCCCACACAGGCCCTTGTCTGCTCTTCCAGAGATGGGCCAGTTCCCCTGACTGCCTACCACACTAAATTGCTGCGTCACTGCAGCGGTGGATTCATCAATGAAAGTGAAAGAACAGGAAGGAGGCAAGAGAAAACTGTCACTTTAAATTCCGGAAGGAAGGTGGGGGCACACGCAGATACACTTCCTAGTCATGGTTACTCAGCACTTTGTGTTGCTAGGGGGCTGGGGGGCCGTGAGATAAGGGCGGCGAGCCTTTTTGATGAACCCAGTCCTGCCTAGGTGGCCCCTTCTCGAGCCCAGTCCCATTCGATTAAGGCCTGGCTGATCCCTTCCCAGGTGAACCCGTGGCTCTGGAAGTGGACGTCTGACTCCCTGCCTCCCCACGCCATTCACAGGGCACGCTCTGTCTACGGTCCCCGCAGAACCCCCTCTCCCAGCCAGGGCGCGGGGATGGAGGTGGGGGCGGGGGCTTGCGGGGGAAGCCACGGAGGGTTTCCCGGGTTGGGGTTGTCCCGGGAGATCCGCCCCGCGCCGGCGCAGACTCGGCCCACTGACAGCGGTCCCGCCCCCACCCGGCGGTTAGGCGGCTCCAGGAGGCGGGACCCTCGCGGTGGCGTCTAGGCGGGCCCGGGGGCCGGAGCGGGCGCGCCCCCGCCACACGCACGCCGCGCGCTCCCGCCCGCCCGGATCCCATGTCTATAAAGGCAAGGCGGGCTGCGCACTCTCCAAGTTGGATCCGCGGCTTTGCATCCGTTTCCATCGGTTCTTACGGTCGTTTGCCAGACCTCAGCCGTCAAAATGGTGAAGCAGATTGAGAGTAAGGTATGCACTCCCGGGAAAGGCTAGGGCGCGACGCTCAGCCTCCATAGCTGGGGAAGGAGATAGGCTGGAGGTGGGCAGGCCGCCGGTCATCTTCCCTGGAGGAAGGGGTCGCGGCGGCTCGGCCTGGGACTGCGAGAAAACTGGGCCTCGGCGCTCCCGAGGCGCCGGAACACACCCTGGAGTAAGGGAGGAGAGGGCGAGAGCCCCTTGGAGGAAAGGGGCGAGTTGTCCCGTGAGCCGGGGAATGCACGCGAGCTTGGAGTGTGCGGGCATCCCCTCCCTGCGCGCTCCTTGCATCACCTCTGCCCCGGGAAACCTCACTTGGGTGAGGGGATGCAGGGAGTCTGCCCTTGGACCCCGTATTTGTCCGGATACGAGTCCGGACAAGGAGATCGAGGACCCTTTGGAGAAGACGCGGGGCTAGTAGCCGCCACTCCCTACCCTGTGAGTGGCATGATCCACCCGCGCTGGGTGGGGTGGGCTGCCGTGGGTGTGGGTCTACGCTGGAGCCCCCCGGCTGCCTCCATCACGGCCAGGCCCTAGAGATGACGCGTGCTGTATCCTCGCAAAAGGGGCGGCTCCGAGCCGCAGAACCTCCCTTCAGTCCACCCTCGCGTGTGCCAATCCGGCCCGGAGGCCCGAGGGCCCCAGGTGTCTGCGAGGAAGTGAGGTCCGGGCCGCGCCCTTGGGACTTCTCTTCCTGCGGCGCGGGGCGTTGCCGGCTGCTCGGGCTTTGGCATGACTCAGTCCCCAAGGCGGGGCCACTGGGCCTCCGCTGCCCTACCGATCTGTGTGATTTCACCCCCTATTGGTGGCTTTCGCTGAAGCCAGGTATGCCCCCGGGCACTCCTCGGCCTTCAGGTACACAGATGGTGGTTCTGCCCTTTTGGAATGCCCAAAGCAAAAAGTGTTCCATTCGAGAGTTATTGCGAGCGTAATACCATCTTGCACGGAACACTCAGAGCCGGCATAGTGTCTGGTATACTGTAACCAGTCAAGAAATGTTTGTTAAATGCAGAGTCAGAAAATTAAGTGGGAGAGAATTGGTGTTGTTCAAACAGTGGGAGACCGACCCCTCGGGAGCATTTACCCCGCGATAGTCCCTCCCCAGTAAGCAGGCCAAAGGCAGGTCCTTGAGTGCCCGGGCCTGTTGCTGGGGCAGGCTTCCAAAACCTCAGTTTCTCCGTAATGACCCCTTATCTTTTTGTTACTTTTAGAAAACCAGAAAATATATATGATCCTTACAGAAAATTTGAAGCGAGATCTTCTGTTTCCTACAAGCAGCTACAAAGGAGTTGAAATTACCTTATGTATATTGTTTTCTTTCTGAGCTTTTATTTCCCTAATTTAGCCTGAACACTTTGCACACAATCACAAGCTTTTTGTAGCCGTATCAGTATCTGAACACATGGCTGGAGCTGAGGCAGTGTTTGTTGCTTCAGTGAATATTTTGTTCAGGACGCATTGTACTTACTGTCCATTGTGCAGAGTTCAGGCAGTTTCCTCAGGTTAGGGGCTGGAGTGCATTGACTGGGCCAGGGGATGTGACGCTCCTAAGGCTTGTAAATGCCCAGAGAAGCACGTGAATGCTTCCCTTCAACACTGACTTCCCCCACAACATGGGCCAGATCACTAGAAAGAAAAATTCTCATTCTCATTTGAATGTCTTTGATTATCAGCGACGGAACTCATCTTCTCCCACATCTGTCGATTGGCTAATTAATTGTAGTCTTATCTGCTTGTCTTTGATGATTTTTTTTTCCTATTGGGATTTCTTTTTTAGATTGTGAGCATTTACATTAAAGTTAGCAGCCTTCTAGCCCTGACCAGGTGTGGCGCAGTCGGTTGGGTACCCCACCAAAAAATGAACATTGGGAAGTTTGCCAGTTCACTTCCTGGTGGGGACACAGGCCTGGCGTTCTGCCTTGTCCCCAGGCCAATAGGAGAGGCGTCCGATCTGTGTTTCTCCCACACATAGATTTTTCCCTCCCTTTTTCTCCCTCCCTTCCCTTGTCTCTAAAAATAAGTAAATACATCCTGTAAAAAGAAAATAAAATTAGCAGCCCTCTCATTGGTTGAAAACAGGAGTCATTAATGTCAATTTGTTCCACATACTTTTTAATACCTACGGAGTGACAAATACCAGTTTATTGCGGGCGGGTGTCGGAGGGGCAGGCGTGTTCCTCCAAGGTCTGGCGACCTCCTGAGTTTAACCTAAGAGGCGCAAACCCCTGAAAGATGTGAGAAGACCTTTGAAGGGTCTGTATAAGATAGTTGTCTCAGAATCCATACAGTACAAACGGAAAGTGATTGCTGGAGCACACCCTTCAGTCTTTCCCTCATTTCCTTGTCTGAGTTATGGGACCCCCGCTAATCTCTAAGACATGGAAGGGTGATAAGAAATTTCTTTCTCCAAAAAAGCACTACAGCCTGGGGCCCAAAGGCCCTCATAATCAACATTATAGTTGATCTTCAAAATTAGAATACAGGGTCATTAATCAAAAATTAAACTACAGTGATTTGAATGTTATTTGTGGATATTGAAAACACGTGGGAGTTTCCTCTTGCTGTTGTCCATCCAGGACAACTCTTTCTGAGCTGTTGGTGGTTCGGAGCCGCGGGGGTCTGTCTATTTCAGATACCATCGGGATAATATGATGAGGAAGAAATCGACACACAGGTTTATTGTTTCCTTTTTTTTAAATAAGAGGTGCCATTTATTGAACCTAGGCACTTTGCTAAGTGTTTTACAAACCACCCCTGTGTTATTAATTACCTTTGGTATTGTTATGTTTAGGAAAAGAGCTGGCTAGACTCTTTATTCAGGTACCCCACCTACAGAGTTTTATTTTTTAAATATTTGTGTCAGTGAAGAGGACCTTTATTAAGCTTCATTCTTAGTTTCAAGGGGCTGGAGGTTGTGGTTCACTACGAAGTCGGGCAATTTTGAGCTGTTTTCAAACTGGCGTCTGTAGGGGCGAGCTGCAGCATGGGGAGGAGAGAATCGGTTGTGCGGTCTGGACATGCCAGGCTGTCTCACCTTCGCTGGAGCCCCGTGTTCTTTGCTGTTGCCTTTTTCTTTGTAGAATTTTAGGTAGTTTTGCTGGAATATGATTCAGAATTGTTTTGGGAATTCCTTGCGTGTTTGAAATAACATTCTATGTTGAAAGGGAGCTTCCCAAGTATTTACTGAGAGCCAACCACGTTCACCAAACTACAGGCAGCTGACCCTTGTGCAGCCCGGGCTTTAGGGACACCGACCCCCACACAGTCAAAACTCTGGGTAGAGCTGTTGACTCCCCCAAAGCAGCCTGTTGACCAGGAAACATGAACAGTGAATTAACACATATTTTATACGTTATGCATATTACATACTGTATTCTTACCATAAAGTAAGCTAGAGAAAAGAAAATGTTTTAAAGAATCATAAGGAAGAGAGAATGCATTTACAGTACTATACATATTTATTGAAAAAAATGTGTATAAATGGACCCACGCAGTTCAAACCCATGTTGTTCAAGGGTCGGTCGTACCCATCTTACCCCAGAGTGTTACTCCGTGACTTTTCCCTGCCTCATCTGACGCTCGCTCTTGTAGGATGGCTTGTTTGACCTAAAAAGTCTTGTCAGGGAAGACTTTGAAGTTCGTCTGAGAAAGTCGGTGATGATTTGCCAATACCATTTCTATAATTCCAACGTGGCTCTCCCCACACACACCCAAAGGTGGCCGGGAGTTTATACCCGCAGGACTGAGAAGGCGACAGGAGCCATGACAGGCCGTTCTCGAGAAACCATTTGTGAACTGTTTCCAAAAACAACATGAGGTAGAAGTTAGAAATCTAGAGAAGTAACTGCACTTCGGGGACTTCCCTTTAGACTTTAGTGGTGCTTTATTTACTTACTTTCCCTTGTGCGGGACCAGATCTCATCTGAGTCTTAGCTCTCAGCGGAGGGGGATGTTGGTTTTTCATTAAACCGATGTGACCAGCGTTTTTCCCTTGAGGAAAAGCTAAACTTCAGATGGATGTCTGTGTTTTGATTTCTCTTTGTTGCCCCGGTTTTGGTCAGCACTAACTAATTGTGGTTAACTTGTGTTTCGTAACTGAAAGGCTAGGGTGCTTGGGTTACAGTATCAAGACCATTAGTAAATTATGCAGGGAGGTTGGTGGTAAGGGTTTTCTTGATCATTTCTGCACACGGAATTTTATTTAACTCGCATTCCTTATGAGGCACTAAAACTGTTTTTCATTTGGTCAACAATGAGGGCATAATTTTGAGATAAAGGGCAGAAATCAACTAGAAACAGTATGATCTCAACTCTGGAAACTCCATTAAAAAGAATACAAGGAAATATGCTTAATGTCAATAGTGATTAAATGTGGGGGTTTGGAGGAGGTTATTTTCTTTCTTTTTTGGAATATTCCACCATAGAAAATATTAATCAAAAAAGTGTTCACTTAGGAAAAAAAAACCCTATGTCACTTGCAGTGTTGTAGATGGCAAAATTCTGTGCCTTTGTGGCTTCTTCAGGTGACCCCTGCCATCAACTGATAAGCATTTCATTAATGTCTCCAAAATACCTAGATGTGATGTGGAAACATTTTTAATACAAATGTCTGTTTTCCTTTTGTTTGCTTAGTTAGGATGTAGAATGAGTAATATTCTATAATATATTTATGGAGCTATGAATATCTATACACATACTTGTTTTATCAAATAACACTATAGACAACACTGGAGGGGTTTTGTTCAAACAGTTTATTTGTTTTGGTTTTTCAGTGAAAGATAAGTCTTGCTTTCAGAACCTCGGAATTGTGCCTTGTGTCACATTTTATCAGGTTTTATTGAGGCTTTTTTAACACATGCTTCTCTTTTTCTCTTAGGAAGCTTTCCAGGAAGCCTTGAACAGCGCAGGAGACAAGCTTGTGGTGGTGGACTTCTCCGCCACGTGGTGTGGGCCTTGCAAAATGATCAAGCCTTTCTTTCACGTGAGTGTCAAACAACCGCTTTGCATTTAAGAGATTTGTGCCCTTCGGGTGGTCCCGAAGCTAGGGAGAAGAAAAGGACAAGTAAAGTTTGGGGGTTTGTTGTCATTGGCTGTTTGGTCTTAAAGTTAGCTTTGATACAGGTAGCCCATTGAAGTCAACTTTCAAAAGAGCCAATTTGCTTGTCTCACATGGGTTTGCTTTTGTTCATGTTGATACACGGGCCCTGCCCGTGTATCTGAAATTCCGGCCTCAAAAGTTGGCGTGCCCAGTTATCTGTACTAGGAGGGATTTGATTCAGAGAAAATGCACGTCCTTTATGCTTCCCGGTCCCTAGTCTAAATTTTTGCATCCCTAATTAGTCTCCACTTTGATTACATTTCCATTTAAGGAGGCTGAGTGTTGACTGCCAGTGACAAGTTCTAATTCTGCTTCATGTACTTTTCATTTTAAACGTTCCAGGCCCTCTCTGAGAAGTATACCAGTGTGCTGTTCCTTGAGGTAGATGTGGACGACTGTCAGGTACGTGGCTGGAAATCGGGAAACTACTGAGCATTTCACACTGGCCTTTTTCTCTGTATTGCAAATGATTGTTTGCATGTGTATGTCAAGTAGTCCTTAGAACCACAGCACTAGCAAAAATGTTCAATTTTGGAAGAATGGGTAATTGTGCCAATGATGAGCTTAATTCCAGATATCAGGAGGTATGTCTCAGGAGGTATATCAGGAGGTATGACCCCTTAGTTGGGGTCAAGTAGATTTTAAAGAAAAAAACACCAAGGTGCCTAGTAGAGAACTGAGAGAATAGTTAGGGGGGAAATTCCAGGGTTGGTTTAATTAACAAATGCTTATTGAGCACTTTCTGTGCCAGGCACTGTTCTCTGTGCTTTATAAGTATTGACTCGTTTAAGTTCTTGATGCTGCCGTCAGCCCTGCCCCCTCCACAGCTTAGAGGACACACGGGGGTGGTCCAGGGAGGTTTAAAATGAGGTCGTCTGGCTTCCCAGCCCTGGCTCCTCACCACACTGTAGGGGAGGCTGTCGTGTGGTGGGGGCAGATCAGGTTCCCAGCAGGCGACCGTACCTCTCACACAGCCCATGGAACTGAGAGGGCCTGTTCCGGGTGTATCACATATGGGCTCTTTACAGGCACGTGGGCATTTTCCCCAGCCCCAGCGGGGAGGAGAGGAGTAGGGTGTGACGAGGCGGCAGCAGTGCTAGACCTAGGTTCCAGACCCAGCTCAGTTCTGCTTCAGGCTAATCTCTTCCTCCTTGAGCCTTGGTTTTTCTGTATGATCAGACCTTAATACCTGCCAGCATCAGCTGGCCGAGGCTGCTTATTCATTGAGCAGCCACGGGATGTTTAATAAAAGTACCGAAGGGACAATAAAAACGGGCATATGGTTGTACTTTCTGCACCCGTGAGGACCTCCCTACCCACAGCACCTTGCTTATCCTCGGCACTTTCTGTGATTCCACCATTGTCCCTTTGCTGGCCCTGTCTCCTCTACTGGGCACAGCCTTTCCTTTCCTACCCGATGAGCTCTTCCAGGGACTCTTCTCCAATACCCCCTTCGACGTCCCAGACTAGATTAGTTTCCTTCCTTGGTGATGCCCTCTGCCCCTCTCTTCCTCTCGCGTAGATGGTAGTGGAATGGGGTGGACCCTGTACCTACACTGCTTGCTTTATTTCCCGGCTCTGTCCCTTGTTAGCTGTGTGGGCTTGGTCAAGTTACTTTGTCTGTGCCTCAGGCTGACCCTCTGTGAAGTGGCAATGTTAATGCAACATCAGAGGCTAGTCATCGGGATTCAGTGAGGCAATACCTATGAGGTGCTTGGAACAGTACCTGGCACAGGTGGAGTACTCACTGAATCCTGACTGTTATTACTGGGTTGGCCAGAAAGTCTGTTTAGTTGCGTCTGTAAAAGACAAGACACGTTTTTTATTTTCACCAATAACTTCATTGATTTGGCTATTTTGAGAATGCCAGCTCTCTCCCGCATAGTAGAGCACTGATTGTTCTCAGTTAATGTCTGTATTTGATCACCAGCAACTTCAACTGGTTTACTCAACCGTGGACCATCATCCAGCTAGAAATCTCCAGCATTAAATTAGCAAACCACCTTTGACACGTTCGATTGGTCATAGCACCTTCTCTATACACTGCACACAGTTTTTGCATTTTTGTTATGTTTTTACCTGTCTTGAAATGATGAAGCATAATATGCGAAAAATGTTGCATATTTTCTTCCAACTTCAACATTAAAATGGCTACACAAAAATTCACCGATTTTCATAAGGTTTTTAAATGCACGCTGACAGGACAGCTGTCACAATACAGTCTAACAGAATTGTTTCAAATGAAGTTAAAGACAACTAAGCGCTACTAGAGCCATCGTATGGAAAAGAGCAAACGAACTTTTTGGCCAACCCAGGATAATGATCTCTGTGTCTGTCCTTTACCGTTTGTCCCTGTAAGTTCTTGGGGGCTGGGGACCCTGTCTTACTCCTGTTTCTTTCTTCCCTAAGCACACCTGCCTGGCATGTAGTAGGTGTGGAGCGAATGAATGTTTTATGGTTATTGAGTAAAACTATTGTCCCAGAATTTTAGAAAAAAAAAAAAGGACTGAGAATAGCTACTATGTGTTTGAAAAAAAAACCTTGCTCCCTGTTTTAACCTAACTTAGTCTTGAGAGAACTTCTGGCTTCTCTAAACTTGCTGACCCTATCAGTTAGCAACTGAATACATTTTTATTTGAAAGTAATAACATGTGCTAGGTACTGTTAGACACGCTCTGCCTGCAGTAAGTCGCTCAGTCCTCAGGGTAACTATGAGAACAGTTTGCTAGGGCCCCACTGAAGAGGTCATGGGACTATAGCTCAGAAGAAGTAGATCACCAAGGCAGAGCCGGTGGCTTTGAGCCCTGCACGGTCCTGGCCCGGGGACAGGCGCCCTTACTGCCTCAGGGCGATCTATTGCAGAGTTAAAAACTGAACGAATTCCAGGACCCTTAGGTCACCGAGTACCTGTCTGCTCCTACTCACCTGGTCACTGAGCAGAATTAGCAAGGCAGGTAATTCAAACAGAAAGCAGTTCCTTAAAGGAACAGTGAGTGGTTTTTTCCCCATGGCATCTATGAATCACATGAGTGGATCTTCTGGTTGCCTGGGAACTCTAGGTAAAACCATCGCCTCGTTTCAGCTCTGGAAGAATACAGAGAAGGGGTAAAAATTAGATCAATCTCACTTTGGAATATCATTAAAGAGCTGGAATGGCCCTGACCAATGTGTGTAACTTTCCCATCACTGCAGAAATAGCCAACTAGCCCATAGAACAAGAAGTGGGAAACAAAAGTAAAGCATTACATTTGGATAGCAACGATCAAGTCCATAGAAGATTGTAATAGGCAGGTATGCTGTGGTCAGTGTTATTAACATGTCAGACTCCCGAATTTATCTCACTTGAACTCAGTCTGACATTTTGGGGAAATTGACCACGATATTCTGAAATCGTGTAGTCAGGAAAAATCCCACGAAAGTTCTCCGTTTCCCATGACCTGGGTCTGGGGGTCTGCCTCCTCCGTCGCTGTCCTGCACAGTTGTTGCTTCCCCGGGGGCTGTGAGGGTCTCCATTTCATGCCCAATCCTCTCTCAAGTGCCACGCCGGTGTTACCAATCCCTTAATAGACCTCTTCACCTGAAACACTTGTGCAAACAAAACCATTTTCATGCGATTTCCCTCCAAACCTCATGTGAACAAAGTACGGTGTTAAAAGTTCTCACATGGTGTTCCTGTAGCAAAATTGAAGAATGCTTGATATTTCAATGACCTTTGTGCTGTAGAAAAATCTTCCTATGTGGTGTAAGAGCCACACTGAGAAGATATGCACCCGCTAGTCCAATGAACAGCCTTTGGGTTTGCCCATTTTTCTCAGGTGGGCGGCCCACAAAGGTTAGAGCATCTGGGTCAGCTAGGGTTCAGCCTTGTCCCGACCGACCACACGGTTGTAGGGGAACCTTGTAGTGCCCCTCCGGTGACCCCGATAATGCAGCCAGGTTTGAGAACATACATTTTTAACTAAAAAAATCAAATAAAAACCAGCGTGCCGCTTTTTCGGTTCCTATGACATTATTCTTGAACAATTCCTCTGCGAGTAACTTGTTCCTCTTTCTGACACATTGGACCTTAGTCTTTGTGATCATCACTGAACCTCGTTCCCATCATAAAACTGGGCAAACTGGGAGCAAAGAGAAGAGGTGCTAATTCGGAAGGGTAGTTGGGATTATAGTCCTGGGTACGGGTAAAGAATTGTTACTGCTGCTTAGTGATTCTTGAAATGGGTGTCGTTGGAGTACACAGCTTATGGAATCACTGTGCGAGTACAGTATCTCATTATGGAATCACTGTGCAAGTACAGTATCTATTATGGAATCACTGTCCAAGTGCAGTATCTATTATGGAATCACTGTGCGAGTACAGTATCTATTATGGAATCACTGTGCGAGTACAGTATCTATTATGGAATCACTGTGCAAGTACAGTATCTATTATGGAATCACTGTGCGAGTACAGTATCTATTATGGAATCGCTGTGCGAGTACAGTATCATGGAATCACTGTGCGAGTACAGTATCTATTATGGAATCACTGTGCGAGTACAGTATCTATTATGGAATCACTGTGCGAGTACAGTATCTCATGGAATCACTGTGCGAGTACAGTATCTATTATGGAATCGCTGTGCGAGTACAGTATCTCATGGAATCACTGTTCGAGTATGGTATCTGATGCTGGAAGCATTCCACTCCTCAGTGGTCATTTTCGTTGAGACTATAAGCAGTTAGGCTTGTGCGCTACCATTGTATATTGTCAGTCTTCACGGCGTATGTAACAGGAAAAAAGGATCTGGTTTTGGATTACGTCTGTCAAAGCTCAATACTTAATCGTGTTTTTATTCCCTCCCCCCAGGATGTTGCCTCAGAGTGTGAAGTCAAATGCATGCCAACCTTCCAGTTTTTTAAAAAAGGAAAAAAGGTAGGTATAGCTGACCTTGAAGAAAACTAACGGAATAATGGGAACACACGGTATAAATGAAGAAACTGCAGTGACTTATTCCTTCATACTGGGAAGCATGTCCCCACAGTCTACTTTTAAGACTATTTAAATGTGCCACTCTTCATTGATTTAGGTATATAATGGTGCCTCTAACTGAAAGCTGATCTTTGCTAGAACTAGTCACTAAATCTGTGATTGGTACTTCATACAGGGTCCAGCAGAAGGAAGGCCTGCCTGACTGTGGTTGGTAGGGTAATAACATGGGTATAATCATTTAGTTTTAAGTTGAACATTTCACCTAAAATGTCATATGGTGTGCTTGAGAGTGATAGTCATATTACAGAGTTACATGCTTATGATTTTGTTACAAAAAGGTTTTGTAATTAAAAAGGTTATTTATACTGGACCCTGTATAATAAAGTACCTTTGTCTTTGTTAAGAGGTATTTATGTCCCCCTCAGAATTGCATTTGAGTCTTTTGCCTGTTCTTGAGAGGCTATATTTTCCTACATTTTGTTTTTAACTTAAAACTGTGTTCTCCGGGGGTGTCAATTTTAATTACACTTCTGCTCCCATGCCTTCAGCTTTCCCCCATTCTGTCAGGCCGTATGCACAACATAGAGATAAAGTGCCACCATCTAACGCCAATTTAATGTTCTCTTAACAGGTGGGTGAATTTTCCGGCGCTAATAAGGAAAAACTTGAAGCCACCATCAATGAATTAGTTTAATTATGTTTTCTGAAAACATAACCAGCCGTGGGCTCTTGTAATTTTTTTATTTACAAAAAGAAAGATCAAGTATAGATATTATAATACTCGACTGCCATCTGATATAGCAATGACAATAAAATATTAATTCTACCCTTTTTAAAACTGTCTGGTGTCTTGAATAGCTTTCAAAATAAATGAAAAGTGGCCAATTAGAAGATATTTATGAGTCCTAATTATTGTCATGTATTCTTGATCACTTTTTAGTAACCTTGTAGGTCACTGATTGCTCTTAAGATTTTTTTTTTCTATTATTACTACTTCAGTGTATTTCTAAGAAAATCACGTTGTGGGCAATGTAGATAATAGATTCGTATGTTTAAATTGTTATTTTTGACCTTTATGAACAAAGAAAATGATATTTTCTGTTCCCGTAGGCAAATCCCCTATGCCCTCTGAGTGGTCAGCAGCTGATGTCCACCCATAAAGGAATTGTTTCTCTAGTTTGAGATTTTTGTCCCACAGGTTCCCATGAACTTCTGATTTTGCTTCTGATTTGATACAACTCCTGTTACACCAATGCGGAATTCTTCATGGTCAGCTCACAGGGAATGAATTCCTGCAAACATTACCATGGGGATTGTGATTTGCTCAAAGTATCTAATAAACTGGTTTTGTGGGCTAGATAAAAGTTCCAGCCTGAGAAGTTACTGGTTATTTCATTCAAAGAACATTGTTTTCCTCATGCTTCAGAGACAGCCAAGTGCAGAGGGATGCTTGAAGTTTTTAAGGTTGTATAATTAGTCATATGCCCCATGACATCCTTATATTAATTAATCTTTGCCCCCAAAAGGTAGGTGTATAAACCCCACTTCCCAGTGAGGAAACGGGCAAAGAGGGTAAGTCATTTCCCCGGCATCACTCTAGTCAGAGGGTCTGAGACGCCAGCCACGGGAGACTGGAGCCCGAGTTCTCAGCTCTCCACCACGCTGCCTCTTACTGCAATGTCTCAATAAGTAAAACAGTGGGCCCTTTCCTCATCTAAAACTAGGGTGCTGATCTTAGATAATCTTTCAAAGTATTAACTGAACGCTTATTCTGTGCGAGACTAGGGATACAGCTGTAAGACACCCTTCTCGGAGATCACATGTGAGAAAGGGGGGCGAATGACAGGCTAAGGGATAGTCGACGAGACCCAAACATACACATGGACACCATAACTGAGAGTAACAGACTGGCTTTGGATGGGGTGGGTGGGGTAGTGTGCTGGGCGGTGACTGAGACCTGATTAGTGGAAAGGCCTGAGATGTGAAGTTCCAGCAGAGAGAATGGCACACACGAAGCCCTGAGTCAAGGAGGATCTTGGTACATTCTAGCAGACGCAGGAGCTAAAGCTGGATGGAGTGGCAGGGGCCAGGCATCGAAGGCCTGCCTTGTTCTAGGTGCGCATATCGGCCATCGGAGGGTAAGCCAGAGGTACAAGTAGTCCGACGGGTTTATTTTGGCCACTGTATGGAAGCAGGTGGGGGAAGGCCTGGAACATGGGGCTTTTGCAGGAATCTAGGCCAGAGAGGATGACAGCTGTGATTGAGGGGAGGTGGGGAGGTGATAAAGATGAAACTGCAAGTTCAGTAACAGGAAAGAGCACCCAATGACTTCTGGGAGTAGAGTTCTGGAGTAAATTCCAGGTTTGGGGTTGGAGCCCCTTGCTGGTTGGGGTGCTGAGTGACATGAGGTTTGGAGGAAGCGGCCCAGGTTGTCTGGACCTTGAAGACTGAGGCTTCAGTCGTGTGTGTTCAGATGACGTCCTGCAGGCTGTTGGTGCTAGCCTGGAACTCAGGACAGGTCCTGACTGGGGTTGGAATTTGGAAGATACTATTGTGCAGGTGGCCCTTAAACACAGATGCATGAGACCACCAGAGAGAGAATTCAGAGTGAAGAGCACTCCAGACGGCCTGACGGACTTCCGTATTTAAAGACTGGCAGAGTAGGAACCAACATAGAAAACTTAAGGGAAGCCCAAGGAGGAGGGAACCCAGAAAAGGGTTTTATCCCAGAAGTAAAGAGGACTTCAGAGAGGAAGGGGTGTCAGCCACCAAACGTCGAGAGGCTGAGAAAGATGACAGGAACACAAAGTGGAGGTGGTGGTTGTGACCAAAAAGTTCTATGAAACAGTTGGGATGGAAGCCACACTGGCGGGAACTGGAGAGAGTGATAGGAAATTACCTAGAAATGATACTTTTCATATCTATCCTCAAGGGAGTAACATGGGTAAAGAAAGATGCCCAAGGAGAAACTGTTGCAGCATTGTTTACACCAGCACAAAACTGAATCGCCATCAATAAAAGAATGGTTACCTTCAGTGATAAATCTCTTCTAGGTAATACAGAATAAGGAGCTGTTACTACTGAAATAGAAAAATCTCAGGCACTACGTGAAATAAAGCAAGTCGCAGACCAATATTAATGATGCAGAACAGTATGGTCCCGTCTGGGCAACCACAAGACTTGCTGTCTGTCTCTACAGGTAAACTGCATGTAAGTTAAAGGAAAGTATCTCCAGTTACACTTGTCTCACGAATCACAGTGGTGACTTCTGGAGCAGAGAACAGGTGGAGATTGGTGGTTTGTAGTTTTATCTGTATGTGTTTGGATATTTCATAACAAGAATGCACTCACGCATTGTTTACAAATTAAAATACCCTTTAAAAAGTGATAGAATGTGAACAGGGACAGACGGTCTATAGCACTCAGGAGAAGTTTTGCTCTCGACTGGAGCTGAGAGGTGGGGTAGTACGTTCTGTGTATTAGACGGGTGTGTTTGCTAGCATGCACAGGGCACTGGGACAGTTCCTGAGACAGAGGTAGCCGTTGGTTTTGCAGGAAGAGGGCACCTGAAAGCGGGAACACCTTGTGCAGCCAAGAAAAAAATGGGACTCGGCACACAAAGGGAGAAACCGGTCATTTCCTCCATCACAGCCGGTGAGTGAAGATGTGAGCAGGAGCCCCTAAACACAGAAAGCACGTATGAACAGACCTAAAGGGAGAGCTGCGTAGCTTACAATAATACAGGGAATGGAACACCCCCCTGACATCGATGGGTAGAGCATCCAGACAGAAAATCAATAAGGAAACATCAGACCGAACCCATTAGACCAGATGGCCTTCGCAGATCCACGGAACATTCCTCCCAAAAGCAACAGAACACACACTTCTCAACTGCGCGTGTCACATCACAATAGATCACGTTAGGCCACAAAACAAATCTTAACAAATTTAAGAAGATTGAAATGATACATCACCTTTCCCAACCGCAGCAGTATAAAACTAGAAATAAATCGCAGGAGAACTAGAAAACTGGCAAATATGTGGAGAGTGAACCACATGCCACTGGACAACCAATGAGTCAAAGAAATTTTTTTTAAAAAAACCTCTAGACAAATGAAAATACAATCTACCAAAACTTTTGGGGTGCAGCAAAAGCAGAGAAAAGTTTTCAAAGGGAAGTTCATTGTCATAAATGCCTGCTTCAAGAAATTAAAAAAAAAAATCTCAATCTACCTTTACACCTAAAGGAACGGGAATTACAACTAAATTACAGAAAAATCATCCTGAATTACAACTGAACACTAGCTGGAGAGAAGCCTTATAACCAAGGACTTCCCGGAAGAAACCACAGCAGCACAATGAGACTAGTGGGGATGCAGAGGTGCGACGGGCCTGACTGGGCTCCCACAGGTGGCAGCTGAAGTTCCAGAGATATATGCCAGTAGCCAGGGGTGGGGGGTTCTGCCTGAGAACTGGAGCTAGACTAAGCTAGGCTCCCCAGCCTGGAGCACCAGAACCAGGCAAGGAATCCAAATAACATCCAACTGTGAAACTCTGTCTGCCAGGAAAGATGGCTAGAGATGCAAAGAGCCTGAAGCAAACTATAGATTCAGTACAATCCCTATCAAAATTCTGATGATGTTTTGGTTTGGTTTTGTTTTTTCACAGAAATAGAACAATGCGTGTACAACCACTGTAGCCCCAAATGGCTGAAGCAATCCTAAGGAAGAAGACCAAAGCTGGAGGCATCTTACTTCCTGATTTCAAGCTATATTACAAAGCTATAGTAATCAAACAGCATGGTATTGGCATAAACACAGACACAGAGATCAACAGAACAGAATAGAGGCCCAAAAATAAGCCTACGGATAAAGATGTATGCAGATTTAAACGGGGTTGTGGACTTGGGGATAGGAGGATGGAATTTCCGTCTGATGGAAATGGGAGGAAAGCAAGTAGACAATTTTAATGAAGAGATACGGTGAAACAGTAGTCTTCAAAATGTGGAAGCAGAGCACGGTTTCTGGGCAGAGTTGAATGCTCAATGAGAAGTGCATTAGGACTGCAAAGCCCTGTTCTGTGCCTCTCCAGCCACATTCAGCTGCTACAGCGCAAGCAATCAAAGGTGGGGAGTCAGAGTGCAGGCAGGCAGGCTTGGGTCTCAGCAGGCAAGTCCAGTGGAGGGAGGATGCAAAAGAGTCGATGGCATTTTCAAAAGATGACTTACATGGATGCAGCAGAGCATGGAGGCTGGGGAGGCAGAGAAGCAAAGCCAGCAGGAAAAGGCTGGCAGAGATAAAGGAAGGTGATGGAGTCCAGGGATCAGAGGTCTCGACAAGGTCAAAGAGAGGTGGCAGGGGAGTGATTGAGCAAGATGGGAGATGGCGGGCAGGGTGGGATTTAGAAACAGATTTTGGAGGTGATGCAGTTTCCTGGGAAGACAAGGATTCAGGTACCTTAAAAGGGTGGTGAGGTGGGATAGAAGAAGATGTCATAACTCAGCAGGTCAAGGATCTGAGACCAGGGGTTAGAGGGGTCGCTGAGAAAGAGAATGGGAATAGGGATGGAAAGAGTCTTTGACGTGACCATCCTCAGTGATTAAGGGGTTTGGAAGACAGCAGATGGTTGCAATAAGGTGGGTGAGAAGTTGGTAAGGGCATAAATGAATTTCAAAAGGGTAGGAGATTCTGCTGGAAGGAGAACTGGTTTGTAAGGGACACTGGCGGTCTTGCAAAAACCCGATCACCTCCTGACTCTAGGGTGTGTGGAATATAAAAGGTTGGGAGGGAGACCCCTTGGGAGATTGCCGTAAAGGAAGGAGGGAATGCTTCTAGAACACATGGAAGATACAGAGAGGGCTCCTGCTGTAGATTCCAGCAGGTACCATGAAAGGGACTGGGAGGAAGGGAGAAAAGGGGAGGCATGGTTTGGACAGATGTAGGATCTGGCTCTCAGTCCTGGCAGCCTGTTGGAATCAGAGATTTTATTTTAAACTGTTACCAAGTTCATAATAATGGAGGTGAACACAGGATTTACAACTCCATAAGATATAAAGTAACTGGAGTTATGGAAAGGCAAATGGACATACTGCATAGTATACAACACCCTGCTTCAGAGTTGGTCGTGGTCCAGCAGAGGAAAAAGATACCAAGACAACTAAGCCTGACTTGATCAGGCCTTTCAGGTCTCTGGAAAGGAAAGAGGAATTATTCTGTCCAGGAATTCAGAGTCCCCTTTACAAAGGTAGGGGTGTTTGAGCAGAGCCTAAAGGAAAGAAAGAGCACCTGGGGGCGGGGGGCAGAGAAAGGCAAAGGACACAACAGCTAGAATCTGGAGCCCAGGGACGGAGGAAGCTGCAAGCGAAGGCCGGGACCTCAAAGGCCGTCGAGATGATTTGGCCCTAGATCCCTGCTTTGCAAGGTTTATGTCACGTACACAGAGAAAATACCTGAGCAGCCCACGGGGTTCAGGTGGAAAGGATTTGGGGACAGCAATGTGTGGTTTAGTATTTCACTAACTTTTTCAAAAATTATTTTAATACAAAAGCCAAGTAAAGCCATTAGGGAGGATATTATACAATTTGTATAAAACTTCCACAGAAACATCCTAATGTTGTAATGCGAGACTTTAAGCTTGTTTCCATGCACATAACTTCTTTTAAAAGTTTACTTGTGAAACACAGAAGACTGTATTAATACAAAACACATGTGTAAACAAATATAACTGGGATGATGATAAATGTATTCTTCCGTGATCTGCTTCTCCCTCATCTTCACGCTTGTGTCATCCATGTTACTGTGCACAGCTGTGGTTCATGTTTTCCTGACTGTGTAGTATTCCGTTCGGTGGCTACTCCACACTACCCGCCTTCCACTGTTATTGAACGAGGGTCAGTCTCTGATTTATTCACACGCAACGTTGCTGCAAACACTGTGCTGTGAAAGAGGTTCTCCCAGGTCGGTGCTTGGAGTGAGGCCTCTGTGACGCACAGCCGCGCTCCGCAGACGGCACGCACGCCCGCGATCACCTGGGGAGCTTGCTAAGGTGCCAGACCTGATTCAGCCTGAGGCCCTGCAGTGGGAAGCTCTCCCTGATGCCAGTGCTGCCGGTCACATCAAATAGGGCACAAATTCTCTCCATCGTATTAGCAAATGCCGGTTTTACCAGGTGCTTACGAACTCAATAATACTTAGTTATCAGACTTTTAAATGTAAATGAAATAAAGTTCAATTCGGTGGGTGTGTAACCGTATTTTCTTCTGCATTGCTGTGATCACTACTGATGTTGGGCATTTTTCATATGCTTTTGGTTACTCAGATTTCTCTTATGCGAAAAGCACCTACTCAAGTCTTTTCCTCTCTTTTTTTCTGCTGATTGTTCATTCTTTTCTTATTCATTTGTCAGCCTTCTTTATCCATACTGGATACTAGCTGTTTGTTGGTTTTATGTTGCAGGCACAGTTTCTAGCTTGTGGCCTATCTTTTCACCCACTTCGTGCAGTTCTGGGGTAAACAGAGGTTCACAATTTGGATACCACTGAAACCCTGGAAGTCAGGTAGGTAAGTTGCCTTTAGCACCTGGGAACCTGATGGGTTATCTACACACAGCAACTCCAAATCAAGTCCTTTAGACTATTCCCTTCGTATGACAGCTAGCAACCATCAGTAAAACCCACACTTCAATGCCACAAGCAGGTGACAAACCTATAAGCAACTTAACCACCAGCACTGAAACAATATTAAAAAAGAAACCAGTTCTTCCTTTTCTTTCATTGCCCAATACAGTGTTAAAATGTACTGTGATAATGCCAGTCGGTTTCAAATCCAGTTTCATGCCTTCAAATCAAATCTTTTAAAATGATAAAAGACAAGTAGTTTTCAGAACTCACATGCGCTGTTGGAGAGTCACCCTGTACCATGCAGAGGGCACAGCAGCGACAGTCGGGCTCCTGTTGCAGCTGGTGCTCCCACCCACCCCAGCCCACGTCAGCACTTCCCCTTCCCCAAGCAGCCATACCTTGGTGTTGAGCTTCCTGGGCACCTGGGCCCCATACTTCTTCTGCATCTTGACAGGCACCTCATCTTCAGTGGGCACCAGAAAACACAGGGCCCTGGAGGGGAGAGGAGAGCAAATGCCACTCAGCTCAAGCTATCTGCCATCCAAGGAGCTGCAGGACAGGCTGCTTAGAGTGGAGCCCACAGGCCCAGGACTGGGCTAATGACGGGTGGGTAGATGTCTTACCACACCTGCAGTCCGCTTGCCTTCTCAGGGATACAGGCTGGGAAGCTCTGCTCTAGGGAAGAAGGAATCTTAGAATGCCTTAAGGCCGGGTAAGAAAGACCAAGGGGGGAAGTGGATGGATTAGAACAGTCTTCCACGCTGGATGCAAAATCAAATCTACTGGGTTTGCTTTAAAATTACATTGGTAGCTGGAGCTCCACTCCCAGAGGGTCTGATTTAATGGGCTGTGGGCAAGGCACAGGCATCAGTAAATATTTAGAAGTTCTCCAGGTGATTTAAATGAATACCTGGTGATGAGAATCACTGTACTACTATGCCCCAGGGCCTGGATGTCAGTGGGGAGTCTGTGAGGTGAGAACCTGGAGAACGGAGAGGAGATGCAGGTGTAGACCAGTATCTCTTGGTGTGGTCCTGAAAATGACAAGCAAATGCAGATTCCTGGGCCTCTTGCTAATTAGGATTTCTAGGGACGGGGCCCAGTGATGTGCATTTTAAATAAGCTCTCTCTAGGTGGTTCTTAGAACACTATGTTTGAGAAGTGCGAGGTATTTTGAAGGTAGGACCTACATGATTTAATCATTGCCTACAGGTATTAACATAAAGATTTTTAATGACTTTCAGAATTCACCAGAGTGAATACCCCAAAAGAAATACTGCATGTATTCACCAACAGGGGTGCCTCAGAAGGAGCCTTGGAAAAACCAGTAAAAGACACCCCAGCCACCTTCAGAGAATTCACACACTGCTGTTCTTGTAAGCCACACTTTTGAGCTTGCTTGTGTCTCGGCAATTTATACCTGGTACAGCTGCGACATACTTGGACTGCTGCTGATGTGGGGAGGTTATGTTAGAATGCAGGGAGGAACTGTGCAGAGAAGCAATAGGTAAGAGAAAAAACACGCCAAACCTTCTCAGCCTGGAGGCAATTGATTTTTGAATGACAAAGTATCCTTCTTGGTCATCCAGAGACTCCCTCTTGCCTCTCTTTGTGTTTCAATTCCAGGCTTTGAGGTACTGCTCGCCTAATTAGTGTAGCGTTGGCAACAGTTGCACCTGGCAACCCAGGGACCATTTTGCAGTATTGCAGAATTCACCTCAGTCTTGAATTTGCATATAAATATATGGGTCTAGATGGAACACGTGAAATGTGATACTATTGTAATTGGCAAGCAGATGGACATTGGATACTAGAAATGGGTAGTTTTATTGCTATTAAAAATGTTTAATAAGATATAATTAATTTTAACAAAAATGTAGGCTTTATTGAAAAATCTTTGTTTTTGTCCCTGTATTTTCAAAGGAATTTTGAATATTTAAAGAGAAAATCAGGCCTTCAGCAGGCTTTCTGCAGAGAAAAATGGCTTTGGCCAGTGATTTCTATTTGTGCTACAATGTCGGGCACAAGGGCAAGTTTGGACACGAGTTTCTGGAGTTCGAGTTCCGGCCGGACGGAAAGCTTAGATATGGCAACAACAGCAACTATAAAAACGATGTCATGATCAGAAAAGAGGCCTACGCACACAAGAGTGTGATGGAAGAACTGAAGAGGGTTATTGATGACAGCGAAATCACAAAAGAATTTGTAATTACAAAAGAAGATGATGCTTTGTGCCCCCCGCCCCCGCCGACAGGGTTGGCCGGCAGGAGCTTGCAATTGTAATTGGAGATGAACACATTTCTTTTCCTACATCAAAAATAGGTTCTCTTATTGATGTAAATCAGTCAAAGGATCCCGAAGGCCTTCAAGTATTTTACTATTTGGTACAGGACCTGAAATGTTTAGTTTTCAGTCTTATTGGATTACATTTCAAGATTAAACCAATCTAAATTGTATGTGTTTTGAAGCTGTTTTTATATTTAATTAAGAGATTGGTAAAGAGGGGTTATTTGTCATTTACAATATTGGGATTTTTATGTATGTGAAGCAAACTCATTTTTTGTATGTACATTGAAAATAAGAAAATATATAAACAGGCTTAATGGTTATCTTCACTTTTGTCCAAGGGGGTTGGACAGCACCCACACACATTAAATTCTGTACATAAAAGACACCTTTGGTTGAAATTTTGCTCCAATAAAACTTACCAAGGCCTGAAAAAAAAGAGAAAATCATTTTGAAAACATGAGACCATTCTGATTTTTTATTTTCTAACTTCTAATTTACATTTTAGACTAAAATATATTCAAATTTTGAATATTTGGAAACAACTACACATCATTTTTTAATCCTTTGGATCACTGAAATTAATACAAGATCATAATAGAAATAGATAATAATGACAGAGGAGAAGAAAAACTGAAGGCAATGAATGGAAAAATTCCAAATAAGAAGGCTGCTTAAAATTTTAAAAGCTAGGAACAATGAAAACTTAGGACTTTATTGAGTATCATCCCTGTAAAATTCAGAAATAAGGCATTATAAATTATTTATTAATGAAGATTTAATTACTCGTGAAAATGAACAATTATTCTTATCAAATGCACACCTTGGACTTCAAGTCAGATTAAATGCTTGCAGCTTCATATTGCTTGCTAAGTGATGCTTTAGATATTAATGAAAACATTGAGATGGAAGAGATTGATGTCAATTACATAATTCAGAGGTAACAAATGTAACTCTGGGCTGCACCTTGCCAGACAAAGAAAAGCATATCCCTGACACCAGCAAATTAATCAAAACAGACAAAACCTCTGGAATGTTACTGTGTTAAATAACGATACTGAAAAGAGACTCTGACCCGTTCAATAGCATGAGATTATTTCCAGCAAAACACAAATGTGCTTCAGGTTAACGGTGGGGATGGGTAAGGGGCTTTGTCATAAACCTGACAAGCTGTGTGTGTTGGGGGGTGGGGGGCCCATGGCAGGCCTGAAAAGCTCAGTGACCAAGAGTAACCACACAGGATGGTCTGGTCACAAATTCCTAACTGAGCAGATCATGTGGGGAGTCACCGCTGCAGATTCCTAAGCAAAGGTCAGTCTTTACCTAAGTGAGCCCTGTCCACAGTGCCTGTGCATCTAGGATAGCATACCTTTGAAACAACGTCAGAGCAATTTTCTTTTCTAAACCCCTGAAGGCACAACCGCAGGCATCCGAGCGGGAGACCGGAGAAACCCTCGTTGTTATCCTGTCCCTCGCATACCATCTCCATGTGCTGTAACTGTTCGTTGTTAACTCTCCTGCACCCACCAGTGTAAGAGAAGTGTGGGTTTCTCCTATTGCCTTTCATCCAATCCCAGAGATTTTCCCACTTTGCTTTCTTCTGCCTCCTTAACCCACCACTGCGGGATTTCAAGTATCCCTCCTTCGGTCTCCGTCTCCTCCTTTGATTCTAATGTATAAAGCAAGCTGCAAAACTGCCATTTTCAGGAGCATTTTCTCAATTGAATGAGCTCTTGCTTCCAGACACGTCCTCAAAATTTGACTCAAACTCTTATAAAACTTTCTCTAGGTTTGGACGTTCTTTCGTCGACCGTGGTAATGGTTTCCCGTTGGTTAAACATGGGATAAAACACAGTATTACAGTGAGCACTGTCTTCCAAACCAAGTGTATGAAGCATGTCTTTTTATTCTGGTGTTTTAACATCTGGGGCCTTACGGACCCTGGAGGGGTCACAGCCACCCAGACCCCAAAACAGCTCATTAGAACATCAGAAAGGGCCAAATTAAACGTGAAAACTTAACAGAGAAATTATGCCAAACTGAACAGCTCCCACCTGGCTAGTTCACATCCGGTGATTTCTGTAAGCCCAAGCAAAACCTTCTGGGCTCCAAAACTTCTTTTCCAAAAGACATGGATGCAGTGGAAATCTTTAATCAAAATAGAAGCAGAGAACCACGGGACTTTCGGTAAATTTCCCTGGCACTTCGGGCACACACCTAGGTCTGTGCACTGATGAGCATGCTGTCTGATGCCCAGGGTGTAGGTGAGCAGCACAGCAGAGGCCCGCACCTGGGATAACAGCAGCCTGAGCTCCACAGCCTGGGTAACAAGAAAGGCAACATGTTCAGTAGGACAGCTGTAGGTAAGTGCAGCCCAAAGTCTGTGAAGTTAGGTTCTCTGCTCTCCCCTGAATCTGTGTAACAGGTTCAGAGATCAGGTTGCAGGGCAAAGGGCCCAGGTCACACCTGTGTTAATTAAGATGGGTCAGAGAACCCGCAGCAGGAGAATCTAGGAAGCTAGAGACCTCAGGTGGATCCCTTCTTCCACCCTCCCCCCACTACCACTCTCTTAGAAATGCCTCTCTGCAAACAGACCTGCCAGGAGTGTGAACAGAGAATAGTCTCCCCCAAACTAGGAAGCTTGACAAGCAACCACCTAAATAGTTCCATGCTTCTTGGTCTTGGCCGCACCCAGGCAAGGACCAGGCCCCTCCTTCTATGGTTTGGATACCATTGGTGTGGGATGAAGGCCCAGCGTATGTAACTTTGCAAAGTTACGCAAGTGCTTCTGAAGGAGCAGTCAGGATTAAGAACCCCTGAATGAGTTTATACACCTAGGACTGCAGTCATCTGACTTTGGCTAAAACAGAAAACAGTCCCAAAGAATGTGGGCCCAAATTCGGGAAGGCTTTCCAACCCATGATCGATTCAAAATGAGTTGATTAGAGGAAATCTTAAAATGATGGAGCTAGGATCGAATTGTGCCTAGATGTTAACTGATTTTAAAAGCCCCATACAGAACCTTGTCTGATAACCTGATTGCAGTCATTTAATCTAGTTATTTTTAAAAGAGGGTTTTGTGATAACAAAAAGTGGGATAACATCAAATTTCATGTCTCCATTGAAACTCAGGTTTCAATACCACAGATAGGGGTTATGGAGTAACGGAAGGTCTCCTGTCACATGGGCTGATGGCAGAAAGAAGTAGGTGCAAATTTAGTACTGCCAATTTTTAGCTGTGGGATCTGGGGTAGGTAACTCAACTTCTCTGAGCCCCTAAAATGGACGTAATAATACCTGTTTCTCAGGAGCCTTACAAGGACGAAACAGGACAGCATATTCAGAGCATCTTTGCTAGGCTCTTTGACAACAGAACGACCTGGGGTTACGGTAAAGATGTTCAGGGAAGGTAGGAAAAAGGCAAAGTTCACGAGCCCTGTGTGGACTTGTCCAGGGCTACTGCCACATTTGCACGAGGAGGTAGCCCTGGCTGATCAGTAGCAGGCGTTCTTCACACTGATACTCCTCCATCTTGGTTCAAATATAATGTTTTCCATTTTTTTCTCTGACTGTGGATTCATTGGTTCTGTATTGCTCCATAGTGAAGGCAGATTAGCTGGGCATAGTATCTCTGTCCTGTATGAGGAGCTCTGTTTACTAGAGTTTCCACTCCAGGCTACTTCACGGGCCACTGACTAGCCATCAGTGTTGCCCGGGAGGGTGGTGAGGTCACGTGGCACCAAGCGTGCATAAAGAAGCCCTGTGAAGGAAGTCATGGGCACGTGGGGCCCTAGAGCAGGCCTTGCTTGCCCTGTCTGTTACCGTGCTGGACATCCCAAAGAACAGGAGCGCATAAACAGCTGCTGAAACATCGGAAACACTCAACCTTTCTCGGTTGTGATTCAAAGTGCCCACTAGAGGGCGGAAAACTTTGAGATGATCAATTTTTTTTTTTTTTTAAACTGGTGAATAAATACACCGGCTAAGTTATGATTATCGGAATAATAAATAATCATGGATAACTATCACTGCATACTTTCTAAGGGCCAGGAAATCCTCTAAACACTTTATATGCATTATTTCATTTAAGTTATTATGGTATTCTCTTCATCTAGTTCATATCATAAGTTATAATTATGCAATTGTTAGTTGACTTGTTTTTTTCCTTCATTTTTAAGTGTGATTAAACTAAAATTTATTTATATTTGACCAGGAAATTTATTATTAGAAAATTTGTTTTTCCAATACCGTTTGCTTATGTTGTTAATGAGTTTTGTAGTTAACTTGTTTTTCTTTTCTTTCCCCACAGTGGACTGGAAGTTCTATGAGAATAACGTCTGTTTAATTTACTGTTCTGTACTGATTAGTGAGTCTGGACCACACTAGTAGCTGAATAAATTCTTATTTAATGAATAAATGTTGAGTGAATTGAATCTTGGCCTCAAAATGAAAATGTGGAGGCTGTTATGATTATAGTGCATTGTGTTTTGTTATTAGTAAAATCGTTTTAAAACTTGTGATATGTGTTTTCAAGTATTTGAGGTTAATTATTAAGTAATTGTCTCATATTCTATCGGTAACTTTTATATGTTCTGGGAGAAAAAATGTTCTTTTGTAGACATTTTCGTTTGACAGTGTGGACATTGTCAAAACTAAAATCTTTAAGATCCCACTTTAGAAGAACTTTCACTATCATTTAGTTGTTGATTATGGTGATTAAAGGTATTGTAATTATTTAGACCCATTTGTGAATTTACATTCAAAATATGCTCATATAGCGCGGGCCTCATACCAGGCACCGTTCGAAGGACATTGCACCCTTACAGAGTGACTATTATTAGCTCCATTGAACAGATGAGGAAACTGAGGCGCAGAGCTGTTTGTTATGCTAAGAAACTTGCCCAGGATTTCACAATTCGTAAGTGGCAGAGCCGGGTTTCAAACCCAGGTATCCTGGCTGCAGACTCCAGGCACATAATCACTGCCTCTAAAATTCACTAATGATTTTATACAGTCATTACCTAAAATACTGCATTTTGCCATGTATAATGTGCACTTTTGCCCAAATTTTTGAAGGAAAAATAAGGGCACGCATTATACATCGGTAGTACTAATTCCATATCTATAAAATTATTTTTAATTCTTTTATTTATGCTCATGCATTAAAAGTGTAACTCCTTTACAATTCTTTTGTAATACAAAAATAAGTACCTAAATATAAATAAATTTAAAAAGTTAAAATGAAAGCTTTTTTCCTGAAAGTTTGGGCCCAAAACGTGGGTGCATATTACACATGGGAGCACATTATACATGGCCAAATGTGCTAGTAATCGCACAGGTAACAATTCTTACCAGTCACAGCAAAACAAATTTGGGAGAACGTTCATGCATTTTTCACAGTGGACTTCTCATGTATTAAATATTTGAAATAGTAGTGTTGGGAAAAGAGGCACAAAATGTTTAGAAGGTATCACTCGTTCTCAAAATCTTGTTTCGAGCCAGAGAGTGATTTTGTCATTACATGGTAAAAATAAATAAATAAATAAAGTATTATCCTCTTTCCAAAAATACCAAACACATGAACCAAGTAATATGCAAAGGCCAGCCGACTGCAGGGCAGAGTTCTTGGCGTGTCCACAGAGAAGACAAAGCACCAGGCGCCGAAATCTCTTAATACCATCCAGGACGTTTCGCACTTGGGACAGCCTACAAAACCCGCAGGACTCGGCAGTTCTACCCCTAGACAGAACACCCCAAAGAACCGAACACAGGTATCCAGCAGAAACCTGTACATGAACACTCGGAGCAGCACTATTCGCAGTAGTGCGCTTCACACTCGCCCAAATGCCCAGCACCGGCTAAGTGGATAAACACGGTATTCACATGCAATGGAGTATGTTCAACCACAAAAAGGAACAAAGTACCGATCTCTGCTACAACATAGTGAAGTGTGAACACACGATGCCCAGTGGAAGTAGTCAGACAAAAGCTGCTTCGTTTATAGAAAGAGGCAAGTCCATAGAAACGGAAAGCAGATGAGTGAACTGGGGACAGAGGGGACAAGGGAAAACTGAAGATCGGGGTAACTTAAGCTTTCCCTGGAGTAGCCAGTGGAAAGAACTTGAAATGGAATTCCTACGCCGGGACTGGATTCACGGCTGTCCCACACCTACTGTATACCTAGCGCTGCTGCCCTGGGGCTCCCAAACCATTCCCTACCGCTTCCTTCTTCAGGCCTCTGGCTCTCCACTCACCAATGGCTGCTCCTTGGTCACAGTGCCTCCAGGTGGGGCAATTCTCTGGAGTAGCGCCGTAGTGAGCAGTGACACCTTGCTACCCAGGTCTCATGGAACAGCTGGATCTCCTGGACAGGAGCGAACCTGGATCCTCTAGGTCTAATTTCCCTCACTCTCAGCTCCAAGTGAGAGCTGCGGGACCTGTTGGCTGACCTGCTGGATTAAGCACAGGCTCATCTCTCAACCACAGAATTTAATTTTCAGGTTCAGCACAGTTTAATCACATACGGGCAAACATTTCCTCAAATACCAGAGCACCTCATCCTTACTCATGTATCTTGAACCTTGGGCAAACTTAAATCTCATTTCTTGCTCCCCTTGTGAGTCCACCTGAATCATTAAGGACACCCTTTCTCTTTTGTTTTAGAGATTGTATTTAGTTTTAGAGAGGCAGGGGGAGAGAAAGAGAGGGAGAGAAACATCGATGTGAGAGAGGAGCCCTGATCCATTGCTTCTTGTACACGCTCTAACCGGGAACCAGCCCTGCAACCCAAACATGGGCCCTGACTGAGAATCGAACCGGTGAACCTTCGGTGTGCGGGGCGACACCCAACCAACTTGAGCCACACCAGTCAGGGCTAAATGACAGCCTTTTGGTGTCACTACTCATTCTTTTCCAGCAAGGACTTCAGATTCAATCATATTTTTCATTTGTCCCTGAAGACTCCCTGAGGTGGGGTACATTTGCCATATTTTTCTTACACTATTATTGTTAAATCACAAGGAGAGAGTAGATTATACCACAAGTGGTACTGTGAGAACCGGGCAATTATTCGGAGGAGAAAACAGCTACATCCTTGCCTTATATCTAACACCCTAACACTAAAATCAGCTCTGAATGGGTTAAAGATTTGAGTGTTCAGAGAGACAGAAGAACCCTCTGAAGTAAAAGAAGGTACTTAAGCTTCAAAAAGGCATACAACTGGCAATTAATAGATACTTCTTACTGAAATATCTACAAAGATGCACCCATAGAAAAAGACAACTATGAATGCTAAAAGGTAAAGCCCGACACCTTAGTGACAAAACACAATAGAAGTCAAGTTCGATTTCATGGCAGGTGCTGCTGGACCAGGAGGTCTTGCCTTCTGCTTGTGATAGAGACCCTCTATTAAAAAGGGATGAAGAAGCTTGAACCAGCTTCTACTGCTTGTGTACTTAACCAGAGGCCTGCGGACTCGGTAAACTAGGCAGATGGCTCTCTAGAGCAGTGGAGAACTTCAGAAATGTGTCGCTCTACAGCCGCCACCCCAGAGTAATTAAATCAGGCTATTTAGGGGAGACACCCAAGCACTGGTGTTTCTTTACAAACTCCCAAGGTGGTTTCGATGTGTAGCCAGACTGGTGGCCAGTTGTCCGCATACATTTCCCAGATGCTATTCTACAGGGCAACGGCAGAGCGGGGATCAGGAGATTCTCTCCCCCCTGGTTTTGACCACCCTGCCTCATTGTGACATTTCTCCCCTTCCTCACAGTCTGTAATTTCCCTCTTTATGGTTTCTTCTCTTACCATTTTGATTGCTCTTTTCCAGTTTTCAATACTACTTTCTTACTTCTGCCTGCCCTTTAAATATTGGTCTTTCCAGAGCTTGGTTATCTTGAAATATTCTCCTAAACTGGAAATTTCATTCAATTCTAAAATGTCAGCTGCCACATGTGGGCTGCAGATTTCCATTCTTATGACATAGGGTGGGCATTTTCACCTCTGTAACCCGGTTCAGGGAGTACATACCCACTCTGCAGATGGAGCCACACCCAACCCAAGCCAGGAAAACTGAGAAGGTCTTGACAAGGTGGTGGAAAGAGAGAGACCTTTTAAAAAACATAATAGCACAGAAATTATGTTAAGAAGTACCCTTGTAGAAACTACACCAGCCTAGGCCACTCATCCTTTCTTTGGATACTTACAGCACGATGATGGACCAGAGGCCAAGAGAAAGAAGCCCGACCTGGGACAAGAGAAGAGAAAGAAGGCACTGGGGGAGCACAGAGGAAGCCTCTCTTCTGCCCATCAAACAGGGACAGGAACAAGCTAACAGGGGGACTGAAAGGGAAAGGAAAGAGCTACTTGGACCATCTCTCTGTTCCGTATATGCCTGACTGTCTAATGATAAAACATCCCCAGTAATGAGCTGTAACATTTTCTCAACTGATGACACATCTCTCTACCAAACATCTAACCCCGCCTGCTGACCCAGAGACATTGCAAACATAACATGTGAAACAAAGCCCCCCTCTTTTCCCTCCCCACCCCCACACTGTCTGCTCCTCACAGGCACCATCTCCACGAATGGAACTGCCGTCCCCCTGCCTGCTGTGGTGAAATTGTGTGCCCCCAAATTCATATGTTGAAGTCCTACTCCCAGTGCCTCAGAATGTGACCCTATTTGGAGATAGTCGTTGCAGATAAAAAAGAATTGAATGAAGATGAGGTCCTTAGTGGGCCCTAATCCAATACGACTGCTGTCCTTCCTTACAAAACGGGGAAATTTTGACAGAGACATGCACACTGGGAAAACACCACGTGACTCTAAAGGCAGAGATCAGATGATGCATCTACCAGCCAAAGAACACCAAAGGTTGCCAGCAAACCCCTAGAAGCTGGGTGACAGGCATGGCACAGATTCCCTCCACGGTCACCAGAAGGAACCGACCTACAAACCTTGGTCTCAGACTTCGAGTCTCCGGATCTGTGAGATGACACATTTCCGTTGTTTAGGCCCCTGATTTGTGGTTCTCTGTTTTGCAGCCCTAGCAAACTAACACATTACCCGAAGAGTATGCACCCTCCATCTCTCGCCCCCACAGCCAATGACTGCGACATGCATCCAATGACTAGCAATTTCCAGTGACACACAGATGACTAGCAATTTGTGGTACTTTGCTTTGTTTTGCAGCCCTAGCAAAGTCCAATGGAGATGTACCCTCCGCCTCTTACCCTGCATATCCAGTGACTAGATCCCATCCAGTCAACCCCCAGACTTCTAAGCTCAGGCTCTTCTCTGTTTCCATTGCCTCTGTAGGCATATTGGGTTAGCCTGATGTTAGGAGAAGATAGGAGGGGGCTTCACAGTGCACATGGAGCAAGGACAGGTCGAAGCTGGTGCAAAAGACAGAACGTCTAAGATTCAGAGGGTGTATAGAGGTGGGGGCAGGGCTGGCAGGCAGAGGATGAGGGAGCCCCCAGCTCTGGGAAAGATAAACACCCACTCACTGCCTGGTGGCAGAATGCTGAGACCTCAGAGGCTGTATCAAATGTCAAAGAGGTGGGGCTGGCTAGAGGTCTGGGCTCCCCTGGGCTCTGTCCCCAAGGAAGAGGACAAAGTGGGGTTGGGCTTTTTCCTGAGATGTGTTTTGGGGGCGAGTACAGATCTTGGGGACAACTTTGCTCCTGCGTTTCCCTAGGACATGGCTGCAGTCTGCACATTCCCAAGGCAGCAGCTGTGTGAGGCTGCAGAGGGTGTTTCTTTTCCGAATGCAAACTGAACGGACAGGTTTGCTGATGGGTGTCCAGGTTCCAGTCCAAGGGGTGTGAGCTAAGCAGGAGCTCGGCATTCCCAGCATCAGCCTCAGCTCTGCGGGCAGGTGGGAGACCTCACCGTGGTTCTTAGAACTGGATTCTAAACTTCAGGATCAAGCACTGAAGGACCTGGACTACGACGCTGCATTGGGCCCCCAGAAGGACTCTGAGCTACTCTGCTTGCCTTCCTCTTTATCCCCTGGCTCTTCCCCTCACCCCTGTGCCCCTCAATCTCTCACCCCCATTCATTCCTTTCCCCTTCTTCCCCCTGCTGCCCTGCCTGCCTCCCTCTTTTCTCACTCATTAACACGCCCCCACTATCACCTTCTTCCTCCATTCTCTCCTTCCCTCTTTGCATACCCCTTCCTGCTCCCCAATTTCCCTGCTTCCCCTGACTATTCCTCCCTCTCTCCCACCCCTTCTCCTCTGCTCTCCCCATTGCCCTTACTGGCCTTTCTCCCTGCCCCCACCCTCCCACCCCACGCTCGGCTTTACTCCTTCCCCAACCTTTTCACTGGGCCCTGCGTTTCCCTCCACTCTACTCTTTTTCACTTAGCTTCCCCCTGCCACTGTCCCCTTCTCCCTCCTTCTTCCTCCAGGTCATTTTTCTCTCTTTCTCCCTCCCCTGCATCTTTCTACCCTCTCTCCTCACTTCCCTCCCCACCCTCCTTTAGCCCCACCACCTCCCACTCCTCCCCCCTCCTGCCCCACCCAGTGTTTGCATTTCTCCCGGATCCAGATGAAGGGGTTGCCCTGCCCCAGCCTGTGCCTGCCCCACGTCTGGCAGCTGGGGTCTTGCTTCATGGCTGACGGCTCTGGGACGCAGGCCCTGGGGAAAGGGCCCCCACTCCACATCCAGCTCCTGCGAGCCCAGTACGAAGGCTTGAGGCAGCAGCAGAGGGCCCAGACCCACATCGTGGTGCTCCCGAAAGGTAGGGCTGGGCAGGTGCTGGGAGCAGCCATAGATGGGAGGAGGGCCAGCTGTGGGTGGACTGGACAGGGTGGCTGGGGGTCCCAAGCTGCAGGGTAGGGCCAGGGGAGGAGTTTCCCCTGGCGGGGAGGAGCAGGAAGGCAGGTCCCCTGGAGTAGGAGCCAGGGCGGGGAGGCTGGTTTAGGGTAGCCCTGCTGGATTCAGTCCCCTGTCCACTGAGCCAGGGGCCTCAGCCAGGCACCTGGCCAGCAGCCTGCTGTTCCCTGGCCTCTGCTCTTCTGTTTTGATCTTGCCGGACTGGTCTGCCAGGTAAGCCAGGCTGGGCCCCTCTGCTAGGCCAGATGGGGAGAAGGGAGCTCTGCTTCCTGGCTGGGTCTCACCCAGGCACCTCCTACAAACCCAAGAAACTGGCTGAGGAGAGAGAAGACGTGGCATCCCTAACAACCTGGGTCCTGGCCTGAGGAAGTGCAGGGCTCTGGGAGCTTGTTCCTCACAGCCTCAGACAGCAGCCAGGGAGGTGCAGTAAGACACAGAAGCCCCCTCTTCAAGGGGAGAAGCCTCTTCCTTTCGGGAACTCAGTTTTCATTGCAGGAGGAAGTTAGGAACACAGGAATTGGGAATCAAGTGACTGTCAAACCCCAGCCCTTCAACCTCTAACAGAGGAACAGGTCAAGGGAGGTGAGAAGGTCCCCTGAAAGGTCAAGGCTGTGTCTGGGAATTTCTGTGGCTATTTGTATAGTTCAGCACTCATTGAGAAACCCGTCCCAAAGTAGGTCAGGCTGGAAAGGAATCAGGAGCCAGAGGGACCTCACCATCCTGGACAGGAAGTGTGCTGCCTTTTAGAGACAAAAGTGCCACTTCTGAGCTGAAGACGACCATCTCCCATTACTTGGGCTGTTGCCAAGCAATGGGATCCATTTGAATGGAACTGTTACAGCCAAATAACCCCGCCCCCCATCTCTGCATGAAGGCTTAAGCTGAAAGTTTCCTAAAGCCCTATCTCAACGTCAAGGTTGTTCATTCATCCATTCATTCATTCAGCAAACATTCATTACATGAAGCCATTATCTAATGAAAGCACCGTGCTTAACACACCTGCAATTCAGACTCACGCATCCATGTACCAAAGACAACTCAAACTTAACGTGCCCCATGCAGTTCACCATCCCCTTCCCCTACTCTTCCCAGCTGGCCCATCCTCGTGCATTCTGTAACTCAGAGCTACCTGCTCCAGGAAGAAATCAGGGTAAATTTGCAAAACTAAGGTGAAAATGTTGCTAGGGAGACAAAAAAGCAACCTTGCCTGTCTTTGAGCAGCAGGGTAGATGGTGGTGCCGTTCGTTGAGACAGGGAATACAGAAGATGCAGGCATTGGGTGGGGAGGGAGAAATCTGCTTGTGAATGTGCTGCCTTGGAGACAGTTGCCTATAGGACTTCCAACCAGCCTGGGCCTCAGGGAAAAAGTTGGGGCTGGAGATAGAGATTTGTAGTTGAAGCTGTGAGCTTGGGTAAAGTTGTGGCAGGCCAATATGTAAATTGATAAGAGGCTAGGATAAAATTAGAGTTCTGGAGTATTCAACTATTTAAGAGACAGGCTGAGGACGAGAAGCATGGAGAGACAGCGAGAGGAGGCAAAATGATAGGAGAGGAACATTATAGCCTTAAAAACGAAGGAAACTCGTTCACAGGCTGGGACTTGGGTAACCACAGTTGAACTTTGAGAACATTATGCTAAGTGAAATAAGCCAGTCACAAGAAGACAAATACTGTGTCATTCCACTTATATGAGGTACCTGGAATCATCCAATTCATAGAGACAGAGAGGCGAGGGGTGGTTGCCAGGGGCAGGGAGGAGGGGGAAGCAGAGAGCTGTGGTTTGATGGGTACAGAGTTCAGCTGGGGAAGATGAATCAAGCACTGGAGATCAGCCGCGTGGCAGTATGAGTGTGCTCAACGCCACTGAACCGTACCCTTAAAATCGTTAAGATGCTAAATCATATGCCTGTTTTACCACAATTAAATATTTCTTCGTAGTAGGAAACAACAGGAGGTATTCATGTCATAAAGCCAAGTGCGTAGAGCAAACTTAGGAGACAGTGATTCTCTGTGTCCAGTACACAGACACCCAGGAGCATAAAGGGACCATTGAGATTGGCTCTGACTAAAACTAGACTCCAGCGTCTCAAGACATTGGGTTGTGTTTGGAAGGGCAGGTAGTCTGGGAGTTGACTCGTGGAATGAAGGACCCTTGAATTAGCTTTCTTCATCCTGACTTAGCATTATGGGATGGATCTAGATTCTAGACATTTCGTTCCAAGGAGCAGCATCGCTGGAGCTGGTGCTTGCGGGACTGTGACGTGGCAGAGATGGCTGCATCGGTCCTCTGTGTCTCCTGGGTTCCCAGGACTGGGCTCAGGGGCTTCCTCTGACTCAATTCCTCCAACACTCTCTCTCCGCTCCTTCCATACACTTTGTCGCCTACAGGGCCTCCTGCAGGTGACAAATACCAGAATGCTCAAGGGAGCTTTGCAGACATTTCAGAGGGCCCCCCAGGCTGGTCACAGGCCTACTTGCTATAAGAACATGCCTTTCAGACATCACCCCCACAGCCCTCGCGGCCCCCCAGAGCTGACAGGAAACTATCGTGTTCTACAAGGTGGTAAGAATATGGCCCTGAAGAAAGACCCTGGTCCGCATCCTCCTCCCTGAGGCCCGTTCAGGGAAGCAGTGGGTGCTGCAAACGTGTTCCCAGAACGGAGTCTGTGGGAAAGAAGGATAAGGGCCAGACCCCCCCCCCCCCCCCGGCTGGTAAACCCGCTATCAGAGTCATACAACACACAGACCAGTAAGTTGAGTCCTTTCCACCGGTGAGTGTATGTGATTCCCGGCAGGTGACTACATGTGTGCCTTCGCTCCTTGACATTCTTTCAGCCTGAGATGCTGCTCCCTTTGCTCTTCCTAGGGTTCACTCCCTCGACACAGCCAAAAACTGAGGTCTGTTATTCAATTCTGTTACACTTGAATTTTTCGCCATGGCACTGGTCACCATCTGAAACTTTATTATATTCATTTGCTTATTGCTTTTCTACTCCACTAGAAGACATCATGAAGGGATGGGTTTTGTCTCCACGTTCACTGCTGCATTTCCAGGACCTAGAATAAATAATGCCTGGCACATAAGTGCTCAATAAGTATTTGTTGTATGAATGAATGATTGTGTATGTGTGAGAGAGAGAGACAGAGACAGCTTGCATGGGTGTGAGTATGTGAATGAGCGAGGCTGGGAGGGAGTGCACTTGTGTGAGCATCTGTGAGTGGAATCACGTGTGTGTCCATGTACATGCATGCACACACATGCAATGTACTGGGCACCTGGCCTCTGTGCCGTTTGCAGGCATAGCCGCCATTAATGAGAGCTGCCCACATACCTTCCAGTGGCGACCCTGCTTGTGCCTTTGCTTTCTCAGGAGGGAACACACCTGCTCCTGCTGAATCCATGGTCAGTCCTGTTTGGATTAACAAGGAGAGGAGGCACTCACTGTTCCTGGACCAGGTGGATCCTGAGGCGGCCGGGATGTGGGAGGAGGTGGACAGAGGCTACCCGCAGGTCCTCGGGGCTCTGTGGCGCACACACCTACAGATGCACTGCTCGGTCCAAGCCTTCCACCAGGAGACCAGTCATCACATAAAACACAAGGGTGAGTTCACGGGGTCTGAGCAAAGGCTGCCTCAGCAAAGGGACCCAGGCTTGCTTGAAAATGAGCAGGTGACTCAGCAAGAGACCACAATGCCAGAGGCAGCCCCCCTGCACCAGTGTCAGGTGGGCAAAACCCAAATGCAGGCAGTGGCACCTGGCTTAAACAACGGCATTCGGGGCCCTTCCTCCATAAAGAACCCACACAGGTCTGGAAAAGCAGCTCACTATCCATTTCCCCAGAGGAAAACTCCCAGGATCTCCCAAGCTGCCCGCAACCTGGGCTTATATGGCCCAGCCTGAAGCTTTCCCCGCAGCCAGATGTCACGACTTTGAAGCCATCCGAGGTCTCATTAAAGAATCCACGAGGCAGAGCTACAATGAGGGCCTCCAGCTGTGCGCAAAACTGGACTAACTCCAGGGTAGGGACTGTGGGAAATGAACTGCGTGGTGGGCACAGGGGCTTGTCCTTCGGCAGAAGAGAGGCTGCCCAGACCCAACTGCTCACCCAGCTGAGGACGAAGGAGTGCTGTCTGACCAACGCAGCCCCGTTCTGCTTAAACGAGACATTGCCATGGAGCCCCAGATGGATGCCTAGTAGGATGCTCAGTCCCTAGCACCGGGAATGCCTTGGCATTACCCTGAAGTGTGGACGAATGTGGACGATCTTGTTTCCACTGCCTTCTGGTGATTTCTCACATGTTCTGGAGAAGCTGAGCTCTGAGAATTGCCTTTTTCTGGTTGCTCTGCCTGGAGGCCAGCTCAGTTAGAAGTCACTACATTCACTGGTAGTGACCACACCGCTTCAGCTTGAGCTTCCCATGGTATGGTCATCACCCAGGGGAAAAAGGGGCAGAACAATGCCACCTACCACTTCGGGTGTTTAAGGGGCCTTTAGGAAGGGTTGGTCACCTGTCACCTCTCACTGAGACGGCACACCCCAGTGTCACAATTATTTCCCCCTGTCCTTCCTCCTGCCCTTCCTCTCCCTTCCTTCTTTCCTTCTTTCTACTTTTCTGTTTGTCTGTCATCTCTTCCTCTTTCCCTCCCTCCCTCTCCCCTCTCTCTAAATTAAGTTTTTATTAACACTGCCCATCATTCAAGACCTATAGTCATAGGAGTCTGAGCAGAAGGAGCCAAAGAAAAGCTCCTGCTTAGAAAATACGTGTTTCCCTCACACTGTTCCCTTTGCTGCCACATTTGGATCGCTCGGTTCCCTCCTGGGATATTTTAAACCTAGGAGATAGTGAAGCAGGTGTTACTTGGGTGAGATGGGGAATAAAGTATGTCTTTCCTGGTTAATATTTAACTTTAGTAATGATATTTAAACACGTCTGAGGTGCCCTTTCCTCATATCGATTCTCTCTCTGTAAAGTTTCTCCCGCATCTTTACCCCTCTACGGCAGAGCCTTGCCTATCCACATCCGGAGTTGTTAAGTAGGATTGTCATCACCTGTCAAAAACACATGTGTGCTTGCTCCTTGGACCACCCAGAAACTCACTCCAATTTGGGTATTCATTGTGATTCCTTTTGTGAATAATTAATAAGAGCCAGTTATTAATTTTTTGTAGTCTAATGAAAACCAAGAATATATTCTGAAAAAAATCAAACAAACTGTGTCTTTTGATTTTATTTTAAAAAGGATTCCCACTCCCTGGCCAGGTGGCTCAGTTGGTTGGAACGTCGTCTTATATACCAAAAGGTTGATGGTTTGATCCCTGGTCAGGGTACATACGGGAGGCAACCAATCGGTTTCTCTTACATTGACCTCTCTCTCTCTCTCTCTCTCTCTCTCTCTCAAATCAATAAACATATACTCAAATGAGGATTTAAAAAAATTAAGAAAAAAAGATTCCCACAACTAACCCCCCTTTCTGTAGTGTATCAATCAGATAGGGTGTGTTTTGCTGCAGTAACAAACAACCCCCACATCTCACAACAGAAGCTTCTTTTTTTGTCCCACTCATCAAAAGCCTGCTATGGACTTGGGCAAACTCCCAGGGCAGCTTTCCTGAATTTATTACCAGCAATTCAAGCTGCTTCAGTGTTTTGGTACCACCATATCAACACTGGTTTCCCTAATCACTGTAGCAGGAGAAGAAATTATGCATCAATAGTCATGTATTGGCTCATCAATTTCTCTCACATTTCACTGTCCAAAGCAAGTCACACGTTCTTATCTCCACTTGAAGGGTATGAGAAAGTGTGATCATCTCATGAACCTAGAAGGAGAGAAGACATGGAAACACGGGTGAGTAGCACTAACGGCTAACACAGGTACACAAGAACCAGGTGATGGCACAATACTAAATTTTATTCTAAATACAAAAAGTAACCAGTAAGGGATTTACGTGTGAGACTAAAATAATTTGATTTGCAGCTTAACCAGGTTACTCTGGTTCTATGGAGAATGAGTTGAGGGTCACGTTAAGAGGCGATGTCGGGGGGAAAGGGCCATGGCAGAGCGAGTGGGAAAGATGCCGTTAGCTCAAGTGAGAGTGGAAGCAGAGAGGTGGAGAAAAAGTGTATTCATTTGATACGCACTTTGGAGATAGAATCAATAGGATTTCCAGAAGGAACATTAAGTTCAGTTTGAAGGACACTGCGTTTGAGATACTCATGAGACACACAAATGAAGGTATCAAATAGGCAGGTGGATAAATGGAACTAGAGTCCTGGGCTGGACATGAATTTAATTAAGTGTCACGAGTATGTAGAGATCCTCAAAAGAATGAGAAAAGATGAGCTCACCTATGCAGAGTGTGGAGACAGCATCCAGAGCGAGTCCCGAAAACTCCCAATTTCCTTGGTTGAAGATCTCTGAGCATTTTTCCAATTCTTACTTAGAGGAGGTGGAGTAGATAGAGGAGGAGGCCCCAAAGGACACTGAAGAGGAGTGACCAGGGGGAAGAAGAGCCAGGGGATGTGACGTCACAGACCCCAAGGGCAAGACGTTGCACAGTTCCTCCCCTCATTGCAAGACATCCACAGATCCCCGTTTTCTAGAGTCCACATTCTCCACTCTGGAGTCGCCTTTCCTAGACTATGGTTTGAAGAGGCCAGAGTCTGAAAGGAAATGCCAGAGGTGGGGAAAACATTCCTGCCAAGGGCAGGCCAGGCCATGGTTAGCAAGTTCAGGTCCTAGCTGCCGAGAATGCCTTTGCCCCAGAGGCCTACCTTTCCCCAGGACTGGGTTACCCCCAGCCTGGGGTGGGCTGCGGATAGAAAGTTCCCTCTGGCGGAAGTTGAAGAGAGATAAGGCGAGGAAAGGCTGGTTTGCAGTCCTTCCACTCCTTTCCCTCAAGGCTGCTTCTGCCAGGCATGAGACCTGAACCATTTCTCTAGGTTGCAATCACACACACTTTTACTAACACTTGGGTTGTAAAACTTGTTGGAGCCAAGGGCTCAGATTACATCTGGGTTGTCACTCTACCCAAGACCCTGATTTTCTCTCCATGCTGCTCAGGACCGGAGCTAATTTTCTCTTCCCACACTCTCCGCAGTGCTAGCAGAAGATTATCCTAAAGTAAAGAACAACCAGTTCACATCATAAATCCTGCATCAGGCAGGTTACATCCATTGGAGTCGCCCAAGTCAGAGCCCACCAACCCTCGCCACCCCTGCATCCTGCCTGCCCACAGTGAGGACGCCCCCACATGGCTGCCAGGAGATTTGCTTCAATCTTCCTGAGCTTAGAAGCCGGTGCATCTGGGCTTGTCTCAGCACTGTCTTTGGTAGACAAGACCTTGGCTGAATCATTTAACTCACAGAGTCACAGATTTCCCAGTTATACAATGAGGCGATAATACCCCCTGTGGGTTGAGGATGGGGACAGGAGGGTCCTTCTCATTAGCCATCAGTTCTGCCCCATCCAGACAAGGGGTCAGGCTCTCTTCACACCAGCTCAGCCTGATGCCCTAACTTGTCAGTCACCCCCCATCATGAAAGTGCTTTCATATCCGTTCTTAAGACTTGCAAGTATGCGAATTTGGAAGTCTATCTCCTATTCACGTCAGAGCCCAACAACTCGTCTCCCCATTTCCACCCAGGACAGCCTGATTTATACCTTTAAGACTAGAGGGAGGGACGTGGTCTTCTTGCTCAGCACCCCTCCCCCTTCTGGGCCCACAGCTTTCTGGCACTGGGTAAAAGGACACAGAGAGGCCACAGAGGGCTCTTTATGTGACTGGCTGCGGTGTACTTTGATCTCCTTTCCCTGGGCTGTTTAACTGACCTCCCTCAGGTCTGCAGGCTTGGTGCGGTCACATGGTGGCCCCCACAGGCTCCCGAGGAGGAGGGATGGATGCCCCTAGCACTGGGGGTGCCCTGTGAGAATGGTTATGCCTGCTCCAGCTGCAAACCCAGCCCCCCATTGCCTCAGAGGTCTGCCTCTCTTTGCTAATTACCCCAGTTTCATCTACCCACAGCTGGCCCCAAAATTCAGATCAGTTTACACTCAAATAAACAATTACACGTCTTATCATGCCTCAGTTTACCCTTTAATGCTACTATGTTAAACCACCTTCTTCTCAATCCTTCCTTCCCCTCACTGATTTCTACATCAGCACAGCTGGGAAAACCCTTTCAAATGCAGGATGGGGCAAAAGTAGTGTACAGTTTGTATGAAAAATAATACAATAATCAATAATAATAATACAAGAATAAACTCTGTGTTTCACGTCCTCACACCCGTAAACCTGTTTTTGCCCCACCCTGTGTTTTTGAAAGGAAACCACCGGTGGTGAAATCGGTGCTTCTATCTGGAGGCCAGAGAGAACCATGGCTTTTTCTAAATACTCGTGAACAAAGCAGGCTGTGGAATAAACCTGACACGCTGAGGGGCATAAAGCAGGCCTGACAAGCTCAGTGACCGAGAGTGACCACACAGGATGGTCTGGGCATACATTCCTAACTGGGGAGGTCATGCGGGGGGTCTCATCCCAGGCCTGGTGCTTCCATAGCGAAGGTCAGTCTTCACCTTCAGTGAGCCCTGTCCGAGATGCCTGTGCATCTAGGACACCACACCTTTGAAACGTCAGAGCCATTTTCTTCCAGGCCCCTCAAAGGCACAACCCCCAGCCGCGGAGCCCGAGACCACAGAAGCCCTCATTGTTATCTTGTCCCTCACATACCCTCTCTGTCTGAAAGTAGAGGATAATTATTAACTATCCTCTCCCCACCAACGTAAAGGAAGTGTGTGTCTCTGTTTTACTTCTTATCCAGCCCTAGAGATGAACCTGCTCTGCTTTCTTCCACTGCCAGAGGACTTCTTGTGCCTTCCGTGCGCCTCCTCCTTTGATTCTAACGTACAAAACAAGCTGCAAAGCTGCCATTTTCCAGAGCGTTTTCTTAGTCCCTTGAGATGTTGCTTCTGGGCGTGTCCTCGAACTTTTGGCTCAGATAAACTCTTACAAAACTTTTCTATAGTTTGGACATGCTCCCTAAAACCAGAACCTTTCCCGGCTTTGAAGCAACGATTGTCCCCGCTTTGCACAAACATTCTCTTAGGTCACTTCCTTGTGGTTGACAAAGACCCAATTCACCTGCTTCCAACAATTTCCATCAGCACCTCACTTTCTGAACGTCCTTCCCTGCTGTGATCATGTTTCTCCCACAGATAATAAACAATAGGCTTCCTAGGAACGACGTGCAAAGCCCTGAACTTTTCATTTTAGTTTTGTTTCTTGGGTTGGTGACAATTACATTGCTTTCTCCTCCATTTCCACCCAGGAAAACAATACACCCACTGTGTATTATTCATCCTTTTATCTCTGCTTTGTCTGTTTGTTGATAAATCCACAACCTGGCTCTGTTTGAATCCCCTCCACAAATTCCCCAAATCCAGGAGCATAATCAAGACTTGGCATCATGCTGAGCCTTCAGCCCTGGCTGAGAAACAGGGGGAGGAGGAGAACGAAAAACTGGTGGCGGCACAGACTGCATCTTCTGCCACCTGAACTCTGCGTGTTCCTAAAGGCACCCTGAGCCGGCCCTCAAGGTCACTATCAGGCCCAGACCCAGGTTAGAAAGTACGCTCCCAATGCAGGTGCCGCGCCCCTTCACAAGCAACGCAGGTGCTCTCGAGGTTGGAGGGGCCTGGGAGAGCCTGTCCCTGCCCCTGCCAACTCAGATTCCACTTGCTCGATTCTCCCTCAACACCTGAGCCTTGCTGTCCTTTCAAGGAGACTCAAAACTAGTGCATGCTGGGTGAAACCCTGGGGACGTTACAGGAGCCCCTCTTTGCCCCTTAGCCTTAGGATTACACCAAGGTTGGCCCGTCCTCTAAGGCAGGCTTTGCCACCTGGGCTGCCCAGGAGAACCATCAGGAAGCTTGGAGAGTATTCAGTTAAGTTACAGTCTCTGGAGTAGGGTCCCTGCATTGATATTCTATTTTTTTAAATTTAATCAAGGCATAAAATATGTAAAGTGTGGGAAGTGCACTAATCTTGCATATAGCTCAAAATTTATTTTCAGGTATACAGAATACTTATTTTCACAGAGATACTCACACACTTGTGTGATTAGACAAGATAGACATTTCCAGCATTCTAGCAAGTTGCCTTTGGCCTCTTCCCAGCAATCAACCACAATTTACTTTTCCATTGTCCTGGTCCCGTTTTTTGGTCATTGTGAATAAAGAATGAAGCTAGTATCATTCTTTTGCATGTCCTGCAGGGGGCGTTTGTTTCTGTCTCTTTATTACATTCTCTTTTCTTTTTTTTTTAACAGATGCCTGTCTAGATGGGCTGGGCTTGAGCACGGGCACTTTCTATTTTATTTATCTTTTATTGATTTTAGAGAGAGAGAGAAGTGAGAGAAAGAGAGACACTGATTTATCGTCCCACCCGTCCATGCCTTCATTGGCTGTTTCTTATGTGTGCCCGGACTGGGGATCAAACCTGCAACTCTAACAAACCGGGATGACACTGTAACCTGCAGGGTGAGCACCGGCACTTTGAGAAAGCTCTGCCTGGTGATGCCGAGGCCCAGTCAGCATTCAGGCCCACTTAGGCCCACATGGATTGCAAACAGGACGCACAAGATTGCTTAAGGGACAGGCTCCTCTGTGAGGCCAAGCACACCACTCGTCAGAATCTTTATGTCCCCTCTCCTTTGGGTCCCACTCCTATTCTCCTTGACTTTCCAAGGAGGGGGAGCCGCCGTGGGGGACGGTCCTGTGTGGGAGGCTGCCCCATGCCTATTTGATCGCACCAGCTCTGTGGGTGGAAAGATAAGGAAGCAAGTCCCCAGGGCCCTCTAAAAAAGAAAGTTGACCAGAAGGACCATGGCATCTCCTACCAACAGCAGGCCGCCTGTGTCGTCTACGTGGGGAGAGGAACAGTGGAGGGAAGACTTTGAACTTCCTCCCTAGGGCCAATCATAGAGGGAACCAGAAGCATCTTAGTCACTACTTGTGGGAGGGATCCTTCAGGATTCCTCTTGACATGAACTAGAAGCCACACACAGATGAGGGGGCACCCAGTGATTACAGCAAGGAACACTTTAGGTCAAGACCTGAAATGGTTTGGGGAAGAAGCTTCTGAAAATCTTCTCTTTGTTTTTGGCCAGAGGTGGAGGGCGGGGGGCAAATAATTTTTTTCAGATGCTGAAAATTTCAGATCGAGGCTGCCAAAGGTATCCCAGTCAGTCTCCTATAGTCCAGCTCAGTTGTTCTCCAAGTGGGTTCTGTGGACCAGGACCAGCAACATCAGCATCACCTAGGAACAGGCCAGCAGTGCAAATTCCCTGACCCCACCCAGACCTACCAACTCAGAAACTGAGAGTGAGGTCCTGCAACCCGTTTTAGCAAGTCCTCCAGGAGATTGTGGGGTAGGCCCCCCGATCATGACATAGGCTGTCCCCACCTCCATGTGTGATCAGTGTGGATGGGTCACATTTGGTAGATTCCCTCTTACAGATCTTTTTTTCAAGCAAAAATTATCCCCATTAGTGTCCCAAGCACTTGCATGGAGATATGGAGAATTGCTCACTAATTGGGAAGAGGGAAGAGGCGGTGCCATTTTAACGTTTGCTCAATAACTTTCAACTCCATGTTTCTATCCTTGTTTAAAGAATGGCAGTCCTGCCTGGCTGGTGTGGCTCACTGGACTGAGTGCTGGCCTGCAAACTGAAGGGTTGCGGGTTCAATTCCCAGTCAGGACATCAGAGCACATGCCTGGGTTGCCAGCCAGGTTCCCAGTAGGGAGCATGCAAGAGGCAACCAATCAATGTATCTCTTGTACATCATTGCTCTCAGTCTCTTTCTCCTTCTCTTCCCCTCTCTCTAAAAGTAAATAAATAAAATCTTTAAAAAATATTTTAAAAAGAAGAATGACAGTCTTGTTAGCCTCTCCTGAAGAGGAAAAGGAAAAGTTGCCCCCTGCAAGTCCCCACAGCAGGGTACAGAGCGCTGCCTCCCCCAGCTTTGTTACAGTAGCCCCCAGCGGATGGCTGGTGCGGAGCGCAGGCTGATGCAATGAGGTTAGGAAGTAGAGTCTACACACAGAGAGAAAACCTTTTTCCAGGTACTGACCATTGGCTGCCTGCCAGACTCAGCCTTGGGACAGAGGGGACGGACACGTAGGCAAGTCACACACTTTGTTCTTAAGGAAGGGAAATAAAATTCAATCACACTGAACAGACATGACTCATGGGCTATGACCATAAATGACTTCATTTTTGCCTTCCATGGGTGATATTCATGGCTGGGCCTGTCACTTTGCTAACCCCTTATAGGAACAAAAAGCGCTCCTGGCCACTCTGAGTCACAAAACAATTTCAGAACTTCATCTTTCTTTCTCTGCAGCTCCAGGCTAGATGTCCACAGTGCGAGGGGCGTGAGGCTTGGGTAGCTGCCCTCCCTCCCATGTGGGGCTTCCAGCTCCTGTCCCGAATGACTTAGTGAGGCTTCTGTCCTCTCCAGGGTTGGGGATATGTAATGGCTGGGACGGAGGGAGGTGAGGTAAGACCTTCTTTGATTAATACTGTCATGAGATGGGCAGGGAAGGAATTCAACACCAACAACTTTTCTTTCCTGGCTTTGGAGACTCACCTCACCGTTGGGCTCTTCCCGACCTGGGAGCACAGCCCGCCTTACCTGAGTGCTTCTCCCCGCCTTCAGCTTCCCGGACCACAGGCAAACCTCTAGCTCCTTGGTGGTCCTCGTATCTGGGATCTAAGAAAACCTCACACCACTCTCTTAAATGAGATGCCCATCTCTGCTCCCTGGGAAACCCACAGCATGCTTTGCACCCACAAATTCTGGAGGGAGGCTACACCCACATAGCCACATCTCTTTGCTATGTTGTCAGGAAGTGGCAGCTACCACCTGCAGCCCTTTGGTATGTCACATACCGATTTGCGTGTTCCGTGATCTCCATAGCACTCTGCTTGAGGGTCCCCTGTAACCTCTTGCTCTCAGCCTCAAAAAGAGGCTGGCACCCCCTTTCTGTGGGGAGGGACTGAGCTCACTGAGTATTCTCTCCAAAAACCCTCCTTAATTGCTAACTCCTGATGTGCATGGAGTCAAAGGTTATTTAGGAAGTTAAACAGAATTATCATTTGACCCCACAACTCCACTTCTAGCTGTATACCCCCCAAAATTAGATGGGGACTCAAGGCCATGTACACATATGCTCACAGCCGCGTTATCATTCCCTTTATAATAAGCCTTTACCTTTCCAAGTCTCCGGACTGAGGGGTACGGACCAAGCTGATGGTTTAGGTGACTTAAGTGTGTGAAGACGCATCGAGAACATGTGTGTTAATTACACATTAATGACCTTAACTGTTCTACTGCCGAAGGCACTCACAGATTCCAACAGTACACTCGCCAGACTTGCACAGGCAGAATGCAATACAGCAACCACAGAGGAGAGGCAGGCGCAAGCTTCATCGTTTCTTTTTCAATCACAGTTTAATTTCAATATTACTTATGCATTGGTTTCAGGTGTACAGCAAAGTGGTTAGACAATCACAGACTTTACAAAATGTCCCCGATACTTCCAGTACCCACCTGGCACCGTACATAGTTACCCCCTATTATTGCCTCTATCCCCTATGCTGCACTGTGCATCCCCATGACTGTGTTGTACCTGCCAATCTGTTCTTCTCAGTCCCTCACCCCTTCCACCCTGCCCCCAACCCCCTGCCCTCTGACAACCAACCACAAGTCTGCTCTCTGTGTCTGAGTCTGTTTCAATTTTGTTTGCTTTGTTCTTTAGATTCCACGTGTGAGTCTCTGACCGACTTATTCCACTGAGCGTAATACCCTCTAGGTCCATCTATGCTGTTGCCAATGGTAAGACTTCATTATTTTTTTAAGGCACAGGCTTCTCTAAGTCACACCGGTCTTTCACTGCCACCAGTATACATGCAAGTCGCCTGAGCACCAGAAGCCCAGTGTCTCCTTGTCCTGGGGGTCTCTACTATTGCTCCTCTAGGCAGGTTCCAGCTACCTGGCCAGCCTTCAGTGTCACTGTCCCTCCAGCCTCCTCTAAGACCAGATGCAGTTCATACACTCAGTGATTATGACTAAGCATCTCCGGCAGGCTGGTACTTCCCTCCCGAAACAACTCATAAACTTGTGATTGAAGAACATCGTTTATCTTTAGCTAATGCATCGTACAATGTTAGCAAAGGGTCGCTGCCATGCTCTGGCAGCTCTGCAGATAAGCATGGGGTGATTGAATTCGATGGAGACTAACCCAGACTAAACAACATAGCAAATGTATTCGCCAGCCCCCAGAACCTTCCTCAGGTCCATCTGTATGGCTTACGGCTCAGAGTTAGAGAAACTTGCCCAAGTCCAAGCAGCTGCATGACCCTGAGTGGCTCCAAAAAGCCCTCAGCTGCACAGGAGTGAGACACAGCTGACATGACTGAGGGGCATGTGAACAATCAACTTAATTGCATCTGTTAGCGATAGTCCTGTGACGTCACCATCCAGGCTAAGCCCCCCATGAGTCCTTGCTGAGCATGCCGGCACTGCTCCCATGTTATCCAGGATTTGTGCGATGTGGGGGTTTGAGTGACCTTTGTGTTGCCCAAGGAGGCATGCGTTACCCTTTGTGTTAGGATACAGTCGGTATCCTGATCAGTCTAGAGAGCTTTCCAGGACCAGTGGGCAGTTCATTGTCCCTCTCATCTGTCCTGCTAACTGCTCTTCTTCCCATAGTTTGTGTCGTTATAACTATAGGGAGGGATAAACTTGATGTGGACTGTGTAATGAGGGAGAATGTGCAACCTCAATGAAGGTTTTCTTTTCTCTAAATTGATTTGAGAGAGAGAAACATTGGTTTGTCGTTCTACTTATTTATGCCTTCATTGGTTGATTCTTGTATGTGTCCTGACCGGGGCTCAAACCTGCAACCTTGGCATTTTGGGATGACACTCTACCTAACCGACTGAGCTATCCATGGGCTCAGTGAAGGTTTAATAGCTTATTGCTTTGAGCTCTGAGTTGTCCCCTTGCCAGCATTCATGATAGCAGTGGAAATGCTAGAATTACTGTTGCCTAATCTCTACAAGCCAGTCTGCTGTCTCCTTTCACCAATTCAGGGAAGTCACAGATACTGAAGACCCGGGGGAAAGGCACACCTGTTATTCCAGGAAATAGAATCTCTTTACTGCATCTCACCATTTCCTAAGGTTGGACCACGCCCACGGCAACAGGTCCTGGGGATGGTGAAGGAAGAGGGTGGGAAAAGTTTGAGCTATGTAGCACTGTTTAAAACAAGTCCGCCCTCCAGCTGCGCGTGCTCTCCATGGACTGCCACGTGCGAGTTAAACTTCTATCTTCTTTCAGCCACTGAATGAAGCACTGGGTCTCTTTGTTGACAGCCCAGCTTTAAACCAGACTTAGACCTGGGGTGACTCTGTAATATGTGTGCATGTGTGTACGTACCTGTGAACAGTAGGGGCCAAAGAAAACAGGTTGGAGAGCTGGGGATGCTTTCGATGAGACTCTAGAACATTTGCATAACCCAGTAGGCACGTGTGGTAACTTAGTCCACAGGCCTGTGTGCTCAGGGAAGCTGCTGGAAAGAGCCAGAATTTTAGTGGGTGTTGGCTCTTAGTGACAGTGGCTGCTTCTAGCAGAGACTGTGGGTGTCCCACTCCTACTCACATCCCCACGTCTTAGCCACGTCAGCACACAAGCCTGACGTGGATCCCGGCCTGCAGCATCCTGGGTTGTGGCTGCAATATACAAATACACACGGTCTACAGAAATCCTGTGGAGGAAAAGGGATGGCATGGCCACTCTCTAAGTGAGAGAGGGTGAGAGGGCTAGAGAGAGCCCAAGAGAGAGAGAGCTGACCCCCGCCTGGACAGGCTTTTATTGCTTTTCTGGGCACATTACATGGAGGATGGTCCTTATTTACTATGCACAGGTTCACCACAGGTGATTACCTTTTACGGACAACAAAGGACAGAATACTGCTAATTACTTCAAAGAGAAGGATGTTACAGCTCAAAGGGGAAACTGGTCACACTCCATACTTGGGAGGTTTAGCACAGACTTTAGGAAGTTAAAGATACTCAGTAAACATTTGCTGCCTCAATTCAGGGTGAGGGAGTTTTAGCAAGAGCAAGTCTCATAGCAGTCCAGGTATAATGCAGGTCTGATTTCCCACGGGAGAACCTGTCCGTGGGCGTGGGTCCTGCCAGCCAACCTCGTTCCCCACTGGCTTTTCCGAGTGGGGGCTGGGCCACATTTCCCATGCGTGGAACGGTTCCCCATACAAGCCCAGTTTCCAACGGTCAGTGGTATCACCTCCCTGTTGGAGCTGGTCTGTGTGGGAGATAGGCTTCCCTGCCTGAGAGAGAACGGAGCTGGTCATTCATTTGCTGTTGAGTCAAGTCAATGAGAAGGAAAGTTCGAGGGGTAAGAGCACAGGCTTTGGCACAACCCCCTGGGTTTGAATGCTCCTTTTGCCACTGGTCACGTCACCTGAAGCAAGTTATTCAAACTGAGTGTGTTTCTTCATTTATAAAACCTGGATGACACTAATGGTATATACTGCAAAGGAGCATTGTAGGAATCAAATGGAATAATCTGTGTAAAGCTCTCAACACCCTGCCTGGTAGGTACGGAGCTAGTGGGGCTTTATTGGTAGCATGCAGATGTCTGCTGCCATCTAGTGGCAGCAGGCCACATTCCATTGAAATGTTAAGTATAAGGAGGATTGCAGGAGCGGTGGTTTTGTTTTGGTTCTTTTTTAAGATTTTTTTTTATTTATTTTGAGAGAGAGGGGAAAGGAAGGAGAAAGAGAAAAACATCAATGCAAGAGAAAAACATCAATGCACAGTTGAGGACCTGACCCACACTGACACCCTGCCTGGGAATCAAACCTGCAACCCTTTGGTGTGCAGGCCAGCACTCAATCCACTGAGCCACACCAGGCAGAGTCTGGAGTACAGTCTTGAGTGAAGGGTGGAAACGCTCCCCAGGCCCCAGGGACCACTGCCACCTCCTGGTCGCATTTCATACTTGCAGGCAAAGGTGACCATCTTGAGTCAACCCAAAACATTGAAAATAGTGAGAGTTACTCCCCACACCTTCCCGTTATCAATAAGGTGCTTCTGTAGCCTGCATGTTCACCTTGGGAAATTCCTTCCCAAACATCTCCTTGAAGCTCCTAGCACCTTTGTACCTTCCACTGATGGGTTCTGAATCTTTCTGGCTTGTATTAAACCCTCTCATCACTTAGATCTCTCTGGCCCAGAAAACCACCACATTACGGGGCCTACAGTGAGAGGAAAACTTAAAAGCATGCTAAGACAGTAACGGTTATCCTTGGCTGGCTCTAGTTAATGGGCAGGTGTGAAAACATTGCCTGACCTTGGAGCAGTTCTGTCCCCACATCCCCAGGAAGCTTCCCCAATTCCAGGTGAAACTATCTTTAAAAACCCCCTTTTCCTTTGCCTTTACTTGCAGAGAGCTGGACACATACTAAGCACTTGGTAAGCATTTGCCGACTGAATACAGGGCTTTAAAGAAAGTGAACTCTGAGCGCATTTGTACCTACTACTCACCAAGCACTTTCCACACGGCTTATTTAATCTTCATGCAACTCCATAAGTCAGAAATCCGACGCAGAGCAAGCAACTGGTCAACGGGCCGACTCAACAATGATGGGCCCCAACTCTGGGTTCCCTGCCTGATCCCCAAGCTGAGCACTTGTCAGGGAAATGACAACGACACTGGAGGTCGGAGTTGCTATAGATACTGGGAAACTGTCAGCAACACAGGCCCTCCTGTTCCCAGCATCCTTTCTGCCCTAACCCTGGCAGCGGGGCGGGCACACGACCTGGGCTGGTTTTTCGGTATCTAGGACCAATCACGGTCCAACCATCAGAATACTGAGCCCTTGATTGCTACCTGTGAGACTGGTTCGTAAGAGCCACTCTAGGCAGATGAAGGCTCTTATTAGTGGGGGCTTTAGTCCTACAACTCCGGCCATCCTGTGTGTCTTCGGATCGCAGTAGTTTTGTTCTCCGCCAAGGATTTAAATATTCAGGAATTCTGTGAACCGGTTGTGCAACTCTTGCTAGCTTGAAATCAGCCATTATAGGACTATTTATACGACGAAAACAGGCAAACAGTTATCAGCACAAATGGAAAGAATGGTCACAGCTTCCTATAGCAGGAATCACCCTGTGGCATTTGGGGCCTTTGTTCATTTGAGCTCCTCTTCTGTGCACACCTGTTACAGGCTAGCGCATGACCGTGGCACTCCCCTGTGGCTTGTTGATCCCTCAGCTAACCCAGCAGCTTTACAGCCGGGCCTGTGCCCAGAGACACAGAGGCTCCCTGGCGGGAGGAGAGCTGAGAGTATCACCGGCTCCACCACCACCAACAGGGCTCTGTCCCCTGGGTCACAACCCTGGCTCCACGTTAGAAGCACCTGGGGAGCTGCTAAAACATACCCATGTCCACATCCATGCCTGCCCCATTTAGAGAGTAAGTCAGCGTATCTAGGGATGAGGCCCAAGTGCAGATATCTTTTAAAAACCACGCCGGTGATCTGTGGGGTTTCAAACCACAGCACTAGACAGCGATGCTCGGTGCCCCTGGGATGCTCTGAATACATAACAATGCCAGGGTTCCAACCCAGACCAATAGAAGCCAAATGCCAAAGCTCTCCAGGTGATTCAGATGGAGTCAGAATCGAGAAATGCTGCTCTGCACCAAATGAGAACCATTAGATTGGCCAAAAAGTTTGTATGGTTTTTCCCATAAGATAAAAGACACACATTTCATGTTCACCAATAACTTTATTGATTTGGATATTTTGAGTATGTCAGCTATCTCCCGCTATTGGCTTCTAGTGGGGAGAGGCCAGGGGTGCTGCTAACCACCTTCCAATGCATAAGACAGCCCCACAGCAGAGAATTATCTGGCCAAAATGTCAATAGTACCAAGAATCTTCACAAACCACTTTTGACACATTCAATCGGTCACAGCACCCCCTCCACACACTGCACAAATCTTTTTCTGCATTTCAGTTGCTTTCACCTTTCTTGAAGCAATAAAGCATAATATGCCAAAAATGTTTTGTATCTTCTTCCATCTTCAATATTAAAATGACTGCACAAAAATTCACCAATTTTAACAAGTTTTTTTTTTTAATCCACGCTCATATAACAGCTGTCACAATACAATCTAACAAAATTGTTTCGAATGACGTTAAAGACAACTAAGTGTTACTAGAGCCATCGTACAGAAAAAAACGGACTTTCTGGCCAGCCCAGTACCTCTTATTTTGCATCTGTCTCAAATCAGGCAACCTCATCATTCAAACAAATTCACATTATTGAGTCCTGATTTGATTATCACCCTACACAACAAACACTTCTGAGAGTCAAACTAATCTCTTGTTCTTTCCCTGCAATTAAAGTCTTAACATACATAGACATTATCCTCTCTACGTTTTCTTCTTAATCTGCTCAGACCCACCAGAGGGGCTTCCCTGGAGAGTCTGGGTGGCATCTCAGGCCTGCTCCTCGGAGACCCACAAAGTGGTGAGTTGCAATGCTGGGCAAACACATAAAAACCCGCAAGAAATAGTCATACCAGCCCAGAACCACACGTGGCTGTATCTGTAGCTCACAAAGCATGCAGCAACCCCCCAGTCCTCACGCAGAAGTGTATGCCCAGGCCCTACATACTACTTACCCTCCAGACCAGCGATTCTCAGAGTGAGGTTGCTGGACCACCACCAGCAGCAGCAGCATCTCCAGGCTAGAGAGCACCTGGGTGGCACCCAGACTTACTGAATCTGAGACTCTGAGCATGGGGCCCAGATCTGTGCTTAACAAGCCCTCCAGGTGATGTGAATGTCCACTCATGTTTGAGAAAAGTGCTTTCCACGGCCACATGGCTGTTACCAGCTAATCACTGCAGAGACAGAATACTGTCTAAATGGCAGGGCAGAGAGAAGCCAGGAAGGGAGACAAGAGGCTTGTGGTTGCACTTCTTTCTCTAGGGTACCAGCAGATCTATTCCCAGTCGTTCAGAGCCCACCACCTGTGAATTTAGAACAAACGTTGGGATAATTCTCCCATGAAGGTTCTCGGACACTGAGGTTGCTTTCTCTTGGGGAAGTTGTTTTGTAAAGGCTATTGTGCATCCCTTCTTCTCTCTCTGAGAGAAGGCATCCGAGCGCTTGGACAGCCTTCCGCAGTGGCCGGTGTGGCTCCTGCGGTTATTCCCAGTGTCTGTTCTTGGCCTCAGTGTCATCGTGTACATCTAAAACGTTCGAACGCTCCTTTTCAATTCCCCATTTGCTCTCTGTGCCCCTAGCAGCCCAATTCTAATTCTGCATAGGGAGGGATATAGTCACCAGCCTCTTGAAGCCCAGGAATCCCTTAATTCACATGAGCAGGGCTCCAAAGAAACCTCACGGCCTCATGTGTCCCCCAAGATTGTTTCTTTGCCACCGTAAAAAAAAAAACCAACAGGGCAGATGAACCTGGGGTAGTAGCCACAAGCTCTCTCCCCCTCCCCACTGATGCTCTAGGTCTGAGATCAAAAAGCCTGCATACCTGCTCTCGGCCCCTTAGGGGTTAGTGCTTCACAGGGGTGGTTTTGCAGAAAGAGCCTCCTCAGAGTCCCTCCAAAATACTTCTACTCTGACCATCCCAGACACCACGTCCCACTCTCTCTCTGGCTTTTCTCTGCCCAAGTGCCCCGCAGCTCTGCCCACCAAACTTCAGTCGCATGTACCTTGGACTCACCTGGCTCTGCCTAATGCCCCGATGTTAGTATGGATAGGACGAGGACCAGGACATGTGAACCCACAGCCGATCGGACTCTACTGGTCCTGGTTTCGGGGGGGGGGCACCCCCGGACAGCAAGCTTTCTCCCTCACTGGCTGGCGGCCGCATGTTGGCATGAGGACTCTCCTCATCCCTCTCAACCCAAGGCGATGTGGGCTCCTTTGCCCCTTTCCACGGACTCTCTTTCTGCTTCCTTGTTCTCTCGGCTACAGCTTCACTGTGGTAGAATTTACACTCTATAAAATTTACCCATTGCAAGTGCATGGCTCAGTGATTTCTGGTAGAGTTGTGCAATCTTCACAACTCAATTTTAGCACATTTTCATGACTCCATTTGCGATCACTTCTGGTTCCCTTTTGGCAACTGGGATGCCCGGGTCAACTTCTCCCGCCGTCTCCTGGGACAGCTGACCCCCAAGAAGAGCTCAGAAGGAATTCATTCAAATGAAGAAACTTTGCTGCTCCCACCAAAACTGCACTTGCCCCCGCCCTGGCCCCTGGCCCCCATCACAGCCTTGGCCTTGACCCACTAGAGTGCTCTTCCTGGAGTCTGGTGAGAGACGAGACCTCACACACAGCATCACACCTGCTGGACCTTGCACGTGAGGTTGGCAGTGTGTGTTTCTGTGGGAAAAGTGGGTAAGAGCAAAGCCTTAAGTCAGTGCCCAGGTTCAAATTCAAGTGCTGCCATTTATGAGCTACATGGCATGTCTCCTGACATGTAAAGTGGACGTCAAAATAGTACAGGCCATGGAGTTGTAAGAAATAGATTACACGTGGAGACCATGAAAGTGCCTGTCCCGTTCTCAGCGCTTTATAAATGTTACACATTATTGTCGGTTTGATGGAATTTTCAAAGGGGCTGTATCACCTCCCCCTCCCCCCACCCTTGGCCCAGTTTAGAACTTACCCACATAGAGGTTGGAAGACACCACCCAGACAGGTGCCACGGGGAAGCCCAGAGATGCTCAGAAGAGGAAGATATGGTTGCAAAAAAGATGTCATATACATGAGGAGAATTAAGAGGTAGCTGGGCCCTGGCTGGTGTGGCTCACATGGTTGGAATGTTGTCCCATAAACCGAAAGGTCACAGGTTTGATTCTCAGTCAGGGCATGTGCCTGGGTTGTGGGTTTGGTCCCCAGTTGGGATGTCTGTGAGAGGCAACCAATCGATGCTTCTATCCCCCCCAAAGTAATAATAATAATAATAATAATTAGCTGTAAAGGAGCCCTAAGAGGGGCAGGACGGGAGTGGGGGTGCGTAAGGAAAAGCAGGACACAGGCGATCAGGGGCACAAGCACAAGGGTTGGTGTGGGACAAAGCAGCTGGAGACAGAGAGGAGGCAGAAAGGAGGGCAGGACGACAGGGGGGGTGGGGTACGGAGCTTCCCGACTAACCTGTACAGTCTGACAGTCTCTATTCTTCAGAGGAAAACCAACTGCAGGTGCTGGGAGACTAATAATAAAAATGGGAGCCTAAGAGCCACAGGCAAAGCTTGAGTTTTACCATTTGTCCTATCATCTCTTTGACCTTGACGTCTACCTCATCAAGAGTATCATTTTGGTGTGTTCTGTTGGAGTTTCTGGCTTCTATCCAGGGCAGCTGGAAACCAAATTGCAACAGGGGCTTTGGGAGCAATTTGTAAGAGTGGGGCTCCGCCAGCTAAGTGGCTTTCTTGTTTTCAAACATGCAAGAAGCGGATTCTGCTGTATGGAAGAACGGGCCGAGGGCGCTGGCTGCTGCTGGCTACTCAGTCCTCTGACCTCCCTCCCACCGTCAAACAAGTAGCCATCATTTATAAAAACACAACACACACTGGGTTTTAATGAGAAAATAATTGTATACTTGCATTGAATGCCTCACAATCACTATAAAACCAAAGCAGAATAATGACATTTAAGTGGTTAACATACACAGGAGAGCCAGATACAGAGTATAATATTCAAACACAGTATTGCTGCTTTTGCCCCCTCCTCGTCCTCCAAAAACAAACAAAAAAGTCATCTGGGTAAAGAGCAACACAAAAATCAAAGTTGGCAGCTCACTCACTGAATGCTTAAAATTCAGGAAATTGGTGGTCGCTAAAAGTGGATATATTCACCATCTCTAAACACTTAGGCTATTGTTTTTCAATACATAGTTTAATTACATTCATTTTTAGTTGGAAAAAAAAAAACCATTTAATTATTTGTCTCCAGAGACAAGAGTCAACACTGATGTAGTGCTCCTCATTACACTTTACATGTGTGTGCGTGTTGTGCAAATATGTGGACACTGGTCGATATACTGCTTCTATGTCACTGTCTAGGGCGGGCAGCATGCATGGGTGTGAAGAGGCGAGGAGACTGCATTGTGTCGTCTGAGCAGAACACAGCCTAGCCTCCCGCCACTGACAGACCCTGTTTCCATAACTTCTGGATGAGAGCGCCAAGGTGTGTCAGTAGTTAATCAGCTGCGGAGGAAAGGGAACATCTATTAAATACTGCGGAATGGAATGCTCTCAGGAAAGCCTTTAACATCTACAGAATCTAAACATTTGTCCTAGTTGAGAGTAACAAGCTTGTGTACTATTTGGGGACAGGGATGCCCATGGGAGGCCAAGTTTCCTACGAGGATCTGTTACATCTTCAGAAAGTTAACTAGGGGTTCGTTTGGGATCCCAGAGCCTAGCACAGTGCTATGTACAAAAGCAGGGGCCCAATGTTTCTTGGATGAATAAAAAACTCAGGAGCGCAGAGAAAATCTAGCTCTTCCAAGGGAACTGTAATTTACATGTTCACAGGATGAGTGAGTGGAGGGAGGAAATAGACAACAGGTATGCAAAAGGCAGTGTAAGAGAACAAGCAAATGCCAGAGAGGAAGGGGCCCCAGTTAAACATCTATGGGACTGTGGGGTGGTCTTGGAAACTCTGCATTTGTTGCCTTATCTACACATGGAGCGTGGACCAAAGGACACGCAGCAAGTGCCCCTGGTTCAACCAGCTGGAGTCAAAGACCAATTTTTCTGCCTCTAAAGTGGTCTCATGGTTGTGCGGCCTCCTAAGCATCCCTTTCAGCTGCAAACAGAACAAAAAAACTTTAGGTAAGTCCTGAGTGATTCCTCTCATGAAAGATGGGGGGAGTTCGTTCACATCACGTCTATGGTCTTAACCAGACCCAGAGTCAGGCCAGGAAATGGGCTGCATGTTTCTGGTGCAGCCCCCTCCTCCGGCCATCCTAGCTGCCGCTGGGCCCTGGGCCACTTGAAGCTGCCGCCCCATCTGTTCTCGCCCATGTGCCTGCCTTGAGGACCCTGGAAATCCGCAGGCAAAGCATCCTTCCTGGTTGTCCCATTTGACCTGCCAGGACTTGTAATCAAACCCAGACCTCATTTTCCTGAGAATGTCCGTCTCCATGCCAGCCTCCCCCACTGGAAAATGAATTCCTTGCAGCAGGGATAGTGCATTTCTTTGGTGTTCCCAATGGCTGGCACATGTTGTTGAGTATTCATCTGGAATATTCAGGAACATGGACCATGTACAGATGGCACCGACTCCCCGTCGGTAGAATTTGGCTTCAAATTGCAGGTTCCCTTGGCAGTTTTGAAGGATCCTTGTAGGCTATCAGAGAGTTCCGCTTTGACTCTGTGCCCACTACTGGTCTGGGAATAAACTTTCCCCTAAGTCAACACTAGTCTAAAAAAAGAAACAAAGAGAACGTGTGTAACATCTACATACAAATTTTGTGGGATTGCTACTTGTCAGAATAACATATTAGAGCTTATGCTATGACAATATAAAAACAAAAACTCGTTTCATGAGGTCTGACTTAATTATTGCTTATTTGTAAAAACCACAGTTTTAAAACAAAAAGGAAAAATAAAAAGAATGCTGGTAAGTTTTTTTCCTCTCTCATGGCCAGAATGGAACCTTTTCGCATCCAGAAATGTAGGGCACCCAACCATCCAACGCTCTCCTCCTACTGCTTTACGTGACGGAGAGAGTGAAGCTGGCATCCTCTACATGCATGACTACAAAGCAGGAGAATAAATATGATACTTTCCTAAGTGTCAAGTTACAAAACTGCTCAAAACCCTGCAATCGTGACTCACGCAAATGCCATGTTAGGTCAATTTAATACAATAGATACTGCATCAGTTTGGTGCCTCTATATCCCTTTTCATAAAAAAGAAATTCTCACTCACTCCCGACGCTGGCTAACAGCTTTGGAGGGAAACGCTGTACACTCTTGTCCCATGACCATCCTGGAATTTCAGTCCCAACCACACACACTTGCTCACAGGCACACACACCTGATACAAACACACAAAGGTACATGCATGTGTATGCACCAGCCTACACACACACACACCATCTTTAGGATTTGTAGCTGATTCTAAGCCCGCACTTCAACTTCTTTCCTGCATTTCTCTGTATCATCCTGAAAAACACGGGTTGCTCCACAAAAATATCTCCCACTTCCTTATTTCCCCCTCACTCTTTCTCCCTCCCTTCTCTCTCTACCTTCATCGCCTTTGTTTAAGGTTTCATTTCTGATTGATCCAAAATAATCTCATTCTTCCTACCACCCCTAAGGTCCACTTTATAATATAAAATATAAACCCCTTTTTTATTTCTTGTCATCTGCTTCTCTAAGGCAGAGTTCGCCCTTTTTACAATTATTGCCACTCTAAAAATACCCCTGCCCTCTTGAACCAGGCTGTTCAATGTGCACAGGCTTTCTACATGGATATATTCCCCCATCCCATCATAAAAATAGTTGTCCACTAAATATAGTTTTCGTGTGAAGAAACATAGTTGTGAAAATGTATTCTCATAACCTGCAGATCAGTCAATACTATAAGCAGACAAGATGCTAAAGCTAAAACAATCCATTTGGTTTGGCTTTCTCCCCCTTTCTCAACCTCCTAATGTAGAACAGATTGTGTTTGCAACAGGAAGAAACATTGTCTTAAAAATATGGATTTTATATATTGCGATCATTAGTTGTTCCCAATTAAAAACAATTAAAGGCAAGAGAAATGGAATCATAATTGCCTCTTCTTGGCAAGTGGAGAGAGAAACATTATTCATTTTATGGCTGCTGGAGTAAATGGAGTTAACCCAACACCCCCCTGATGCTGTGCGACGGGCGGGACACCAGTGTCCTGTGCTGCGTAGATGGCACCAGCATGGGCTCTACTGCTTTGTCAATGGCCCCGTCACCACTGTTTCCTCACCACCCAGCGAGGCTGGGCTCAGCTCTGCCTGCAGCAACCATGCTGATTTGCTTGTAACTTCGTTGTCCTGTCGGATCAGTTGTGGGTTGGTCCAAATCCAGGTGATTCTTTGAGTCACAAAAAATCCTCCCTCTGTTGACTCCTGGGTGTTAGAGTTTGATGGGTGGACTTCTTTTTCACTTGATGTTTTGTCATTGTACATTGCAGCTTCTGGTCTACAGAAGGATTGTTGAGTCTGTTTGCACTTTAATAAATATTCCATTAAAATGCTGTGATGTGTGTGGATTGCTTGGCTTCTTGGCGACCCAAGCACCAGTAATGCTTCCTGGGTGGCAGGAAGTTTATTATTCATTGTCCTCTTCCTCCTGGTTGGCATAGATCCCCGCCTCCCAGCGCAAGGCCAGTGCGCTCTTTCTTCGATTCACCCGTGTGGCCTCAAGGACCTGAAAAAAGAGGGAAAAAATTACGCTGAGTTCATGGATGCCAATTATGCATACAAACAAACTCCTCTGTTCCTTTCCTCCTTTCCCTCTCTCAACAACATGTAATGAGAGGGAAAAGTAATAAAGTGTGTGGTACTCTGGGAGGTAGGAAGAAATAAAGGGAGGCAGGAGCTGTGTGTACACTCTCATCTCACAGCCACAGTTCACTTGCTATTTGACCTATAGTCATCAATGTGGATTTAATTTTCCTGAAATGTTCTGCAAGTTTCTTCAAACTAGACTTGACTGTGTGGAGTTTTTAGAAAACAAAGCCAGTCCCCACCTGCTGTAAACTGGTGCTCTCTGATGGGAACACTCTGTTTCTGTCCCCCCACCCCATACAGTAGCCACTGGCCACATGTGGCTACTGAGCACTTCAAATAGGGCTGGCGTGTCTGAGAAACTAAATACTTAATTTTAACTAATTTTCATTTAAACATCCTCACGGAACTAGTAGTGACAGCAGAGCTATAGACTGTCTTAGTCACTTTGTAAACAAGCAAACCAGAGAACAAATCCAAAGAACTGGACCAGTGTGGATGCAATCCAGTAGGCTTTGTGAATCTTTACAAGATGTGATCCTGCGTATATCACGACAGCCTACTTTGGCATAATTAAACTTCAAAGAGATATTAAGTGGGGGAAAAATAGCTTTTCGGGCTAATGAAAAGCAATCTGAGCATTCTGAAGCAACTCGAGGGCCATGGGTGCTAGCAGTAAGTGCAAGGAAAGTGACCATATCGAGGGCGAGCCAGCCCACCACCGTCAGGGCAGGGGCCCCTCCCTCCGGCTCGCAAGGATAGTCTGTGGGCTCCGGAGGGAAACTTCGGCCAGTCTGTTCCAGCTTTGGTTTGATCAAGATGAGGTCCAGCTGAGTAACATTTAATGTTGCCAACATAGGAAACATGACTCAATTGCATGCCACTCCACCAAAAGCAAACCCATGCATGCCAGCCAGCCAGGTAAATTATGATGGCATCAACTTAGGATGTGAAGTTTCTGATTTTAAAGAAAAGGTCCAGCAGAGCCAACCCTGGTTAATTGCCCAAATAGCAATGAAGGCTTTGCTTATTCTAAGAACAATCATTTTTGCAAGGGACAGGGATCCTGGAAACTCCAGAGAAGCAAGGAGGTGCAGGTGACAGGCAAGGCTGGGAGTCCAGGCATGACCAGATTCTGGGGGCCCGTCTCACTCTGCTTCTCTGCCCCTCTGGCAAATGAACAGACTTCACAGCAGGGCCAGCTGGACCTCACATGTAGGACAGAGTCATGTCACCTGAATAAATGCTCACCGTTAGGCACATAAGCCATGTCACACAGTGTTTTGTGGGTAAGCATATCGTGGCCACTTACTCAGTATCTAAGAGTCAGATGTCAGTAGGAAAAAGCATGCTTTTAAACCCGCTGTAGTTACAAACGGAGGATTCTTGTGGCCAGTGCGTGGTAGCATGGCGCAGAGAAGCAGGGCTTGGCCGGACTTGGAAGTCCTGAGCTTTATTTCCAGCTCTAGAACATGCTGCTGCTGTTCACGATATCTCGTGCCTCAGTTTTCTTTACCTGCAAAATGGACGGAGCACCGCCACCCTACTTCACAGGCTTTCTCAAGAGGCAGTGCTGACTCTAAAGTCCAGGCAGGTCTTGGTTTAAGTCCTAGTGACTATGTCATCTTGGGAAAGTTTACCCCTGTGCCTTATATGTATAGGGGGAACAAGTCACTGCAGTACAGTTGGCATGAGGGAAACACGAGGCAATGCATGGGAGGCATTCAGCAATAGTTCCCCCTGCACAGTAAGTTCTCAAACAATGATTGTTTCTACCTTCATGTGAGGGGGCTTTATAAACTATGAAGTACTTTAAGTAAAAGGCGTTTTTATAAGGATCTCTGTACTGTGTAAAATGGTCATCTGTTCACCTTGCACATACAAACTGAAAGGTGTACCTAAAAGTTAAAAAATACATCTAAGCTTCTAAACACCACAATTAGACAGTGAGAAAAGTACATGTAATGATATTCTCAATACTCATTTTACACCTTATGAAAGAAAATTACCGATAACCATCAACTTACATGTATATAGTTAACTGTAATTATGGCTAAATAGGGAGATTTTAAAAATATATTGTGTTAGTCCTGACCGGTGTGGCTCAGTTGGTTGAGTGTCGTCCCACAAAGTGAAAGGTCACCGGTCCAATTCCGGGTCAGGGCACATGCCTGGGTTACGGGTTTGGTCCCCAGTCAAGGCCAACTGATGTTTCTCTCTCACATCAGTGTTTCTCTCCCTCTCTCCCCCCTCTTCCCCTCTCTCTAAAAATAAATAAAATCTTTTTTCAAATTTTATTGTGCTACAGGTTAGCACACCAATTTGAAGAATAATTTTATAATATGTAGTGAATGTAAGGATACCTAAGCCCTATAACCAGTATTTCTATTTCCAGGTATAGAGCGAAATACTGCCATAGAAGCACGAAGAGGTATGTATAATAACATTCAGCAAAGCATTGTTTGTAATGGCAAGCATTTTTTTTTCAGAGAAGAACCTACATTTCCCTCCCTAGGAGAATAAATAAACAGTGAGATGTTCCTTCAATGGAAGACTGTATCAGCAGTTATTATGAGTGGCCTAGAGCCATAGTATCAATATGGACACATCTAAAAACAATGCAGACAAAATGAAGCAAGGAGTACAGGACACTACAATATGTCATTTAGAGAAAGTTCTAAAACATGCAAAACTGTAACATACTGTTTACGTATAGGTAGGACAAGTATAAAAACATGCATGAAGATGAACCCCAAACTCAGGAACAGGTGCCTCTCAGGAGAGAGTGAGATGGGAACTGGGAGAAGTAAGAGGAGGAATTCAGTTCTCGTTGCAACATTCATTTTTTATGAAATATTAAGCAAATATTGTGGCATGATGAGAATGGACAAAGCTGGAAGGCTGGGCTTCATTATTTTACTATGTCATGGTATTTGGCGCATTGGAATGCCTGCTCCATAACATCAGGGACTTTGTTTTGCTGACTGATCTGTTCTTGGAACCTAGAAAAGTGCCTGATGCATAGTAGGTGCTCAATGAGCTGCTAACTGAGCGACTACCAGAACGATTCTCTTTATGATTCTGTATATTTGAAGTAATTCTTTTAAACTAGAAATGATACAATGCTTTAGAAATAAAAATAGGAAAAACACTGTGCTTTCTCAGAGCAAAAAAGAGAAAACAGGGAAAAAATGGGGAAAATGAAAAAGTACTTTTTCACAGCACAAGTTGGTGAAATCTGTGTAAAAGGAAGTTGTAGGGAAACGGAGACTTTGGGGAAGATTCAATGCTTTAAGAAGCTTCCAAAACAAAAAGTACAGATTGAACAACGGGGTAAAAGGGAAGCCGGCCTGGTTCACTTTTGGACGAATATACCCTAAAGCTGTGGCACGGAGCTCTCCGGATTTGCACAAAGGTAGACTCCGTCCTCTTGAGCTGCATTGTTTTCTAACCAGACTGGGGAACATTTACTACCAGTGCCTGAAGAAACGAAAGAAAAAATCCATCGTGTGTGCCCTCTCGTGCAAAGATCTTCCAGATCCACGAGCAGGGCCGGGTCCCCTGCAGTCCCACCACAGGGCACAGCAAAGCACAGCAGGGCGCATCCTTGCTGCCTGCGCGCCAACATTTTGAGGGCGGTAGAAAAACACATGGAGACAAACGGCTTTCTTGTCCTTCTCATTCAACCCACCGGGAAATGGCAAACCACAACAGCATGCACGTAGGCCAGGCATGCAGGAAAACCAAGACAAACAAGTTGAACAGTACCTCGGAAGTCACCTTGCAAGACAGTAACTTAGAGGTGTACTGGCAGAGAGGGAAAAGACCAGGGTTAGTACACGGCAGAGACGCACTCACAGAATACCCCCAGCTGGGCACCGGTCCCACACCGGGGCAGACAGGAGGGGTAACACCAGGAGACCATTGGACACCTACGCCAAGACTTGCTTCATCTGATATTAGTTTATTTAGAAGTCTGTATCTTTCAGAGCAAGTAGATACCCCATTACTATTTAATAAAAATATCAGATAAGCCATACTTTGTTAATTCAAGGTTTGTTGCTTCCAGTTTCTGTGCTTTGAATTAACAACATTCCCCAATCTCCAGGTATGCAACCAACCAGATGCCTACAGCAAGCTCCTTGGCGGCCCTTTTGGAAAAGCCAAGGAGCCTTTTCTCTTCCTGTAGGCTTCTCTGAACCCCAAAGCAGTCTTGCAGCCTGTTGTCCCATGACAAGGAGACCCTAACTACAGATAAATGTTGCTTGGCTGCAAGCTTTGTGGAGGCCCAAACCTAAGGATGCCTCCAGAAACCACATAGCCTCTCTTATCACTACCTTGGGGGTCTGGACAAGTACCTGTAGAAACTAAAATGATCCTTCAGTTCCTATAGGAGACTGAAAGTCCCTGCAAGAAAAGCTCAGGGGGAACAAAGTCCTGGTTATGGGAAATGAGATACAACGACCAACTTTGGACAGTCCAGTCTAGATTCGTGGTAATGACCTTGCACTTACACTACTAAGGATGTTGGAGGCATGATGGGTTTTTGGCATTTTAACCCTTGGGATCACACATCTGTGATCACTGCCTGCTTCTTATGTGTAGCACTTACAAATTAGTTCTGTAATCATTGGGCTGACGGCCAGGGGTGGATGAATCTGGAGCTCTCCCCTTCTTTGCACCTTCCTAGGGTGTGAGGGAGAACCCAGGAGAAAGCTGGGCGGCACCCAACATCACTGATTGTGGCTGAGCTTCTGTAGAGCCTGGGGTAGGGGGGAACCGGAGGCAGTGGGGCTTCTTTCAACCACTCAGTGGGATTACAGCCACAACCCTCCAAGGCTGTACTGGTCTAGAGAAAAATGTGAGCCAGGAATTCTTAGACGATTGGTAACTGCTTGTCCCCAGCTCTGAGTCAACCCAGGAGAACTGGTGAGGCCTTCTCTTATTTTCAGACAGGGCGGGTTGGCTGAAAGTCCTCTCGGCACCTATTCTTGGGGCAAGAGAGAGAGAACACAGGAAAAATCCACCAAGAATAGGTCCTGTGCTAGAAGTGAGGGTGGGGCTGAATGCCCAGGAGGCTGGAATTTGGACTCAGGTCAGCGTCCTTTCAGTCAAGAAAGGGAAAGCAATCCACGGAGTTCAAGGGCATCACTGGCTCAAGAACCCATCATCTTCCTAGGCTCAGGTCAAGTTGGGGAAACAACTGCCAGAAAAACAGTTGCCTAAATATCCTTTTTCTGCCCAGCACAAAAACCCTTCAGGACCCTACGAGTCACCCACCCAGTATACGTTGCATGACGGACCAGAGCTGGGCTCAGGCCCAGACAAGGGGGCATTTCCACCCAACATTTTCAGATAAGAGGGACCCACAATAGGAGCGGGGCTGCTGCACCTGGGTGTGTGGTGAGTGCACTGCACAGAAGCACCAGGATGAGGGAGGGGACTGATGGGGTTGAACTCAGTCCCCCACCTCCACTCACTGACTGACGGTGTGGCTGCAGCAGGGCTGGGTCCTCAGAGGAAACAGGTACCTTTTCCTAATTCTCACACAGGCCCTGGGTAGGCTGCTGAACAGCCCAGGGTAAGGTGTGGGGTGGGGAGAGCAACTCTCCTATCCCCACATACCCAGGGGTCCATTAGTACGTGGGGCCTGGCCGAAGCCTCGACCACTGGGACACTCACTGGTGACCACGCCACCTGGAACAAGGAAGCCAGCGCAGGTGGGCGCGGCCTATGCATTCCAGCTCTGAGACGGTAACCAGAATGGCCATTTGGGGATAACTTTTCAGGAAAAGAGGCTTTTCCTGGTTCTTCATCATGGACTTTTTCTGCAAAATGAGCAGAATACCCACAGAGGACTCAATATCACTGATACAGTGACTCCCGGGTCAATGTTCTGAGAGAGAGTCCGTGATTTAACTTTCCACCTTCTGACATTCTCTTAGCCCTCACCTTGTTCCCAGCGGGAGAGGGACAGCTCAGGAGCACGAAAAGCCCACCGGTTATTGTGCAGTGTCCCCCGCCCCACCCCCAGGCAGGGATTCCGTGGGCCAGAGGCCTCCCCGCCTGTCCTGCATATGGTTTTCCACCAAGTGGGAAAATGCAAGGGCCCTGAGCTGGGGCAGGACTCCAGAGACCCCTGCTGCTCGGGCTGTGGGGGGAGGGGGGGGCAGGCAGGCGGGAAGCGTGGGTTTGATGGCAAGGGTCAGTTGGCAAAAGTGACTCATGAAAACCGCAGGCACAGCTCCCGGGGGCTTCTCCGTCTTCTCTTTCTTCTGTCCTTCACGCTCTTTAACACCACTGTGTCAAATGTATCACTGTGTATACACCCCGGTCGCCGCATGTTGTTTTTTAAGTGTGCCTTCCCCTTAGGAAGCACAGCAAATAAGAACTGTTTTTGTTCAGTTCCGAGAGAGCTTGCTACTTCCTATGGACAAACGCATGGTTGGTCCTGGTCATGTGTGAGGGAGTTTTTGGAAGGCGTAACGGCAGGCGGAACAACCAGTGTTGGTGCCAGGGTGACACTGGACCCAGGTGAGCCATGTGAGGTTCTCAGAGGGTGGAGAATCGAAGAAGCCAGAGTTTGCCCGGAGAATAGCTAGCGTGTATGAATGGAGCAGAGCAGAGCTCCAGCTTCTAGGGGCAGGGGAGACAGTTACACAAGGCAAGCACCAGGCAATCTGTCTGCTCCTGTTTATGATCCCTCTGGCATCAGAGACAATTAAAGAGGGGGCCACGGATCAGCTAGGAAGACAAGTGAAGGCTTGTTCATTCCTACAGGTAAACTTCAACATGTTCTCCAGTGACTGACACAGACACAGTAGAAAAGATCCTCTGAATCAAGAGGAATAAGAAACGGGGGTGACAAGGGGCTCTGTTCATGTATTTGCTTTAGAAGCAATTTGAGTGCGCTTTTTCCAGGTTTGCGTATCTTAAAAGGGCTATCGTGGACTGAATAGATTTTGTTCTGTTCTGTTCCTAAGAATTTTCAACATCAGACTTGGTTTTCTTGCAATATCAACAACAGTGCCAAATACTTGGCTCTGACTCGGAGATCTGGGGGTACTAACAACTTGATTAGTTAGTAGGTTTCTCCCTTATACAAAATGTTTATTTACTCAAGAAAAATAGAGCCAGAAGGCTGCCACTTCATCGCATACAAGACGAGTGATCAATATATTAAAACTCTGATTCAGAGCAGCTGCCCTAAAGCAAGGGGGGAAATCCAACCTGGTTGGCATTCGCCAGGTGGCTGCCGCAGTGTCAGAGTTTGCACGAAAGAGGCTTCCAGCCTCTGCCTACGAAATGAGCTAAGAGTGGGCTCCACCTCTGTGCGCAGGCTTTTCCTCTGCATTTCAACACTAAAGGCATAGACATGGGGCATGTAGAGGGTGCTTAGAAAACACCTGCATGGTGCACACGCAAAGTGGTTCCACGTGTTCTTCCCCTTCCACTCCAGATGCGAGGGGCCCACTCAGCCAACTCCCCCAAAGCTGCTGATGCCGGGTGTGGAATCACCGCAGAAAAGAAACAGCCATTTTCGGAGCAGTAGGCTTCAAAATGGTCACAGGCTCCAAAAATACCTAAAAGGTAAACTCCATATTTTAAGGGGGCCTGCAAAGAAGGGCCTGCTGAAGTGACTTGGTGGGGAGAGACAGTCCTGTGGGCTGAGGGAGGAGCTCCGGCAGTGGGAAAACAGCCCAGCCGCACTCCAGCATAACAGAGGAGCTGAGTTCAGATGCCAGGGATGTAGGTGGAGACTCCAGAGAGAGCCTGGGAGACACCAAGCGAGCCACCAGGTTGCTATAGGAGTGTTTGCTTTCTTTACTGCCAAATGTGAAAGCAACATTGAGTCTCAACTGCAGAAATTCTTTAACCTAGTCAACCAGGATATGAAAGGCAATAAGTCAGCCTGGAATTCTTACTATAAGCACCGCAGCATTCAAGTTTAAGGTGACCAAATAATTTGTCATCCAAACTGGGGCACTTTTAAGAGTAAAAGGGGACACTATTATATAATGACACCAGGACAACAGGCATAAACCAGGACTGTCCCAGGTAAACAGGGTGGCTGGCACCCTCCACTAAGCCAAGCTATTTGTAACCTAAGTATAATCGGGGGGAAGTGGTGGTCACCTCAATAAATGCTTAGGGACTGAGGCCAGCAGACTCCTAAGAGGTTGGTGTGGACCCCCAAAGCTGATCCCTGGCTCATGGCTGTACAACAACAGTCCTTAGGTCTCTTACTGGAGAGAGAAACCACAGAGCAGATGACTTCCTTCAAGGTCAATGTGAACATCACGTGCAGTCCTCAGGGTAGCCGTGTGGTTTTTAACTGTCATTTTAAATAGCTCTTTCCTGCCAAACTGTAATACAAGGCTTGATAACAGCCCCAAACTCACTTAGTCTTTTGAGCACTGAGTAACAGTTACAGGGACTGCCCACAGCAGACGTTGAAAGAATAGTATTGTCACAGTTCTCTAGAGAAATAAAATCCTACAGAGCAGGCCAGTGGTGGGAGAAATCAGCTCCCTGGTGCCTGGGGTGGTTTCAGGGTCCTTAAGTCCTCCTTCTCACCCTGCGTAGTGCCTTTCCTCCCACTGAACATCTCACACCAGTGGGCTCCAACTACAGCTGGCAGCAAAAAGACCTGTTCCTTGCATGACCTGTATTTCTGAGAAACAAGGCGAAACCCCAACCCCAACTCCAGGCATAGCGAACCACACATGTGGAAATCAGTTTGGGAACCGCGATGCTGGCCAACACCTGCATGCACACCTGTACCTGAACTGGAACACCGCACGCGCGCTACGTCCGCCCTCGGAGAAGTGAAAGAGGAAAGGAGAAGAAACTTACACTACTATCATCCATTCTCTCGCGCCTTTTAGATTTGTGTGTCTCATAGTCTTCCATGAGGGTCTGCATCAGATTCTTGGGCCGCTGGGATCCGGCAGCCTCTTCGGGGGCTAAGTCAGGCTGCGAGCTGGGGCCTTCAGGTGTGGGGGATGGAGGAGGTCTGACTTTCTCTATTTTCCCTGAAACAATACGAAGAGAACACCCTTTCTAAGCTTGTCTGCTCACGACTGCTTTCAGAAAGAGCAGAAAACTGGCACACAAGCAATCTCCGACATAGAGAATAGTGCTACAACAACGGTATGAGCAGGACATCTCATTACAGGGACCAGAGAACTTAAGGATAATGTCACAAACCATCCAACAAGGGCCTCAGGGAACCCAGGGCTAAAACGTCAGACCCAAGGGGCCTGTTGGGCACTTTGCAAATATAGGTCAGACAGACAGACATGGGTTCCAGTTGTTTTGGGACATGTATTCTATGACAGAGCATAGAATTAGATTATGAAGATATAGCATCTTTGAGCCTTAGAGACCCACTTCTTAGAGATGAAGAAAACTGAGGTTGTGCAAAGGAAGGGCTATGTTGGGGTCCCTGGGAGGCAGTGATGGGACCCAGGTCTCCTGGTTTCCTCACCAGGCTCTTTCTTCTCTGTCAAAGGCCACCAGCTATCATGTGACCTGCCCTAGCCTTAGGCATGGACAATACAATGTTGTAAATAAAACCTTTGAAGGGAAACCAGGTTCGTTCTCCCCAGGTGGTCCCAGTCTTGCATAGGCCAGCTTCATTCATTCATCTTACCTGCCTTGGTCCCAGAGCATTTGGACTGGAGGCCCCCCTCCCTCCCCCAAACCCTAAGGAATGAATGCCCACAGAGACAGTGTGGGTGCTGTAGAAAAGCTGTGCACCAGCCTGGGGAAAGGTGCAGTCAGAACTTTGGAAATGCCTTATAGGAATTCTCAGGTGGGGAGAGCAGGGCAACGGTGGCAGGGCGTGGAGACTCTGGGCACTCCCACTGAGACCCTCTGTCTTCCTCCCTCTCGGGAAATGCCTGGCCCTGGCTTCTGCGGTGGGTTTTATTGCCACAGAGCCCCAAGTGCACCCCAAGATGTACCTCCTGGTGCCATGGTCAGGGCTGTTCCAACGATGGCCTCTGCCAGAGACAAAGGGCCCACGAACAGGGAATGTGGAAAAGCACATGAAAGAAGTGGGACCATTCGAGTCCGCAGTTTGGAAACTGCCAAGGTTAGATGGAAGACCCGTTTGACCCCTTCCAGTCCGCAGCTCAGGGGACTCCTCCTTCTTCATCTTCCTCCCCAGACTTTTAACTTGGCAACTGCCTGACCTAGCTCGACTTACAAGTGAAGCCGGGGGGTCCATGTCCCCAGGTGGGCCGCTCTAGCCCCTTTCTGGGCACAGCTGCTTTTGATGGGAGGTGGAAAGCCCCCTAGAATTCAGGAAACCCAGGTTTTAATGTCTGCTTTCCCATGAATGAGCCACGTGGTTGGCTACAGACAATCATTTAATACTCCCACGCTAATCTTGGGCTCATCACTTCAGTTCTCCTCGCAATAAAATGAGGATTTTGGAAGAAGTTGTCTTTGAGGTCCCCTCTGACTCACCCATTTAGCTATTCTATCAAATATATTTGGCAAGAACATCAACCCTTACTGATTTAAAGAAAACACATAGCAGTCACATTTGGCAATGAGGTGGGACGTTTTTAAAACACAGAACAGAGCCCTCGTTCTGCAAGAGCCACCGTTACATTAGTAACTTACGGAAACTCATTGCCTTGACCTAAATGACCCAGATCACCTACAGAGAGTCTGTTGCTATTAACAGCAAGGTAGAAAATATCTGAGTTCCCATATTCACTAGCAATGATTTCTATTTTTTTCTTATGGGAATTAGGGAATGCTACAATGGCTCCCATCAACTGCATTAAACACTTACCGAGATTTTACCACACCTGCTTCACCTAGCCTTCCCTCCTTCCTCTCTGCCCCCTCCTCCTAATACTGAAACATTTTAAAGCAATCCCAGACCTCAGGGTAATACCACCTCTGCATAAAAATATAGCTCTACAACTTCAGATTGACTTTTTAAATGAGGGTTTGAGAAAGGAAACCGCATAGAGGTAGGCACACAAGCCCTGGAGCCGGCCTGCTAGGGTTTGAACCCACCACTTAGCAGCGAAATAACCTTGGGCGAGTTTCTTACTGCGTGTCTATCTCAGGTCCCTCTCCTGTAAAATGGGTATGATAATAGAGGTACCTACCCCATCCAGGTGGCATAAGGACTAAGTTACGATTCATAAAGTTAATGTTTAGAACAGCAAGCATCTAATGTATCCAGTTACTATATATTTGGAATCTCAAAGAATAATGTCTATAGAATGAGAATGAGCCATTTCGCGGGTATTCTGCATAAAAGTTTTACAATTCTGCTGGAACCAGAAATAAACACCAAATTGCCAAGGTTGGTCATCATGGTTTACCAGTCGACCTCTTAAGTGTCCAAATCACCTCCCAGCAGCCATGCCTCCAGCCTCCAACTTCTAGAAAGCATAGTCCACCTTCCCTGCCTCACCCTTTTGCACACCACAGTCGGTCCCCTGCTTCACAGCACCTGCTTAGACTCCTGTGGAAGCCCTTTCACACACTGACTTGTATCATATCTGTCTGTTGAAGCTTCTCTTCTCAGTTAAGCTGTAAGGTCACCTGAGGATGGGGACCATTTCAATCACCTATGAACCCCTCAGTTCATCTGAACATAAACTCCACGAAGGCAGGACCTTGTCTGCCCTGGTCACTGCTGGATCACAGCACCCACTGTGGTATTTGGCACAAAGTAGGAGCTCAACTTTGTTGAGTGAACCAGTGAGTACATTATGACATCTACATAGCAACCTCTTATTAAATGCTTGTAGCTAGGGACAGAATTCCCAATAGACAATCTGAGGAAAGAAAGAGTTTAAATGTCTTCACCAAAGTGTTTGAAATGAAACAGTCTCGGTCTGCAGAATCACAGGCTCGGGGGCTCTGCAGTAATAAGAAGCACATTTAAACAGCACTTCATGTACGGGCTTCACATCACTCGATCCTCCCATTGACCTCGGGTGTAGTCAGGGTGGCTGTCATGCCTCCTGTGAACGGTTCGGACCATGGAGGCTCGGATGCTATTGTCAGCCCAAGTTACGTCAGCTAGTAACCATCAGAGTCGGGTCTGGCCTGGGAGCCAAATCGAGTTGATTACGGCTAAATTATATTGATGGGACGCAGGCTGAAAGAGAACTGGAAAGAGGGCAAAGGGTTAATATAGAGAAGTGGTTAACCGTTAAACATGAGAGACAGTTCCTCCTTACTTCTTTGTATTCTAGCAAAACCACCCGCCCCTACAGCAAGCCTTACCATTTACAGACGCTAGAGGTCACAGGAGCAATAGGAAAGACAGGCTGGGTTAGCAGGTCCAGAGCAGCTGCTTCCAAAGAGAAAGTAGCTGAGAGGTCTCTGAGAGAAGCAGACACCAAATAACCAAGCCCGCATCACAGCCTCAGGCAAAGCCATCAGAGATCCCCAAAGAAAGGAGACACGGCGCCCCATCCCCTTGGTGTCGGTACTGGAGGAGTCACCTTGGCCAGGCTTCTCTGCTGGGCCCTGTGATCTGCAACACCCGCCACCAACACACCCCAGTCTGGTTCAAACCAGGCACTGGCACTGTGTGCCATTCCAGGAATGCGCCATTTCACACAGACTGCTAAGACAGAGGGCCCTGCTCACACCCACCTTCTTCCTCGGAAGTCTAGAGCCAACAGTCCTCACAATTAGGACGGTGAAAAAAACCTCTAATGCTCTTCCCTCCGGGGTGGGCACCGGAACACCACCACTGTTGGGGCCTCAGGGATCATTGCATGAATGTGCCGCAAAGGATGTGTCCTGTAGTCCTGGAAAGTCTATCTCATCCTTGTCTGTGGCCTCAGGGCCCCTTGGAATTTCATGGCCCTGAGGACAAACCCCGGTAGGATCCTTAAACAGTGAAGTCATCTCTGGTGTCATCTCTGGTCCTCACCTCACACATCTCACCCAGCACTTCCCAGGACCCCCAGGCTCCACCCCCCACTTGCCTCATCAAAACCTGCTCTCTTTTTTGCTTATTCACCTGGTGAATGACTCATAGCTGATGACAGCCGAAAGGGAGCTCCGCTTTCAATGGCAAACATCCCGCCTTCTAGGTTCTCACCTGGGCCGAACACCCTAAACAGCTCTCAGACAGACCCCAGTCACTGTCCCTGGGAAGTAACGTGTAGCATAAGAGTCACACAGACCTCAGGGCGGAGCTGGTGGTCTTAGCCAACGGCTGGGGCCTGACATTTACAGAGCAGGCCATGGGTGAGACGTGAGCTTTATGACATGAGGAACCAACAGAGCAAAGCTGGACTGGAATTCCGAGAGGAGGGTAGGAACAGTTTTGAGTTAGTTTTATAAACGTGGTTTTGTTTGAACTATTCCATCAGGAGGAATTTTAGACTGAAGCGCGGAAAGGTGCTCGAGGGTAGTAAGCAGCTTCACTTGGCCGACATGATTCCAAAGCTGCGTCTCCAAAACCGTGTCTGATACCTAAGTTTTGTAATACTCAACGCTGCAAACACAAAGCCATCGGTCATATTCGCCCGGGGATCACTGGTTTAAAGAAAGCTTTGAAAAAAATGAGAGATTTCTTTACCAGAGGGCTTCTCCAAGGTTTTAGTGCTAATATGGCTGTAAATCTCCAATTCAAGGACGTGTGTGCAGCATTTCTCAAATGAGCTTAACCAGAGGACCTCACTTCATAGAATTCCCTGTTAGAAATTCCCATAGAGTTTCCTTATCTTGAGGAGAAGTCTGTGAAACACCATTCTCTAATGTATACCAGTTCACCAGCTCCCAAGGAACTCCACAAGTTCAGCAAATAAGTTCGGGCTCCAAACTTTCACCATTGTATGTTTTCCATAATGACACGTTTGGGAACAACCAAGGTATCTGACTACAGGAAAATGGTGGAAGCCGTTGTGGCTCATTTAGATGATGTGGGTGTTTACTTAGGCATCACAACTCATGTTTTAGTTAGATTTAGGAAAATAGTTAGGGTCATGGGGAAATCTTCAAAATATATTAAAAGGAAAGAACGGGTTGACAAATCAGATTTAAGAGTGTAGGCTCCAGACCTAGACTCCCTGGGTTCAAATCCCAGTCCACCCCTTATTAGCTGTGAAAGAAAGCATAAGTGTATACATGGCACACGGTGAAAACTCCATCCGCTAAGGTGAACAAGAGCGTGTCTTGTGGTAGGCAGGATAATACCTTCCACAAACATGCCTAAATCCTAATTCCCCAAATCTGTGAATATGTTGCCTTATGGGGCAAAAGGACTTTGCAAATGTGATTAAGTTAAGGGCTTTCAGAGGGGAAGCTTATCCCGGGATGTCCGGTTAGGCTTGATGTAATCACAAGGGTCCTTAAAAGAGGAAAGCTGGATGAGGGAGGAAGAGGAGGAGAGAGATTTGAAGACGTTAGGGTGCTGGCTTTGATGCAGGAAGGGGCCAGGAGCCAAGGAATGCAGGTGGCCTCTAGAATTGGAAAAGGGAAGGAAATGAACTCTCCCTTGAAGCCTCCAGAAGGAGCACAGCCCTGCTAACACCTTGATTTTGGCCCAGATAGACACCAGCTTCGTCTGCTTGAGCTGCCCTAACAAAATGCTATGAACTGGTGGCTTAAGCAACAGAAATTTTTTTCCTCACAGTTCTGGAGGCTGGGAGTCTGAGATCAGGATGCCAGCAAGGTTGGGTTCTGGTCAGAACTGTCTTTCTGTCCTGCAGACAGCCGCCTTCTAGCTGTGCCCTCACAGGCAGAGAGACTGAGTGAGCTCTTGGATAGCTTTTCTTAAAAGGGCACTGATTCCATGATGAGGGGCCCCACCCTCCTAGCATCTGACTCTAATTGCCTCCCAAAAGGTTCCACCTCCAAATACCATGCACATAGGCAGTCACGGCTTCAACATATGACTTTGGGGGTTGGGGGACAAAATCCACTCCACAATTGACACATTATAGACTTGGAACGTGTAGAACTATAAGATAGTGTGTGTTGTTTTAGGCCACTGTATTTGTGCAGTTTGTCCCAGCAGCGGCAGGAAACTAATACCAATATAAACCCAGCCTCGTCTTTCATGCACACACGTGCACGGAGAAAAACCAGACCGGTAGTGAGTGAGCGGGGCAGGACTGTGAGTCTCTGTGATTTGTATCCTTATCCTCCAAATTTTTTCTACACTAAGCATGAATTAATGTTAAAATATAAAATGAATCAGAAACATTTTTGAAAGTATTATTAGTCATGCTCAGAAAAGTAGAGAGAGCTGCTCACTTTGGCCTTCATGAACTGGGCAGACCCGGGAGCCTTCCCATCTCAGCAGGCAGCACACGCCAGGAGGGCTGACGGGCTGCCACCTCCCCGAGGCCTCAGAGAAGCACCGGTCACGCCTGTTGACAGCGGCACTAGCAGGCTGAAACACTGGAATTTCACTCCAAACCAGTAAGCATCGCCTCCCATCATGAGTGGAAGAGAAAACTAGGAAATGTGAATCTGATTTCCTGTTTATTTTTATAAGTAGTTAGAGCACTTTCTGGGCCCGAGAGAGCAGCCATGCCTTGGCTGCACTTCTGGATTTCCTGAGCAGGACGGACTTCCCTGGGGCATCCGTGACAGGCTGCACTGGCGGGGGCAGAGAGAAAAATCTGCAGTTGCTCCCACCCAAGGGAACCTGAGCGAGGGCTGCGTGTCCTCCGAACACTCCTTCTGCGGAAACAGGACTCGATTCTGAACAGCCAAGAATGCGGATTCCAAACGTTTAGAAAATGAATTGGATCAAACGCTTTGATTTTGGTGATTATTATATTATTCCATGTATATGGTGTCTGAGATCCTAAATCAAAGAGCCTTTGTTTCTACACTTTTCTAAAAGAAAAGAAAAAGCCAGCACCCACTCCCGTTTAAAAAGCAAACCGAACCGAACAAAGACGCCCACCAGAGGACATGCCTCAGCTCAGGACGCCTTCAGTGACCTTTCCATGCGCAGCATTGGGGTGAGGTTGCAGACATCAAAAACGGCTCACAGGTCATTGAAATGAGCTCCGAGAGAAATGAGCTCAGACTTGCATTTTCAATTTCATTTCCTCTCAATAAAGGGAAGATCCTGCTGTCAGACCCGGCGGGCATGGGGCTTGTGCCAGGTGCAGCTGTGACCCACACTCCGCGAGCCGGTCCCTAGTCCTTTCATCTCTAAAGGCCCAGGGGTGGGAGGATGCAATGATATGAATCTTCAGATTATAAGCCTCACTCAGAAATGACAAATTCCCTGCTTGGTGAAACAAGCCTGAGGAACATAGGAATATTATTACTTAATGGTAAGTTGGGGTGTTGGATTGAGTTGCTGATATTGGGCCATTCTTTCTGAACAAAACTGGAAGACAAAAACTCGAGAAGGAAAGATCTCTGCTTCTCCAGGGGAAACCCAGGTTAAGACCAAAACAGAAAACACTTCATTGAAACGGTAAGAATGAAAACGTGGTAGAAAGCAATTCGCTTACCAAGATCTTTTCGTTCAGCACATTTCTACCAACATGGCGGGCCTGGCTGTGTGAAGATCATTCCCCAAAGAGAGAAAAAGGGAAATATTTTATGGTCATAGTACTTGTCATTTTACTGTCGCCCAACACACTTGGTTTGGGACTTGGTTTTTCTGAAATCACAGCTGATCATTGAAAACTAATTCCTGAGCACAGATTTCATAAGAGGAACTTTAATTCTAAGGAAGCCACTAGGAAAAAAATCCCATCTAGAAAGCAATTTTCTAATGCATGTGCCGCCATTTATTTCAGGGACACAGCAAGTAACTCGTAAGTCGTTCTGCTGAGGTTTTCTAGGCCTTTTCGTAAAGCCCACCAGTAACTGTAGTAACAGCCACCACCGAAACCTTCCCGGGAGCCTTGTGTGTTCCAGGTGCTGTCCAGACTTACTGATGGGGTTGGTCCTACTTCACTCCCGTTTTTACTGGTGAGGACACAGAGGTGTAGACAGGTAGCGAGCAGTGGAGTCAGGATTTGAACTTTAGAAATAATTCCAGAGAAGTGGCTGTCACACTGAGGCCCATGATTTTCTTTGACCAGCTTTTTTACATAAAGTGGGAATTTATATTTGAGTAAGAGGGAATGGCTATGATGTCAGGTGCATACAACTTTTGGGAAAACCTCTGACATTTACACTCAAGGTCATGAGAAATAACATACGTTACATGAAATAGGAATGTATTCTTTGGGGGAATCTAAAAGGCCTGATCGGCACCTTCTCCTCTCCACCACTCCTGGTCCCTCCACCCTTTGAGCAGCAGCTTACTCACAAAGATCAAACGGATCTGGAATGCCATTCTCCTTAGGGAAGCGCACAGCAAGCCACCGCAGCAAGTAAGAGACACATCACATCCTGCCCTGAACTCCAGCAGTCACAGGGGGACAACATCCTGTTCCCAGGCCTGGCTTTGATTAGCTTACACTTCTTACCAGGGATCCTGCAGGAATTAAGTCCTTTGATTCAGCTTTTCTTTCTCAGCTCAAGACTGCATCTTTCTTTGCATGTGGTTAAGTCTGATTTTTCAGCAGCCACTCTCCCAGGAGTGTGGACTAGACACGTGGGGTAAAAGGAGAGCAACAAGGACACTCTTGGTGTCCCCAGCAAGGCACGAGCTCCACTAGGCACCTCAGACACCCTGGATCCACCAGGAGACCCAGCAGAACCTGCTTACAGAAGGGAACTCCACCACTGAGAAGTGTGCATTCTCCAAAGTCTATTTCCCAGAAGCCATGACTGTAGTCTGGTCACAGAAGACAAGACAAGAGCCTCCACCTTCTCGGGACAGCTGTAACTATGGCAACTGTTCTTCTCAAACCATTGAATGGAATGTCCAAAAAGAACTTTGAATTCTGTAATTTGAGAAGTCCATATTTCAGTACGTATCTTCACCCCTTGCCAAACACTATTTCAACCTCGTCTTTTCTTACCAATTCCTTCCCAAATACCACCTTAAAAAAATAAACGTATTTTGGGAGTTCGGATAAACAAAATTCAGGGAGGTTCTGACCCAAGGCCGAAGGACCAATCTCAGAGCCACAGAGAACAACAGAGCTGCCGTGGCGCTCCTTGACCACCAGTAAACTAGCTTCGTTGACTTTGGCCCCACTCTGCCAAACTCATTCAGTTAATGGAGTGAACACTTATCCCTGCTTGGCCTCAAATTAAGAAACTGATTCCTTGCACCCAGTTCTTTCGAAGATTTCAGCGCATGAGCCTGGGTGGATGGATGGCTGAGACCCTTCTTGGGGGTGAACTTTCAGAAAGAACTCTGAAGAACAACCAGGCTAGCCGGCTGGCCTGGGCCACACCAGTCCCTCTGTCATCGGCTCTGATCTGTGTACGGCACTAGCAATCTTGCCTGTTGTAATCTGGAGCACTGGAATTAAGTTCTAAAAGAACAAAGGAACCATTCTGGGTCACTGGGGTACCACTGTCTCACGGCGTCTTGGAGCAAACTCATTCACCCTATACAGGATTCCAGAGTTACAGGAGTTCTAAAAAGGAGGGGCAGGAAGGACCCCAGAACATGCAGGGGTCAGGTCTGAGGACTGGGGTGGGGGTGCTGAGGGAAACTGAGCTCAGTCACTGTAGGTGGGCGCAGGCCGCTGTCACCTCACACCTCACAGACCTCAAGGACAGAGCGGCAGCCTCAGTGGAAGGTGAGACAGGGTGTGGGAAAAATACAGACTTTGGAGTCAGGTAAACCTGGGTTGGAACCTGGCTCTGCCACTACCCAGCTGGGTGACCTGGGCCAAGTTACTTTGTATCTCTCTGGGCTCTAGTATTAATTCTTCGAAAAGGAAATGCTATTGTAAGTCCACGATCCCTTATGCACAATTCCAAAATCCAGAAAAAGCTCTGAAAACCAAGTTTTGTCATAACTTATTTTGGCAGCAAAACCTGACATGAACCGGCATCAGTCTCTTCATTGTCTTTATTTATCCCATTTAAGTTTTATGGCAGAAATCGAATTTTGTGATGGGGGCTGTCCCAGGCCCCTGCTTGAGTGTTACACAATAGTATATGCCGTGAATTGCTTTTCTAAATAACAGTATGTACTCTTTATGGCTTTTCTACAATTGGAAAAATTGTGAATATATCTGGCCTCAAGGGTTCGGATAATTTATATTACATCTTCAAGGCCTGTTGTAGGATCAAATGGGAAAATGAGTGTGGAGTAAGCAGTACCGGTCCCAGCTTTAAGGCCTCGGTCAGTCACAGCCATGATTAGGCTCATGTCACCAGAGAACGTCCAGGAAATGTGGCGGTAGACGTAACCCTCTGTAGGACGCTACACACAGAAGGAGTGAGCACGCTCTGCTTCATGAATATGGTGCTGACATACATTTCTTTTCTTCCCGGGGTGGTGTTGGGAGGGTAGGGTGGGTAAGGACTTTTCCTTTGATATTCAAAGATAATGCAGGGGGGAAAGGGGAAAAAAGGATCTAGTCAATAATCTTTATAATAATGTGATGATCCTCGCACGTGCATCGTAATGCAAACTGATGACAGAAGTGGAAACCCCTTGGAAATTTTACTTTTGTCATACACGTAGCTGCCACCTCTTCCCACCTGTTGAAGGACACGAGCAGACACTCTAAGTTATGGGAGTCAGTACCCACACCTTCTCCCTCACCACTCCCCACAATGTCCCACTGGGCAATTACTGGCCTTGATAGGTCAAGTCAATACCTGGCACGAAAAGAGAAACTCTTTCAAAAAACTACACTAAAGATTAAAAAAAAAACAAAACAAAACAAAAAAAAAAAGCAAAGCAACAAAACCCTAACCAATCACCCAACTCACTGGGTCTCTGTCATGCCTAGAACTTGGAAGTGAAACCAGGATATCTAATAATAGACTGTAGGCACTAAAAAGAGAACTGTCTATTAACACCCTTCATTTGAAAAGACATTTGAAGAGGCCAAAACTGTTAACTTCAGTACGATGTTTGAGTTATCCTCCCAAACTCACTCCTCATGTATTTTACAGTAGGGTGTGGGTTACACCTTCAAATTAGGCTTGTACACCTGCGGAAGCCCTTTCTTTATTCTCTACTGCTAAGTGCATCACCAGAAGGGGCACGTGTGTTCATTCTTGGGACTATGGCCTCTCACACGTCATTGGTCAAGTTGGCGGCAGTGGCGCGGCTTCAGAAGTGCTCGAGCAGAGGCAGGGCTCCGTAGAAGCTGGTGGGGTGAACTCATCACGGCAGGAAGACTTCAAGTCCATCAGTTCCTAGATGAAGGCAGGATGGCCTGGGACGTGTGGGGATAATTTCCCCTTTGAAAATCCTCATTGGCTCCCCACTGGCCGTGGGATAAAGTCTAAAATGTAAACCCTAAGAGTTGTCTGGCTCCAATCAACTTCATTTTCTTTCCAGTCTCTTCCTTTTACCCACCCAGACCTTATGTTAACACCTCAAGTGTGCCATGTTCTCTACTCTTTGGGGGCTCTATGGGTGCTTTTCCTATAGAAATTGTTCCTGGAACAATTTCCTCCACCCCCTGGACCATAACTTCCTCAATGCAAAGCCGAGATGGCAAAGGGGACTTCCCTTCTCCCCACAGTGAGGTGGTCTGCCTTGTTCTCTGCTCCTGCAGGTCCCCATGCTTCTCTGTCATGAAATTACCTCCTTTGTTTGATGTTGTTTTTCTTACTGAACTCTAAGCTCCCCAAGGGCAGGGAAATGCCCTGTTCACCTCTGTATGAACAAATGTAACACGAACTTATTTGAGTGGAAGTTTTTCCTCTAAAAACCACATCAGGACCCATAAGATGAAACTTCCAGATAATTTTTTCTAATGACTGATCTTTGAAAATGACTGTACCCCTTTAAAAATAGAACACCTGTCATCCTCCATTTTTCAAAGGGAAACTAAAAGCAAAAGCAGATATCTTTTCGACACTTAGGGTGTGGTTGGGGAGAATTTGTAGGTTTCCCTTCCCTTATCACATCTTCACTCAGTGAATTTTACTTAAGGTTTTAGGATTCCAGCATGTCTCCAGCATGATTGGTACCACCAGGGAAGTTAAAACTATATTTTTTCATCACCTAACATTAAATCGTCAATCTGAATCATACAACAAAGCAAGTGAGTCATCTCTACTGGCATGAAACATGGAGTAGTGCATCAGCAACATCCCCATTCACAAAACCGAAGTTGGAGCCAGCAGTTGTGATGCTGGCCGTGAATCGTCCAGTTTGGCCACCTCAAGTGATGCGTCAGCCTCCTCCCTGATCATGCACTTGGAGGCTAGCTAGTCAAGCAATACTCCAAATGTTCGCAGGCATAAACAGGAAGAAAATTTCACTTTGCATTCAGTTCATTTTAACCCAGGTTGCAATCCTGGGAAGCCCTGCCACCTACTTTAAATGTTTTAGAGATAAACATGAAGGAATGAGGTGCACAGACCTGAATAAATGAGTAACCATCTTACTAAACGGGGCAGACATCGATCCTATAGGGATGGGATATGGACAGGAGATTAGCATGAGTGTAGAAGGAAGTGCTGGGGAAATCAGTACTGGGCTGCTAGGATACTGAAGGCAAACTTCAGGACCCTGCCTCATTTTAAGTCTGGTGGGGAAGCCTGGAAGACGACAGCAGATACTAGGGAACTAGGGGACAGTGTTGAAATGTCTTTATTTTTGTCCATGCGCTAGAAGTAAAGTAAGGGGGCAATATGGTGAAATGAAGACAACTGAAAATACCCCTTGAGCACATGAACTTTAAAGAAGATTCTCTAATGAAATAATGTGAAGGTGGCCAGGTAGGTGGAGCTAGCTGTACCTGATAGGAGAACCATTGTACCTGCCTTCCATGTGAGCAGAAGGGGCTGAGATGCTTGAAGAACCTTCCTCCATCAGACCATGGGTTCTGATGCAGGCCATTTAGGGTCACTTGTGTGAGTAGGTTCTCCAGACTGGGCTGAAGTCAAGTGGTATGAAAAATTTTTCTAGGATACTGTGCAGAATGCCCAATTGGCATCTTGGTGCTAAGCCAGCCCCACTGTTAAGCATAAACAAAAAACCTCTTTTGTTAGTTTTCTCTCTCTCAAACACTCAGCTGACCATTGCCCTAAAACCTGGAGGGATTAAAAAACTTATCAAATCACCAGGTTTCTCATTTTCATGGTTCCTTCTCTTTCCTTCCTGAATAATTTAGTCCAAAAGCCATTAGGCGGGTATGGACAAGACTGTGTCTCCAGTGGGTGTGGGAAGAGCCACAGTGGCCCTGACTGGTGTGCTGAAGCCAGAGCTGGGTGGTTAGGGGACAGTGGTGACCCAGCACAGGATCAACCATATAATAAATATATTGAGGATGATAGAAATCAGGTATCTTGTTATTAAGAAGGAGGTTTAAATATGAAAAAGAGAAAATGAAACCTGTGGTATGAGATTAGAATTAAGATATGAGTGAGCTCATGGTTTTTAAGATGGAGGGAAGGAAGGAAGGAAGGAAGGAAGAAGGGAAGGAAGGAAGGAAGGAAGGAAAGAAGGAAGGAAGGAAGGAAGGAAGGAAAAGGAGAAAGGAAGGAAGGAAAAGAAAGAAAGAAAAGAATATTCTTTAATTCTGTCCATTGAGTGCCTGTGATAATCCAATAGCAATGAGCACATCCAACACTCAGAGATCTTGGTCTCTAAGTACCATTCTCCACTAGCATAAACTAGTGCTCTTCAGAGAAATGGCTGACTTCAGGGCTAGAAAAATGTAAGATGACACTGGACCTCTCACGGTACAAGTAAGGGCATGCCCAAATAAGAATGCAGACGTGTCAAAAGGACACTGAAGTTAGCTTGAAAGGGCTCCCATGAGCTAAATCTGAACAAATTAAGGATAAAAATAATAATAGAACTGGATTATAACCCACTGACTATAATAGGAATCCATGAGACCATAATGATAAATAGACAAATGAATAAATTGAAAGTTTTTTGAGGAGTAGGATAAAGATTACATAGTACCAAAGTGCCTCCCAACTAAATACATATTAATTACAAAAGGAGAAAATAAATAACTTCACTGTGTAGAAGCCTGGAAGACAATCCCTCAATCAAGTAACCAAAATTAGTACCACTTGAAAAAAATTAACATCTGTCCCCATAACGGGCCAAACTGACACTATGCACTACCTGACTGGATCCAGTGAAAATAAGCATTATTTCTGCAATACTCCTACCAGAGACGCGTCCGTCCCATCGTGTGAAAGCATCAGACGAACCCAAATGCAGAGACATTCTACACAACAGGGGGCTGATGAGCGTCCTGCTGGCAATTTCCTGGCAACTGGTTGAGAATAAAAACTTGGAAACTTTTCTTTAGGTTGAGATTGTTTCAGAATTTAAAAATGAATAACAAAAAGTTACCCTGCGTCATTGTAGATGCGATGGGAGCCAAGTATCAAAATGGGATTAAGATTTGGGTGGTCCCATTTAAAGGCCAACAATTATATATTAGGGCAATGCTTTACCAAAGTTATCGCTGGTAAAGAAACACTTTTACCCCCAGCCTTTTGCAGACCAACGCTTCATAAAACGACAAAGTCCCACACTTGGATTTGAGGACAGTATCAAATTGCTACAGGAGCTTTCAAAGCCTTACTCTCACTGTCTGTAACTGTGCCAGTATGGTCCCATAACCAAATCTTCGTAGACTAGCCGAGGCCATGCGTTCAGCAGCATCCCTCTGTGGTCTCCAATTGCCATCATATCCAAATGGGATATAAAAACTACTGGTCACACTGCCACCCATAATGGTAGCAATAACAATTACCACTATAACTAGCATTAACTAACCAACTATACAAAGTATTCAAGAAAGGGACTGCTCAGCCAATGGGAGAGGGGATGAAAGACCTGCCTTTTTGTAGAGTAACTCAACTGCTCTAAATGGGTCACAGGACACAAATAGCTGGGACCACCCCGAATTCCAAAGTAATTGCTCTGTGGTGACTGAAAGCAAACCCAATCACAGAGAAGAGGGACAATAGCATCTTCTATGGGTCAATCTATGACATCAAATCACCACTGCCATTGTTGGGAAGGGACCTCGTGTTCAGAAGGGGTTAGTAGAGCACATCCCCCCATCAGACGGGTTTGATTTAACTCACAGACACTAAGGGCGAATCTGCTGACTCCAACAGGCCCCATGAGCCCCATAGGCCCCACAGAGTCCCTCCCTCCACCAAGAAGCAGCCCCTTTGGATAAAAGATAACAATTCTCTGTGCTAAACAAAGACCAGAGCAGAATGACGAGCAGGGAGCGGTCGCATCCTCTGGGAAATGCCTAACACCATTCTCTGACACTCCCACCGCATGCCCCGAATGCTGAAGCCCTTGTGCTAGTGTACCCTGGACACACTGCAGCCACACACAGAGGAGGCTCCACATAGAAACCTGTAAGTGAAATCAACCAACAGCGTCCACGGCACTTCACTTACCGGGAGTGGTTTTGTAGTATGGTGTTCGGGAGGGCAGCGATAAGGCATTCTTCGCCCTGGAGCTCTGGGTACTCTGCAAGACTTGCCTCTGCCTCTTCAGCTCCTCTTCCCTTTCCTGGGCAGCACGGATCTCTTCTTCGATCATGGACAAAGTCCGCTGCTTCCTTGACCTCAGCTTGAAGGGCCCGACCATCACATCAGACTCATGTGTGGCCAGGAGTGAGGCTGTGCTTCTCAGCTCAGCTGCCTCTGAGTACTTGCTGAAATAGCTCCCTTCTGGTTTGGTCTCCTCCATGTTTATCGGGCCACTGGGTTGCACTGCTGGCAATGGCGGGGAAGGTCCCCGTTCCCTGAGCACCCTGTCTTCAGCAGGCAGGATCTTTGGTAATACATCCCTTTTCTCTTGAACAGGAGAGGACACCTGAGGTGGCTCAAACATGCTCTGAGGCTTCTCTGAGCTAGGAGCTCCAGTGCCAGCTCCCTCTGGAGTTGCTCCGGGTCCCCGCTGTGCTGCTCCACCCTTGCTGGTTCCAGACACAGCTCTATCCGCTTGCTCGGCTATGGCTTGTTGAATGGCATTTTGCACCAGAAGACCAGCCTGATATTCCAAGGGGTCGTCGACCAATGGGGAGTCTCCCAGCATGGATGAAGGGGAATAGAAACCATGATCACTAAATGACTTGGAGACACCTTCTCCTCGGCCTTCTGAAGGATTGTCAGTCTGGGGAGTCTGGGGCAGAGAAAAATCAGCCAGGGAATTTTCCTGGAGGGCATTGGTTGTCTCGTTGGAAGCCCCGCTGTCACTGATGTTGTCCATGCTGAAATCATTGGACAGGGTCTCCAGGACGGTGGTGTCCTGGGACCTCACAGACAATTCATCCAAACCAGAGTCAAGCTCCTCTTGAGTCAAACAGACATTGACAGACCTTGAAAACTGATCCAAAATCCCAGGGTCTTCGTCCTTGACCACAGTGAGGACGGCCCGGGCACTTGTGAACTCTCCATCCTCTGCCCACAGTTTGGATAAAGGCCCGCGTTTGGAGGGCTCACTGTAGGGCCCTTCTCTCCCCTGAGGAGCTGCGCTGCCCTGGGCCCCTCCCGAAGACTGGCTCTCCAGGGCGCAGTGGCCTTTCTGCCCCTTGGCTGCCGATGCACCACTCTCTTCTGGAGGACCTGCGATGGAAGCTGGTCTCGAGACAGTCAGTGGCTTGTCTGAGCCGATTGAACCCAGAGGCCTGTAGAAGGGCTTGATGGAGAAAAGCCTGGGTGTACTCTGGCCCTTGGCCACTGTTTGCCTGGAGTTCTCCATGAGCTGGAACTGTTTGCGAGCAGCAGAGAAATCTATCTGCTCTGTGACCACATCCTTCACATTCTCAGTTGTGCTGGAGGGTTCTTGGGAGGAGGCAGGGGGTGTGCAGGGCTGCGGTGGGGGCCGCTGCTGCATCAGCAACTGCTCCTGCTGTGCTCTCCTCTCCTTGCGCTCCTTGTACTTCTTATGCGACTCCAGATGTTCCTTGTCCAGCTGTTCCTCAATGGTTTTTTCCTGGGGAGGATTCCACCACTTGGCCGCAATGCCAGGATTCTTTTTCACAGCCTGACTCCGGATGAGTTCTCGCCTTTCCTTTTCCAGCTCCAGCATCTCTTCTGTAGGTCTCACTTTTTGGACACAGTACTGTTCTTTCTCATTCTCGTCATCCTCAAAGAGCTTGGAGGGCTTCTTGTCCTCATGGAAGGCACGCAGCTCAAACTTGGCTTCCTTCTTCAGCGTGGTGAGTGTGAATTCCCCATCTCGGGATGAGCACCAGGAGCTTGTGGAGGAGGTAGGGCTCACGGGTGCCTGCAGACTGTCCCCCAGCAGATCTCTGGGCTGGTCAGGGGAGTGGCCGTTCGCTCTTTCACCCTCTGCCATGGTGTCAGAGTTGCTTTTACTGAGCTCAATGTGAGGAGGCACCTGCCTGCCAGCTGCTCTCTCGCTGGGCTCCGGCTGGATGGCTGTATGGGCAGGCGGGCTTGGGCTGCCCGTCAGGATGGCTGCACCAGGCTCGGGGGAGGACGTGCCGTTGTAGGTTCCGTCCACAGCAGAATCGCAGCAGTTGGCCTCTAGCACTTCGTCTAGATACCGGATCTCACTGGCCACATCATTATCCAGAGACTCATGGTGATCAGCGAGGAGGCCATTGTGGGGGGGCGAGTAGAAAGGGGAGGGGTGGTCCATGGGATGTGGAGCAGAGGGGATTCCAGGGACACTTTTACATTCTGCAACAGAGACCTCAATTTCCATGTTTTTGTGATCTGAGGGAAGAGAGCTGATTGCAGGATCCAAGGGGCCGGCACCACAGATGTCTGTCTCGGTTTTTAGCCGGATATCATCCTCGGAGAGCTGGGGAGGCTTCTGGAATAAAGAGGAAATGAAAGGCAGGGTTAGTGCCACTTCCCTGATGGATGTGAAGGCTGAGAGGTTACCTGATAACTATCCGGGAGGAACACTGAAACAACAATGACAAGTCTTTCTGCATGGAGATTTCCCTTCCCATGAGGCTTTACAATTTTCATTCTGTTGCACTAACAGGTACCTACACCTCTCCATTTTACAGATTCCGTTGTGTTTACTGGGTGTCCAGAAACGTTCCTTCAATGCTACTCCCCTTTTTAAAATTTACAAGAAAATTAGGACTCATCATCTGAAGACGTACTCAAATATCTTCACAAGTAGAAGACATTATATAGAAATTGTACCAGAGTCTCCCAAAATAGTCGCAGCAAACTACTGCAGAAATGTAATAGGAATATTTGTGTGTCCTGAACTGTAAAAAGAAGGTCCTTTTACATGAACAAATCTTCTTGAAAACCTATGATTCTTTGCCAAATGTAATACAATTATTCTGGACACAAGAAACTTTTTAGCAATTTTTTTCCAAAATAAAATACTAGAACACAATCGATTCCTTCAGTGACTCCTTCAAGGCTCCAGGGCCCTGCTGCATTACAATCACCATAACCACAGCCACCGACGGCACAGTTCTGTTCTCTGGGACGTACATCAAAACAATGTTCTTAGTTTAGGCGTGAGCGTTGCTTGGAAAAGCTAATTTCTGGCTACACATCCCCTCTAGTTCCTAAAATGCTTTATATGAGATACCTCCAATTTTGTGGTTAAATAAGAAAAACACATCTTCTAAATGTTTTTAAATACATATTTTTTCCATCGGTTATCAATCCCATGTGACTTTGTTACTGACATTATTAGTAAGATTAATTCCAAATTCTAGGATAATTACAATTCCATACCAGAGAACTCTGGTCTGATCCAGATAACTCAGCAGTCAGTCATGAGTTTAATTTGAGGCCCCCTTGAAGATTTCACTAACACCTTGGCCAGCTTTGCTTCCCGGTCTCAGGTCTCTGTACGTCCGGGATTACTCACATAGCACAGTGCAAAATTGCAATAGGGTATAAATTTTCACTTATTTAAGTTTTAAGCAATTTTACAGGCTTACAACATAAAAATTAAACCACCGTAAGAAGATTCTAGGGGATTAATTTCAAAACCCTTCCCTCCAAAGTGGATAATTATAGATTTGTTCATGAGATCTAAGAAAAATATAGGCATTCACCTACGTGCTGTACTCTGCTGTCAGGATGTAGAAAAACTTGCATGGTTATCCCTGAACTACACAGTTGTCCCTGAACTGGGGATTTGCTTCATGCCCTGGTTTCCACAATCCCCTTTAGACTTAAGTCAATCAAGTAAAATACATTCCTTCTTTAGTAAGAGGCAAAAGACAATGGTCTTGGATGATCTAGTCCAGGTCTGGTGACTGGTACTTAAAACCACAAAAACTTTTTTATGTTTGACCATCATCAATACATTATCTATTATGTTTCTAATGAACTAAAGAGGCATGTCAAAGGCATTTTATTGTCCTTTTATTAACATTAACTAAACTTTCTTTTGGTAAGGCAATTATCAGTGACTTCTATGTAATTAAGAATGACAGAAATGGCCCTGATCAGTGTGGCTTAGTTAGTTGGACATCACCCCGCAAAGCCTGAGGTCACAGGTTCGATTCCTGGTCAGGGCACATGCATGGGTTATGGGTTCAGTTCCTGAGTCAGGTTGTGTACAAGAGGCAACTGATTGATGCTTCTCTCCCTCTTTCTCCCTCCCTTCCCCTCTTTCTAAAAAAATAAATACTATCTTTAAAAAAATAAAATAAAATAAAGAAGTGGCTGGAGCCCCCTCCAGCTGTGACTTTTAACAACTATATAATAATGTACAGAGAAAGTTGTTGGTATTCTAAGACTGTGCGGCTGTGCAATTTCTGTACATGTGCAATTACAAATATTAAAGATTTATTTAGCTATTTTTAAGAAAGAATTACAGATTTGAATGCCTGGCTGCTATTTGGTTTCAAGTAGACCTAAGTCAAAACTAGCCCACCCCATGGAAAGCTATAGCTGGAACAACCAGACCAACCCAAAGAGAAGCACAGTACTGCAGAGGAGAAACCAGATTACCCTTGACCCTCCCGCCCTCACCTTCATTCAGTCGATGATTTACTCCTATTATCCTTCATGGGAATAAGTGGAGCTTTCCTCCCATCCCTTTGGAGGGGGGTGGGGAGGAAGGTAGAAAACTAGTAGGAGCTGCTGGGACTGAAACATGGTTAAAAATCACTGCTCTCCTGAAATGAAACACTTGCAAATAGTCGACACGAGAGGGAAGAGGGCAGTCTAACGTTAAGGGAAGCTAAAGGGCAAATCATTGATCCTGTAGTTCATTTATTCCTCGGCTCAGGAAACATGTCAGAGGGTTTATTCTGTAGGGCTGGCATACAACTTGCAGCCACAATAAGCTCCAGGAGACAACACCTCTTTTCAACAAACACTCAATTTGCCACACTTCTTGGGAAGCTGTAAGTCTATTCCGGAGTTTGCTTAGTCTAGTTGGGTGAAGTCAAAACCTGGCCTATATTTATCTCCCGTACAGGGGAGCGGCTGAGCCTTTCTCCTCCGCATTTCTCAAGATCGCTTTATGGCTCCTCACGACTGCATGTCTCTTTGTCCTGGACACCTACAGGTCAGTGTTTTGACCATGGACGAGCAGATGCCATGACAGATTTCTTTTTTAGAACTTAAAAATCCTATCATTTCTTCCCAAGGCATACTTTCGGAACTAGCAACAACCGTTCCAATTCAAAATTTCAAGGCTGATAACCACATGTGACAGTACATCTTCGCAGTGTGAAAAAACTACCTTTGGCTTTCAGTCAGAAATCATGAGTCTCTTAGTTATGTCTTCTGGGACGTGTTCAACTGAGATTTTTTTTTAAATGCTGATTATTGTTTAAAAGCCAAAGTTTGCGGTCCCAGTGTAATGTGAGATGGTTCTTTCCCAACACATTTAAAAATATATATATTTAGACACTGGAAGATGTAAACAGGGAAGAGTCTCTCTTTTCGGTTACGTGTGTCTGCCCCCTCCTCTTCTTTCCCTGAATTCAGAAAATCCTTCCTGACAACCCTGTCAGCTTCAGGGAGTAGCCGCTCTAAGCTCTAAAGCCCAGTCAGGGCAGAAAGACTTAAAGAAATAAACAACTCTGCATCACTGATTCACAATCAGGCATCAGAGGTCCTGAGCTTAACAAAAGAGCAAATTCCTGAGTTCTAATCTCAGCAGGAGGAATTTACCTTCCCGCAAGACAGCCTGTTGTGATCAGAGTCCCCCCCCCCCCCCCCCCCCCCCGCCCCAACCCTCCACCCCGCAACTACACCAGGTACATGGAAATGGGCTGGAAATCCCACAGTCTGAATTTGGCAGGAGTCTGGACTTGACATCATTAAATGTTTTGTTTAAACCAACAAATGCTTATTGCTCCCTTTGAAGATCAGAAAGACCAGCATTTTCTCCATGCTTCAGGAAATGTGAACTTGATTCCAGATTCAGATAAAATTATAGATTCAATAAATGGACTGGAAAATCCTTTCTGAAATGAATTATGCCCCAGTGCAAAAACCAAGAAGATAGGGAAGAACCCCCACACTGGACTTCCAAAGGCCAGAGAACACCTAGGGTGCTAAGGAGCCCGTGGGATATGACGGGCTGGCCCCTGCTACCACTTCAAGTGGAGCCCTAGCAGCACAGCACATGATACCTGTTTTCCCAGAATAGCCGTCAGCTGGTCAGGATGTCTGCTCTACCATTTACTTAAAAATACTTGGACAGGGACAATGTAATGCAGCTGGGTATGTCCGAAATTAGTTTAAATTATAATCCAGCGGTAGACAGCCCTCCTCTCATCAGGAACAGAGGCCCCGACAGTGGTCAACCAGGATCTAATCAGAAACTCCTCACTCCACAGGAGGCAGTTTCCTAGTAGTTGAGCTCTCTTAACTCCCACAGGACCCCTAGGGCTTTGTTAATTGGCAATAATTAAGGTGAGAAATGAATTTTTCATCAGTGAAATTAATGGCCTGTCAATTAGCAGAATGAAATGGGAGAAGTTGGTGAAACTGATGGTGTTCAGTTTTGTGGAGTAGAGTTATCCTTCCATGATAGGACACACAAACAGAGTGAGCACTTTGGCTGGTGCACCCGTAGGGATGGTGCCTGAAGTTTGAGAACTCAACAGTCCCGTGCCCAGCCTTTGGTTCAGAGAGTGGTGGTTGTTTTAATGCCCACTATGTAGTAACGGAACCCTGCCTTTGTAAAACTGCCACATCTGTCCCATGCAAGGTGGGGACAGAGTATCTAGGATCTACCAGAGCTGAGACCTCTTTGGGACTACGGACAATGGCTTTGTACCTACTTTTACAAATGTGTGTTTAATAGATGAGCGGAGCACCAGAGTTCGGTCTAAGACCTGCTTTTACTACAACATGGTAGCCAGAGTGTAGCTAACAGCTGCCATTATTGTAACCCAAAAGTGTTTGTTTAATAATTACACAAAACAAGTTAGTTATGGGTTAATTTACAACATAGACGCCCATGTCTCCTGTAGAAATTCGGCCAGACCTTCTGCAAGACAACCATGGAGCTCTTCTGAGAATGTAACTCCTGCCCTGGCTGGTGGGGCTCAGTGGATTGAGCACTGGCCTGCAAAACGGCAGGTTTTCAGTTTGATTCCCGGCTGGGGCACATGCCTGGGTTGTGGGCCAGATCCCCAGTTTGGGGCATGGAAGAGACAACCAATTGATTTGATGTTTCTCTCCCTCACTTCCCCTCCATCTAAAAAATAAATAAAATCTTAAAAAAAAATGTAACCCCCTTGTAAGCAGGGCTCATAACAATCTCTCAAGTCTGGTTTGAGATCTAAATTAGGTAATATGTTTAAAAGTACTATGTAAAATGTAAATGCAAATATTCACTATTATTAAGCAATTTTACACCAAAGTGTCAATGATCAATGACATTAAATTCTTTCCAGGAGGAAGGGCAGGAGCTGATGGTGAAGTTTGCTTTTGAGAAGAAAAAAAATCAACTGTGAGATTAAAGGGCAAAGGCCCAGGCCCTAAGGTACCTCCAATCTCCCCATCCTCCCTCTCCCCCAGCATTCCAGATCCTTAAATGGTACTTTTAGATGGAGACGAGCGCAATTAGAAAGTTGCATTTACTGCTGCAGCAAACAGAATAATTGCATAAAATGTCCTTAAAAGTCAACTTCTGAAGATGCAGGAGAATGGACGGTCAAGAACACCTCAACCTGGGGCTGTGGTCACATGGGAAACAGGTGGGGTCACGCACTGGTCTGCACAGAGCCTGGTGCATCCCCAACACCCCACCATCCAAGTAATCGAGCAAATGAGCCTAAGGAGCCTGTCCTGTGGGCACACTATGAGGGTCACATCCCGATTCATTGTCGGTGTATGTCTAACAGCTTATTACAGTCACAAAACATGCATATACACGACCTTGACCAATGTTCATAATGAGAGTCTTTATTATGTGAGAAAGGCAGTTTTGGGTTCCAAACATTAGAATAAGATGTTTAGAACAATTGGGGGACTTTTCCCACGATCACCTGGCTAGTCAGGGGAACGGTGGGGATCTGAAGGCCAGTCTTCCTATCCCAGTATTCCCAAAGGTGTTCTCAAGGGCAGGAGCTTCCTAAACGATAAGGGAAGTGTTCAGAAGGGTGGAGGGATTTGAACAGCATTTACTTGGCTTCCTGGTTGATAGTCTGAACACTTGAATCTCTAGAAGTCATGTGAGACTCATGATTTGGCTTCAGAAGTCCAGGATCCCTTTCTTCTCTTTATTCAGAGCCGGCCAGAGATCGATTCCCCAAAGACTTCTACCTTCTGCTCCACTTGGAGGACCTACCTGTAGGACCCTCCAGCCAGGAATGGGGTGCTGGCTTCCTCCTTGGGGACTCTACCCTCTGGACTGGCCTCTGAGGCAGGTCCTCAGCTTCCTCTGATGATATCCCAGAGGCAAAATACTAAAACCCCGCATCCCGTCATCACAATGGACACTGTGGAAAAAGGCTGGGATTCCTTCCCAGCACCACAGAGTCCACAGCACAGGTGAGATTCTAGAAGCCTACTTAGTTTACACAGAAAATACATCAGGGCCCTGACACCTGGCCAACTGGAGTGATGGACAGCAAGCAGTGTGCTCTTTCCTCCTGGGGTACCTGGGCTGGCAGCCGGTGAATCAGGACAGAAAGAAGAAAGCATTTTCCTTAGCAGATCTGGCTTGGCCCAAGGGACACGAGAAAGGTGTCCTTCACTATACAGACAAGCATGAAGCTGAAGCTTCTACTCATGCCTGCTGTGTTCTCAGCTTCCCAACTTGCCCATCACACACAGGCTGTTACCTCCTGATGATATCTGTTACCAGCATCGACCTCCTAGGCTCAGAGCCTAAATGCAGTGTGACCCAAATCACTCACACATCAGGCGCCTGCGGCACAACCAGGTTTCTATGCTCTGAATAACCCAGATTACTTCCTCCTAAAGCCACGATATTTAAATTAGAAGCACTTTCCCCCAGGTAATAGGTGACCTGATCCTTTAATCCAGTTATTTTTAAGTTCCACCAAAAATACAAACTCACTATTGGCCTAGGAACAGAAGCATGGCTATGAAAGAAAACTTTCTCACATCAGTGAGGCCAAATGTCTCTGTTATCCCTCTTCCCTGCCTCTCTTTTCTAAGTAGGCTCAGCCGCTTCGGGCAAAGAACTGGTTTCACAGGCCATGCGTGGCTGGCGTTAGAATGTTTCTTTTTTTTTTTTAATTTATTTTTTATTGTTATTCAATTACAGTTGTATGCCTTTTCTCCCCTTCCCTCCCCCCACCCCGGCTGAACCCACCTCCCTCCCCCACCCCCACCATCCCCCGCGATTTTGTGCATGTGTCCTTTATAATAGTTCCTGCAATCCCCTCTTCCCACTGTCCCCACCTCACTCCCCCCTGGCCACTGCTAGACAGTTCCCCCCCTCAATGTCTCTAGTCGTTAGAATGTTCTTAAGGACCCTGAACTATCTGGCTGAAGTCTCCATCGTGAAGGCAATAGGAGGAGGGGTGACAACCTGGTTGATGGATGATTCTTAGACACCTACAAGATGCCCACTTTGGTCTGCTGACCTTCATCAGCCTGGGGGAACCAGCGTAGAGCTATGGCCGTCTAGGAGAGACAGACTAATCAAACCAAGGGAACCTGAGGAATGTGGGAGGGAAGCAAGAGGCTAAAGAGGTCAAAGTACAAGGCTAAGGAAGCACTGAGAACCTGCAGAGTGACAAGCCCTGTGCCTGGGGTCATGGGTGGGGGGAGGTCATGGGAGTTCCTTGGGGCTCTGAGGGGGCCCCCTCTCTGCAGCAAGGAACTTGGAGCAGCAATTGGTACTTGGAGGAAGAGTACCAATTCACATAAAGAGAGCAAACAGCACAAGGCATAGAAGTGCTGTAATAGTAATGAGGAAGAAACTTCTGACCCTGTTGATTGGTGCAGATTACGCAGGTTGAGAAGAGCTTGTGAAGGAAGCTGGAAGCACCAGTGGTCCTCGCCAGCTGGCCTGCAGCCCCTCAGCCCCAACCCTCACCCCCACTGAAGACATCAGGCTGGAGAGAAGCAGAGATTCTGAGCGGGCCCCTTCCACCCCCTGTCCTCCCACCCCCACCACCTCGTAGAGACACAGAGAGTAGGAATGTCTGAGAATGACTTGACTTGCTCCGGGCAAAGCCTTCAGGCCAGGAAGTGGAGGGTAGAGGTGATAACCTGGGCCACATTCCAGGCCAAGGCGGCCTTTCCTTTTCCACCCCCAGCTGAGCTTCTTCCGGCTGTAGGACCAGGGGCCTGTGTACATCGTGGGAAGCTGGAGCCCAGCCACTCCCCAAGGAGCACAAAGACCCCCCACCCCCCCACCCTGCTTTGGCTGATAGAAGGCAGACTTAAGACCCCAAACACAAAGTAGTCACAGGCTAAATTTAGACCAAGCAGGCTCAAGTTAACACTGCAACCCCCCCCACCCGGCACCTGCCCCCTTTAAGGGCATTAATACTAATACCGCCTCTTTGTTTCCCTCCCACTGACCTCCTGTCTTGAAGCCATTAAAGCTAAGAGTGACTAGGGCAGTTCCTATTCCTACAGACCCAGCCTTTCTTTCCCAGCGCTTCTGTGGCATTGGTCCACACAGCAGGCACACCCTGCTTTTCTCTCTGGAGTGTGTCTCAGGTACAGGCCCAGGCACAGGATGCAAAGACTTCTGAAAACCCCTTGGATGGGAACAAGGCTCGCCTGTATCTTGGCTCAGGCTCCGGGTGAAAGGAAAACGGCCCATCTGTACTGCCACGGAGACTCCCCAACCCCACAGCCTGCCTTATTAATAGCATCCCCCTAACCCTGCTGAAAAGTCACCAGCTCAAATGGCAGGCTGCAACATCTGGAAAATGTTAAGGTGTGGTTTGATTAGCACATTTACAGCTTGGGCTTTCTGCAAAAGAAACTGAAGACGGTGTGTGTGACTGGGGGAGAAGTGGGGAGGGGAGGAAGGGAAGGAAGCTGTGGCCTTTCCGGCAGCGCGACTGGTGAAAGGCATGTTTCTTTCGGGTTACTTGGCGGCCCACTCCCCACAGGAGTGATGGAGAACCTCGGGAGGTTTCAGGGTTTCCCCTGAATAAGGAGAGACAGGCTTCATTTCAGCTCCAAGAAAGTCAAGCTTTGCTTCCTCCTCAATGTGATACACTCTGTGCTCTGTGTCAAGGGGTCCTCAGATGCTCTCCTTACCGAAGGCCTTTTTCCCTGTGAGACGATTTTGCAGGGCAGTCCCCACCTCCAGAATAAGCCAAGATCAAGGCCACAGAGGAAACACTGGCTCCTGCAGCCTGAAATTTCTAGGGTAACTGATTGTGCTGGAGGCAAAAGCAGGCGCAGCTTTAGCTCTCTATAACTTAGCTGTATCCCTCTTGGTTTTAACATAGTTCAGGATCTTGGGTTCATGCCTGGCCCACCAGTAATGGCAGAGGGCAAACACCGAAAACAAAGGAAAACAAAACAAAAAACCCCCTAAACCGTGGACAGGGCTAAAACTCACTATGCTGAGGCAGAGAAGCAGGAGAAAGGAGAAAAGGGTGGCAGATGACTTTGAGACTAACCCTTCGTCCACAGTGACTCTGTACAAGCTAACGGAGTGGATGAGGGTCCCCTGGGTCCTACAGCAGATGGGCACACACATAACGTTCCCACAAGTCGCTGTGAACTGGAGAGTTCCCAACATGGAAACAGAAGACTCGCTGAAGACTAGATAAATACAAGGCAACGACTAGAAAACCAGTTACCAGTATCGCTGGGTCCCTTGGTTCCGTTCTGGAAAAGGACTCAGGCACTCTCTGTTTCACAGATAACACTCATGCACCACGCACACTGTGCAGCCTTTCTGGCCTTTGTGGCCTTCCTTTGGGGCTTTTATCATGAAAGCTGGAGTTTTACAAGATTTGAAAAAAAAAAAAATGCTGATGGTCAGTGGGATCTCAGCTGCCCACTCTTTCTCTAGCAGGAAAAAACTCCACAGCACAGCACTACACGAAGCCTCTGGCCTCCAAAGGAAACCCGCTCCTTGCCAATTAGAGAGAAAAGGACAGTAAGATAGGTCAGCAGACTCCACTTACCCTGCCCAGAGCGTGCACCTCAAACGTCCAGGCAGAATGGCCTCCTCTTCCAGACAGATTCCTGTGCCCTGGCTCAAGCTGGACACATTCCTTCTGAGCCTCCTGACTGAAGACTATGATGTCATAGCTGGCCCTCCCTCTGCTCCCTAAAAGGCCATTCACACAAAGAAGGACTTTAACCCCCTTCCAAGAACCTGCCCCTCCCTCGCTGGCCAGAGCCGGGAGGGCAGTGCTGTCCAGCCAGAGGCTCCCACGGTGTTGGGTGTTCGGGGCCGAGTGGGGAGGGCGGGTGCTGATAGGAACCAGTCACGGCTGTCTTCTTGGAAAGTCAGAGATGGGCCTTGGATAAGCTGGGAATTAATATCCTGGCATGGCTGAGGTAGCAAAAAATCTGAAAGAGCCTGAACAGCCAGTTAAATGAATGTTTTAGGAATTTTTACATGTGTCTGTATAAGAAAGGCTCATGGTAGAAAATAAGTTATTCATTTTCCCTCCACTCAGAGGAAAACAGTTGATATTTTATTGCATTCCATGTAGTCTCCTTTGTAAAAAATGTGTATCTAATGTGGCTGAGACCAGACAGCATATGTGATTTTGTTGCCAACTTTTTTTTTTTCACTCTGTATTACCTCACAAGCATTTTTCACGTCCTTTAACAGCCTTTGTAAGACATACTTTACATGATGTCCCATGCTGAGTGGGACAGGAATTTGAAGTCAGGGATGAGGGCTCTAATTTCAGGGAATGTCTGAGGGCTAGCTCCACTCTCCCGCGGCTAGCCAGAATCTTCTGCCAGGAAGAAAACATCCACACTTGCCTGGGGACGCACATGAGCGTCCCAAACATCTCTCTCTTTCACCAGAGTCGGACCTAGAAAATCTGGGGCATACCTCAGGGTCTGGCCAACTAGAAGGTCAATCAGAGTTTTAGGCCCATGCTGAGCCACGAAGAACTCATTTTCTTCAGCGAGAGTGTGGAGAAGACGGAGAGAATTGAGCTTTATAGTAAAGCGACGAGGAAGAGGAGGACAAAGGTCAAATGGGGTCCTGTGGAGGACAAAGGTCAAATGGGGTCCTGTGGGGCCACCTCTTTGGGGTCTGTTTGGGCACAGTCGGTCTTGGTGAATCAGGTGAGCAGCCCAAAGATGGCGGCAGGCCCCCCTGTGGCCTGGCAGGTTGGCCCACAATGCAGACCTCCTGAGACCCCCTGGAAAACCCAGTTCAAGGAAGGAACAATCAGAGTGGATGGAGCCTAGGGAGGCTCCTTTGCAAAGGAAGCTAGAAGTATGCTATCCATTCCAACTGCTTACAATGCCTAAACGACATTTTTAACATGCTGAGCCTCATGAAGAGCAATCCAGGAGTTTCTCAATGACTGACGTGGTAACGGCAAATCACCGGGGAGTGCTGTGGAAACCCTGAATTCATGTGCCCTTTAGAATAACTGGAATGTTTGGTTGCACAGCCAAACAAAGGCATTTCGAGATGCTACTTCATAATCTAAGGTAAAATGAGGTGGAAACAAAAAATCAAGCACCAAGGGCAGCGTTGCCCTGCTCGAGAAAGATGAACCAGGGTGGGGTCTTCCATGAAGAAGCGCCCCCATGCCAAGAGGCATGCGTGACAGCCAGAGCCTGCCACACAATCACACCTGCCTCTCAGTACCCATGAGGAGGCTGGTAAAAAAAAAAAAAAGGTTAGAAATGTGCCCTGCTCACAAGAGAGAAAATTGTATGTACTCTGAAAGTACTATCATCTAAGTAGTAGGCATGCTTCTGACTGGAGTCGGACAGGCCATGGTTCACCACGCACACATACATGTACACTGTTACAGAAGGACTGTGTCTCTTCTTACCCCCACCCCAACTTCAAGTGTTTAAGTCCCAACCCCTAGTTCTTCAAAATGTGACCTTATTTGGAGGTAGGGTCTCACGTAACCAAGTGGTCATTAGGGTTGGCCCTCAGCCAATATGAAGAGTGTCCTTAAAAAGAGATTTAGACACAGAGACATACCTAGAAGGAAGACCACGTGAAAGGAAGACAGTGAGAGAAGACAGCCCTATGTAAGCCACAGAGAGGGGCGATCCTTCCCTACACCCATCAGAAGGAACCAGCTCCAATGACACCTGGCTTTGGCACTTCTAATCTCCAAACTGGGAGACAATAAATTTCTGGTGCTTAAGCCACTCAGTGCACGGTCCTTCGTTACTGCAGGACTTGGAGCAAAGTGACACACATACTCACACAAATACACATGTGCACGCACACACGTGCATGCATGCATATCGGTGTACAAACATATGTGGGAACACATGCACACATACACACATGTACACACACCTCCCTCCAGCTACAAAAAGTAAAGTTTAGAAAAATATTCTGTTACAAAGTCCCAGTGAGATGCTTCAGGGAAGTGGCTGATACCCAGAGGCAGAGGGAGAAATCTAGTGGGCAAGGTGGCTTTAGGCTGCAGAAGCACAAACCTAGCTGCCCGGCACTCCAACGGGAAGGAGCAGAGCAGAAGCCAGCAGCACTCACCTGGCTCCTGCTCACCTTTCCACTTCCCTTTCCTCTCAACACAGGCTCTGGGCTTGGGTTGATTTTTCCGAGTTCACGAAAACCAGTTTGTAACGCCAGCTCACAGCTCCTAGTGCCTAGTGCGGTAACCTGATCTGTTTAGTCTAGGAGGGTGCCTTGCACTGGGGGACCTGACGCCATTTGGAAACACAGTCCTCCTGGTCGACTGAGATGCAACGTGCACGTGTGAGGCTCAGCAGCTGGAGTCTGGAGGCCATCAGCATTTTTCTGACCACCATTCAGCAGATGGCTATGGCGCACCTACTGGGTGCCAGGTTGGTGTCACACACCCTTACCTACCTTCTCTATTTGCTCCTCAGACCAACAGCAAGCTGGAGGGTCTCACCCATTCCACCCAGGGGCAGGCCCCAGCCCACAGGGCCAAGCCCTGCCCAGGGTCGGGAACAGAGCTCTGAATCCATGAATCCCACCCACAGGGCAGGGCTCTGCCCCTGGGAGCCACCCTGGGCAGTTCAGGAGAGACCAGACCCAGGAAGGGGGCTGTGCTAATCCCAAGAATCAAAAAGGAAAACTTAGAGAGCACAGGCAAGGCAGCGACAGGCTGTCTTTGAAAGCACGTGCCTGCCTGCTGCTTCCTGACGTTAACAAGGCTGTGTTTCTTTTCTGGGCCTCAGTTTCCTGCTCTGTAAAATGAGAGAACCAGACCAAGTGAAGCCCCCCACCCCAATTCACTTCCTTTCTGCTCCTAACCTGTAATTCTGTGATGTTAATGAGCCTAGTGCAAAGGTGAAGCACTGGGTCGTTCTGAGTTTAGTGATGGTGATGGGAAGGGCAGCGCAGAGAGAAAGCAAGCCAAGGCGGCAGCAGCAGCCGCCTCTGAAATCCGCTGGCTAGTTCTACCAACAGAGATTACAAGGGTTCTGGGAAGGAACTCCCTCCCCTCCTCAGAACTTTATCTCTTTAGTTGAAGAAGTTTATTCTGCTAAATGGAACCATCCCATTTTTGTGCCCTAGTGTGATGGAATGTTCCTAAATGGAGTTGCTGAGATCAGGAGGAAGTAGATGGAAGCAGGCAATGTGGACTCACTGGTTTCAAAACAAAACAAACAAACAAACAAAAACAGTAAGACCGGGAATTACAAAGTGAGGAAAGTAGGGGGCAATGAGGAGGGTTTCCTCTGCAGGCTCCCTGGGGCATAGGGAAGTGAAGATCCTTGGCTTTTCAAACTGCTCTAAGGCTTGCTTCAACACACACACACACACACACACACACATGAGAGCATGTTCATGTCTGCCTATGGCCCCCGGGACCCCAGACCAATCTCTCCCCAGTACCTTTCAGTTATATCCCTCCTCCAAGTCCCATCCCCAAAAGACTCCACATCTCAGCAGGGAGCCAGGCCTTTAAAGCAATTTGCACTTAGATGTGAATTTAATGGGAATATTTACAACTTAAAATAGGAGCTTGTTTACCCAAAGGAATCCCTCATAGGGTAAAGTGTGGGAAATGAAGACACACCCAGCCCCAATATATTCAGGGAGGACTGGTGAGCAGGGAACAGGACAGGCTTTTAGGAGACCTGGACTCGGCACCTTCCTAGGGGCAGGACCCTGACACCTACAGAGCCGGCAGTTGGGAAAAACATACATCGATGTACAGACCACCCAACTATGTCTGTGCCATGGTCTCATTTATTCTCGTAAGACACGCTATTCTATAGGAAAAAAAAGTAGTTTGCCAACTGCCAAGCTCTTGCCCTTCCCACTGCACCCTCCCATCTCCCAGCATACCCTCTAATTGCCTCCAATACTGCCCAAAAGATAGGCTTTGGTGGGGAGGAGAACCTGGTTTGCTTCATTCCAGAACCAGATGAAGCTCGTGGTGACCCAGGAAAGGGCCTGAAAAGTCTAGCAGGCCCCAGGTCAGTCAGTATCTGGCATACACCCCGTTTCTGCCTTGAGTCTGTGAGTCCCCCCATCAAAGACCTTAGACTCAAGAGGTCCCTCTGCTTGTGACCTCAGACACTATATTCTTATCTTCTGCAGGAACATTGGTGCCATCATGGTGAAGCATGGAGGGCAAAGCTCTAGAAGAAATGCATTGGGGTTTTGTCTAGAGCAGTGAAACCAGCAGGCAACAAAGTGTGTAGTAAAAGAACCAGCATCTGAAAATGGCTATTTGCTTAATGGATGAAATGCTATGCAACCTTTAGAAAGGGTGCATGTCAAAACTGCACAGCAATCTAGAATGATCTTGTATTGCTATAGCGTGCCTATGGGGTACAGAGTCCTGGGTAAGAATGGGTGGTGGTATGCAACAGACCTGGGCTTCTTCCTCTCTGTAACGGGTATAAACTACTACTACTGCCTTAGGGAGCTGACAGGAAGCACACGTGCCCAGGATGGGGCTTGTCCTACATTAAAAGGACCCAACAAATAGTAGCTAAGATAAAAATAAACAAGAAAATATTTGCAACTCAAACCACAAAGGTTTAATATTCACGATATATAAAGAACTCTTACAAATCACTAAGAACAAGAGCAAGAACCCAAACACAAAAATGGGCAAAAGACATGGACAGTCAACACACAAAACATACATAAATTATTCTTAGACACACAAAGATTCCCAATCCCGCTCATATAAAAGTAAAGCAAAAGTAAGTCGTGAGATCAGATTACCACCAATAAAATGAGTTACCAGTGTAAGAGGACACAGGAAACTCCATGAAGTTGTGTGGCAATTTGGCATATGGACCAAACTTTAAAATATGCAGTGTCTTTCGCCCAGTAATTCTAGCTCCAAGAATTTATACTCAGATACAGTGGCACAGGTATAAAATGACCTATGCCCAAGCATCTCCAATGCCACATTGCTTGCTATAATACAAGACTAAGCCGAAGTTAATAGAGAGCTGGAGTATTCATACAATGGAATATTATGCAACCTGTAAGAAAACAGTACAGTTCCCAGCTCTATGAGAACTGATACAGAACAATCTCAAAGGTCTACTGTTAAGTGATGAGTTGTCACGTGTATACGTGGTGTACAGTGTGTATACTATGTCAATTTTCTTAATAAAAATGAATGTGAATATATATGTAAATATATATATATTTATATGCAGAGATTATCCCTGGAAGGATAAATGAGAAACGGGTAACAAAGGTTTTGTCTGGCATGAGGAGGACTGGACACCTGAGGCGGCAGGCTTCCTTTCACTGTGTCCCTTTCTACACCGTCCGAATTCTCAACCATGTGCATATGCTAACTTGTGAAAAACATGTACTTAATAAAAGTATAAACAGTAAGACAGACGGGTAAGAACTAAAAGGAAATATGGCCCCCAGATGAAAAATTAGACACCTGGAGGAGATGGAGTCACCATCTCAACATCGAGGATATCATTAGCACACCTATCGTTTGGAAGAATCACATCCCTGTATTAACTGTGGTTAACCCTGGAGAATGGGGAAAACAACGTTGAAGGGAGGATTGAAAATCTGAAGGAAAACCTATCATTTTTATTTTACAAAGGTTTGCATTACTGAACTTGTTGCTTTGGTAATCAGAAAAGGAATACGTTGCAAATGGGAGCTTTAGATGCACAGGGATGTACAAAAGGCCAGGGCTGGCCGCTTGTTGGGTACTGTAGTCCCTCAGCCTCCGGTCTCAATCAGCACGAGCGGCGAGGCCCTCACTCAGCCACGAGGAACGAATGCATCCCAACCAAATCGTGGCCTTCTATTGAGGAAGTGCGCTTTCTTGTTGTGACATATCATACTTCTAGGAGCAGCCTTTTGAGGAAGTGCGCGTTCTTGTTGTAACGTACTTTTAGGAGCAGATTTTTCACTCCCTACAATTGTATGATAATATAATCTTCCTTTTCCACCGAAGATTGTAATCGGCTCGCAGTCACATATAGACGTGTTCCTTCCATGAGCTGTAGATTCCCAGAAGAGCTGTGAAACATTCTATGAGTAACCAAATTCCTCTTTGGGAAACAAATGTCATAGAATTTCATGGATTATGTCACAGACAGGATACGTCATAGGAAACCCCCACTGAAATTTTCCCAAGATCAGTCTAGTAAAGAACAAAAATTCGAGGCTGACTCTGTTATTCTACACAATAGTCATTCTTTGCTCCACTCAACTTAAATGTGCAGATGAGTTAATCATGTAAACTCACCATACACCTGCAAGACAGACAGACAGACACACACACAAGGACTCAGTACATTTGAATCAATTTTTTCAAAGATTTGAGTAAAGTTTTAAAAATAATGTGTTGGGTTTGCTAAATCTAGTCTTCTGTAAGCAAAACCCCCACCGTGCCTTTTATTAATGCTTAAAGCAGATGTGGGGGCAGAGGTTGGCAGGTGGACAGTAACTCTGCACTGAGGCCATCCCGACCTTGGACCCAATGCCAGTTCAGCCTCGGGATCCCTGTCCTCTTGTCTCCCAGTTCCCAGCCCCTGGGCTCGGCCCGAGGATATGAAGTCAGTGAAAGCACTTAGCGAGGAGCCAGTCCTCTTATGGGAATCACCAAGCTCTTCCCTGCTCCAAGGCAGGAAGTGTTAAACAACAAGCCTTCCTGGTCCCCAAGACAGCACTCACAATTCCAGGGAAGAACAGAAAAAAAAATACCAACAATCAAGAGATGTTTTTTAAATGAAATTCCTGGCGAGCACTAAGAAAACTCAACCAAAGGACAGACCTGCCACTTACGAGCAGGAAAAAGGTTTGAGACGATTGAAGCAGCTACTGATGGATTGCAGGGAACTGCTGGGAGGCTCTAGAAGGTTTTGATGACCATTCACAGAACAGGTCTCATCATCATGGATATTAGTGTCACCATGAACTGCCACTCACTCTAAGAACCCATGGAGGGCCTTCTCTTAAGTTTCTTTAAAAGCACAAAGCCACATGTGAAGCCAGACTGGGCAGCACGCAGGCCATGATCCCGTTCCATCTGACACTCTCTGGCAGAAAGAGAGAACCCCAGGAAAGTCCCGATGGTCAGTCCGAGAGCCCACCCTGCCAGGATTGAGGGGCGACTCTGGATGAGGCCGTGCACTGATGAAGAGCGGGGTGAGCCAGGCCCACTCCGATTTTCTGATTCCCACCTCATGCTGCAAACTACTGACATTGGCCACACAGGTTCTGAGCCTGGTACTAGAGGTGCGTTTGTGGTTTAAACTAAGAGAAACTTGCCCTCAACACCAAGGACCTGACTGTGGTTCTGGTTCTGCTCCACTCCTGTCCTATAGCCGAACCAGTGGATGACATGGAATCATCTCTTTCCTGCCACTGCTCTGTGCCCTCCCAGTCCTGTCTGGGGCCGCCAGCCCAGCTGGACCACATTCTGGGAAAAGTTAGGGCAGCCCAGCTCTGGGAGCAGCTGAGGGCCAGTCACCTGCTTCCGTCTAGTGCCTGTGTGGTTCTCAATGCCAGGAAGGAACCTCTGCAGGAGAAGGAAAACATGGAATTTCTCCATCCACCAAGGGGCTGCGTGATAAGCATTAGCTAGCAGTAAGATGGTGTACAGGAAAAGTTGTGGGAGGGTATTGGCTTCATGCAAAGAAATATACTCCTTCCTGAGCAGTAAAATGACAACAAACTCACAGCTATCAAAAAATGAACCTAAAAGAAAAGAAAAACAAAACCTAAGCAAACAACCAGAACAGGAACAGAAATCAGAGAAATGGATATCACACGGATGGATTTCAGTGGGAAGGGGGAAGGGAGGAATAGCGGGGGAAAGGTACAGGGAAGAAGAAGCGTAATCAGTAGGCATAAAATAGACGAGGAGAGATAAAAAATGGTATACGAAACAGAGGACTTATATGTACAACCCATGGACATGAACTAAGGGGTGGGGATACTGGAGGGTTGGGGGGACCGGGCGGAGGGGGGGAAAAATTGGGAAAACTGTAATAGCAAAATCAATAAAAATACTTAAAAAAAAAAAGAAATTAGTTCCCCCCACAAAAAGAACTATACTCCTTCCTTTTGCTTAAAGTCAACAGAAGCTGACCACTACCTCATGTCTCATTTATGAGGAATCTCTGCCCAACCACGGAACCCCAGGAGCAGAGAGCACTGAGGTAGAGAGCCAACCAGTTACACTGATCAGGCAAACAGGATAAAGCCTGAGAACCAGCAACAGGAGACGGGGTTGCCATTCGCTTGCATAGTCTCTGCTTCATCCTGTTTACCCTCCAGACGCCCCCTTTGATCTAGGGGCCAACTGCAGCTAACCACTTTGCTGCCACGGTTTTTAGACCCGTTTTATTGTCCATTAATTTGCGTGTGGTAGGCGACCCAGCGGGAAGTACGTGAGTCTCAAGAAAAGAAGGTCTGGGTTTGACCCCACTGGTGTCACACACTGACTGTGTGACGCTGACACAGGGACTGTCTCCTCTCTGAAACGCAGGTTCGTCATCTGTCAAATGGGTATAATTAATTACTGTAGTAGGCCACCCCAATTCCCGTCTGCTGGGAACCTCAGAATGTGACCACTTTTGGAAAGAGGGTCTTTGCAGATGCATTTAGTTAAGATGAGGTCATTGGATTCACGTGGGCCCTAAATCCAATGACTGGTGTCCTTGTAAGAGGAAAGGACACACTGAGATGTACACAGAGGAGAAGTCCATGAGAAGACAGAGGCAGAAGTTGGAGCGATTCATGCACAAGTGAAGGAGTGCCAAGGACAGCTAGCAACCACTGGGAGCTACGAGAGGGAGGGAACAGGTCTCCGCCAGAGCCTCCAGAAGGAACCAACCCTGCCATCCCTAATTTCAGACTTTCTGGCCTCCCGAACTAGGAGAAAATAAATTTCTCATTTTAAGCCACAAAGTTTGTGGTAATTGGGCACAGCAGCAATAAAAAACACACCTTCCTTCTACTGGTTACGCAGATTACCTGAGAGGCAGCCTGCGAAAGCGGCGGGTCTCACGGGGCAGGAGCAGACCCTCGTGCCAGGTAGTCTCTTGCCTTCTCCTCTGCCCACAGGCCAGTAAAGGCACTTTTCAATACACACCAGAGGCAGGTGGCCCCACACTATTTGCATGTTTTCAAACTTGTGGACAAAACAGGAAGAGTAAAGAACTACCTGTGGAGTAAGTGCACCCTCGGGCAGCAACGGCTACAGGCACAGATAATGTCCACGGAAGCTGTTTTGTGAAGACGAAGCTGCGAAGTCCCAGAGTTGGCAACAAGTATGCACCTTGTCAAACTGGAGAAGGGACACAGGGGTCCCAAGGCCCTAAAGACTTGCTGAGGCTGATGAGTAGGTGATCATAACGTATATTGAGCATTGGTGATATGCCAGTGATTTTATGCACTAAGTGATTTTAATGCACAATCACATTTATCTCTCAAAATCAGCCTATGAAGCCAGTGGTCTTGATGGTACAGGTCAGGAAACAGACTCAGAGTTTTAAGTGGTGACGTGCATCAAGGCCTCCAGCAATGAGTGGTGAAGCTGGGGTTAAATGGAGGCGCCTGTCCCAGGGCGTTTAACATCATCCTGCCTGTTGCAAATGCAGACAGAGAAGTTGAAACAATCTGGACTAGGGGCTTATCAAACAAGGAGGATTAGCTCTGGGATTCTTTATCTACTTGACCACATACTCTATCTGACAGGATCCTAGAACTCTTTCCAGCTGCCAGTTTTCTTTACAGGAAATAGGACTGATATGGGTGACAACTACTAATTGCAATGTGTAGTCATTTCACTGCGCCTTCTATATACATTATCTCAATAAATCCACACAGCAACACGGTGAAGTAGGGTATAATCTCTATATTTTGCAGATGAAGACATTGAAGATCAGAGCTTAAGTAATCTGCCCAAGGACATGAAGCAAGAGACAGAGCTGAGATCTAAACCCCGGCTGCCAGCTCTCCAAAGTCCACCCTAAAGAAGCAACCCTTGACATCCCTTTCTGCTTTCCCAGAACACATGGCACGCCACGGCTCACTGAACCCAAGAATTCACTTTGAGCTCTTAGCTCTATCTTAAAAAGCTGTGCCTGCCATCTGCCCCTACACCATCTGCCCCTACTTCAGATGTTTGGAGTTCTCTAAATGCTCCAGGTGAGTGACTTCCTCTTCAGCTGGGTGGTTGGAATTCTCTAGATAATGTCTAGACACTCCCAAGAATGTCTGTTTATTGTGTGCATAGTTCTGACCACAATAGCAGGGATCCAGTCGGTCCATTCCAGACAGGGACCCCTCCCCAGGCGAGCAGGGCAGAAGATGGAGATCCAAGAACAGCAAGTAACAGGAACTGGGTGTGGGGATGGGAGGCTTCCATGCGGCAGGAGCACAACCAACAAACATCTCGAGCTGTGAGATGTTAGAAGAGTGACTAGAGCCAAGATGTTGCGTTGTTGTATTCTAAAACGCTTAAATCTCCCATTCCCCCCACCCCTCGCTGAGTTTCTTGAGCACATCTTGTTATCAAGATATTTGGCCACTGGCAGATAGAGAAGGGAAAGAAGGCGAGACTCCCTGCGAAGACTGGGTCCTCCATAACAAGGGATTCTTGGTCCCCTACTAAGTCTTCCTCCCTCAATGGCACTGTGCAAGGCCAAAGTGCCAAAGTTGGCATGTTTTCCTTTCAGTAAAGTGGTTAAACCTCTTTACGAAAAGCATTCTTTAAAATCACTTCTTGATTTCACTCTCTAATTCATGTTTAACAAATAATGGACTGGGCCAATTAATGTAAGCGCTGGGATATAAACACAAAACAATCGCCCAAGAGAATATGAGATGTTTAAAACCTGGAGCCCAGTTAGATTCAAATATACAGGTTGTCTCGGCCTGGACCAGGTCAGCCGCAGAATTTAAGAATTCAGGAACATAAACGCAGCACTGACAACCACTTCTGGGAACAGGGGTCCGGGGTAAAGGAAGTCAGATGTGTGGTCCAGGAAGAAGCCCCTGGTCTGTGATCTGAACCCCGGCCACCCCAAAGGGTGCTCTAGAGCAGGGGTGCCATTGTGTCTTGCTCTGGGTCTTCCTTCCCCTTCCTCCTAAAGCTTAGCACAGACATTTCACGCTCTTCCCTCTCTCACTGGGCTTTCCCACAAGGCCCAGGTCAAACTTGCTCCCCACCCCCATGCCAAATCTCCTGGTGTGAGAAACACCCCGGGGCAGTGGAGGGAATGAACTGCCCTACCGCCTGCTCCCAGAGGATTCACCCCGTCATTGCTGGGGCTCCCCGAGGGCAGGGTTTGCAATTGCACTTTTGTAAACTGGAAGGCCGCTGGGGAAGCTACTCACCCGTGTTCGTCAGGGAAGCCCTATCATCAGGGCCCGCGTCCCCCACCCCCCCACCCTGCCCCCCGGAGGCTGCAGTGTTCCCCACAGGGCTTTAATGACCTCAGCCTAAAAGGTGACCTCGCAACCCCCACGGTTCTTCAGTTGTAACAACAGGCCACCCCACAGCTGACATTTTCCTTCCCAATGACCGGCTCATCCAAACTCTAAATACCATTGAGAAGTTTCATTTTTTTTCTTTTAAATCTCATGAAGAATAAACTCCACACTAAAATTTTCTCCTGGCATTTCAAACTTTGAAATCTGTCAGTGTTTTACTTCTCAAACAAACAAACAAAAAAAATGGGGAGACACAGTTTTCATATACTTTTTTAAAAATTGAGGTAGAATACATATAACATGAAAGCTGTTGTTTCTACCACTTTAAGTGGATCCTGAGCAGGTGTTGTTACACTCACAGTTGTGCAACCACCACCACTGTCTATTTCTAACACTTTTCGTCACCAAAACCAGAAACTCTGCGCCTATTAAGCAACATGGGCAACACTTTTGCAACATCTGTGAGGCCCATGAAGTAAGAAAGCGAACCCAGATCGGAGGGTCGCATCCTTGCGGCAAACGCAAGGGGGAAACAGACAAGAATAGACTAATTATTGATTGTATTAGGGTAGTGGAACGACTGTCCTAATTCACTTTCTAAATTTCTGGCAATTCATTTTTTATATCCATGTTTGGTCTCATAAGCATACTAGAAAACTAAAGGTATACTGAAAAACAATAGGGAATAGCTTGACTTATTAAATTAATGTTTTCCTGAAATTGTATGTAAATTAACAATGGCACTTCTCATTATTTGAAAGCATCTGAAAGTGAAAGAAATAAGAAAAACTTATTTTCACTCGCAAATCTCCAGCACACAATTACTGAGTCACCACATCTGCCTTAGACTTAAATTCAGTCTTGCTGATCCTATCACAAATCGCTCTGCTTATTTTTTCTTAAAGAAAAACAAACAAATGGGGACTTTAAAGGTATGAGGACCAATTCTTAAAGGAATCAAAATGGTAACTAGTTTGGAAAGGAAACTACAGTCATCCCTACCGCAGCCTCAGGTGATCAGAGATCCAATTACCAGAGTGACTTTGAAAACAAACCAAATAACTAGAATATTTCTGCACTTCTGTCAGCCTCTCCCTAGGTGGAGATTATGCCTTTGCATAAGAATATATCCCAGATAAATAATGTCAATCAATGGTTAACAACTCAGAGATAATCCCGTCCTTGGAAAGTCCATTTGCAGCTTAACCCGCCAGTTGGGTTAACTGATGACTTATCTTCCATTAGGAGTGCACAGCACATCAAAGCATCGTTTGGAAACAGAGCAAAGCAGACTGGGAGGAGGGAGGCTCTTTACCCCTCCCGGGCTAACCGCTGGAATTGAGTATTTCCTAATGGAGATAGCAGCTTTCAGTTGAATAAACAAGCCATTTGTTAGGGAACTGAATGGCAGTCCAACCTCTGGGCTGTTGATGGTTGTCTTTGTGTGCACACGCTTGTGCCCGACACACAAAGCAACACAATCCTCCGTCCTCCATTCCTCTCAAACTCCAGTCCATTGGCTGTTCCTCTCCCCACACCCCCAGGCCCTCTTCTCGCACTGCACTTTTAGGACCAGCGCAGTGGTCCCCAGCGCATCTGGAATCACAGAGATGAACGGAGCACCCATCATGTGCTCCGTCCTCTCTCTTCCCAGTAACTCCCTCCTCCCAGCGCACCCCCCACGGCAGCTTTCTCCTCTCCCCACTGACACAGAACACAGCAGGCTTTCACGCGCCCCCAGCAACTACGCCCAGGGGAGTCCGGAGGTGCTGAGAAGAGTGATCTCTCCAGTGTAGGCCAGTGCCTCACGCCACACTCCCAGAGCTGCACCTCTGGGGTCAGGATCTTGTTCCCACCAGCCACCTGTGGACCTGGCTCTCAGGACTTCTGGTCAACTCTCTCAGACTTCAGTCGTACATGCTCATCCTCTGAGGTCGGAGCTGTGACCCTGCTGAGTGAAAGCCGCGTCATTCCATCTGGGGATCTGCCTCAGAAAAAAATTAACCTGATGGACCCAAGGTTTTCCTCTTAAAAAAAGAAAAAGAAAAGAAACCTTGTTTGCTAAAGAACTCTTACCAATGCCTAGAACATGCAGATGTAGTCACCTGATGATTTCTAAAATAATTAAGGCTGCTGTCAACCCGGATGGCTTCGCCTTATCAAGCAGAGGTTCTTACGGCATTACACAAAAGGTTTGGAACGAAAACCAGCCAGACTCTTGTGCAAAACTGACTGACTGACTAGCTGAGGGAGCTTGCAAGTCTGCAAGGGTACTTGTAATAAAGTTAGCTCCTTTTGGATTTGCCTGCCGATAAATGTCTTGTCCACCTACGAGCAGAAACATAAAAGTGAGACCAACCACCCCACAGTAATGAGCAGTGAAACACAGCAGTACTGAGACGTCTCACTAACCCCGCTGCCCACCGCCAGCGAACGAGGGGGTAGGATGGATCTGGGCAAATAACAGGTGCTTTAAACAGGGTAATTTGTAGCCACCAGCTAGACACCATTAAAGACTGCTAATTATTTCTTAAATGACGGGTGCACATGTGGCTAAGTAACCAGAGTCCTTGCAAACTATCACCACAACCTCCCTCAAACTGTAGAAAAGCAAGGAGCTTCCATCATGTTAAACACTGAAGTTAATTTAAAATCTTGTTTTCTTAAAGATTTTTATTTCTTTATTTTTAGAGAGAGGAGAAGGGAGGGAGAGAAACATCAATGTGTGGTTGCCTCTAGCGCACCCCCAACTGGGGACCTGGCCCTCAACCCAGACATGTGCCCTGACTGGGAATCGAACTGGTCACCTTTCAGTTCTCCAACTCAATCCACTGAATCACAGCAGCCAGGGCTGAAGTAAATTTAGTTTTCTCAATTCAACTCCCAAGTAGGAACTACAAAGCAACCAAATTTCAAGTAGCAATAATATAAACACTTAGATGCCACCCTGGAAGCACTAGCATAGACTACTGCTGTTGCATAGGAGCTGAAAAGCAAGCATTTCCAACACAAATGTATTCTCTGAGCCCTTTTCTGGTATACTTAACCTAAAGGCTTTACTGCAAGCCAATCTTCTCAAAGGAAGACCAGGATCCGTGCTTATTTAAGCTTCTGATTTATTAACCTTGATAAATTCTTCATTAAAGTAACCATTCAAAAAGGTATACCGAGCCCTGCCTGAATTTACAGTCTAGAGGGAATTGCCTCCTGTAAACTGAGGCTATGACACGGGACAACACAGAATAGAACCTCAGAGATAATATCACTACCTGAGCAAGTTAATCAATCTCAATTTGGGGGCTGAGTTCCAGAGAGAAAGGGCTGAGGCAGTCCCAGGGCACACACAACACACACCCCGGCACTTTGGAAGCACTAGGAAGACAGGATCAATACTTCTGTGATGGCAACAGTAGCCTTCCTAGAAAGTGTGGACCTATCATCTTTACGTTTCAGAGATACATGCACAAAGGGAGCATAATTCCAGGTCCAAAACATCCTCACCAGCTCCAAAAACCTCAGGTGAGACCAGGTTCCTCAGGTGAGACCAGGTTCTAAGCACAGTACAGCTGAGCAGAGGAATCGGGTTTAGAAACTGGTTTCATTCCACATCTGTGAGCTTTGGCAGCTCTCTATCTCGATTCTGCCTTTTTGGAATTCCTAAGCCTGGCCCACTCTGCTCATCCCAAGGAGTCAAGTCTGAGGCGTTTCCAGGCTATTGGAGCTGATAAACCGAGGCTTTATACCAGCTCTAAAGCCATCCTTCAGAGCTCGGTAAGATGAGGCCTCAGAGGTGTTGTTGATGCTTATTTTTCAAGTCCCTGGAACACAAGCAGATTAATCATTAACTGTTTTTTTTACCACGAGTGTTTACTAGGAATGCAGAGATTCGAAACTGAAGAACGAGACTGAAGAACGCACTTAGGCGTAGCTTCAAGGTAAGGGTAGATTTGTACTCTGGGAGGAATCTTAAAAATGACCAAATCTGGACCTGTTTCAACTTCAACCTGGTTTTGTTTGGGGCTGAACATCTGAAACCCAAACAAAAATCTGGACAGAATTCAGTTTGACGTCTGAACTTGACTCAAGATAGCAGGACAACTTGCCCCTTGCCCCGCCCCCGCAAAGCACTGTAGGTTTTGTAGCCTGCATTTATATTTAGATTACAGACCAGGAGAGAAGAAGAGTAGAACTCTGTGTCCAAGTGACAAACAACAGGAACAGCAGAGCTTCCTGGCGGAAATTCAATAGGATTCACTGTTCCTGGGAGGGGCCCTTGAACAGTCGACAAGATGACGTGGCCGGCATGCCTTTAGATGCTTCAGGGGTCGTAAAGTAGGCCAAAAAGTAGCAGGGGGAGAGGAGAGGGCCCCAAGTTCATGTGGCCAAAAGAGAAATCTGAGCAAAAAAAAGTAATAAAAATTTAAAATGGATATTTTGCCAATAAGGCAAATAATTTCTCTCTATGCAACGGAGCTCTATCTAACCCCAGAAGTCTTGGTTTCAGTGCCCCTACTGATAGCAGATCAAATCTCAAATACACCTTTTAGGGCAACTTAGGTACACAGCGTGGATTCATATGAGGACATTGTCCCTCAAGACAAAAATGCAAGAAAAGTAGAAACATCAACCAGAGAAAGCAGTGCAAAGAAAGATCTCAGCAGAAGTCATACTCCAGGTTCTAATTCCCAAGCAGAATTTGCAGAAGATGAAGATCAAGGCTTTCTCAAGAACTGATTCTTCAGAATTCCCTCCCACTCCCCTGAAAGAGCTCTCCGTAGGCTGTTCACACTAGGAATGGCCCAAAAGGATGGAAACTTGAAGACAGAGGTGACAAGCTCTCCTTTTCAATTTAACACCACTGCTAAGAAATGTGAGCTGTTCGTTGTAGTGTCTCCCTGTTGCAATTCAAGCAGACTATTCAGTCTAGTCGCTGTGAACAGATCTGAATACCGTGCTGGGCTGTACTTCATTCATTCATTCATTCATTCATTCATTCATTCATCCATCCATCCTCAAATGGGTGCCTGCTGTGTTTTGTGCACTGTGGGGAGAACCAGGCACGGAGCTGCCCTCTGGAAACTTATTGCAAGAGGGAAGCCAGGTCTTTTCAGTCACAAAAAAATGCAAAGTTGTGTCTACACGCACTTTGAAGGAAAGGGACCTTAAGTGTTTTGACAGCCTCTAGTAGGGGAATTTGAGCTAGTCAGGGAGGTCAGAGGAGGCTTCTCTGAGGAGGTGACAATTGAGCAGCCATGTGAAAGCTCAGGAGTTGGTTCACGAAAGCCATGAAGGGCACTGAAGCTGTTCCAGGCCAGTGTGAAAGGCCCTGAGGTGGAAGCAAGAGAAGCTTACAAGAAATGGCAATCATTTCGGTGGCTGGTAGTGTAGCAGAAAATGCCTCCCTGAAACATGCCTCTTTGACGGGTGTTTTTTTTTTTTTTTGAGCTGAAGACAACTGAGAATAAGCAGATACAAGAAATGCTCTCCACCCTCCTCCTATTGGCCTAAAAGCTGGGCATAAATGCATAAAGGTGCCCCCTCTCCCAAGAAGGACAGAAGTTAGTCACCGGAGGTAACTCTAGACCCCCATCAGCCCAAAGTCGGCAGTAGAAGAATCCACGTAAGAAACCTTTACTAAAGCCGGCCCTTCTCCACCATTAGTTCCCCATAAACTGGCCTTACCACAATTTGCTTCTCCTAGAAACTCAAAGTCCTTTTCCCTTGGTCATGGTACCTCTCTATAAAATTATCATTCTTTGCTAAGATGCTGTAGAAGCTCAAGTTCTAACCACTCCCTTTGAGTTACTCATCATACTTTTGGGTTTTTTTTAAAGATTTTATTTATTTTTAGACAGAGGGGAAGGGAGGGACAAACAGAGAGAAACATCAATGTGTGGTTGCCTCTTGTGCGCCCCCTATGGGGACCTGGCCCACAACCCAGGCATGTACCCTGACTGGGAATCAAACTGGAGACCCTTTGGTTCATAGGCCAGCACTCCATCCACTGAGCCACACCAGGCAGGGCTATTCATCATACTTATGATGAGTAACTTATCTGATGTACACATTAATAAACTTCGGTTTGTTTTTTGCTCATTAATTTGTCTTTTGTCGCTCTAATTTTCAAGGCTCCAACCAATGAACCTAAGATGGGTAGAGGAAAAAGATTTTCTTCCTCCCCTCCATGGTGGAAAAGACTCCTGGAGGGGTGGCTGTGGCCAAATGCTGCAGGATTTGGGTCTTAATTTTAAGCGCCATTGAAAGGATTGAAGTGTGGGGGTGGGGGATGGCATACCGTTTGCTTCCCATCCTGATAGTGGTCTGCTGGTCAGGCTAACCCCCAACAGGGCCAGGAGCCTGGTCAGGGAACGGAATCGGGCAGTATCCAGGCCACCCTGGGCCTCCCACAGGCAGTGGCCCAAGGACTTCGGGATTCTAGTTCTGCAGCCACATAAAAACGGTGAATTTGAAGCCAGGCCTGAAATAATTTATTGACTTTGAGTGTCTGATTTCTTTTTTCTTAACCTGATCTTTCTAAATCCAGCCTTGGAGATAACACAAACGGAACGTATACGATGCCACAAACACTGGACAGCAAATTTACTCTCTGCTTGATGAAGTTTATGCTGTAATATGTAATACAAACTAACAAATTCCAGTGTTATTTTCCAACACTCGTATCTTTCTGACGTCCAGGAGACATGGTCTGGGATACAGAAGTGGGTTACGGCCTGATTCCGTTGGGTGCTCTCCTGCCTGTAAGGACGGTCCTGCTCTCCGGTGGCATTGGATGAGCACTTGAGGCTCAAAGGGCTGACGTGAAGCAGACTGTACTGCAGAGGCAGACAGTGTGGGATTCAGCACCAGGCAACAGTGGTTTGGGATCCTGGTTCTGCCACCTGCTCATTGTAGAACAGGCTGCTGGAGCTCTCTAAGTCTCAGGTTCCTCTACTGAAAATGCGATGAGAGTACCGCCCTTGGAGTGTCGCTGAGTCAAAGGACATCACGTATGTAACATGCACAGACGGTGCCCAGCAGGAGGGCTAATCTGGAAAGGCAGCCACAGCTCTCTGTGGGCCAGTGATCCCCCCGGCTGCCTGGTGAGTGGTGGTACGTTACATCCAAAAGGAAAGGGAGCCATGAGAGGGAAAATATTTCATAGAGGACTTTCCCAGATTAACCACTGCCTGAAACTACTTCACGCTCATTTTAAAAGCATGTGAGCAGTGCCAATGATTTCAGACAGGCCCACCGACCTCAGCCGCCTTCTCTCTCGCTGGGGAGGCCAGTGGCAAAGGCAGCGCCAGCTGCCCCGAGATCTCAAGTGCAGAAAGGAAACAGCAGGTCCGAATCCAGAAGTGCCCCTGCAAGGGGGTGCAGCTGTGCATGCCCACCTTGTCCTGGCCCACCCCCTGGGAGGCACTGACATAGTTTCCTACCCTCTATTTGTCTTTCAGGCAGACCCCCGGAAAGTGGCACTGAGAGACAATTAGCTCCCAGTAAATGTTCTGGATACAGTGGGATGAGTAGGGGACCCAGTTTCTGGACATATAGCCTTGGCACTGCGGCACTTACTGTGCCTTGGGATTTTTTCTTTTCTTTTTTTAAACAAGGTTTGATCCCTAGTTTTGGTAGAAAAGTTGAAGAGGGGACAACATCCACAAGAAGGCCACACAGTCATGCTGTGGACCTCCACTGCATGGTGGAGACTTGTGAGCTCTCAAAGCTTCAACTTCTGTGGAACGGTCTCCATCCTCTCCATTCATATTTCTTCTATTCTGTTTCTCAGAAAGATCTCATGGCACATAAAGTTGACATCAGAAGGCATCATATTCCAGCTTCTGGGAATGTTCTCCAGGCACCGGCTCCCCAGCAGCCACCCTTGGCTCACTTGGCAGAGACCTTCAGCCTCCTGGTATACCACAGACCAGCATCTTCAAGCGTGCTGTGGGAATCCACTCCTTCTCTAGGCTGAGGCGGGCTTGGGCCAGCCTCACATGTACCAGTCACGTGTTCAATGTAAAACCATCATGAGGTTTCTTGCAATTATTCAGAAAGATTTCTTGTAGTTATTCAGAAAGGTTGCTTGCCAAAATCCTAACAAGGAGCCCTCTCTTTTGCAAAAGTGCCTTTGTGGGCCTTCTAAAGGCCAGGGAGCAATTCTGAGTATCTACAAATCAGAGGCCTGGTGGCGTGGTTTCCTGCCTTTCTTTGGTACAAGGAGCTTCATACCTGGGACACAGGCATGAAGTTGAGGAGTGAAAATTAAGCTATCCATGTCCAGTGCCCTTTCTCAGCCTCCTTCCCCCCACCCATGTAAATAGAGGTCTTTGGGGAAATCACCCCATCATCTGAACCAAAACCAGAGCCCATTTTATATTAAATAATTCTGCAGTCTTAGGATCATCTGCCTCAGTTTCCTCCGTGTGACGGAGAGAAGACGAGGTCTATGGACAAACACTGAAGTAAGTAGACTGGTATCAGCTTCCTTGTAGGTGGGCAGGGGGCTGCTCACAGCCTTCTTTGCCATAGCCTCGCCTCTCCGGAATAGCAGCAACGCAACCTCCGCGTCTCTCTGGGCCCAGTGCTACCCACCCTGCCCTTTCAAACCTCAGCTTGGGTGAAGGTCAAATGTCTAGCCCTTGGTAAGTCAGATTTACAAAAGGCCTGAGGTTGTTTGATGAAGGGAATTTACTACCCAGTTCTTAGTACCTTAAGTCAAAAATTAAAAACGCATGTTGTGTGTGTGAACTGAGTGAGTCTCTTCTTGACGTCCCCTCTCCCTCCATTCTTTCCCTCCAGCTCTTAGCTGTCAGCTGAATTACATGCCCCAGATGCTACAGTCCTAGAAAACAGAAGGGGACGTAAAAGGTGTTTACAACTGGTTTTGTTCCTACTCTCAAGAAATGGAATTCCCTTAAAACCCTGCTCCATCACAAGTGCAAAATTACTGTAATTAGTACCTGCCAAGTCAGAGCAGTTTCAGGGCAAACCTGATTTTGATGGGTAGCTGTACATTACTGCCCTATTTCACCATTTTCCACTTCAGATTTTGTGTTCTTGGGACTCCTGAACTGATTCATGCAAAAGTAAATGACATTTCATAATAGGCTTCGCTACAATTCCACCCCCTGGAGGCAAACCTATTCATTCATCGCCCATTGAGGTAATGCTGCCATCTGCTAGGGAAAGCCTGCGTTGTCTGGGCCACTGAAGGAAGAAGTACTTCAAGTGCATCTTAGGGAAATGTGCAGGCTGAAAGCTGGTACCTTCTTAGGTTTCCTTCCTGAAAATGTTGTTCAGGAAAACATCTCATTCAGAGATGCCTGGAAACTTGAGCCATTTTTTTCCCTGATAGTAATTTCACTAGTTCAGGAGAAGTGGTTTTCCCTTGTCCTCAATACCAGATGTCAGGAGAAGGAAGAAATCCCAGGACAACGCATATGGCAGAGAAAGCAGGAGGTGGACGGGAGCCAAAGGCTGCGGGGCAACGCTGGATCTGAAATGGTTTCCATTACTATAGAAATGGAGTCAGCAGGAAAAAAACGCCACCGTTTCATTTTGAAAGCACTCCTCTCTGATCCTACATTCTCGATCTTTAGACTTAGAAAATCTCAACAATGAGTAAGATTTTCTGCACCATGGGAACAAAATTTGTTACTAGTTTTGGTAGTGGTAGTGTGGGGGGCTGAATATGAAATACTGTCCCTGTCTTGCAGTAGGAAGCTATCATTTTTTTTTCTTTTCTTAGAAGCTATCCTTGTATTTTTCTTTGACAGTAAATTCTTAACTGTTAGAAATTGGGGGAATGAAAACAATAGCTCAACCAAGCATATAGCTCCAGCTGCTATATCCAAAGCTGGAGAGAGGATACCAGATTTTTCCTAGTGTATTTACATAGGCATTTATAATAGGCCTGAAGTCTTGGAAAACGTGAAAACTGCGGGCAACGGCTGGAAATAGCTGGTGAAGGTAGAATGCTAAGGTCTTAGGTCAATAGCATTATTTTTTATTAGGGTCTGGCTCTACGCCAGAACAGAAAGTGACTTCCGCCTCCAATTTGAATTGCAATCTTCGTTTTACCCCTGACAGTTGGCAGATAGCTTGGCTTGTGGGCCAAGAGTCTTGAACTCCAGGTGGATCTCTGCTACTCACTCACCGTGAGCAAGTCACCTACCTGCTGAGTTTAAAAAGGCAGTGCCAGGCACATAATAGGAACTCAATTAATTTTCCTTTATTACAGCATCATTGGGGTGCAACTCACAAGCCATAAAAGTCACTAAACATACAACTCAGTGGTTTCTGGTACCTTCAGAGACGTGCACAACCAACACCACTACCCAGTTTCTGGCGAGTGAATGGATCAGAAGTTTAAAGGTGGCATGGCTTTCGGTGCCAAGCTGTATTCCGAACGCTTTGCTTCATGTGATGCCCCTACGAGGCTGTAGAACCGGTACTATTATCATCTCCTTCTTATAGAAAAGTCACCTGAGATGCGGACCCAGGTCATTCAGCTACAGAACCAGCATTCCTAGCCAGTCTGACAATTCTGTGATGCTATTAAAAGAATTCTTTTTTAAAAAAGGTTTTTATTTATTTACTTTTAGAGAGAGAGGAAGGAAGGAAGAAAGAGAGGGAGAGAAACACCAATGTGTGATTCATTGATCGGTTGCCTCTCCCTCACTTCCACCTGGGGACCTGGCCTGCAACCCAGGCATGTGCCCTCACTGGGAGTTGAACCAGTGACCTTTCGGTTTGCAGGCCCGCACTCAATCCACTGAGCCACACCAGCTATTAAAAGAATTCTTAATAAATTAAGTTCCTTATTTATTACATCATTCAGGCTATGAATAAGAAATCAAGAACCTTCCTTTTCATGTCCACGTCAAATTTGCTGCCCTAGCCTCCAAAACGTCTCTTTTCCAGGAAGCAGCAGTAAGCTCACTAGACCGCACACCCCTTCATGCGGGGCTGCATCTGACTGACAGGTCTCTAGCGCCTGTCACTTAGCAGAATCTCAATAACTGATTGGCTGGGGGGAAAAGAACTGCCTGCCACTCATCACACATGGACCGCCTAGACATCCCATTGAGGTGAGCCAGAAGGAAGAGCCAGGTGCCTGTGGTGAGTTATTAACCAGATCCAAATCCTATTAGCCATCGCCAGCTGGTGCCAGAGGGCTTTGGACCTGAAACTGGCATTAATGCCGCAGTTTTAGTCTTTGGAGCAGTAAGATTACATGAGTCCAGATAAACAACGAAGAGAAACATCACCCTCTGTACCACAGGAGGAGGGGCGTGAATCTGCCCAGCCCGTGCACTTCAATGGGAAACCCAACGCCAGCACGTGCTTTCAGACACCACGGGCTCACCGGTTTGGGGGCTTGTGTGAATGGGTGTGCATTTGAACAGGCAGGGGTTGGGGGGGGTGGGGAGACGTGGAGACATGGTACGTCAACACCATGCCCAGCCCCAGCCCCAGCCGAGAACAAGGAGTGGCCTGCCCAAGGTGTTCCTATTTCATGAGCTCAGCTTTCCTCCCAGCTAAGTCTCTTTAACAGCCATCACTTTTCCATTGCTATGGCCAAATGTTGCCTAGAAAAAAGGCAAAAGTTCTGGTGCCATTATGTAGCACAAAACGGGGAGAGGGTCATGGAAGGGGAGAATTACAGTTAATGTATTTTCATGCTAAAAAAAGATCTTTCTCCCCCTCTCTGACTTGCTTTGCTCTCCGGGAACAAAAAGACTATTCTCCCGCCTGACAGCAGGCCATATGTGATCTGCTTTCATAGCTCAGGGTCCACAGGAAATCCCAGGGTTAAAAGGAAACTCAGCTGGAAGCCTGGAGTGGCTGAAGGGAGGGTGGCTCCTGTGTTTCTAAGGCATGTCACCAACCAAACACAGCAGCTGCAAGTTAAAAGCAGGCCTCCCCTCTGGCCTGTCCCCCAGGAACTCACAGCTAGCAAGCTCGTGCGAAGTAAGACTGCCAGTGTCCCCTTGGTCTGCAGCATTAAATAACAAAATGGGTTTCGATCCTGCTGTATTCGGGACGACCCACTTCGGCAGTGTCCCCCATTTGCATGGTTTGCAGAGAAGTGTCCAGGAGGAGTTTCGGAGGTTTCCTGGCAGCCCTGTGCTCCCAGGCAAAAGTCCCAGGGAAAGCAGGAGTCACTGCCTTGCATGGTGGCTTGGCAGGAGAAGAAAAAAGTCCAGCAGCCAGAATACTCAAGTCATTATTTCTGCTCTCAGAATTGTTCCTTGTTGATTTCCTTTTTGTTTCCCAATAACTTCACCAATCTTGATGCCAACATATGTGGTAGGGAAAAGTGTAATGGTCAAGAGTGAAGGTGAACATTAGCAAAAATCTTTGCCACAGCAGCTGAAGGGTGTGGCCAGGCCACCCAGGTCACCCTGCAGAGTCAGACAGCATCAGAGGGGCATATCCAGAAGGGTGGAGAGCAAGGCCCAAACTGATGCTTGCACATCATGTCCACGGCAGCACGATACACAGTCGCCAAAAGGTGGACAAACCCCAATTGTCCACTGATGGACGAATGGGTAAGCAAAATTCGGTATACATGCAGGCACAAACGCAGGCACACGGGGATGTCACTCAGCCTTGAAAAGGAGTTAAACTCTGATGCACACTGTCATGTGCACAAGCTTTGAAAACATTTAGCTACATAAAAAAAAAAAATAAAAGGATGGAAAAGGACAAAAATCGTATAATTCTGTTTGGGGTAATGAAAAAGTTCTGGGCATAGCTAATGGTGATGGTAAGTGTACTTCATAATACTGAACGTCACACTTAAAGAGTTTTAAAATGGTAATTTTTATGTTGTGTATATTTTACCAGCTTCTGAGATCCTTTCTTAGGCATCTTTGAGTACCTCCAGCATCTAACACACTCCAGCTCAGAAGAGCGACTTCACAGAAGTCTGCAGAACTGACCACTTACGCAGTAGAGTGGTTGTAACGTCAATATTTAGATCCGTTTATAATGCACTTCCCACCAGGCACAGTGGATGCCCCAGGATCCAAACCACGTTGGAGTTGTCATTCCAAGAACTCACAAAAAAATCTCATCTGCAGAAGTAAAAATTCATCCAGCCATATTTCTTCTCCAGAAGCTTCTTCATGTGCATTAACCGTAGGAAAGTTTCACATAGATTTATTTCTCTTGCCACGGGGACTGAACATTGGCATCACAGCCTAAGTCGTGAACAGAAATGTAAAAACCACCCCAGATACACGGCTATTTGGCACAAGAAGTTAGAAGCAGCCGTTCATGAGTCTTCAAAGGCACTATTACTTTCCAGAAAAATGCAGATTTGGAAGGAGTCTTTCAGGTGATTTTTTTTAAAACCCTCAACTAAAGCATAAGGTTTACATTTATTCAACAATTATTTACTGAGCACCTAATTAATCTGTGCTGCTCAGTGCCCACAATTCAGGGATGTGGTATTTAGTGGATTTTCTTAGATTCTAAATTTGTGAAGATCAACTCAACCAGAACAACTTGTCCTTCCCTAAAATCATCTGTAACCAGGACCTATTAGCCTAATGAGACTGTAGCTTTTAGAAAGTACCATCCTAGCACTTTAAATTTTTTCCACTGTCTACTACAGTAAACCCAAAGCTCTTTTTGCAGAAGACTGAGAACACAAAGGAACAGGAAGACAGAGAGGGCCCTTGGGGTTTCAGGCTCCTAGTGCAAGATGAGTAGGGCCTCCAGTTGCCTTATTCTTGGAAATGACTAGTCTTTTCTATGTGTTCGTTCACTAGTAACTAAACTAGGAAGCATTTTATCTTCTCTTTCATCCAATACCTTTAAACTACTCTGTCCTGAGGACCTACTCTGTGCCGGACATGTTGGTATCAGAGACGCAAAGACACAGATTACACATACAGACCTCAGCCTTGGTAAGAAGGTAAAAATCAAAACACAAACATCAAACAATGTGGCGAGCGCAGTGGTAACCAGGGTTCTTAACTCTGACGCTACTGATGCTGTGGTACAGATATTCTTCGTCGGGGGCCGTCCTGTGCATTGTAAGATATTTAGCGGCACCCCTAGCCTCCACCAACTAGGTTTCAGTTGCACCTGCTCATCAAAAAAATAATCACAGATGTCTCCCAACTTTGCCAAATGCCCCTCTGGGGACAGAATAACCACCAGGTGAGAACTGCTGGTAAAGACACGCACGAGGTATCATGAAGGCACAGAAGAGAGATCCTTAAGCCAGAGAGGCACAGTTAGTGAGTGCTTGCTTCTCAGAGAGCCTGCCACCTGAACTGAGTCTGAAAGGATGAGCACGAGTGAGCCAGAGAGGGGTTCCAGGTAGAGGACCCCAGCTAGTGATAAAACAGGGTGCAGTGACATGCCCGATGTGGACTTCCAGCTACCAACGGATTAGTGATGTTGATGACAAAGTGCAAGGCGGCAGCAGAGGGAGGTGAGGCTGGAGGTCAGGCAGGGGCCAGGCTACCAATGCCACGTTTTGGAATGTGGACTTCATTGTGGAAGCAATCACTCTTCACATGATTAGACCAACTCTGCCGGTGTTTAACCTTCACGAATCCTCATCAAATGTTCCTTATAGTTATTTTTATCCAAGACAATATTTCTGCTCTTCCAGGCAGTGCTAATCAGTGCTGAATTTTCAGTGCATTGCTAATATCTATTGTCTATTTTTTGTCCTGACTTCTTCCCCTCAGATGCCGGGTTCCCTACTCATTGATAGGTACTGGGCCAGTTTTCCTCACGTCTCATCAATCTAACTGAGCAGAATCCCACAGTCTCTCGACCTCAACTACTCTCCTCCAAAAATACTGCGGCTCACATCACATTCAGTAAATGGTTGTCACCTCACAAGCAAAAAAACATCAGTCCTGGAAACTTTTGCTTGCTTGTCTGGGAGGTTAGCTTAGAGCAGATGTTTTTAAAGATGTTTAAAACACACACCCAACTGAATGTCCCAGCTATGGAGGTCAGGTATTGTCTTGATCTGTCTGGCGTGCCTGCCCCTTGATATCCCTTAATCTCTTCTGCCAGTACCTCCTTCTGTGCTGTGGTCTAGGGGAGCTGACACCCCTTCAACTCCTGCAGGCATGGAACCCAAGCCCAGCCAATCAGAACACTGCTCCCCACCACCTGGCCACTTCATGGCCACGAGGGGCAGGAGAACCAATCAGAGAGAATGAGACTCCAGTCTGAGACTTTGGTTGGAGATCTGAGAAAACGGGATAAAGGCCCAGAGCTGCTGTCAGTCATCTTGATACTACAAGAAAAAACGCCGACCAAAACTGGAGTCGGCACAAAGGAAAACAGAATCGAATGGGGGAAGGGGGACGTGGATGATGTCATTCAAACCCCTGCCTGAAGCCTCTGCACGCACCTTTCAGTGATTTGAGCCTTTAAGTCCCGCCTTGGAAGCCAGTTTGAGTTACGTACGCAGTCCTCGCTTTTAGCAGCATTTCACTTCCCTTGAGACCACACAGAACTGAATGTACACAGCAAGGTAGACCCAAGTTGCAAAAAAACTAACTTTTTCATTTTTAGCATATTACTTTTACTAATTACAGTATTTATTACAACTGTCTTCAGCTGCTTTTTATAAAGTGCACTTTACATTTTGCCATTTTAACCCACTAATTACAATATGAGGAAACAACTAATCCCACGGTGCAATTTTTTCATTTGTAACTCTTTGAGCAAAGAAGCAACAAATCAGACCTTGCTCCAAGCACCCCACTCACACGTACACATGGGAAGTAGCAGGCACTGCAGTGTTATTTGCTACCCAGTGGTTTGGCTCCCACTTCGAAAGTAAGAGTAAACTCCATACCAAACATGTCAATAGAAATTCTAAACAAAATATAATGTTTGGGGGTAATCTAACTGTTCTGTGTCTTGGCTGTGGTAATAAATCCTCAACTGTATGCATTTATCCAAACTCATAAAGGGTTAGTTTTACTATGTGTAAATAAAAAGTGAGTAAGTCTTAAACATGGATTAAAAATATCAGACACACACATAAACACATACCAACACAAAACCATAGATTAGAAAAGCAACAAAAACCGTCACACGCATTCACAAATCAGCACACGCACGTGTGAAAGGGTTCTCAAAATGAAGTCACCTCTCGAGTTAAGAAAAACAATATTTTTTAACAATCTGTATCGACCACGGACAATACCTGATCTTTGGGAACTTGAAGAAGTCCAAGTGTGCAACTCCACACTTCCTTTTGCTACTTCCCCATCACTTGAGTGCTACAGACAGAATTGCCCAACACCTCTTCCCACTCTTTCACTTGGGCGAAGAGAAGCTCACAAAACACAAAACTGCCCCCCAATCCCTGCAAGGTACAGAGTGGCGGGTCAGAAGCGGGCTTGAGAGGGAGTTCACATAATACTATCCAGCCTAAGAAAGATACTCTTTAGCTTTACCCCTCCTCCCCCCACCGCCTACCTACCTTGCCCACATGCTCGAGGTCAGGGACAAATAATCTGACCAGATTTTAAAGCAGGACATGTCTACCTTTCATGTATTCCACATCTTATAAACTCTATGCCTCGTTTCCCAGCAATGCATCTAAAATCATTACTAACTACTTTAGAAATAATTATAGTATTCAGTGATCAGGTAAAAATCCCAGAGAACATTTCCACTTAATCATTGCCTCCCTGAGAAGAATGGGCTATCTCCATACACGGAAAGTCCTAACATATTTCAGTAATTACTAGGGAGAGAGAAACAATTTACACCAAAATTGGAACATGAAACAAAACAGCATGCTTATTGCCTTAGAGCTATTCTGCCAGCTTTCTGAAAGAAAAGGTGGCCGTCAAAGTCCACCAGTAGCTATGGAGAACTTCCAGAGCCTGAAATGTCAGGGGCGCGGCGTGGGGGGGGGGGTGCCTTTTCTTTCCGGGCAACTCCAGTGCCTCGCGTTCCTTAAGGTGATTTTCCTAAGGAATGATGGAAAATGTGCCCACACGAGGTTGAGGCACGCAAGGCGTAGGCTCCCTGGGCGGCACTGGGCAGAACTCCGAGGAGACCTACCGTGAAGAGCGAGAAGAGCATCCAGGTGGCAATCATGACCTCACTCTCCCTCAGAGACAACCTGATCTTGAGAAGCAGCCGCTCCTAATGCTGCGCGCCCGGGGTTCCCTTTCCTCGGCGGGACACCCGAGGTTGAGGACGCAGCCCTCTGCCAGGTCACGGCGTTTCAGGTGAAGTGGGACAGAGCTGGCATCCTGTGTGCGCAGGGGCCCGGTGGACGCCGCCCCAGGAAGCACACAGCCTGCAACGTGAACCGGCCCGACTTCTCCGATTCAAAGGTACACTTTGGAACCCGCGTTAGAGTCTTCGAGGGCAAATGAAACAGGAGTCGAGTGTATTTATTTTTACACAGCTACTAATTATCAGATTACATTTTATCAGATCAGTTATGATCCAACAACTGCTAGCTGTTAGTTACATTCAAATAAGGTAATGGGATAACAAGCCCAAAGACAGCAGTGGGCGGTTCCTTTTTTTTTTTTTTTTTTTTTAAGTTTGGATGACTTCTTTTATAATACAAACACCTGAAAGTGACCTTCAAGACTTTTTTCCTCCGGCAAAGCCGCTGGCTCTCCACAACAAGGAGAGTCACTGGACACTGTGTTTACAGTAAAGACAAGTAACACTATTGGCTCAGACAAAGGTGCCTTTACAAAGGGAGGAAGAAAACCCGTTCAGCAAAGAGGCAGGTGCAAAAAGGGACGAGCCTTTCATGAAAAGTGACACCTGATGAAGTCAAGGCACTGATGTTCCTGTTAATGGAACAAGAGTTCTAGCCTCCTAAGATACAAAAGTCAAAATCCTACTTTTACGAGAACTGTGTTCAGAAGGATTTTCTTTTTTAAATAACGTCCTGTTTGTAAGAGATTTGGGGAAAGGCCATGAGAAATTATGTTCTTGGTGTCAGTTAGGATGGCTGGCTCCCTCCTTTTCTTTTTTTTAATTTTTATTTATTGGTTTGAGAAACATCAATTTGTTTTTCCACTTATTTATGCATTCTCGTATGTGTCCTGACCAGGGATCAAACCCGCAACCTTGGTATATGGAGACAATGCTCTGACCAACTGAACTACCCAGCCAGGGCTGGCTCTGTTCTTCTAAGGCTGACCGGCTGCAGCATGACCTCACCACTGGCCACTGAATCAATCACCATTGGTGTCCGAGGCAGGCTGTATTCTTCAAGAGAGGTCTTCTCTCAGTTGGGTTTCTACATGCTTTATGTTATCTATGGAGGTCATTTTCATTCTTTTAGAAATTCTATCGGGCCCAGCTAGCCTTGACGTCAGCCCCAATTTCAACGAGTGAAACTGAAGGAGGCTTTTCTTTGAAATACACACATGTGCTCTTCCACAAGTGATCTAATTTTTCCTCCCCTCTTTTCTTATTAGCCTAACCAAGGCCCTCTCTCCACCGCTCACTTCGCCCGAGCCACAACTGCCCCCTCCACACCAAATCTGTTCCTGCCTCGTGACCTCTGCACTTGCTGTCCCCTTGCCCCTGAGTGTTTTGTCTCTATCCCTGCTGTTTAATCAACTTTTCGGTGATGATGAGAATATTCTGTATCTGTGCTGTCCAAGAATATCATAGCCACTCACCATACGTTGACTGCTGACTATTTGAAATGCGCTTAGTGTGACTGAGGGACTCATTTTAAAATGTTAGTTCACCATTCAGGCCTTAGCATGAACGCTGCCTCCTCAAAGAGCCCAGTCCTGATGGCCTCGTCTAAGTAGGCTCCTCACCCCCACTCCCCTCTTCCCTTCTCCGCACGAACCACCTCAAATAGCTGTGCCTGTGTTTACTTCACATCATTTCCCTCCTCTAGAATGTAAGGTCCCTCAGAACAGACACCTCATCTCTCTTATTCCCTGCTATCTCTCAAGTACCCAGAACGGTGCCTGGCAAAGGCAAATATCCAGTCAATGAATGAATGAATGAATGAATGAGTTCACCTGGCCAAGGTGCTTCCTCAATGGAATGAAAAGAAAAGGGAAATCCATGCATCTTAGCAAAATAATTGTGAATTTCTTTCATCAGAACTCTGACCCATGGAACCACAGCTCATCTATAGTATCCAGCTTTGCGTTTACATGGTAAGGAGGTGAAGAAACCTCCCAACGAGAATCCCAAAGTTGGAGACTTGGAAGCCATGGCCTTGCAATCCTCCAAGAGGAGACATGAAGCTCCTCTCACGAACAGGAAGAACCACCTCTGAATAAATGGCTACAACTCCCAAGAGCCACAAGATCAGTGGCAGCCCCAGTGGGGACGAGCTGTGTCAGGTACTGGGTATACGGCAGTGACCAAGATGGACAGGATCCCCTACCCTCTGGGTGCTCGATTCTTCCCAGAAGAGACAGACACTTCAATAGTACTGAGATGATGCATTAGCTCCGAGACTCTGTAAAGAGGGCTTATACTGACGCTATGAGAACACTACAGGGGACACCTCACTTAGCTGCGGGTGGTCAGGGAAGGCTTCCTAGAGGAAGGTCTAGTTATGCTTTGTCTTGAAGGGGGATACAGTTAAGACAGTCATAGCTGTGGGAGTTGGGGGTTAGGAGTAACATGGAGCTGGGGAATAGCTATTCCAGGCTGGAAGAATAGCAAGAACAAAAACAGGCACGAAGTGGTGAACTGTTTACAGAGAACTACATGTACCTTGGTTTCACTGGAGTATAAAGAGTAAGGTCTGGAGTGGCAAGAAGCAAGGCTAGAGAAATGAGTGGAGAGTGAAATCATAGATCTTATAGACCTTGAATGCCAAGTATTTGGGCTTTTATTCTTAGGGCAACAGGCGAGAGGCTTTAAGAAGAAGGATGAAATGGTTACCTGCTTTAAATGATCTTCAGGATCCTCGAGATGCACAGGTGGTGAAGAAATTCGAAAAGGTCCTAACACTTGAGACAAATACACTATGTAGGACAGGGATGGAAAATACTGCCAGTGTGTCCAGGAGCCTGCTGGTGTCAGCTGGGCCAGACGCGATCTGGCTGCCAAAGAGGGGCGGATGCCTGCTCTCCCAGTGTTTTATTTACTTCACAAAGTTTGGTTAATTTTTCTTAAGTGTTTACATTATTAGGCTTCCGTAAATTTTGTGCAATGGTGACCTAAGAAGTACATGATGATTATGTTTTCTTGTCTCCTTTTTTTTCTTTGGAATGAAAATAATATTGGGAGTAAATATTGGGAGTAAATAATCTTTACTCCCAATTCTTAGTTTTTTATGTGCCTATTTCTAACTCTTTCCACAATTTTATAAGGTCTGTAAACCCCCACAGCAGCATTTTCTAAATAGTTCAGTTGATCAGAAAAATCAGTCATACGTATCCCACACTTTTTGTCTTCCTGCTGCAGTCTTGCTTGGCTGATGGCTGGACTACACTTGGCATGCTCCTAAGCTGGGATCCCTGGCCTTCTGCTTTTATTTACTCCCTCCTTTTGCTGGAGCATATCCTTTAGTACCTTTCCTTTTCCTTCCCCCATATTTCCTTTCATTTTAATTACTATTTTTATTAAAGTGTCTGATAGTTTTGTGGATTTTACAAAACACCACAATCCCTTAATTCCATACCTTCTATTCTTCCTCCCCCAAAGTAAGCATTTTAGAGGATTTTGGCAATTATTTTATATTGCTTCCTTGTGATTTTATTCCTTGTGATTTTTTTCAGTTCTTGACACTATTTACATTGACTTCCAATGTGGAGAATGAGGATTACATGATTTTTCCTCACTACGCCCTCACTACACATGTCTACCCTTCCCATGCCCCTATCCTTTCAATATAATTATACTAAAACCTCCAAAGGTCAGTGTTACCATGATTACATAACTCTCCTTTCAGGTGAGCCATGTGGTAAACTATAATGGCTGTTCCTTTTTAAACATCCTACTGTTTTCTCTGAAGTTGGTAACAGATCTTGTCTCCCTTTACTTAGAAGTCAAAACCCAGTTTGATTCCTGACCTCCACATGTGATCTATTTTTCTCCCCCTGGAAGACTGTCGATCTTCTCTTTGCCACTAATGGTTTTTAAATAAAACTCTGAAAGACAGAAAGCAAACACATAAATAATTATTTGAAAAAAGATTTTTTTTTTGCACACCTGAAAAAAGTACTAGATCCTGAGCTGTCAGTGGGGAAGGCTGAGAGCCAACAGATTCATATACAAGATTGCAAAGGCTCGGGAATGTTTTGACATTGTTAAAACAGACCCATCCTCTTTACTTTAGCCATATATCCCCCTCAGCTTAGAGCCAAGAACATTTTGTTCCTCTCCTGTTATCCGTGTGCTTGTGAATTTATACCGTTTTTAAAAACTCCCTTAAATGAAATAAGCCAGCCACGAAATGACAAAGGCTGTAAGATTCCATTTGCATGAGGTGCCTGGAGTAGTCAGTCAAACTCAAGACGAGGATGGTTTCCAGGGGCTGGGGGGAGGGCCGAATGGGGAGCTCGTGTTTACAGGGGACAGCGTTTGGGTCTGGGAAGACGAAAAAGTTTCGGGGGAGGATGGTGGTGACGGCTGCACAACAGTGTGAATGTACTCAGCACCACTCAACTGTACACTTGAAAATGGTTAAAATGGTAAATTTTATGTTACAGACAATTCACAAAAACCCCAAGCAAACCCCTTTTTACATCACTTTAATGAGATTTCATTTGGTAGGGGGGGAAAATGGATGTGCATGTCCCAGCCATTGTCTCCATGCTGCAGTCTTTGGCAGATAAGATTTCTTTTCATTCTCTTCTTTAGGCCAGACATTTAACTATATCCCTTAGGCTACATGGGAATTACTGTCAAGGGTTACAAAATCGTGTGGCGATTCTATAACTGCACTTAGTAGGGGGTTACGAGGGTTGACTTTTACTACACCAGTTTCCCCTTCACACATAGGCTGCTTTAGAGCCTGGGCTCCCATAGGAAGATGCTACTCTCTCTGTTACCTTGGGCTCCATTAGCAAAAGCATAAAACTAAGTAAGAAGGTAATGGTTAGTGGAGAGGGGCTTCAACTCTCTGATGAAATCCAGACGGAACTGGGCTCTATTTAGCCTGGGGCCACAGCTTGGGTGGGTTGGGGGGTACAGTGTGAGCATGCAAACATTCCTTCAAATCTCTAATATCTGAAGGGCTGTCACAGGACGAGGAAATGCCCAGATTTTGTAAAACCTGTAACAAGGAAGATGCTCAAGAAAAGTCCATGTGAGAACTTCCAGTTTAATATAAGGGAGAATGTTCCACTGCCAGGGCACTGCCCAAATACAGACTGGGCGGCCACGGAAAAATGGCGCCCTAGTGCTTGGCAGAAAGGCCAGTTGGGAAGAGGCGCTGGGGCCTGGACGAGGTGACCTTTAGGAGCACTTTTTTTTATCCTCAATTGAGGATATTTTTTCATTGCTTTTTAAAATTTTTATTTATTTTACCCTCACCCAAGGACATTTTTTCTTTCTTTCTCTTACTCTCTCTTTCACTCTCTTTCTTTCTTTCTTTCCTTCCTTCCTTTTTAAGAGAGAGACACACACACACCCTTTAAAAGCTCTTTTAGTGCTGGGATTGTCTGCAAAAGGTTCATGTCCACAGAACATAAGCCGGAGCAGTGAACAAAATGCTGGCCCTGCCAAGCCAGAGAGTAAATGTAGTAGGCTCTACTTTAAGTACATAATCCACTAAGAAAAACGGGCTCCTAAAAAAGGAATACATGATTACAGGCAAAGGGCAAGCCATGATTCCAGTCGCAACCCCCAACCTTCCCGAAGTTTCTCTTTTTAACAATGTGAATGCCAAAATGCAAGCAGTCATAACTCTCAATGCCATGCTCTGGTGCTAGCTGTGAATTTTTTTTTTTTCTCCCTAAAAATACTACCTTTGGATTCATTACTTTTCATCAAGAAGAAAACCTTCAACTTCAACTAATTTCATTGATTTTCCAAACCACACATTTTTCTAGAAGGCAGCTTTGCAAAATTAAGCAAGTAAGAATATCTGAAAAACCACTTCCTCTTATTTATTAAAATGTGCATGTTATTTCTGCAAGACTCCCAGACCAATAAATTCCTATTGAAGCAATTTAAATACATATCTTTTATTCAATTTCTGCCTATTGAAGCAATGTAAATATGTATCTTTTATTCAATTTCTGGAAAGACGTAATATATCATCTTGAACTTTTTGTCCTTTTATGGATGGAGTGAGTGGACAAATCACTGGGGTGACAGCGCTCTAGGACAGGCTTCCCGTGTCTAGTCACAGCCACTGTGTCCCGGTCAGACATTCCACATCGTGCCCCCTTCATCTCTATTCCTATCGGACGCCACTCTTCTGTGACTTGGCTTATCCAGAATTATCAGCCGTATGGGACACTTCTATTAAATCTGCGCCCACTGGTATAAAGCACAGAGATGAAAAGGGGTGGATGTATGGCTTTTTCTCCCCTAAGTCTTCATTCTCTTAGGAAAACAGAAGACACTGAAGGCTTTGCCTGCCTATCCCCCTGCCGACCATTGGTCTCCCTCTGGGAGGCTGCCTTCCGATTGCCAGCAGGTTAACAGGGATGCTGGGCTACACGTTCATATATCCCCAGGGCTACACCCAGGGTGGTGCCTTTCACATAGTAGCTGTCAAGTGCACGTTCATGAAACCGAATGATGGAGAGGGAACCAAGATACTTTTTGAGACAGGGAACCGCAATCTTCTAAGCAACGTCTATACGTACTTTTTCCCAGAAGGCAACAGGTAGAAAGGAACAGCTACCCAGAGCGACACTGTGCATCCTCTAGAGATGACAACAGTGACAGCGCTGCCCTGGTCATTGGCTGAGTCACAGTAATTTTCCCCCAAGTCTTTCTCATCCTACTGCTTGTGGAAATGCCCAAGGAGACTGAGGATGAACCCAACATTTCAGTTCAAAGGTTAAAACAAGCCATGTGGCCTCACTCCTTCCTCACTGTACAGCAGAAAGGTATATTTGCTTCCTTTCAAATAAAACGTTCACCACAGCCAGGAGCTTCTGAAGCACTTAATCGAATTCTACAAGTGGGAAACAATAGTTTTTGGCAGGCTAATGTAGAATAATCACTGAGGGCAACAAAGGACTGACTTTAAAAGAAAACATCTTTATTCAGCCAAGGTTGAACAGCCCAGGGCAATATTTCAAATTAACTATGCAAGTTTCCTAAAATAAACTGTCATATGGGGTTGTTATTATTGGACACCCTCATAGACAAAGCACAGCTAAATGTATCTCGACCATGAGAAATATTCTTGGAGCAAACACCCCAAGTGTATCCACAAGCTGGTTCTTTTCTAGATTATAAAGGCTAATTGTTTACTTTTGAGAGAACAAATGTGTCCTCAGACATCATTTTTCAAATCATTTGGGTTAGCAGCAGTACAAGAGCTGTCTTTCTAATTAAAACAAAGCTGTCTAAATCCCCAGAGAGAGTTTTTATTGAAAATTATCCTCGATGCAAGAGAATGAAAATAAAACAACAAACTCATATATAATAAACACTAAGAATACCTGAAAATATTTTGTTAATCTACATTTGGGGATGAAAGCTCTTTTCCCAATCTGCTTTTAATATCATTTCTGAACACTGAACAAAAACAAAACAAAATTTAAAATTCACAGATAAACAATGATTATTTAAAAGATAGAAATTGACAGTGTTGGAAAAATTCACCATAGGAAAATAAAGACTGCCCTGGCAGGTGCGGCTCAGGGGACTGAGTGCTGGCCTGCAAACTGAAAGGTCACTGGTTCGATTCCCAGTCAGGGAACGAGCCTGGTTGCAGGCCAGGTCCCCAGTTGGGGGAGTGTGAGACGCAACCAATTGATGTCTCTCTCACACTCTGATGTTTCTCTCCCTCTCTTTCTCCTTCCCTTCCCCCCTCTCTAAAATAAATAAAATCTTAAAAAAAAAAAAAAAAAAAAAGACTGATAGAAGAAGTTCTCTTATATTTAGCGAGGAGTGACCAGTACCTACTATTTGCTAGGCCTAAGCCATTGGAGCATTCTTCATTATGCCTTAATACTCAGAAGAAGGTTCTTGTGTGGCCAATACAATGAAACGCACATGCCTCCTGCCAGAAATGCAAACTGTCTAAATCAGGGGTTGCTAAAACAACTCATGCCTGAGCCGAGTCTGGTTGCCACCAGTTCCTACAAACATTGTTTTATCAGAAAGTGGCCATGCCCATTCATTTACACATTGCCTCAGTCTGTTTTCAAGTTCCGACAGCAGAGATATTGCAACAGAGACCATATTGCTTGCAAAGCCTAAAATATTTACTATCTGCTCTTTACAGAAAAGTTTACCAATGCCTGGTCTGTATTAAGACATATCTGTGGGAGAACCTTGGGGTTTATTCAACATTTGCCCAAAGAGCTTTGGACCTCCCGGGACAGAGTGGCGGAACAGGCAGCGGAGCTCAGGAAGAGCCCTGAGCTGGGAGTCAGAGGAGAGAGATGAATGCCCTGCCTCGCTGTGTATGGGCTGCATAGCTTTGGCAGGTCACAGAACCTCCCTGAGTCTGGGGTTTCCCAGCTGTCAAATGGAGGAGCCAACACCTCACAAGATACGAAAGCAACTTGGGTCACTGTAAAGCAGAGCCTCAAAGAGAATGGCCTGTTACAATGCTTATGAAAACTAACAGGCAACGCGTGCTTAGGATGTGCCGAGTATCATGCTAAGTGCTTGCTATGAGTTATCTGAAACACGCTGTTAGATGGGTACCATTACCATACTCCTTTTACAGATACATGAACCAAGGCTCAGAGAGGTTAAGGGATTTGACCAGTGTAACACAGCAAAGTAAGTAGTGAGGCTGAGACTCAGACCTAAGAGTGTCAGGTTCCAGAGCTTATGCTATTTACTACCAAGAGCACTGATTCCCAAAACTGACCCACTGAGTGGTTACCTACCAAATCGACCCATTTCATTGAACAAAGGCCTGCTGGGATCGTTTCTGAGACGAGCGCTGGGCCTGGGCCTGGCACTGGGGTGGTGCGGTCCGTGTGAGAGCCCCACTCATATGCTTGAAGTTAAGAGCTGCCCATGAAATAAACATTAAGCTTTATCTATACAGGCAATGAAAGGGAGCCCCAAGCAATGATACAGTAATCTTACCTTGGCGAGTGTTAGGATCAATTTCAAATTAATAAGTAACCCATAAAACTGGCTTGCCTACCACACTCTACAGAGGCAGCCTTGACTATCTTGTCGCTTCTATACTTCCAAACCTTATAAATGCAAAAGTTGGGATCCTGCATTTTTTAATGTTATTTTTTAAAAATCCTCACCCAAGAATATGATCTTATTTTTAGAGAAAGGAATGGGGAAGAGGTGGAGAGAGGGAGAGAAATATCAATTGGTTGCCTCCCATACACACGCGGACCAGGGGACTGGGGATCGAACCTGAAATCTAAGAATGTGGCCTGACTGGGAATCGAACCTGCAAACTTTTGGTGCAGGAGACAACACTGTAACTAGCTGAGCCACCCGGCCTGGGCGGGACCTTGCACTTTTGCTTAAGGAAGTACATCTAAAATACAAATATTAGAGAAAACTTTATAGTAATAACAAAGAATACAGCTTTAGGTCTTCATTTTATATTCTTACCTTTCAAAAATGGACCTGAATTTGGCAACTTGTGAAATTTTATTATTGCCAGTTTTACTCATCTGAAAAGCAATTTGGAAATATGTCTCAGGCATCTTCATAGCCCTGCCAACTTATACAGTATTTTCATCCCCAGGATCTGTTAGGTGGAAATGCTCAGGGATGCTCACAAAAACGTAAGGGTAAGCATGTTCACAGCAATATTATCGATAAAGGTAAACATCTGGAAGCTGCCAAACCACTCAGCATAAATTACATTATCTAAGTAAATCTCAATGGAACACTTTGTAGCTATTAATGACCATGTGGCAAAAACAGACTAACCTGCACAGAGGGATGTTGCCTGGACTCTCCACTGATGTCAATGGCAAGTAATGGGCGGAGGGACTGGTACAGATTAAAGGGGGCTAAAGAAGCATGATGTCTAATGATCCTGATTAGATCCCGGTTTGGGAATTTAAAAAATTGCTATAGAGGGTATTTTTGGAAAAATTAGCAAAATTTGAAAATGGAGTTTATATTAGATGTTAGTACTGTATCAATGTCAATTTTCCTGATTTTTAAAACTTTACCACAACTATATAAAGTAATATAAAGGCACATGAGGCCTGCAACTTATTTTAACTGGTTCATAAAAATCTTGGTGCAGTTCAGTTGGATGGGCATCATCCCACAAAGGGAAAGGTCCCCACCGATTCAATTCCCGGTCAGGGCATGTGCCTGGGCTGTGGGTTCAGTCCTGGTCAGGGCACCTGCGAGAGGCAACCGATCGCTGTTTCTCTCTCACATCAATGTTCCTCTCCCACTTTTTCCTCCTCCCTTCCCCTCCCTCTTAAGAAAGAAGGCAATAAAAATTATATATATTAATGTATATAATACACCTACATTATATATAAATTCATATACTGTATACGAATATGAAGAGACAAAAAGTGACTATGGGAAATGTTACTGATCGGTGAAGAGAACATAAAAATCCTTTCTACTATTTTTCTAACCGTTTTGTTCGTAAGTTTAAAATTATATTAAAATGAGAAGCTAAAAACAAAAGTCTGAAATTTTGTTACATGGGAAAATGCTTGTGCTATAATAAAATGAGTTAAAACATTAGGAATACAAACTATACACTCAGCATGCTGTCTCAAAAATGGGAGCAATTTGAAAAAAACATATGTTAGAAATAAGCCCAAGTGTCGCCTGTGACATGTCATTTCTGAGTGGTGAGATTCTATTTGAACTTTATTTTTTAAATTCTTTTCATACCTTTTATGTATCTACAGTCTTTATAGTAAATATGTAGCATTTTCACAATCAGGAAAGAATGAAATATTATAGGAAAAAATATACATTTTTATGAATCACATAAACATCTGATTCGGTCTTCAAAAATTTACACACTAGCTTCCTACTTCACACCAGAGAAATTTGAAGATGCGGTATCTGAAACTATATCCTGTGCCCGGCAGCAATATCACACTGGTAAATTTCACTGCATATTAGAAATTTCTTTCCACTCAAACCTCAGAAGAACAAGGGCAGACTATAGGACTGATGCATGAAAAAGCTGGCACTCCAAGCTGCAGCTAGAATTTTCTTGGGATAGCTAAACTGACAGCATGAATAATTGTGCCCATATTAAAGAATCTGTCTTTCTAATTTGTCTCTTATAATAATGTGTTTTACCTATTTTCAGTCCTAGAAATTAAAATACTGCATGGGTATCTGTGTGTGTATAACTTTTTTTTTAAACCACTAGAGTCAGTGGCAGACGTATGTAATGCCCCATTATTTCTCATGTTTCATGTACATTTCCTAAAAAACAAGGACAGTTTCGTACCTAACCACAATACCGCCTCAAAACCGCGCGGTTACCATTGACAGAATCCTGCCATCCAAACTATGCATGCACCCCATTCAAATTTTAACAGTTGTTTCAATGACATTCTTACCCACAAAATGGTCCAGTCCAGGGTCCCATGTAGCATTTAATTCTCTTGTCTCTTTAGAATCCTTCAACTTGGAACACCTTCTTGGTCTGTCATGTTTTTGACACTTTTAAAGATCACAGACTGGTTATTCTGTTGAATACTATCCAATTTGGGGCTATCTGCTATGTCCTCGTGGTGAAAGCCAAGTGACGCATTCTGTAGGAATGCCACATGCCGTGTTTCTCTCTTCATCTCAGTGCCAACTTGTCCAATTACTGATGGTTTTAACTTTGAGTATTCGATTAGGGTGGTATCTACCAGGTTCCTCCTCTGTAAAGTTACTATGTTCTCTTTGCAATTAACACATATTCTGTGGGGAGACACGTGAAGCTCTACAAAACCCCGACGGGACAGTGTAACAGTTAAAAATGCTATACTAAGTAGCAATAAATTCCCTCCAGGACAAATAAAAACCTAATGCATCCTCATAATGTATTTGCTAGCTACATTTAAGAAATATAGTACCCCTAAAAAAGATTTTTCAGAAATGAGATTTTTGGGTGAGGCGTGGGAGGGATTTCTCATAACAGAGACACTGCAATTTATCAAAAGCACAATCTAGGTTTATCTGCACGTGTTACAGAAGGATGTGCCACCTATAACCCCTGGGGAAACTGAGAAAAAGAAATATTATTTGATCTCTAGTTATATTCTTGGAGCTGGCATCTGAAATACATTCTTGACTCACCTGAACTGTGTTTGTTCTTTTAACAAAAGCCTTTTAACTGAGATAAAACAAGCTAGGCTAATGCTGGCACGAGTCGGTGGGTCACATACCAAGTGGGTCCATGCAGAACATTCCGTAAAAGCCAGTCCCACCTTGGTACTTCTCAGCCCAGGTCATGAGGCTCACTGCAAGTATTCCAAGCTGAGAAGGTCTCCAGAAAATCCCGTGGGAGCACAACCTTGGTCTCTTTACCTAAGCATTCCCCCCCAAAGCTTTGTGTTTATCTACAAACACAAGACCAGTGATGACGCACTCTTGCTCAGAACAGAGAACCTGTCATAAGATGAACTTGCAGATAGCAGGACCAGGGCTCATTCTGTGCTTCAGAATTTATGATGAGGTTATTAAAAAGACCAACGCAGAATCAATTGTAATTTTCCTTTCTCGCAGCCGGCGAGCACAATGGTAGAAATCTTTCCTAAGGCAATACTTAACAGTTTGGGTTTGTTGCTGCGTGAATTCCTAGGCCTGACTGAAGGTTCTAAAAATAAACAGTAATGCATTTCTACTCTTTTTGTCCGAGATTTCCATTTTTTTAATAAAAAGGTCTCTTTAGAGAATTGAAATGGAGCTGACATGCAAAGTTAAAGGGAAATCCAGCTAGGTGTGCCAGAGAAGAAGAGTCGTTTGGGGTGGCAGATCAAGGTGGGCCTGGGGCAGAACTCTGGAGCTGGGGAAGTGAACAGAGCAGTCTGGGAGATGAGAGCAGAGTACTGGAAAAGAGTCAATTATTCAGACAGTCGTCTACGATCTGGCTGCTCCCCAAGGTGCGGGGTCTGGGCAGTCTGGCAGCAGTTGGAGGACAAGAATCACACAGATACATCATGCCTTTCAGAGGTTCATTTACCTCTAGAGAGGTTAGGCTCTCGTAAACAACGCTCTCCCAATCAAGACATTCCTCCTGTACTGAAGGATGAGTGTCCTAGCTCCAGGCCTCTCGCAAGCCAATGTCTTCTTCATCCCCATGCCCATCCCTTAGTGCCATTTGTAGATGCTGGAGGACATAGGACAGGTCATCTCTCTCGGGTCCACCTTCAGTTTTTCTTCCCTGTCCACAAATGACACTACAGGCAAATTCTATCAACTGCACCACTGTGGAAAGAGCCAAGGTCAACAGCAGGCAGTTTTGGGAGACCTCTGATGGATCAGGGATCACCTCACTGTGCTTGGCCACTTGCCAGGTGAGACCTGGAGCTGACAGAGGGGGCCCCACATCCCAAGCCACAGTGGGCAGTCTGGCTTCGGGGTGTTCTCACAGGCTATTTTTTGCCCTCCTGGCCCACGCTTAGCACTCCCCCATCCTTCACACATGGGAAGGAAGCCCTGTGTTTGGAAGCACCCCGCCTCCGCACCAGCATCCCACTCCCTGGCTGGACATACCATCCCGTCTTTCTTATGTGCCAGCCCAGCTGACAGGTCACTAAATTTACAGGATGCAAGAATTCACCTGATAAACTCCCAGAGCTTAAGGTAAATGCCAGATCTTGAAAGGTTGCTGTGGAATCCAGCTCCCACAGAGGAGAAAAGGACAAAAAGAGGAAGGGTGGAAAGGGAGCCAAGCAGGGGTCACATGGAAGGTCACGGAAGAATAAACCTGCCTCTTCCTTGTTGTCGCACAGCCATCACCCTCCAGGGCTCATTGGCCTTTGGACCACCGCAAGTGCCTCTAAATCTATCAGCCAGTGGCCACCTGGGGAATCTTCCTAAATGATTATTCAACTTTAGGAAACTGTTTTCTTTCTGCCTTAAAGCTGGTTTTCCATAGGGCATCTAAACACACAGTACCTGACCCTCTCATATCATGGTATTATTGAGAGTCACCGCCACATGGGAGCGGTGAAATTTATTTCTCCGAGGTTCCCATTTGGTGTATTTCCCATTTTTATCTAGATCGCCAGGCTAATAAGAGGCCTGGCAATAAAACTATGCAGACAAGTAAAACAGATGACACACATCTGCAGTTTTAATGAAACAAGATAAATCTTGAAAATGTATGCGGAGAGATGTATATTTCCACTAGGCATAAGAAGTCGAAGTGATTGAATGAGTTCAGTTTTACATAAATGCCATCTTCCTTTTTCTTAATCCCTCAAAAGACAACAAACAAAAAGCCTTAGCTTGTCACTTCTGAGAACAGAAAACCGAGCTGAGTCCTAGGAAAGATGATGGAGATTTAGGATTGTCTCATTTTCTCTTCTTTCTCCCCCCTCCCAACCCCCATGTCAACAGTTTGCTTCACTGTTTAAGAATCCACATCTTGCCCAAGCTGATGTGGCTCAGAGGATTAAGCTCTGGCCTGCAAACCAAAGGGTCACTGGTTCAATTCCCAGTCAGGGCACATGCCTGGGTTGCAGGCCAGGTCCCACTGCATGAGAGGCAACCACACATTGATGTTTCTCTCCCTCTCTTTCTCCCTCCTTTACCCTCTCTCTAAAAATAAATAAATAAAATCTTTAAAACAAAGGAAAAAAAGGAATCCACATCTTACCGATAGGCTTAAACAACAAATTTCCCTGGTTGTAGTGTTATGGGTTCAGAGAAAAATTGTTGAGAGGAAAATATGGGAAAATACAATAAAATTAATTCATAATATGAACTAACGGTAACGTACCCTTCACTGTTTCCCTAAGGCTCACTGTCTGCACTATCTGTAAATAGATACTGGTGAGAACAATCACAAATAAACAATTATTTTACTTAGAATGATCTTATAGAGCTTATATATTACAAACAAGTCCTGTGAAGCCCAAGGTCAAACACTTAGTTAATAACACGGTGATGTCCAGAACACAGGTATCCCAAACGTCACCCTCAAAATCACTCAGTGACACTATTTCACTATAAGGGAATTATATAAATACAGTTGTAGCCAAAATTTACCCAAAAAAACTATGACTGCTAAAAACCCTGAAAATATACCCATTTTCTGTGCATCACTGAGGTAGGACAGTTATGGCACAGGAAAGCTTCTAACCTAAAAATATTTGATCTTCAATGAAAGAAAACTGGAAGAAGGAGGGGTTACAGAGGACCCGTCTCCACCCAGGTGAGCAATAAAAGCTTGGGAGAAAGTGAGCGGAGCCGGAGCCAAGAACCATCAGAGACGTCCAAACGATGGCCTGGGGGTGGGGGTGCTGTGAGGGGTGGTGGGCAATCGAATAAGCAGAAGGCTCTCCAAAGTCAGACAGAGACCACCTACAGAAATCTAAGAAAATATGCAAAGTCATATTTGTGTTCCTCATTTGTTTGAGAAAAGAAAGGGACACGTGGCATCTAACTATAATCTCTGTAAAAATTAGGCTGTTAGCCTGTATTGCAGCTCAAGTAGTTTTCCTCTTTACTCAGTGCCCATCAGACTCTTTAAATATTAGGGGTCCCCACAGGGCATTCCCACTATTGGACCATTTTTAATGTATAAAAATGGCAACTTCACCTGCATTCTACCTAACTCTTTATTTCTAATTGCTAATTCTAACTTTGCAAGATGGGCAGTATTATTCCCATGTATAGATGAAGAAAGAGACACGAAGAGGAAGAGTAAGTGGCACAATGTCACGGAGGAACCGAGAAGTGCCATCTTCTGACCCCAAGGACAAGCAGCCTCCCGCACAACAGCACACCCTGGAGTCCTCCGGGTTCGTTCAGGCAGCTAAACATGGATGTGGCAGAATGCAGACCTTACGTCATCACATTTAGACTATCGCGTGTATTTTATATTGAAATATATTTTTTAAATTGAAATATATAAACTTGTGTAAACTTGAGATGTCCAGCAAGTTAGCTTGATCCATATATATATTGTCCTACAATACTGAGCACTTCTATCACACTACTTTTAGTGATTGGAATAGCCTATTAAGTTTTGAGATGTAGTTTATACCACCAGCCAGGTTATCACATTGACCAAATTACTTAATCGCACTTGTCTTAAGATTTCTGGTCTATAAAAATGACAGGATTGGACTAAAGATCTTTTATTAATTTCCTTAAGTTTGAATAATGACAAATGTAATAAATGGAATTTTTAGCTTTTATAAATGATTATTTAAAAAATTATCATTGTTCTTTGGAAACTAGCCAACCAATATAGAAAAGTTGACAGTAGAGAAAGTCTTTCTAGACTTTCCCTTCCCCTCTAACTTTGGTGGTCCATATCCTTCTGGTGTATTGCCAGATCCAAGTGTGTGACTTTGAGCCATTCCCTTAGCCTCTGAGACTCAGTATCTTTGTGTGCAAAATGGACAAGGGGTGATGTCAGCTCAGCCTCCTCCCAGGGGAAGATGAGTGTATTCAGGCAGGCAAAACTGTACGTGTAATGGGTTTTGCGCGAGGTTGTTAGGACTGCTTTACTCATGATCACGTGTTTCCCTCTCTGGAATGGGCCAGAATACCCACCAGGTGGGGATGCCTGCCAACCCCCTTCCTCCCAGGGGTCTCACCATTAATTAGCAAGCAGCCTCCCTCCAGGAGTCCGGGCAACAAAGGCTAGGCATTTTAAGCTAATCGAGTGGCTTTAGAAAAATGGAAATAGCCATCAGATGATGATTCCACCCAAATAAAAATTCTTACAAAACCACCTGTGAATCATGTTCGAATCAGTCTCGATAAATCAGACCAGGCAGAACCCGGTTGGTGTGAGAGAGCCTGAGGAGTCACTTTTGCTGCAATGCTACCCCCGCCTCACTTGTCCGAAGACACAGGTTCTGCAGGGTGGAGGGACTGCCGGAAGCCGTCATTTCCTCGGTGCCTCCTGGTCACCCCATGGTTTTAGAATCCATAAGCAGACACAGACTGTGTCTCCAAGAATAGGGAAAGTTTTAAGTTAACCACATCAATACGTTGCAAGAATGACCTGCAGTGGATTTTAAGTACTAAAAATGCACTTGTCTTGTGATCAAAGATACTTCCCCTCTGTTTCCAGGACAAGCAAATGTTTTGAAGTCAACCAAGAGGCAAACACAAATAATACCAGTAGCTTTCAAAAAAACACTTTAACATCTCAACTCATTCCTTCCTGAATGCTCAGGGGAAGGAAATACGTATTTATTCAAAACTACATTATTGGAAAGGGGCCGGCCACTTTGGACGTGTTACTGCACTTAATCCTTACCAGCAACAGTCAGCCCTAGGTGTTCTTCCCCCCATTTTGCAGTTGACAAAACCAAGGCTTTGGGAAGCAGAATAACTAACTGGGTTAGGTCATTCTGAGTTTCCCCACCTTTTTAGGGCTCTTTCCCTACAACCTAGAACTCTGTAACCTTTGACCTTGGTGAATCTGTGGATTCCTGTATGGCTTTAGAAAATGTAAAACGTGTTGCAAATCCAGCCAGCTGGACACTGAAAAATGTCAGCCTCCTTCCTCCTCTACATTCTTGCTTCCATACTGTCGGGGGGCAGTCTCCCGCTCTGCCAGCCAGGGCTAATTATTTCCGGCACGTTGCTCACTCAGAAGTGAGACAACAGAGAGAGGGGCTGCTGTCATTTAAGAAGAGTTCCAATCCCACCCACCCGGGGGAACACCCAGACCCACCGCCACAGCAGCTGGAGCAGGCGCTCCCACACCAGCCCCTTCTCAGCGCGAGGGGGTTACCCAGCCCACCGCAACACCCTTCACTCAGGAACTGCACCGCCACCCGCACCCCTTATTTTCACGCGACTCAGCTGCCCCCTTAAAGGGGACAGAGGTCTCATCAGGAAAACAGAGGAATAACAAAATAACAAAATTAGCCAAGCAAGATCTGCTGGGGACTTTGTCCTACTTAACCATTCCATCACGCAAGTTTATTTGAGCAAAATATACAACCCCGAAAGATTATACGTTCCATGAAATTCTATCTGCCTCAAGTTCTACTGATACTCAAAATTATGGTCTTAAAAAAAAAAAGTTTCCCAATCTGGGAAATTCTCACTTGCTAAAAGCCACAGAAGTATTTCCAACACTGTTTTCTCAAGAGATTTTGGCCAAAAAAAAAAAAAAAAACCCCTCAAAATTTAAACAGAGAAAATAAAACTCCAAGGTCTGTTTTCACTTTTAATAACAAATATGAAAATAAATTTCAAGGCATGCAACAGACTTTTTCCCCATCCCAGCAGACTGAGCAATTGTCAACATAAAAAATTCTTGATCAGAAATGCTAATAGAAAGATCACAACAGACCTTGAGTTAACCAAAGCAAAATTCCAAAGCCAGCAAATTAAAATGCAGACCATTCAGCTTGAAAACAGCACTTTGGGGGAAAATCTTCCTTAATACTAGTAAACAAATATACAAAGCAATATGCCAAGGAAATTGAAACCTTGATATTTTTTCTCTCTCACAATATTAGTTTACAGCTTAGCAACGGGCTAGGGTGGAGGAGGAAATTCCTCTGTTCACACCCACCCCCCTCAAAGGCCTATTTTTTTAAAGGACTGTGTACAATGCATTTTAAAAAATCTATTGTTGGTTCCAGGGAGACTCAGATGTTTTTTCTCCCAGCTAATAATGGATCCGATTGCCTTGAAGTCAATGAACTCCTGGGTAGGAAATACCAGGCAGACAAACAGGAATAGAGTAAGAAATGGACCAGCCAGATGCTGTGTCTTAGACCTCCATTCTTTTGGGCATCCTTTCACAGAAAGATATATTTTACTATCTTTTAACTTTAAAATGTTTTCATAATTATTACGAGGAAAACAAGAGTAGTTCAATATTGATATGAAAACCATATAAATATGACATCTGTCATTGAGAAAACAGCCACAACAGCACTATTCACACGGGCAGGGACATCAGCCCTACAGTCACCGAGAAGCTTGAACCTGCGACCTACTGTCTGCTGGGAGTTAGAGGAAACCAACTCACTGTCAGCGGGAGGAAGGTTATCTGCCAACCATCACGTTCCTTCCTCATTCTACTTCTTCCCAATGATAAGAAAGCCAGGCCACATTTATGTGTATTGTCCATCGTCTGATAAGGACAAGTGAAGAGCTTTCTCTCCACCTGATAATATGAGAGTCTCCCAAATAGGTTGCTGGGACTATAATCTTAAAAGATCAAGTCGGAAAGGCAGGATAGGAACCATAATTACTTCCAAAACTGTGACAAATACAGATACTAACATTTATGGTCCTATTAAGAGGACCAGAGCCCTGGCTGGTGTGGTTCAGTGGATGGAGTGCCAGCCTGTGAACCAGAGGGTCAATGGTTCAATTCCCAGTCAGGGCACATGCCTGGGTTGAGAAGCAAACACACATTGATGTTTATCTCTCTTTCTCCTTCCCTTCCCCTCTCTAAAAATAAATAAATAAGATCTTAACAACAAAAACAAAAGAGGACAAGAATAGTATGTTAAAAACAGCCAAACTGCCTGACATTTAGGGTAATATGTTGCTTCTTCTATATTTTAATATTGAATGCTAACCCTGTGCCAGGCTCTCTGTTAAGTGAGCCTCTTTTCCTACATTCTCCCATTCAATTCTCCCAACAAGTCTAGGAGGAAAGTACTATCATCCCCATCTTACAGATGAGGAAACCGAATCTTTACAAAGGTTCAATGATTCACCCAAGGTGACATGGGTGGTAAGGGACAATGCCAGCATTTGAGTCTGGGCTACCTGAGGCAGGAACCCACGCTTTAGCATAAACTCTCTCCAAGTCCTCCATTTGGCAAAATCACCCATCCACGCTCTTGCGACTCGTCTTCCATGGATGTCTCCACTATACAACGCTTGCACTGTGATTCACTTTTCCTGTACTTGTGCTTTGGCACTTGCTAGAGACAGTGAACTTGAAGGTAGGGACTGGGGAATCCTCTGGATCCCCCGAAGCCCTCACCGATGGATCGTGCCTCTCCGACACAAGGGGGAGACAGAAGGTGGTGGCCGCCAGGTGTCCACTGAGGGATGGACGGACAAACAAAACGTGGTACATACATGCAAGGGAATATTATCACAAATATTAAAAAGAAAGGAAATTCTGACACGGATGAACCTTGAGAATATTATGCTAAATGAGACAGCCAGTCAACAAAAGACAAATCCCGTCTAATTCTAGCTGTATGAGGAACCCAGAGTAGCCAAATTCAGAGACAGAAATAGAATGGTGGTTGCCAGGGGGTCGGAGGGTAACATGGGGAAGTTGCTGTTTAGTGGATGGAGTTGCAGTGTGGCAAGAAGAAACGGTTCTGTGGGTGGCTGGCGGTGACGGTATCACAACATGCGAGTGCACTTAATGCCACAAATCTGTACATTTAAAAATAGTTCAGAAAAAAATAAAAAATAAATAAGTGGTTCAGATGGTAACTGTTATGTTATATGTATTTTACCACAATTACATTAAAAACCAACACACAAGGGCAGGAACTAGAAGGAGTGGCCACCGCAGAAACGCCTCCACACCACGGGGGGCTGGCAGGCAGAAGTCACACGGCTGTCGTGGCATCAGAAGGAACCTTGGGAGCTGGCCCTTCACCAGGAAGTCACCCGGTGGGTGAGGCACCAGAGCCTGCTGGCGGAACTGCTACCGCTGTATTTCCACAACCTTGCAACCCAAGGGTCACTCTCTGAACGAGCCCTTTGTGACAGCCACGGAAGCACGAGGAAGCAGCAGTGTCTAAGAAAGTGTGTCTCTGAGATGGGGACAGGCACCTCTTCCTGACCCAGAGGCTGGGCCAGTGCAGGGCCCCATGTCTCTCTGGCCCTTGGATGCCAGAGGACAAGTCTAGGCACCCATCATTTCCCTTGTCGTGGGGCCAGCGTGGGGGAAGAGACAGGGGGAGGACTTTCCACCTTGGGAAGGTGAGAGAGCTAATTTGCAAAGGAAACAGTAATTGAGAAATGTGGCAGCTCAGGAGTCCTTCAATGATGGGAATGAAGGAGCTGCCGTGGTCCCGGGGCCCAGGGCCGAGAGCTGCCTGGACAGTAGGGAAAATCACAGTCCTTTGGCCTCCAATGAGGGCACCATTGCCATCCAGGCTTGTCCCATTGAGGGCTCTTCAGGGGAATGGACCACTTGGACCCTCAAACACTCCCTGGGCCAATTCACGACTGGGCGTCTAGGGCCCACGGTGTTTAAGACTCAGGCTGGGCTCAGAGGTGAGACAAGACCCAGCATGTCCCAGGGAAGATGTCCTTGGCCTTTCAAATTAGTTTTCATGAGTATGTTTTATCATTAAAATTATTTATTTCTCATTTATATCATTTGGATATTATCTTTTTGCTATTTTTAATTAAAGTCAAAATCTGTACAAAGGACACATATTTTTGCATTGATGGCATTGGTTTTTTACTGTGGTAAAATATACCTAATATTTAGCATTTTAATCATTTTGAAGTGCACAGTTCCCTGGCACTAAGTACATTCACACTGTGCTACCATCGCCACCATCCGTACACATAACTCTTTTCATTTCGCACAACTGAAACATTGTACCCACTGAACCCAACTCCCCACTCCCCTCTCCCGCGGCCCCTGGCAATCGCCGTCCAGCTCCATGAACACTTTTGAGATCTTAATAAACGTCTTCTCCTTGCTTTCTCTCCTTCTTAGGTAGCCAGCCAACCTTTTTAATTTCAATGCTTGCTTGGGGATCTGGGGTCAAGGAGTCAAGGTACTTCCTGGCTTGTGCAAAAATCTAAGCCATCAACAAGATTATGCCAGGTGGTTTAGAAAGGGTCCTTTCTCCCTACACCCTGGGTGTTTTGCTCTACTCCCTGGAAGCTCCTAGGGGAACTGGCAAAACTTTAGAGAGGAGAGATTCCAGGCTCCACTTTTCCAGACTTGCCAAGGATTCCGTACTCCAGCTCATGCCTGCAAGGACTAGCAGAGAGCCTCAATCTTGACCACGTGGACAGAAACAGTCAGAGCTGTGTGGACTTGTGAGTGGAAATCACAGCTAACCCCAGTATAGATGGGTTTGCGGATGACCCGACTTCCCACAACCTAGCACCTTCTCAAACTTTGGATCTTGGATGCAATCAGTTACAAGGTGGGTGTGTTCCAAAAATAACTGAGGATAAATTTTCTGTTAGCTGAATAGGTTGAAGGCTTGGAGGCAAAAATTAATTCATGTAAGGTTTTTTTTTTTTTTAAGATTTTATTTATTTATTTTAGAGAGAGGGGAAGGGAGGAAGAAAGAGGGAGAGAAACATCAATGTGTGGTTGCCTCTCACACACACCCCACTGGGGACCTGGCCCGCAACCCCAGCATGTACCCCGGCCGGGAATTGAACCAGTGACCCTTTGGTTCGCAGGCCAGCACTCAATCCACTGAGCCACACCAGCCAGGGCTAATTCATGTAAGTTTTAAAATGCCATCTTTTTGCAAGCCTCTGCTTATGGTCTGAGATTTATACCCTCAACTATAGTCAAAGCAGAGGCCAAGCGCAGCTTATACCAAGCACTAAGAAGGCAAAATAGGAGGGTCATGATTAAGAGATTATCTATAGAAGCCAGACTACAGGAATTCAAATCCTGACTTTGCCACTAGCTATGTGCCCTTGACCCTAAACCCTGTGCCTCAGTTTATTTACCTGTAACAAAAAATTATAATAATAGTATCGTCCCCAATAGGATGTTATGAGGGCCGGAGATGACACTTGAAACAGGGCTGGACCTGCAGTAAGTGTCTATTAGCAGCAAGCAGTTTAAACTCGCTTCAGTCTCAGACTATAGCTTTTATGGAAGATTCAGCTCACTGAAGAAATGTGAAAATTTGAGGTTTTTCGAAGTTACACTCTTCTGAAAGCAGCTAGATCACAATGTGTGGATGAAAATTAGATCGTGTTAAAGGTTCAAGGTTTTGCCCTGACTGGTGTGGCTCGGTGGGTTGGGCATCGTTCTGCAGACGGAGGGATCACAGGTTCCATTTCCCGTTGGGGCACATGCCTGGGTTCCAGGCCAGGTCCCTGGTTGGGGCATGTGAAGGGCAGCCAATCGATGTTTCTCTTGCACATCGATGTTTCTCTCCCTCTCTTTCTCCCTGCCTTCCCCTCTATCTCAAAATAAATAAATAAGATCTTAAAAAAAAAAAAAAAAGGGTTCAAGGTTTTATTCAATTGTATGTGCAGTATATTATGTCCTCCTGTGCTCAAAGCAAGCTCTGTCCTTGGTTTGGGTCCATTCTTCATAAAGCCCTAGTAATTGTTACTTTGTATTTGTCCAAGTATTTTGCAGCAGTCCATTGTGTGATGATTCTTGTTAGCATTTTTCCAGGGCTATTTTGAAAGGCACAATTTGTGGTAGAGAGAGTTTAATGGATGTTGCAAGAGATGACACGCAGTATCAAGCCCAAGAGGGCCCTTAAGGAGTTCATGAAACGTGAGAATGCACTTGGAGGGTGTGGGTTAGAGAGAGGAGGGGAGTTGGGGGGCGGTGCAGGGAGGGGCAGAGCATTTAAGGAAAAAGAGACACAAGCAGAGATTACCTCTACCTTTTCCAATTTAAAGCCCTCTGGAGCGGATCAGCTGGTCTACCCTAGAAAGACACAGGCTTCCCAGACCAGGGCAGATACAGTCCACTCTGGCCGGAAGCCCAAGGCTCTGGCTTCTTCTGCCCTGAACCCTGAGTCCAAATGCTGGGCGTAGATATTCCGCACAGCCCGCCAGTCACTCCCCAGGCCTCCTTTCACTTCTATGGCCCCACCTTTCATTTGCAAGAGATGATGAAAGTTAAGAAAAAAAGGTACACGGAAGTGGTGAAGAGGTTTTCCCTTACTTGGAATGCGTTGTTATAAATCTATTGTACGTTGGTTCCAAAACTTGTCTAGACCAATCTACTTCACTGATAATGTTCATTAAAAACGAATGGAAATGACTGTTATAATACCAACAATGAAAGAAAGCTGGAAAACACAAGAGAACGGGGAAAGAACTCTGTTTTAAAATTCTGGAGCTCAATAAAAAGCAAGTATAACGGGAGTAAAACAAGAAAGTAGGTGGAGACGTTGGTAGCAACTTCGAAGGAGACTCACAACCGAAGGACAGGGGCTCTTTATTGTCTGCAACTTCAGTTCAGAAAATCCCCCCCTTCATATATATGCTGGGCATGCTGGCTTCACTGCCCAGTCAAGACTTGGGTTGATTTTTGGTTCACAAAAGGAAAAAAAGAGAGAGGGGCAGAGGAAATGAAGAACACATGGTCCCAGATGTTCTGGGCCAGAATTTAAAAAGAAGAAGGGAGAGAGAATAGCAGTTCACCAGTGGGAGTGCCTGCAACCTGGTGGGATTCAAGGAGCTGAGTGAGGATAAAGGGAGAGAGACACTTAGATCCCCAAGAGCAGGAATGAGGCTTCGCTTCTCTGGGTCTGCCACGTATTCCCTTCCTACCCCCCGCCTCCAGGTGGCACAGCTGACCCATCACAGCATGCTAGAGACCTGAAAGATAGGAAGGAGACCTGGGCAAGTTTGGGGAAGACAACAAAGAAACAAAAGGCATTGTTACCAGGCAGGATTGGGGGAGCGATGCCTGTTAGCATCCTCAGTGGCTCTGAGCTCTCGCTCAGAAACATCTCACTGCATAGGATAGGATGGCCAGACAGTCCCAAAACTACAATGGAAATCTTTCCTGCCACCACTTAAGCTCTTGTTCTCTTTTCCAGTCCCAGTAAAGAGAATCCCGTTTGCATAGCACATGGCAGTTTGTCTCATTTCATGTTATGACATGCTTGCTAGAGAGATCTGCAGTTATTTGAACCTAGAGAGACATACTTACAGGATGTGAATTCTAGATACGGACAACTCGGCCGGGGTTTCTCAACTGTGGACATTGGGCCAGGGGGTGAGAGGGCTGTCCAGTGCCTTATGGAATCTTTAGCTGTGTCCTACTAGATTCTATACAGTAGCACCCATCCCCTCTTCCAGGGAGCCTAATGTCTCAGAGTTTGTGGATTCAGTCCAGAGGTTGGGCTAGTTTTCACAGTAGTGGGTGCGTCTCACAATGGAGTTAGCTCAAAATGCAGATCCAATTCAGCAGGGGTCTGTGATGGCGCTCAGGATTCTTCAGTTTCCAGGAGCTCCTGGGCGGGCGATGCCGGTGCTGCAGGTCCCCAGACCAAGCTTTGAATGGCAAGGCCTCCTCACGCTGGTTTCGTGACAGGAGGGAGCTGGGTGGGAACACTGGCCTGACCCTGTGTCCCTGTGGGACCCCTGGCTGATGACAGAACTTCCAAGGGCCTCAACATCCTCATTTAAAAAAATGATGATAATTGTTAAGGATGAAGTCAATCAGTGAAAATGAAGCAACCAATTTGGCATCCAGTTTACAGAAAATGTTAATTCCCTTACCACTTCCCTCTTAGCTCCTCCCAGCCCCATGCCTGGAAACCTCAAGCTCAAGGCATCTCTGGGGATTACAGGGAATTCCCTGGAAGAGAAAAATCTATTCTACTCTGCATGGTGGTTGGAGAGGGAGCGATTTCTCCCCCCTTTCACTCCTCTATCTAATACCCCCTATGCGGGTTATGCCATAACATCGGTCAGTCTTTGGAGGCTGCGAATTGTTTTGATAATGAAGCATATGATGAAAAGAATATTTAAAAACAATGTACACATTGTGATTTCATGCCAGAGCAATGCCTCCCACTCAAGGCCCATCACTGTGCCACATTTAACACTGAATTGATCTTTTCTCTACAGGGCAAATGATCCCAAACAGGAATAATCACAAGTGCTTTGGATGGGATCTAAGTTTCCAATACAGCTCGTTCATTTTCCTCCCCCAGTGAACAAATTCTGCTCATCTGGAACTGTGTCAGAAGAGCATGCCTGCTCTCCTTTGCAAGGATAAAATGTTCTAATGCAAAATATGAACGAGCCAGCTAACTGAAGCACTGGAATCACATGGCACAGGGCACACGGACCCTGATTTTCATGCACATACAGAGAGAGCTTTTGAATCCAGGATTGTGAAATACTTGAATTTTCCACAAAATTAATTAAGATTTATTCCTTGGGGAATAAAATCACACTCCCAACTCCCCACATAAAAAAAGGCTAAACAATGGTGCCTTTCTCTGTTCATAGGCTGTATCACAAAACTTACACGAGGCATCACTCCAGACCAAGTCACTTTCAGCGCGATTCCACTGTGCAATGACGTCATCACAGCGGGAGCCAATGCGGCCAGGGAGAGGGGCTGACAGCAGGTAGTTAAGCACCTACAGGAAGGGGTAGTTTGGCCTTCCTCACGCCTTCTACACAAACTTCACCTAGGTATGGGGCTCAGCGGGGCCCTGACAGAACTTGGCCTTCAAGGCTGAAGTCAGGCTGGGTGGGAAGAAAGGCAGGTAGATTCCTCCCTGTCTTCTGCACGGGTGCAGGGCTTTCCCAGGCTGCAGGGCCAGTCTCTGCCCTGGGAAGCAATGGCTCAGCCCTAGCCCGCAGGTTCACCACAGACAGCCTGGCAAGAGTCACGAGCTATGGATAGGATGCCACCTAAGAAACCTCCTCTCTGTCTTTGCAGAATCTGGTGTGGGTGTGAGCAGCAGTTCCAAGCTCGCACACTGTCCTTCTAGCCAACAAAGGACTAAATACCTGGAAACCCCGGCAACCAACCCAGAGCACTCTAACCCTGTGGAAACCTGGTCCAGTCCCTCTGACAACCCGGGAACACTGCTCCCGCATCGCTGCGATCCTGACTCTGCACAGTAGTTGTCCTTCGCAAGGCCCCCTTACTACAAAGCACGTGGGAAGCAATAAAATACACCCTTATGTGTTCAAAAAGGGGTTCATATTCCCAGGCCGTTTTATCTATCTTTACAAATTGACTCAATTTCTTACCAATCCTAGATGGCAGATAAGGAGTTTAGGCACTCCAGAGAGCAGAAAGCTCAAGCAGAATCCATAGACCTGTTGGCATCGCCCCACAATGGCCATCTTTGCCTGGTACTTGGCATCACCAGGAACACTGGTTTAAGAGGCTGCATCCAGGCTCCTCCCAGATGGCGGATCCTGACAGTCTGTGCCAGTCTAGGAATCCCTACACGGACTTTGGGGCGAGTGGGCCACATACCCAGATGTGCCGCCCAAGTGAACAGGCAGATTCCTGAGGAACTGAATCTTCACGCAGAGCTGAGGTCCTTAAGCTCTCTGAGGACCAAAGAGTCACTAGACCTGAGCTGGGCAGTCCCTCCCAGCCCCCACAGGCATTTTGGGGGTGGGGGGGACTTCCCTCTGCAGAAAGTGACTAAAAAGAAAACTTCACAGTGGCATACAAACTGACTCACGTGCTACAATGTTTTGCTTTCTAAATCATGTTGCTAGTGAATTCCCCAACTGGTTTCTAACCACCTCACTTCCTTAAATGTACAAGTTCTTCCTAGTCCACGGACCCACCCACCGCTGGCTGGCACCACAAATTGGATGGCAAGGTATGGACCAAGGGTGGGAGACACCTTTCATACGTGTTTGTTTACAGCATGACGTGTAGCGCCTAAGAACTAACTCAAAATAACATTTCTGGTGTGTCCACCTCACTGTGGTGCTACTTAATCATCCACCTAGCCCGCCAACCCTACCGCGAATGAGTGAAAAGTTAGATGGGAAGACAGAAAGGACAGAACCCACTAGGCTTCCCAGGCTCATCTGAAAAGCTTTTCTATTGTAACCCTCATTGCAAATCTTTACTTAATATATTAATCCATGTCCTGTCCTGGTGACAGACAAAACTCCTAAGAGCTGGAGAAGGGGAGTCCCACTGACTCCTATCGCCTGCTGGTCACTGAGTGAGCTTAAAGCCCGGGATTAGGGTCCTGAAAACTTGGGTCCGTTGTCCCAATAAGAAGCAATTTCTGACTTAACATGTGACAAGGGAGCAAGTAAGGAAGAGTGGAAGAAGCCTCAGTACAACAGCGTCAGTGCTTTGGGGGTAAGAAGGAGGGGAAGGAGATCAGCCAGATTCCCCCAGGTCTAAAGGAGGGGGTGGTAGGGCAGGGGTGAAGGTCAGGCTTGCAGAACATCCACGCTCAAAGCTTCTCCCTGAGATCAGTGCAAAGGACGCACAACTGAACTGCTACACAGTTAGTGCAATTTTTAAAACCAGCTTTAAAAACTGTTTACTTATCCGCATCTGACATAAGCATGAAAGAAGACTTCGGTTAACTTAACAACCAATTTGGGGAAGAATACCACAGGTGCAAGTTGCTTCCATATACATCTCATTTAACAAGTGCTTTGAAACAGGTAGGTGTTGGTGTTCCCATTTGTACAGACGAGGGAACAGACTCCGTCTAGGTGCATGCTCCAGATCTCACAGAGCACTGGGCCCTGCCGTGGTCTGGATAACTGCCTGGGCCATTAGAGAAGCCGTGCATGTCCAAAACTTGAACAGCAGTCGTAACGTGTATCCTTGGAAGCACATTAGCTAACAGAGATGTATCCCTCACTGTGGTTCAGGAAGGCACCGTCTCCTTCAGTCCCCAGCCACCCCAAGTGCTGCTGGTGAAGCTGGTACCCATGCGGGGCCCCAAACCGTAGGCTTTTTTCAGCTTCGCAGAAAATCTGCCTCTGGGTATTAAGTTAACTAACACTAAAGTTATAACTGGTAAGTGTATTAATTCATTACTTCCAACTTCCAATAGCTGGCATAGGAGCCCTGGTCAATCAACTAAGCAAACGATGACTCTTATGTTACTTAAGATCATAGAACAGCTAATTCAAGGTAGGAAAAGGTTGAGAAACAGTATAACAGCAAAGAATGGAGCTAAACACCATCCCCTTGGTTTTCGGAAGTAAATTTTCACCACCCTCCTGTTTCAGTTATTTAAATCCCTCACTCAACACAACCTCCAACAAATTCAATTTCATCTCTCTTTGAAACATTTCGCATGACCCTACCAAGTAGAGACTTCTCACGTAACATGATAGAAATCTGGGATGTGTGTGCTTTAAGAGTCTCACAGATCTAAAAGGGCATCCAGACAGTAATTACAAATTAACAAGAAAGTGCAGGGTGTTTGCTTTTTTTAAGAGTAACATTTAACATGCTAGTTCTATACTAAAATACTGACAGTTTTTGAAATAAAAACAAACGGTGGACCACCTGCCCCGTACTTGCTAATGAAGTTAAAACAGCCTGCTTCGATGTATAACCCTGAGGTCCTGAGGTTACGAGCCACAACGAGCCCCTTAAGAAAAGTGAAATAAATTCTGACAACACTACCCCGAATGCTGCGTGCAGGACGCTTTGCCAACTGTCATTCCAGAGCTATGAGATAATGGGCATTTCACAATGTTTGTCCCATCGAAGGGCCCAGCCATCCCTCTCGGGCTGGCAGCACTTCAGCATCCCAGAAAGGACGTGGGGTGTACCTGGTGCCAGAGAGACAGCTCGACACTTAACTGCACAGTTTGCTAGGGAAGGGGTGGGGAGGCCCAGGTGGTATCACTTTCGTTATTCCTGGCTCATGACTAATTTTGTTAGAGCTGCCCAAAATAACTGCAGGGCCCCAAGACCCATGGTGTGTCCACTCAAAGGAGAAAAATGCCCTTTGAGCAAAGAGCCCGTGTCAGAAGTGGGGAGGAGAGCAAGCTGGCAGAGGACAGCTGTTCAGAAGGTGCTTTAGGGCAAGTTTCGATGCTTACAAGGCTTTTTGTTTAAAGAAACAGTAACCCCCTGACGTACCTCTTGTAGACGCACTACTCTGAAATGTCACTGGTCAAGAAACACGTTCAGGGGGCTGCCGTGCTGGGAGAGGAAGAGTGTTTCAATTGGGAACATTTCCGGGAAGAAAAGGGTGATGCTCAAGGGAACACTCTTTAATTAGAACAAAGCCGGGAAAACTTATCCTCTGGGATTACAACGGTGAGGGGTGGGCACCTGGTGAGGGGTGGGCGCCTGGAACCTTGCGTTAAGACGGGAGGGCGTGTCCTCAGAGAAGTTAAACTAGTTGGCAGACTCAAAGATAAACTATTATACGTGCAGAGATATATGTGGGTGTGTGTAGTTTGTTCTCAGAAGTAAATACATTGGGCGGAGGGGGGGGGCGCGCATTTGCCAAAATTAATGGCGCTGCACTGAAAACTGCTACTGGGAAGGGTACAGATTTGGTGGCAGTCTAACCACGCAGGCTTTCGGAGCCAAACCACTACTATCCCACGTGGGAAACTGGCTTTACCTGGTCCGGAGAGATAATCCACTGTCTCTCTAAGTGCACCACCTCTCTCTGAGAAGCCCCCTCCTCCTTTTATCGGATTGGGGAGGGACTCCCAGGGCTGGCAAGAGTCTAGCCTCAGTGCCAGGGAGCTCAGGAGCCCAGCTGCCCGTCTTGCTCCCGAGAGTCCTCTCGCCACCTGGCTTCCACGGCAAGCAGCCCGCCCTTTGCCTTCAGTTCTCACCCGGTCACCAGCGTGTCCGCTCCCTGCGCTGGCTCCGGGGTTCCCAGGCTCCCGGCTCTCAGCAACATCAGCTCTCAGCAACATCGATTCAGTCCCGGTTCTCCACTACCTTTCTCTAGATTAATGTCTCAGGGCGGCGGGTATCTCCTTGCCGCCTCTACCGGCACCATAAGCTCATTGTACCCAGGGCTCACCACCGCTACGCTCCTCTTTTGTCTCCCCAAAGTGTCCCAGAAAGGACCAAATGGGAGTACCCTCCAGCTTTATCCAAGATAAAACACCAGATCCTAAGAGCTGGAATCCCAGCCTGCGGCCAAACTTTCAGGCTCAGCTCGCCAGGACCCCTCCTGCCTCCCTGCGCAGAACGGCCGCTCCCTCCGTGCGCATCATCTCGAGAGTTCAGCTCCCCAGCCCAGAAAAGGCTAGGGCTGCCGGGACTGGAGCCTCCCTGGCCTCAGTCTGTCCGTAAAGCTCCTGACTTCTGAAAATGCCCCCGCTGCTGCTGCCTAAGGAGGCAGGACCGGCGCCTCCCCTGTGAGTTCCATCCACCACTGCTCCCCAGTCTGGGGAGGCAGCTATCGCTGTGTGATTTTTCACTGTTTTTCCTATACAGCCAGCTGAGCATATGTGTTGGGGAGGCGTCTTAAGTTTATTTTTTTAAGCATATATAAGCAAATAAGTATTGAATAAAGCAGGCAACGGCTTGGCCCTCCCCCAAACCTAGGAATTCAAAGCCACATGGCCACAGCCCTGTCTCTTCAGGCGTCCTCCCCGCACACACTCCGCTAGACAAGTACCATAAAAGCCCTTTAAGGTCCGAGGTGGTGCCCAGGACTCCCCAGATCACCAGTCCCTCCCGGACCACCTCCTCCCCACGCTGGAGGCCCCATCACCAGGAGGGGAAAGCGCCCCAGAGATGTGGTATTCGGACCGAAGCGCCACAACTTGGACACCTACCTCTGGGCACCGGATCCTGGGGGACGCAATCCTCGGGCTCCGCTCCAACGTGGCGCGGCCACTGCCTCCTCCTTAAGGAGTCCAGGAGACTCCAGAGAAAGGCTTGTGGCAGCCCCGGGGTGGGGCAAGAGCATCTGTCTAGAGCCTAGAGCCGTGGCCTCCGGCAGAGCTAGAGGGTAGCGAGTGCCGCCCGCCAGTTCCCGAGGCCCGCCCTCCTCCCCACCCCTTCCCCGCCCCCTCCCGGCCTTGGAGCTGGAGGTCCGCCCTCCGCTTCTTCTTACCCTGTCCTTCCACCCCACTTCATCTCTGAGACCTGGGCGAAATCTATGCAAAAACCAAGAAATGAATGAATGGATAGAAAGGAGGGATGAAGGGACAGAGGGATGGGAGGGTGGAGGGATGGGAGGTTGAGGGGAGGGAAGGGCGGAGGGATGGAGGGGAAGGAACAAGGCGGAAAGGGTTTGGACAGGTGAAGCCGGGTATTTCCCAGCTGGGGAGAGGGCTCTGTGTCTGTGAGTGTGTCAGCCCATGGGTGGGCGTTTCGGCGTGGGGGGGGGGGACGTGGGTGTTAGTGTGTGCGTAGATGTATATGAGTGTTTGAGGAAGCGTGCGGGAGCATGGGCCCACTCACAACGCCAGGAGCTGCGGAGTTTCTACCCACGTGGGGGGAGCGAGACTCTCACCCCGTACCCCGCACGCACCACAACGGTCCCTGGGGACGTCCCTGGGCGCAGTTGGGAATGCATCTTTGTGACAGGGATGGGGGTCTCCGTGCGTCTGGGGGCTCTCCTTGATGGTGCTCAGAGGCTGAAGTGTGGACAAGGGTGTTTCCAGCACGCTGCCTCGCCAGAGCCTTCATCTCGCCCTCCCCTTGCGGCCGCCGGTGGCCCGGTGTCAAAGCGCGTTTGCTAACAAAGCCAGCGCTGGGGAAGGAGGCAGCTGATACACTGCGTGGGGCTCGGTCAGGTGGGTGGCCAGCCATCCCTCACTCCCGAGCTGTCTGAAATTTCAGTCTGCAATCCCCTCCTCCACCATGAATATTTAAATAATGTTAATGACCCTGTGAAAACAGAAGGCCTAGAAATTCTGAGGACACACACAGAAACACCCTACCCAGAAAACAGAATTTAAAAAGCCAGCACTTATCTTACTCTGCACATTTTCTGCAGAGGAAACTAATATAAAGTCAGATTTCTTGAATTTAACTTTTTGCTAGGCATGATTAGGGTTTTCATTTTCCTAGTGATCCTCTCTCTCCAACTTTGCACGTCAGAGCTTCTTACTCTCCTGTGAGATTCCATTCTCGGTTGGAACTGGTGGCCAAGGTCCTGGGGTCCTCTTCTGAGAGGCAATTCTGTGTGCCAAACTTAGCAGGGAAAGACAGACCCCAGGGTCTAGTGCTTCTTTCCCAGTCCACAAAGGTCCTAGATTTCCAGGACAAAAAAAAAGAAATGGTATCATGGGAACTGCCCAGAAAGCCTGTCCACCCTGATGAAGTTAAAACAGTACTCAGGGGGAGGGGAGGAGGCTCCTTTCCGGTCTGGAGCTTTATTCACACCTTTACATTGGGAGGGGACAAAGTCTACGTTGGAAACATCCAGGGCTCTCCTCGGGGTTCCTGAATACCAACAGGCTTCTTTTTCTTCGCATTTAGGAATTATTTCACCTTCCAGTCTTTTTGCATGTTTGCCATTTACATTCTTGAATTTCAATAGAATTTACTGAGGATTACATCAATCACTTGAGCCTCAGTCAATTCCTTTCCCCCTCTCCTCTCCTCTCCTCCCCTCTCCTTGTTTTCTTCCACTCCGCCTGTGACTCACTTAAGTTAAATATTTGGGTGCCCTACATCATGACCTATTTTTAACATTTTACTATCATGTGAAAAAACTCACATTGAAATGAGCATGTTTGGGTACAGTTATTTATTTATATGGACCACAGACTTGCCAAGGAAAGAGGCTGAAATTACAGCACAGGTGAGATTTTATAAAGTATGTTGGCAGGGGTACCATCACTCTTTCTTCATATGCTCCTTAATTTGAGTAAGCGTAAAGTTTACAAATCCAATGTGTTTTGTTAGAAAAAGTACAGCTATTCACACTGGCTTTATTCTGAATTAGTTCTTTCCCATAGCAATGTCAATGTTATTATTAACATTAATTTAATATTATTCTTATATTCCTGTTAATAGGTATTTTAACAATCTGGTGCATCCTATAGAAAAAATGGGAATATTAATTTAGGGAAAAAGTGCCTGTTCGATAGATATTAATTTACAAGAACATTTCCTTTTCATCCATCTTATAAAATATTAAAGAGGTAGTCATGATTACACTAAACATTTTTATATAAAGGGCTTGGTACATACCAGGTGCTCAGAAATATTTAATTTGTTCAGTGAAATCAATGCCAGGGTACGGATGTCTGCATTCAAAAGTAAAAACTGTTTGTAATTAAGATCTTCTCATTTATTTTCCCCTAGGTCAACAGATCTCAATCAAGGATGACTTGACCCCCTGGGGGACATTTTGCAAGGTATGGACACCCTTTTGGTGGGGGAGTGCACCTGGCATCTAAGAGATAGAGGCCAGGGATGTTGCTAAACATCCTGAACTATACAGGGCAGCCCCCAAACAACAAAAAGTTATTGCATCCCCAATGTCAAAGTGCTGAGGCTCTGCCAGCTTTCTCTGGACTCAAAGCCAGCACTAGGAACCACAGATATCAGAACTGCATTTGTGCTTATTAAATGCAAATTCCTGTCCTGGCTGTTGGAGGCTCAGCGGATTCAGTGCTGGCATGCAAACCAAAAGGTCGCCAGTTCAATTCCCAGTCAGGACACGTGCCCAGGTTGTGGGCCAGTTCTCCAGTTGAGGATGTGCAGGAGGCAACCAATCAGTGTATCTCTCTCACACTGGTGTTTCTCTCCCTCCCACTTTCCCTCCCTTTCCGTTGCTTTATAAATAAATAAATAAATAAATAGTTTCCTGGGCTGTACCTTTGCCTCCTAAGTTGGAATCTCTGGGGACAGGGCCAGGGAAACTGGACTGTAAGGGCTCCCAGGTGATTCTTAAGAACATGGAGTGAGAAACGCTGGAGATGGGAAAGGACTTCATTACCCGGCGCATGCTTATAGGTTCATCACATCATATGGCTTTTAACATGGTCACAGTTATTAGAGCTGAGGATATTTTATGAAAGAAGCACATGTTTGGGGGGCTCTAGATGCACTTTAGAAGCACATCTAAAAAACAAAAAGGGTTACTAATTCTGCTGGAAAAGAAAAATCAAAACATAGTTGGGACTTGCAAATATCGAATGCGCCCGAGGGCCCTGCACCATTCAGGACACAAACCCTTCCACGCAGACTTCGCTTGGCGGGAGAGAAAAACAGGATTTCTTTTATAATGGTGTTCGTGTGCATTTTGCTCATGTTGTCTCTGCCACTCTGCTGGCCCACTTTAAACCGTGCCCTGAGCAAAAGTGGCTTCCAGGGGACCCAAGAAATAGAATGTCCTTACTAAAGAAAACACCAAAATTGAAGTTTGTGTTTCTAGGAAAGGAATCAGCCTAGACACAGATTAACAAAGCCTCTTCTCCCAAAACGGAACAAAGTGAACCAAATCTAGCAAGTGGTCTAGCAGTAGCCACATAACCCCAAGCCTAGAAGAAGAGTTGAAGCTTAAAAAAAGACCTGTGCCCCGCCCGGGTGGCTCAGTTAGTGGCATCACACCACAAAGTGAAAAGTCACTGGTTTGATTCCTGGCCAGGGCACATGCTTGGGTTGCGGGTTCCATCCCTGGTTGGGGCGTGTACGAGAGGCAACAGATCAATGTTTCTCTGTCACATAGATGTTTCTCTCCCTCCCTTCCCCTCTCTCTAAAAAATAAAATATTTTTTTAAATGTGAGTGACTCAAGAGAGCTGATCTGAAAACCCAAAGGAAAGGCCAAAACTGGCATCATAAAAGAGAATTTGCCATTTTCTCCCTCATCAAGGGGAGAGAACAAAGAGCACCAGGTAGGTGTCACCCCCAGGTGCTAAATGTGTCCCACAGAAAGTAAACTTTGGCCAGTGGCGAGGGGCGGGTAGGGAGAATAAGCGGGAGAACAAGCAGAACACCCAACGCTGGTCCACGTCAAACCAAGAGCCCTAGATGTGTGGGGCTTTCCCACCAAGCACCAAGGGGAAAGTCAGAAACAATCCCGATGCCAAGGGCATCCCCTGGGACTAGAGACACCTCTGAAAACCTAAGAGAAGAAACGAGCCCGGGGAAATACTTGCAACATACACAACAATGGGTCACCATCTTTAACGTGCAAAGAATTCTTACAAATCAGTAAGAAAATTACCAACTACCTAATTTTAAAAAAACAGTAGTTTATAGATAAATAAGTACCACTGGCCGTTGAACTCATGGAAAGATGCTCAAACTCTCCATAATTAAACAAATGAAGTGAAAATATCGGGACAATATATTTTGCCTGTGATATATAAGGGTACGTATATAAAATACAAATATCTATTGTTGGTGAGGGAATGATGAAAACTGAGTGGCTGCACTCTGTTGATGGAAATACAAATTGATATCAATAAAATGGTAAATGTGGTAGACAGTTTGACGCTATTTCTTGAGATAAAAAATGTTTAGACACGGCGCAAGTGCAATTCAGTTTTGGAATTCAGGAGCTTATAAAATCTGTGGACTCAGATGGAAGATTGGGGTATCGGGGAGGGGTCGGCAAATGAGAAATTCCTGATCACAGGGCCAAAAGAAAGAGAATCTTTCCTATCCACTTTTAAAGTTGTTTGCTGTGCTGTGTCGTGAAGGAAGCACTTCTGGTAACTCCTAGACCTCGGAATACAGACAACCAAAGGCAGGGGGCTTGAACATGGCTTATCAGCGGATGTCAGGCAAGATGGATGTGAGATTAAAAATTCAGGCAAAGTAGGAAATCAGAACAAGAAGTCACCAGGAGAACTAACCCTACCCCCTTGAGTTAATCACTTGAGTTAAAAATCCATAAAAATAGTGGGGCAGGCACTGGACAACCGCCAACATTTTTCCATTCTTGAGGTCCAAGTAATTTCGATTCAAATATAAAAGGAAAGACTTAGTCCTGGGGGCTGAAGAACTTGAGACAGGTAACTAAGTAACTCCTAGGATTCACGCAGGTCATTTGCTTGCTTTCTAGGTCAAACAGTGGTTTTACTCTGTTTGTCTGGGTGTTTTGTATGTTTAGGGATTTCCCACTTGAGACATTTCTCTACTGATCTCCCATTCTTATTTGGGGCCAGAAGGGTCACCTCCAAACAGTGTGGCCTTTTCAGAGGAGGGATAATCCAACCACAGACTCTTTTAACCACCCTCTTCCTGAATCCACACATATAAGACTGGCATGTGTCAGTCAGTCCATGGGCTATTTGCATGGACTTGTAGTTGTGTTTCATCACATTAAAAGCACCCTTCCTAAAAGCGTCTCTTCTGTAAAGTCAGGCCTGGTTGCAGAGGGGTGGTCAGCTCATCAGACTTGCAAATCAGCGTTTCCCAAGCTGACTCACTTGGAGAGTAGCTGGAAAACGGGGTGGAAGACATTCTGGGTTCATTTTCGTAGGTGATCTGGGGCCCAGGAATCTGTATCGGTTTACACTTGCCGGCTGATTCCGTTGCACGGCCTGCTCTGGGAACCACGTGGGGTGAATGCAGTCCTCTAAGGTGGGGGAAGGAGAGAGCAAGCGGATGCAGAGAGAGAGACCCTGTCATCCGAGAACCCTTGGCTCTTGGACTGTGTTTACTCCTGTTCTTGGCCTAGTTTGTGGTGCCTGCCTTTCCTTCATTTCCTCTCCAGGGTCTCTGGCTTCCTGTGCCAGTGTGAGTTCCTTTCCTGCCTATTCCACATTTATTTCCTTTCCCTGCATCCTCACACTTGGCCTTTCCTTTGCCAAACCCTCTAGCATAAGGAAAAGATGATTTGACTACATTTATCCCAGCTTCTTGAGACCCTTTCTTCAAAAGACCTTTAAAAACACTCCAGCAAAACATTCCCAGACCCAAGCAACATTTGCCCACCTAATTGCTTTCATTTTCTCCCACGTTTTAACTGGACCATGCCTTCTCTTCATTGTCAAAGCAGCATTATATCACCCAGACTGCCCATTGTAAGATGCATTTAAATGGTACCATTATAAAGACAAGATCATACATTATTCCACACTAAAATCTTCCATGAGAAACAGCAACTTGGGAAGCCCTGTGTTAGACAGGATGGAAGAAAGAGGCTATTTGTGGAGGGGAAAGAAGGGTGGGAAAGGGAAAGAGAGCAGAGGACAGAGACCCCTGGTGAGGGAAGTGAGAGGCACAGATGACTACCCCAAACTCCTGTGGGTCCCAGTTTGGGTTCCAGAGACCTCACAGCTCGTGCGCTAATGACAAGAATGTATCCAAGTATTCTTCAGTAATTAACAACAACAAAGCCCTGTAAGGCCCAAGCTCGTTGTTTCTTGGCTGACGATTTTATCTCATTGAACAACTGAAGCATTTAAAAAATCCAGTAAACACTCCAGAGTTCATGCCCTAACAGAGACACAACATAAAACAAGGTACTTTTTAAGTACAGCATAGAAAACACAAAATATGCCAAATATACTTGGAATGTATACAGCGGGATCTCAGAAAGGGGGCTGGGAAACTGTGCCCCAAGGCGGAGGGTAGTTTTCTCTGGGTAAACCCACTAAATTTGCTTCCCCGCAATGATGTGCATTTTAAATGCAGAACTGCCTTTCCTTCCAGTGATGCGTAATTCCGTTTTAATTTTAGGTAAGGTAAGAATTATTTTTTAGTTTTTAAAAAATGAGACTGCAACATTTTCCCAGGAATTCCCAAGTATTTCCCTTAGAACTTTTAAGTACAGGCTGTTAATTTATGAAAAGAATCATGAGGATTTTCTGTAATATTGGGGGTAGGGAGAGACAAAATCTGGCCATTTTAAACTGTACTAGTCCTGATGGTCACAGAGGTAGTCTTTGCAGTTGTCTCTAACTTGCTCATTGGATGCTTTAATATTGAAAACTACCCAATGAGAAAACAGGCTTTTTCCTTCTACGATATTGAACATAATCACATATCCTAACATTGATGTAAGGTCATTAAATATGATTGGGAAATACTTTGAAGGCATTTTTGAGTTTGTGTACACAAAGTAAGTTCATTCCTTACCTAAGTACCACTAAGATTACAATGTGTTAAGATGATTTAAATATGAACAATGTTAATAGCTTCTTTTACAGCATATTAAAAGCCTCTTGGAATGGGACCCTGGCCAATGTAAAATCCCTTTAGAACCACAGTAGCTTATGATAAAGTCAACTAAAACACACACATCCACATCACTGTGAAGATTCTCCAGCTCCTCCCGTGAATACCTTTGCCTTCTCTCCACCTCCCGTTTCCTCTCCTCCTCCCTCTTATCCTCCCATCCTTTCTTCCTTCTTCCTTCCTTCCTTCCTTCCTTCCACCCTTCCTTCCTTCCTTCTTTCCTCCAACCCTCCACCCTCCCTCTGTCCTCTCCCATCTTTTTTCCTTTTTGTGGACCACTGCCCAGTTGACTTTATGAGCAGGCATTACAAGCACAAATACCTTAAGAAGCCAGACAGCAGAGAGCATACATGAGCGGAGCTGCCAGGTCTCAGAAACAGTCTGTGCCGCTGTGAAGGGCTCGGGCAGCGAGGAGCCCCAGGGCTGGACTGCTAGGTAATTGATAGACTGGTTGAGATAAGATAGGCAAGCACGGAGAGGAGACCTGTGTGTGTAGGTAGCCGGTTGCTGCTGCTGCTCCTGTTTTAAATCGGGCATTTTCTTTACTTGCCTGGGGTGGGTGAGGGCGTATCAAAGTATCAGAGAAATAAGAATTAGATCTTGGAGGAAAATTACCTGTCACCTAAGCCCCTTTCCTCATTTTACAGTATAGCAAAGTATCAGTGAAAAACAGGGTCTCGAGCCAAAGCCCTGGGTTCGAATCTTGAGCTATTACTTGCTAGCTGTGCAAACTTGGGAAAGCGGCTCAGCCTCTCCATCTCTCCGAATCCTTGCCTGCAGAAGGCAGTGCATAAGCACACTCACCATATACAATTGTTGCGAGCATTACGAGATCATCCATGCAAAGCTGTAAGCTTGGGGCCAACCACAGGGAGAGAGTTAAATGTTATTTCTCACTAGTGCAACAAGTGAATCCCAGCGGGGGGCCGGGTCCTGTGCAGAACCACCCAGCAAGAATGGGTCAAAGTCAGGACTCACACCAGGCCTCCATACTCCCAGTTCAAGGCTAATTTATTTACTGTAAGCTTGCTTTCTTTGGTATTTTTATTATTTCTATAGAAAACAACAAACAATAACAATGAAGCCCTGGTTAATTTGGTGTGAAGGCCAGTCATACATATCTATGGCCCACCTCTAATGGTCTTGGCAATAAGGCCAGGCAGGTGAATAAGCAGTGGCTGCTGTCATTGTAAATGGCCCAGACACCCAGGATGGCTGTGCTGTTGGCCCAGTTATATGTCTACCAGCTCTATCACAGGATCCTAGGAATATTTTCCTCTTAGCCTTTTTGCCTGTGGTTTTGCTCTGAGTTCTATTAAAGCCTCCAGCCCATTCTCAATATTCTGGAATATTTTGCAGACAGAAGATGCTGCTCTAGATCTGAATTATCAGAGAGCAGAAGAGAAGGCTCCGAGTTAACACCCACAATGCTATAATTTGCAGCCACTTGCTGCAGGGACCCCTTGCAGGCACTGTATTGAGGGCCTGGTTCCTGTAAGAGCGGGGTGCTGTCTTATCCCAGGGACGGGCCCTGCAGGTGAAATGAGCAGTCAGTGGCCTCACCTCCTGGCCCTGCTCCCTCCTCATCTAGCCTTAGCTCTGCCAGCTGCTTTCATCTGTCCTGGGATCAATCACTCCGTCTACCCTGAATCCACCGGCTCTTTAACCACTTCACTCACACTCTGTTCTTTACCTAGAAAGCCCCGCTTACCAGTCACGCCCCATCCAACTCCTCCCTTCAAGGCCTCTCCCTCAGTCTGCCCCCAAGACTGCTGTTCCCCAAGGACCAGCCACAGCCTTCTTCCCCCTATTCTCATTATCCTTACCCTTCCCTAGGTAGAGATACTCAGTGCATCCTGGAGTCCTACCTGGAACTCAGCATCTTCCCTTGGGTATCCACCAAACCCACATATTCCAACCAAGACCTGCTCCCCCCAACTCATCTTCCCTGTTTTCCTGGCTTAATGGTCTCACAATCCCTGAGGTCACCCCCACCAAGAAAGGGAGTGAGGTGTGGGGGAAGGAGAGAGGAAACAAACAGGGAGAGGCAGGAAGAAAGAAGCAAAGGAGGTAGGGAGAGAGGGAGGGAGGGAAAAGAAAAGGAGGGAAGAAGGCAGGGAGGGGAGAGGGAGACAGGGGAAGAAGAAGGGTGAGAGAGAAGAAAAGAGGAAGGGTGGATCAACAACTATTACAGAATAAGAAAGTTTGATAAAGCTCACAAGAAAAAAGGTTTATTTTAATAAACTGTCAAATACAATGAAAGATGCTTAGAAACAGGAAGCATTTTTTTATTTGAAAAAGAAAGAGATTCTATGTCTCTTTTGCAATGTCATTTCTCTTAAGAGGGATTTTCCTGTGTCACTCATGGGATAAACTTAATATAAACTTGGAAATTTTTTTCATATTTGGGCTTTGTTTATATTTTCTTTGCAAGAACCAACATGACAGAACACTAAGAGTAATTTAAAAATAACTCAGTGGATGAATATTTGTCTGTTTCTCAGCTTAAATAAGCTTTTATTTTCAAAATTTCCAAAGGATTTATTGATATTCATTTGAAAAATTACTCTCAACATTTGAACCCGTGTAAATATGGTGAGCCACAAGGAAGGGCATGCAGTACAACACTCAGTAAGTTGGTTTTTTACCTAAACATTAACAAATGCTGTATAACAGAAATGCAGATATCTTAGGAAAAATGAAAGGGACTGCCCCAAGTTCAGGCATGGTGGGTACAACGGTTTCCTAATAAGTACCGCAGGACGCCTGTATCCTGAATTTCTTTAGAGTCAGTGAAAGGTGTATTTATTCATTGCAGGCCCGGTTTTCCTTATTTACTGAAGAAGCAATTCAGGTTTATCATATTCATAAATCACTGCAGTAGAATGATAATGAAAAATGTATCAGAATGTTGAGAGGATGAAGATCCAAGGGCAAGCCTGAAAAACAACCAATCTCTGCGACAAAAAGCTATAAATAATTGTATCCTACCAGGTAAGCTCCAGCTTTCCATCTGAAGAACTGCAAACAGAACTATGTAAAAGCTTCCTTACAGATCAGGAGCTGTGAGACCTACTTTCTAGGTTTGCATATGATCATCACCATGTTGTTCTACCAGGCAAAGTCATTAAGAGCAAGGGTTGGCTGGTTAGATCTGGGCTCTGAGACTCCTTGGCTGTGTGTCTTTGGACAAGTCACTGTACCTAGTCTTCCTCTTTAAGTTGGAGACACCCAGAGTACCCATCTCTTCGGGTTGCGGTAAGAATTAAATACTATGATGCCCTAAGCGCTCAGGGCAGTGAGAGCCACACAGAAAATCTCAATAAATGTTAGCTATTCTTCTCCTGATTCGTTTTTTCTAAACCAAAATTCACCAAAAAATTCATCAGGTTAGAGATCAAAATTCACAGTCTCTGAGCACGTGGAGAGTGGGGCAACTGATGCACCCTATTCTCTAGTACAGATCCCTTTGGGAAAGACAGTGAAGACTGTAACTGCTGGTGACTTCTTTTTCAGAAGCAGACATGACAATGCTGAGCTAAAATAAATGTCACATCTCCATTGGTTCACTTCTGAGTAAGAAACCATTGTTACAATGCTAATAAGCTCAAGTGACATCAAAACAGCCCAGCTCTTGGCCCTGGCAAGATAGCTCAGTTGGTTATAGCATTGTCCTGATATCCCGAGGTTGTGGGTTTGATCCCTGGTCAGGGCACATATGAGAGTCAACCAATGAATGCATGAATGGATGTGTCAAAAAAAATTGATGTTTCTCTCTAAATAGTAATTTTAAACAAATAGCCCAGCTCTTGGTGTGTAAATCTATTAGTGTTTGCAGCCTGTTCTCCTAGCCAGTGAACCAATCATCTTGTCTGAGCATATTTTTATCTCTTTACATATAGCTAACATGTACGTCATGGTTTTCACCATGTTAACTACACATTTTCACTACACAGAAAAAAGCAAGGGGGAAGGACATTGGAGGATGGGTAGAGGAAAGAGATGGAGAAGGAAGGTATTGGATATAATTTATCGAGAGGAACAATGGATGCTCACTTAAACGATCTTAAGTGCTTATAGAAGGCAGCAAGACCTTTCTGCCTATGAACAGATATTCTTGAGAATTATCCTCAAGATTTATGAGACCTCTGTGATACCTGACTTGTTTCAGAAGGATAAGTCCTATTATAAATGGCCACAAATTATTTTAGGAATAACTTGCGACCATTCCAACCCTCCTGGACATTAATGATAATTTGCTCATAAATTAACTGCCTAAGTGGGAGGCAGACAGGCAACCTTCCAAGAGCACGAAACACTTGTGGGTTCTGCCAATGGGATCTACATTTGGTTTGCTTGCCTTCGTTTTGTGGGAAGTCACTGACTTGGGTATTTGCAAAGCTAATTAGACTGGGGCATTATCTCATAAGAAAACAGGCTTCTCTGACATGCATGGGCAGAGATGGCTTCTAGAGATTTAACTGGAACAGTAGAAATATCCAAAGGAGGAAAACGCACTGGAGGAGTCAGGAAATATTGTGGAACATCCAGGTCGGTGCATCTATTTTAGAAGGTGATTCTCAGAGAGAAGGGATTTCTACCAAGGATTGGAGTTGGTAAAAGTACACGAAAAAAGTCATCAACGTTTTAAAAATTGATATGAGGCTCTCTGTGTGTGGAAAACGAAATCCAACCAATGTTGCTAGCCCACCTCGGAGCCATTACTAAAGATTTCCTGACTGTCTAACCGCTATGCTGCACCCCTGAAACCAGTACAAAATAACATGGAATGTAAATTGCAACTGAAAAAAATTTCTAATTTAAAAAAATTAATTAAAAAAAAAACGACTTCCCAAGCCCTGCCCAATATCCTCTTGGGTTTCAAATGAATTTTGGTTAAGTGTGCAAACCTACAAACCGGTTATTCAGATTCATATCAGTGAATCCATATTGGTAGGGAAAGGAAATGCAAAGAAATTGATGGAATTAGCCAACTGGAACGAACCTTTAGCAGATTTTTCCAACCAGCACGCAGCAGATAAAATGACAATTCAAAATCTGGCTAAAGAGTTGTGTGATAAAATACACGTCTTTCCACCCTGACTGGCATGACTCAATGGCTCGGATGTCATCCATCCAGAAAATCTAAAGGATGCTGGTTCGATTCCTCGTCAGGGCACACGCCCAGGTTGCAGGCTAGGTACCTGGTTGGGGGTGTGCAAGAGGCAACCGGTTAATATTTCTCTCACACGTCAATATTTCTTCCCCTTCCTCCCCCCTCTCTAAAACTAAATAAATAAAATGTTAAAAAATAAAATAAAATACAAGTCTTTCCAAAGAATATTGGTTGGAGGAAAATTGAGCAATGTGTTCAAATACTGAATGGAACTGTTTTTGATTACAATGGCCATTGAGAAAAGATATTCTTACAGTTTTCTGGCATTTAGAATGTCAGGAGTGAGGAAACTTCTTTTTCATACTACATTTTCAAATGGGTTAGATGATGAACTTGGTGCTCTAGTAAAAACAAAAACAAAAACAAAGACCCCAAAAAAGCTTCAGTAGGCCACTATGGATACTCATGATTTAGTTAATCTGGCCAGTCAATTATCCAAAACAACAGAGAAAAATAACAAAAGGAAAATTCTGAATTCTGAATAATTCAGAGAACAAAAGTCTCTGAATTATTAAAGCAACCCAAGTCATGAGTTTACAATTGCAATGAATATGCTCACCGTAGCTGAAAAATCAGGAAGGTCGCCTAACAACTGAAAAACGAATTTGCAGTTGTTGCAAAACCCCTGGACACTGTAAAAACATTGCCACAAGCTCAAATGGCTATGGGAAAAATGACAATGTGTTGCTGTAATACCAACAGGACCTAAAATGGGATAGGGCTACTCAGAGGGTAAGGTGGGGCAGGGGGAAAGTTCTCTTCTCCAAAGTTCTGATTGGAAAGCCTCACCAAAACTGATTATAGAGCTACCACAAAGTTCACCTTTAAGTTCAGCTGATACTCCATTACCATTTGACAAGTAGCCTAGTAACAGTACTATGGCCATGGTTTCTCCCCATCCTATAATGCTACTGTTCCAGCAGCCTGAAGGACTGGAAAGAGGGAGAATCCTGACCAAACCACCAGAGCAAGTGGACAATACGTACAAATTTGGGATGGGCTCATATGGTTAACTCCTGGATATGGATATTTAAGCTCCGCAGCTCCTTTGCTTTGATGACAAAGTAACCATTCTCTACTAGAGTTTCCTATTAGCACCAGAATGTTTGGGGACATAGCTAACCATCAATGTAATTCCTTTGTAACTTTAAGGTCTGATTGGTTTGGGATAGACTGGGAAAGAAGACTGGAATTTATTGTAGCCCCTAATGGAACACAGTGTCTACGTGGTACAGATTTCTGGCCTTGACCACCCCAGGTTGTATCGGGAGATGGGTTATATCAGATATCGGTGGGCTCAAGGACGTGTTTGCCCTTCTGTAACCTCTATTGCTAACCTCCCTTTTATGAAATCATGAGGGACTAGAACTGTTTTCCATTGGCATGATCACTTAGCAGGTATTTTTGCATCTTCCTTACAAACTGAAGATGTTATCATTCATATTGAAGCTGTAAGTTCACTCAGCAAGCTCCCAATGACAGTCATCAGAGCTGAACTTCAATAAACACTGAAGTGTTTTCAATGAGAAAAGCTGTCTTACAAAATAGGACAGCATTACCTATTATCCCTGCATCTCAAGGTGGCACCTGTGCCATCATGAAAACAGAATGTTGTGCTTGTACAACCAATGAGTCCAGAAATGTGACGTATCTTTTGGCACACACTCAGAAACAGATAAAATCCCTGAGCAATCCCACTCCAAGCTTAAGAGAATTATTGTTTAGTTGGTTCAGCTCTTGGGACTCCTGGAAAATGTAAATCAAAAATATATTTCATCCCTGGCTGATGTGGCTCAGTGGATTGAGTGCCAGTCTGAGAGCCAAAGGGTTGCTGGTTCGATTCTTGGTCAGGGCACATGCCTGGGTTGCTGCACCAGGTCCCGAGTGGGGGGCACTCGAGGGGCAGCCACACACTGATGTTTCTCTCCCTCTTTCTTTCCTTTCCCCTCTCTCTAAAAATAAATAAGATCTTTAAAAAAATTTAAAAATATATATATATATTTCAAGTTGGTGTGATTATTATTATTATCTTGGAAATATTTTTAAAGATATATTATATATTTGTTTTTAGAGGGAAGGGAAGCAGGAGGGAGAAAGAGAGGGAGAGAAACATTGATGTAAGAGACAAACATTGAATGGGTATCTCTCGAACGCCCCCAACTGGGGACCGAACCTGCAACCCAGTCATGTGCCCTGACCAGGAATCGAAACTAGCAGGATGACACCAAACCCACTGAGCCACACCAGTCAGGGTTTGGGAATATTTCTTATGATCATTTAAGGTTTATGTATGTTCTACTAACACTGAAGAAAACTAAGGCATGCACCCATTCATACTATGATAACATGATTCATTAGCCTCATTGGGCACAATAATCCATTCACTAAAACTGACATGTAAAAATAATTAGACTCTTCCCAATGCTTCAACCTAAAATTGGTACGAATATTGGCTGCTTATAAAACCCAGAGATGGCAAGCATGTCATGGACCCAGGGGAGGCATTACCGCCCTGGCGATGAGGAACTTTAAAATGTTTTGTTTGATCTATGAGGTTCTCTGAAAGACAAATCCTGATTGAAAGGTGGAAATAAGGAAAGAGTGGACATAAGAAAGAATATAAAAGGGAGTCATTTTAACCAAGTTGCTAACATTATTAACTTTATGAAGGCTGAGGCATGAGGAAAGATTACGTTCTTGTGCTACTAGCCTGGGAACTTAAATTTTTTTAAACTTTCCAGTCTTATGTCAATGGCTGGATAAAACATCTGGACATATACCAAGCCTCTAGAGGATGCTCTGATTACCCACTGAAGGGGTAATCCAGACCACCTGACATCCACCTGACATCACCACCCCACGTGATCAGACCTCCTGGTCTCCATCTTCCAGACCACCTGACAGCTGTCATCCTGACTGCCAGTTACCTGACGGATAACCATCCTGGACCAATCCTGGAGCTAAAAATGCAGGAATAATAATTCTCCAAGAATGCACTTTTTGCAATAAGAACATTTAACTTTCTTCTCATCTTAGAAATGCTTCTGGGTTTGTGCCTAGCTGTGTCTCCAGATTGCAAACTCTAAGACCCTTGAATAAATCTTTATAATTTATTTCTAGCAAAGTCTCCAGACTCCTTTTGAGTATGCTGAACAAGATCTAGACGTTGGTCAGGTTTCAAAGCCTTCAGTTCTAGGGGGAAAAAAGTGTACTAGGGGTGGTCTGTTCACAGGTTAGCAGTATGTTGTGCGAACTGAAAAACAAACAGTGTGTCCGTCCAATTTCAAGCTTAGCATAATATACTGTCATCCCTGAAATGAATAAAGTTGTAGTAAAAAAAAAAATCCAAACCACAAATAATCTTAAAGCACAATAATCAAATTCATTAAGCAATTCCATTCATCTCTTTTGCAGCACCCCTCCTGCCTAAAATTGCCAGACTTAGTAAGTTAAAACATAGGACACCCAGTTAAGTTTAAATTTTAGGTAGCCAATAAGCAATTTCTTAGTATGCCCCAAGCAATATTTAGGATGTACTGATACTAAAAAGTTATTTACTGCTTCTCTAAAACTCAAATTTACCTGGGTATTTCATCAGGCAAAGTCTCTCCTGCCCCTATCTTTGGGGCTCTTCTGTTTTAGCTAATGGCAAAATTAATTTGCATTCAAATAAAGAGATTAAAAAGTGTCTTTCTACTTGGGTTCAAAGGCTCACTTTGAGACCTTTGATTAGTTGCCTAACTTTACCATTTTTCACCACACCTGTAAAATGGGATTAATAACATTTCCTCCTTCTCAGGGTTGTTTGGAGGATTACAGGAGATGGTGGTACACGGGCGGGGTTGCCTAGTGCAATACTCAGTACTCAGCTCACCGCAAAGGCTCAGTCGGCATTAGCTGTTAGTGTTGGCAGGAAAATACAGTGAAGGAATAAAACGACAAAAAGAAGAAGGCACTTGACATCTTTCATTCACCAGGAATATTCCTCATCTATACATAAATAATTGAGAGCTGTCAATGTTGTGACTTCATTTATCTGGCTTTTATTTTAGTTGACACACAGGGAGTAACCCATTGGAATAATAAGCAATACTGATGCAGTGTATTACAATTTACAACAGGGCCTTTCACATCCGTCACCTTGTCATAGTGCAAAAGACGTATTTAATAGCATTTCAAGACTGTGATTCTCAAAGGGTGGGGGGAACTGTGAAAATTCAGCCAAATAGTCCTGGCATGCCTTCTACCCCCCACTGCCAACCCCCTCCCAAGATCCACTATCCTAAATAGTTTCAAGGATTTAAAACAATCTACAATAAAATATTTCCTTTGGCAAGGAAGTCAATGGAGAGCAATCTTTATGCATGTACTCAGTAATAAGAGAAAGGACTTCTGGTCCCCAGTGTGTCCTATCGTCCAGAGCCCCTGCACAAAACAAAATTCTCAGTGTCTGTCGTCATCATCAAAGACAAAGGACAACTGGCTCAACACTGCTGGCAACAAAAGCCCCTCAGCAGAATGTTTTTTTTAAAGCATCCTCCCAAGAAAGCTGCCACCTGCGGCCTCTATTCACCACGGGAAAGAGTCTAAACGCTTTCCCCCTTGTGTAATGAAGAACATCTGCCCTTCCAGAAGAACAGTCTCTCTCCCAGCAGTATAGTTTACATATAGAGACACAGCATCCTTTTTAATGCGGCTTGTCCATGTCCTTGATTAGGAAATGTGTCCCTTTCCAATGATTTTGTGGCCAGAATCTCCAACTTGCCTCAATGGTACCCATCTTGCTTCTTGCCTATACTCAAGTGAGAAATGTTATATACGTTGTTATACTCACTCAACAAGGAGGCCATTAGACAGAGGTGGCTCTAATGCCATGGTGGCCTACATAAACGAACCAAAACCTAAGCCTGAAACGCCTCTGGGTTATGAAATCAAAGCACTAAGAACAACCAATCACAAAGAGCCAACTAGGCTTTACGCGACGACCAATCGATCACAGCTATAGCCTTTCTCCACTTCTGCCCTTTCTCTATAAAAGTCTCCCCCAACCAACAAACCCCCTCTGAAGGGCAAGGACACTGAGGAAAGCGAAGGCGGGGAGGGTCGGGAATGGTGCACAGTTGAGGGGAGTGGACAGGAGGCTACTGCTGACACACAAAAACTGGCCTGCGAGTTTCCGAGCTGGCTCTGAATGGCCAAGGGCATAAAGTCTAGAAATATCTTTGAGGGTCACCTGATGACACTTCATTTCCAGCTTACACGCTGACTTTGGAGAACTGATCTCACAGAAGACAGGTCTCCGTGGCCCTCACAAAAGTTATTTATCCTTGCACCGTACGTATTACATACCCTCTCCTGGTAGGTGGGGGGATATGGTCTAACTCAGAATGTGAAGAATTTTGGAAAATAATTAAGTTTTATGCTCCCCCCCCCCAAAAAAAAAGCTCTGTCCCTGCCCTCCTGTCCACCAAGCACTCCCGACCACTTCCAGTTCGGCACAGCCCAGTTCCAACAGATTTTTGTCAAAGAAACTCTTGCAATTTTCACTATGCCTCAGTTTGTGTTTCAACAACATAAATAAGTACAAGGCTTCTTTCTGAGAGAATTCTAGTGCGCTAGAATTTTCTGTGCTCCTTTTGGCAAATACTTAGTTTTTAGTCTCTTTGTACGAAACGAAGGGGCAAAGTAAAGATAGCGTTTGGGATGTAGTTGGTGTATTTGACTGAAACGGCAGCCCAATCACCTAATTCCTACCAGGAGATAATTTTTTCACATACATTGACGTAGTTTTGAACAGTCACCAAATAAATGAAATTAAAAACAAAACAAAACAAAACAATGCAGAGCCAAACAGGTGTAACTGGCAGCTCCCAGCAATGCGCCTGGCGGAATAAAGCCGAGACACTTCCAGGATGTTGGCTCTGCACAGTCCACTCCCCAGAAGAAGGGCAGTTTTTAGCACGGGGCAGCTAACTAGTAACTTTGTTAGGGAACGCTACTCGTAGGTAGAGCTTGCCTTGCCCAGAGGATATTTAAATGCTCGGTTGGAGTGTAGCCATCTTCTCACTGGCCTTTTACACTTAACAGGATATATTTTAAATGCCTTTGAGAAAACAGCTAGAGATTATCACATATGAAATGTAGCACTGTGGTGGTTGCCCAGATCCGGAGGGAGGAACAAATGAGGAATGGGTGTTTAACGGGGAGGAGGAGAGAATGAGGAATTAGTATTTAAAGAGTATAGCGTTTCAGTTTGGTATGATGAACGGTGATGTTTGCAGAATAGTATGAATAACATAAGTGCCACAGAACTGCACACTTAAAAATGATTAAAAAGATCAATTTTATATTGTGTACATTTTACCACAATAAAAACATACAGCATTGCTTGGCTAATAAAGATATAAGGGGTGGGGGGGGGGGAGCTGAGATGTGAAGGGAAAATAACCAGACAATAAAAAAGAAAGAAAAAGAAAAAGGAATGGAAAGAAAAGAGATTGATGGGATTGATGACACCCCCTCCCCTGCCCAAGGCAGTTGGGGTGGGGAGTGGCAGCAGTGATCCTAAAGAGGAAAAGTGGGTTTCTCCCCAACCCTCCACAGTCAAGAAGATCGTCCTCACTCAGCAAACACTGGCTGGGCACCCGCAGTGAGAGGGTGCTGTGTGTGGTGGAGCATTTAATAACTGAACAAAATTCGGGAACCCACCCTGCAGCAAATAAAGCAAATCAAGCCACTAAAAAAGGAACTACACACGAATGGCCAGAAAGAAGTACACAAAAAAGACGCACAGCAGCATTGACCTTCGGGGAAATGCAAGTCCAAACCACGATGAAGGGCCACTGTACAGCCAGTCGGATGGTTACAATCGAAACACAGACAACAGCAAGTGCTGACTGGTCTGTGGAAAAGTCCGAACTCTCATCCATTGCTGGGGGGGGGATAAAACGGTGCAGCCACTCTGGAACACAGTCTGACAGTTCCTCAAGAAGTTAAACCCAGATTTACCATACAGCCCGGCAATTTCACTCCTACGAACATACCCATGACAAATAAGAATATAAGAAATACCAAAACTTGTGCATGAATATTCATAGCAGCCTTATTCCTAATAGCCTCAGAGCGGAGACAACCCCAAAGTCCGTCAGCTTGTGAATGGACTAAAACAAAACCAAACACTGGTGCACCCGTTAAATGAAATACTGTTTGGGACTAAAAGGAATGGGATACTGATAGAGGCCAAAACACAGATGAACCTCCGAAACATTAGGCTAAGTGAAAACAGCCAGACCCAAAAGACCACCTGTTGTGTGATCCCACTTAAACGAGGTGTACAAAACAGGCAAGACTACAGGACAGAAAACAGGTTAGTGTTTGCTCGGGACTGGGGTGGGAACAGAGGTTAACTGTAATAGGGCACGAGGGATCTTATTGGAGTAATAAAACTATTATCAAGCTGAATTACGGTAAGGGTTGGTAAACTTACTAAAAATTTTTGAATTGTACACTTAAAAGCATGAATTTTATGGTATTTAAAGTATATGCCTCCATGAGTTGTGTTTTTAAAGAAAGGAGTGGTTAGAAAAAGAACTGTAATTCAGATCTAACAAGTGAAAACCCAAACACTCAGGCTGGTGGCACGTGAGGGGAAAGTAGGAAGGAAGCCACAGGAGAAAGCCCCTGAAGTGAGAATACAGGGGGTGGGTTTGAGGAAGGCCCACGGTCCAGCTTCGGTGTGGCCCAGCTTAACTGCAGTCTAGATAAAGACTGGTCTTCATTTGGTCGTTCAGCAAGTATTGACGCAGCATGCTAGACGCTCGGCTCTGTGCTGGGGTGCGTGCCCTCAATGAAATCACTTTCTAGCAGGGGAGAGTGGACATCAAAAAGAGTAGGAGTAGTTCTTGGTAGATCTGAGTATGTTGGTCTCCTGGGGTTGCCATAACAAATGGCCATAAACTTGGTGGTGTAACAACAGAAATTTATTCTCTCACAGTTCTGGAGGCCAGCAGTCCCAAATCAAGATGCTGACAGAGCCGTGCTCCCTCCGAAGGCTCCAGGGGAGAATCCTTCCTGGCTCTTCCAGCTTCTGGAGGCTCTAGGTGGCCTTGGGCTTGCACCTACATATGACTCCGATTCCTGCCTCTGTCTTTTCACATGGCCTTCTCCATGTGTGTTTCTTCTTCTTCTGTTTCTTGTGGGGACACGTGTCATTGGACTTAGGTCCTACCTGGTTATTCCAGGATGCTCTCATCTTGAGAGTCTTAGTTATATCTGTGAAGACCCTTTTTCCAAACAAGGCCATATTCACAGGCACCAAGGTTTAGGACTTGGGTGTATCATTTTTGGGGGGAGGGAGGGGTTCACAATTCCACCTATTACACTGAGTGATTTGACACTGTTCATCAGGCCCATTGGATGCTCCTACCTACATTATGTCAGTATATGGAGAGGGTGTTTTTAATATAAATGCTCTTAGTTCAAGGTTCCTCAGAATGACAGAAGTTTGTTTATGAACAAATTCACTCATCTGAGTCATGTATATTTTTAGAAGCATGATTTTGCCATTTCAAAATAAGACATGGTATTACACATATTAGGAAAAAACACAATCCAACATTAGGGCATTGCAAAAAATTTTGCACCTTTTTCAGAAGGAACATTTTTAATCACTAAGATAGATGCATCTATCACAAGGAAAGTCATACAGAAGAAACCAAACTACCTTAGTGATTTCTGCTGATAGTCGCTTGGGAAGTGTCAATGAATCAGGTTTTATTGTAATAATGATTTAACAGAATGTTCCCTCCCCACCCAGGGCCAAAAGAATATATCAGGAACAGCTGATACTGCACGGATTGTTAAATAGCTATTAGAAACACGAATAGCTGTAGATACATAACTATATAGTGAGGAGCCTGTAGTCAATTAATGAACATCAGGCATTTATAGACACAGAAAAAATAGTCTTCAAAATGGATAGAAGGACAGGATGAACACATAAAGCAGCGTGGGGAGGGGAACAGCATGGCACTGAAGGGGAAAAACGGTGGTTGCTGATTTATTGGGAGACCTGAAGGGGAAGGTCTAAACAGAAGCATTCCCTGAGGTATATCCACCTAGAGGCTTCACAAGTTCTTTAGTGAGAAGAAACTGGCATTCATAGAGGAACTTAGTATTCATGCAAAGTTACTAGTGTATTTAAATACATTTCTATCTTGCATAACTCTTTAAAGTTTGTGGTGTTCACCCTTCACAGTGGGCTCAGTTCTTGTGAGCTAAAAGTCCTCTGTTCTTATAAAGAAAACTTCCAAGTATTCATTAAAAGAGAATAATATCTAAGCTGGATAGACCAAAATAAAACGTCAGCCAAGACCCTGGTACCAAGGAGAAGTGCTGATTAGGCCCAGTAGCAACCTCACAAGATGGAACTGGGGTTAAGACCTGCTTCTATCAGATTATGCCATTTGGGTTTATAAATCAAACTCTAGCCTTTCTGACCCTTTAAATGTCTTCACAACCTCTGCAACTAACACAGACAAGACATGAATTCCTAAAATGAGGGCAGATTCCAAAACAGCACATCTACATCCATCAGGCTCTACTATCAGCACCCACCCCTTTCCATCCATGCTTCTCCACGTTTATGTCTTTTCAACAGGAGGCAATGAAACACCAGCGCATCAATGTAACTTATAGTATTGTCTTGCAAATTCTGCTAAACATTATTACAAGCAAACAAACTTTCAGCCCTGGATCCTTATTTAGATTAGTGGATGTTTTTTGACCAATCAGGCTACTCCCCACCTTTTATTTAATTTCATTGGGGTATTTTTGTTTGCTTTCTCTAACATTTTTAACGTAGAGAACATAAGTTCAGCCTTCGTATCACAAAGGAAAGCTTGAATCCATTCATTCTGTATATTCTTTTGTACAACCTCTAGTGAATCCAGGAGTGAAATATCTGTAATTATAGCTCAATATATAAATGGACATTACTTTCTGTTTTCCAAGGAAAAATTCATAAGTGACATATATTTAAATTCTAATCATTCAAGCAAAAATGTGAGAAAGTCCTCCCACCCCAGCCTTTGTGAACTGAGACATAAACAGAATTCCAAGAGAGGGGGGCTATTCCTCTGTGCCTGATCCAGTAACAGAGGGGAAGTGGTTGAGTCTGATAAATTGTGCTACAAGTTCCTTAACCTAGGCCTTAATTACAAATTCATGTATTTATTTTGAAGAGTGATAATTAGGTTGATTTCCAGATGACACATTTTGTAAACCTTTGGCCATTAACGTTCCAGCTGGAATGGGCCATGTGCTGCCTTCCCACTGACATCAGTGGAAATCTTGAGTCAAGATCAAACCTACTTTATGCCTCACTGACCTTTCTTCACAATGCACAGTGGGGCCCAGTTTCTCAGCTCAGAATTTTCAGATTGGCTTCACTGTGCCCATGGGGTTACCATTTGCAGATAACCTACGTGTAGCTATTCACTGGAGACCCTACAATAGGCTCATTGGAAATCACATCTTGGCTTCCAGCTTTCAGGAAGTTTCCTAATCCAGATCCCAAATTTCAGGAAATGCGTGTCTGGGTGACTCACTGAGGCCTCAGTGACTAGAGAGGTGGAGGAGCAGTCCTCATTTTACCCCTAGAAGTCTACCGCAGGCTCACTTCCCTCTAGAGACACACTTGGAGAATCAAACTAAGAGAGGACACCTTACCTGGATAGTCATGTCTGCGCTGGATGTTCCTGGGGCATCCGAGGCTGCCTCGTCTTCCCTCAGCAGCACACTCTCCCACCCAACTCCTGAAAAATAACAGAACAGGGGCATTGGAGCCAAGTGCATTCAGCTGCCATGGAGAGACACACCTGATGTTTTGCAGATTCCAATCCCATGTGACTTGTAAAAGAAACCGATGATCATCCCCAGCACCTCACCTGCCTGGCAGTTACCATGGGGAATGCTTCCTTTTGGAAGTGTGGGCGGTCAGCACCTCCTTTGTTTTTACCTAACCTCCAGCTTTGGAGTCCATGGTCCAAATCTTGTATCTTACAGACAGTTCTGTTCCTAGCCCACAGTAAAGAAGGTGTTCAAATGAACTCCTCCAGAATCCAGGCCTCACACTGCAGTCTTCCTTAAGGCTTACAGTGAATCCCAGACACAGTAACACACACACCTGAATCTAATTCGACACTCAATAGAAACGATTCTAGATTATTCATTGTCCTACATGCCACACACCGACTGAAAATAGCTGGGCTGTCACACTCACTGTTAAAATCTATATATGCTTTCTCTCCAAGTCTTGATAAATCTTAGTGTTCCTTTTTTCTTAAGCTGTCAGACCATCTCTAAGAGTATTTGTCAAGATACAAGATTTTGCTCTCTCCAACCTCAAAAAAGAAGCCAAGGACTCTTATTTTGTAATACCTAAAACCAGAATATAGTAAAGCTACATTAATTCAGATGTAATGGTGTGTGTGAATGGAAGTGGAATGGCCTATATTAGTGAAAACTTTGAAGTAACGACAAGTATATTTTTAAAAACATAGACTTATTGGAATTTGACCTACAATAGCTAAGATATGGAAACAACCTAAGTGCCCATCGATGGATGAATGGATAAAGAAGATGTGATAAAACTCAGCTATATATAAAAAAGGAAATCTTATCATTTCTGGAAGGACCTTGAGGGCATTATGCTCAGTGAGATAAGTCAGACGGAGAAAGACAAATACCGTATGATTTCACTTATATGGGGAATCAAAAACAAAACAAGCTCATACTCCCACAGAACAGATTGGTGGTTACCAGAGGGGTATGGGATCGGGGGGGAGGGCGAAATGGGTGAAAGGGATTAACTGTACTGGAGTGAGCCGGACTTACAGTGGTGAACACTATGCAGTGCATACAAATATTGATTATACTGTTCTACACTTGTCGCTGATGGGTGTGGGCAGCAATGGCATCTCCCCTTTCTGAGCTGGAGCGTTTAATTGTTGATGCAGGACCTCCCAAGCACCCTTCCCCTCTACCGCGGTGAACGGTAATGTTCCAGATAGTGGCGGTTCTGTCAGCCTGAGTCCCAGCATAGAGGAATGCATAGTAGAGACAGCCAACCCACAATGCCGTGCAGAATAAGTGAGAACTAAACCTTTATTGTTCTTAGCCACGGGGGTTGGGGCTGTTTATCACAGCAACATAACCAAGCCCAGCTTTAGGAGAAGGAGCCCTTCCGTACTTGCCTTTCCCATCAACATCCAGCTCTCATTACAGAGTTCTTTTAATTTTTTTTAACTTTTTGATTTTAAAGAGAGAGAGAGAAAGCGTCAATTTGTTGTTTCACTCATGTGTGCATTCGTTGGTTGCTTCCTGTTTTCCTGCCTTGACTGAATATCTAACCTGCAACCTTGGTGTATCGGGATGATGTTCTAACCAACTGAGCTACCCAGCCAGGGCCTACAGAGAGTTCTTTATATAGATCCGTGTTCTAGTCTCTAAATCAGTTCTGCTGTTTATATTTTATCTCCTCAACCAAGTTATACTGGTCCCTACTTTCTACTGTTGGGGGGCCACTCTCTGTTGCCCAGTGCTTATTGTGCAGAGTAGTTGCATCTCATGAAGGTTTCCATTCCAAAGACACGGGCATAAGCCTGCACAGTCACAACTGTCCTTGGAAATTCCTTAAATCTTCCCTGCAGTACAATACGGGCCCATACTTCAGAAAGCCCCACAGAGCCACGTTTTGTTCTAGCTCCGGACAGACCATTTCTTCTGCTAAGTATCAGATGATGTTGTTGGCTTATACTAAGGATCATGTTGTACAAAAAAAAAGCAGAATTTGAAATTTTAGAATTCTCAGGGTTTGGAGATACTCAAACTATGAGAGAGAAGGAGCTGTGATCGGGTGCAGAAACAGAAGGCTGACACCTCCCTTTGTCATCTTCACTCTGGGGTGTATCATTTAGGGGTTTTTTTGGCCACAGGTAATAGAAAGTCTACTTCATGGAGACTTAAGCACCACAGGCTTGGCTGGCTCATGTAACGAGAACTCCCAAGGTAGCGTGGCACCACAGGTGATTAATTTAGAGGCTCCATGGCCTCATGGCCTTAGTTTGACTTCTCTGTAATTTTCCTGACTTTCCTCTGCAGTCACAAGTTGGACATAGCAGTTCCATGTGTCATGAAAATATCCAGAGACAGGGAAAAGGAGGAGTAAATAAGCCCTTCCCAAAAGCACTCTTCCACACCCCTAAGCTGACCCCCAAAGCCTCACAGGTCAAAAACAAAGCGTAAGTCTATTCCTAAACTGATCATGGAAAAAGGAATGGAATTATCCAGACTGGCTTGGAGCTAATTAATCAAGATTTGCCCTATGGTTTGGGGAGGGTCTCAGCCTTCTCTGAGTGTACAGCCACCCAGAAGATGAGGACCAAAGGCACTGAACAGGATCTTGGCCAGCAAGAAAGGAGGGAAGACGTTGATGGCCGTCACAGAAGCAACCAGTGGAGTCTGTCACAAGAAGACATGCACATAGCTTGCAGTGGCGGGCAGGATCACTTCTATTTTTAAAATCTCTCTTTTATTTCCTCTTTTTGTCATTTGTTTAGCTAGAAATATGTACTTGAACTCATTAAAGTTAAATACACAGGTGATGCCAGGACTAAGCCTTACCTTCCAGTGCCAGCTCCTCAGAGTCTTAGCTCAGTGTCAGAGTGACATCTCTACCTCCGGCCCCCACTGTGAACACACAGCCCTGACCATGAGCCCCACTTCTCCAGTTGCTCATTAGGGCCTCAGCCAGGAGCTCCTTTAAGTGTGCCTTATCTGCTGATGTCTGCTCATCAGCGCTGCCTCAGAGGGCCCTTGTCAATGAGCTTGTAAGCACAGTGGGCAGGACTGGGCCTGATACCCAGTTAGTGTCACCCAGCTGTCTGCTCAATGAGAAATGTGAGTTTGGGTAGCCAGGTTGGAGGGAGAGAAGCTTCTGAGTGGGCCTGGGTAAGGGCAGAGAGTGCCCAAAGGAGAAGAGGAAGACTAAAGAAAAGGGTGTGGAGGGCCTTGGAAACAGTTGTACCTGTGAGTTGGTTCACTCTAGATGCTGAAGAAACAAGCAGACTATGATTTGCCTTGTCCTCCAGAGCCAGGCAAGGTCTGGTGGCCCTGGACACTTGCCCGCAAACCCAGAAAGAGAAACCACATGAAGCTGTGGTCAGCAGATACAACATATCTGGGTGATAAGACCCTGAACCTTTGAAGAGAGGGCTGTCCATTCATGGGCCTGACCCCAGACCCACCTTGCTTCTTGGTCACCCCCTGGCACACAGCAAGGGTGCATTAAGTGTTTCCCTAATTGAACGGGTGTCAGACAGGACCTTGAGACTGCCAAAGCTGCTTTCTCATCAGGATAGAAAGCTCCCCTCACATCGACATGGCCTTTTCCCGGTCATGTTCCTCTCCACCTCCCAAGGTCATGCTGATTGGGCAGCTGGAATGGACTGTCTTAAGAAGAGCTGAGCCACAAATAGATTGGGGAGAAAAAATCCCAGATGGTGACCTGTGTAGCCTGGCTTAGGGAGGGAACAGAGGACACAGTGCAGGGCCTTCAAGAGCTGGGCGTGTCCCTTTGGTTTGCAGGGGTTTTGGAAAAGTCTTCTCGGATGTGTCCAACCTTCTTATCCCTCCGAGCTATTCTTCTTCTCATCACACCTCTGCCTCAGCTCTGACCAGCCCACTGACCTAGACAATGCCACGAAACTGCACAGAGTCTAGAGCCCAGGCTTCCACGTTCCAGTAGGAGAACCGAGGACCTGAGATAGAAAAGATGCCACAGTCTCAGGAAGTAGCTGGTAAGCTGGGACCAAAAGAGACTAGATGGCCAGATTTCCAAGACCAGGGTTCTTCCTGGGGGCCCAAATGATACCAAACCCATTTTACAGACACAAGACTCATTGTGAAATCATTTTGCTTGATCACAATGAAAAAAATGGGGTTTGGGCCTGGTTCCCACCACATCTTAGCTCTCTTCCTCGTCCAAGTCTCTGCATAAAGTCTCAGAATCCAGACTTGCCTAGATATTTGCCCTTCTTTTAGTTGCCTTTGACTCTGTGGGTTTCAAAAAACCGTACTCTGTTCTTGGAGGAGTTCTCAGCTGGGTGGTCATTAAAACTTAGCGGAACTGCAGAACAATGATTTGCCTTTAAACACTCTGGTTCTGGGAAACCCCACCCAAGGATAAGCTGATGGGGCTGCTTCCTCAGAATGGGAAGCCCTGCCCTAGGGTTTGGAGGACTAGAGCAGGATGTAACCCCACCCCAGCCCACCCCACTGCAGGTGGTGGTTCATCCTCGCATCCCTGAGCCCCAGCCTTCTCTTCCTTGGCACTGATGGAAAGCTAGGCCCTGGGGCCTCTAAGAGCAATGGTGGCGAGAGCATTTCCCCCTCTCTTGGCCCCTCTCCCTGCGATGAGCTCATTGGGAAAAAGAGAAAGGCCCACCCTTGGATGACAAGTCATTTCCTCAAACTCACCCAAAGGTTGTTTCCCCTTCCCCCACCTCTACGTGCCCGAGTAAGGGAAGCCTCTCTGGGTGCCTCTGAGGAGTAGATGTTCCGGTTGCTCCAGATGCACAAAGATAAACCTCAATACCTTGCCAAGCATGCCCCCCATGCCTTCTTAACCCCACTGCTCTCGCCACCACATGGCCACAGTAATACCAGCCATGGCAGCTTACCTGTACCGAGGACAAACTGTAGGTCGAGGACTATGTCTCTATGTGTATCATCTCGTTCAATTCTCACATGAGACAGGTACATGAGGCAGGTACGATATTATCCCCACTTTACAGAGGAGAAAACTGAGGCTTAAAAAAATTAAAATGAAACTACTATGTAATGGAACCAATACTCAATCCAAGCACTCAGACCTCAGAGGCTCTTTGCCTAACCAGTCACCTTACTACCATTCAAAAGATTAGTATTTCTTCTGTTTTCAGAGATACGAGAGCAGGAAGCCTGAGGATTCTGTTCCCAGAAGGGAAATTTTCTTCCCTGTGGTTCCAGCTCAAGCTGGCTCAGAGCTCACGACGCACAGGTCATTAAAGGTTTTTGTGGTGAGGCCTCTAGAGAGATATGGAGCCCTGGCTGGCACTGAACCCAACCCAGCGCAGTTCAGCAAACATTCACTAAGGGTTGACAGGGCATCTCCGTGGCAGCTAAGATGGGCAATTCTCCCTTCATGCAGGAAGAACTCCAAGGCATGGATCCCAGAGCCATCTAGTTCTACAGAGGGCGACCTGAGCAGCAGAGATCTTGAAAGATGGAAGAGGATTAAGACTTTATAAAGCACCTAGTGCCTCCGAGCTCCACTTTGGGTTTAGACACCCCACAAAAAAGCCAGGACAAACGCTGGGTGATCTGAGAAGCAGCCATGCATGGGGAAGACGTGGAAACTTACAGCGCTCAGAAGGTTGTTTGCCGCTTCTCCCGGCCCCTCTGCCTGTCAGCATGAGGTAAGAAGGACAATGCTGCCGCCGCTGCCGATGATGATGATGACAACGGCAGCTATCATTTCTTGAGTGCTTATTATGTGCTCTTTGTTGTGTTATATTTAACATATATTTTTTGCAAATGAAAGTAGACACTACTTTCATCCTCAAGGTCCAGATAGCAAAAATGAGGCTGAGAAAGGTAAATAATTTGCCCAAGAACACCCAAGTAATGGCAGATCTGGGATCTGCAAAGGCTCTCCAGGGCCAGTGTTCACGCTGCCATGGGCTGTTGCTACGCACCTCTGCTGACCAACGTGCCCTTGACCAGAAGGGCAAGAAAGACACCTGTCTTGAGATTGAAAAGATACATGCATACACGTACCTGCTCGCCATATGTATATACTCTGTGTAAGCACATGCACATGCACACGCACACACAGACATCTATGTGCATGCCTTTTGACACATGAAGACCACATGTGCACACATGCATAACCCATGTGCCTGCACATGCATGTGTGTACTGGGACATAAAGCTGCAACGATTTTTCAGCTACCCCCATTCCCTGTGCACTCTGGCGCCTTGGACCCCCGTTAAGGAGAAAAGACCCTTTTTCTGTCCCAGCCTCTGGGAGTGGGTGGGGAAACTGGGGGTTTCACTTCCAGCTCTCCCCTCAGGGTGCATTTTAAGCAGCCTTCCTTGTGGGAAAGGGGAAGCAGACTCCAACCGCATGAAAATGAGAGCACAAAAGGAACAGGGTACAGAGTTTAAAATGAGTGTTACAAGACCCTTGAGGCCCAAACCAATTTTGAAAATGGCTTGTTTGGGCTGGCCTGAACCGTTCCTCCGAAATTAAAGCCATTTTAGGCAACCTTGCTACCTGCTGCCGACCCAAGGGACTGTTCGCAAGCAGGCTCCCTACGCAGAGGTTACAGAGTCGGCAGCTCAAAGCCTTGTTCCCCTCTCAAAGTAATCTGAAAATATTACCACTTAGTGGGGCTTCTCCCCGAGTCCAATAAAGGATTCTGTTGTATTCTGTACAACGTCCTGATTTTTAGCTCTGTCAGCCTGCTTTTATGAGGCTGGAAAGATATTTGATATCATCCCTAAACAACCTGATGTAAAATTAAATAAAAACCCAAGCTACCACCTTGGATCCAGTTTTCAAGAACAGGCGATGTGCTGCTCTAATTCATAATTAAAACAGCAGGAGATGACAGGGGCACATCTAAGGCCCTTGGGCTCTTTGGAGGGTAAACTTCCCTCACTGGTATGCTGTGACTTTCCCTTTCCTGGCCGTGAAAAGGGCCATTGGCCTGGAGGCACTGTGGAGAGCATGGCCCATGGAGACATGAAGAAGCTGGTCTCTGCCATGTTTTACCCAGCTGACCACCCCCACCCCCCAAACCCACAGCCAGCTCCAGCCTCGTGAGGCAAGGTCCCCCAGCTCATATGTCTTCCATACCATCAGCATCATTATTTTTCACAAATGTGCCTGTGTTCACATCACTCCCCACCTGGACCTCATTCCTTTGCATTCCTACTGTGTGCCCTGCACTGTCCTTGGGCTGGGAACACCTGGGTAGAAAGACCTGGTCCCAGCCCTCAGAGAGCTGGACGTCAGGGAGGTGGTTTTCTCTCTGGGCCACCTGATTTCTAGCACTGCTCCTTTCCTCACTGCATGGGGCCTTCCCCCACTAGGTGGTCAGGATGTTACATTTCCTGGCTGAGTTCTGGGTGTCCTGCCAGCAGAGCTTCCTCCCCTTCCCCTGTGGAGGGGCTGTGGTGGTGTCAGGTGACCTGTGGGAGCTCACCCAGCCATTCAGAAAACCCAACTGAATTAAGGAAATGTGTAGAGGAAAGGATATTTTTAAAAGAATCCTCTGGAAAGTTCAGGAAGGTTCTTAGGGCAATCATCAGAAGTTATCGATGGTGACCCATCTAGCTTGTAGACATGCTTTAATCTGCAAAACATTGTTGTTTTAAATGACTTAGTTGCCAATGTTTAAAATTGGCAACAAGAATTTACGTGAACATCCAAACATCTAGTTTCTCCAAAAAAAAAAAAAGTTTTCGCAAAACTGGGCCCGGCATCCACAGCTCTGCATGGTAGCAGCAGATAAGAGATGCGATTGCTTCTTTGACTGCCCTCATTACCCATCATACCCTACGGCTTTACTTGTGGTTTGACGTCACTCACTAACAGTAACAGTCTGGCCCCTGACGGTATCTGAGTCTACCATCCTAATCTGCTTTAATTCCCTCAAAGTCCCCCATGAGGAGGCTCAGAAAAGTTGTGAACTAATCCCACTTCAAATTCTTTTTGGAAGAAGACATTTTTAAGTAGATTGAATTTAAGCCATCAATTTAAAATATAATTTGGCTTGGCCAAAGCTGGTTAGTAACTCATTGTGGAAACTGGCAGAAGAACGACATGACCACTCCCTTCACCCGCCTCACTTTCCTTTACCTGTAAAATGATGATAATCATAACAAACTCAGGGTTTGGATGTAGATTAGCTGAAATAGTATGCATCACTCCTCAGTTCCGTGCCAGGAACAGAGCAATTACTCAAGGAAAGGCATTATTATGATGTTTATGCTGTGATGCCCTAGTGGCTTCACTTTTAAATAAACGACTTCTAGGAATACGCAGCCTCACAAACTGTGGCTGAGAAGAGCGTTGCCAGGAGAAAGAGCAGAGGTCCAGATCGAAAGAGAAGCTTTGAAAACCTTCATGGGGCTGGGATCATAATTCACGCCTCTACTGGGTTATCAGCTAACTTCAATTTTCCCAAATAGTGGTGATGACTTCGTCCCTTCCTTACCCCTCAAATTATGGTCCTTAACTAGGCTTATGTAGAAATGACTTTAGCTAGGTGGGAGTTTCTGACTCCCAGTTTGGAGCAGATTGAGGGGCCTGCAGGTGGAGAGGTGGCCAGCCAAGGTTAAAGCCCTCATGCCCAGTCCCTAGGATGTGACTATGTTTGGAGATAGGGCCTTTAAAGAGGCTATTATGTTAAAATGAGGCCATTAGAGTCGACCCTAATCCAATGACTGGTGTCCTTATTTAGATGAGAGTATTTGGACACATGGAGACCCTCCGGGGTGCATGCACACAGAGAAAAGATCATGTGAGGACACGTGGAGAAGATGGTCATCTGTAAGCCAAGGAGAGAGGCCTCAGAAGAAACCACACCTGCCAACACCTTGATCTTGGACTTGATCTAGCCTCCAGAGTGTGAGAAAATAAATTTCTGTTGTTTAAGCAGCCCTAACAAATCAATCCAGCTGGGTACCACGGGGTCAGGGCATAAAACAGGACAGCCTCTGACTGGCAGCTGATGGGTGTGGGGCAGTGGGCAGTTCCCAGAAACAAGTCCATGGTAGGATGTGGGATCAGAGCCTCCACCCAAAGTCAGAGAGGGAGAAGGAGCAAGACCAGTGATGCAGGACGGGGAACAGAAGGTGGTCAGGATGCATCCCAGAGACAGGGCCAAAGGCCTTGGCTGGGATGCTAAATGCTCTTAGCAGGCTGTTTGCACAGAGGTAGGGGGAGGGTTGTTTTATCTAGAGGGTTTGAGTCTGAGCTGCTCTAGGGCTGAATGTGTTGAAGGCAGAGGATAAAAGATATCAATTAATTTTAATATTATTTCATGATCCAGTGTTTCCTCCCCCGCCCCTCCAATTCAAGAGTATCTGTGTGATAGAAAACAAACAAGCCTGATGTTTCTCAAGTTTAAAGTCCCATTTGGGAGTTCGGCTTGATCCACTGCAGATGTCTGGAAGCTGAAACACAGACCCTGCTTGACTAGACTTTAGGGATGCATCCGTAACTCGCATCAGGGCATTTATCTCCCAAACTCTTCTCACACTATCATGTGCAAACTTATCTACTTCTTCCCTGGACACAGATGCGAGATTTTAAAGCACCTGCAACTGAGATGACACAGGATCACTCTAGTGGTTTGATATGTGATGGGGACAAACGCCATTTCTGAGTCCCTCTCTTCCTCCCCACGGATGCCAAAGCAATCTGGTCTTGGCTGATTCCATGTTTTCCTCTTCACTACCCTTAAAGGAGGGATTAGTATTTGCCAATCAGTATTAGCTAGGTATTTATAATTTATATTTTTAGAAATGAGTAGGAAAGACAAGCTGAAAAGGCAGGGGGAAAAGGGAAGAGAAAACCAAGAGACAGATATTAAGCTGCCTAGATTTTAAATAGATAGGTAGGAGGGAGGATGGGAGGATGGATGGATGGATGGATGGATGGATGGATCTACCTAATGGATAATATTTATCTACCTATCCATCCACCTACCTACCCATCTACAAGGGGGACCCCCCCAAAAATGGAGTTATCTTCTGGAGGGTTGACCCCTGTAGCACAGGCTTCCCCTACTAGGTGAGTGTTCTAGGAACCCATCTGTATCAGTGTACCAGCTGGCATTGTTGTGAGAGGCTGCCTTCAGCTTCAGTGAATTTTTTTTTGAAGACTCTTTCAAGGTCTGCCCATTTCATCACAGATGATTTACGAGCACACCTGCCCAAATCGCACTGAGTGTTCAGCAGTTTTTGACCAAAACGGCATGATCCCCATGCCTCACCCTCCCTAATCACCCAATCTTGCCCTGAGTGACATTTTTTTCGTTCCTCTGATGAAAAAAAAGTCCTCAAAGGGAAACTTTCTGCTGACGTGGAAGAAGTGAAACAAAAAATGACAGAAGCACTAAAAGGCATCAAAATCAACAAGTTCAAACACTGTTTTGAGCAGTGGAAAAGTCTCAATAGGTGTATCACACCAAATGGAGAGCACTTTGAAGGTGACTGAAGTTTAAACATGTAAGAATGAATGTACAATTTTTTATAAATAAATTCTGGGTTTGGGGGGCCCCCCTCATATATCAGTCATTTGTGTCTGTCTATCCATCTCGCCACTAAGAAACACCATTAGTTTGAGGGAAGGAGCTAAGGAACCACAGTGGACAGCTATTACCTTGTCCTCTCCAACACTGATTGCTATGTATTATCTTAATAACACCCCAATTTTCCTTTGGAGTGCTATGCTCCATTCCCAGTCTGTGTGATTCAGGTGCAGCTATCTACAATCTTCACCTTCCCTCCTCAGGAGGACAGCAGAGTCCCAGTGACAAATTTAGGATAAGCATGTGACAGATACAAGATGACAAAGTTGGCCCAGCAACAGTCAGCCACAGCCCTTCCCTAACACTTGCCCAGTGAGTTGGATAATCAGCTAAGCTCTAACCCTAAGCGTCCAGCTTTTCCAAGAAGGAAGCCAGCAGAGCAGAAGGCAACGCTGAGGGAGGGACTCCAAGTCAAAGAACGATTACTAGACGTCACAATCTTGAGAATAAGTAAAACCTGCTTTGCAAAACTATTCTGAGTTAGGATTCGGTCATGTGCTCCCCAAAGAGCACTGACTAAAACAGAGAGTCTCCGAGAGGTGCAGCTGCAGAGGACAGAAAAAGGGATCTTCACGGATGTTCTTCGGAATTAAAAGGAAAGATTGGCATTCCTATTAGTGATCTTCGGAAGCTGGACTCTGTTTCTGTGCGTGTGACATTTCACCAAGACTGGCCGAGTATGGTCCCAGGATTTAGTAGAGCTCTTCCCAAGAGGACCCGTGGGATTAGGAAGTGCTGTGGTTGGAAGAGACACCAGAAGCCATCTAGTCCTATTCTCCATTAAATGCTCACATCTCTTTGTATGCATCTTGAAAAACAACTCACTCTGATTGTATTGGTAGGAAAAAAGGAAGTGACTACCATAGAGGCAGCTTGTTATGAGTTGAATTGTGTTCCTGAAAAAGATATGCTGAAGTCTTCGCCCCGGCACCTTATATATAAAACGGGGTCCTTGCAGAGCTAATCAAGTGCGGATGAGGTCATCAGAGTGGGGTCCAATATGATGTCCAATATGATGACAAAAAGAAAGACAGATGCACAGAGAAGGCCACAGGAAGACAGGTGGAAATTAGGGTTATGCTGCCACAAACCAAGGGGCGGCCAGGAGCTGCGAGAGGCCAGGAAGGATCTACCCAAAGGGTCCTCAGCGCGAGCAGAGCCCTGACAACACCTTGGTTTTGGACTTCCGGCCTCCCAAACTGTGAGAGACTACATTTCAACCCAGAAAAACACAGGGCTGTTTTAAGTCACCCAGTTTGCGGTACTTGGTTATGAGAACTAATACATAGCCCATTCCATTTTTACCGAGTTTCACGTTAAAATGTACTTCTGGATATTGAGCTAAAATTGAACTCTATGCAACTAGGAGCCCTAGCTCAGTTTTCTGGAGTCAGACACTTGTCTACTTCCACTGCAAAACAGCCTTCAAGTGTCCCAGGCTGTGATTACGCCCCAGCTGAGATGCCTCTGTGTTTCTGTTCCTGGGCCATGCCCCTCCTGGTGCCCCTCGAAAACTGCTGTGGGCAGCCACTGAGCCTTTTACTTTTTCTTTAGTGGCCAACCAGAGCTGCAATATTCAAGCACCGTCAGTGCCTTCTTCTTTGAGATGTGAGCTAAGGAGGGTTTGGGATCGCAGTTGCTACCTCTGAAAATCCTCCAAAGTGACACCTTTTCATTTATACTCTTAAAGAAATATGATGATGATGAAAACTATGATGAAAAACTGTTAGAGGAAGAAGCAACATCCTTAGAGGCAGAGAGAATGTTGCCAAAGGCAGCATTTAAAAAATACCCTGGCTCCTTTCCCTACCAGGGAGGCAGGGGTGCTTCTTAGGGAACCAGTCCCAGCCCCCTATTTTAAAAGATTTTATTTATTTGTGTTTAGAGAAAGGGAAGGAGAAAGAGAGGAAGAGAAACATCAATGTGTGGCTGTCTCTCACATGCCCTCAACTGGGGACCTGGCCCACAACCCAGGCATGTGCCCTGACTAGGAATTGAACTGACTTGGTTTGCAGGCTGGTGCTCAATCCACTGAACCACACTAGCCAGGGCATCCACTCCTTGCTCTCTGCTTTCAGGCCCCTCCCTTCACAGGCAGAACTAGAGGGAAGGCAGAATGGCCCTCAGGGAGCTGATAGCCCTGGGCCTTCACTTAGAGGAAGTCCCCACTAACCAGTGATAAAACCCTACATTAGTCAAAAGCAAATCACTCTGCACTGAGGGGTTATCTGGAAAAGGGAAAGAAAGCCTGTCAACATTGCCTTCTTCCTTTTTCTCCAAGAGTCAAAATATTACCCCAGAATTACAGGTTTCTGGGCACACTCTGATGTCACAATGAACAAAGAGGCAAGGTGTTCTGACAAATGGGCACCAATTTCTCACAGTGTCACTGACTCCGATTATGCACCCACACCCAGAGGACTTGTAGCTTTGGTCTGATGCCTACTGGGATAAAGATACTTTTCTCCTGCCCTGGCTGCTGTGGCTCAGTGGACTGAGCACTGGCCTACAAAACAAAGGGTTGCCGGTTCAATTCCTAGTCAGGGTGATGTTTCTCTCACACATTGATCCATTCCCACCCTTTCCTTCCCCTCTCTCTAAAAATGAATAAATAAAATCTTTTAAAAAATGCCTTTGTCCTATCCAGCCAGCGGTCTTCCATTTGCTTTGATGGGAGGTTATGTTTTTGAGCCATTTAAAAAGGCAGCTCTTGCAGCGTGGACTAAGACTCTGAAGAGCGGGTTCTGGACTCTCCCCTGGGGCTCATCTTTACATGGGGGTCATCTTTCATGGGGGTCACTTATGGAAAGAGTTTTGACAGCACCACATGGAAATGCGTGTGCATACTGTGCTACCCCCACGCGCCAACACAGTGGAGGGCAGCCCACCGTGCTGAAGAGCCCAGCCTCTTCATCAGGACTTCTGTAGCCGAACCATAGGAAACAGGGAAGGAGCAGTGAACTAGGGGTTTGCTTCCCCCTAAATTCTTTCCGTCCTAGAAGAAGAAGAATTTAGGGGGCAAAGCCCTGTATCTTCCCCTTCAATGGCTGCGTAGAGAAACCATTCTTTTTAATTGTTTAAATTTTTATTTAAAAATATTTATTTTTCCATTACTGTTTACTTTCAATATTACTCTGTATTGGTTTCAGGCGTACAGCACAATGCTGAGACAATACTTTACAAAGTGTCCCCCAATAGTTCCTGCACCCACGTGGCATCACACAGTTACTACAATATATACGGACTACATTCCCTGGGCTGTACTTGACTTCCCCACCACTATTTTGTAACTGCCAATTTGTACTTCTTAATCCCTCCGCCTTTTCCACTCAGTCCCCCGACTCCTCGCCCATCTGGCACCACCAGTCTGCTCTCTGTGTCTATGAGTCCGTTTAGAGAAAAAATTCTTAACTCAGGTGCCAGTTCAGTGTTGGGGATCTTTGGGAGGTATGATCTATGTTCCCACATGGCCGACTTACTACTTAGATAGGATGAGAAAAGATAATCTAGAATATACATACAAGAGAAGTGTGGCAGAAAGCATCCGTCTGTGAAATAGAGCCCATATGGTCCAGGTAAGCTACCCTCCTCCACATGGCCCTGTGTTTCACTAAATCAGTCATAGAAATCCCATGCCCCTCTCCAGTGACTCATGTAGGGCAGGCACTGGCCAATGAAACTGAAGGAACAATGAAACAGAAGCCCGATTGGGACCTTCGGGAAATCTTTTCTTGTTCTTTAAAATGATGAAGAAACTCCTCTCTTCTTCTACTGAACATTGCCATGTCTAGGAGGATCAGTGATGCCTGGACTGAGGCAGCCTCTTTGTGACCATGAGAATTGCCAGTTGATGACACAGATGAGCCCCTCGGGATGACAGAACAGAGACATGGAAGCACGCTGGGCCCTTGAGGATGTCCCTGTGTTGTGAAGTTAAACAACTCCAGGGCAGCCCCACCGCTGGAGTTCTTATGGGTCATTGTATTGCTTCCTTATTATTAAAGCCAATTGAGATATAATTTTCTGTTACTTGTAGCAGAAGAACTCCAGGAAACTATAAGATCATTTGTAATCTTTGACATAATAATTTGTTTTGGAGAAGATATATCAAAATAATGACAAAAAGATTAAAATTTTTCATCCCAAGCTGAAAAATGCAGAGGCGTGTACACGAAAATCACATTATGAAGAAGGAAAGCAGAATATAAAAGGGTCAGTACATCATCCTAACCTTGTAAATATTCATACAGTTTCTACCAAAGATCACGAGAAAATTCAGCTTCACAGTGATAGCTTATCAAATGTTCATTAGATTGTTTCTATAAATTATGACTCAAGTCGAAACAGTCACTTTAAACATTTATGGGAAAGGAAAAAGTATCAGACCCCAAATACAAACTTTTGCACAAAATAAATGGCAGAGAAATGACTGTTAAGGAGGGGTGGTATGTGCTTTAGGAAGTGCTTCTCGAACGAGTCATTCGACAGGGATTTGGAACTCTATCCCCTGATGCAATTTCCCATTACAATAACCCAAATGTGCGAAAGGCCTTTTCAAAAAATGTCAAATGCACAGACTTCAAAGGAGAGAAAGGAGAGGGGCGAGGAAAGAAGACTGAGGGAAAACAGTGCAGGAGACCATCAACATCTCTTACACAATAATCTCTGAAAATAAGGCACAAGCACAGCCTGGGGCTGGCTTTAATTGGCACAGACACAAGGGAAATAGAAAATCTAAGTCAGAGAGGCTGCCACACTGAGAAGGTGCCTGCACCTCTCTGCCTGCACATCCCAGGAAAGGTTGGGCAGGGAAAACGCGGACAGGAAGGAAACTTGTCAAATTTCCATCTGACAAAAGGCTATAGGGTTTGTATGTTTGTTTGTTTTTAGGGTGAGGGGAAGGGAAGGAGAAAGAAAGGGAGAGATATCAATTGGTTGCCAGTTGTACGTGCCCTGACCAGGGTCTGGACCCGCAGCCCAGGCATGTGCCTTGACTGGGAGTTGAACTGGTGACCTCTCACTTCTCAGGATGACACCCAACCACCTGAGCCACACCGGTCAGGGCTATAGGAATATTTCTGTAGCAGGTGATGATAGCCCTTTATTTTTGGAATTCTTCTGTCAAGTCACCAATGAAGGTGAATTCTTATTCATGGTATCGACAGCTAAACTAAGACAGATCAGAAAATCAAGGCCAAGAAAATCACTGCAATATTAGGAAGTTCCTTATGAACTGCAGCAAAATAATTCAAGAAAACATATTTAATTACCTTAGTTAAATGCACTTTTCCCCCTAAGATTTCTGTCATTAGATTTCTCAAATGTTGATTCAAGCAACGTAGGATATCAAGGCTTTATTAAATATGAGCTTTTTTTAAAAAATTTTGAACTACAGCTTAGGGTTGTTTTCAGATCTGGATGTGGTGAGGGGGTCACATTTCTTTTGAATTTGATGGAAGTATTCCCAGTTGCAACCAGTTCGATGAGGTGAAAAGAGACGTCAGGTTAACTGAAAGGTGTACGGTGGAATAAAAGAAATTTCAGAGAGTTTTAAAAGATAATTAGGTGCAGAGAAGAGCCTAGACACATTTTCCCTTGTTACAGGTAGCAAATATTTAGCGCAGGAATATTCTCCAGATGTGCCCTGCTTTCTAAAAAGTTAATGCACTAAATATCTAAAGTTGTAGAGCAAACATTCTTTAATTCTAAAAGGAGGGGCCTTGTATTGTCTTTAAAAGGTCAGTTTCCTGTGGAAATAGACATTCGATTTGTAACAATTACACATAGAAGGAGAATTTCAGAAATGGATTTGTTACTTTTTTTTAATTTTAATTTTTTATTGTTATTCAATTACAGTTGTGTGGCTTTTCTCCCCATCCCTCCACCCCACCCCAGCCAAACCCCCGTCCCTCCCCCACTTCCACCCTCCCCCTTGATTTTGTCCGTGTGTCCTTTATAGTAGTTCCTGTAGCATTTGTTACTTAAAGATCCATGTAAGAGACCAGCAATATACTTCACTATACTACCGTATTTTTGGGACCATAAGATGCACCTAGGTTTTAGAGGAGGAAAATAGGAAAAAAAATTTTGAGGCAAAAAATGTGGTACAATATTTAATAACATAAATAACATATTTCATCAATATAAATGTAAGCTACATTTGCACTATAAGACGCACCCCCCTTTTCCTCCCAAATTTGGGGGAAAAAAGTGCATCTTATAGTCTGAAAAATACGGTAATTTATTTTAGCCACCCACTAGTATTATTAAACTAGGATTAAGGATCTCAGAGTCAATGGAGAAGTTATCTGTAAAAAACAGTCAAGACCAAAAAGAAGGGTGAAGTCACGTGCACATTTGGTGAACTTTTAGTATCCCGTCAGAATTATTTGTTAAGTGAATGTCACTTTTTGATATTGAAAAAAAGCATTAATTATGGTGACAATCAATTATATCTCAATGCCTCTTTTCTGCCTATGATTTGTTTGATGCCACTGGTCACCTTGACTCACAGAGTTTTTTTGTTTGTTTTTTCCTCATCTAAGGACATTTTTTCATTGCTTTGAGAGAGAGAGAGAAAGGGATAGAGGGAGAAAAACAGAAAGAAACATCAACGTGAGAGGGAAACATTGACCAGCTGCCCTCTCCTACGTGCCCAAAATGGGAATCAAACCCCCAACCCTTCTTCGGCCTGCAGAATGATGCTCCAACCAACCGAGCCACACCAGTCAGGGTGCCTCACAGAGTTTTAAACTGAAGCACCTTGTGAATAACACGTATCCTGAGAGCCTGGCCCGAGTCCAAACTTTGCGTCTCCAGGCAACAAGGGGTGTCTCCCCGCCACAGGGCTGTGCCTGGTTTCTAAGCACATCGTAGTGCACAGCTGAGCCCACAGGAAGATCAGAGCCCACAGCACGCGGAAGCACTAATTCAGGAAGGCACGGGCACCCCATGTCTATTGTGGCGTTATTTACAATAGCCGAGATACCTGAGTGCCCATCGGTGGGTAAGTGAGTAAGAAAGTCGTGGTACACGTGCACGACGGAAAGCTGCTCGGTTACAGAAAGCACTGGCAGTTTACCGTTAGCGGTAACTCGTATGGACCTTCAGGGGATTGTGCTAAGTGAAATTAGACAGAAAAACACAAACACCATATGATTTCACTACGTAGAATCTAAAAATCAAACAAAGCTCATAGATACAGAGAAAAGATTGGTGGTTGCCAGAGGGAAGGTGGGTGGGGTGGGGGGTGAAATGGGTGAAGGGGGGGTGTCAAGAGGTACCAACTCCCAGTTATAAAATAAATAAGGCACAGAGATGCACCAAAGCGTACTAGAGATGTGATATAGAGCATGATGACAAGAGCTGATATTGCTGTATGACGTGTAGGAAAGTTGCTAACATAATAGATGGTAAGAGTTCTTATCGCAAGGAGAACTTTTTTTCTTTTCTCTCTATTGTATCTATATGAGATGTCAGAGGCTAACTAAACTTATTGTGCTAAACATTTTACATTTATTATAAAATAATATATGTATTATTTTATACACGGAGTCATCTTCCATGTCATCCATAGTCCCCTTGCCAGGACAGATGGGGTCTGGTTTTCACGGACCTTGAAGACTCTCAGTGGGTCAACAGCCATTGGGCTCTTTGTTGTTAAAAACCAAACCAAACCAAACCAAGGCAAAGCAAACCAGAACAAAGAACTCCCTCCCTGATCTCCGTCCCTGTCTCAAGTTAGATGCCAGGGAGAGATTCGCCAAGTTATATTTGTCTGTTAATGACTTCTTAACCTGCTTGGAGGCATTCCCCGCTCAGAGCTTCTTTATGAAAGTTTTGTGGCCGGTGGGGGCCCCACAGACAGCTCAGACATACATGGGAACCCACAGTAAATGGCCAGACCACAGCCCAAACTCAGGTTTTCTGGCTCCACTTCCCCATGCTCACAGAACTTAATCTCTGCTTGTCTTTCAAAGTCAGTGCCTGGAACCCAGTCGACCAACAAGTACGTACTGAATGTTTACGGCCGTGTGCAGGATGCTGAGGGAGGATGCAAATGGATGTTATTAATCACAACTGAACCTGCCTCTAAGCTGCTGACATGAACTTGAAGCGTTAAGAGAGCAGAGGAATGGAGGAAGGAAAGCAGCTTTGGATAGCAGCAGGAGCCGGTCTAGGGTGACGGGAGCCGGGGCAGAGGCCTTAGGCAAGCTGCTTGGTGTTCCTGAGCCTCAGTCTGCAGAAGGAACATGGAGAACTATTCCTAAATTATATAAGTCCTCTCACTTGATCCCCTAAATTGCCTTGAGAAAGGAGAACCCTCCTCACAAAAGAATTGGAGCTGCCTAGTATTGGAGGTGCTCTTAACCCAAGCGATGACAAGGTTGATAACACCTCATTCTATAGTGAAGTTCAAGGTGACTAAATGACTTTGTCCAAAGACACTAGAAAATGTAAGCCCATCGTCCAACATTTCATTCTCCTCTTCTTACCAGGGTAGCATCCACTATTTGCAAAGTTCCTAGGACCTGAGAACCAAGAGGAGTAATGGTGGAGAGGCCTGCTACAGGCGTGGGCACAGGTAAGGGCTTAAACAGCACAGAGCCAAAAGCTAGGGGGACAAGTTTTGAGCACTTGTGGTACCGCCTTTCCCCTCTTTTAGGAGATCGCGAGAACACCTGTTTCTCTCCTCTGGCCTTCTAACAGCAGCTTGCTCCTGGGGGAGGCCTGGGGGTGCCCACACCTGCCTGAAATTGGGCAGGAGGATTTAGTTCAGGAGAGGGATGGATTCTGCACACAGACCTAAACCACATGCTCTCATCAGCTTTAACAACAACCAAACAAACACCAACCCTCATTGTGACTGATTTTTCAATCGATTCTAAATTTAAAGATTTAAAAGGGACTTCAGAGGTGTTCTCAATTATTTTTCCCCAAACCCAACAATACACAGGAAACGGGCACAATAAACATCGTTCCCACTTCACTCCTTTTCTTTGCGTTAAGATGTAGGCTGGTTCTGCATAGTCCCATTAGTAGGGGGTAGTTCATTTACTGAGCCCTGTTGTGTCCAAGCCCTGTGCTAGGCATCGAAGAAACAGAGATAATAAAGACAATGGCCAAAAATAAAGTTCCTGGGAAGACAGGCACAGAGATAGGTAAGCCAATATGGAAAGTACAGAGATGAGTACCTTTCTGCAGAAGTGTGTGTGTGTGTTGGGGGGGGGGGTTGCTATTGGCATTCCCATTGGAAGAGAGACAGGCAACAAGTATCCCCCACTGCCACACGGAGTTCCTGAAGCTACACACACACACTCTGTACCTCAGATTCTTCCTCCACCCTCATGACCAGACTCTGAAAATAGGAGACCAGGAGCAGAGAGGCATGTAGAGAAGACAGGAAAGGGAACAAAGAGCTAATGACGTCTGCCTCCTGTCCTCGGTGCCCCTTGTTCACCACTCAGAGAAATGGAGTCGAGCGTGTGCACGGTGACACAGCCAAGTGACTCGGGAAGACTTGCAATGATCGCTCCACTTATTTAAAAGAAGCCCTGGGTGCCACAGATTAAGACAGACAGGAGTCTGGGGGAGAGCGTCAAGGAAATCGAAGGGGACAGCAGGACGGGATGGAAGAATCTCCGCTCAAGGATCCGGAGGACGCGGAGAGGCCACAGGGCAGACCGATCATTCTCCATGAGGGCACCCTGCCGGGACGATGGAAGCCGTGGACTGGGACAGTCTGGGCTGGTATAGGAAGCAAGTCCTCAAGCGACCATGTAAGGAGGGTGGGGACAGTGACTAGCTAAGACATAGGTGCTCCTTCTCAGGGAGCTTTACAAACAGCTTTGTGAGTGACTGGCTGGCTGGGGACAAGGCCAGAGGCCACCTTAAGGCGTTCCACTTCACTAAAATCACTGAGTGCAGGCAAGCTATTTAACCGGCGGCAGATGCCCAGCAGCTGGCTGGTGGGTGAATGAATGCATCAGCCTGGCCAGAAGAACTCGGCTTTTCTCAAAGCATGTGTGATACCCTTGCCTTGCCTCCCTCTGGGACCCACAGAAAATTCCTACCCAGTTCCACTGACGTCGATGGCATGCCTTAGCCTGCTTTCTAGACGGTGACCTCCAGGAAAGCTGGGGCTGTCCTTGCTTACCTGTCTCCATTTACTATAGCTGCCATTTACTATAGTGCCTGATCTTGAGAAGGTATGCATCCCCCCATTCCCTCACCCACACACCTGTGGACTTGTTTTCCTGTCCAGCATCTCCTCTACTATTTTCTGAAAAACATTCCTTCATTCGTTCCAACTTTATAGTTTGAGGGGGATCTCACATCCTCTAAAAAGCCTGTCCCGCTTCATCCCAGCCTGAACATGGGTGCACATCCGAAACAGTCCCAGGCTCTGGTCTAGGGATGGACAACTATCCAAGCTAGGCCGCTCAGACCTCTTTCCAGAAGCCAGCAACCATGCCTCCTTGTCCCTATTCCAAGGTGGGACTGCAAATAGAGCGCTTGAGAGTGGATGGCAGCCAAGTCTCCAGCTGTGGGGAGAGAGAGCACCTGCCTGAAAGGACAATACCGACAGAAAGAGGCCGAGGCAGGGGAAGAAGAGCAGAGGACAGTAGCATTGGGAGCCCCGCTGCACCCCCTCCCTTCCTGCAAGTCAGTCCCAGGGCCCTTCAAACTGGCTTTTGGCACTTGCAACCCCAACACTCTGGACTAATGCATGGAATGAGTTACCGTTTGCTGTAATTAGACCCTCAGGGAGCCACCAGAACCACAAGAAAACACGTGATCGTCATGCTCCTCCTTCCCCACACTGACAGTGGTGTCTGCGTCAATCCAGGAAGCACCTCAGACTTAGAACAGATGTTGTGGGACGTGGGGCTGCCTGGTTCTGCAGAAACACCCGCATGTGGGGAAGTCATTAGAGTCCACATGTGCAGAAAGCCATACTAAGGGCCTGAACAATCAAGAAGCTCAATGCCAAGTATCAGAGCAAAGAAAGGAACTGAAGTTAAAAAAAAAAAAAGAAAACAAAAAAAAAAGATGGAAGGCTCAGCAGTCGCTTGATTCTGGTCTGTGTAGCAAGAAAGAAGATGTGTTTTCTTTCCATTACCACCTATGCTGGTTTCCCAGCCCAGCTTAGGAGAGCAGGGCTTACTCTTGTTGCCGAGAGCTAATGTAGTGCAGCAGTTCTCAATGTCTGGTTCCTGCACCAGCAGCGTCAGCATCCCCTTGGGAACTTGTTAGAAATGCAAATTCTCAGCGCTGCCCCAGATCTATGGAATCAGAATCTCTGAGGGTTGGGGAAAGAAATCTGTTTTAACAAGCCATCCAGAGAATTCTGATGCATGACAAAGTGTGAGAACCACTGGCACTGTGTTTTGGCTAAGTGTGCAGCTCTGGTGCCAGGTTGTTGGCTCTTGCACGGACCACGATAGGAACAATGCCTACTGGAGATGTGCATTGTGGGTTCCCTGGGTCTGCACTGTGGCGTGGCCACTTACTATCTGTGCAGCCTGCAGCAAGTTACTTAACCCTTTTGACCCTCGGACTCTTCATCTGCAAAACAGAAATAAGAATAGTAGTAGCCATTCACAGTTGATTTGAGGATTTAATAACATAATACACATAAACTATTCAGGTCAGTACCCAGCACATGGGGTCAGTACTCAATAAATGCTGGTTATTTGTATTATTTGCTGCTGCTCTGATTCCAGAGCAGGGCCTGGGCCCAGGGAAGCTAGAGACGACCTCTCCAGAGAGACTTGCTCTTCTAAAACACTCACTGCTGCAGGCTGTATGAATATTTTCTGCCTATCAAGCTTCTACGTATCCTTCAACATTCTACTCAAGGTCACCTCCTCTGGGATGGCTTCCCAGAGCTGAGTCCTCCTTCCTTCTGCTAGGCATCTTCCATCAAAGACTACCTGGACACGAACCCTGGCTCTGCCTCTTCCTAGTATTTGATCTTAGAAAAGCATCTTCACCTTTCCGTGCCTTAGTTTCCTCGTCTGTAAAATGGCATAAAGAGTTATATGGCATAGTCTGCTCATTTAATTTTTTAAAAATACTGCATTGAATATTATTTGTCTTGATTACTGAGGCATGGGCATGGGACATGATTGCTTAATCTGCTTCTCCTCCCCGGTCTACCCTGAAAACAGGCCCCTCAGGTTCCCCAGCGACAGGTGTCTCTCCCTCGCTTCACCCTGTGTCTTAGAGTCTGCAAGGAGACTCCAGAGCAGAGGGCACTTTCGCCAGGCTTCCTGCCCGTGGCCTAGGGCCCAGTCAGCTCAGAAGGGGCTCCTTTCTGAACACCAAGAGAGAATTTTTAAAGGGAGTAGGTATAAACTCAAAGCACATCAGTGTCCACCTGCAGTTTTCAGATAAAAATAAAAGGTAAGAAGAGTATTTTTATATATTCATATACATACCTGTATGTGTATGCACATATATGTATACTATGCATACGTGTGTGTGTGTGTGTATGTTATATACATATTGGGTTGGCCAAAAAGTTTGCTATATTTTTTCTGTAAAATATAAGACACATTTTTCATTTTCACCAATAACTTTATTGATTTGGCTATTTTGAGTATGTTGCCTCTTTCCTGTCCCACTATTGGCTTTTAGTGGGTAGAGGCCAGGGGTGCTGCTAAACACCTTCCAATGCATAAGACAGCCCCACAGCAGAGAATTATTTGGCCAAAATGTCAGGAATACCAAGAAACTTCACAAACCACTTTTGTCACGTTCAATCAGTCACAGCAGCTTTTCCATATCCTACACAATTTTTTGTGTTTCAGTTGCATTTTTTACATTTCTTTAAATAAGGAAGTATAATACACTAAAAATGTTTGATATTTTTTCCATCTTCAATATTAAAATGGATGCACAAAAATTCACCAACTTTGATAAGTTTTTTAAAATGCACGCTGATATGACAGCTGTCACAATACAATCTAACATGATTGTTTCTAATGAAGTTAAAGACAACTAAGCGCTACTAGACCCACCATACAGGAAAAAACCCTGGAATTTTTTGGCCAACCCAATACATACAACATACATTTGGCTTTGTGATATTTTCTGAAATTTTCAAGGTTGTGTGTGTCCACAGCCAAATTGAAAATAGAGTCACCTTTTTAGAAAAACATTTCCTTGGAGATGTGATGTGTGGCCAGACGGTTCTGCCACGGGACATGTGGGCTCACATTTCAGGTGCCTTCCTCCTCCCACCGGAGACAGCCTGAGGCTCTGCTGGCTTTTTGCTGGGGCTCCACCTCACTAAGAGGCAGCCTATTTTCAGCACACACGCCGTCTCTGTGTGAGGGGCAACTGCTTCCTAGGTTGTTGGCCACCTGCAGAGACAGGCTGTCATGCTGGTCCCAGGCTCTGGTACAGAGGCAGCTGTGACAAGAAAAGGCTTGTTCTCATTATTGTAGGCCACTCTGCAAACTGCTGCTGGGGATTTCTTTCCTTCTCCTTTTCATTACCATGCCTTTAAAATGGAAACCCACTGGGGGAAGTGAGAGTGGTGTCTTCGGTAAGTGAGCAACCTGTGTCACTGAGCTGGTTCAAAATCAGATCAAATCTGGATTTCCCTTTCTGTCTGAGGCTGATGTTGGAGTCTCTAGGTCTTCGTGGCCTGCATGGTTCTGAGAGTTTACCAGGTGGGACAAAGTTTTAGGAGAGGCCCAGTAAGGGTTTGGGAGCAGACATGATGTCAGGATCCTGCCCATAGCTTCTGCCTCCGCAGGGCTGTTAGCAACGGGCTGGGCACCTGCCCATCTGCATAGAGCTCCTGTGAGTCCTTTTTGAGTTGTGAACAGGAAGCTGTCATTGGCACTCACCCTGCCAGGCAGAGCCCTGACAAGAGACAGGTGCCACAGCCCCTCAGCTCTCAGCTTCTGAGCTGTCATCAGGGATGTGCTCCAGTCACGGGCTCTCACTGGCTGTGCCCTGCTGGCCCTCGTGGAAGCACCCCGCTCATCCTCACACGCTTCCTATCTGCCTCTCTCCTCTGCTGGGCTATAGCCTCCATGAGGCAGGAACAGTGTCCTGCACATCATCGTGTTTGCAGTGCTAGCACAGGGCCAGGCACATAGTAGGCACTTAATCAATGTCTACTGAATGACCACATCTATATGAAAATGAGTTTTAAAGAAGCTGCTGCCCAGGCTAAGGCTGGTTTTGCACCGTTGGAACCAGCTTCATGTCAGACAACCCTGTTCATTTGCTGGCTACATCCTGGGCAACAAGTTAGTTAGCCAAACCAAGCCTTGGTTTTCCACTCTGTAAAATGGGGATAAAAATACCCACCTCATAGTGCTATTATGAGACTAAAATTAGATATACAGACTGTATCTAATTTTAGCGGACTGCATTATTATTCCCAATTTTCTGCCTTCCCTACAAGAGCATTTCATGTCCCCACTCATTGCCAGAAGACCTGGCAGTGCTGCTCTGTGGGAGGAGTCTACTTCCCCACTCCACAGTTGCCCCTGGGCCACATGACCTGCCTTGGCCAATGGAATACAAGCTATACATGCCACATCCAAGCATGAACTTAAAGGGCCCTGGATGGCTTTGCTAGTCCTTTTTCTCTCTGCCATGAGAATGGTGCATATCATCTAGAGGCTGCTCCTTCTCCCTGGATCCTGGAATGAAGACACCTGGCGCAGAGCAGTAGCCACCTCGCATCCAGTATACACTGAGACTGAGAAAGAAACCTTTGTTGGGTTTGTTTGTTACAGCATCAACAACTAGAGGGAAAAGCTGACTGATACACAGTGCGTCACAGGGCCGGGGCTTGGCGAGCCTCCGAGGAATGAATGCATATATTGTAAGGCCTCTGCCAGGTCAACTGTGCCAGTGCTTTTTGTTTTTTGGGTGTGACATTCAATCACTAGAATGAATTCAAGGTGGCATTTTGTGGCATAAGAGGGAAATGGGTTTTTTTTGATGGGGTGCAAAGGTGAACTGTTCTATTAGTGCATAGGAGTGCCTGTAACTTAGAAACCTCATCCAGAGTTTTCTTCATGGATTATTCACTCCCACTAATAGTAGTTTACATTGATTACGTCTTTTTGCTTCTGTTTATCAAACCATTTAAAAATATGTTTACTGATTTTAGAGAGAGAGGAAGTGGGAAGAGGGGAAGAAGGAGAGAGGGAGGGAGGGAGGGGGGAGATGGGGGAGAGGGTGGAGTGGGGGAGGAAGGGGGGTAGAGAGAGAGAGAGAGAGAAACATCGATTAGTTGCCTCCCATATGTGCCTCAACTCCAGGTATGTGCCCTGACTAGGAATAGAACCCTCAACCTTTTGGTGTATGGGATGATACTCCAACCAACTGAGCCACACCGGCCAGGGCTTGTCAAGCTTGTTCAATCCTCATGTGTGTGCTGTGAGATACAGCAATACAGTAAGAGCACAGGGTGTCCGGGCAACGATGTTTGTGAACCTCCTTTCCCCACAACTCTGTGCCAGAATTTGCAAAGATTAGCATCTTTGTGGCATGTCTGAAAGACTGGCAGTGGGATCAGACGTGCCCCTCAGCTTCCCCTTCACTATTCCCCTAGCACGAGAGGCACAAACATTACTCACATTGCACAGATGATGAAACCAAGACTTTGAGAAGTGAAAACATGCTGGAGGTCATCCAGCCAGGCAGCAGCAAAGCCAGGATTGGAGGCTAGATGTGCCCGACGTCAGATCACTAAGCCCTATGCTGGACTGTCTGCTGCCTTCGCCCACAATCTGGTCCCTTCTGTCTCTGGCTCCAGACTGAGGACTGGCACAGTCCTTCAGATTGGGGCCACTGTTCCTCCTACACTGTCAGGTTGTCCAGAAAGTGCCCACACTAAAGAAGTGGTAAGAGAAATGTGGTTTGGGGGCAGCTGACATGGGGCTTTCGTTTCCGCTTCTGATCAACACCCACGTCTGCCCACAGTGGGGTCTGCTAACCTTATACTTGCCCGTGGGGTCCTACCAACAACTTTAACTCTGTGAACATTTACGTATGTGCCAGCCCCGCATTGAGCACCGATGCCCCTTGTCCTTAAGGAGCCCCACCTCTGTACAGGGACAGACATACAAGGAGTTAACTAGATTACAAGGCCTTCTAAAGAGGGAGGGTGGAAGGGAGAATGATGGGATGTGGAAGACAGAACTCTGACTGACTACCAGCAACAGATTCAGGGAGTCGGTAGAATCAGTAATCTTTGAACAGGTGGGACCTGAGAAAGGCCACTTGGAGGAAGAGCAGGCTCGAGACACAGCAAACAGTCCCCTGCTGGGGTGCTATAGCTCATGGCGTTTCACATGCCTAGAAACACAGGTTGAACCAGATTTGGGGTCTAAATGAACCCTTGCCTGAGACCTTGTTTACAATTTGTAAAACTATATGTTGAGTCCAATCTTAAACGCCCTGCCCAGGAAGGGCTCACACCTGAGGGGCAGTTCAAGTCTTTCCTGCATGTGCTGGGGCTTGGAAAGCATATTATAGACACTAAGTGGCGGGGGTGGGGGGGGTGAGGGGGTCAGCCTGGAGGACAAATAGACCTTCCCTTTTCATAGAGTGAAGGACGAGATAAACACCCCTGTCGGAAGCTCAGCATGCGTTAGAAAGTTGATTCATTCCCTGGACAGATAGTCATTGAGCACCTACTACGTGCCAGCCCTGGTTCTAGGCACTTGGGAAACATCAGAGAATAAAAATCCCTGCCCTCCTAAAGCCGCATTTTAAGGAAACATTAATAATGCCAGGCATTTACTATCTGCCGGGCGTGACTCTGTGTGAATATCCACTTATTCATTCATCCAGTCTTTAAACAGCCCTGTGAGATAGTGCTGTTATCCCCATTGTTCAGATGGTACACTGAGGGGTCAGGGCAGTAGGTGGCAGGGCTGGAATGCATCGCCAGGCAGCGGGCTTTAGAAGCAAGCTCCAGACCCCGACACTGCCGCGTCTCTCTGCACCGGAAGCGGTTGTAAAGGAGGCTGAATTTTAGTTTCACAGTTCACAGGGGAATGACTGGCTCTGCTTCTAGCTTCTACGGTGACGCCTTGAAGAGTCCACACCCCACAAAGCTCCACAAGTTTAGAGTGAGGAGACCCTGTCCCCCATCCCAAGTGCTCTAAGGCAGTGCTCAAAGTGGGTGGCCCGGCAACCGGGGCCCCTCCCCAGCTGGTTACCTGACTGTGACAAGGTGTCTACAGATGGAGAGACAATGTTTAGAAACTTTTAGACCACAGGTGGCAAACACAAGGCCCGCTGGCCGAATCCGGCCCTCCACCTTGTTTTATCCGGCCCGGCACCTTATTTCTACCCGGCGGCAGCACTGAGCTCCTTTCCCCTAGAGTTAAGAAGTTACATTTAAACAGTCCTAAAATTACATTCAGCCCTTTGAAGGCAACCGCAAGGCTGATGTGGCCCCCAGTGAACATGAGTTTGACACCCTTATTTTAGAGCAATTTGTTGAACCTAATACAAAATTGGTACCTGCATTCTCTTTTTTTTATTTCGTCTTTCTAATAATTCACTTTATAAAAGTATTGTTCTGGAATGAATTGGAAATTTAAGAAGAAGAAAATAAAATCTGATCCTTCCCCATAGCATTGTTCTCAGGGAGTCCAAGCTCCCAGCCTGGGTGGATTGTGTCCCTGAGAACAGAGAGACCCTAATGGCAAGGGCCAGGAAACATCTGTGTGGGTGCTTCCTACATGTCACCCTCCTTTCCATTCCTAGCGGGTGGGTGGGTGGTGTGCACTCTTGCTTGGGGACAGGAGGGGTTGTGACCTAAGTTGCTTTTGGTCGTGGGCCTTCAGGTCTTTTGCAAAAGCCAAAATTCATTAAAGGAATCTCGCGAGGCCTCCTGGGGTGGGCTACACTTTCCTCCAGGAGCTACAGCGGGGAGAGGCCAGCCAGGCTGCTCCTGGTGGGAGGGCGGGGCCGGGAGAGCAGGAAGGAGAGGTGTGGGAGCGCCGTGTCACCCTGTAGGTAGGGAAACCGATCTGAGTCCAGGGGCTCCCAGACGCTGCCAAGGATCTTGTCCCCAAGCACGGCTCAGAAGCCACACAGACTTCAGCCCTGAAGGGGCTGTGAGGTTCAGAGCACAGGACTCTCAGGACAGACCAGTGAGGGCCAGCGATGGTGGGCCTCCCCCAGGTGACCACAGTACCCTTGCACAAGCCTGGGTGCAACAGAGTCAGTCCCAGGGTCATCTGAGACTGAACCGCCTGCCAGGCCGCAGCACTGGGGCTCAGACTCCAATGTACAGTCATTTCACTGAGAGACAATAAAGAGGTATTTCTTGCACGTGAGTTTGTGGAACAATAGTTATACCCACCACCCTTAGGGAATGAATTGAGGAGTTGCAGTGAATGAGAAAGATGCTGGAGGATTAGGACAGAGCAGGAGGGCTCACGGTCCCCAAGTGAGGAGGTGTAGGGTATCAGGAAGCTGTGAGTTGGACTCTTTGGCGGAGACTCCACCTGTGGTGCTGCTGAGCCTTTGCCATTACCGTCCCTTCTGCCTAAAACAATCTCAGCAAGGTCGCTTTTCTCCTGGTTCAGGTGTGAGCTGAAATGCCCCATCTTCGCAGAGCCTATCTGGGAGGGGTGTGTGTGTGTACACGTGTGTGGTGTGTGCACCTGTATCCAAGTGCCTGTTGTGTGTGTGTTCACATGTGTTCTATGGGCGTGTGTGTGCGTGGTGTGTATGGGGGGGTGCAGGGAAGAACTGTCAGATCAGACAGCCTTGCAGTTTGCAGCCCGACAACTGTTCAGTTGCTTTCCTGTCACTGTTTCCTCCGAGCCTCTAATTCCCCAAGTGTCCCTCTGTGTCCAGCTCTACAGGTTTACAGCCAGGACAGGAACTGGGTCTAGGGTCACTCCCTGAAAATCTGGGGCTCCTGTTCTGTGAATAAAGGACGTGCTGACTCTTCCCGTGAAGACAGAAGGCCTGCCATAGACCAACCGCCTTTCCTCCTGGGTGCCTGAAAGTGAAACGCAGCTGCCCAGGCAGCCCGAAAGCCACGTCTGCACTCCTGGGGCACCCCTCCCCAACCCCTCTTCCCTGACTGCACGTGAAGTCCCCTCGATTAGAGGACTGGGAGCTGCACACGAGTGGGGGATGCTGAAGGCCAGATGGAACCGAAGGCTCGCTCAGAAACCCACACTTCCCGGCCCACCGGGGGCATGGTCAAGCCTGACGGGTTGCCTGAAAGCCCGACTTCTGTCTTGGCAGAGTCCTCTTTCCTGTTGCTGATCCGGCTAGAAACCCCCAGAGAAAACCTTTCCCTTAGAGGTTTGGTCACTTTTGCTGTGTTCAGGCTATAAACAGGAAGTGGAGAGAGCTACGTAGAAATAGAGACCATTATCATCAAAATAGCCACCGCTGACTTTCATTTCCCCCTGAAATGCCGTTTTCAGTTTCCACGTAAGGGAAGTCAAGAAGGAGGTTTCCCAGGAGATCCAGGCCTCCCACAGCCTTGGGTCCCGCAGGGACCACGGTGCAACACAGACCAGAGTGACCTGTGATAAAACATAGGAGTTCCTCCCCTCAGGAGCAGTGATGAAGCAGACAATCCAGAGAGAGGTTTCCAGAACAACAGACCCCAGAGCCTCAGCCCTACCCCTTTCCAATTCATCCATCCATCCATGCATCCATCCCATAGAGACGTATCATGTCCCTTTTGTGTGCCAAGCACCGGGCTCAACTATCACACTGGGGCCGCTGCAGAGAAAAAGGTACCTGGCTGCTTTTGTGATGCTTATTGTCTAGTGGTTGAGACAGACCCCCACCCAGGTACTCACATGCCCTCCTGCCTGCCGGAGAGAAACCCCGTGCGGCCCAACCACACCACCTCCGAACTGCGAGTGCGAACAAGCCAGGCCGGCTTTCCGGCCCGGTCAGAACTTCCTGAAGCAAGACCCTGGGTTGGCTTCAAGGCACGCCTGCCACTCTCTGCCACTTCCCTCTTCCAGACACAGTCTAAGTGTCCGTCCCTTGTCCATAGGCTGGCCTCAGTAAAACACGTCTTGGTTTATTTTGACGCTCGTGTCGGTCATGTTTTGATGTTTAGACATACAGTCTTTTGGCCTAATCACTCAAAACAGTTACTGGTCTCCCGCCACGTGTTGTATGTTGTGAAGACGACACGCTCCTCCGTGGCATGAAATAGGCTACCCCCTTCCCCGCAGCTCTTATTCAACAGCAGCCGACCAGCAACTGTTAGTCGCAGACACTCTGCTGGGCTCGCTCACGTAGGTGCCCTCTAGTCACCTGCAGGTCTCCAGGGGAAAAAAAAACAACCTGTCTTACAAGACATGGAAACTGAGGCAGAAGGTATAATGATGTGGGGGAATTACTAGACCAGTACACTAGATCAGTGGCATAGTTACTTTTCATTCAAAAGTACTTACTGGGTCATTATATTTTTTCTTCTTCTTTTTTTTTCTGTGGTGAGAGTATTAAGATCTAGACCCTGAGCAGTTTCAAGTTTATATTACAGTATGGTTAACTATAGCCACAGAGCTGTGCATTATTAGACCCCAAGTCACATCTACGAGATAGAATATGCAGAAGTCAAGCCCTGGCTTGTGTGGCTCAGTAGATTGAGTGCTGGACTGCGGACCGAAGGGTCGCTGGTTCAATTCCCAGTCAGTGCACATGCCTGGGTTGCAGGCCAGGTCCCCATCTGGGGGCATGAGAGAGGCAACCAATCAATGTTTCTCTCACAAATCAAAGTTTCTCTCCTTCTCCTTCTCCCTCCTTTCTCCTCTCTCTAAAAATAAATAAAGTCTTAAAAAAAAAAAGAATATGCAAAAGTCACATGGAGAGACTGTGGAGGTGAGGCTAGAAAAGGTGGCACTCCTAGCTGGCTTTCTCTTGGGACACTTGGAGAGGCCATGGGGAGATATTCTGGCTGGTAGCCCCAGGGAAGGTCCCCGTGGACAGCAGCACCAACTACCACACACAAGCTGACTCAGCCCTGGCTGCTGCCTGGTGACCAATTCAAGAGAGAAACCCAGGAAGAACTGCCTAGCTGAAGTGTGAGAGGTAACAATAACGACAACAGCAACAATAAGAAATCGTTGTTTTGTTACGCTACTTGGTTTGGCTGATTTGTTGTAACAGAGCAGCACCCTGTCCTGGAAACACAGGTGGACCTCCGCTCCTCCACACCCTGGCTAATCACGCAGAGGACAGCAGACCGGCAGCGTCAGGTGACCTGGAATCTTGCTAGAAATGCAGAGCTTGGGCCCCCACTCAGACCCACTGAACCCAAACCTGCATTCTCACAAGACGGCCGAATGTTTCCCATACAAGTTAAAGTTTTAGAAGCACAGCTCTGCAGTATCTTTTTAAAAGTACGTTATTTTAATGCAGCGCTTACAAAATTCAAATAAAAATAACATAAAGGTATAAACTTCCAGTTATAGAAGAGATGGCACAGGGAAACAATGTACAGCTTGGCAACTATAGTTAATAAAACTGTATCGCATATTCGAAAGTTGCTAAGAGAGGAAATCTTTAAAGTTTTCATCACAAGAAAAAGTTTGTAACAATATGTAGTGACAGATGTTAACTAGACTTATTGTGGTGATCATTTCACAATACACACATATATCAAATCATTATGTTGTACACCTGAAATTAACACAATGTTGTTTGTCACTTAAACCTCAATAAAATAAAATAGAAAATAAAAAATAAGTCTGACCATACCAAGAGTCAGAGAGAATTAAAAAATAATAATAATGTCAGAGACCCTAACTCTAACCTGCCTACCACTTAGATTTAACAGATAATAATAGGAAGCATCTATTCTGTGCTGAACACTATTTTTTTAATTACTTTACAAACATGACCTCATTAACCTCCCTAACAGCTTTGTGTAAGAGGTGCTACTGTATCATTCATTCATCCGTATGTTACAGATGAGGAAATTGAGGACAGAAAGCTGAGGTAACTTAACACAAGGTCACAATTCATGAGCAACAGAGCAGGTACCTGAATGCAGAGTGCCTGGCCCCGGGGCTGGGCTGTTCTTTTTCTAAACAAAAAACACTCTGCCTCCTCTTCCTGTCCCCTACCCGGATCCCCCAACCTTCCCGTATCTTAAGTCTTTGAAATCTGTCTCCAGCTCCTCTCTCCCTTTCTTTTGCACAGTCACCATCCTACTTCAGCCGGGACTCCCCCCACAAGGACAGACTCCTGGCTGTCCTGCAGTGCCTCGAGTCCCAGCACGCCAGTCCATTTTACACTGTGCCCAGGTTGATCTTTCTGCAAACATTGCTCCTACCACCCGCCCTGCCCAAAGATCTTCAGTGCCTGTGCTCTGCCTGGCATCTCACCATGTCAGCTTGGGCTCCAAGGCCCTTGACACCTGGTGCCACCTCTGGTCTCCAACAGAAAACAGAACAGGACACAAGATCATCACCCCGCCTCCATGACAACACGCCACAGCTTCCCAGTTTGCTTACCCTTATCCTCCTTCCTGGGTTTGCCTCCTTCCTCGCCTGGTCTCCTCATCTTACAAACCCCACCTCAAATCCCACCTCACTGGGAAATTCTCCCTTGATTGTTTATAAAGTCTGAACTCCCACTCCTGAACTCAATTAACACATAGGAGTCTCCTGATACCTCCTTTTAGCATGCACTTATGCGCGCGCTCTCTCCCGCCCCCACCCCTCTCTTTGGGGGTATCTTTAATGGCCAATTACTGAATGAGGCATTTATCTTTATTGTGCTACAATATTCATAGCATAAAATTTACCACTTTGATCATTTCTAAGTGCACAGTTCAGCGGCAGTAAGTACATTCACAACGTCCTACAAACATCACCACTATCCACCTCCAGAACTTTTCCATCTTCCCAAACTGAAACTCTATACCCATTAACCAACACCTCCTGATCCTCCCTTCCTCCAGCTCCTGGTAACTTCTGATCTACTTTCTATCCAGGAATTTGTCTGGTCTTGCTACCTCACATAAGTGGAGTCACATTTACCCTTCTGTCTCTGGCTTGCTTAACTTAAATGTTTTCAAGGTCCATCCATGTTGTGGCATCATCAGAATTTCATTCCTTCCCAGGGATGAGCAATATTCCATTGCAGGGACAGACCACACCTTGTTTGTTCACTCATCTGCTGATGGACACTTCGGTTGTTTCCACCTTTTGGCCCCTGGGACTAAGGCTGCTATGCCCCCCTGCTTTCAGTTCTTTTGTGCACAAAGCATTTAACATTTTATTCTCAAAACAAATCTACGGTAAGGATGGTTAGTTCCAATTCATAGTCGAGGAAAGTGAGAGCTCAGAGAAGTTAAGTTCCATGTCCAAGAGCACATGTCTAGGACCTTAATACTGTTTTCCCAAGAATTCTGATTTTACAAATAAACACTTTTTCTAGAACAGATGGGGATCTACCTCCATAAGGATCCCACAATTTGTTGTTATGTGTGATCTCTATTAATGCCAGAGTCATGACAATGGCCAGAAACAGGTGGAGAAATGACATCCTGTGTAAAGCAAAAGTGAACTGGGAGACACTTTCTCTTCTAATGCAAATCTGGATTGCAAGCCTGTGGATGAGTTAATCTTAGGGCCTGAACACGCCGTTCACTAAAGCACTGAATCTGCAGCACCTGGGAGAAACCTCTGTGGCCTCAGACTTATTTGCCATGGTCAGGGGGAGTTTTTTGATTTAGGGTGAAGGAGCAGAAAAAATAGCTGGACAATTTGCTTTCAGAACAAAGCTGTAGTTTTCAAAACACACCCAAGAACTTAGAGTTCAGTGGTTTGGTTGATAAAGTAGTATCACGCTGTACATTTTACAAACTGAGTCACCCAAACAAAGGAGAGAAATAAACATTCAAAAATCTATGCTAGTCCGAGTCCTCTGGTTTCATCCTATTTTTCTCTTGACCTGATTTCTCTCTCTATTTTTTCCTGCTGCATTTTTAAGTAAATGCCTCAAACTCTTTTCTTTGGTAAGGAGAAATAAAGGACAAAGGGAAGGCAAAGAGTAAAGCCTTTAAAACATTCCTAATAGAAATCCTACATGATAAGCATTAGCCTCATTACACGGACGAGGAAACTAAGGTTTGATGAGTTGAAACCAATTGTCCAAGACTACCCACCTGGAGTGACAGAGTTGGGATTTGACTTTGGTCCTGACTCCAAAGCCTACTTATTGTTTTGTTTGTTTGCAGAGTTGAGACAAGGATTCCAGCCTGGACATCTCCCCTGGACCACGCCTGCCTACTCTCCGCTCTTCCCTGCTGTTGTTTGCAACCCTAGCTGCCCACTGGAATCACTTGGAGCCATTTAATACATGCCCCAGGCCTCACCCACACCAATTAAATCAGGATCTCTGGGGTGGGGCCCTAGTATAATTATATTTTTAAGGAAATGTCCTAGATTCTAATGTGCAGCAAGCAAAAAAAAAAAAAAGAGAGAGAGAGAGAGAACCAGAGAGCTACATTGCATGGTGCTTCCTAGGAGAATTCTTGGACTTTTTGGGAAGTTCAGCTCATCCTATAGGTGTGAGTATATTGCATGTGAAAAATAGGCTCATTCAATCAAAAAGTACAGAGAAGAGAAAGAAGGGAAGAGTGAAGAGAAGTTGAGATGCCCCTGAGCTATTCCTTTCCCATTAAACCTGGTTAGTCTTTAGTGCTGAGCCAGTTTTGCAGTTTGCATTGACTAAATCCCGACTCTTCAAGAGTTAACCACCAAGTCTTCTAAGCAGGAGCCAGCTCGCTAAAGCTCAGAAGATGTACTGAAGCTGAAGGCAGGAGTGTTTCACAATGGACCCGCCCTTGAGCCCACCAGGTGCTTGCATATTACATCACATTCCCCCTCTATCTGGAAACTCTCAACTGATCCTGTAATTTACTTTGCTCAAGTAAGACAGAAGCCCAATTAGATCTGGCCTCCGTCAGTGAAAAACTGCTTATGGCAGAGGCAGCTCTAGCTGGAACAGCTGTTACTTTTGTTTGTTTAAATGCTGAGGATCTTTAGTGGAGAGTTGGAAGTTTGCTGCTGATGCATCTGATTCATTCCTTATAACAGGAACAGCGGGACGGGCACCTGGTGTAACAGAAACAATGTGAAGTCACCCCGAACTGGGTTGAATCCCAGCTCTGAGTTCCGCTCTTACTTCCTGTTGCTTTGAATAAGTCACTTTGTGTATCTCACCCTAATCTTCAAAATGAGGAACTGGGGCTTTTAAGGGGATACAATGAGGCAGGGCAGAGTTTCCCAAGTTTTAGGGGTAAGTGGGCATGGCATTAAAACACTGAATCACATAGTGAGAAAGTTATTCCCATGTTGATTCTGTTTCATTCCATCTGATTATATTAGAGAGACAGAGGTATATGTTTGACATTTCTCTAACCCTGCTGTACCCTCCTTTAACAATGAAAGAGCTGGTCCAGGTAACTGTATATATTTTTAGACAATTGCACACAGCTGGAAATGAATAATAATGTTGATTTAAACTAATTTTTTATTTTTTAAGGTTTATTTTATCCTCTTTGGAGAGAGAGAGGAGGAGGGGGAGAGTGACAGAGAGAGAGAGAGAGAAACAATGATAAAATTGATTGCCTTCCACACATGCCCCGACCGGGGATCGAACCTGCAACCTAGGCATTTGCCTTAACTGGGAATCAAACTGGCAACCTTTTGGTATATGGGACAATGCTCCAATCAACTGAGCCACACCGGCCAGAGCAATTTATATTTACATTGACAGTTACTTTTATGGTGTGTGCTACCTATTGAAGATAGGACTACAAAGTTATTTTTAAGTAACTTTAAGACAAAGAAGTGGTTAAAATATCAAACAATGGTCCACAGGTGGTATACACACAGGACAAAACTAATCAAGGGGATACCCCAAAGTCAAGGTTTAGGAAGAACAGAGCAGAGGTATGTGACAGAACCTCAACAGAGTCTCTGAGTGTAGTCAGGATGTGGTCAGAATTCAGGGAAAGAAGACACTACTAAACCTGTCTGTGTACTCTGGCTTGAAATAAGCCCTTTAAGAAAGGAAATTTGAGACATCTTCTGATAGTATGGACGATTCTCACTCCCTGCAGAATTGGCCTGATGTTCAGGTTGTCCTTGAGCTGACCTACAAACCCTGGCCTGAAAAGAGTAGATCCACTGCTCGTGTTTTCAATACTCAGTTACCTGGGAATAAAAATATAATTGTCATCTTGAATTTGATTAGCTTAGCTAACAATTTTTTAAAAAGAAAACACCAGAAATACTAGACCACATTGGTTTTAGATGACAAGCTTTGGGAATAAAGATTCCTGTTTCATCAGTTCTTTGAATGGTCCAACTTCCTGCAGATGATTATTTTTAGTAAGAGCAGGAAGGGAACGTTAGAGAATACTACTATTCTGTGACCTCATGACCTCAGGAGCCCAATAAAAGACTGAGAATTTGGAGGGGAGAAAAGATCACATCTAAATTCAAGTACATTGGAGATTTGCCTTTTGTTATTTTGCCTAAGAAGAAATATGAAGTGCCCAGAACTATTCAATTATCGACTACAAAGTTTTTGTTTGTTTTTCTAGGAATGAAATTTTACCACGAAGCACATGATACCACAAAGTTCTAAAAATATTACATTGGTCATTTTACCTAAGGAACATAGAGTAGAATAATCGATACACTATAAATTGTTGCAGAAAAAGGGTTTTTTGTCTTAAGTTTGAAGTGATCTCACCAGCCTGTGATAATCTCTCATTGTACAAGTCGCATAGGTTCTTCTGTTAAAAAGGAAAAGCACCAGATTCTGATATCGGCTGTCTGCTTACAGCCTGATCATAATTTAAAATGCTTCTGTCCGCTTCAAATCCAAACACAGTGCCAAGCCTCATTCTTCCAAAGTAGTTGAAGACACATCATCTCTAGTTCTGGCTCCAGTATTATCTTGTTATGGACAGATCTCATCCCACTGTGGACTCATCTGACCCGGCCATAGAATGCGTGGGTTACGGTAGATCACGAGCCGTACACTCAACGCCAACAGGGCCCAGGCAGGCGGTCTAAACAGAGGAAGCCGGCCAGGAATCAGACAACAGGAACTGGTGGCGGTGATGGCGAATGGGAGAACATGTCTCCTCTAAAGGGCAATTTTGTTTATCTTTTTTATGAATGAGGAAGGAAACATTATCAACAGAAAAACAGGATTCCTAATTAACAGATAAGAGAACAAAGGGTGATTTCACCCTCTGCTTCTCCTTTGAGAAGTGCTGCAGAAACACCTCCCACCCTCTAGAGGGCGGTGTTACTACAGAGCATTTGCTTGAGCAGGTAAAGGCACAAAATAAGAACTAGTACCATTTTGCCTTTTTTTGTTTTCCACAGATGGTTCTGTTATCCAATTCTTTCTGCATCCAGCCTGAGTTGCATCCCCACATCACTTTCACGACACAGAGCCTTCTGCGGAGAAGGATATAGACAGCTGAGCTCGAAACTTGTTCCCCCGAGCCCAATTTTTACCTTTGCTACATTGGGCATGGTTCTATTTCTGTAGATCAGTTTCCTCATGTATAAAGAAGAATAATAGCAATGTCTACCTCATAGGGATGGCGTAGCACTAAAGGAAATCCTACCCACCCAGGGGAAATGCCTCGCTGTGCATCGATAGTACTGAACTATGTGCCCTTCCAAAGTTCTTGTTTTATCATCTCAGTTTCTGCTACTAAAGTTAGATTTTCATCATGTAAGCTTTTGCCCTCCATGATAGTAAATGAAACCTGGAATTAAATTATCATGTTGAATTACATGAAACTGTCAATGTTATTGGTCTATAATGTGGCAATTTCATATGGTTCGATGTAATACAAGCAGTCACCAACCCACAAGAGGGAAAAACAGCTTCCCTTTTTATACGGGTTCTGAAACACACCTCAACAATCTATAATCATTCCAGTTGGGAAAGTTGAGACCTTTGGTAGAGGGGTGGACACATTCTCATCACAAGTAGACTAACATCTGCTATCCACTTCCAGCTTACCAAGTGCTTTGCATGAATATAATTTCTTTTGACTCCACAATAACTCTGGGGAAGGATGTGAGCACGCAGCTTTTTATAGGCTCCTTGGTGTGTCAGTGTTGATACGCTCTAGAGTTGCGGGGTGTGTAACGTGCTATCATGTTCCAGTCTGCATGCCCACACAATAAAGACTATTTCTATTAACAAAGAGAATAACTAAAGAAAGCTCTGCCACTCACTGTAGAGGATGGACCAGACAAAACCCAGTTCCACAGACACTGGACTAGGTGCTTAGAAGCCCAGAGACCCCAGTTCTGGTACCCCCAGCACTTCTGACCAGGACAAGATGTCCTTGTACTTCCCAACTTTGTACTGGCTGAAATCCTTACTAGTATCAGCTTGGCAGTTTGAGCAGTCTCTAAGGCACCTTTCAAGTCTCAATCTTTCCAGTTCCCTCCATGCACAAAGACATAAAAAAAAAAAATCCACCATGGAACCCAAACATGTAAGCATTCCTCAGGTGATTTCATTTACCCCACATCCTCAAAGACAATGACTTTCTGTGACATTTTTACAGGGGACATCACATCTGTCCTTTGTTCATTCTTTCACGCAATAACTTTTAAACTTTTTAGTGACTACCTACAATGTGCCAGGCCTGTTGGAGGCCAGGGGTCAGCACACCACAAGCCTGCAGGCCTAATCCACCCAAAGGCTGTTTAATAAATAAAGTTCATTGGAACCCAGCCATAGTCATTCACTTGCGTATAGCGTATAGCTGCTTTCTAGTAGCTGAGTAGTTGTGGGACAGAAATCATCTGGCTCACGAAGCCCCAGAATATATACTACCTGGCCATTTACAGGAAAAGTTTGCTGGCCTTGTTCTAGGTGAAGAGGAAATAGCAGTAGAGAAGAGGAACAAGGTCCTCGTGTGCATTCAGATGTTTAGAAGCCACACTGGAGGAACGCTTAACCTCAGGGGTAGCCTGAGTTTCACCCATGAAATCCCAGTCAGTGCCGCTGCTGGGGGCTCGCAAGGAACGAGAAAACGGACGACAGGTGTGGAGAAAGATGTGTAAGAGCAGGTGACAGAAAGGATGTATTGGGAGATCATATTAGTTAGTGTGGAAACCAACTGGAACAGGCAGGCCACAGGATTCCCTCTGGGGGACACCCAAACCCATGGATGGGCCAGGTACCACATGGATCAGAATCACCTGGAGACGGCATTAAAAATACAGGTCACTAGGCCCTGACCTAGGAATCTGAAACTGAGTTCCAGAGGTGTGATTGAACTTCCACAGCCTCAGCAGGTACCCCCAGGTGATTCTGAAGTACGTTCAAGTTTGATTAGCGTTTAGGTTTTTAGTGAGAGGTTGAAGGCACTCCCAACGTGGTCTGGCCGGGCTTGCACTCGGGGCAGGTGAGCAGGGAAAGAACCGGGGCACAGACACGCAGAGGTAGATGCAGTGAAAAGGCAGTTTATTGTCTATTAATACTGTACAGAGGAACAGAGAGAAGCTACAAGTACAGCATCGGCTGTTGCTGGCAGTGTTATTTCTGAAGTTGGTTTTTGTTTTTGTTTCATCTGAAGGAAAGAGAACAGTCAAAGTACACTTCAGGTTACAAAGTACAGCAGCTAGCCCGGCAAGTCTAATTCAGAGTAAGCACGACAGGCCCCTGCCCCGCCCCCCCAACCAACCACAAAATGGATATATTTACAGAGATATCACTCACCCCGAGTGAGCTGCTAAAGCTGAAAATTCCATCAACACCTACATTCACTGAAAAGCTGCATCACACACAACATTTTCTGGATCCCCTGTATGATTTTAACTCTACTAAGTCAGGAGCTTGAGAGAAGGAAAGCATGTTTCTGAACCCCACACAGGATAGAACTCTTTCCTCTTGCCAGGATAGGAATTCACAAAATTGGGAGTTGGAGCACAGAATAGCTCTCATCAGGCATTGCCCGGTGGCCTCTCTATAGATAAAGACTTGTCATTGCAAAACCAAGGGGCCGGTGGCTCCCTACCATGCCCACCAAGAGGTTCCCGTAGGAATAAGAAACTAGAGTAAACTGGCTCTCCTGTAGCACCTTCAGGCAGTTGCATAGTTCTGTCATTTTTGGAAATTGTCTCCATGACACTGATGTTCACAGCTGGGCTTGAGTTGAGCCTGCCAGAGGGATTGTGGTAACAAAGGAACTAAGACGATTTGCACGGGAATCCAAAGGGTTCCTTTTCCCGAAATGGAAAGAGTGTCTATGACTTTGCCTTATTGGAGAAGGGATCTTAGTCTTTTAGGCTGATAGAAATAGGGCCCATCCTGGGAGAGGACGTCGCCTGGGAAGAGAGTCTAACAGGAGGGCTGAGCAGGCTGAGGCTGGTCCCGCCGTCAGCCAGAGGAATGGGTGTGGGCAAAGATCTTCACAAAACTGAGCGTGCTTGTGATGAGAACTCAGGAATTTGGTAAAAAATTGCGGGGGTGGGGGGGAGGGGTGGGGGTGGAATCCAAGCATTCTAAAAATTTAGAATCATCTTTGTGGATGGATAAAGACAATTTTTTCTCGACTCTACTTAGCGCTGGAGATACGATGCAGCCCTGTTCAAATTTACAAGGCCTAGAATGCCTGGTGAGCTTTATATTGTTGATTCACACATTTATGTGTAGACTGGAGAGTCAGATGCTTCTGACTCGCCATTTCACATCTGTGACTCAAATGCACCATAGTGAGTGGTCCCTCAACCTCAAAATTGCTCCTTAAATATGTGGAAGAGTTGGACTTTGATCATTGCTGGGCGTGGCTTACATTGAAAAGAGCTACCTCCTTCCAAAAGATCATCATGTGTTTATTATTAAAGACGGAGCCCAGAGAAGTGCTGACCAGTATAGCACAGTTTCTCTGACGACAGTTACAGGAAGTTTGATTTTACCAACTAGGTCTGTTTGGAAAATCTGGGCTTCATGCTGTGGAGGTACAAGGGCAGGTCACGGACCTTTGTCATGCCCCCCAAGGTCTGGGCTAGTACTACAGAACTCACCAGAAAGCTACCTTAATGGAATGGAGAAATAACTCAGTCAATCAAGGGAGTTTTCAAACTCAAGCTTCAGAATGCATATAGATTTCATTATAAAAATATTTTCCTTAAAAAAATACATAAATGTAAACTATTCCATTTCTATCGCCACTCCTCACTCCCACCCACATCTTGCTACAAGTCTTAGACTATAACGAATGGGCACACCCATCAGTAATGACTCAATCACATCATTTGAGTCCATCTATCTTGCTTTTTCAAACTATGCCAATTATGCTTAAAAATATGCTCCCAGACCCAGAGAGGGGGCTCCACAAGTTCACTTCCTTCACAGTGGGAAGGGCTGCAGGTCACGTGGTCCGCCCCAGGAATGTCAGAGTGTGATACGGCAGGCCAAGATGAGAACACAGAATGTGTCTGGTTGCCGGACAGGCCAAGGCAACCCCCAAGCTATGCCTACTTTATTCCCCCTGGGCCAGACCGTCAAGGTTCTGCCTCAAGGCTCCCGTGGTAAAATTCACAGCTCTGAAGAGGGCTGGGCAGGGGCCGGGGAGAGAATGTTGTGTTAATACAGCTTTGGAATACAACCTGCATTTTTAAGAAAAGGACAGAAAAGGAGAACATAAACAGCGACGCTAAGGCAAACTTTCGAATGGCACATCAGAACTCTTTTTTTTTTTTTTTGTCATTCATTTTGTTAACATCACAAGGCAGATACATTCTGTAAACATATATACCATACAGTACATTAACCATAGGAAAGTAAAAAGAAAGCCACCCTGTAATTCTCTTTTTTCTGTATTTCTGCTCTCTCACTCTAGGACTGCCTGAAGTCTAGGGAGAATTTTGTGGTTCATGAGATACACTTGTGATAAAAATGCAGTGACTTGCCCAAAAGAGCCCCAGGTGATGAGTAAGAGGCATTATGGGGAGAAGATGACCATTCACACCTCAACCTGTAGAAACTTAGAAAATAGTCACAAAATATAAAAAAGTCATTAATTTCAGGAAACATGTTGTTTTCCCGCTTTGTAAAAGAGAGCATTGAAAAACTGTGTTTTACAAAAGTTAAGGCTGTCCAGATCTTAGATGCAGAAAGTCTGTGGTCCCCCAAAATGACATTGTATTTTCACATTGAAAGCAGGGTTATTGTTGGTTTTGGGGGGGGTTTTTTGTTTGTTTTTTGGGTTTTTTGTTTTTTTTTTTCGCTACAGTTCTGGCCTTCCTATGTTGGACTAGAGTGGAGCGGGAGGCAGGGGTCTATTTCAGTCTTATAAAAATTAAGGGTCAGGGGCAAGGCTGATCTAAGGATTCCCTAGTGAAATTGCCCTTTGAAACTCTCAGGATGTAATCTTTACTCTATCCTTTTCTGCATTCAGATTATAAGTGTTTCGGGTTTTGTTAGACTGGGAATTTCATTATGGAGTTTGCTGAAGCTATGAAAACACAGACACGTAAGTGCACTGTGCTCCTCGGAAAAGATGTATGTTTCTTTTCCCCTAGAAAATGCAGGAAAATTTTCCTGCGAAGACCAGAAGGGGGCTACACAATGAAGGCAAAATGGTAGCAGAAATCAAAGACCCCCATCTTGCTCATGACTTTGAGCTGTTCTGGGACATACACTATATACCTCCCTGTACCTGCTGGTGGTATCACTCGATAGGACAAAAGGTCTTTCCAGTTCTCTCCTAATCAGTGGAGTTCTATATACTTTGCTTAGAAAATTGAGGAGCTTCTAAAAGATTGCCCATTTACAAAGTTTCTGACACTTATGTCTTAGCTATGCTGAGAATTTGTGGTTTCAATAACAAGTGTGCATATTGCAAAAATTCAACATAAAACTGCTCGCCTTGGAATTTGTTGTCAACGAAGTAACAGTAAGGGAGTTGAGAATATTTTCCCACAAGGAACTGGGACTTGGGTGAGTTACACTCCACAGGGGGTCTAGTGACAGGGACAGCTGAGCTTCTAGACTTCAGTACAAACAAAAACAGAGTCTTCTGTGCATACTTTGTCTATGTTCATCTGTGTCTTATTATTTTTATTTTTTATTTTTAAATGAATTTATGGGGGTGACATTGGCTAATAAAATTATAGGTTTTGGGCATACCATTCTGTAATGCATCATCTGCCTATTGTGCTGTGTGTTCACCACCCCAAGTCTCCTTCTGTTCATCTGTGTTCCAAATTGACAGGGTTAATGCTTTTTAAAAAGAAAGTGCCAGTTTAGTGGTTCTATTTTTGCTTCTATCACCATGTCCCCTCCTCCTCTTTTGCTACCTGTTCGTTTGTTGGAATTAAATAAATGACCTGTGGTCCTTTGAAATGAACTTCTGCAGAAGGGAAGAGAAATAAGCTGTTTCCACACTTGGCCTCAATGTTTTGCTCCAGAGACATCATATCTCTAGACATACAGTTTCCCCCCTTTGATAAAAACTTGGCCCTACCCAAAATAAAATATTACATTTGCATATAGGAAAGACACATTTATCACCAGGAGTAAGATGTAACTAGGCAGGAATTTGAAGCAATACATGTCTATCAACATTTCAGGAGGAAGTCAAATCAAATAAACACTAGAATTTGTTTGAGTTTCCCAAAAGTCTTCGAATAATTGTGGGTTGCTCAGAAGACTGTTTGAAGCTATGTTTTGGGTTTGGCCAGAAGGGAATTCCTAGCCCCTCGTCCTCTATACTCCTAATATTAAGTGACATCACTGGACATTGTCAAATCACTGTTAGAGCCAGCTAATGTTTGCTTATATAAGGAATTCATATACTGATGGGTAAAAGAGGTACAGCTAAAAAAAAAAAATTCCATGTAGTTTATCCTATTACACATCAAACCAAAAGAAAAAAAAAAGTCAAGGATATACAAGTCACCATGATTTTTCAGGATATATAAGATTAAACTTTATCATTTTGCCATTAAAGGATCTTTAATTCAATGCCACTGAAAATGTATTTATAAACAAGTGAAATATTCCTTCTTTCCCTCTTTCTCCTCTTTCCATTTAAAAGGGAACTAATGTTATGATTTTAAAAGAAAGCCCAAGTAACTCTTAGCTCACAAGAGCTATGGTCTTGCAGCTTCGTAATTGATTCTCTAGTTAGTCTGGTTATGTAGGCCAATACAGTGCCGATGACGGCGGGGAAGGCGGACTGTTCACAATCACAATTCGGTGTTTTCATTACGGAGGGCAGTTACTTGTTGCTGTAGGTGGCATTATAGGTCTCATTCCCTGAAAGTACCGGCTGAGCCTGAATCCCCTATTATAATAGGAAAATGATACAAAATATGCAAATACAGGCCATATTCAAACACACCTGCATTTACTGTGGCCTGAAATCATTTAAATAAAGGTAACACATCTTGCTTTAAAAACCATTACATGAAAAGCTTTAACAGTAAATGTGTAGAGAGCACTCTAATTGATATAAGTGGCTAATCCCTGTAATAATTACTGGTGGATGAGTGCAGACTATCGTTGGTCTTTTACATCTTCTATGCAGTGTTGTAGTGAGAGCTGATCATTTTCTTCGTGAGAAACTAGTTCACTTAGGGAAGGAAGGGCGGGTCATTTAGGGGAATAATTATCTGTCCTAGAAGATTCTGATTTTGTTTATCAGCCAGCAAGCCTGAGGGTGCTAAGTTCCACCTTTCCACTCATTAACTGTGCTTTTAAAAACTCATGTTGGATAGTTTTAATCCCCAAGGGAATTAAAAAAAAAAGATAATCTATGGTAAACTTTTAGAGTTTTCTTTCTTAAATAAATTATTAACATAATAGATTGTCCAAAACATTGAAACTCTCTTCCTTTTCAATGTAAATTAGTTTATCTGGTATGCCATTTTATTTAACATTTAAATAAAGCTCCTGTGACCATTTATTGAGAAGCATGACGCCGAGGAGTAGTGAGATTTATAGGCAGCCAAACCAGGTGTTATTTCTAGATGACGGAATGGGCTTATTCAATCGCAGCTGCTTCAGTGAACCTGAGATTTAGAGAAAATTCCCTCGACTGTTCAAAACCAAGCCATGGATGAAATCATCTCAGAAAGCAGGACTTAGCTCCTTTATATTCCCCCTTTTTAACTTGTTTTGTTTACATATTGGAGATAAAACGACTCACTTTGTGCTCGTTAAAATGTAATTAGAGAAAAATTAACCTTAAACAATAAAAAATATTTTTCTTTTTGATCAGAACACATATCATTTCAAGCCAAGAAATTAAAAATGCTAATAGAGTTAGCACTGAGAAAGCTATTCAGGCCAAATTCAGCTGGTTCTGCAGTGAAGTCCTTTCAAGACTAGCATCTTTTGTCCTCACCTATTTTTCACAGAGGTTGGGCTCGATGCAGGACATCTTATTGCATGTCTTTTGAAACTATGTTTTATGGAACCTAGATAATTTCGTGAACGACTTGCAGCAATGCCATTAGTACTGGGCAAATACCTTAGAGGTAAGAAAGATATCTCTGTTACTAAAATCAGTTAAAATATTACATCTTCATTTTACCACTATGTTATTATGCTATTAAGTTGCTTCCCTTTGGTTTTACTATACAGGTGGCCGTTTGCTTTTGGGGAGTGCTAAGGATTTATCGAAAGAATTGTTCATTATGTTCTAGATAAAAACCATTCTTCGATGTTCTAGAATCTCCAGAAGTTTGAGAAACATGCTTTAGGAAGCTCAGCTATGTGCCACTCAATCAACCAGTATTTGTGGAATGAATTGAAGCACTTAACGTTGAGAAGACAGGTCTTTCTTAATCTTTTACATTTTTTTTTAACATTTTAAAACTTATTTGGAGGGTGGCTAAGTCTACATGCTGACGTTACAGGAAACATTCTCTTTCTCAAATGGGGACAGAAAGAAAAGAGTCTAGAAGTAAGGCTCTGTAATCAACTGGGCAGGTGAGATGACAGGTAATTCAGTTACAGCACCGTCCGCAATGAAGTGGGGGTCTCGCAGCCCCCACTGTGAGTCAGAGAGACTGTCCTAGAAATACGGTCACTGCAGAGATGCGCCTCACAAGGATCCCTTCGTTGGAAATAGATGAACATGATCAGAAAGTATCCGTGAAAAAGAAAACTATAAAAATTTACATTGTTTTGAGAGAATAGAAGCAAGGTTCGTGGATTTGCCTATGTTTGGAGACCACTACTGATGCTTAAAACAATGTTTGTTTCACGTCCTTAGAAAATTAAAAAATGGTGCTTCAGATTCTACAAAGGGTCCATCAGTTAAGCCATGAATGAGAGACAGCTGCTGATGGGCAGGTGACAGACATCAGTCCCTACATTTCAGCTGTGACAAGCACTGGGTTCTTTCCTTTTACATCAGCTTCGTTTCAGGTTTAACAGAAGGAAAGCCATAGATGCACATACTGTAATCTGGAAGCTTATGTAAGGCAGCAAAAAGCATTACCCTAGATTGGACAGACTAAGTAAGGTCCACTTTTGGCTACGCTAGCAACCCGCTAGAGCCAACAGCAGTTTGCCACACCAGATATAAAAGCAAAGATCCACAGCAAGGGAGGCGAGTGAGACACCAGCAACGTGGCGACGTGTGAATACGGTATGGGAACACACTACCAAATGAAACCCCGGGGCCACTGGGTTCAAGTCCAGTCACGTGAATTAAGGCTACTATATAACGCGCTGATGTGAAGAGTCCATTCCAATTGAGCAGTAAGGAATCGATTCACTCTCGAGGACACAAGGAAAGGTTTAGAGGAAAAGCGAGTTCTTGGAAAGAACGGAGCACGCACATGCACGTTGCCTCTGAGGTGGAGGAAACTGGAGAAAAATGAAAGGGGAAAAAAAATAAGAGAGATCAAAGCAATCCGAACGCAAGGCAGGCAGGTGCTGGCTTCCAGTTCACAGTATGGCAGTTAGTGGTACAGTGAGGTCTGCGCAAGTGGAGAGAGCACAGAGGCTGCCCAGAAGAAAAGGGAAGAAAGAAGTGGTCACATGACAACACAGCATTGACAGCGCTTTTTCTTTTGGGTACCTGGGGCTGGCTCTGCGGCCAGGCTCTCTTCCTTCCCTTCTGGGGACGAGGGCTCTGTGGTGTCTGAGACAGGCCTCCCAGACACGAGCTCAGCTGCATTCCCATCAATAGTGGACACATCCGTCACTGTCTTCTCCCTCAGTGACTTCTCATCGTCTTCGTCAATGAGGACCAATTCAGCCTTGATGGTCTCATCATAGCCTAGCACCTTTTTAGTCTCCTCTTCATCCTCGATATTTTGGTAGCCCATGAAAATCATGGTGACGGGCTGATCCAGGTTTGCCTCCGGCCCTTCAGTGCTGGGGGCTTGGGTCTGCTGCCCTGGGTTCCCGGAAGAGTGATCTTTCCTAGACTTATGGACCATTTCTAACTTGGCCTCTTTGCAGAGCACATGTTCCTTAGGGGGGCTGAGGCTCCCATCTGCAATCACAGTCCTTTCTGACCCGTGCCCTCCTCTTAAGCTTGATTGTCCAGCCTTCTGAATAAGCTCTTCTACGTCCTTGGAGCTCAGTCTGTGCACTCCGTTCTCTACCACGGTGCCTCCCGAGCGCACCTCATACACTACTTTGGTACCATCGTCAGAGACTCTGACTCCTCTCTGATGGACCCCCTCTGGGCCAATGGTGGATGCAGAGAGAATCTTGGTCTCTCCTGTTTGTTTGTCTTTCTCCACATTAATTTCCATGGCGTACACAGCTTGAATGAAAACAAGAGAAAGGAAGTGCATGTTACAACAAAAAAAGCCAGTGAATGGTTAATTGCCAAACAGACCAAAAAAAAAAAAAAAAAAAAAGGTTTTGTGCCCCTTCTAGTCTAACGGCCAAGCATCTTGAGTGTTAGAGTGAGTGCACACTGTGGACAGAGGTGGTTATATATGTGTTTTTAACACGGCAGCTGAATGCACTGGGAAGACAGAGGTACAGGGTTACCACATCTCGTTGACACCTCTAGGGAAGATCTGTGGCAATACGGCCACAAGCAACTGTTTAGATCCAGGGTAAAGCATCACAGGGAGGCTGGCAACATGCAAGTTTACCTTGACTGACAGCTTACCCTCAGTTTATAGACAGTTGTAAAGCCCTTGCTTAAGCTGTATCCTAGTTCCAAAATCATATCTTTTTAACCCTTTCAATAAGCGTTCCACCATCTCCCCTTCGCCATCTCCCTTTACTGTTAACAGAGAACACGTGAAGCTTTTTGCAGGTGGGACATGTACTATAAAATAGGATTATTTGCAAAATTGAAAAGCTACAAACGCAATCAGACAGTATGCTCTGTGAGTACTTCAGTCACTTAGCTAGGTTTCTCAAACAGGAACTAGAAAAAGAACAAGATAGAGGGCACGTCATCCCCCTAACACTGGAACCTGAGGACGAGAATCTCAGGAGGTACCTCCTCTTCTTGCGTGGGCCCAGTGCCAAGTCCTTGCGGTGCAGCCCCGTGCCACCTTTCTCACCTGCCCCTTCTTTCTGTCCCACTGCCCCCGCTCCACCTGGGACACTCTTTCCTCTTCCCTGGACTATTGGGAGAGCTTCCTATGTGGCCTTCCTGCTCTGCTCTCACCTTCTGCAACGCACCCAAATCCACTGCGGCCAGTCTGGGGTTCCTAAGGACCAGCTCGTTCCTGTCCTATAGTCTCCTGTGACACCCCATCCTTTCAAATCTGTTACCTCAGAGGCACCTGTTCTGAGTGTGAGGAAACTGGGCATTAGACCCACGGAGCCAATTCTCCCCAGGCCCCCTTTCTCTGCATGACCCATAGATACATCGACCTCTGCAGCTTCTGAACTAAATCCACCTTCTTCTCTCCAAACTTCCTCAATCCTGGTGATAAATGATACCAGTGCCACCCAGTCTCTCAAGCGAGAAGGCTCAGAATTGCACCCAATTTGTTTGTCCTTTTCTTCCTAATTACTCAATACCAAACAATTCTTGAGAGTAACTAACTGTATTTCAGACCTACCCCCATGTCTCCCCTCCCCACTGCCTGCATCACCACTGCCCTAGGCCAGGCCCTCCACTGCCCTCCGCACCACAGTCTTCTTTCTGGTTTCACCTGCCACTTATCTCTTCTCATGGCCAGAGGGCCAAAGGTCGCTTGAGGCTTGCTTTTGTGTGGCCAGAGGAGCACAGGTAGTTTTTATATTATTAGAAGATAGTAAAAAGTTTTTAAAACAGGAAGGAAGGAAGGAAGAATGGGTGGATAGAAGGAAGGAAGGAAGGAAGGAAGGAAGGAAGGAAGGAAGGAAGGAAAGGGGGAAGGAAGGAGGGAAGGGGGGAAGGGAGGAGGAAGGGAGGGGGAAGGGAGGGAGGAAGGGAGGAAGGAAATGTGATAGACATCATACGTAGTCCACAAAGTCTGAAATATTGTGATCTGGCCGTTTACCGACAAAGCCTGCGGTCCCCTGCTAGCCTATGCTCCATCCTGCCCACAGTCACCTTACTCATAAGGCCTCTGTTGGTTCCCATGTCTGCATCGGATAAACATCAAACTCCTTAACTTGACATTCTATGCCCTTCTGAATTGGTCTGCAGCCTTCCTTTCTAGGCTTGTTTTGCAGCCCCTCTCACTCTATGTACGCTCCAGCCATAAGGAGCTGCTCACCATTCCCAGGACGCTCCACACCCTTCCATGACTGCCTTCTCTCTGCCCAGACGGCCTTTTATCCCTTCTCCACTCAGTCTTCTGGAGTCGTATGTCATGCTCTACTTATCATTGACTTTGCGTTCCTACCTCTTTCTGAATAACTACAAGGGTTACAAGCCCCACAACTGTGTCAAGGAGATTCAAAATATCTTTTCAATCGCTTGTGCTACCACTCCCTTTCCCTCTAGCACAACCGCGTAACGCCACCCCACACCCAGACATTTCCTGCTTTTGTTAAGACACCCTTCTCTTGAGTTTCTGTGCATCCAAAGGTGACTCATCCACCCTGTCCAGGTCAACCGCCCCTTCTTCCATGAGCTAACTTTGACCCTCCTATCTCTAAGTCATCCCTCTAAGATTCTTTGAACATGGCTTCTAGACCTCTCTGAAGGCATTTAACACTTTTATTGTACTTCCACTCAGTAGTATAATCACTTGTGGGAATGTTTAATTAGCATCTGTATAGACTTTTAAGATCTTTGAAGGCTGGTGTTTTGCCTGCCATCTCTCTGTGGCTCCCTCTCCCCACCAGCACCTACCTTAGAGCCTACCTGAAACGCATACCTGTGAAATATATGCTACTGACTGAAGAGTCTAATTGGGTTGTCTTAAGCTAATCACAGATACGTTGTATAATATGACACCCATGAAAAGGTACACACAGATTAATGAAGGTTTGAACTGGTTTGAAAAAAACAGCAATGATATATATGGTCCCATCTGCTTGTGTAATAAGATATAATCTGTTCATGGTTGACACTTAACTAACAGACTCTGAAGCCAAATCCAATGCTTGATTTTCACCGTGTCTATTTTGAAAGTTTCACCGTTTGGCACAAAGATCTTGCGTTTCCTTAAGTGATACGATGGGAGGCCAACCAATAGTTGTCATGGAGGTACATGGGCTCACACAATGACAGTGACATGCAAAGAAATATTTCTGTGTTTTTTCCTGATTTTCCACAAAATACAGCATCAGAAAAATAGACTAGGCATTTAAAATTTTGCATGGGCTATAAGAAATCAGTTCCTTAAATATCACACTTAATGAAAAAGTACATTTTGGGGGTTAAATATTATGTCCTATCGCTATTAACACACTCATGGGGGCAGATTTATAAATAAGAAAGGTAATAATGATTATTAGTTGTAAGTACAATAGTTAATTACCTCCCAAACGTCCAGCAATATGAGAACAAAATGACACCTTTATCTGCAACCAGTACAGAGTATGGAATAAAACATTTCTATTTTTATAGTCACATGACAGAATGCAAATTATTAACATGGGAAGCTTCAGAGATAGCCCTCTCCCTCAGCCCCCCAGGGAGAATGCTGGCATTGTTGGTCCATTTTCCCCTTCACCACCCTGACCCTCAACTTCATGCTGTTTTTGCCTGTTCCTAGAATCAGAGACTAGACAGAAAGGAGGTATGCTGATCTGTTCTTGGTGGGAAGGGTTAAGTAGAACACACAATAAAGAGTTGAGAAAGAAGGAGTTGAGTGGAAGAGAGGGTAAACACTGTGTGGGCATTGTGTGGCGTTAGATGAGGCTTTGGAGACAGTGATAAGTAGAGGGAAGAAATGAAAATATAAGAAATACGTACTTACTTACCTATACCTGTGATTTTAAACTGTATTCTGTTAAACGTGGCATGGCTCTGAATCTGAACCCCCATTGCATGTTTCGTTAGGGTTACACATTACTATTTATATTTACATGTCGTACCCTGCCTTTCCAATATTTCTAGAATAGGAGGGTAGAACATTTTAAGACATTTTTATAATGCAATAAACCTAGATATATTATGCCATAAAAGACAACAGCATCTGTATTCCCTCCCCCACCCCAGCTAAAACATAAAACTTCAAAGGAACCACAGAGTTTTAGCAGGTTTCTCCAGGGTTTGATCTCACATTCCTTGTCTGCATTCACTCTCTTCACTAGTAAGGGGGGCTTAGGTGAACACTGAGAAGCTCCGGCTTACCACAAAAGGCAATCTTTAGACTTCATGGATACACACAGAAGAATGTTATGAGACATTCAGAAAACGACAGGAGGCACCAGCGTCCATCTTCAATGTGTTGTTTATGAATGAGTCTATATTTTGCTCCAGTTCTCAGACAATTGTATTTCAAATGTTAACTAAGGGGGATATGAACCCACAGGAAAACGAGACTCACATTTTAAATTCAGCATCTTGTCGCCGATGCATGCACACAACTGTAAAACCTTCTGCTTTTACTACTGCCAGGAGCGTACACCGAAGAGCTCTCGCTTACACCATGCCGTCATCTCTGACCACAAAGAACCCTCTCTAATCCACCCTGTTCTTCTGTCAAGCTTCCCCACGCCACAGGGACACTACAGCCTGTGTATGAGGGTCCTGTGCTCATCTCATTGGAAAAAAATGAAGATGGGTGCTGCTCAGGGGAGCAGACTTTCTGGGGAGCCCCTAAAAGAGATCTTGGAAGAGCCCCACGGGCACAAAAGTATTTGAAGAAAAGCTCTCTGAAATTTCTTGGAGGAAGGATCTGGAGACAGAGCAGAAAGAAAGGGCACAGTGCCGTGGAAGTTTCCGTGATAGGGTAACTGAATGAAGTCTGTTCCTATGAAATGATCATTTAATTACTGATTTCCAAACATGACATAGTGATGACGACAAGATTGGAGTATACAGAACACTTTTGTTCTTCCTTCCCATAACCCCTTAAGACAGGAGAGTGACACATTCATTTTGTTAATGAAAAATAAGAACCAAAGTAGCTGGGTTCTGCAATGGGATATGAATGAATGACTGAACTGGTGCTTTGACTTTGGGCCTTGCTGTTTGGTTTACTAGGTTGTTACTCCCTGAAAAGCACTCAGTAAGGACCACTTTGAAGAAGCAGAAACACTAATGGGGCATGATAACCCCAGCCTCAGGCTTCTGAAAACAGCCATGTTCGGGCTAGAGTGGGAAGCACCTGGGGAAGACACCTGTCTAAAAACTGGGCTGAGGGAGGGATCAGAAGCTACTGTGGCCTGGCGTGCTGCAGCACCCAAAGAGATGGGCCTGAGCAGCAGAGAACGCTTGGTTCTGGTTCAGACTTATTCCCCTGGCTCTCTTACTGTCTTCTTCCCTGTCACTTTCAGCCTGAGCAAAAAGAGAGCAGCTCTAAGGGCTCCACAGAGCCCAGGGAAGAGGAAACATGAGCATGTGACACAGGACGGGGAAAGGGAACTGACATGATTCCATTTCAGAACGAAACTAAGAGCTTATAAAACAAGACACTGTGTCCCATAAGGATGGAAAATTCAACCACTGTTAGATCCTTTGACTCAGGCTTCTCCCAGCTGACTTCCCTAAACTCGCTGTGATCAGGGGAAAGAGGGACAAGCTGAGGGCCCACACGTAAAGTATAAAATGACACCCTTGCTGTCATTAGTCAGTAAGATGGGAGGTATCATAAGGAGGGAGAGTGACAGTGGGTCTGATTCCTAACCAGACAACACTCCATCTTTGGGCCTCATTGTTCCCATTTGTACAATGAAGGGTATCCAGCCTTGACATTCCATGGGGCCGTGAGCAACATGCATACTCGTGTGTCCCTGGTGGGTAAAGTGCAGTAGGAGGGTAGCAGACAGCCAGACGGTGACTGTCACCCAGAGCGAGATCATCCCACCATCAGGAACACTCAGTAGCTGGCACCACTTCTGGAATGTGGAAGAGAAGCAGCATGCAGGCTTGGCTCATTGAATGAACATACACATGTGTGCAGTCTTGTCCCTTCGGGCATGGGATTAGACATAAATATACACGTTCGCACTTTCTCTAGAGGCTGGAAATGGAAAGTTGACTATTGCGATGTCAATAACAATGAAAATGAGGAAATTAACTTCAAGTAGATTCTCCTCCTCATCCCAGAAGGCAATCTCTAACTTCAAAACCCAGTAATCAAAAATGTCTTTGAACAGTTGTTTGCCCAGGACACCTTGGTATTAACAAAAACAAGTTGGCAAATATATGATGTTGAGGGACAACAGAAGCCAAAGCCTATTTCTCACATGTAATCTTACTTCCATTTTTTGGTCAAGAAAGACAGTTTGCAGTCTGAAAAGTGATGGAAATAATATTGCCAAGAGGGATGTGAAGAGTGGAAAATAATAAAGTACCCGGAGATAGGAATGCTCTCGGTGCTTTGGGTCAAGGGTCCCAGTTCCCCTACTGATGAATGTGTCTCAAGGATCTTGCACGCCAGGAAAGCTGCTGGGGGCAGGCATTCAAAGTTCTGATGTGCAAAGCTGAGGAGGGAATCCCATAAACTACATGGAAGTGAGCTGGACAACACCGCTAGCCAAATTCAAAGAGCAGAGACCAACAGAGCCAGCAGGGGTCCTTCGGGCAGAAACTATGCAGATGAATCTCATTTTATTTTTTGTTCAAGGTCTCTATGCAGATTAGGCAAGTGCCAGAGATACAACACCTCTAGATCGCTACAAAGTCCCTCATATTCCTGTGGACAAGACAGAAACAGGACAACTGCTGGAACGTGTTATCTGTTGGATGATCTAGGGTTCCGACAGGCCAGCAGACCCTAAACGGTGTGCTTGCGGGCCTCTGACTTCAGGTCCAACTATGCAATGTTTTTATCACTGAAATGATGCAAAATAATAAAGGCATGCTTCTCAGATTCCAGGTGAGGAGAAAAGTAAGGCTATGGGGTGCCACAATCGCGAGCTATGAAAGTGCCGACAGCAGAGTTTTTTCTATTTTCAAAACTGTTAAACCCTTTATTCAAATGAAACCTGAAACAGAAATACAATTGTCAGCACAAGCATGGAGGAGCCGCTGTGTTTGAAATGGGAGAGAACACCAGAGCCCTAGCTACCAAATCAGCTTACCTTGTTCCCCTCCCACCTTCCTCTGAGGCTCCTCAGTGACCCCAGGAGAATCTCCCCCCTACACTTATGAGGGACAGTCTAACAGCAAGGAATTTAACAGATATACCAAATCTACAAAGGGCAGAAAGGTGCATAGCTCATCCTTATTTTCGCCTTTGGAGATTAAGAAATAAAGAATATTTAGGTTCTGCATGTGAGCGGGTGAAGCAGCGTGTGTACCGTTGTGGGGAAGAGACTGCACGTTTCACCTGAAATGATTCTGCACAGTGGCTGTGCTGGGTGAAGGGCATGAGGCTGAGCAGCGGCACGTGTGAAACGACTTTGAGGCTTTGCTTTTGACCCTGAAGCTGTAAGGCCGTGACGCCAGCAGAGTGAGTCAAATTATCTGTCATGTCATGTCCTGCTCTGTACGGGGATCAGCCCCTCCCAGAGTGTGCAGGGCTGCTCTGGGCACTTAAAGAAGATTGGGGACAAAGCGTGGCGTGTTCAGAGGGGAGTGACGGGGTGGTGGAAGGTGTCTCAAAGCAATCTCATCTTCTCGGGACCAGCTAAAGAGACTGGGGCTGTGGGTGTTAAGGGCGTGTAAAGTGAGGATCTGGGAAAGACAGGAAATGATAGTCATTTTCTTTCTTTTTTGAAAGATTTTATTTATTTATTTATTTAGAGAGAGGGGAAGGGAGGGAGAAAGAGAGGGAAGGAAACATCAATGTGTGAGAGATACATCTATTAGTTGCCTTTCCCATGCCCCCAACTAGGGACCTGGCTTGCAACCCAGACATGTGCCCTGACTGGGAACTGAACGGGAAACCTTTTGATTCACAGGTGGGCGCTCAGTCCACTCAACCACACCAGCCAGGGCATGACAGCATTTTCAAACACTTAAAGGAAAATCAGAAGTTAGGTTTGTTCTAAGTGGCTCCTGTGGGCAGGAGAGGAACTTAAGGGGGCAAGAAGAGGGAGGAAAAATGATAGCTCCATCAGAGGAAGAACTTCCCAAGAGTCAGAACCAATTACAGACAGAATGGGTCACTGGAGGGGGACTAAGCTCCAGGCACCGAGGTGTGTGACCACGGTTTGAGCGCCTCTTCGCAGGGCTGCTATACCCTGGCTTCCACGCTTGAATAAGGGATCAGAATAGATACCTCTTAATTCTGAAAAGTGATGAGTCTAAATATAGCCTCATTTATTCAGAATCCTAAAACTCCCAAACTCCAAATGACCGGAACATTTGGCATAATACTAATGACAATGACATTTATAAAAATGGCCCTAAGTTTGTGCAAATCTCCGAAAGGGCGATCCTAAAGCAAGGCAGATGACACCTAGGAAAATTCTAGGGGTGAGCGCCATTCGTTGGTGTGCTACCCACGCTCTGTGTAGTCACTGCCATTGACAATGAATGTGAACACTCTATTCCCATTTAACCAGTCTGGACAAAGGAGTACACAACACATCAACTGTGATTCCTCCCACAACGCTGCTTATCTGTATTTCCGCAGTAGATGCATTCATGAAAATTAGCTCCTTAATAAACAAAAGCACATGTCAACTTATTTTTGAAAAGATTCTGGTCACGTCATACTTTCTAAAAATTGCACTTGCTCTTTGGATCACTCTGGTTTTGCAGGACCTCTAAATGTGGAGGATGCTGGAGTGCGATGGTGTGTGTGCTCCCACACACACAGCACTACACTCACATTAACACACCACTCTCGCATGTAATACTTCCCGACTACCAACACTATGCACATCCTTCTCCTGCCTCTTACACAACAGTTCTCATACACTGCCCCTACCCTCTCCACGCGCCGATCCATCAGCTGGAAGCCATTGCCATGTCCTGGGAGGTGCAGGAATATGTGGGGCGGGGCTGGAAAGCTTTTTATCGGTGACTTTCTGATAAGACCCAAGTCTCTGATACCAAGCGGAAAGGTGTGTGGCTTTTGAACAGTCATTACCCGACTTGATCTCAGAAGTGCACCTTGCAGCTTAAGTCACTGCCAATGATCCCCGTGTAGCACAGCCGCAGGCTGCAAATTCTGGTTTATCCATTCTGCAACTATCCAGAGAAATGCGAACCAGACCTGGGTTGGACCAGACACCGCTTCTGGTCCCCCCCAACTCTAGAACTCTATGCGTCTGTATGTGAAACAATATGCGAAGATGTCTACAGACAGACCCAGGAGATATTTAAATTTAATCAGTGCCCATGACACATACGTCAATACTTATTTGCCAGTTCATTACACTTTTGCGCTAAAATAAGGAGGGATTATTTGCTTCATAAACTATATTCCGATTGGTCCACATAAAAGATTTCCTCTGGCTTAAACATCCATGACTGTTTTGTTTCATAAAAGGTGTCATTATGTGGCTTATTTTAAACATACATGTACCTGGATTATGGAAAGTATGACCTGACATCATATTTGAATTAACACACATTGTCACTAAATGTGCAACCTCGGCAATTCACTTTTTCATTTAATCCCCAGACACGCGGGGCATTTCTGCATAGAGCAAACAGATTCACTGTTCATGTCCTTCTGGTCTGATCCCCGAGGCACACTCGCGTTGAACAGAGCAAAGCATAGCTCTCGCTACACTTGTCCTCATGAATGGATTATTCTCTAGAATCCACAATTGGAAGAAACATATGTTTTTTAAATTGCTCCTTCCCCCCCCCACCAAATACACCATGGTAGCTAAGAAATACCTGAAGAAATGTGAAGACTTGGGCATATATGTTCACAATATACAAAGAGCTCAAATTCCAAAGGATTCCAGCAACATTCTCATACACTTTGAGAATACCTTCCACCCAGCTCCCAATATGGGAACTAAAAGTCCCTGGAGGCAGAGTACAGATTAACCTTGAGAATCAAGACAGGTATAAAGAACACAAACAAAACAGACAGATTTCTCTGAAGCTGGAGGAAACCACTGTATATCCTCAATACTCCCTCCGATTCGGTCCTCAGTCAGTCATCAGGGCCCAGTGCCTGCCCTTTGCGGCCACTGTAAATTCTATGTTTGAGGCTGGGCAGAGCACACTGTCCCTCTACGGAACAATACCTGGGCGTCCTCCATTAGTAAAGTGCAGAGAAATGCAAGCCCCATGGTCAGTCCTGGCATCAAAGCCAAATTAGCTCCCCAGGACTTACCAGCTGCTCTGCTGGTCCCGTCCTGCCCAGGTGCCGGCTCTGCTGTTCGTGAATAGAGGATTGGCAGGTCGGGGAGCTGGGAGGAAATGCAATTTACTGCATCTGGTAGCAGAGAACAGGGAATACAATTAGGCACAGTGTCGGGAGGCCCAATGGGTTCACTGCCGAGGCAGCGGCTGGTCTGCCCTACATAATGGAACTCCGAGGCGGACGCTGGGCGAGAGGATCAGAATAAACAGAGACAAGCGTTTGCCCAGTGGCTGGTATTCAGCAGAGTAGCTGAGGCAGGAGGGATCCTGGCCAGAGAGCTCAAGCCCAAGTCTGCGCTGTGTATTAAAAGATTCATCAGAAAGCTCTAGATTCTAAGAGTGCAATGAGTTCAGGGCCGGGGATTGACCTGGGCCAGTGGGAACCATTATCAGCTTGGTGGGATTGACTGCCTATGCTGAGCTAGAAATACAGCTTTAGTGCCTGATTTGTTCAGAAGGCCAGTTTTACATGCTTTAAAAAAAAATTTGAGAATTTATCCCATGATTTCAATACTGGTGTTTCAGCCAGAAAACCCTGAGATTCCAAATAACATCCCCATAGTGAACTCACCATTAGCTCAGCTGTAGAAAATGGTGCAAAAGAGGGAGACCGGCTCTGTTTGAGAAAATACCCTGACAAGCCCATCCAGGGAGGTGAGACCCCGGAGGGTGTGAACAGCAGCAGGTGCCAAAGTGTCTGAGGAGAGGCGAAGCCACTGGGGTGAGACAAGGGGAAGAATCTGTGTGTGCCCCAGAGAGAAGTGGAAAAGCCAAGGCAAGAACATCCTAGAAAGCTGGGCTCTATGTGGTGTGATTCCTTCCTGTGTCATAACGATGTCCCCAGATCCTGGAATGTCAATCACTTACCAAAAATTACCTCTAGCTTCTTACTGCACATCTTCACTGACTATCCCACAATCACCTCAAACTCAACATGCCCAAAATGAACGCTCATCTTCCCGCAACTGCTGCTTCCGCGGTTCACCAGGGGGCCTGGGCAGCACCCTCCACACCCCTGCCAGAGTCCAACCTGTCCCCTGGCCTCTGCCTCCTTCACATCTCTTCCATCTGTTCCATCCTCTGTATCCCTGTTGATGCCACCTTCGTTTAGTGGGTTTCTTTTCTCTTTTTGTGATGTCATGTTGGAGAGGGCCATGAACAGACACAATGTTAGGATTGATCAGTTCAGCTGCTATGCAGACTAGAACTTGCTGACTCGAATGTGCCTCTGAACACTCCAGAATGCGCTGATACTAGACCATTTGGTTCTGAGTGCAGAGAACACACTCTGTGAGTGAGGACGGAGCAGAGTTTCTCTAAGACTGCAGATTTTCCTTATCCACCACTCGGGGAGACGGAATGAAACCAGGAGCATGCAGGGGGGCAGGCCTTAGGTTGGAGTGAGGCTCAGGCTACCGGCTCTCTCTGGGGCCTATGGAGGCTAGAGCTCACACCCTGGACCGGGCAGACAGGGTTAAAGCCCCTTTATGGCAAGGAGGAAGGTGGAGCCTTTCAGATGGTGGGCTGGGAGATGGCTGTTAAAGCGGCCTGGTGTGCCCCTGAAAATGGGCTTGCGTTTGAGCCAGGGCTCTGGGCGCAGCCCTGTGTCTGAAGTTGCATGTTATTTTCTGTGTTGAACTGCCCTGCTAGTGTTCCTGAACTTAGGTTGCAGACCCTCTTCTCACTGTGAGAAGGGTCTGGGCCCCAAACCAGCACAAGGCAGGACCGGACAGAGCAGCAGCTTGGGGTAAACTGGTCCTGAGGGGTAGGGTATATGGCTAGCAGTGGTCCATGGGAAGAATGGAGCAGCAATCTGGGGCTAGAAGAACAGTTTAGGGCACAAGAGACGACCAAAGCAGATTTGCAGAACTTGTGAGTTTCACTGAGGATTTCCAGAGCTCTGCGGAACGGCATCTCATTAAATCCGACTCCCCGCATTTCAGAGAGGTGGAGGCTCAAGCCATTAAGACCAGGTGAGAACTCACAGAGTGGTCATATATATGTCTAGTACATTCTATGCTAAATATAGAGTTTCTAGGGCGCCTCTGCATACTAAAAGTTTTAGTAGCTGGAAACAAAAGCCACTCACAGCCAGGGGACTCTGCATCTGAAAGAGCATGTGATTCCTAGCGCCTATGTCTCAGCTTCCCCCAGGAGGCAGCTCCCTGCCCGATGTGGGAGGGTAATGGAGTGATCTTGGCCCAGGGTTCACTGGCTGATGGCCTGAGGACTACAGCTTTCAGAGGGCCGGGGCTACATGGCTTCTGCTAAGAGATGAGGGAGTGGCAAGGAATGGGGTATGAGGGAGAAAGTAGGGCAGCCCCCTCCGTATATCATTAGGTAGTAAATCCTAAGGCTATACAGCCAGGAGGTGTCTGATAGACCAACACAAGGAGTAGCCAACAGCATCCATGGGAAAAATGTTTTCATTTGGCCTCAGTCAGTACATTGCCCTCTTGCTGCCCAAGTCTGGGTGGCCTACCATTATTCATCCCGCCGTCAGAGAAGGCAGTGAGTAGTCCCAGAGAAGCAATTGAAGGTGAGTGCTTTTTATGAATTCCAGCACTGCCAGAATATTTACCGTAGCTATGAAGAACATAATTAGCCAAAGCTAGAGAAACAAAGGTGACGAAAACCCTCCCGAAAATGTGGATTCTGGGCAACTTGAAGACACACTGAGGTTCCCCAACAACTGGGATGAAAGCATTGCTGTGGGGAAGGCTCCTCGCCACCAGAGACTGGCATGGGGTGGGAACCGAAGATGATCAGTGTCACAGGGCCGAGGACCGAGGACCGAGACAGGGCCAGGGCATTTTTCCCTGCCCAGTTCTGGCCAAGGGGGCCACACCAGCTCCTCCCCGGGTAAGGCACAGAGCTAGCACTAGAAACCACATGCAGTTTATAGTTACACAGGGCGCTGTGCCCATTGAAGGCAGTAAAAGCAACCCACCCAACCGATGAAGATGCTGCTATAAAACAAGTGTGCAGATGGGGGAGGGAGGAAGTGTGGGGCGTTTAAGAATGTTTATGGCCAAGAAATTCTGCTCCTGATTGGAATATATTGCTCTTGATTGCCGGGACTACCATGGGATCAAAAGCCACTGGTGATCCAGCAGCACAGGACCTGTATTTCCACTGACACGCATAGGGTGACAGGCACAGGGCACCTGACATTGGGTCAGGACCCACGCACATGCCAGCAGCCATCTCCTTGGCACCTCATCAAACCCTGGCTGTTTCCGCTAATTATCTGCCACCTCTTGCATAGTCACATAATCTTAGTTGGCCCTGGATTCCATAATCAGTGTGTGTCAGAAGTTGGGTATTTTTCTTAAGGTATTATTATTATTCTATAATCATTTTGTATTAGTTCTTAAGTAACAACAGTTGATTGATTCTAAGAGGGTCTTGGCAACTTTGAAGTCAAAGGGGCCTTGGATATTAACGAATGAGAAACTACTCAGACGTTTCACATTTCTTTACTTCAGTTTCGCCCCTCAGACCTGTTCAGGTCACTCAGACGGAGTGACCTGAACAGCAACCACATTCTTGGAAGGACACATGTCCTCCTTCAGACTTCTTGCTTTGCCCGTAGATGTGGTGTGATGAAAAACCTCCCCCTCCCCCAGGTAACTTATAACCAGAGATGGCAGGAATCATAATCCAGGGTGACAGGTAAGACCACAGAAACACTTCCCTGGCCATTTCCTGGGATCCCTAAGACTTCTGCATCCTCTGAACTCTGAGGTCGCCCATCTTGTCAACAAGTGACAGAGGACAGAGTCATAAAGTCAGTTTCTCTGCAGGCATGACCGCTAGGTATGTCCCTTTAGGTGTGACCGGGTTTCTCGCCACCTCTCTGAACTGCTTAGGTGAACAGATAGAAAGAGTGGGAAGTGACGCAGGAGGAAATGAAGGAAGCTCAGAGTGAAAACGAAAGAGACGGTGGCAAGAGTTTACAATGAGGCTTTGTTTTGCTTGGTAGCGTGTCCTAGGATATGTGGTCTATACGCCCTGCACAGACTTTAAGGGACAGACACGACAGACAAGTCCTTCCCTTCCCTAATTAGAGAGAAGTGCAGGAGAGGTCCTGCTTTGAGAAAAGAGAGAGAGAAAAAAAACTGAAAACATAAAAGGTCAGTGTGCACCTTTCTGGTATGTGGGTGTCTGGGGTCGATGTTGCAAACCCCATCCCCGCCTGACACTTAGTGCACTACTGCCGACTGTGTGCATGGCCACAGGTCTTCCCTGGCACCACGGAAACGCACTCGCTTTCCCATGCTGCCCTCCCATTCTCCGAAACAGGCAAGGCCACGTCCGTCCTCAGACCAGGCTCCACCTCCAAAGCACAGATCTGATTTGGCCACACCCTAAAGAAGTTTCCAGAACTGTCATAGGTACTCCTGGAGTCTGCTGGCTTATCCATGACCTGTCTCTGCCCACACGCACTGAGGTTTAATTTAATACTTTCCCAAAGATTGCCCGGAAAGCCAAAATCCAGATCCTCTGCCTTTCACTGGACGGGGGAGAAAACAAACAAAATAATACTCCCCCCTACCCCGCCCATGAACTCAGAATTAGCCTTAGTGCAAGCTCTTTGATCATCCAGAAAACCCACTACCTATCTCTGCATTGTAAAATCTTTTCCCACATATTTCCAAGTGATACTGGGAAAACACTGATGTCAACTCTTATTCTGGCTCCTGATTTTCTTCCCAGTTGAGAGGTGGACGTGATGATAAGAACCAGATGAGCAGGTGGGATCTGATCCTTCTGGCAAGTCCGACATTCTGAAGCAGGTCTAGCTGAGGGCCAGAGTGAAAGTGGGAACTGAGTGGTTTTCCTGAGTTCACAGCTAACTAAGATTAGGGGAACGAGGTGAAGAACGAGAGGCACACAATCCCAAGTTCATCCCCACAGCCCTAGGTAAGAAGAGTGGATGGCAGGGGCTGGAATAGGCCAAGGAAGGGGAGGGAGAGCAGGAGGAAGGCCCCTCCTGCTAGGATGGGGAGAGGAAGCCAAGGCCCAGCTCCCACGGCTCCCACACCTCCTGTGCTTGGACCAAATGTGCCCCTCAGGGAGGAAGGTCCTGCCCAGCCCCTCGGGCCTCCATAGAAGGCTGGAGACACTGCAGCTTCCCGAATCAAAGAAAAACCAGAGGCCTTAGAAAGGTTTCCTAAACACCAGATAATGGGCTTCTGATGTGTTCTGTGATCTGGAGACCTACAATAACCAACAGGACAAATGAGCTCTTTCCAGCCGGAGATCTGCTCCTGGTGTTAACACTCTTTGCTGATCACCTTTCAAGGAAGATCCAAGCAGTGAACTTCGGGGAACGAATGGGACCGGAAGAGCCAGGTCAGCTGTACGAGACTAGAAACAGGGAGTAGAGAGACAGTGCTCGCAGAAGAGAGGCAGAGAAGGCTCAGGATGCGTGGGCCCCCTTGGTGCCCTGGGAACAGTGCGGCTCTCTCTTTCTGACGCCCTTACAAACCAACACACCACGTCTCCTGGTGAGCCTGTGTTAATGAAGCTAAGCTGACCAGGATGAAAACATCAATCTACGGGCAGGGAGCACTTGCACCGCACTTACCTCCATCCGCACTGGAGAAGCTCTGTGGAAACAAAAGCAGGGCGGAGCGTTACTACACAGGCAGGGTGACCATCCCTCCTTCATTCACCCCGTCTGTCTCCCCTAGGCCCAGGCCCCCGTTTCCACTGTGATGGGCAAGCCCAATGCTCTCTTTTCTTCTGGAAAAGTTTTGGGATCCTGGAATTTCAGGGAAAGGTTCACCATTCCCACCTTCTGCCGAATTCCTCCCAGTAGAGATTTATTTCGATTATCCAGAAAATAGCCTTGGTTGTGTTGGAGAAGTGATATCAGGAAACCCAATCTTAAAATTAATTTGTTTAGATTGCTCTCCTATGGCTGATGGGTACTGGAAGCAGCAGGAGTTATGAAATGGACACAAGGTCCTGAGACATTCAGAGCCTACAGGCTTCATGGGCTCTCTCCTCTTGCTACATGGCACCCCTGTTTTCCTACACAGTAAAACCTCATGTATTTGCACTTTGTTTTTCAAATTCATGCCCGTTTGATATAGTCTTGCCTCTGGTCTTTTTATAAAAGAAAGACTAAAATTAAAGCCACTTAATAAGAATTGGTTTTCAGATTCTAGAGTCCAAGAGAAGATGACTTTTCAGGCATTAGACATATAAACAAACAGTAGGTGAATGGGGTTAATTTAATGACTCTTCTCTGTGCCTCCCTGGCGTCAGAGATGGCAGATAGCTGAATGGCCTCACACACCTGCCCCTCGTTCCCAGAGTGCGTGGCTCAGCCTTGTCATCAATACCAATTGGCCTTTTCTCTGCTTGGCACCATTTTGCTGGTGCTCACTCCCCCGTGGGTATAATTTAGAGAAGTCACATTTGTTCCCTTCACCTTCTGAAAGTCCTTGAAGGATTTTTCCGTCTCCTTTAGTTTCTCTAGGATGACTTGCTCTTTGGCAGATATCTGGGACTCTTCACTTTCTAGCGCTTGGATTTCCTGCTCCAGCCTGGAAAACACACAAACAGAGGACAGGTTGCTTTATTGTCCTGCCATCATGGGGCCAGAGAGCAGCTCCTTCCTGCGGGGGGTGGCTTCCTGCCGGGCTCTGTTTTACCTTATGCTGAGGTCCCAGGCCAAGGTTCTACATTACAGAGCATCCTGTGTTTTCAACCTAGCCACTGAGCAGAAGCTGGTCAAAGGAAAACAACCCGGAGCTACAGCAACGGGTGCACTGCCGCTGCTCTGCAACTCGTGCTGCTGTCTCCCCTCCAGCTCAATGTGAGCATTCTTATCTTGGAGGCAGATATTTTTACATAGCAGAGGACATTATGTCTGAAGGGAAACAGCTTCATGTTCTCCTAGCTGTCTCGGAGTAACTGCCCTTCTATCAGGTTGGCCAAAGGGTGAAGAGCGCATCTTATGACCACCGAGAAATGACTGGTGGTCACTCCGCTTGCGAGCCTGCTGGCCTTTCCCTCAAGCTCCCAAAAGAGGGGAGATGCATTGGACACACACAGTAGCCCCCACTCTTCTGGAACTTTCCTCAGTTTTCACAGCCATCAAATATATAGTTCCAGAAAGGGAAATTTCAGCGCTGCCTGGAGACTCTGGGAATATTCCAGAACAGCAGCAACAGTTATAATATGGGGGAAGTCTCCGCAGCTGCATTCTTTCAATGAAATGATAGTAATAAATTAACTTTTATTGAGCACTCAGTCTGTGCCAGGAGCTGAGCTAAGAATTCCCATGGCTTACTTTATTTTACAGATGAGATCATTGAGGCTTGACAAAGGATTAGTCTACTGTGGCAGAGCCTTGAAGCAAGGGTTAGACACCCTGGCTAACTCTAGACCCTGCTCCTAACCTTTGTGCTAAACTCTTACCATCCGGGCTTTACAGTAGTAGTTCACATATGCCTGCCTTGTTAGACTTGGAGTATGCTGGCATACTGGGGCGGGAGCGTTCTGCAGCAACGCCTCTGGGGTTACGAAGGGATGGATGTTCCCTGCCGAAAGGACTGTAGACTATCGTGCCTCCTGAAATATTTGATCTGAGTTTATTTGTTCATGCATTCATTCAATTTTGCTTTTGGTCTGTTTCCCTTCTGTCTCGCTGCAGGGTCTGTGCCTGCCTATATTAGTCCTCTCCCTCCCCTGCTTCCCCTTCCATCTGCCAATCTGCTCCTGGGGACAGGCTAACCAAGTCCGTCAGTCTAAGACCTAAAGTTAAGAGTGCAGAGTAAAGTCTTCAGAAGGGTGAGAAACACCAAGATATAGGCACAGATTTACTTAGGGTTGTGCTGTGCCCCCTGAAACCTTTTCTGTTTCCTTCCTGGGCATCAAAAAAGAATAACCTCTGGATGGATGAGACTTTGCAGCAATTCCTTTGTGTTATACAGACAAACCCTAAGCAAAACGGCACCCCTCCAAATGAATACAGTTTCAGATATTCTTATCATTTCACTCACAGTAAAAGTGGAAGTTCTTACACTTACTTACAACACCCCAGGTACTGGGAGGCTAGTACCTATATGGCCTCCACCCTTACCAACTTGCCTATTTCACTTACACTTTCATCAATTAGAGCTACTCCTTATTCTCCCATTTGTGCCCCACATTTTCCCCTCCTCCAAGAAACCCATCTCAAAACCCTAACCATTTTTAAGTCTCTGCTCAGATACCACCCACCCCATGAGGCTTTCGTAGATTCACCACCAGGAAATAACACGCTTCCTCTGAGCACTTATTAGCACATTAATTTGGCCTACTAGAGGTCTTATCAAGTCTACTCTATGTTAGAGCAGTGGTTCTCAACCGAGGTGGGTTTTTGTCCCCTAGGAGATATTTGGCAAAGTCTGGAGGTACTTTGGTTGACTGTAATTCAAGGAGAGTGAAGTGGATGCTACTGGCATCTAGTGGGTAGAGATCAGAGATGTTGCTAAATATCCTGCAATGCACAGGACGATCCCCACAACAAAGAATTCTCACCCCAAATATCAATAGTGCTGAGGTTTAGTAACTCTAGAAACTCCATGTGTTGGAACATACATAAATTATTAATTTTCCCTACTACATTATACATTCTTCATGGAGAGGGCACAAATGCTCAGTACCAGTATATTGAATGAATGAAAGGAGCTGAACCAAGCTGCAAAAACCCATGGTCCAACCAAGGCGAGACCTTCAGGATTTCTGAAGCCAGGGTGATGTCATCCTCAAGCTTTGACTTGGGAGAGGCTGTGTGTGGGCTGGGGTGCAAACAGGATTTAGAGAAGGGGGCACCAAGTAACACAGATATTAAAGAAAAAGACACGAACTCCTTTGCCACTGCAAATGTTCGGCAAAATCTTCTACACACATCTATGTAAGTGATTGTGGGGGGAAGCTAGAAAAGGGATACGAGTGGGAATAGGGGTAACACACATGAAATAGCTGAATGACCCAGAACTAATTCAATAGGTAAAGGAGCTCTGGGCTAGAGGTTTCCTGGAAATACTAGATGATAGTCCTGGCCAGGTGGGTTCGGAGCAGATTTCATCTGAATCTCAATGGACAGAGGACCGCAGCAGGTATTTAGGATGTGGGCAGATTCTGCTATTCTCCAACATATTCCCTCCCTTCCTCCTTCACCACCATTGAAAGAGTATATGTGTTGACCCACTGATGTCGGTCTTGGCCACATGATTTGCTTTGGTCTCATGGTGTGCAGACATACTTCCCTGCCCCTTGACTTTGGGCTCAGTGATGTGACCTGCTTTAGTCAATGGGATGTTAGCAGACACAACACAAGCAGAGGCTTGAAATGTGTTTGCCTGACTGGGCTTGTCCTCTTGTGCCTCTGCCAGCAACACTGAAGAGCTTCTCTGGGTAACTGCTGTCCCTTCAGCCTGGGGCCCTGAAAGAACACATGGGCAGTGGACCGCAGCCCAACCTAGAGTCAGGAGCCACGCCCCTTTGGACCTGTTCCTCACATCAGGGCTGCTCAGCTGAGCCCAGGCTAAATCAGCACTATTCACAGGAGTATGAACAGGAATAAATGATTATTGCTTGAAACCACTGAGTTTGAGAGTGTTTTGTCATAAAGTACTATTGTGACAACAGCTAACTGATACAGCTCAAATAGTAACCTATTATAGGGATATATTATATATATGTGTATGCATCCTAATTATGTATAGATAGATATATAGATATACCAGTAACACCCAAAGATAAGAGATTGGAAAGAACATAAGCTACCTTTGCCCCACTTCCCCCAATCCTCAGAGAAATCTGGAAGCGTATAGGGCAGCCCTTCGTGAGCACTAAAATTGAGAAAATAGGAAGATATCAGTGGCAATTGTCTCTGGGTAATGGAATATTGGGTGATTTTAAATTGTAATTTTGTTCAACATGTTCCCATTTTTATAAAACTTCCACAGGCTGTGGCATAGGAAGGGAGCCAGGGCCTCAGCTTCTCATGGCAAGTGAGGGGTTAAATGGGTGCACCCCAACATTGATTTGCAGTCAGTTCAACCAATATTTATGAAGCGTGTTTGGCTGGACTTGGAGGGAGGGAAGTACTACAGGGGACTCTAAAATAAATAAGACTGTGGCTGACTTAAAAGAAAAACAACAAACAGCTGACTCAAGTAACTTGCTTCTCCTGGTGAAGCTGCCCCGAGTGGTTACGAATTCTCTGTGACCTGATGCCCCAGTGTCCCGGCCCTATGGGTTTCAGGGCTCTCAGCTATATAGTTCAAGTGCTAAAGATTTGGGTCATGATACTGCGTAACTGAGAAGGAACAGAGAGACAGAGAGAGAAAGAGAGAGGGGGAAGAAAGCAATGAAACTAGACTTTTGAGATAAGAACAACTAAGTTTCACCCAAAGGAAATGAATGCGGGAAATGGACAGTGTATACAAGTCTAAGCAACTCAGACCAAGTAACAGATTTCTCTACAAACACTCACGTAGGCTTGGGTCAGGTCCCAATGGCGCTGGATGGCCCAGGCCACTATTTTTCTTTGGGAAACCCAAGTCCTTGGGGCTGAGGAGCATCCAAAAAAAGTGTCATGGGTTAATAAGAGTCATTCCAGCAAGGCTAGAAATGCCACTGTTTTGTAGTTTCATGACTGAAATCTAATGCAGTCTTCCCTGGAGGAGCCAAGTAGGATATTGCTGAGCTAAAAATAAAGAATGGGCAGGAAGTGTAATTTATACACAAGGTTAATAGAGACTCGTTAGGCCGAGACAGGTGCACATAACAGCCTCTGACTGGCTTGCTCTGTCTCTTCTGAGCAAACAGCAGACTGTAATAGGTGGTAAGGAAAGGTGACGTACTGCAGCTGTGCAGGTGTAATTTACTGGAGATGAAGTTGCAAGCATGGCCGAATGGTCTTATAAAGACTACCTGACCCCACTATACCTTCCGCACAGGACATACAAAGCATCTATGGCTCTAGGAAGTGCATCGGTCATTCTCTCATTTCAAAATCCATTTACACACTCATCCATCCAGCTTTTTGTAAACACCTCTCTCTATCAGGCACTGTGTTGAGCATCAGGGACAGGGAGCTAAATCAGCCACAGTGTCTACACGTGAGCGTTCTTGGTCACGGGAAGAGGACAGACAGTTAAACACATAAATTATACTACAGCCCAAAAAGAGCCATCATAAAGGAAAGAAGGATGTGTTGTGGAAGCGACAGCTCTGCCTGGGAGTGTGGCAGGATTCCAAGTTGCCTGCCTGGTATCTATCCTCCCCTTCCTCCATGCTAACAGAATCCTTATTTTGCTGGGGGGTGGCAATGGGCTCAGCTGAAAATGTCCCCACCCCAGCTTCCATTACAGAGAACGGTGGCCACAGCTCTGACCAATGAGATGTAAGTTAAGACTGTTGGGGGGGAGACTTCCGGGAAATCTCCTTAAAAGGAGAGGGTTGACTTCAGTGGCATTTGTCTTTTGTCCCTTCCCTTCTTCCTACCTGCAGGGATCTGGTACTAGAGTGATGTATTAGTTCCCAATTGCTGCTATGATAACGACCACAAATGCAGTGGCTTACAACAATGCAAACTTACCATGTCACATTTCTGTGGTCATAAGTCTGATATGGGTGTCATTAGACTAAAATCAAGGAGTTGGCAGGGTTGTGTGCCCTTCTGGAGGCTCTAGGAGAGATTATGTTTCCTTGCTTTTCTAGCTTCCAGAGGCCACCCACATACCTTGCCTCATGGCCCCTTTCCTTCATTTTCAAAGCCAGCAATGATGCATCTCTCTGACCATTCTTCCCCAGTCCCATCTCCCTCTGACTCTCTTCTATTGCTTCCCTCTTCCACTTTAACGATTCTTATGATTACTCTGGGCCCACCCGGAAAATCGAGGATAATAATCTCCCTATTTTGAAGTCAGCTATTTGGAGACCTTATTCCACCTATAAGTTTAATTCCCCTTTGCCAGTATTTGCAGCTTCTGGGGATCAGGATGTGGACATCTTTGGGGGTCCATTACTCTGCCTACCATAAAGATGATAATGCCGGAGGTGAAACAGCAATCTTGTGTCCATGGGGGCAAGAGTATGCCAAGGATGGCTGAGTGTGCAGGAAGAGAGGAATTCTGGGTTCTCGATGGCATCTAGGAGTGACTGCACCAGCTCTGGATTGTTGGCTCCAGCTTTCTTGTTATGAACTTAAGCCACTGTTGTGATCACAGATGAATGCAGTTTCCAGCTGATACAAGGTGGTGGGAAGAGCTTGACTGAGCAGGTGATATGTTAGCTGGGCCTCGAAGGATGCATTTGCCAGGTGGAAAAGAGAAGAAAATGTGTCGGGCTGAGGAGACCACATGCGCCCAGGCCAAGAACATCCTGTGTCCCTACTCTCACCCAGGGGCATGTGGCTTTGCATGGCCTTTCCAGTCACTGCATGCTGAACCCTCCAGTTGGCACAGCTCAGCATGGTGCCTCAGAGAGATCCTCGACATTCCTGTCTCTCACCACCATAGCTCACTGTGCGCTTCCATTCTGCTGTGCCTTACCTGGCCCAGAAATACCTGGCCTTCCAGGCCCTGCTGGGAGCCTGCCTCCCCTCCTCCACAGTGGGAGAACACAAGGCTCAAACAAAGAGAGAAGAGAACAAGAGAGGCTGACTGAGAGGGACCCTGGGCCACCGATTCTCCACCTACTGCCTCCCATGATCCTCTGCTATACGTATACTTTTAGCCATTTTACCTAGGGGGTCATTACATTTTTCCTTTGTGTAGGCTTCTCTCAGTTGAATCCAAATGAGTACAGACTAATACAGACCGGGTTTTCAATAGTCTTACTGGGGTTTTTTTGGAGAGGACTTTGTCTGTAAACTCAGGTGTGCTTCATTTTTCCTTCTCCATCAGTGATGAGAGTATTAATTATAATAATAATTTTAATATTGTTTTTGTTATGTATATATTGCTTGTATAGTAGCAGCAAAAATATGACTAGGATTACTGAGTGCTTACTGTGTACTAGGTACTGTTCTAAATATATTACATGCATTCTGATACTTAACCTTTATAATATTCTATGAATTAAGAAAACCTTTAAGTCCCATTACATAGATAAAAGAACCGAGATGCAGAGAGGTCACTGATTTGCCCAGGGTCACAAAGATAATGTGATAATGTGGGGACCAGGATTTGAGCCCTGGCACTAGAGAAGTAGTATATATATATATATATATATATATATATATATATATATATATATCTCCACTATTTTCAGCTACCTCCCTATGACTACTTCCTTTTATCCCCTATTTCCTCAAGAATGTATAGTGTGACACAGTGTGCTCACAGAACCACAGAAGGTTGGGCTAGAAGTGGACGCCACTTAATCTAAGTGCTTTTCAGAAACACGAAGCCCCTGAACTGTACTCCACCCAACAGTCACCCTATCTCTGCTTGAAATCCTCCACGCATGGGAAACTCACCACCTCCCAAGGCAGCCCATTCCCTCTCTGAACAGCGCTGGCCATCAGAATGCTTGCTTGCAGATTCAGGCAGAGTGCATTTCCCTGTAGCTTTTACTAATTGTCTGAGTTCTATCCTTTGGAAGTGCAGAGGTCAAGTTTAGCAAATACGAGGACTTGTAGGACCTCCATTCTTGGAAATGGGAGGACCCAATATGAACTTACAACCCAGTAGGGAGCCTGGGTGGTGTGAACTGGGGCCCAGGATTGGAATTGGGGGGAGGGAGAAAGAGTGAAAGAGGAAAGGGGCGGGATGATCAAGAGGAAGGGGGACTTCCAGCTTCCTCATGAACTCAGCACCGACTAAAACCTCTAGCCAGAGGCATAGCAAAGAAATGTTCACAAAATCCTCAGCCCCTTAGGTATTTTTCCAAGCAAGCTCTGGGCAAGACTAGGCAATTCCTGACAATGGAGCAAGTTTTGATGACTTTCCTCACCACTGAGGGACGTGGGCTGGGGTTACATGTCAACTGTGAAGAGCTCAGTGGACATGCATTTGAGTCTCAGTCAATTCTCCCAGAACAAAGGAGATGCTGACAGATGGGCCAGAGGTGCTGAATTCAGACCTGTTCTTTTCTCTGGAGCTGTAATTTCATAGTTGAACAATCAAATGGGGTGCCTGACTGGCCAACCTACCAAAATGAAAACTTCAGGAAGAAGGTTTGCTTCTGTGGGGAGAGAAGGGCTGCCTACATCTTTGTGCATTGAGCCCCAGGGAACATGGAGGAGTCCACCAGCTGTCCATCAATTTCCACCCTCCCCTCCTTTCATATCGCCACAATCTCCAAGGTTTAGCTAGGCATGTGGCCACACAAAATAATGTCCACATTTCTCAGCATCTTCTGCAGCCACGCTGGCCAACGGGCTATAAGTGAAATCATTGTAGGCCAGCTTCTAGAACCTTCTTTAGACCTTTCTTTTTCAGCCCTTCCTTCATCCTTCTACCTGAAATGCACAGGACTGCAGGTGGAACTCTAATTGCCACTTTGGACTCCGAGGATGAAAACAGGAGAGGGATAAGCTGGAAGAAGCCTGGGTCCCTGGGAAGTCACAGAGAACAGCCACTGGACAGCTCTTGACTGCCTACTGGTGCATTTTTGCTCCAGGGAGAATTACCACCTTCTTGAAGCTACTGTTGCTGTGAGGGTCTCTGTTCCTTATATCTACTTCTAATCCTAATTAATTCAAGACATCTGCCATATGGTGTTAAATTTTGAATGAACACTCTTAAAAATATACTGAGGACAAGGGACCATAGTTAATCACAGCCCAGAGCTGCAGTAATGACTCAGCTGAAGCAGAAGCAAAAATGAGCAACTGCAAAGTTTGGAATTCAGTACCACTAATCAACTCTTATAAATGGGGCTCGGCTGGAGCTGCACCTCCATCCCACCGCAAAGCCCTGCCCCATCTTCACTGTCAGTGGGGAAGCTCCTTATCTTTGCACAGTGCCAGTCACCCATGTCATAGCATCTCTTTTGTGCTGTGACTGGGATGTTTGTGTTGATCTGACTCTTGGACCCTTTGCCAGCCAAATTAACATGAGAAAGAGCCAAGATTGGACTGTCCACATGCTTTAAAAACCTGTCCAGCCTTGCAGTGCAGTGAGCTAATCACTCCTATGCCTGAGGCTTACTACGGAGCTCACCCTTAACGCTGAAGTTTCACTTACACGGTGGAAGCAGAAGACACAGTAAGTACAGCTGGTTGGGAAGTGAGTGTGCTGACAGAGGCTAAGGTGGCCTTAGCTATTGATTTTGCCTGCCCTTCACTTCCCCCTTCACTTTCCTTTTGGGAACAAAATCTAGCTCCTTCACTTGGAAACAATCTCTCTGGAGTTCCTTGTGGATTCGGTGAAACTACTGATCAGAGGACCCACCCCCCTGGCCAAGGAATGGAAATATAACTATCCGAGATTGACTGAACTCTGGCCCAGTAATCTGCCTCCTGCGAGGAGTGGCCCAAGAATGGAGAGTACTCCTGGGCAAGTCACTCTCACAGCGGGATTCTAAAGCTGTCCCATTAGTTCCTGCTGCCCCGGTCCCAATTCTGCCTGATACCTCATTCTCTGACCCCTCCCTACAGTATTTGAATATTTAGCCTTCTCTCTCTCAGTATCTCTATCGCTATATCTCTGTCTTAATACCTCTTTCTATATTCTAGATAGAGCATTTGGGAAGAATAACGTTTGTTCTCTTACAAACGGATGCTACACAATTCACTTTCCATTATTTCAGGAAGATAGTGCATTTGTTTCTATGGCATTCACAAAATATTTTTCGTTTGTGACTCAATTTGCAAGTCAACAGCTTCCTTTTATTTAGATGAGTAGTATATCAGGAATCACTGCAGATCGGTCGGTATTTTACTGAGAAAACAGGTTATCGGCCCTTAAATAAACAGTGGATTTCCACTTCTCCTTATGAAAGAATGGGACCTTCCTTGACTGCAAAGTGGCAGTGGAAACTCAAGCTCATTTCATTTTTTCCCCCCCACATCATCATTGAGACAGAAATATGGCAGAGGAGAGAACGGTCCCTTTAAGAATTCCTAAAATACAGCTCATATCCTTTCCCTCGTCTCCACCACCTCCTTCCCGAATTTTAGCCAGCTGCTTAAACTGGAAGTTCACACCCTCCATGCTCTGCTCTAACCCCTTTCCAAGGCTTAGACCTCCCCTGTTTTCCAGCCAAAACAGATTGCTCATGTTCCCTGAAAAAGCCAGGAAAGACCCACCACTTCCAACTCCATCTACTGATAATACACCTACTAACAAAGACCCAACCCAATGCTTGTCTGTTCAGTAAAAATGTTTTCCTTAAGTCCCCTCAACCTAAGGTGTTCACTCCTCCCAAATAGCCACAGCATTTTCAGCCCTCGCAGGCACGTGGGATACCCCTCTCCCAAGCATAGGCTTATTGAGAGACAGAGCTATATTTTTATTTTACTACTGTACCTCCTATACTTCCCTGTACATATTTGTTGAAAAAATGAAAAGCAAGCTAAAGCAAGAACATACTTTTAAAGGATTCTATAGTAAAACTAGCTTGGAAGTGGTGATATTAAGTATAACTTTCAAATCTTGGCTTGGTTTTGCTACTTTCCCTCAAAATATACTGATTTATATACTACTTGAGGAAAAAAACATCGATATTAGATTGATTTATATCTTTATCTAAATGTACAGCTGGGACATAGTAGCACTTTTCATTACCAATATGGGTTCAATCAAATGTAATCCCAAATATGTATGAACAAAAGTTTCTCTCTGCATGAATTATCCTTAGCCCTCTCTCCTTTTCTTTTTATGTATTCCATCTGGAATCACATGGCTCGTACCCTCAGAATCTGGGCGAGTTGATTGCTGCTACAGGAAATCATTTCTAAGCTTACACTAAGCATTGATTCCTTGAAGTGTGATTCTTGTTTGACTCTGTTTCATTATAAAGAGTTTTGATTCCATGAAAGTGAGATAATCTCCTTTCCAACAGTATACTTCTCACAAGCTTAAACCCTTCCCGAGAAATGTCTCTTTTTATAGGAAAAGTCTCATCCAGCCTCCTTAGCTCCAGCCTCTGAGTCAGACACTCCCCTGAAGGCCAAAGCCTCCACCTGTGCACCTGATCTTGTGCAGAGCCCTCTGCGATGGCGCTCTATCAACTTCCCCCTCTGCCCTGGAGCTTCAGTCTGTCTCCAAGATGCCTCCTTCCTTTTAGTCCACAAAAAAGAATCAATTCTCTCACACTAAAAATAGGTGAACTTCTCTTGACCCTTCATCCTGTTCAAGTTCCTGTTGAATCTCTCTTCCAGATTTCCCCAACAACATTTGCCTCTTGCAACATCCTCACAACCCTGCCACCCCTTGGCTTACTCCCCTCTGCCTTCTGCCCCTCCACTCTGTTGTATATGGTCTTGTTGAAGTCCCTACCTGCCAAATCTAATGGAGACTTCATTGTGAATCTACTGACTTCATTGTAAAAAACATTTTAGACCACTCCTCCTTCCCTTTGGAGCCCACGACACCATGTACTTTCTCAACATGGGCTTCTCTCTACTATTCCATCAAATGTTCATTTGGTTTGCTGTTCTTCTTGTTCCACATTTTACCCTGGCTAATCATGTCCAGCCTTGTGCTTTCATTTCCACCGACATGCTGACATCTACCTAACTGATAGCTTCCACTTCTTCCCTGAACTCCAGCTTCTACATACCATTGTATTTTCAATGTCCCCACCTGGCTGTCCCCACAGATACCTCAAACCCAGCATATTCAAGACCAAGCTCATCATTCTGAAAGAGCTGCCCCTCCCTCCAGCACTCTTTAGGTCAGTTTTTGATGCCATCACCAATCCATTCCACTTAAGATGGAAACATGATGTTACTTGGACCTCTCACTTGCCCCTCTCTGAGAATCACCACACATATATTAGCCGCTAAGTCCTGCCAACTTGTCCCCCAAATTTCTTAAGTACCTCTTCTTCTTCAGCCTTGTACAGGCCCTCTGCTTCTTTCTCCTAAATGCCTACAGCAACCTTCTAACCAATTTCTTGCTTCACCTCTATCCACACTCATTACTCTCAAATCTAGATTGTGCCTGGACAGACCACAATTGCACTCCCCTGCTGAAAACCCCTCCCAGAGTCTATGCTTTAAGCTCCTTAATCTGACACACTTCTCGGCTCTCATTTACCTCCAGGAACAAGGAGCTCCTTGTAGGTCCCCGCACGCACAGTGCTCTTTCTTGCCTCAGTGCCTTTGCTCATACCTCCCCCTCTGCCTGGATTGCCCTGGTTCTCTCTCTCCCCCATCTCCTAAGTACTCATTCTTTAAGAATCGCCTTAGGTATTGTCTCTTTCTGGAAGTCACCGCTGATACCTTTCCCATGAAGGTGCCCTTCCTTCTTGCAGCCATATCTCCTGGAGGTATAGTGCATCACCAATTTTATCCCATTGTATTTTAATCACTTGTTTATGGAATTGGAATTTCCTCCCCAAATCCCATTTGCAGAGCTCTTGAGGTTAACAGCCATCTCTCTTCTTTATCTTTCTTTGAGAGATGAAGCATCTACCTAGCTTGCTTCTAGCAAGGAACCTGGCTCAGTTAAAGCCCCAAGAAATGTTGGTGAGTAAACGGCTGTTTCAGTGAATGCATAAATTGTTTCTCACTTGGAAGGAGCCTCAAAGACAGACCCTTTGACACAATTCCTCCAGTCAAATATGATTCTTTAAAAAAAAACAAATTCACACTATGGCAACTCTGGACTTAGTAAAAGAACTGATTAAAAAGAAACTTGTATTACTTGTTTTCTTGGAGATCAGGTAATGCCAAAAGTAACTGCTACCTTTTCCAGACTTCTCACTCTTTTCCCCAAATACCTCAGATATATAATTTCACCTGACGCCCTGTGTGTGTGCATTTGTGTGTGTGTGATGCACTGTTGCTATTTACTCTGGGGATCACCTAAATACAAACACAGGTGGAGGACACACAGATGTGCGGGGATTGGGCCAGCAGGATGGACAGTCTCAGCATTTACTTCGTTTCACCCCATGATTCTCTTTTGAGTTCACCCTTTCATGCAGGAAGCATCTGGGCTTTCCTTACTGATTGGGAAAATTGTTTATGTGGTGCATTCCTCTCTCCCAAATCTCTATTTACTCATTGTTTATGCCTAAATCCGGCACCCTGTGATAGCTTTCCTGCTGAGTTAGAGTTTCCCTTTGCCTCTGTGCGTGTGTGCGTGCGCACATCCACACAGCTTCAGACGCTGCTTTTGTAAATGCCCACACTGGGGACAGCACCTTTGTCTGCGGTCCACATTGGGATTGCTCTGGGGTGATGGTGGAGCACTCCAGATACTTGAGTTAGTATCTCAATAAGTTATTCACCGAATAAAATTATTTAATGCCCATAGTGGTACAATCAGCTAACATTTATTGAGTATTTACCATTAGATATTACACAGTCTGCTAAAAGCCTCATAAACCTTATTCAGTCTCTGAAATCTGCATAGTAACTGCTAGTGTAATCCATGCTTGAGAGATGGCAGACCTGAGGGTGAGAGAGTTCGGTGTCTTGTGACCCAGCAGCGCTGGGATGGAACCCCAGGTTTGCCTGTTGCTGGAGCCTAGGACATTATAGTTCCCTGTGCTGCCTCCTTCCGAGTGCAATGAAACTGCTCCAACTCCAAAGGTTTTCAGTATTTCCTCTTTCCAGCACAGACTTTTCTTTTCCAAACATCTTGATCAAATATTGCTGCTGTGGCTTAGGTGTGAGTGGACTGGGAGCCCCTCCCACAACATCCGTGCCTCAGTTCAGCTTTTGCACAGAACAAAACATGGTTTGGAAGCCACTGCTCTGTGACAGCAGAGAGAGTGTCCTGGGGTTTACTGTGGTTCCCACTGTGCCTACGGGACTGCTTTGTGCACAGCCAGTGCTCCACCCACAGGAATGTGGTTCTGAGAGGGAGCATTCCCTGCCTGTGGCTATAGCCTGGGCTTCCAGGAGCTGCCTGGATGGGCCACCAAAGGATAAACAGCCCCTCTGGCCTTTAAGCCCCAGAGGGTAGAATGCTACCCATCTGGAAGGCACAGGTGACAGCTCAATTGTGCCTGAAGTAGCCATTTAGAAGGAGGCTGGCTTGGGGAGCAGGTGCAGGGGCTGGGAGGCTCGGTAATCCAAACTGATCTTCCTAAAGGGGATTTCCTCTTAGGTTCTTTCTTTTTTTTTTTTTCCCCTAATCATGTTTTCCATGCACAGAGTGACCAGAGGACAGCTCCTCCTTAGTGGAGAAATGTGTCATCCCACTGGGATAATCCCAAAGTTATTCTAAGAGTTCCTGCTCCCAGCAAATCAAGCCAATCAGGAAGCTCCTCCACATGGGCTGTGCTTGCTGATTGTTTCCCCACTTGGTTGCTTCCTGCTATTGTTCCCCGACATGTTCTCAAAGACGCAGCTACTGAGCCCTGCCCCTTCCCCTCAGGAGCCCAGGGCAACCATCAGGACTTTGGGTCGAGGTATACTAGGCTCAATCCGGGCGCCTGGCTGGCAGAAACGGGCCTGAAATGAAATGAAGGGGTGCTTCCTGGCCCAGCTGGCTAGAGCGGGAACCACAGCGTTTGGGTCTCTTGGGCCCTGGAAGAGAGGTTCCACATAATCTGGATCATACATCAACTGCTTATCAAGCATGTGCTGCGCTAATACAGTGACAGTTGCCCAGTCTCTACTCTTGGAAAAGTCATCATTGGATGGAGAAAGCAGGTGTATAAACAAATACAAAACAGTGCTCAGTAGAACTCAAACTGCAAGTCCCAAATGCTGTGGGAATGCAAAGACCGGAGCTTGACTAACTCCGCTCAGGGAGTGGGCAGGGCAGGATCTGACGGGCTTGGAACATTTCAGTAGGATCTTGAAGGCTGAGAAGAAGAGTGTCACGGCAGTGAGGGGCCTGGGGGCCTTCTAAAAGGGCTCTGAGGCACAAATGTGCAAGGAGATTCAAGGGAGTGAGTGAGGACCTCTGTAGGACTGGATTGTTCTGCGTGTGAATAATGGGAAGGGAGTAACAGGGAGGGGAGGGCCCAGGGTGTGATGGCTCTTAAGTGACACAATAAGTTTAGGCTGGGTCCTGAAGGCAACAGGAAAGCATCAGAGTTTCTTGTTTGTCTGTTTATTTGTTTGTTTTAAGGGAGTGATTAGATTGGCTTTGTTCTAGAAAGACGGCAGGCAGCTTCATGGAGAATAACGCGGATAGGTAAAAGAGGTGCAGAACAGAAATGTAAAGATCAATTGGAGTTCTCCAGGCAAGAGATGAGGAGGCTGTGCTTGGCATGGACTACTGGGGGAAGGAAAAAAAAGAAGGCTCTATTTATTGATTTTTATGTTGTGATGACACTGAGGACTTTCTAAGTCAATCTTTTTGTACTACTGTGGTCCCACAGGCTGTGCTGAAAACAAAGAGGGCAACGTTAAATTGTGAAACCCTAAGCAAAAGTAGACTGAGCTGGCCCGGTGACTACAATCAGTATGGGGCCCGAGAAACCTCTGGTTTTGCCTTCTGCCCACCTCTCTCTGGACCACTTCCCTGTGACTGCCCAATTTGTAGAGGCACCAGAGGGCTCTGTTTCTCGGAAAAAGGGAGGAAACATAGCTGAAGCCAGCCATTTCTGCTCCCTTTGATGGCCTGGGGCAGTGGCTTTCAATCGCTGTGCCGCAAGAATTTTTAAAATGTGCTATATCTGACTATTTAACTGGGGGCACTGACCTCTTTTCTCTTAGATTGTTAAATTTAAAAAAATGACAACGACCAACACAAAATAGCCATCCAGTGTGAATGAATCAAAATTTTGCCTGTTTTTTGTCAGATTGGCAAAAAATGTACTTGTCTGCTGTGCTGCAGCATTTCAGTAATTAGTTGGTGTGTGTCGTGAGATGAAAAAGGTTGAAAATCGCTGGTCCAGGGTCAAGTGTTGGCCAGGACTTGAACTGGGACATTGAGGCTCTAATTTAAAATGTTCCAAGTTTTGAAATTGTCTCAGACGCAGGAGCTGCGACAAGAAAACAAGCCCTTAGCCTTGTGAGCTCTGTCACTGCCCTCTCGTGGACGCGGCAGGAAAGGCCTTGGAGAAACCGACGAAGGGATTATTGGGGAGTCTGGGAAAAGGCTGTTTTCACCTCTCCCTCACAGGCAGGCGCTGAGTCCACACCAAACACTGCGTGCTCCTTGAGGTCCTCGTGGGTTGTAGGTGCCAACTGGTCCCACACTGTTGGTTTCTCCTTGGCACGTTCTCAGGAGTCTCTGGCCTCTCCCTGTCATTTTTCTCTGTTACTGTGCAATAGAGACATTTGGTCTTTAGCCTGCCAGCAAGAAGGCTCAGTGAGGGCCTCTGCAGTGGTATATGGCTTTGAGGCAGAAGCTCCATCCCCTGGCTCTGGCTCATGCCTGCCCCTGGTGGCCTGGAGGCTGGCCAGGGAAGGATGGAATGGCCTTGGAATTTGAGCCCCCCTGCCCTGAGCTCTGGGAAACCAGGCTTAAGGCAGCTGAGTGAGCCAATGTCCTAAGGTGAGGCCCTGCAGAGGGTGAAAAAGTGACACTCACTACATTAATTATGGGCATGCGAGGCCAAAACTTTAGGAACTAAAAGTAAAGTTACAAAGATTCTCTCTGGTGAACTTTATAGACTTACCAACACCGATTCTGTTTTACAACAGCTTAGTGCTTTGAGAAGTCGAACAAGAATGATGTCTATTCCTGGGTGTTTAAATCCAGAAGGAAAATAGCATTTTCCTTATGCCAAGAGCCTACCAATAAGAACACTCAGATACAAAATGATTCAGATGTAGGGATCAGAGCCTAGCCCAGAAATTAAGCCAAATTAGAGGCGATCAGGAGCAAGGCCAAAGTGGCTGACATCAGCCCCAGACAAGAACGTCCTTCACAGTCTATCCAGACACTTGCGCTTTTAAATGAAGACCTCTCTCGAAGACATGATCAGACTGGCTGTTAGCAATGGGAGCTCTGGGTTGCAGAAATAGTAGTACATTGTGTTCCAAAATAATAATTCTTAAAAATGATCCACCTCTTCTTGGTGGTTTGGCATGTGCAGAATTGGTGTGGCCGTTGCCCTATTCAGCTGTGGTCCCACCCCTGAAGTTGTCCCGACACTGTCTATTATTTCTAGATCCTGAGACCAGGGGAGAATTACCTGCCAAAAGCACAAGGAAACTTCATTGCAACTCTCTACCGCAACAGAGAGTTCAGGGCAGACCAGATCTGCTGCTAAAATAGCACAGGCGCCTCAGAATGGGAGGTCTCGCTCAGAGGCATCCTATGCTTTTGTGTGAATAGTGAAGGATCACAAGCCTCTTGGGCATATATGATATGAGAGTTCCCGTATTCCCACAAAACCCCAATGATCCCAATAATGAGAATAGCAGGCACTTGTGTAATGCTTTAGGGCTTACAAAGTCCTTCACGGCAATTAGGGTTTAGGTCTGCCCCCCCATATTGCAGATAAGAAAATTGAGAGGAAGGGAAAAAGAGAAGTCAGAATCCAAATACCTTTCCTGACGCACGCAATCTGACTTCTGTCAAGCCTATCCTGGTTGTTGAGACCAGAGGCAGGCAGCAGGAGGCAGCGCAAACCAGCCAGGACCAGGAGGTCTGGCGGCCTGCCGTCTCCTGGCTGAAATCCTGCATAAACTCCTCACTTCTCTTAGTCTCTATTTCCTTGCCTATAGGGTGGTTGTAATGGTGTATATGGAAGAGCTAATTCAAAGCTATGGAGATTGAGTCAATATTTAAAATATTCCATAACACTGCCTGCTGTGGCATATATACTCTTCAAAATGTTTGTTCTTCCTTTCCCTTCTAGTGTTTTTTTTTAAAAAATTGAATATAAAGGCAATTTTGTTAAGCACCACATGTAGTACTTTACAAGACAAGCCGAAACATACTTTTTAATAGAATAAATTCAAATTCAGCTTCTTAATCATGTGGTTTGTGGCCCATAAGATTTAAGGAACACCCACAGATTTTTATGTTAAAGAAATTATCTAGAAATTTAAATAAGTCCTATCATTTGAATGCTGAAAGGAAAATTAAAGAATTGATTATTGGCTTCAAGAATGATGGAAGATTGTGTGTGTGTGTGTGTGTGTGTGTGCATAGTGAAAGAAAATCCAGAGTCAAATTCAAGTTCTCAGTATGGAAGAGGCTTATGTGCACACGGGGGGCCACCTAGTGGCGGGTACAGTCATATTCCACCAACTGGGGCGGCATGTCTGGGAATTCAGGTAAAGCACCTGGGAGGAAACTGCTGTCGTTCTGCTGATTCCATGTTGTTACTTCAGCAGAGAAAGCTCAGTATATCAAGGTTACAAGGTGCCTAACTCTGAATGCTTTGTCCTGTGTTCTTGTGACGGCGCACCTGTTCCTAGCGCTGGCTGCAGAAATCTCCAGCCGGGCTACGTAACCTGTGAACCTAATCTGTTACATGCTCTACAACAGGGAGAAAAACTGGACGAGAAGACCCAGAGGTTGGAGGCTTCAGGAAGCAATGGCTGGGAGTATTGGCACCATCTTCCTTGAGACCATTGCTTTTATAGGGGCCACATGATATAAGATGTTATCAATGGATTACATAGATGTCCCAAAAGGTCAATTATGAACAACCCAACCAGTGGCCCTGTGGTTCAGTATGGTCATCCTCCCAACACACATGTCTGCCCTACCATTGAAGGTCAGTCACTGGGCTGACATGGACCCCAAGACCCGCGGCTCTTCTAGCTTCTGCAAAGTAGCAGAGGCTCTGAAGGACATGTTGCTGCAAAGCCTCCTCCCTCCCTGAGTCTGGCTCAGCACACTTCTCCAGCACATGTGTGTGTCCCTGCTCCTTCCCTTAAGAAACTCAATAACAAGGGGCAGGAGTGACCTTTGGCTCAGAAGGTCAAGCACAAGAAGAGGTTCATGAAGACTGTGAGGTTCCAAGGGCTGGGCCTTTGTCATTTCAGGAACCCCAGCCCAGAGTAGACCCTGGGTGCCTATGACACTGCGCAGGGGCTTGCGCCCGTGGGTGTGGGTTGCTCTGCCACGTTCTCCTCTCATCCTGACCAGGGTAAGGGGGTAGCTGTGTACTCTTTTGGACAGGGAGACCCCCCCAGAGGGAATAGGTCACATGCATCCTTGGATTTCCAAGTCCGATCATGGCCAAGGGCATTATAAGTGTCTGGAGAGAGGCAGGCCCTGCTATGAGGCTGTGGGTACTTCTACTCTGAGGGCTAGCTAAGGAGTAGCTGTGTAGCTAACTAAGCTTGTAGTTGTCCTCCACCTTCAAATGAATTGAACTCAACAGAATCAGCACACATAAAAGATTTCAATGAAAGCATATCTCACCTGCCCACAAGCAGGGCTTCCTGGGGTATCCAGCTACTCAACTGCATTAAAATGATGGTTTCCTATACAGCCTTTTAGGGACCCAGTGCTGTGTAAACTGAGGGGCGGTTGAATTGACTTCATAATGAACGGATGTTACTATTCTGATCTCTTCCTCCCATCGAGGCTGTGCCTCTGGCTAGAGAGAAACAAATCCACAGAAGACAAGCTGTCTGCTGCTGCAGGGAGAGACAAAAGGATACTGACAGGGGCAGGGAACGTATTGTGCAATAGGCATTGCTTACACACTTTGCATATATTAACTAAGTTAAGCCTCACCACAGCCAGAGATACATATTACTAAGTCACTTTACAGATGGATTACATGGCTTGCCCAAGGTCCCATGCAATTAATGAGGTGTAGAGCTGAGATTTCAGACCAAGATGGGTAGATGCCAAAGAATGTAATCTTTTCACTGCATCTCTTATAAGTCCCTGCTCAGCCTTTCAGAACCCTGGGGGAGGAAGAACTCCTCATTCATGGAAGGACTGTATTGAGGCCCAAAATGCTGCTGAAATTTTAAAAAACAACAACAAAGACACAGCTGAGCAGGCCTAGAACTCATTCTAAGGCTGATGGTTTTTTTTCACAGTGCAGCAATGCCTCTCCCTGGGGACTATCGAGAGCCCTGGACAACTTCCTCCTGATGCTTTCTCTGGCCCAGGCCAGATCTTGGGATTGTTGAGTTATCTGTGTTATTTGCTCTCTAGTGTCCCGATCCACCACCCGCTGTTGGAAGAGCATCTTTTTGCACCCTGACTAATTCAACTTAAACTGGCCACCTGCTCAGTTGGTTCCCAGTCTACCCTTGACTTCTCTACTTCCCGCTTTCTCTATATGTGGCATTGAACCAGCATCCTAACTCCACCACTGGGTTTATTACAACTCCCCTACTCTGAAACTTTTAGTCATGCTCCCTGGCCTCTAGGATAAATTCTAAGTCCCTCAGCTCGGCATTCAAAGCTCTCTGTGATCTAGCTCCAAACTGTTATTCTGGTCTTTTCTCCACAGCTGCTTCTACAGTTAGGTCTGTGATCATTCTGTCTTCAAAGAGGCTGCAGGTCCTGTGCAGAAGGACCGTCCCACGTCTGGACCATTGCTCCTGATGAAGAAAGTGACTCCATGAGAGCGGCAATCAACTGTTTACTGTCCTCCCTGTTTCTACGCTCCCCCTCCCTTCCCTGGGAGAGACAACATACCAGACAGTGACAACGTCCAAATGGAGCCAGGCCCCGTCAGCTGTTTACAGCAGGCGGCTGAGCCGTGAAGAGCCAAATAACCTTGGTCAAGATGGGGCGTCCGTGACGACCAGCTGACAGTGCCAGTGTAGCTCCGTTCCAACGTGCGTGTGGCCACAGTCTCCTAACGACTGTGTCATCCGATAAGAAATGTCTAGCGCTAGATGGGAATCTGATGTGAAGCTGAAGGGGCCAAGCCCTCACTGGGGTGAAGGAAGGGCCCCCGTTTTCCAGTCTGGTTCTATCTGATGACATCCAGGCATATTGGCTCCATCTCAGTGACAGGCATGCAGCTCACATCCCAACACAGCCTTCACAGAGCATTTCCTATGAGTCTAGAATCTCCTTGTAATTCACTGGGGGGTATGAAACTTGACTTACTATCTTATATTTTTTAGAAGTGGAACCATCACTATTTAAAAGATTCAGTTATTAAAGTTCTGAATTGGGACCACGATGTGCTGTCTGAGGTCAAAGTTAACTCTCTCAGTGGGAAGAAATAATTCTCAGAAGGGGATCTTCTAATATCAAATGATGAGAATCACAAGCAATAAAAACGTAAGTCCAGAAGTTTCAGGAGATCCCTGAATACCTAAAGTTACGGGACTTGGCAGAGTTGTCTCGCATTATAACTGAGTGGATTATAGGTCTCTTGAGAGTAGTGATTGTGTTATTTTGACGTCTGTATCTCTGACCTAGCTCACGGTCTCCATCATAAGCATTTTATGGAATGAATAAATACATTTTAGAAAGATTAATCTCGGCCAAATCCCACTGGGGTAAAAGCCCAATCCTCAGGTCCTCGATGATCTTTCCTCTCTAGGAACTTCTACCATCTTGAGAACAGGTGGGACAACTCTCAGCACCTGTCACATTCTATTCCCTCCATCAGGAGCCCCGACTGTAGATCCAGAAGAGCAGTGAGAAGACCTGACCCCTTTTCTGTAACTCCCACACCTGGCCCACTGCTCCGCATAATGCTCAGTGAATATCTACTTAATAATCTGGTTCCAAATGAATATTATATCAACCACTTCAGAGCAATTAGTTGTGAGCATGAATGTTTGTTCCTAGCAGTACTTGTCCATACCTCTAGGTAAATAAAAGCAGTATCAAGAAAATAATTTCCTTCCATTAGTTCATGTCATGATTACATGTCAATCAAATGGATAGAGGCAAAGGCTCAGCTTTCAGATGGAAATGCCTTTGCAGAGAGAAATCTTACACGTGTACCCAAAGGGCATGTCACCTGTGCTACCTTCTTTCTTCTCTTCCTCCTTCCAGCAAATACATATAAAAGCCTTTTGTGTCAAGCACTGTGGTAGGATCTGGAAAAACAAAAGTGAACCCCACACTGTCTTGGCCTCCAGGAAGCTGAGGCTGGGGAAGGACACAGAGAGAAAACAGCTTCCTGTGTGCTAAAATACAGCAAGTTCTAGGCTAAAAATGACCAGGGGGGACGTTAAGCCAGTGTTCAGGGCTTGGGGTATTTGAACTGAGGTGTGAAGGATCAGTGGGAGTGAGCCAAGTAAAGAGGGGGTGAAGAGTGTTCCTGGCAGATGGGACAGGTTGTGCAAAGAACTTGACACAGAGACCGTGATACCTCCAGGGAACTGCAGGGAGTGACTGGGGCGGCCAGCGATGGGATGAGGAGGCAATGATGGGAGAGAAGGCCAGAGAGGCAAGAGAGGTCATATAAGTGGCTCTCTAAGCCATATTGTAACAGGGTGCAGCCAAGAGGGGGGCCCCAAATAGGGATTTGTGATGGGGTCCAGAACTCAAGGTGTCCAGGAAATATTAGAAAAATATATATAGGATGTCCTTACCCCTACAAGTCTGAGCTTAGGGGATGGGACACATGGAGCAGGGCCATTCAGAGCTGTTTTTGTATATCAACAGCTGTGCAGCTAACCTCTGGCATGGTCATTTAACATATCTATAACCTTTAACTGGTTTCATGGATATGTTAAATAGCTGTGGCCATGCTTTGAGCCAGGGAGATAGGAATGATTTCCACCTAAGATATAACTGGGAAGCAACTCCCGCTGGTTACAGCGCCTGCATGAGAGCTTGGAGATGATCGGCTCCATGCTATGGGGCCACACCTGCCCAGACTTACTATGGCAGCCCAGTAAAGCTGGAAGAATATGGGAATGCTGGCAGGTGTAACTGATTGTACGAGGAGTCGGAAATGGGGCTGCAGAGGAAGTCTGGCACTGGGATTTAAACCCAGGTGTGGCAGCCATACCCAGGGGAGAACCACACAGCTTTGGCAGAGTGGGGACCCCATGGCAGTGACACAGCTGATGGTGCCAGGAGCCTGAATCACAGACTTCTACTTCTTCTCCTGAGATACGGAACCCTGGACTGGGTAGAGGGAGAAGGAAGGACTGTGTGCATCTGTGGGTATTCTAAAGGACTTTAGTATTTTAATGAAGACATTAAGTCATTACTCTAAGCCTGTATAACTTTTAAATAAATAATTCCTTTCCTTTTCACCAGTCTCTAGCATTGAGAGACATCTTTCCTCTGGGGACGGACAAGGTGAACCTAGTAGGTGGGGGAGATCCCCAGAGAGAAAGGGGGGCTCCTTTCAGTAATAGTATATCGTTCACCCCCCACCCCCCGCCCCGTGGTCTGTTCTGTAACAATATGAGGAGTTTGGACTCTATCTATAGTCCAAGGGGAATGAGTAAAGGTTATCAAGCCGGAGAGTGACATCATGAGATGTTAATTTTGAGAGAGATTTCCGGTGGCCGGGTAGAGCTTGGGTTAGAAGGATGCAATGCTAGAGGAAGGGAGGCTGGGTAAGCGACTGCTGCACAGTCCACACAAGAGACAGTGACACTCTGGACTAGTGTCGTGGCAGTGGGAGTGGAAAAGAGGGGAGGGATTCTAGAAGGACTTGTGATATATACTTACTGAACAGAAAAAGGGTTGGAAGGGGGAGCAGAACCAGGAATGATGCCCTGGTTTCAGACTTGAGCAACTGGGCACACAGCGAGGCTCTTCAATGACATTAAGAACCAAAGAAAGGGAATAAATTAGAGCAAGTAATGAGTTCAATTCTGACATGTTGAGTTTTAGGCATTTGGGAGAGATCCAAATAGATGTGGCCAAGAGGCCATTGGATACATGGATGGCTCTGAAGAAAAAGCAGGCATAAAATTATGTTTGTATTTCAGAAGCCATGAGAACAGCTACTATCACTCCGAGAGAGTGTAAGAAGGAAGACAAGCTCCAAGGACCTCAAAGAATGAACACTTCAAGGCTGGAAGGAGGGAGAGGACTTGGGAAATCAAGGCCATTGTCATGTCAAGGTAACCAGGCAGGGAGGATGTGTCCGGGCAGAGGGAGCATTCGACAGTCTCGGCTCATGCTAGCAGTCGGCTCCTGCGAGGATGGAAACGTCTACGCTGTACTTAGCACTTAGCCGCTAAATGGTCACTGGCAACTTAGCAAGTGCAGGGTCCAAGGACACGAGGACATGTAGGAGCGTGAATGCCAGGTGAGGAGGTGGAAATGCTGAGCATGGAGGACAGCCAGTGAAAAAGGGGTACGGAGTCAGTGGAGTTTGTCTGAGGATGGGAAGAACATTTTATAACAAGGGGGTGTTCCAAAGTCAGCTACCCATAACTAGGATCTTCACAAAGTATTGTCTTGTTTTTATCAAAGATCCTAATTTTTAATCTCTAGATTGGCTTTAAAAAGCTGCAATAATTCAACGAGTAATGTCGGGTATGTCCTAATAAGGTGAACACCCGTCACCTGTCACATCTAGGAATATGATTATAAACTAGTCTGGGCAAAGACTCGTCTGTTTTATTTAAATATATCTAAATATATATGTATTTATATAAATTTCATATATTTATACATAAATATATATAAATTACCATGAATTTAGCTCTCTGAAAAATGTGTCTTCAAATAGCTAAGGAAGAAGACTTTTGAGATGTTTCCTATGTGTAAAATGGTACGGAGGGAAAACCAAGGAGAACGGGAGTGTGTGTGCATAGTGAAGTTATACTTGGACTTGAAATACTGGGAGGCTGATCTTGACGTTGCTGTCACTTGGGGCAGCTATAAAGGGTGTAACTGCTGCAAAGGAAGCAGGATACCACTGCTTATGTGACCTTTTAGTTCAAATTCATTTTAAAAAAGATGTGTCCATATTAATTCTCCTCAGAGAACAGAGGTGATCACAAATAGGGACACTCAGGTAAATTATTTTTACCCTATTAAGTTATCAATCATCTTGGTTTGTTAATGTGATTACCTATTATTTATTTGAATGCAAACTCCTACACTCCGGTGATTAAAGAACATTTCACCGAAACAGTAAGGGCCACACCCCCAATCTTACTGAAGGAGCAGGTAGCAAGTGCAGTGAGATCCTGATGTGAAGAGCAGCGTGAGGGACAAAGGTCATTTCCAAAAGGGGAAGAAGAAATCATTCCCAACCTTCCACCAAAAGAAAAAAACAACTATCTATCTACACTTATTTTTCTAGTGAATAAAGTGAATGTGAATTAGAACATAATCCAGAATTAAATTAAACCCCTTCTAATAAGAGGATATTTTAAAAATTTGGTCTGAGAATCACTCCATTTGCTTGAAGCAACCATAGGCTTCGGGTCAGAGGGAGGTAAACCCCGACTGCCCCCACTGTCAGAAACCATTCTGAGCATTTCACACGTGTTGACTCACTTGGTCCTCACATCAATCTCCAAAGTATGTAGCATGAATATTTCCACTTTACAGATAAGGAAGCGGAGGCACAAATTATTAAGTAACCAGTCCGAGGCTGTAAGCTAAAGATTCAAATGCAGTGAGCACGCCGGCTCTTGACCCTGTTCCACCCTGCCTCCCGCGGCGGGCGCCAGGTAGGCGCCAGTACGCCCTCCTGAAAGGCTGAGTGGTGAATATCCAAGCCTTGTGGAAAATCCACATTTCCTGTTACTAGAGTTCTGTATCTAGCATTGGATTCAGATCTAGGGAGTGGCAAAAAGTACTTGGGGCTAATTACTACATGAAGCAGAGTGGGCTGGGGAAAATGCTCATTCAGACATTTGAAAGCCAGTGAATTGTATAGAAGACATATCATCTGAAGGGAAGTGTGAGGAGCATCTTCACAATGTTCTTTATCAGAGCTGCATGGACGTACTCAGGAGGTAAATGCCGCCGTCCTTGAGACACGAGGATGTCCCTCTGACTTTCCACCAGTCGGGACTGTGACCTGAGAAAGCCGCGCTTCCTCCCTGCCTGACCCCATTAACACTGCCATGGGCATGACAGCACTGGCCATGGAAAGGCCACTCAACTGGGGACTCTCCCTCCCTTTCTTACAAACTGGGGAATCGTGCATCGCTCTGAAATGCGGTAAGTGTAGTCCCACCTGAAGGCAGAGGCCTGAACAAGCCAGCTGCTCTTGGATGATTTTTAGCCATGGAGAGTCTTACAGAGTGAAGAGCCAAGTTTTACTTCTGCTTTCCCAGACCAAAACATTCCTCTGGGCTTCCTTTTGTCACCTGATAAAACTTCTTGGCATGACCCCAGGGAGAGCAATCTTATTCTTGTTCCTATTTTCAGATTCAGCTGGGACATTCACTGATTTTCTCAAGATCAAAACCAAGATATCTGTGTGTCTGTGTAGCTAATATTAAAACGTCAGTATCTTAAAGAGTCCTGCCCTTTGCTTAATGGAGCAGACCCAAGCAACAGCACATTAGCCCATATGGAAGTCCAGGGTTGTTTATGAAAGAGCTGTTCCCAAGGAAACCGGTATCATCCTCGGGCATTCATTTGGAGTGCGTGATTCCTTGTCAGGGACTGAAATTGCTTTTGCATTAGCTACAAGAAAAGAACAACCACTCTGAAAGAGCACCGGAGACCTGGGTTTAGTTCCAGGAAAATCACTGGCTGGCTCATTCCAAGAGCCCCTTGGTCTGTCCCAGCCCCAGGTTATTCACCTTTAAGGTGAGAAGTGTGGGAAAGGGCTTAGTTTAAGCAGGGCTGTCCAACCCGTGGCCCAGGATGGCTATGAATGTGGCCCAACATAAAATCATAAATGTACCTAAAACCTTTTTTTTGCTCATCAGCTTTTGTTGGTGTTTGTGTATTTAATGTGTGGCCCAAGACAACTCTTCTTCCAGTGTGGCCCAGAGATGCCAAAAGGTTGGACACCCCTGGAGGACTCTCCAAGTTGCTTTTTCTAGATCTGAAGGTGAACGGTGCAAGAGACGGCAATGACAGTGTTTAAACACGTAGGCATTGGGCTTGCAGCGTGCTTCTCAAGCTCTCTGTGGGAAGGGCTGGGGTTTATTCCCAACTCACGGCAGACTAGTACTTGTCTTGTACTAGTAGTTGGACTAGTACTTGTCTCGTGACACAGGCAACTCACCACTGGATGTGACCGTACCCGGACTGGTCTCTTCAATGAGGCAGGTTCACTGATCACCCGCGTGGTTGTCATGGTGATGTCAAATTGTTATTAAACTTTCTAAACACCTAACTGGCAGCTTCTGTCCTTACATCATCGTAGATGGGTAACCAACAGTTGTCTGACCGGAAATAGCACGAGGACCATGCTTTGACCAGCACTGGGTCTGGCCATTTTGCTCTAACAGAGTGAGTCCCCTAAGGAGCTGAGCAGGGCATCCCTCAGACAACCCAGATGATTTTTTAAAATAAGCAACTGAAAAGCATAAAGTTACTTTGAAAAAAAATAACCCTCTGAGATAACTCCAGCCTCTTACCCTATTCAACCCAGTCTGCCCCACCAGTGTTCTAGATTCTTCTCAGGTCCATCAATCATACTGTCCTACTTCATCTGCCCTTGGAGTTGTTCTTTTTCATCTTCTACTTTAGCTGACAGGTCCCAGGAAGCCCTGGAATTCCTGCTGAGGGTCTCATGGGTAACAGACGTAAGCTGATCATAGGAGGGAAGCCTCGAGGGCCAGCTGCCCTGGGCACAGATGCTTCTCTGCCTTGTAAGGCATCACGCACTCTGCTCCCAGCACAGTGCACCAAGCCCCCTGCCCCTGCTCTGCCTGGACCTCACAGTGGGAGGGCTGAGGCTTCCAAAGTCACCACTGGACTCTTCTGTCCAGCTGGAGCTGACTTCTGAAATGGAATGCTAAGCTCAAAACATCCTCTCAGCTGTTTCTGAAAGTAGAGAGAAAGCCTTGTAAAATCAAACAACTTGGGATTACTTATATATTACACATTGTCTCACCACTCTTATTTTTATACTAAAAGCTAAAATTTATTAGGCATCAAGCCCTAGACAGTTCTGATTTGCATACATTAATTAAATCATTAATTTAATTCAATCATCGCCACTACCCAATAAAGTTTATCTCATTGTTATTGTCTTCCTTTATGTAGGAGAAGAAACTGAAGCAGACAGAGGCTGGAGGAACGTGCCTAAGATTACACAGGCAGCACGTGGAGACCCTGGACTTGAACTCAGCACGTGTTGCTGATGTTCTTGCCCGTACCTACAGCTCTTCACTATCTCTGGAGGTAAATCTTGGTTTTGAACCTCATGACAATCCTGTGGATGACCTAAGGCTGATGCAGATCAGTTAAATTAAAAAATATTTATTGAGCAACCTAGTAAGCACCAGGCAGCATTCTAGGCTCTCGGGGCACCTGCAGTGGGTGTAGTGTGTTGAATGGTGGCCTCCCAAAGATATGTCCATCTTTACCCCTGGGACCTGTGAATGTGACCTCATTTGGAAAAGGGGGTCTTTGAAGATGTAACTAGTTTAAGGATTTCGAAATAAGATTATCCAGGATTATCTGGTTAGGTCCTACATCTAATGGCAAATGTCCTTATAAGAAACAGAAGAGGGGAAGACACAGGGAGAAGAGGAGAGGCCCTGTGAAGACAGAGGAGGAGATTAGAGTTGTATGGCCACAAGTCAAGGATGCTTGGAACCACCAGGAGCTGGGAGAGGAAGGGAAGGATCCTCCCCTAGAGCCTTTGGAGGGAGCACAGCTCTTCTGACACCTTGATTTTGAACGTCTGGCCTTCAGAACTGTGAAAGAATACATTTCTGATGTTCCCGGCCACCCAGTTTAAGGCCATTTGTTACAGCAGCCTGAAGAGATGAATACGGTGAGTGACCAATAAAGCCCTTGCTCTTACAGAATTTATATCCTAACCGGGAACAATCAGAATATAATGGAAAGGAATGGAACGAAAAAAGAGAAAACATTTGCCTAGCAGAACAAAAACACATTCTCCTCAAACATCATCTTCTCTGGGAAGTCTCACCTGTACTCCCTAATCTGAGTCCCCCTCCCCTGTATATGTTCTCATAGGCCCTCTTGGACTCTGCTAATAGGAGCTTTCCCACACTTTTATGGTTGGATTACTTGTCTGAGCTCCCCCATGGCCTGAAAAAAGCTTCATGTCCATCTCTTTGCCCTCACCTGAGATTAGGTAAGAATGGGGGAAATTGGGAATGTCTTTTTTAAAAAAGATTTTATTTATTTTTAGAGAGAGGGGAAGGGAAGGAGAAAGAGAGGGAAAGAAACATCAATGTGTGGTTGCCTCTCTTGCGCCCCCTAGTGGGGTCCTGGCCTGCAACCCAGGCATGTGCCCTGACTAAGAATTGAACTAGTGACCCTTTGGTTCACAGGCCAGCACTCAATCCACTGAGCCACACCAGCCACGGTGAAATTGGGAATATCTTAATGACCAAACATGAACGAGGTCACTGGGGACAAAGACGGGAACAGGGCCACTGAATAAGCTTGCAAAGCTTATTTCTGCCCCCAGGATGCTGGCTGAAGGAGCGAAGCAGCTGGATTCCAGACAGTGGGCTTTCCAAGCAGCGGCCCCTGTGTGAAGCTGCATTTTCTAATTGGCGCAAAGGAGACATGTGGCCCAGCAGTGGCCTTGAATGCCACTGGTTTTTAGAGACATCCTGTCCTCTCATTCAGAATCTGGCGAAGGTCGCAGCCCTCATGCCACATAGTATGGCAGTCCTTAAAATCCCTCCCCCAGGCACCCAGACTAGAGTGACAGTCTATGCTGGCAGAGGTGTCCCTGAACCCTCACAGCTATTTATTCTCTGTGCACTGGCAGCATTCAGACATGGTTCACTTTTCCCTGGCCTTTCTGCACGGGAGAAACAAGCACAAGACTCCAGGATCCCTGGAGTGGGTATTATTCCAACAGAGATTCTGCTTCAAAGGAGATCAACAGGCCAGGCTACGAGGTGGGAGATGCTTCCTGTCAGCAGGAGGCACAGTGGTCTCCTCATTTCACATGTGGCTTTTAAGTCCCACTTAGGCCTCCATTCCTTAATCCTTTTATTTTAACTGCATCAACACAGATTTTAAGATGAAGAAAAATAAAGAGGAAGCAATAATAAAAGAAACATTCAAACAAACGTATATAATAATAAAGGCTAGTTTTCAAATATGCGCCAAACAACATAGGCTCTGAGGCAGACTGTATTTTCCAAGTCTGGCTGCAAAAATATCTCCCATCCCAAACGCCCTTCTGCACTGTGACCCTACCATTCCCATCAATAGACAGAGTTTAATTTTCCTCCCCTTGAATCTGAGTTGCTTTAGTGGGTTAGTTGAAAGCAGTGAGACGCAGCAGAAGTAATGCTACCGAGACCTCCATTGGCAAGGACAGAAGTCTTGCAGCTTCCATGTGGGTTTCTGGAAATGTTCCCCAGACACTCCGCCTCGAGTTGTTCTTTGTCAGAGCCCAGCTGCAATGCAGTGAGAGGGTCAAGCCCATGGAGGAGCCATGCAGACATGCCCTGGACGTTAGTCCTAGCCTTTGAGACACCACAGGCTCAGGCCCCGGACACGCAAGGATGAAGTCTCCAGCTGATTCCAGCTCCCAGCCTGTGGAGTCACCCCCAGCCACCTGTGTCTTCCCAGCTGAGGCCCCATGTGCTGTGGGGCAGAGACAAGCCATTCCTGCTGCTCTCTGCTCAAATTCCTGACTCAGAATCTGTGAGCATAACGAACCTCAATTCTTCATATAGCAAAGATAACTGAGCATGTGCTCTAAATGTGCTAAAACAGTTTCTCAAAGAAAAGGGAGGGGGGGACAGGATGTAGGTAAGTCCCTCCTAACAAACGTGCCCCAAACCTAACCCATCTATTGCTGTGTCCTGGTCTCCTCTCACCTGCCCTGAAATTCCCCCTGCTAGGGCTCACACCTAGGGTGAGAGATTCAAAGAATCCATGACGACAGGAGCTGCTTTTAGTGTGGGAGAACACACGGGGCACTTCTTCTAGTGTCCTAGTGATGGAGGGGTCACATCAGCCTGCCTAAGCATGTGTGCTCCCTGTCAAATCCTCCTGGTCGCTGGACCACAACCCCTAGACTTGCTGGTAAGAACCCCCTGCTCTAAGATCAAAGGCTGCCCTCGCTGGGAAAGACCCAAGGGACCATCCAACGCCTTCAGAAAGCACAATGGGTAAAGACTGTGCAAGAAAATATCAACAGGGCCCTTGATGTTTTCAGTCCACTAAGAATATAGAAGGATTAGAAGTGACCATGCTACAAGCTACAGGGGCAAAAAAAAATACTACTCTCAAAGCTTTTTGTAGAGGGAAAACTTGAGGGATGGCAACCATAGGCCAAAAAGCCTTGGCCCAGTGGCCAAGAGAGATGACTTTGCACAATTCCTTTAATTACAATGATTAAGTGCTAGAGAATGTAAGCATTCTCCAAAGGTGGCTCTTTCGTGGTTTCAGGGGAAATCTCCCACTATTTGCATAGTTCTGGGCACTTTAAACCCAATTTACCTGACCCATAATGAGGAATTATAGTGCGTAAGTCAAGAAGTGTGGGAAGCGTCTGGCAGTGGGCTCTTCCACTGCTGCCATGAAGAAACACACAGGCAATGTTGACAAGCTTGAGAGTAAGTTCAGGGTGCTTCCTCCTGCACCTGTCTCAGCTTCCCAAGCTGACCACAGGCCACAGGCATCCAGATTTCAGAGTCTGTAAAGAGTGACTTCTCTGTGTGGACCCAGGAAGGCAGGCCAGGAGCCACAGAGCCAGTGGAAATTGCACAGAACATAATTCTCATCCCAAAGGAGGGTCTTTGAGAATAATGACAGTTGTTCCGGTGTGGACTTGGGTGTTACTTTGAGAGGACATGAATTCCCTGTTACTTTCGGCCTTCAGGAAGAGACTGCTTATTGCTTCCCACTCACTGGGTTTATTGCACAGTTGACTGTCAAATAGGAGTTGATCCAGATAACACCTCAGTTACACGTACCTAAGAGTCTACGGTTTTATGAGCTGTCATAAAATCACTGCCTTCGCAAAATCAGTGTAGCATTGGATGCAACCTTTTAAAAAAAACAACAACAACTCAGAACTGACTTTCATGGCTCAGGGCTTAGGAGAAGCCTCATATTTCCAAGTAACTGAAACACTTTGTCATTCTGCCCCGAGAATCATTACTGTTATCTTCATAAGTCTTTTTAGGGTTCTATATCCCTAATCTACTTGATGGGTTATTTTTATCTTAGTATCAACACCTGTCACTCCAGGCTTTAGAGCAGTGGTTCTCAATTGAGGGCTATTCCCCCCGCAGTCCCCCCCAGGGGATATTTAGTAACGCTTGGACACATTTTTGATTGTCTTGACTAGCGTCAGGGGAGGACATGGTGCACCAACTGGGTGGAGGCCAGGAAGGCTGCTAAATATCCTGCAAAGCACACAACAGCTCCCCATAACAACAACAACAACAACAACAAAATGATCTGGCCCCAAATGTCCACAGGGATGCTACTGAGAAATCCTGTGCGAGAAGAACAGAGGAGAAAACAGTAGCAGGAGCAATACTCCTACTTGCCGACAGCCGACTGTACTTGGCACTTCACAAATTTCATGACCTCTGCACGTCACAACAATGCTTTATTGTTAACCCCAGTGAACAGGTGAGGAAGCCAGTCCAGGGAGGTTACATGGTTTGTCCAAGATCAAACAACTCGTAAATTCAGAACTAAGACTCAGACCAAGGTTGAACTCTAAGGTCCAGGTTCCTAATCAGCGTGCTATGCTAGAAGCCCTTTACATAATCACACACTGTTTCCAACAGAGATTTAGGCTGTGCATGTACAGCCAAGAAAGTGGACTCAACAGCAAAGGGCTTTGGAGACACAAAGCAACTAAGCCTGAAATGGAGCCTGTACTTCCTGAGAGAACCTGAAGGGGGCAGCCTCACCAGTCACAATGACCACTCACAATGGCTCCAAGCCGGACCCTTGCACATTTGCTACCCTGCCTCCTGAAAGAGCACTTGTGGGGGCAGAGGAGGGAGGCACACGTTCCTGTCCATCCACCTACAGTCATTATGACGTGAACTTTAGTGTGATTTCACTGAGCATCACAGGTCTCAGAAATTTTTAACTTAAAATAACTTTTGTTGAGATTTTTGATGATGTGCTCTGGAATTAGGCAGAGCTGAGTTCAAATACTCACTGTCTCACTTATATTAAAGGGGTCATTCCAGGCCGCACGTTACTCTACTTTACCTCCTAAGCCTCAGTTCTTCCAACTGTATTATGGGCATCATCACGATCACTGCTACTGCATGAGAGTGTTCAGAGGATCAAATGAGAAACTTAATGAATTAATGAGGGCCAAAAAGCCAGGTCAGTACCAGAACAGAGTAAGAGACCAATAAATATTAGATGATATAGTGATGTCTCTGTATCACTATATGATATATTGTATATATAATTTATTTTAGTGAAACACAAGGAACGGGGAGGAGAACAGAGCTGGATTGCCAAATGGGGCTGTGTGGGGTGGGGCGCAGGCTGGGAGAGCAGAGATGGAATGCCAATGTGGGACATTCCACTCCCTGCTGAGAAAGAACAGGGCATCGTGGGGTTAAAAATAGCAGGAAGAACACACTAAGTCCCATGCAAGTGTACACTGTGATTCCAATACGTTTCTGTGGTCGCCTTTTCTACATCTGTTATTTGTGGGGGACTGTCTTCTTGGTTGCCAGAATCCAATAATATAACACACACATGCTGATGCCTGATTCTGCCAGTCTTCTGCTCTGAGACTTAAGAATGTGGGAAATTAAGTGAATTCTGGTATCCATCAGAGACCACCGGAGGCACTCAGAGAATCTTAAATCAGACGCAGAAATGAACCAGTCCACTTGCATCTTGAATTTTCTTTTAAAAAGTTGCCCTCTCTGGCTTTGCAGCTGGGACTGCAATATTTTATTCAATGACTATGTGATGTGACATATTTTAGAACTGACAGCGGTTCAGATGAATTAGTCACATCTGTGATGAGTCAGTTACACACAGGGCTTTTGTTTCCTGAGAACTTAACCTCCTTCCCCGACGCTGGCCTGTCTCCAAAACCACTTCCTTCCACAGCAGTGACATTTCTCTGCACAGGTACATGTGTTCAAAAGAGGGATCTCGAGCCAGCCTCTCAAATCAGAGGATCTCAGAATACCGGAGCCGGAAAATCCCGAGAGAACTGTCACTGAAGAGACGAGAAAACCAGAGACAATGAGACACTTGCCCAAAGTCACAGAGCAAATTTTTGGCAGAACTAGAATTAACATCCTGGCTTTGGGACTGCTCATTTCATTTCCATTTACTACTCCACGAGGGTTCTCAACTTCACTGGGGTAATTCCAAGGCAGGGAGCAAATTTTCCCTGTATTTCTCACCTAATCAAAGCAAGTTAAGAACACTGTATTTCAAACACTTGAATAAAAAACCCTCATGGCCTTAGAAAGAGAATCCTAAGTGGTAAAATCACAATGCAAATGACAGGAATTGGTTGGAGCAGATGTGAAGTAGACAGGGCTAGTATGGCTCTAACTGCCTAAAATGTCCAAAAGCGTCCGTGTGAGACTCACGGGTGGCCTCCAGGCACCCATCACACACTGTGATGGCGTGGACAACGGTTGACAAGGGCCTGAACCGGAAACCATCCTTCGAGTTTTCTCAATGTGGTACCCCAATGGGCAATAAAGCATACAGAAGATGTGACTTTCCAACATCTTAAGGAAGAAAATTTTAAAGAGATATCTGTGGACAGATTTTGCTCTCAACAACTCTGACCTTTTTCAGTCTATCACACTTTTGGTTTCTAGCGAGCCAGGAATGTAATCAGTAGACCGCAGCATCCTGACGTCATCCCAGGAAAAGCTGTGCAAAGGCCTAACCACCTGCTCACCCACTGTGATGACCTGTTCTCTTCCTTTCCCACCACTTGAGGTCATCACTTCAGGGCTATAGCCCTCTGAATCTCAACCAGAAACCTTTGAAAAATGGTGGCATTTTCTGGCCTTTGGGAAAGTAGCCTGCTTTCCTGACCTGTGAAATGGTTAGTCTGGTAAACCACGGGTGAGTCTAATCAGGTTCAAATGGAGCTGGGCTTCACGGTGAGGCCTGCGGCAGAGAGACTGAGCTCTGTACCAGACAGAGCTCTGTTCCCACCTACAAGAGACCCAAAGCAGGCTTCGAATTTCCTTGAGTCAAAGCACCAAGGCTTAGAATCAACCGAAAATCCAGGGTCATGGTTGTCTTTATCTGTCTGTGTGAAATCAAGTTTCTTATAAACACTATTAATTTCTCACTTCCCTTGGGGGTTTCTAGGCACTAAAATGAGATTTCATTTTGTGATCTATTCTTTTTTCCATTTAAAGCAATTGTTCTTGAGCCTGACCATGCAAAAGAATTACATGGAGCAATCATTAAAAGCATAAATTACCGGGCTCCCCACCTGGGTCACTGAATCCAAATTTCCTGGAACAGGGCCTGGGAATCTGTATATTCAGTGTCCCAGATGACTGTAGCGCCCAGAATTTAATAGTCTATTTACATATTTCCTCCCTTCCCTCTCTCCCTCCCTTTGTGTGAGCTGACATCCAGACCTAAGCACTGTATATAATAGTTCTGGAAGCGAGACGACATTCTCAGTTCCAAACTACTAACAATTTACAACTAGCATTTTGGAAGAAAACCTGCCTGTAAACCTGAAACTTCTTGTGTGGCTACTAACACTATAAAGAATTTTAGAATTGAAATTAGAAAGGTGGTTATGTTCTTTCTTCTTGAAGACATCTAGGGAAATAGACATAGGTCTAATTCTCATGCTTTATTTTAAGTCTTTATCCTATCCAGAATGGCCCAGACATAAAAAACGAAAGCATGACCTACATCCTATAGACACTCAAGGTTCTGAGTTAGGCTGCTATTATCTTTTCTAGTTCTGAACTAAATGACCCAAATTTCCCTTAATTTCCCTTGTAGGCATTCTCCCTGTTCTTTGGGTACTATTCTCTCTCCTCTCTTGCTCCTTCAGGTTCTTCGTGTTACTCTTGGTTTGCCAACAGGGACTAAAATACCTTCAGGGTACAACTGCACTAAAATACTTTGTAGTTTGAAGAGTTCATGTATCTCTTTAGGAGAATCGAATTTGTTGCTGGGGAGGGACTTAGTCTAGTGGATCAAAATCTAAAGATTACAAATTAATGTTGTGCTTCAAGGTTTCCTTTAGAATTTCTTTCTTTAGCAGTTCAGCTGCATCCGATCTGTAGACAGTTTCCAGATTCTTATTATATAAAGATCAGATTCTGAATTTTATCTCTACATGCACAATGCTGCCCCACCCCAAACCTGAGCCACGGTTCTTGCTGTGAACAGACTGTGCCCAGGCCACTTGGCCTCTAGGATTTTTCCAAGTTGGACTGGAGGGTAAACTCCCAGGCTTGCTCCGCCAGGCAGGGGTTCCCTGAAGCACAGTACGCCCACCCCAATTCTTTGGTTCAGCACATACCTATGGAGCATCTCCTTTGCCCCATTTGTAGTTATTATGTAAAACCAGTAAGAAAGGGACAGGAAAATGACTGTCACTTTTAACATGAGTAAAGACAAAGAGAACCTGCAGCATGTCAACTGTCACTGCAGCAGAAAGCACCATGGGCCTATCACTTTGAGACTTAAAAACAAACCTCGTATAAAACCATTTCTCAGAACCGCCTTTTCCTCTCCAATTTACTGTCAACATTTCCAATAGTCCTTGGCTCCCTCATCTTGCCTAAGCTGAGCCACTTCTGAGGAGAAGAAACCCTCGAGGCTCAGGACTCTTCATCCTGCCTCTCACCTCCACATCCTCTGGGCTCCTAACAGGGAGTCCTTTCCTTTCCCAGGGTTCCGGAGGCACCTGTCCTCGCGAGCTTATGCCAGTATTTACAGCATTGAAATTTTCTTCTTCCAGTAGTATACACACAGGGTGGGCGGATATAGGTTTACAGTTGTAAGTACACGAAACAGGATATTCTTGCATTATTATTTATTATTGTATTATTTCCCACACGAACAATTGTAACCCTACTTTTGCCCACCCCTGTGTATAGCAAAGTTTAACCAAGCTGCTCTGAGAGCTCTTTAAAGGATATCAGAGCCCAAGCAAAGGAGGGACATGGGCCTCAGGGCGTTTCCCCTTTGGTGGCACTGCTGGAGCCCCCTCACAGTCTTCATTCACTCTGGGGTACAAATGGCTGGCAGGAAGTTAGCTATTGCCCTTTGTGTTTTAAAAGAGTTCATAACCCCAGGAGAAAGAGGAAGCTCCGCAGGGTGAGATTTCAGGCCAAATTTGGTGACATAGGTCGGAGGGGAAGAGTTGGTTCCAAAGCCTTCCACCACCTTCCACCACCACCTCATATCTCCAGCAAGGTGTCCTGGAACCTGTCGTGGCAACTGTTCCCAAGTGTAACGTACGTTATTGCTCCTGTGTGAGCCTGGTCAGCCCGTGGCCACAGGAAGGTCACTTATCTCCCAGACTGAAATGCTCAGAACCTGGCTGAGGACCATAGAGGAAGCCCCGCACCCTCTGAGCAGGGAAAGTAGACTGCACACCGTGAATTTTTGGAGTGCAGGCACGACATAACCCACAGGGGTGCCCGCGCTCAGTGCGCCTGCCTTCTTCGTTTCAATTCCAAGGCCCTTGCTTACAACTTTCCCGCGTGAAATCGATCAATCGCAGCACTGAAAACGGACCCTCTATATGGCAGGACTAACAGCTGACAGCCTGAGCCCAAGGAGGAAAAAGACAAAAGCTGATAGAAAACCCAAAAAGGGGCTATTAAGGAAGTGGCAAGCTGCTTACAACACCTCATTGGTCCCTGAGGACATCGCTGAACTGCGTGACAGCCCAATACAATAGCTAGTACTCAGAGTAATAATTCTGGGGTCTCTGGAAAAGTTTAAATGGTATCGATGTGCTCTGTTTAGGAAGATAATTCTAAACCTCTGGATAAAGGGTGACTGCATTGAGCACGGCCCCCTAGAGGACAGTAGTGGTTACTGCATGGTGACACCACAACCTGGGGGCTGCTGGGCAGGAAACCACCTACCTCTGAATGTTATCTTCAAGTTGTTTGACTCTGAATTCATCCTCTTCAGACTGCCGCCTCCTGGCTTCCTCCTCTTCGGCAGTTCCAGCGGGTATGCCCTGCAACAGCCATTTTTCCCGAAGCACTTTGGACTGTGGGAACAAGAGAAGAAAACAGACCGCGTGACCCCTTTCAGCCCACAGCCTCCGCTCCATCCTCAGAGCCTCTGCTGTAGCTGGGCCCCACCTCAGCACGCCCCCGAACCGCAGCCTTCACCTCCTCTTGGCTCCCTCCTTCCCCACTCCCACCTCCCTCCTTCACCGACTTGGCTCCCTACTTCCTTCCCGCCCAGTCCCTGGAGAGGGGTTTATTCTACATTTTCTATTATAAAAAAAAGTTTGAAAACATACAGAAAAATGGAGGAAACTGTATAAGGAATGCCCACGTAGCTCATTTATATGTAACAATTACAAACATTTTGCCACATTTTCTCATATACTTTTTTCACCAACACATAATAAAGTAAATAAGAAAATGTGATATTCCATGCATAGATACTTCAGTATGAATTTCTTTTTTTAAAAAAGGACATTCTTCCGTGCAACTACAGTCACATAATAAAATTTCCAAAGATCATCTAATATTCAGTCCATCTAAAAGACTTCTTTCTAAAAGATCAATCTATGCCACTGCTCTTCTTAAAAACTCTTTCATGACTCCCACCCATCCTCGGCCAGGGTCCCAGGTGGTATTGAAATCAGGCAGCCCATCTGGGCCAGCATCCTAATCTATCACGGAGCGAAAGGAAAAGGTTTTTGTGTTTTGGTCAGTTGTTGGAAAGGAGTGATGACTGCTTTGAGAAGGGAAACGAAAATAGCTCAAGAAAAAGGCATGTTGAAACTCCCTAAAATGAAGAGCAAGATGAAGAAAGTAGGTAAAATAATTTGTGACTTGGGTTTCCATTCCATGGACTCTAGCTGGCAGGTGGTGGCTATTGGATGTCTGCAGAGGCTGGACACTGGGCATGAGGGCTGAGTATCCCTGTGGGCAGATGGGTGGTTGTGGGAATGGACGACTATGAGGATGCACGGCCAGAAGCAGGGCACGTGATCAGTTCTTCCCAGCAACGACAGGCGTAACAGCTCTGAGGCCAGTCAACACACAGCAACACTGAGCTCCCTGGCTCCCTGACAGCACCTTCATCAGAATCTTATTTAACCTCCGTAGGCAGGGTGAGCAAGGTGAAAGGAAAGGGAGCCCTGTTAGTGACTAAGAGGCAGGTCATGCATGGCTTGGAGCCAGTTAAACATCATTCACAGAAATGAGAGAGTGGGACGGGTCTCTGAGATTGCGGACACAAAATTCACCCCCACTACCGTTTCCTTTCTGTTGCTCTTATGAGCAAAAAATACACAATTCCAGAGTTCCATGGGATTAGGGCTACTTATCTGAACCTGTGAAATGAGTCACTAAAACTTACTAATATTTAGTACTAGTGAACTGAAATTCACTGGTGGTTCTGATTCCCCATCCCGCTAAGGAGTCCGGCAGCCATTCAGCACTGCGGAGACCCTGCTGACGCACACGAGCAAGTTCTGACGTCTGCACCTGCAGCAGGACCTTTTGTTAGCAATGCTTCGTCAGTGTGGCGTCCGGGCGGCCATGGTGTTCACTGGTGTCGTTCTTGTTTTCTAATCATAAATCATTGTGGGTGGAGACCCGTTTGGTTACTCTCAGAGTGCATAGAGAAGCATGCTTACAGGACTTGGCCGGCAGTTTTCCATGAGTTAGAGACCCGAGTCTGTTCGCACTGCTAAAGTGAGTGTTGACAGGAACCGACCCCTCACTCCAATATGCTCAGTCACCCATCACTCACTGGCAACATATTGCCTGTAAGTGTATTATATACGAATAGTGGGAAAGTATAAAAAGGTACTGAAAATGTAGAGAGCATTTTAAATAATATAAAATCATGCATAGAAACGCACAGTATAATTTGTTTACTTTGTTGCTCTCACTGCTGGGCTGAATTGAGCCCCCCCCCCAACATTCACAGGTGAAATCCTAACCCCTATTACCCGAGAATGTAACTGTATTTGGAAAGAGGGCCTTTCAGGTTAAATGAAGCCATTGGGATGTGCCCTAACCCAGTGTAACTGGTGTCCCTACCAGAAAAGGGGGTCAGGACACAGACATGCACAGCAAGAAGACCACGTAAAGACCCCTGAGGAAGACGGCCATCGACAAGCCAAGGAGACAGCATTAGAGGAAACTAACCCTGCTGACACCTCAATCCTGGACTTCTAGCCTCCAGTTTTAAGAGAAAATAAATTTCTGTTGGTTAAGCCGCCCAGTCTATGTTATTTATTATGACAGCCCTAGCAATGGCTACATTCTCTGAGGCTTTGTCACTGTCCACAGGAAAATGGGAATGGATGGGATAAGCTGGTGGGTCTTGCTAACTGGAACACAGAAGAAAAGAAAATATTCAGAACCACTGTTCTCCGATCAAGCTACTCAAACCCCCCAGACAGAGCACGCTCACATCTACGAGAGGCCGTGTTGAACAGTACTTAACAGCCTGGATTCTAGAGCCACTCTGCCGCTCATTGGCTGTGTGACCTTGGACGGGCTCCTCAGCCTCACTGAGCCTCAGCGTCCTCATCTATGAAATGGGCACGACAACAGCGCCCACTGTGGGCTTGTTATGAGGACTAAATGAGTTCATGCGCTGAAAGTTCTGGGCCCACAGACAGCACTAGGGAAATATTTATTATGGTTGTTCATCCTGTTCCCTTGGCCTCTCCCACTTTCACCTGAGAAAGTGCAGGTAAAATGCCATCTGAGAAGCCTTCTTCCACTTTGGCTGGCAGGGTCAGGGGCTCTCTGTTCTGTCTCCTTAGAGCAGGGGTCCCCAACCCACAGGCCGTGGACTGGAACTGGTCTGTGGCCTGTTAGGAACCAGGCCACACAGCAGGAGGTAAGTAGAAGATGAGCAAGCGAAGCTTTGTTAGCATTGCCACCTGAATTCCACCTCCTGTCCCCCCTACCCCCTGCGCTGCTCCCCCTCCAGTCTGTGGAAAAACTGTCTTCCATGAAACCAGTTCCTGGGGCCAAAAAGGTTGGGGACCATTGCTCTAGAGCACTTCCATACTGTCCTCAAATTATTTCTTTTTAGATCTTCCACACCCTAGACTCCTGGCTCCTCGCAGGCTGGAGCTAATCCTTATTCACCCAGAGAATAAATTCAACGGGTAAACTGAAAAGTTCTTGAATCTCTTTCACTCTAATTACTTGGGGTGGGGGGAATGTCCCACTTTCAGAGTGCTTTCTCTGCTAAAATGTTTCACATTAATGTGGTTCAATCCATAGAAGGTAAACACCTTATGAGGATCTGGGGAGACAGATGTGCTGGCGACCTTGGTCACCAGAAAGGCAGCCACGAACAGCCCCGGCCTTCTGTGCCCGACCAGGGATGTTCTGAAGCCAGGGCTTCTTGAGACGCAAGAAAGCGCTGCCCTTGGGAATGCTGCCTCTGCTCCCGCCCACCATGGGAAGGGCCTAACCCCCTCATTCTGGTTGAGTTAGCCCTGGCCATCAGTCCATACCTGTGACAAAAGCAACCCGTGACCATGAACACAGGGAGCCCATGTGCCCCCAGATCTGTCCCTTCTTTGGATATGGCAGGGACGTCACTCAAACATCCCCCACAGCTGGAGCTGGGAAGAGAGGGGCTAACAGAACAAGGCAGGAGGCCTGGTCTCAGGGAAGTCTGTTTCATATAGGTGTTCTGCCATTACAAAAACAAAATGCAGAGTGGATTTTTTCAGCCGGCTCCAGAGCAATACTGTCAGGGGAAACCACCAAGCCAAATACATTTTCCTCCAAAGGCTTCCTTAACCCACCGCAGACCCCCGCGAGGTGTCTGTGGTGGCCAACTGCATGGGAAGGTCTCTCTGAGCACTTGAATGTTTGAGCTGAGACCTGAGATAACGCACTTGGGCGTTCTGGTCATGCACACCCACCAAGGCATCCGCTCCCCTTTTCTGCTCTGGGTTTTACCAGCTGTCTGAGTCTCAGAATTAAGTGGCAAGCAGAGCCTCAGCAGAAGTGAAAATGAAAAAGAGAAAGGTTTTCTAAATGTCCTTACTGTCCAAATACCACACATCAAAAAAAAAAAAAATGTGTCAGAGCCTACAGGTGCTAAGAACTGTCGAAACTTCGCATTTGTCAAGTGGATGCAACTGTGAAGGGTCAAGACAGGGAAGGAGCAGACGGAGAGCTGGCAGTACACAGACGGAGCCTTGACAGGGGTTCCTGAAAAGCAGATGGAGGGAGCTCCCAGAGTGCATCTGGTCCTTACTCTGTGGGGCCTGTCCAGCTTCGTCATTCAAAACGAGAACAGAGCCTCAAATGGCAGTGGGCCTACGGATCTGCAGGAGAGCTTGCTAAGACACAGATTCCAGGGCCCCACCCCCAGAGATGCTGATTCTGGAAGTCCAGGGCAGGGCCTGGGAATCTGAATTTTAACAAGCTCCAAGGTGCTGCTGTGGGTGACGCTGCTGGTCCGAGAACCACAACTTGAGTAAGCAGAGCATGAAGACCTGTGACTCTCCAAATGCCTGAAGAATGCATAAGCTTTCCCATTGGCCAGCCAAACGCACTAACCCAAAAAGGGACTCCTCGTCCTCTTGTAAACCTGTTTGTCTTCTTGTGCCCCCATCTCAGGTGCAGCAGTGCCCCCATCCATTCCCTACGTGCCAGACGCTGCCAGGCCCTGAGGACACCACTCAGGAAGACAGGCAAGTCCCCACTTTCCCTGAGACTTTGTCCCAATAAACAAGGATGCAAGACAACTTCAGACTATGATACGGGCATGGGAGGAGGTAGGCAGGATGATGTGACAAAAAGGGACCAAGGGAGGACACTGTAGGTGGGAAAGGTCTCTCTGAGTACATGAACATTTGAGCTGAGATCTGAGATCCACGGTAGGGCATTCCTGGTGGATGGACTGGCAAATGCAATAACCCAGAAGTGGGAGACAGGAGAGTGTTTGTAGACCAGAGAGAAACCCCTGATGGCTAACCCATAATGAGTGGCGCTGGACAGGAGGCATGGAACAGTTGATGATGGAGAGGAAGGCAGGGGTCAGGTTGGGTAGGATCCTGTAGCCTTGTTAAGGAGTTTGGCATTTGCCCTGAGTGCAATAGAAGAAAGATTGCAAGGGGCAGAGAGAGAGAATTACAAAGTGCAAATGACAGGACTATATCACATCATTCAGATGACAGTATGTTAGCTTGAAGTAGAGGAGTAGTGGAAGGAATGGAAGGCCTGGGGATGTATTGTAAAGGTGGAGTCAGCATGATGTGACAACACGGAATACTAGGATGAGGAAGAGGGTGGGATTAAAGGTGATGTGTATCTATGTGGTTTGAGCAAAAGGTGGATGGTGGTATCATCAAATGGAGCTCGGGAAGACTAGAAGCAGAACAAGAGCTAGAAAATCAAAACTTCCCATTGGGGTGTGTCAAGTGTGAGAGGCTAATAAATGGCAGTGAGATCCATCTAAGTGGACATGTCAGGGGAGCAGGTGGAGCCAAGAGCTTGGAGGTCAGGGGCCAGCCGCTGGGCCTGGAGACACCGTGTAATCTGGGAGTCATCAATATGTAAATAACACTCGAAGCCATGGTATTGGGTGATGATGACAATAATTCTTACAGAATTTTTACTGTTTTAAGTACGTTACATATAAATTCATTAAACTTTCGCAAAAATCACAAGAGGTAGGTGCCCATATCAAGGACCTCATCCCTGGTCACATACCTACTAAGGTGCGCATCTGAGATTTAAAGCTCAACCATGCACTCGGCTATCCTGCCTCTGCCTAAGATCACCCAAGGGTCTTTTTCCCCTCCAAACAGGATTTACAAAATCATCAGGCACCTCCACCCTGCTCCTGAACGTGGGTAACCATTTCCCAGCTTCCTAAACAATGGGTTCTGTATTGGTGCCCCGTCTCCCACTTGTCCCTGAGTCCCATAGAGCCAGGGACTGTATCTTTTATTCATCCACAGAGGCTGGCATGCATGGTTATAGTGGGCAATTAGAAATAGTCGTTGAATGAATGAATGACTGAAAAGCCATGCCCGAGCACTGTATTTTAGCACGTAGAAAATCTTAGACTATTAAGAAAGACCGTAAAGATCATCTGATCAAACTTTAACCTAGAGATGAGGTATCGGAGGTTAAGCAACTGCTCAGGGTGACTTAAATAAATAGTGAGGCATGTCTGGGACGGGTGGAGGAGAGTGGGCACTGGGAGAGGAATCAGAACTAGGATGTTTCCAAGTTTTTTCTGATCATTTGTAATTTTTACACAGTTACACGTGCCGATCTTTTTACTGTCTAGTTCTGGCTTTGGTGTAATACATAGATAAGACTTCCACCCAGGAGCAGGGTGGAGGTGCCTGATGATTTTGTAAATCCTGTTTGGAGGGGAAAAAGACCCTTGGGTGATCTTAGGCAGAGGCAGGATAGCCGAGTGCATGGCTGAGCTTTAAATCTCAGATGCGCACCTTAGTAGGTATGTGACCAGGGATGAGGTCCTTGATATGGGCACCTACCTCTTGCGATTTTTGTGTAAGTTTAATGAATTTATATGTAAAATACAGGGTCCTGCAGAAGGAAGGCCTGCTTGAGTGTGGTTGGCAGGGTAATAATATGGGTGCAATAATTTATAGTTTTAATTTGAACATTTCACCTAAAATGTCATATGGTGTGCTTGAGTGTGATATTGTTATGTTACAGAATGGCACGCTTATGATTTTGAAATAAAAGATTTTGTAATAAGAAGGGGGCTCTATTTGTGCTGGACCCTGTATTCAACTGTGATTTCTTCTTACACTTTTATGATTTTACTTTTTGCTCCAAACCTTTCATACACCTGTAACTGACATTGTGTATATGAATGGGTAGAAGCTGAGTAACTTGAATTTTCTAATGGAAAATGAATTAAACACAAGGTGGGAAACAGCTGTGCTTGTTTTCTCATTCATTCGTGTGCCCCCTCCATTTTCCTTCCCTTTACCTGGAACACTTCCCTTCCTCCCCACGTTGGATGGGTGTTGAGGTTTTGTTACCTAATTCAGTCCACTCAGAAGCTGATCCCTGACTTCTGATAGGAGAAACCCGGTCTTAACTCCCATTCACGTGGTTTACAGGGGCACGCGATAGAAGAAAAGGATGGGGCGTCGAGTCCCGGCATGCTGTGTACCTCGGCTGTCTGTTCAATAATTTAAAATTTGAAATTGGCCTTTCACACCCACTAAAAACCAAGACAACTCTCAAATTAGGGCTAAAGGTTCTTAAGAGCGAGACACACTATAGTATCTTTCCAGGCGCTTCAGCAAATGGCCTTGGTGGATTGACAACAAACATTTCCCAGGGTCACAATTCAGTCTTTGATTTTTTTTTTTCCAGTCAGTCTTCTTGAAAGAAAAGACTGTGGTTTTAAAAGTAGAATGACAATTTTCATAGCTTGGATTAGAGAAAAACTCTGGTCAGGGTTCCCTGCTCATGAATGAGTAATTCAAAAGCCGCTTCTGTGTGGAAGGGGTGGCATTAGCAGTGATGCTGACAGCGCTGCGTCTGTCACACAGGCCTTTATACATGTGCCAGCCCCGCAGGAGCTCGTGTGGCTGTGTGCGCTGTGCTGGGGCCTTGAACTGACCAATAAAATAGACAAATCTCTGGCAATTCAACCACAAGGCAAGGGGGATATTACATTTAGGCTGTTCTGGTAGAACACAGTTGTTGATTTATTATTTTTTTAAACTCACATTATCACAAGCCACATAATAAAAACAATAAAAATTGTTTCCATGGAATAAAAAGCCAAGACCGTTTTTTAAAAGAAGAAGAAGAATAGTTCTTGCTTCGTGAGATATTATATTAAAAACCTAGAGGGATTAAATGAGGGTGGTATTGGCACAGGAGTGGCAGGTTAATGGACTAGAAAGAATCCACAAAGGGTGGAGTTGAGAATAGGTGAGAAGTAGGTATCATAGCAAGAAGACTTTTAAATCAGTGAGGAAAAGAATGAATTAGTCAAAAATCGTGTTGAGAGAACTGGCTTACCATCAGTAAAAAGTGAAGTGATTGCCACCTCATACCTTATAGGAAAACAAATTCTGGCTGGACTAAAACTATTGAAGGATAAGGAACATCATAGTTAAGTGTCTGAAATGGAGATATTCTTTCCAAGCAGAACGTCAAAGCCAGGAATCATAATAGTAAAAGAAGGTTAGATGGGATGCCACAAAACTTTAAAGTTTTGTACGAGAATTTAAAAGAACCCATATGCAAAAATTAAAAGAACAGGTCAAGGTCAATACAAATGTTAATATAATTTCATTTTACTCACAGGCTGATGAGGTGTGGGAACAGGAGTTATATATACATATTGATCTGTACAAACATGTTGGGGAAAAATACACAAGGATACATCTGTGTGAGGCACATCTAGGCGGTGAGTATACAGTTGATACGCTTTCTCTCTATTTTCTTGTACTTGTAAACCTCACTTTTACAATTATACATTCCTTCCTTTTGTATCAGCAAAAATAACACAGCTATGAAAGTTGCTTCCTGGTCCCATATGTGAGCATTTCTTGGAAGTTCTTATGTCATACATATTAGATCCTAAATACAGCTAAGGATCTTGTAAAAAGAAATCTGAGTTTAATTTGTCCAGGGCTTCCAAGTACCTGGAGGCGTCGTAACCACTGGGGGGTCGCAGCTAACATTTCAGCATGTCATACTTTGCTCCTTCACTGCATTACAGCACTTGCTCATTGTCCATACGTAAGTATTAAGTAATGATACTCTACTTGGTGCAGTTACTCAGTGGATAGCCCTAATTACTATATAATTAGCAAGTATATTAATCAAACATACAAGTACCAAAACTACGGTCTTGAATTCTATTTATTTGCTTTGACACGAGGTCAGTGAATTTGTCTAACTCACTCATATCTCATTGCATGAGAATAAGTGTCCACGGACTGATCATGAGAAGTACAATGTAATAAATATGAAATCTAATTATATTGCTTTTCCATTTAATTCAACTTTGCACTGAGAATATTGATTTCTTAGGGACCATCTCAGATTTTGTAAACTGGTGAAACGTAAATATTAATTACCAACATACTTCCTAATATTTTCTACTGCAAGGAACTACCAATAATTACTGTGGTGTGTCTCCACCTGGTGTAACTTTTCTGGAGTCCATGAACATGTACTTAGAATAAAGACACGGGATGGGAATGATGGTAAATAAATGTGATGATGGTGATCAGCATCTAGACAAATTATTCAAAAGGAAGCATTCCATTGGAAAAAACTAGTGTCTGGGAGAAAGAAAGGTTACGGAGGCAGACAGTCCTGGGGTTCAGCCTGGGCACCCACACTGACCATCTCTAAGTTCTGGGGCAAGTTACTTGATCTCACAAATTTGTCTCCTCACCTGTAAGACAGGGAAAGTAATATCTACTTTGTGGTCGTTAATGAGGGGTTGTATTTCAAGGGCCAAGCACGTATTAGACACTCAAAAAAGAAGACAATTATTGAGTGTGGACCAGGGGAGAACAAGGCTGCCTACTGCCAGGACCAAGCTGGCTGAGTCTCCACCAAGAGGCTCGCAGATCAACTGTAACTTCAATGAATCCGCTACCATCTAGGAGCGAGGCTGCCAAGTTGGAAACTGAATGATAACAGGGAAGGTGACTCACACTATTCAAGTTCAATCAACATTTAACTGATCTGAAATAGGACATACTCCTTTCTGGTGCCTGAAGCGATCATATCTCTCAGTCAGGCACCACCTTCCTTGTATTAAAATAACTCAGTTGTTTGGGGGAGGTTGGAGTCAGAACAAACAGAGGTGGAGTCGTGAGGAAAGTTTCGCTCGGGTCAGGGGGAGGCCAAATGACTCTCCTCGCCAAACCGCAGACCCCGCCCGCCAGTGTACAGAAATCTAGTACCTCCCAGGGTCGGGCGTCTGTCTCCAAGGTGGTATAGCAGGTGAACCAATGTTGGGAGCTCGGAGCTTTCCTTTTTCATTGCTCAAGGCTAGTGATTCACCCTCATTCTGTCCACACAGGTCTTCCCCAGAGAGAGAAAATTACAACACACCGGTCTTTGCTTATGAAATTACCATCACTTCCAGTCCTTTCTCCCCCGACACCTTCCACCCCACCGTTATGGCAAGGTGACCTCGGTGCACACACTGGATGTTTCCTTAGATAGCCGCAGTAAACGAGAATTATACCTGGACAACCATTAAGAACTATCTCATTCCTTTGTTTCCAAGTCCCTGAGGGAATCTCACTGCTTCCCCATGTAACTGTCATTTTTACTGTTGTTTCTGTTGATTGGATGGATGGAAACGTGGATGGATGGATGGATGCATGGGTGGAGGGAGGAAGGGGGGAAGGCAGAGATGAGGGGATGGAGGAAAAATGGAAGGACAGAACATAAACAGAATGTCGTAACAGTGTGCTGGACATTAGTGATGAATGAGTCCTTGGCATCTCATTTGGCACCCAGAATCATGAGAAGCTGGACAAAAGAAACTTGATCTGCTCACATAGGCTTATTGCCTGATTTTGATTCAAGGAATGCAAAGGCAAAGAATCACACTGACCTTAAAAAGGAGAGAGGCTGTCTAGTCAAAAACAGCCTCTCATCTTTCAGTCTCCTTATTAACAAGCTCACCTTAAACCAAGAATTCACTGAGGTTTTAGTACCTTTTGCTCTTTTGTAAGGAGCGAGTTGACTGTACTCTGAGCCAGAGATACAGCTCTGTCCACATTGACCTTGAACGATTCACTTGGTTCCGCTAAGTGTTTCTCAGCCCCCCTCTCTGTGAGGACAGGATACTAACTTAAGCCCTCCATCCTCCCGCAGGAATGTTCTAAGGAAAGAGCAGTGACATATGGGGCATGTTGCAGGCTCCTACAAAGAAAGGTCCATAAATGGATTTAAATGATGAGCAAGGAAAGTACCACGCTGCTTTTCTTCCCTTAAAACACGTTTCTCTGGTTCAAGTTAATGACCACGGGTAAATAAGCTAAGCAGATTTAGGTCACATTGCTCTTTGAAACCAGCAGCTAGCCTGCCTCATGATTTACATTTTGAGGACTCATTTAGCACAACCCTGTCTTCCAGAAAAGAATGGGAAATGCCACTACACGGGTCCTCCCGGCTTAAAAGAATTCAAATAACCCCGAGCTAGCACCACCCTGCAAGTCAGCCCCACCTCCCCAACCAGCCTCTGAGCCCTACAGTTCCGCACGTGCTAGGGCAGGGCTGCTGGAGGTGAGCAGGTTTGCCTGAAAAAGCCCAGGAGCCTGGGAAAGCAGCAGCGCCTGGCTGACCCCTAGAATGTGCTCACATAATTCCTAAGCCTGCAGGAAGCAATGTGCTGCGACCAGGGGAGCCCGGTGACAGTGACAGAGCTTTCTCCTGGGCTGTAATCAATTGTGATGCTTAAGGGTCTGAGGTTTTCAAGAAAAATAAATAAATAAACAGCTTGTCCTCCCTCCCCACCCCCAACACCCTCTTTACCTCAGTGCAATGGAGACTCATCCAAGTCACATCATTGCAATGCTGTCTTTTGACCAACTGGTTGTTCTAATAGAACACTTTTGAAATTGTTCAAGTAGAGATAAAACAAATGAATAATCAGAAATTCACAGGGCGGCTCAGCACACTGCTGTTAACCCCCTTTTCTCCATAGCAAGAAAGGATGATTGCTACTATTTTTAATCTTAAGAAAAGGCATTATGTTCAATGTGTCTGTGAGAACCTCAGAACAAACACACGCAGCACCTGTGCCCTGGGGACACAGCCCTGGAACACTTCCTCACCCACCATGTGGAAATCCTCATCCAATTCCTATAAATAACCGCCACATTCACATGCACCCCCCGCCAAACCTGGCCACACACACACTATAATCTCATCATGCTGGCAGAAACTGGAATGCTGGAACAACGCTCTGAACGTGAGACATTCACAGGGAAAGCCCAGCGATGGTTTCCTGGCTGAATGAAAACGAGCGGCTTCACGCCAGGGCAGGCTCTGCCCAGCTCTCTGCCGGGTGAGCTGCAGGTCTAATCATGGGAGAGGCTCGTGGATCAGCTGCTTACCTTGCAGTGCTGCAGCAGAAGTATCTGCTCCTCGAGCTCTTGCCGCTTGCCTTCTATCTCAGTCTGCCTCTTTCTTTTTTCCTTGAAAATAAAGAGAGAGAGCCTGTAAGAGTGGGTGGGCGTTGGCTCCAGGAATTTGACGGCAGGAAGCGGCCGTGTCACACATCTGTCGAGACACTTCCAGAGCAGCTGGGCACACACGCAGTGTCACCTGCCCCTCCGTCTCTGGGTGTGTTGCAAGCAGCAGCATTCTCCTAACATGTCTGCTGTGGGCTCGGTGAGTGGGAGAAACTCTCCCTCAGCCAAGCTGCAACAATCTAATCCAGAAGAAAAGGCGGTTTACACGCACACACACACACAGTCGTGTTCTGTGCAGTGTTCACTTGGAGACAAAGAATAAGAATGTCTCCATCGAAAGCACGGACGCTGTTACAAACTGCAAATATGATAGAACAGAACAGTGGGAATTCTAGGATAGATTTATCGAAGTCATATACACACAAACAGTCCAAGGTAATTTCACGTTCTGTGGGGCAAATCATTCACTTGCACACACCAAGCATTACAAACTGGATGGTGATCTCTCTTCAGCTAGCCTTGTGGGAGGGGGTGCACTTCATGTGGGTGGGGCTCGCTGAGGTTCTGGTAGATACGAAGTCTGGGGTTGGTCTGCCTGCATCCAACTCCCAGTTCTACCATTTGCTACCTGTGTGACCTCTGGCAAGTTCTTCTACCTCCTGGGTCTAAGTCTTCTCTTGCATAAAGCGGAGGCAATAACTATACCTAAACCATAGGCTGGGCACGTGTTAAATGACCTAATACATGTAAAAGGACTAAGAACAATGCCTGGCACATAGTAAACACTCAGTAAATGTTACTTGCTATCATCCTCATTGCCACATACTACTTCTAGGGAATGCCTAGGAACTGGTGATAACGGGATGTATCTCCCTTGTATTGACAGCACGACCTTTCCATTTCATGTTTTTCTTCTCCATGTTGTGCAAATGTAAATAATAAACATTGTAGGACTGGGTATTTATCCAAAGAAACCCAAAACTCTAATTAAAAAAGACACATGCATCCCTATGTTCATTGCGGCATAATTTACAACTGCTATGATATCGAAGCAACCTAAGTATCCACTGATAGACAAATGGACAAAGAAGAGATAGTAGTATCTATATACAATGGAATATTACTCAATCATAAAAAAGAACGAAACCCAGCCATTTGTGACGACAGGGATGGACGTAGAAGGTATCATGCTAAGCAGAGTAAGTCAGACAGAGAAAGACAAATACCATACGATCTCACTTATATGTGGAATCTGAAAAACTAAGTAAATGAACAAACAAAATGGAAATAAACTCATAGATACAGAGAACATTTTGATGGCTGCCAGATGGGAGGGAGGTTGGGAGCAGTGGGTGAAAAAGAGAACAGGATTAAGATGCACAAATTGCCGGTTATAAAAACAGTCAGGTAAAGCACAGCACAGGGAATACAGCCGATAATATTGTAATAACTGTGCGGTGTCAGACGGGTACCAGACTTATCGGAGTGAACACTTCATAAGTCATATAAAGATTTAAGCACTATGTTGGACACCTGAAACCAATATGATACTGTATATCAACTGTAATTGAAAAATAAGAAAATTATTGAACAAATAAACATCATATGAATGTGATTAATTTAAGAATAGAAAGGCTTTCCCTTGTGAGAGCTTATTCGTTCAATGTGTTTCTTTCAAAGTGCACAGGGTGGGGTTTACTGACACATTTACTGCACTGAATTATTTTGCTTTACTCACATATGCAGGGAGAAACTTGTTAGACCAGACATGACGGCATTTTACAGTACAGCAGCCGAATCCTGGAGGAGATACTAATGCAGAGGGCTGGCTGCGGTCCTCTGTGTTAACAGAAGCTTTTATTTTAAGCCATTGCTATGTTTCCAGGGATGTGCTCGCACCACTGTTATTCAAATAAACGTAGTAATAATTTGTGTTATAACCAAGTTCCGTGCAATGCACAGACCTTAAAAAATATCTTTAAATATTTCTGGGACATAATATCCAAGTCAGGGACATAACCTCCTTGCCAAAGTGAGGCCAGAGAATATTTTAGAAACGTACCATTTATCAAAAGGTTCCAATCAATGGTGCCTCATTGATGCTATTTAATCCCAGAGCGTGTCCAAGAACATACAATATGTGACAGTAGGTGGGAAAAGTGAAGCCCAGTGAGGAAAGTCCACCTATCCAGAAACTCTGAGTTGCCACATGAAAAAGCAGGAACCTCCAGAACCGGCCACTGTCTCTGTAGCCTAGGGTTCCTCACGAGTAGGTTTGCTGGACATTCTCATTCATTCTCATTGACTATCAAGATATGAATGGTCCTGAATTTAAATACAGAACCAAGATGTAGCATGTCAAGAATACAAGATGCTAATGACTCAAGACTTCCATAAATGTTAATTGAGTGCTGTGTGATTGCTATAGACTGAATATGTATACCCGCCCCAGAATTCCTATGATGAGACCTAACCCCCAAGGTGATGGAATTAGGAGGTGGGACTCTGGGAGGTGATTAGGTCATGAGTGTGGAGCCCTCATGGATGGAATTAGTACCCTTTTAAAAGAGTCCACAGAGAGCTCTTTCACCTCTTCCTCTGTATGAGGATACAGCAAGAAGACACTGTTTATGAACCAGGAAGCCGGCCCCCACCAGACACTGAGTCTGGCAGAGCCTTGATCTTGGACTTCCCAGACTCCAGAGCTGTGAGAAGTAAATATGTTGTTTATAAGCCACCCAGTCTGTGGTATTTTGTTATAGAAGCCTGAATGGACTAAGGCAGTGCTACAATTACACTTCTGGTCATTTGCAAACCTTTCCTAGGCCATCTCACTTCTGCACCCTTGTTCATAGGGAAAGTCCTCACTCCACAGTTGCCCACCATCACACTGGCGAACCATGCCTGGAACAGAAGAAATATTACCAGATGTTTCAAGCAGTGAATCTTTACATGCTCGAGCAGTAGGTATGTCGATGGTCACTGTGAACAGATACAACATGACAGATGCATGTTTAAGTTAGTTCTTTAAGAATGGGTAGGGACTAGGTAGATACAGATCACTGGGCAGTGCAGTCCAGGCAAAGGGAGCTGTGTGAGCAAGGGCTGTGTGGACTTCATATTCCAGGGACAATGAGGAGGAAAACATAACTTGGGTGAAGGGCTTGCCTTTAGGAATGGAGAGCAATGATTCAAGAGACTGGCTAGGGCTAGATCACTGAAGGCCTTGGATGTTAGGCCAAGAAGTTGAGGTTTTACTGTACGGACAATGCAATGTCATTGCAAAGTTCTCAGCGAGAGAGTGATATAGTGAGATGGCATTTGGGGACATTAACCTGGCACTGATATAGGGTGGGTTAATAGGGGTTGGGATACCTTTCCTTTAATGAGCCAAATAGTAAACATTTTAGGTTTTGTGGGAAATATAGTCTTTATTGCAACTACTCCATGCTGCCATTACAGCGCAGAACATCCTTAGACAACCTATAAATGAACATGTAAGCTGTGTTCTAATAAAGCTTTATTTACAGCCACAGCTGGTGGGCCAGATTTAGCCCACAGTCGTAGTTTGCTGACCTCTGAGTGAAAAGATCTTTAAGCATCTTAGGAGGACGCTACATTCACCCTAGGATGTAGCAGGGACGGATGGGTTAACAAGTTCACCCCAGCTTAGGTTTTTTCAGTAAGAATAGAAAGAAGAAGATAAATATAACCACCAGAATTGACGAGGCTCGGGGCTAATAGGGTCTAGGGGATGAGGCAAGGTGGTGTGTTGGCTTTGAACCACACAGACCAGAATGCTGGTGTAGGAACTGGCAGTAGTGGGAAAACAGTACGTTCCCATTTGTGCTGTATGTGTATTTTCCCTGAGGAAACTCATTCTTGGGTTGAAGCCTGAAAAGAACCAGTCGTTAATGTATGTAGCCAGGCATCCGCATCAGCATGGTCACACCTGTGTTCTGTCAGAGGAGGCCCCCGAACTTGGTCCCATCTGTGGCTATTACAGAATATTTGGTCGGTGGGGTCCCATTCCACAGTGATGGGGTTGGGTCCTGAAGTCACTTCTAGCCAAGAAAGAGGTAAAGCGCGCAGTCCTCCTCTGTGCAGGGTCACACACGAGTCAAAGCTTGGCAGGTTCCCGTGGGCTGCCTTGGCGTTCCTGACGCCTGCTTGGGCCGCTGCGGTCTGAGCCGTGCTCCTCGCCTGGCTCTCCTGCAAGTCCTCAGACTGCTCCTTCCCTTCACTGAGGCGAAACCGCTGAGCCCTGGGCCCTCTTCTCATTCCAGACATTTAGGGTATGTGATTTCCTTTACTCTCCTCACTGATTCAACCCACCTAAGCGGTTAACTTCCAGATCTATATTTCAATCTCGACTTCTCCTTTGAGCTCCAGACCCCCACTCCAACTTCCAACTGTTCAAATCTGAGCTCTCAAACTCGACCCTGTAGTCATCATCTCAGCCATCCCTCCCCCCTTCTCTCACATCTGTTCCCCCTGTAGTTCTCATCTCAGCGATGACCACTCAAGTCATGAATCTTAGTTGTCCTGGGTACTTTACCTTCTTGACAGATCAAGTCCTTTGATTCTGCTTGTCATTTTCCACATCTGCTGGTTCCCCACAGTACCCTTTATTACTTACTACCCCAATACTCTCTCTTTTATCTCCCCACCTGCACACGCAACTAGTCTATATTAGTATCTCTAGCACTCTGAAACATTTAACTGCTTCTACCCTATTTCCATCTGTATTACTGCAGTGGTTTGCTCCATAGTCTCCCTGCTCCTGGGTCTCAGCTCTGAGCAAGTCACCCCCCGTTGCTCTCAGAGTGATATTCTAAAATGGAAATCTGAGTACCACTAACCTTGGCCTAAAATCCCAGAATGTCTCCCACTGCCTACAGGGAAAAGAGCGAGTTCCTTAGCCTAGCTAATGAGCACACCACCCCCACTCAGACCGTGACCCCCTCAACCATATGTTTCCTTTAACAAAAATGGATTGTCCTCACTGCTTCATCTGACAAAAAAATTCTTCTTCTTGGACAACATAGCTTAAATATCAATGAAGCCAGACTGATCAGCTGCCCAGCCTTCCTTCTTTTGGCAAACCCACTTACCCTCACTGTCAATGGCATTGTGAGAATGCCAGCCATAGTTAGTCACATATAGCCCAGCTCATCCCTGCCACCAGGACTTGCATGTGACACGAGTTAGGCCAATAATACGACCTCATTTTACTGCAACAGGCATTGGTCTCAGGGGTGGCTAAATGCCCCAAGCAGGACCAACAAGAGACATTTCTAGGGAAAGACACATGTATACCGGGAGAGGAAGTGTCCCTTTCCACTAAGGATAAGCTGGGATGATGTACATCTGAGTGGCAATTCTCCCAAGTCACAAAGAAGAAATGCATCCGTGTTGGAGAAAGGTCAACAAGCAGAGAAAAGCAGAGCTTAAAGACAGAGAAAGAAGGATTCTAATGACATTGCTTGAGCCCCAGACCTAGTTATGCATGAATCCAGAACCATCCCTGGGCTTCCTAAATTATATACACTAATAAATCTCCCTTTTGCTTATGCTACTTTAAGTGCAACTCAAAGAGTACTGACAAGTACAAAAGTCTTTCCTGCTCTCTCCAAATAGAACTCATCACTCTTTCTTTCCTTCCTCCCTTCATAGGCTGTGGGATACTTCTACATCAGCACCCTGAGAACTTTAGCACTTCATACACTTAACTGTTCGCACATATTCTTCCTCTTCCAAACTATGGGCTCCTTAAAGACAAGGATCTTGGCTGATGCATCTCCAAAGCCTAGAGTGTTGCATGATGAACACTTGTGATAGATGCTCCCTAAGTCCCTCTGAACGAGATACTTGCTCTCCTCTGGCCACGCTTCTGTTTGTCCATATCCCTCACTCAAACGCATTATGAATCTGCACTCATGATTTCAATGGCAGTAAAATGTATCATCGAAAGCACATTAGCCATCAGTCTATAAAACCAGAAGTGTCTTTCTGTGGAAGACATCAGCCCATATGGAATAGACCATTATTACTCTGCATATAAGAAACTGTTGAAAAAGCTGATGCTGGGAAAGAATCATGGGAAGCTCATCCTGGGGAGGAGAACCAGGGGAAGTGGAAATTCCAGGAAAAGTGTAATGAGCTGACAGTAGCAAATCACTCAGGGAAAATGTGCCTCAAGAGACATCTGAAATGAAGTCATCTCACTCCATTAGGAAGATTTCCAGATCACTCCACTCTCTAGGAGGGCTAGCAAGTCACTTTCATTGCCTCTCCGTATATTATACATTTTCCTGGCAAGTATTTCTGGAAGTATTGCGACATTGTGAAACTGCAAACTCTCAGTACAGTCGGGAGCACCCACCAGAATGGAGCGCACTCTGTTCAAAGGTGGTTCATAAGAATGATGGGAAGACAGATATTAAAAGTACTTAAGAAGTCATTAACCATTTTGGAAAATATTTCAGTGTATTTTCTTCTAGTATGTCTGTGAATGTAGCTACTAATGCATTTCTCTTTTACAAAATTGTTATTATATGTTTATGTATATACTGATTTTAAATATATTTAATATTTGTTGTATCATTAAATATTCTATTAAAACAAACAAAAAATAGTTAAGAAGCCTATGTCCACCATTCTGTGCTTCAAGTAGAAACCCTCTTCTCTCCTGCTGGCCCCACTGTAACTCAGGCACTGGGAAATGCAAGGTAGAGGGTGGGGGAGGGGTCCCAAGCGAGTCTGTGAGGAACCTGGAGAAGGGGGAAGAGGCTGAGCAGCTCAGGCAGAGAGAAACAGTGAGGCCCACTCTGACTTTAGCTGATACCTAGAGTCCCAGGGCACAGCAGGGGAGGGGGAGCGGGGGGGGGGGGGGGGGGGGGGTTGGTGGGAGAGGGGAACAGAAGAACTACTCAAAGCGCCATTGCCATCGGTATATCCCAGATTTTAGATGAGAGGGAGAAAAAGAAAATATGTTCAGTTTTAAATGTTGCAGTCTTCCCTCCAGCTATGGCTAGATGAAGAGAATTTTGCTTTGACACTTCCCATTGTGGGCTAAAGGGAATTGTGTGGCCCTCCCCCTCACACAGGCCTTTAAGGGATGTGGGCCAGCTGGCTCCTAGGCTTTCACAAGGCAGCAGCAGGGAAAGGGGTAGAGCACTGAAAAACTGCACGAACCAGACTGTTTTTAATAGCCTGCACTTGGAAAGGGAACGGGGGACAGGACAGATGCGGGGGCGGGGGGAAATCAAAGACTCAGAAAAGGAGAGAAGGGATGAAGAAAAAAAAATGAAAGGGCTTGGGGACTGTTTCTGAAGTTCAAGAATTTAAAAATAAAGGGACTGGGATATTAAGACCAGAAAATCAGGGAGAGAGCACTTAAGATATTTTATTGTGGCTGATAAATTGAATCTCCTTGGCTGTTTTCCAAAAGAATCCAGTAAGGATACTGGACTTCTGTCTTCTAGACGATGTTTCTTTGAACGTGATTTCATGCTGAAACTGGATCACCAGGGTGTCAGGTTTTATATAGGTTACGCTAAGAAGTAAGGTGACATTCTGAGAATTAAATTATGGAAATAAAAAAAAACCCTGCAAATGGGGCCCCAATGAGCTTTTTCTATTAAGGAATCAGAATGTCATCTCAGTCATGGCTGGATTATAATTACCTGTTTAACGCTGCTGCAGAGCCAGTGCTATTTATACACCCGAGGAAAGAAGGGGAGGGTGGTCTGTCTGAGAACCGAGAAGCTGAGTGATCAAGCATAAAGCGATCAAGGAGGTGCCCACTCGGCTCTGTCCAATTGCCTGTCCGGCTAACTGGAATGTTGAGCTTGCTTAGCAGACACACCCCTACTAGAGACCAGTTATCTGGTCTCAGTGTCATTACATAGGAAAACTCTCTCTCCTCTGGCTCTGACTTCAAGGTCACCAATCATGATTCTAATTCTGTTCAGGCTTCCCAAGTCGTTAGCTAAATGGAGAGATAATACCTGTTAAGCCCCCTGCCATGGTCGTCCACTGTAAAAGAACAAAATGGCCCTTGGGTTGGTAGATGAGGGTATTGAAAGCTAAGTTGGTATGTGATTTTGTGATCCCACAAAACTAAGGAGCAGAACCTGGAGTCAGCTTAAAAGTCTTGGTTAAAAGGACAAGTAAACTAGAATTGCTATAATCACACTGTCCTCCCTAGTCATGCACCCATTCAACCTACCACATCACCACCGTGTGAAGTACAAAATTCTGCAAGTCTTTTCACGCCTCATTGCTAAGTTTTTTTGGTTTTTTAAAAAATATATTTATTGATTATGCTATTACTGGAGCCAAGGAGGAACACACCAAGGCACATCATAATTTCATTGCTTAGTTTTGACCAGCCTTTCCATTTAGGTAACTTCTCTTTTACTCAACTGATTACTTGGCCTTGAACTTATCATCTATTGGTAAAAGAGGGAACTGCCTGCTTTGTTTTGTTTGTAACAAATTATAAAGTCAAGAGAAAAAATTTGTAAATGGGAAAAGAAGACATTGATTAGTTCAAATGTCACTGCTGGTTTTTGAAAAAACACTTGAACACCTAAAACCTTAAGAAACATCATAGAGAGTTTAGATGCAAAAGTGTTATCAATTACACTGAACAGTTAAAACAGCTAGCCTATTAGCCACAATTCTAATGCCTCACACAGAAGAGTTTTAGTTTAAAGTCTTTTGTAGATGCTTTACAGTCCATGTGGATTATATCTTAGATTTATTTTTAAGGTCTACCCACAGTGTTACTCTTTAAATAATTGCTTAACCACACAGCTATATTTTTGCTGTAACGTTCATACATCAAATTCCTTGCTGGGTATCTTTCTCTGAAGACCAACTCTAATGTGAAAGTGAGATCTGTTCCTTATCACATTGAAAACCCATTATGGTGACAAAATCGAGCCCGTTCTGTACAGGTAAAATGGCAGAGAACTGTGAGCAAGTCCCAATGCCAGAAATAACATCGCTAAGTGCACCTGCAGAATCTCCACGTCGTTACTCTTAACCTACTGCGTTATTCCCACCATGAAGCCACGTAAGCACTGAACGGGTCAGGAGGCCTGGCTTCCGGTAGAGGTTTCGCCACTAACCCCTGGGGGACTTAGACAAGCCTCTTATTGTTCCTGGGCCTTACATTCCCCATGTAGGAAATGCGGTTGGACCAGCTTTGCTTTTAAGATTTCACGATGCTGAGAACGATGACGACTTCACATTCTAGACTGTCCCAAATGCACCTCCTCACCTACAGAGTAATGCTGGCACACATGTGCGTAGTGCTTATTGTGTGTGCCAGGCACTGTTCTGATTAATACATATTAACACATTTAATTTTTATGATAACCCACTGAGTTAGGTACTATCATTATCCCCATGTTACAATGGAGACAACCGAGGCAGAGGGGGTTTAAGAGATAAGGTCAGATGGCTAGTAAGTACCAAACAGAGTTGCAACCCAGCATGAAACATGGACACAGAAACATCTTAAAGTGCTACTGCGGAGTTGAAATGAAGTACAGCAAAGATGGATCCGAGCACATCGCCTGCTGGAGTTCAAAGAGTCAATGAGTAAAGGTGCCTCTCTGGACCCGGTACACAGATTGTTGGCTTGGGATTTTGTCTAAGCAACTGCAGTTTACTCCTGGACCCAAAATTCAGTTCTGTAGTGATGGAACCTAAAAACAGCCATGATGGTGGTGGTAAAAATCATCACAATAGCACTGGCCGGTGTGGCTCAGTGGATTGAGTGCCGGCCTGAGAACCTAAGTGTCGCCAGTTCAATTCCCAGGCAGAGGACACGCCTGGGTTGCAGGCCAGGTCCCTGGTGGAGGGCATGCAAGAGGCAACCACACATTGATGTCTCCCCCTCTCTCTCCCTTGCTTCTCCTCTCTCTAAAAATAAATAAATAAAATTTAAAAAAATAATGATATAATAAATATGCCAACTAAGTTTCTTGACTACTGGCTATGTGCCAGGCACTATTCTAAGGATTCCTCCTCGGCTTTTAGTTTAATCCTCAGAACACCTTGAGGTAGGTACCTTTAAGATCCCTGACTTTATGGATGAGAACAGTGAAGGCTCAGGGATGGCGAGTAAACACATTCAAGGCCCTGAGCTAGGAAGTAGCCAAGCAGGGGTCGCCGTCCAGACAGTCTGACTCCAGAACACTTTATCATGAACAGAGATGTGTTTCAGCTACAAGCATTTGTTTAGCTGAATGCCACGCAGGACAAATGGAACACATCACCTCACCACGTAAGCACATGTGCCAAGACCTTCCAGAACAAATGAGATGTTAAAAATGCAAAACACTCTGACTGTCACATCCCTCCGCCACCCCAAACAGAAGGCCTCTTACAAAATCTGGGAGCATTTCCCAATCCCAAGCAGAAATAGGTTGAGGCTGGGTTGAAACTTTCAGTAATGCCTGGTGAACCAATCTATTTGTTTATTTCAGTCCCTGAACGAGACATTTCCAGGGGGTTGAATGATCTAATAAGGAGAGCAAATGCAAAATATTGCTCTGCCACTGAGACTTTTCATCAGAGAGGGACTACTGCAAATGAGGCAGCAGTTCAGACGGCTCTCAGTGGACCGTGTTGAGCTCATGCACGGGGAATACTCTAATCCGGGGCTTCTAGATATCAGAACATATCTCCCTAAAATTAGACGACAGGCAGAGGAAGGGACAGCGCAATCTATTGCACCGACAGTCCACTCCTGGGGAGACATGAAGGCCTGGAGGAAGTGTTGCCAGGCAGGAAGCAGGCATGGACACCGTGTGGATCTCACAGTGAGCTGCTTTCCCATTGGCTCCTCACATGTCTCAAAGCAGCAGCCCATGGAACCATAGAGGGGCTGGGACTCAACTGAACCAAGCTGTGCTCCTTGGAAAGACAAAACAAAACAGGGCAGCAAATAGAAGAACACAATATTTAGCATTCCGAGGACAATGAAGGAAGGTGAACTCCAAGAAATTAGCATAATTCCAAACAGAGATGTACACGCCTTTACTGACTTCTGCCAGTCATGCTTTTTGTTGTTGTTCCTTTAGATGTCAATATCTGGTGAATTTCTATATCTATCTATGCACCATCTATATATCAATGTCTATCAGAAAGGTATAAAGAAGAAAATACAAACAGTCCAAATACAGCATTCCAATAAATAGAAATCAAACTAACAAATGCACATGATCAGAAAATTCAAACAATACACACAAAAATAATATCAACAGTTTTTCGCCCTTCACTACACCACCATCAATTCCTTTAGGTTTTGCATATATCCTATTTAGTAAAAAATATAAATCTACCAATGTATTATCCATAGATATCTTTTATTCTTCACATAAAAGGAATTTTACTGTATACTCCCTACTTTTCAGCTCACCTTCTTCTTATTGAGTGATGTATCTTTGAGATTTTTCTATATCAGCACGTGGAGTCCCACCTCTTCTAGCTGTTGCCTGGTAGTTCACAGATGTACCTTAATCTCCTTTACCGGACTGCTGCTGATAGACTATTTAGCTGGTTCCCAGTGCTTTATTTGCCATTATAGGCAGAGCTGCAATGAGTCTTCCTCTACATACATCTGAGATGTACTTTTGTGGCTACATCCACAGGGTGAATTTCTAGCAGTAGAACTGCCAAATCAGAGGATTTGAGCATTTAAGACTTTAATGGGGCCAAATTGTCCTCCCCCCAAAACATCTTTCCTATGTTTTAAATTATACAAATCTGAGTTGAAAGAAAGACTCCAGCAACTAGTAAGAGTTTTAAGTTTTTCCCCTATTGGTCATATATTTAATGACCCAGGGAGATTTTAGATGCAAGAAAATATCTAGCCCTTTGTTAATAATTCTAAGCTGTTCTTAAAACATACTCAGGTAATCTGCCCTTATCATAGGCTATTACTGTCTTTTCAGGTTAAAAAAGGACAATTTGCTACCTTATGAGCCGAAGGCTAATTTAACTTCATCAGTTTTCTAAGAGGATTTGAATCTGTACCTCTCTTCCTTGTACTGTTAACATTAGAATCATCACATTGCCAAGCTGTGCCCATTTGTCCACAATGGAAGAGTGGTTATTCCTTCTCTGGGGGTTGTTCTCCTACATGCTTTAAAATACAAAATTTCCACCTACCAACATAATGTGTAGATGACTCGGGCAATGTGAAAAATGAAAGCATGAGAAAATACAGTGACACTCTGGTTTTAGGATCAGAAAGGACTTTGAAAACATAAAGCGCAGAAAGAAACCACAAAGTACAAAACTGATAAACTTCATTACATAAAACCTAGAACGTTGAGGTTTTTTTGTGCCGACTAAACATAACTCAAAGGCAAGTGCCAATCTGGATGAAGTACATGCAATGTGTATGGCAAAAGGCTAAGACCTTTAGAGAATAAAGAGTTCTTACAAAACAATATAATTTGTAAATAAAGATGTGAACACTTCAATATAGAAAAAAGAACAAATTATAGAAAAAATGTTCAATGTTATTAATAACCAAAGAAAAGCAAATTAAGCACTGAGATGTCACTGTTCCTCTATGAAATATACTCTCCCCCTTCCCACACACACCCAGTATATTTTAAAATATCATGTGTTCTGTGTTGGGGAGAGTGTGAGGGAAAAGAGCCTCTCTTTAGTCTCTGTTAGAATTGGAAATCAGAAACCATCCTTCCGGAAGTCTAGTTCAAAAGAGTTTATTGAGTTTATCATACATAATTGATCCAGAGAAAATTATCTTTGCTATGTTCAAATATTTTTGTAAAGAATATTCAACACAGATACATGCAACACATATACAAACATTCAGACAGCAAATGATTGGCTAGATAGGATGGCACCTTATGAAAAAAAAATCAAAGCAAGCCCATTGCCTTTCTTTCTCTTCATCTCATCTTGCCCCTCCCTCCTCCTCCTTACTCCCACTCTAGCCACACTGGCTTTAACCAGAGATCTACCGTGGGAGAGGTGTGCAGGGCAGGCAGGCGAGTGGGGATTCACACTAAGTCTGGCTCAGACTATAGTGGTATTTCGAGTTCCTTTGCCCATGTGTCTGTCTCCCTGGGGAATCCTCCTGAGTTATGGTTGCATTGGGGCAAGATTCTAGATTTCTTACTGCTAATACCGGGTAATCGGTGCCCTGACCAAACCATTTTTAACATCTGCCTTCTAGTCTCATCCAGTTCTTAACATGCATGAGCCAGTCAGATGCCTCCACACCTTGACCTTAACTCTCCCCAGAGTGAGCAACCCCAGATGACCATTAAGATCACCTGAGGACCATTAAAAAGTACCAAGCCCAGGCCCCACCTCCAGAGACTCTGATCTTATTGGTCTGGGCACCTGAGGCTGTAAATGTTCCCAGGTAGTCTGAACGTCAGCCAGGGTGGAAAATCGTTGCTGAGCATGTGGTGGTCTCATGGGCCAGGCTGATAAGCATTTCCTGCTGCTTCAGCTGGTCTGAGCTCTGTCTTCATCAGTCTGAAATAAGCTATTGGGTTAAATTTTGCTAGAAGACTGAATCAGTCACTTTTCTAGTTTAGCAGTTAAGTCCTTGCTTTGTTTGATCTTCAGAGTCTGGGTTGCAGCCACAGGTCAGTGGGGTTTTTGAGTAATGAAACAAACAAACAAAAAAGACTTGTGGGGCTTGGACTGAGCTCTTGATGGCCCCGAGTCAGCGCCGCCTGTTCCCTGGAGTAGTAACCGCCCTTACCAGCTGCTGTGTCATTTCTCTTCCCCTCCTGGGAGGACCCCTCTTATCAGCGGATTATTATTTTCTACCCTAGGACGAGGGTGATTAACCAGGACAGAAGGGACAAAGGGGGGGGGGCAGTGAATACGGAATTACAGAAAACACCTCAAATGCGGGTCAAACTGAGTCTGGCTTGAATTCTAAGGTAAACAAGTTTTGTGCTTTAAAAATTTGTTTAATTGCATTATTGCTATACTAATTTCAAAATTCAGAAAGACAATAGTTAAGAAGAAGATCATCCCCAAGACAGGGTTTCTTCCATGCAGCCTCCACCACTACCACCCATGAGCGCTCAGAGAGAGCAATAGCAGGACCTGTGTAGGTCCCACCCAGCTTTGACTCACAGACCACAGAGTCCACGTATAGCTCCAAAGCCTCACAGGGTTCCCTACGCCATCTCACTGGGGACAGATGACACCCTGAGACCAGGAGAGGGAATCCGTTCTAGTGAGGGCCTGTGGGACCCGTGGATCTCCCCGAACTGGCTCAGCCTCCCTGGGGCTCCCCTACACACGATGAGCAAGCAGACCCAGTCTACCCTTCTCCTTTGTGCTGGCACTTTCCATGATTTTCTCAGCACTTATTTTAGGCAAGCTCCTGATCAGGGGGAAAACTGAAGAACCCATACTGATATATGGTAAAGGTCGAAGTTAATGAAAAGTATTTTTTAAAAAGTACAAGAATGGGAAATCAGAAACTTGGCAAATGGCATCCCTCGCATCACATGCTTCTTCCTCTCATTTGCTTTCTGACACGGGAGAGCAACCAAACTGCAAAGGGAAAATGCTCTCCAAGAAACAAACAAAATTATATTAAGTGATGCCAAATAGTTATTTTTAATGGGGGAAGGTATTTATCTGCAAATCCCCAGCTGTCTGATCATTTTGAGTTGTCTGCCTCCCTAAAGTGTTTATTAACTAAGGCCAGCCTGGAGTCCTGGGGCTCCGGGCCCCGCTTTGACCTCCGGAAGATTCCTTCCTTTAAGCTGAAGACTGAAAGTGCCACCGGTAATGCCTAAACACTGGGCATCACATTTGTTAAGGAATAAAGGGCTTTCTTCGTGACAACTCTGAGTGATATCTCTCTCCCTCTTCTTCCCTCTCCCTCTCTTTTTTCTAAGGATCCCATGCTCTATCCTATACCCTACAACCTCTACCCTCTAATGTAGGGGTTGGCAAACCTGTTCTGTAAAGGACACACAGTAAATATTTTTGGCTTCACAACCTCTGTCTCAAGGACTCAGCTCTGCCCTTGTAACACAAAAACAGCCCCGGACAGCACTTGGCCAAATGGCTGCCTTCCATCTGGCCGGCAGGCTGTATGCAGTTTGCAGACCCCTGGCTATACCACTGCACCAAAGCTGGACGAAAGAGGAGCAGGGATGAAGAAGTACAAACGGACAGTTACAAAACAGTCATGAAGATGTAAGTACCGCATAGGGCGTGTAGCCAGTAATAGTGTAATAACCATGTTTGGTGCCAGGTGGGTACAGGAAGTATTAGGGAAACACTTGTAAAGTATATGGTCACCTAACCACTTTGCCATACACTTCAAACTAATATGAAATAATATTGAATGTAAACTGTAATTGAAAAAAAAAACCCCAAGAACCACCACCACCTCCTGAAACGGGTTACAGACACAGGGGGTGTACTGGAGCTGGAGGCAGTGCTGGGTGGGCACGCATGGCTGAGTGCGGGAGGAACACTGGAGGAAACAGCAAGTCTCACAATTCCTGAACTGGTGCCCTCCCAATTCCTTAGACGGAAGGAGAAAGCAGGGAAGATGAGGGGATGAGATTCTCACTGAGTGTTACGTGCACCTGAACTTTACTTATAAAGTTCAGACATTATTCAGGGGTCACGACACCAAGAAAAAGGTTGTGCCTTCCCCACTTTGCAGAGGAAGTAACTAAGACCCCAATGGATGGAGCACCTGGGACATAGAAGGAGAAAGGTGTGGCGCTAGTATCTGAGTCTAGCTCCATCTGGCTCTGAGCCAGGGCTTCCCCCACCCCCAGGGTGAGTGGGTTTGCTTCCTCTCCCTGGGACCTACCGTACAGTGACAGTCACCCAGAAAACACAGAATACACATTGCTCCTGCTCACTGGGGGCCCCTAGCAATTACACCGAGGAGCAGGATGAAATTAACACAGTCTCACCCATGAACCCTGAAAATTCCCGAATCTAGTCAATAGAGTGATTTTTAGCAAGTCAAGCCCTTTTCATGGCCGCATCAAGCCCTCTGGGAAAGCAACCTCTCTGCTCAATTGTGAGGTGTCTTCACTCCGGCCATTGGCTACAGCACAGACTATTCTCTCGGCATTGACGCAACACACGTTGAGAAACAAAGCAAAAGTCTGTGGCCAGCAGATCCCGGACTTGCCTTTTAGATCCATGCTCCAAGGGACCCTTCTGTTTCCTTCTGGGAGGACGATGAAAGGATAAAACAGAGGAGCCCTCAAATGCTCTTGCTAAAAAGAGGTGGGTGGCAATGGCCTTGCCTGAGAAGAGCATTTAAAGTGCAAACTGGCCGTTCCGAATTCTGCCCTCCATCTTCATGCCTGACCGCACGAAGCCCTCCTGCCGACCTCCTACACGCACCCCTCCCCGACCTTTGACACCAGACAATACGACTACCACCTGCCTTGGCCTGTGTGAGTCAGTTGGGTGGAGTGTTGCTCCCTAACTGAAAGGCTGAGGGTTCAATTCCCAGTCTGGGTGCAGCCCTTGTGCACACGATCCCCTGGGCACGTACAGGAAGCAACCAATCGATGTTTTTCTCTCACATTGATGTTTCTCTTTCCTTTCCTCTCTCTAAAAAGCAATGAAAAAGTGTCTTAGGTTGAGGATTAAAAAAACCAAAAAAGACTACCACCTGTCATAACGAGTTTCCACTGCCAAGGTGAGGTGTGGCTACCCAGGGCGTGTCACCTGGGCGTTGTGTGGGCTTCCCGCTCACTGGCAGCGGTGTTAAGTCCCAGATGGAGCTGGCTGACCAGCTGCCAAGTTGCCCAGCATGCGGGGAGAGTGGCTGGTGCGCAGTAACGTGCAGGTGCCTCAAAGCCTCGGCACGTGCAGAACCACACCAGGCACATGTGTGTGTGAACATACACACATGAGGCTGGCTTTTCCACTGTTAAATACACTTTTTATTTATAATAATTTTAGGTGTAGAAAGATGTTGCAAAGATAGTGCGGAAAGTCAGCATATAATCTTTACACACCCAGCTTCCTGTAGCAGGGGTGTCAGACTCATGTTCACCAGGGGCCACATCAGCCTCGTGGTAGCCTTCAAAGGGCCGAATGTAATTTCAGCTCCTTAACAGTTAAGGAGTGGCTACATTTACACAGTCCTAGAATTACCTTCGGCCCTTCGAAGGCCACTGTGCGGCTGACGCCCCTGCTGTAATGTTAGCGTCTTGCAGAACTGTGATGCTCTTGTCAAAACTAAGAAGTTAACATTGACACGCTGCTGTTAACTAAACTATAGACTCTTTGCATTTACCATTTCTTTCACTTACATCCTTTCTGCAATCCAGAATCCAATCCAGGACACCACAGGGCCTTTAGGGCATTTCTATTTAATGGTTGAGGGTGGTACATCCCCTCAGTTCCTTACAAAATGGGCTTTGGCAATAGAGAAAATGGTGCTTGGGCCACTGAGACTTCTTCCTTCCACCTTTATTTTACTTACCTTTGGTAAAACCACTTAACTTCGCTACGTCTCAGTTTGCTAATGTGTAAAATGAAGCTAGCAGCAGAACTCACTTCATGTGATTGCTGTGAAAATTAAATTAAATGATTCTAGAAAGGGGCTTAGCTGAAGGCTGGGTGTACAAGCACAGTAAATGGTGACTACTGTAAGCCGCTGTCACCACTACGAGGAGCAACCGTATCCCGTGTTCAGATTCACCAATAAATGAAAGGTCAGCCGCCAGTCTGAGGACTAGCCCCCCACATTTGAAAACTGTAGTTTTTGTGTACAACCAAAAACTACATTGGGGGTCAGGAGCTACATATTTGAGTATTGGCTTCTCCTTCACCATCTGGTTGTTTGATGCCAGGGCTGTGACAACTGAGCAGTGCCAGAAGAAGGCCACTAACAGGCAGCCAGCTGGCCTCGGCCTGGCTCCTTGCAAATGTCTGCGGCTCACCGTGAACACCTGAGATGCGGCCAGGCCTATGGCAGCACGGCCAGCTAGCTTTAGACGCGCCTTGTTCCAGAAGCCAACCCAGCCACTCTCCCGTGGTCAGCAAGTTTCATTGAAGTATACTACGGACTCCATTACAAGGGGGGAGAGGATGGAAATCAACACTTATGAAGCATGTCCTGGGTGCTAGGCCCTGCCCATATATTACACATAGTGGTCTTCAATTATTTTTCACGTGCCTTTATCTGTAAAATATGTTGAGTACGTACCATGTATGCAGCTACAAATAAGAGACGTAGTACACACGCCCCACTGAACTGCGATGTGTGCGTTACAGAACACGCACGAAGTGGGCACTTAAGACAGATCATCTGTAGATGAAATTAAGCAACATATTGAATCAAAAGTTAATGGGACTGTTGAAGAGAGTAGATGTAAATCCTTAGTTCAAAGGGTCTTCCTGATAACTATGAACTTCTTGGGGCCAACATCCTATCAGATATGATTAGCCTGCCTTTGTTTTTATACCTTACTGAAGGTGACTGAGGAAACAAACAAACAAACAAAAAAATTCTTTTCCCGGAGAAGTGTTATCTCTGCCATTTTTTTTTGGTTTGTGTTGACATTTTTAGTATCAGCCTTTAATTCATGGTTTCTGTGGAAAAACTTTGTGAAGCCACATCTTCAGTTTGTAGGGCTTGTCACATTTAAAATAGAGACTATACCCTGTGAGCCCACGTCACCTGCAGAGACCAAGTGCTGCCTGAGGCTGGAGCCGCCCCCTCCAGTTCTGGAAGTTCCCTCTTTCCTTTCAGCACATGCGCAGCATAGGAGCCTGCCAAGGTGGAAAGCTTCATTTCTTCTTCAGGACAAAAGAAATAGAAATGCTGAAATTTTCTACCCATATTCCCAACGATCTGTCTACCCCCGGGGGCATTTGTCTCTTTCGATTCCATAGTCTCGTTGCTCTGAATCATCACAACAGCCCTATGTGGTCCGTGGAGAATGCCATCTGTTTCACATGCGAACGGGAAACCGAGGCTCAGAGGATCTGTGCAGGTGTGGTGTCACCCAGTGGGTAAATTTCAAAGTGGGGGTTCAACCTGGGTCTCTCTTTATGTCACTCTCTCCTTCTGTCCCTCCACCTTGCCGGGGTGCCACCGCTCCTCTTCTCACCTATCAGTTGCTGACATCAAATGCCAGCTCCAAGAGGCCACAGTCTGAGCCAGCTCTGCCCTCACAGTCCTTTGTGAGCGCTGTCGTCATGTAGGGAAGCCCCTTCTGCAGGGCCTCCTCCGCTGGACCGAGAGCTCCATGCCAGCTCTCTCCATGCTGACTCATCTGTGAGCTGCAGGCCCACCACGCTGCCTGCCACACAGGAGGAGCTCCGTACATGGCTAGGAGCTTGATTTTAAAAGGTGAGTCAGTTTGTCTTTAGTGGGATGGGCTGGTTAGACAACGGAGAACCACTGCCCCAAGGACACAGGTGCTACAGGGATAAAAGGAAGCCAAGGACTTAGGTCTTGTACATCCAAGTGCCATATACTAACGTCCTGCATCAAAATGCATGTTCCTAGGTCCCATCAGCCTCCCAGGGACAGGGCTCAGATATATGCATTTTAAACAAGCTCTTACCATTTGAGAACCACAACGAAACTGCTCGAGCAATCTGTGACTGCAGAGTGGTTTTGTTGGAATAAAGGAAATTTTAGGCTTGTTAGAGCTCTCAGCACTGCCGAGGGGTTTTCTGGGTCAGAAATCTGTTTCTGTGAAAGTCTTTTAAGATGTCTCTGGGTGTTTCCACTGAGGCATGGAAATTAAATTAGAAATTAGATTTCTAGGGACATTTTTCTTAACTGTAAAATAACGTTTCTTTTGAAAGTGGCAATCAGCCCCGGATTACCGTTAGGCAGGGAAGAGAGATTAACACAGCCCTGGAGACTGAAGCAAGAAAGTTCCAAAGAGCTAATTGCTGACTTCCACTGAGCCCCCAGTGCGAGCCCAGCCCTGCACTACATACGTACTGATGCAGATGTCTCATTTACTCCTCCTAACACACAGCACCCTCATGAAGTGGGCATGGTTACCACCATGCCCTTTTCACGGTGGAACTGAGGCTTAGAAGCATTAAGTAATTTGGCTACATTTACACATCAGTAAGTAACTGAACCGGGATTCGAACTCAGTAAGACTGGCCGAACCTCAAGCCTGGAGCACTTCTGGCACCTTCTATGCAACCCAAACGGCCCCGATAAGCACACTCTGCACTCGTCCCCATGAGAAGATGAGGGTCTTGCTTCTGTATGCGCTGAATCTGTTCCACGGCGCAGCCTTGCCAGTTATGAGGCTTTCCCGTATCCCTGTCTGCGTGTGGGAGCGGAGCACTGGGATTGGAATGAAACGGAAAGCATCTGTCAGTATTCCCCCCAAAAGGAAATATTTACACCCTGGATGGCTGGTTGGCTTCCCGTCCATGACTCTAAATCTGTAAGGCTCTACTGCTTGAAAATAATTGGCTTTTAGAATTTAACTGACAGCTCAAGTCACCCCAAACGAGAATGTGTTAGATCATTTTCTTTACCCCCCGCAAAAAGACTAATTCTGCAATTAAAAAAAATGGAGTTCTCTACTGACTTAGACAGTTAGCTGGTTCACCAGAGCAAAGCACTGTAAGCTCAATATTTTCCAATGATTGTCAACAAATGCTGTACATATCAATTATAAACAATTAAGAGGACTTGCATAATTTTAGATGTCTCTATTCTGTTCCCCTAACTGCATCTATCACTAATTTTGAGGTAAGCCCAGAAAGGAGGCCTGGAATCAAAGAAGATTCCATAGTCAGCCTCCCTTGAGGAAATGGCTCTGCTAGGGATGTTTTTATTGTGATTTTAAAAAGCTACCCAGCTTCATTTAATATGTACCCACATAGTGTAACCAGTGGTAACACAAACGTCAAACGGTTGTCTATGTTACTTGTCAGGATTCACCCCAAACCATCAGATAGCTTCATGGCCCTTGTGCCAGGAAATACTCAGGGGAAAGGGGGGCTCAGAGATAAAGGATGCATGCTCTCCGGGCCCTGGGTGGGGAGTTCTTACTTGTCAGTGCCTTAATACAAGGCAAGGTTCGGCCACAGAGAGGCACACGTTGCTATGGGCTGGTGGGGAAGGAGCCCTTATGTGGGAGAAAAGACCTGTCTGTATTTGAGTGCATGTACCTGTATGTACATGTGCACAAGCAGTCCTGTGTGACCATGTGCCTGAGCAATCTTGTGTGTATGTGTACATGAATGCCCCTCTGTGTATGGGCATAAGCACTCCTGTGTTCACACATGCCTGAGCACCCCTATGTGCACATGTGCATGAGCACCCCTGTGTGCACACGTGCATGAGCACCCCTGTGTGTATGAGTGCATGAGCACCCCTGTGTGTACATGTGCATGAGCACCCCCGTGTGTATGAGTGCATGAGCACCCCTGTGTGCACACATGCATGAGCACCCCATGTGTATGAGTGCATGAGCACCCCTGTGTGTATGAGTGCATGAGCACCCCTGTGTGTACATGTGCATGAGCACCCCCGTGTGTATGAGTGCATGAGCACCCCTGTGTGCACAAGTGCATGAGCACCCCTGTGTGTATGAGTGCATGAGCACCCCTGTGTGTATGAGTGCATGAGCACCCCTGTGTGTACATGTGCATGAGCACCCCCGTGTGTGAGTGCATGAGCACCCCTGTGTGCACACATGCATGAGCACCCCGTGTGTATGAGTGCATGAGCACCCCTGTGTGCACACGTGCATGAGCACCCCTGTGTGTATGAGTGCATGAGCACCCCTGTGTGTATGAGTGCATGAACACCCCTGTGTGTACATGTGCATGAGCACCCCCGTGTGTATGAGTGCATGAGCACCCCTGTGTGCACACATGCATGAGCACCCCGTGTGTATGAGTGCATGAGCACCCCTGTGTGCACACGTGCATGAGCACCCCTGTGTGTATGAGTGCATGAGCACCCCTGTGTGTATGAGTGCATGAGCACCCCTGTGTGCACAAGTGCATGAGCACCCCTGTGTGTATGAGTGCATGAGCACCCCTGTGTGTATGAGTGCATGAGCACCCCTGTGTGCACAGGTGCATGAGCACCCCTATGTGCACATGTGCATGAGCACCCCTGTGTGCACACGTGCATGAGCACCCCTGTGTATATGAGTGCATGAGCACCCCTGTGTGCACACGTGCATGAGCACCCCTGTATGTATGAGTGCATGAGCACCCCTGTGTGTATGAGTGCATGAGCACCCCTGTGTGTACATGTGCATGAGCACCCCCGTGTGTATGAGTGCATGAGCACCCCTGTGTGCACATGTGCATGAGCACTCCTTTGTATGGGCCACAGGGAGGAGTTGCAGTTGTCCACAGGAAAGAAATGACTGCACTGGAAATTCCTACTGAGCACCTCACCTCCAACAGAACAGCTCCTAATTCCAACAGCAGCTTTTCTCTCCAAGGCTCAGGGGACCCAAAGACTCACAATCTACTCATTCTCCTAACACTCAACCCTAAGCCTGACCCTTCCACCCCAGTCTGGGATAGCATCAGGTGTCCCCATCAGCCTTTACCCTTTGCCAATTTTAAGAATCTGCAGTGAGAAAAGTACAGATGTTGGGTTGAGACAGGACTGGGCTGCAGTCTAGACTTTGTCATTGCTGACTTTGTGGCCTTTAGTAGTCCCTGAGCTTCACTAGCATAGTTAGCAACAAGGATAGAGTTGTTCCTTCTACTCGGGGTTGTCATGAGTATTAAGCACAGCACTTAGTGTACAGCAGACATGAAAAACCAAGCATCCTCTTCTCTCTCCCTCTCCCTCAAGGCCACCCTGTTATTCCAACCCAGGTTTACAATTATTGGCTGGGACTTTTCAACTAAAATTAAATAAGCACACTCCATTCTCCTTAGTGAATGGAATCTTTGCTTGGCGGATGTTGTTCTTTCCTTTTCCTTAACAGTTCCTTTTTCTCTCTAACTGAGATAGGAAAGGAAAGCACAAAAACACTTTGCTCAACCCAAGCTTGCAATTGGACCAAGATCAGAATCGCAGGCCCAGGTGTGTTTTGTTGATCAGACATCAGCACTCACCCTTGGTCTGCTGACTGACGGGGGGCCCCCTGTCCTCCCTCCAGCCCCTACACCTATACACACTATGTTCACAAAACCTGCCAACCCTGGAGTCTATCAGGACAATGACTTTCGAGTCTCCAAGAAAGTCACATTCAGTTTCCAGTCAGTCAAAAAAGTGGAAGTTATCTATAATCAAAATTAGCCTTGAGAATCCCTTACAATGTTCATCAAGTGTCCAACAGCAGTGTCTCACACGAGCCAGCGCAGTCACCTCTTTCTCCTACTGTGAACCAGGTCATCACCTCTTCGTCGGACCACCAGGTAAAGAAAGCTGGCTTGTGCTTTTCACGCAGAGGCGTGACAGACATTTCCCATCCTTAAACACTCAAATCTCGAACAGACGCCAGTAGAGATGTCAGCTAATTCATCAGTCTCCCACTCCACACTCACCTGGCGCATTTGCCCATTGAGAATCAATCACTGACACTATTCAAATAGGTTGTTATTTTTCCTTCTCTCAGTCTTGTCTTTCTTTCAGTTGTTTGTCTGTTTGCCTAACTGGCCTCACTTATGTGAAATATTTACACGATCACATTCTAAATTAAGGTTTATTTCATATTGGCTCTTCATTAAAAATTAATGATTGATTGATGACTTAATTTTTCAAAGTGAAAAAAAAATTACCAAGCAAAACTGGCTATCTCGGTCCTGAGGCCTAAATGAAAGACACTGAAAATTGCAGGAGCACACTGCAAATGACGTTCTGGCCAGGACCGAGGGTGGGGCCCTGCGAAGACGGGAGAGAGAAGGGAGCAGGCTAGATGGAAAATTGTGAAATGCAAGGCTTCAGTGAGTGCAGAAAGGCACACTTCATACTTTCCCCTCCCAGAACTCTGTGGCAGGTACACAACTTAGAAACCTCAGTTTTTATCTTCTACCCACAGTAAGCAGGACAGTCCCAAGATTCCTTGAGTTACATTTGCCACCAGTCCCACTATGAGCTGTGCCCTTTGATCCGGGGGCTGGAAAAACCAAGATAAGAAGGTCACTCTCCCAGTCCTCAAGGCACCCACACCGGACAGAGGAAAGCAGGTAAGGGAACAATAAACATACTAAACGTTGTGGATCTAACATGACACACTTGGATGGAAAGCAAACGATGGGTTCTTGGGAGAGGATGGCCATTGGCCTCACAGGGGCAGAGACACAGAGGGTCTCTACTCCCCAGACCAATGGAGGAGTGAGGTGGGCATCCCAGAGGGACAACAGAGCCTACACAAATAAACAAGGTTAACCACTGGGAATTTTCACTATCTTAAAAAAATTTTTTAAATAAGTAAGCAATACTTCCACTTTGCGCTGGTTGGTGGCTGAACAAAAGCTGAAGCAGAAGCCAAACTCCTGTGAAATCAATGACAAAGCACTACATGACGAATCATATTTCATATCGCCTCACCTGAGAATTTGGAATTAAAGTCCATTCACAGGAAAACCTCTACACCCCGTCACCACATCATTGCCTTTCGGCAACACTCTTTCAAGATCCATTTTCTGATTATAATAAATGGGGCTTATTTTAGGTCTGTTTCTGAAGACTTACTTTACTCTCTCCTCCCACTATTAGACTCACATACTGATAGTGATCTTTCCATAGGGTCAGAAATCATGAACCCATGGCTGGGTAGCTCAATTGGTTGGAGTGTCACCCCCATACACCAAGGTTGTGGGTTCAATCCCCAGTCAGGGCACATACATGAAGCAACCAATGAATGCATGAATAAGTAGAAACAAATCAAAGCTTTCTCTCTCTCTCCTTCTCCCTCTAAAATCAATAAATATAAAATTTATTAAAAAAAGGAAACATGACCTCAGGAACTCAATGCCACAACACTCACCATCTTTTAAGAAAACCCAAAGTGTAATTTTTCTGTGTGAATGCATCTTCTTTATGAAATCGATTCCCATTTTGTGAATTAATGGCAGAAGTCAAATAAAAATCTGTAGCCAATGGTACAGCTTCACCCTGATAGAGTTACGATACATATATCATTTCATATCACAAAGCACGCTTGAAATGAGGTAGCAGCTCGGCAGGGGAGTGTGCCACCACTCACAAATCGTGATAGACGCCCATGAACAGACCACTCGTATGGCATGTCAGTAAATCACTGCCTGATACCTGATGAGCAAAACAGAAGCAGGCTGCACAATACTGCACTGATTCAAGGAATTGCGTACGCGAATCAGTCCTCAGGGGACAGACACACATGGCCACTCCATACCTGGCAGATATGCTAAAAGAATAGCAACAGAAGGCATGTTGGTCATGTCACATTTGGAGACCTGGAGTGAGGGTGATGTACCTCCTTAGCAAGTGGGAGATAGCCTGGTAGGCTACCACAACAAAATAAATTAAAAAACAAACAAACCCTAGATGCCGAGAGGAAGGACACAAATTCTGGCTTACCATATCCCAGATAGGTAATCCAATCCAAATCCCCTACAAACTCCGAACTTCAGTTTTTAAATCTGTCAAATGCCAGTGACATTACAGAGCTTGTAAGCTTGCAGTGAGGACTAAAGGAGACGACAAATAAGAGGTGCTCGGGTCGTGGGTTGTAAGTACTCAAAGAAGGCTGGTACTACTTCTCTTGCCCTGTATGAATTGGTTATCCAGCTACTTCTTAGAATGTTTGGTCTTTCTAAATGAATAGTATATGCTCTTTGAAAGAAGAGACCTCTTTTGCTTTTATTTATGTTTTTTTAAACTGGATTCTTACACCCCATAGTAGGTTGTATAACCTGAAAACATAGTCGTGGTGATTTTCCTCGGTCAGCAAGGCTCTAGCCCTAGGGGATGAATCTTTACAACCCTGTTTTTGTTTGTTTGTTTGTTTGTCTGTCTGTGGCCAGTGGCTGACCAGCCATGGACATGTGGATGAGTTCTAGCCAATGAGAGGAAGGTAGTCCGCGGGGCAGAGGGTGGGTTCTCATTCAGTGGATCATCATGGCCGGAGTCCAACTGATCATAGTCCAACAAATCATAGTTCTTAAAGCGCGACAGACAGTCATGATGTCCAGCTGGGACTGAGAACAACTTTTCCAGACCAATGACTCTCGAGCGTCTTTAACCGCCGCCCACTTTGCTCATTCTATACCCCGTCTCCTCCTTCCTCTTTGGGCAGTTCCAACCATTTACGTGCATGCTGTGTTCTGGGAGCTTTGTTACTCAATAGCAACTAGATTTCTTAGTGGAACTAATTAGACCCTTGGTCTATGGTCTATGGTAACATGCCAATTTAAGTTCAGAAAAACCCTTAATAACTTATTTAATAGGTTATTTTAGCAATGCTTAGTCCTATGTAGAAACTGATATTTTTATGGGATTATTTGTCATTTATCAAAGCAAGAACTTGCATTTCCATCTCAGTTCATGATCAATCAGGAGGACTATACTTTGAGAGGATTGTACTTTGAAAGATACTGCTCTAGAACACAATCACGGTGTACTAAATCAACTCTGCACATTTATGAAAGCTGTGAAAAAGTATATGGTCTCGACTTCAATTATCACCAAGAGAAAATCCAAGTCCTAACAGATACATCCACTCCCCATTCCCCACCCTTTTCGCACCTTCAGGTAATTCTGTTCACAAATATTCATATCATCTTTAGCTTTCTCCTCATTCCCCTGTTTCTCCCAATTCTTACCTAATTAGTTCAGAAAATTTTATATCCCTATCTTCCTTGTGCAAGGCCAAAAAAAAAATCCAAATAATGTGAACACAAGTAATTATAACCATGCCAAAAATGTGTTTTCTGGCCCTGGCTGGTGTGGCTCAGTGGATTGAGTGCCAACCTGTGAACCAAAGGGTCACTGGTTCGATTCCCAGTCAGGGCACATGACTGGGTTGTGGTCCGGGTCAGGTCCACAGTAGAGGGTGCACGAGAGGCAACCACACATTGATGCTTCTCTTCCTCTCTCCCTTCTCCTCTGTCTAAAATAAATAAATAAATAAAATCTCTTTGAAAAATGTGTTTTCTGGTATAATCATACATAATAAAGTACCAGTGTCATTATCTTCTAAACTCTAGAGATCCCTGAATCCCTTTGAGAATCTCTGTGAGAGACTTCATTTGACCCCATTCAGTGCCTCAGATTAAACATGCTTTTCCTCAACACCATCACTCATGACAAAAAAAAAAACAACACCCAAAACAAAACAAAACACAACTGTATTTTAAATTCAATTTTGAGTTCTGTTTTATTTCATTGCCAGATAAACACAGTTTGGTTTTTTGGAAAGGTACACTAATTTAGTTACATGTTATGTGAAACTGCTGATTATGGACTGGGTTGGGAAGACATTTTTACACTCATTACCAAGTCATCTATCATCTTGGAGCATAACCCCTTGGTAGGTTGGCAACTCCTGCTTGTATAGGAATACCAAAACCTTCTTTTCTTATTTAAAAAAGGCATCATTAACAGCAACAGTAAGAAAAGAAAAACATAAAACAGTATGTCCAAGAGATCGTACCTTAAATTTTATATTTTAAATGTAGACATAGTTGTTGAATCTCTTTGTAGGTGAAAACTATGTTAATACTTCTAGACTGGTATTAAGGCTCATATGTGTACATCTGGCCAACATTCTGAATGAGCTAACAGCTCCATCAGGTAGCAATGCAAACCAGATAGAGGTTGGTAAACACTGAAAACCATGTCATTATCAAGGCAATTTGAGAAGACTTAACAAAAGGGTTCATTTGCAGGGAGTATTAGAGCCCTAAAGATGGAGAGGGCCAAATATGCCCTTGAACTGTCCCATTGTCTTAGCTGGTCAAACTCCAGCACAGACCATGGAAGGAGAAAGTGACATTATCAGAGGTTATGGTGACAGAGGCAGAGATGACCAGACACACACACACATACAGTCCTCCAGGAAACGGGCCAGCATCTCCATGCCACAGATCATTTTCGAGCTTCCCTTGGGTGTCCCACAGTGACGGGGAGTGCCAATTCTCCATAAGCCGTCGGCACCATGGTGGAGCATCCTGATTATGAGGACGTTCTCAGCCACAGTCACCACACCATAGTTCCTCTGTGGTTGGACAGGGAAACTGGAACTAGACAGGTAACACCTGCTCCTTTTCTTACACCATGACCTTTCCAACTATTGAAAACTGCCTCAGTGACTCCCAGTTTAAACCTAAAAAAGAAGGATCAGCCAGGGTGAGGATCGGTCCAAGGTCCCCAAGTTAGTTAATGGCAGGTCCACAACTGGAAACTAAGTATTCTGGCTCAGGCCCAGAGGTGCTCCCAGAACCTCCACACAATCCCATTGAATTCTTCAGCTCAAGTCGGTACCACATTCTCTCACATGGGTGCCGGGCAGGGCCCATCTGACCATCCTCAGTTAGACATGCAGCCACGAAAGGGATTTGAACAGATGGGCTACAGGTGCGCCTGTGTGTGTCACCCCAGGCGTGCTAGATATCTTTGGGTATGTCTATCCTGCTCAGCATGTGGCCCCTTCTCTAGAAGTTACCCACCTCCAGAAGAGTGACCTCTGGAGCCATTTTGGAACAATATGAGCCTGGCTCTGCCACACCTGATTTGAAGGGAGTCTCTGGGATATGGCCAGTTAACTTGAAAACTGTGGGGCAGCCATATTTGATTGACTGCATGCACCAGAAAAGCAGAGGAAGCGAGGGGAAGAAAGAGATATGGGGGAGAGGGAGGGAAGGAGAGAGAAAGACAGGAGGGGAAAAATGGAAAGGGAAGTGAGGTGGATGGATGAAGAAAATGAGCAGGGAGATGAAGGAGAGAAAGGATTCCAGTGACTATCTGCTTCCCAGCTTTGAGGCTCTCCATAGGCCCAACCACATTTCTGTCTCTGATTCTGTAAGACACCCCTGCATCACCCCTGCATCCTCCTAGCAAGCCACCCTTTCTTCCGTGAGCTAGCTCAATCTGGTCTCTATTTCCTAGAACCCCAGGCTTCGAACTAATACATTTCTCATGGATCATGCAATGATGAGTCTGGTATTATTTTACCCTACAGATCTGGTTAGCTGCATGGGCAGAGGATAAATAAGAGAAGGGCACCCAGGTCTAGAAGGAAAAACATTAACTTAAGAAAAACTATTTTTTCATTAAAAAAATAATAAAATGCCTTTGGCCCCAACATGCCTATTGTATGCAATGGAATCTGAGGCATTTTATTTTTTGGCCCAAGAAGATCAGCTTACAAAGGTACATAACAGAATGGGCCCCACCCCCCAAGGTGGAGTAATGACCAGGGAATAGATGAATGAAGATAAAGCAGGGCTGGAGGTCTTGGGCAGGCGCCAAGAGTCCTTTTCTAATCAGTGAACACAGGGGAAGCATCGTGACCAATTCACTGGGGTCATAGGACACCCTACAGCTATTCTAGAATATCTTTTCTGTTAGGTTATGAAGCTCTCTACGTCAGGGACCTTGCCTTTTCACCACCACGTCCCCACCACCTAGCCCGGCATCCAGCACGGACTAGGTACTTCATATGTGTTGAATGAAGGCATGAATGGGTGGATACACAGCCATCTTGGAGAGATTCCTCAAGGACGTGGATGGATCCCAGGAGACAAGTTACAAAGGTTCTGTGGTGAGGGAGAGGCCCATTCATTTTCCCAGATTCTGTGAATGTCTGTTCATTTAACCATTCCAGGAATATAGTTCAGTACCTACTCTACAGACCAGGATGTCAGGTGGCCCCTGCTTTGGGTGGTGCCTAGTCCCACCTAGCAGCTCACCGGGGGCCGCCTCTACTGGCAGCGACAGGAATTGGAAGTGTTGTCCATGCCTGGTGCAGTGACAGGGGAGCACTTTAAAAATAATTTGAAATTGAGAAGAGTGAAATAGACTGACTTCTTAGACTGAAATCAAGATGCTGTGTTGAATCTAAGAGTTCCTGGGGGTAGTTGGGAGCTCAACCGGGACCGCTTCGGGTAGCAAACAAGTAAATGAATTCCAGCCTCCTGCACTAACTGAACTGTCCAGGCAGCTTCCACGGCTGTCCCCTGATACAATATTACAGTAATGAAAACCAGGTCTACAAAGCCACTGGTATGTGTTCTGCAAACTGCTGTTCAGAGGAAAAGGCCAGACCCTCTTTCTCTAGTCACTCCATGAATTCCCCAAAGACAACAACTGAAGGAGACTTGCAGTTGCCCATGTTTCCCATGTCTTGGGCATGAGATCTGCTCCACAGCCAAAATCCAAAAGCTAAAGAAGCAGCTAGTATGGCCAGCATCTTTGCTGAGTCCTTTCTATCGACTGTATGGAGCTAGTGGCACCTTGAATAAAAAATATGGGAGTAGGATAGCATATGTCTCTAAGGCCCCAGGAAATTTTGAGATTGGTTAGCCCTCAGTGATTTCGCTGCCCTTACCCAGGGTCCTTGAGCTAACAGTGGGCAGAAGAGGGGTTGAGACTGAGCCCTAAACTGTCACAATCCACCAACACAGTGGACTGGGGTGACAATGTCCAGTCTCTGGAGCACCCCAGACAGACGCACACGAGGAGATTTTTTCCCCCTCTCTGTCCTTTGAAAAAGTCTTCAGATTAAAAGGTCCGATGAGAGTGAGAATTCAGGTTCCCATCGAAACTTTCATGTCGGTTTGTTTGTCCCCAGGCGGTGTGAAATAACTTTTAAAATGTAGAGTCCAAAGAGGTTTAAATTAGATTAAATTTTTTAACTACACAAGCATATACGAACACAGGTTTGATATTTAAAAATTCTGATAATACAGAAAAGACCAACCTTCCTTCTCTCTACCCTCTATGGAATCCCTAACCATTTCTTTATGTACTTACATAAAGTACGTGTACGTATATAGCTTTTTTCACGTTAGTCCATATAGATCTACTTTATTATTCAGACCACAGAACATATCCTTTTATCCTATTGAACTTTTCCATTTTTTTATTATTGCAAACAATGCTAAAAAACTTTCTAATCCACGTTTCTTTGGGCATATACTCTCATTTAAATTTTAATATTTTTTCATTTTAAAAGGCTTATTTTTCCTGGTGATTGGTGGTTGCACCATGCCAAACAAAAAAGGACAGTTTACCCCAGCTCAGAGTGGCTGATCTCTACATGCAGTGCTATGGAAAATGAAAAAAGCACGCTTCCCCCAGCTAAACACACACAACACACACATAGACACGTATAACCAGTCTGTGTGTGTGTCCGAACCGCTGGGAGGATGGCGGAGCTCCATGACGGGTGTGGGAGCTGCCCCTGAAATGTGTGTTATCGGAGCTTCCTGTCCACCTGGGGAGGCTGGAAGACGTGAATGGAGATGCAAGTTCAGATTAACCAAATCAAAATCGCATTTTCTAACCTGAGCACCTAGGAAAAAGTCCTTGCTCTTCCTAAGCCTCCTTCCCCCACAAAAGGCTAACAAGACTTTATGGAAACTTGGCAAGTGCTTCTGGAATCAATTTGGGTCTTTCACCTTCATTGCTTTTTTCTCGTTCCTCATCCGGATTGTACAAATGTGAAAGCCTTTCCGAGATTTCCTTTAAGGTAAAATTTGAAAGGCATTAGGTCTTGAAAAAATGTAATTCCAACTGAAAAACTTGGAATTAAACTATGTTGGATTTAATATTACAGTCCAATGTCGATTTACCATTTATTTACAGCACTCTTAAATAATTTCTCCTGTAAAACTCCCTGTAGGAGTTTTCACCATTGGAGGGAAGTAGTCAAACATCTCAGCATCACTAATGCATCTGTCCCACTCACGTCTAAAACAAAATGCAATTATTCTGAATTTTGGACTCAGCAAAAAATCTTTCTAACAGACACCTGCCCTCCTAAGGAATTCTTAGTTTCTCTCTCTGACTGGTCACTAAAATGAATTTGTAAACTAAATGATTATTTCTATGACACCTTGATATTCCAAGTGCATTACTGAATTTAGATTTCTCTGTAGTGCTTGGAAGGAGAAAATATGTGTCACAGAGAACATAAAAAGCTCATATTCAAACACACAATAGGACAAAAGTATACAGCCTATTAAAAAGCATAATACGTCTATTGAGGTAAACAACTTAACCAAGTGTGAATGGTGCTACCAGGCCTGTTGCCACAGGTGTTTCTCAGTACCTAAGCCTCATTTTGAAAGTAAAATAACGCCCTGGCCGGTGTGGCTCAGTGGATTGAGTGCTGGCCTGTGAACTAAAGGGCCACCGGTTTGATTCCCATTCCTAGTTGGGGCACATGCCTGGGTTGCAAGTCAGGTCCACAGAGGGGGACATGCAAGAGGCAACCACACATTAATGTTTTTCTCCCTCTCTCCCTTCCCTCTCCTCTGTCTCTAAATAAATAAAATCTTTTTTAAAAATGCAAAGTTTAAAAAAGTAAGATGAAATGAAATGTCAAAACCATACATGCCTTAGCATTCTTGAGGTTTCTCTGAACAGGGCTATAAATTTAGGAGGTGGTGTGATTGGTCGAGAGTTTCCATATTTTCTGACCTTTTAATTAAATACAGATACAGAAAACACCATAAAAATCAATGTTTAGTTAAATGAGTTCCCAGTTAAAAATAAACAGAACTTGCCAAGCACTTCCAGAAGCCTCTCTGTGTGCCTTATCGCAATTTCAACCCCTTTCCCTTTACTCAAAAATAACCACATCCTCAGTTTCCATATTATTAATCCCCATAGCTCATCCAGTTATAAGATACTGGAGCAAATAAGTCATTATTTGCACCATTAAAATACTGCGTAGTAAATTAAAATTTCTGAAATGATTATTTATACCTTCCTATTTTACGGCTTTCCACATTTAATCAATACATTCACTAAGGTATTTGTTAGTATCTTGCCCCTTTTCAGAAAAAATAATATTTTTTTAATGTGTTGGGTGGAACACGTGCTAAGAAATTGACTCCACTAGGCGGCACTACATTCTCTGATGTTCTCCAGTAGCTGGGAAGACAGAATTTAATGCAGCTGGGGAATCAATGCATTTCTATGAATGAAGTTACATATGAACACATGGGAAATCCATTGAATGACTTCTTTACCTTGCTACATATCACAAACAAGATCCCCTGTCTTAAAGTCCATACCCGAAGGTGCCCAGAAGTCCTGGTGACTGGCAGGCTCAGCAAGAGCGAAGGTGTATTTCAACAACTACTTTTCCACTAACGACCTAAGTCCATGAAATTGAGGGAGGGGGGCCAAGAACATTTGGAACAGACAAAAGGGCCCTGTTTCCAAGCTTAAATGAAATACAGCTGCTTTACAGCTGTGCTACCTTCCCCACTGTACGTCAAGTCACAAAACAGAATGAAACTTTCAGTGGTCACCACTGTGATTTTCAGGAATTCTCAGCGCCCCCATGGGCTCTGCGGTGATCAATTATTTGCTTTCTGGATTCCACTTTTTGACCTGTATACACATTACCACTCATCAGAAGGGCAAATTTCCACTGTAAATTTGTATGATATAATACATAAATCATCTTATATCATCTACTTTTACCCCAGTGTTTGTTGTTTGATTTTGTTTTTCAGATTAAAAAAAACATCTGAGGAACAGAACTATGAACTCTTTAGTTCTAGAGGTTTGAGGGGGGTGGTTCTTAGATCAAATTTACTGTTTTTTGTGATTTCTCTGGTCCAATAATTCTCCACTAAACAGGCAGGTGTGGGTGCCAAGCATCTGGTAGAGACAGCAGGACATCATGTATACGCATGGGGTATTTCTAGTTCAAAATTGGCCCCAGATCAGACCAAAAGGCCAGCAACTGTGCCCGAGCATCAACCCAAAGTGTCAGCTGGAATGTTTTCACATTTTACGTGTCCGCTGATGTCTAAATTTTAAACTTAGAGTTATAAGATTAGCTTGATGGATCAAATGTATTTTGTGGTGCATGTCATTTTATTCCTCTCACTTTTTTGTGCCTGAGATTTATTACTTAAAATGCAAACTCTCTGATTTGGAAAATTCAATAGAGGTAAATGAATCTTTTTTAGAAAGCTGAGAATGGAAAAGATCACTTCCCATAGCTTTCTTTCTTTTTCTTTTCATTTTATTTTAAGTCCTGGTACCACCTGCAGGCAAACTGGCAGCTGTCAAATCAGCTTTAGATTCAGTGAACGGTATAGAATAGTTTTTAAAAATATGGGCTTTTAAACCAAACTGTATCAGGATCAGGAAGTGGGTTTGGCAGTTTTTTTACTCCTTAATGTTGCTTCCAGACCATGACCCTCGGTGCTCCCCTGGAAAAAGTCGTGCTTGTTCCCTTGTCCTATCCACCCTCATGTCCGCCACCAACTGATCCCGTCACTTCCTCACACCCACTGGTGACTTCATGCCTGGGCTCCCAGAATCCATGTCACATCCCACCACCATCCTGGGTGACCTCAGGGTTTGTGTGTGTGACCCATCCAACCGTTATTCCCACAGTTCCTTGACAATCTTAGATAACCTTGATCTCCCCTCTCCTCAACCACCGCTACCCAGGGTGAAATGTTCAGGTCCAAAGGCCCAGACTCCAGTCACTCCCACTCATCCTTCCAACTCACACTGGCTTGTCCTCACCATGCCTGCTCTTGAATCTTTTCAAGCCCTCTTACCTCCAGCTTCCTTTATTTTCTCCCCACCCATCACAGCTATCCTATCTTCCCCTTCACCTCTTTTCAGGTAAGATCATGTGAACAAACATTTCTAACCACTGTCTTCCTGTATTCTCAATGATCTTGCCTCCTCATGCTTTTGCTACACCCACCTGGCAAAGTCCCAAATCAGGGTGAACCACCCATGCTGATTTCCAAAGACTAAACACCCATGCAGGGTGCCATACCATACCGGCGAGAAATCATACCACCGTGCAGGGGAACGCCATTCGAATCTACGGTTCTCGACCTCGGGTAGGCTCTCGACACTGCCCAGGAATCTCTGTCCGTGTTGTTTGTCAACTCTCTAGCTTCAAGAGAAGATACTTCCTCCCAGCACAAGCCCATGCTCATCATAAGTAGGAGCTCAAGATATTATTTTCTGTTTTTACATAAAAAGCTAACACCAGTGTCTTGAATTCTATCATCTCAAGGCCTCTCATGGACACCATTCAATTATCCTTCCATTCATCTGTAGCTTTCACCTCTTTCTCTATTTTCAACTAGTTCTTTCACTTCTTTAAAAAAAAATCCATACAAATCCTGTGCCCCTTCTAGTTAGTCTCACTTCTTCTCCTTCTCCTTTTTCTTCTTTATTATAACCACACTATTTGGGGAGGAAAAGGCTGCATTAAACACCCCACTTCATCTCAGCTCAACTCCTCACCCCACCCTCTATTTAACCAAGCTTCTTTCATTCCACCAGTGGCCTTCCAGTTGGAACATTCAGTTGTGTCATTTCCAGAAATCGTGTTATTGCCAGTCAGCAGCATTCAACGTCAAGCATCACCGTCTTCTTCTTGAAAAGTTCTCTCGTCCTCACCCACCCCAAGTGTACATTTAAGTACATATATGCATTTGCACTCATATGTACATGTGGGAAAGTACAGCAGTGCAATGGAACCATGCAGACATTAGTAGATGGTACAGGTAGGTCCTAGTGGGGAACTGGCATCTTTCTGATGTCGCCCCCAAGGACAATCCAAATTCCTACTACATCTCAGGGGATGAGAGCCAGGGAGTGAGTGGGTCAGCCTGGTTGTAGTTTTGACACAAACCCATGAGTCAAACATGGGGTCAAAATCAATAGCAAGGCCAAGTTCAGAAAGTGAGAATGATAAGGTTGGCACAAGAGCAGGTAGGAAACCAGTGAGGAAGATCCTGGGGACCATGACAAACCATCTTGTGCTGACCGTGGCTGAGTATTCGCTGTTGGGTTACACTGCTTTGTAGGCCTGACATAGGACACACGACAAGGGTTTGCCTCCAGGTTCTTCCCAGGAGTTTGTGGGCCGCTTGGAAAATCCAGGATGCCCTGGAATAGCTCCCACAGCCCCTGGGGCCATGCTGATTAGCCTCATGCCCTTCAGTACACACAGAACAGCCGTCCATGTCTCCACATCAGGACCAGCTCTCTGGGGCTCCCAGGTCAGGGCCCATAACAAGCCCACTCTCCATACCATTTTTCATCCCTACCTCCTTAAAGGGAGGCAGAAAATGGGAAAAATGCTGACCTCACAGCATGAGGCACTAAAAAGCAGCAGCTTCAGCATTGAGCCAAGCATTTACTAAGAGAAGAACAATGCAATCAGACGCCGTTATGGATTGCTGGCAACGGGGACTGAAGTCTGACCATTTATTTATTCTATACATGTGAGTTACACATCTCACCCCCAATTCATTAGGGCAAGCTGAGAGATAGGCAATCTTTTAATGCTGCGAAGATCTCTTGGCTCTTGACAAATCAAGCCTCAGCAGACACGCCGTGGTTTTTCTTTCACTTCCTGTGGGAACATTTCTGGGGAAATCTGGGTCAGTGATGGTCTACCATTGCATTTACAGCAATGACCAATTTCTGACTTGGCTTTATCTGATCTGCTCTGGAAAACATTTTCAGCTGCTGTGGGCAGTCCTGTTAAATTGTGCGGATCTGCAATCATTTTTTAAAAATCTCTCAACCATCAAAGATTTGATTTGGTCTGCTGAGTGTGTGCTGACCTCACTTCATTTTGCAAGGCCAGGCCTCTGTATCCCAACCAACCACTTAAGCCTTCCAGCTGTGTTTCGTACTGCATTTCCCCAAGTACTTCCATATCGCCTCTCTCCTGCTACTGAAAGAATGCAATTGCCACTTCCTTATCGAGGATGAGGAAACTCAGACAGGGGAAGATCTTGTGACAAGACCTTGATGCTGCTGCGTTAAAATCAGCACTCAGGCCCGGTAGCGCCACCCTACTTCATGAAATTAACACGCCATAAGCACATGCCCCAGGCAAGAATAAAGTTGGTGAGGCCAAGAGGAATACCTGTGGTTTCCTTCCACCGTGTCCTGATTTATGTTAAACACGGACAGTAGGGTCATGGGCAAATAAACATGGATTTTGTCACGGATGAAGCAAATGGTGTACTGGTATTCACGCCTTCCATCTGTACTGGGGAGAGAGAGCAGATGTTCCCCGTCAGCCCCTCCTTGCTTCCTCTGCCCTCTGCCTTTCCCACATTCTGCAGCTGGATCTGGCAGTGTCCCAACCCTCGGGCTCAAGTCCTACCCAATGCCTGAGCCAGTGCAGGCTGTGGCGGGAAGAGTGTCCCAAACTAAGGGGCTCACCCAGGGTCTTCCCTTTTGTCTGGGTTACCTTGGCTGCCTGTTCATTTCCGTAAATAACCCTGGCCCCCATCCAGACTTGATGGAGACCCATGCCATCCCTCCTCTGGGGTTCTGTCTGGGACACTGCCTACTACTCTGCTCCCTTTCGCAGATGGGCACCCTCAATGCCCCGCTATCCTCAACTCTTAGCAGTTCTCTTTTCCCAGACTGGACAGATCCTGGCTCCAGCTGGCCAGCTGCCCTCTCCCTGTTGGCAGTCCCTGCCCCTCTGACCAGACACTCCATTGATTGCCAGTTATTTTATTGTAACCAAGACTGTTGCTCCCTTGGCCAGTGGGCACCAGCTGCATATTCAAATTCAGCCCTTGGGGCTGGGCCACGTATCTCTAAGTTCACATGTGGCTTTGACTTAGATCCCTCCTAGTCAACCAATTGCATTTGGGACTTATCCATAATGCCTTACGTCTAGTTTCTTCCAGATATACCATGACTTGTGTTAAGAAAATACAATATAAACAGCAAGGCAGCAAATGACTTTTACTATCATATAGGATGCTTCATATGTAAAAATTGATTACAGGTTTTTAAAACATGGGAACTTTCCCATACGCATTGGAAATGATTTAATTTATATAAAAATCCAGTTTATAAAAAACATAGTACTCTTTTTACACTGTTTTGACCTTACCACCCTTTCACTTCCCAATACCCACCTCACCCCCCATGTCCCTCTTTGGCCAGATTTTAGATTCCATGATCAAGAACTATAATCATGCTCTTCCAAAAACCCAGATCAGCTGAAATCCAACACTTTGCCTATTTGTACCTGCACATATTCCATTGAAAATGCTGGAGAAAAACACATAACCATGTTGTCTGTTTCTTCTTTTGGTTTGTGACCTCAAATCACAGGGGGACCTTGAAGGGATCCAGAAATCTGACTGTAATTACTCTTGAACTTTCCTCGAACTCCCAGCACTTCTTTCCCCTTCCTCACTGCCAGTGGATGACCTTGCTTCTCATTTCGCAGAGCAAACAGAAACAGTGAGAAGGGGTCATCTGCACACTGCCATCACAGGGCTCCAGCCTGCTCATGGGTCCCAGAGGCTCTGCTGTCACTCTCATATAAAGATAATCCATTTGTGCTCTCAATGACATCCTCACTCTCCAACTCAAGATACCCTTCTCACCATCGTCTCCTCTCTCTCCTGCCTCATCAACTCTTCCCAGTCTCTGGATCATTCTCAACATGCTCCAGTATCTCTAAAAGCAGCCTCCTTTGAGGCCACATTGGCCTTCATCTACGCCTTCCTTTCTCTTTTTCCCTTTGTAACAAAATTCCTTGAAAGAGTCAACGCTCCTGCCATCTTTCATCCCTGTTGTCTTATTCTCATGAAAATCTAACCCATTCAATGTTTACTTCCACCTTTCCACCAAAATAGCTCTGGCCCAGGGCACCAGTAACCTCCACACTGCTGAATCCAATGGTCAATCCTCAGGCCTCAAATTTCTTGACATATCAGCAACATCTGCCAAAGAAGATCACACCCCCTTTCTTAAATTTCAGGTCACCACTTCTAGTTTTCTGCCTAACTCGTTTCTCACCCTTTCTTTGTTTCATTTGCTGGTTCCTCATTATCTCCCCCAAGAGTCCTAAGCTCTATCCTTGGACCTATTCTCTATTTACTTTCATCCCTTGGTGATCTCACCCAACTACCCAGCTTGAAATACCATGTAAATGTTGATGAGTCCCATCTTTATGCCACCAGCTCTGACCTCTCTGTTGGACTCCAGACTCATACATCGAACTGTCCACTGGAAACTTCCACTTGGGTATCAAGTAGGCATCTCTAATTTAACATTTCAAAGACTGAGCTTCTATTTCCCCTCCATAACAGATCTTCCCAGTCATCTCCACTCTGTTAAAGTGAAACTCCACCCTACTAGTTGCATAAGCCAAAACCCTTGAAGCATCCTTGACTTTTTTCTTTCTCTCATGTTCCACTTCTACTCAACAACTCCCTTGAGCTGTACCATAAAAATATATCCATCATTCACCACCTCCACTGCTACTATGTTGGTCCAAGTAGGTTTCATCTGTTTCTTGAATTACCACAGTACCCTCCCAACGGGCTCCCCGCTTCTACCCTTGCCCCCCTCCTAAGTTGTTTCATCAAAGCAGCCAGTGTATTCCTTTTAAAAGGGCAGTGTGTTCTAAACCCTCCAACGGATCCTCATCTCACTAAAATAAAAGGCAAAGTCCATACCCCAATATCTAGATGCCTTTGTAATCAACCTGGGCCATTACTTCTTTGATCACATCTCCTACCAATCTCCTTCACCCACTCTATTCCGGCCACATTGGCCCTCCTGCTGCCTCTTGAACTCATCAAGTACGCTCTCAACTCAGGGCCAATGCCCTTGCTGTGCCTTCTGCCAGGAGTGTGCTTCCCCCAGACATCTGCATGGCTTACTGCTTTGTTTTTTATTTTTGATTTGTTTTGTTTTGTCTTGTTTTGTTACAATTCAAATGTCATCTTATTAAAAAGGCTTTCTCTAACCATCCTATAGTGGTATACCCACTCCCTCCCCCTGCACTACAAACCAACACAGTTTATATTCACCTATTTGTAAGTTGTTCCTCTTCCTATATACATTCACCTGTCTACTTGTAAATTGTCCCCTCCACTCCATGAAGTCAGAGACTGTGTTGTATTTACTGTGACATCCTCAGCACCCATAAATGTGTCTACCACATAGGAGATGTTCTGACCTCATGCCCACAACCCAGGCACGTGCCCTGACTGGGAATCAAACCGGTGACCCTTTGGTTTGCAGGCCGGCACTCAATCCACGGAGCCACACCAGCCAGGGCCTTATTTTATAGTTGAGCAGTGTCAAAGATAGAGTCCACGTTGTTCTCCACATGAGGAGCATGTACATTTTGTTGGCACAAAAGGGGAAGTCTGTGGCATCAGGAAAAATAATAAAATCATGGTAACAGGCAGTTAAGAAAAAATGGTGTATAACTTTGATGGGGCTGGTTTAGAGGCCTGGTCATGGCTGGCCTAGAACCCAAGGCAGAGCTCTCCCATGGCACTGGAGCCAGGAGCCCAGGATGTGAGTCCTGCCGTCTTAGGCCATTACTCTGCCCAGCCACCTTTCAGGTAATTACATACTGATCTGAAGTAACATTGGAGCAAGGCTCTACCACACAGCTAATAGCCTAGGTGCCTGGGGAAGTATGTCAGCAAATGGACCATAATTTTAAAATCATGGAGATGTATAGCTGTTAGAGGTCACCTAGGTACACCCCACCAGATGCATAAATTACCTCTTCTGCCTATATACCAAGGATCTGTTTAGTCTCTGCACCTTGGGATAGGTTGCTCACCATCCCATGAAGTAGTTAGTTCCAAATTGGGCCAGCTCTAAATGTCGAGGAATTTGTCCTTATCTTGTGTTCACAGTTGCGTCCCTGAAATTGATATCCACCGTTCTGGGCGTTGATGCTACTTTCACGGCTGGTGTACATGCGTGCCTCTAGCGCCAGATTGGATGGTCGTAAATGGAGCACAGGCTGTTAAATCCTGCCACTTACCAGGCAGGCAATCAAACTACAATTCTGAAAATAAACAAACAACTACCCTTGACATGGTGCTTCTAATTCTGGCCATTCCATTCTAAGAAACCCCCATTCCTCCAATTACAGAGGCTGCAAAGCAATCAATTCACCTCCCCAGACTTTTCTGAGACGGGCGATCATGTGACTCAGTCTGCAGGAGGTGTAACTTCTGGTTCTGTGGCTGGTGTGTAGCAGTGTCCCTAAGAGAGGCAAGACATCAAGAGCTCCTTTTGTCTTCAGTGAGCAGTCCCCTTATCCCAAGGGCCTCCACAATTGTCCCAATTTCTTCTTCCATGAAACTAAAAAACTCCATAAGTCACTTTTTTTCAGGTTTTCTGGTACTCACAGTTGAATGTACTCCTAACAAATGATTATATAACCAACTAAAATTATATTTAAGATGGGTTTGTAACAGCATAAGGAAACGTTCATGAAGAGGTTGAATGAAAAAGTTCAAAGTAAAATATATATGGAGTAAATATAATTACGATAAAATCTATGCAAAGAAACCCCACCCCCAGATTTGTTTGATGTTGAGATTACAGGCATTTTTTTTTCTTTCAAAATGTTAATATATTCATTGAGTGTCAGGTTCCATGCTAAGCACTTTTAGATTATTTCATTCTTTTCACTTTCTTGTACATTTCGCATTTTGTTTAAAATGAAAAAATATTTAAGGAAATTAACAATCCTTTGTCTTGGAAAATCTAAAGGAAAAAAATCTACATCCTTCCCCCCGCCCCCAAAATCAACCAAGTATGATTTGGGTAAAATCTACAGAAGTAAACTTTGCCAGTCCTCTTTGCTTTACTAACATCACCATTCTGATTTGTCAGCTACCCAGGAAAATGTGCACTGGAAGTAACGGAAGACAGATAGGACACGGCCCTGGCCTGGCGGCTCAGTGGGTTACAGTGTCAGCCTCATACACCAACATGAGCGAGCTCATTGCAGGTTCTATCTCCCATGAGAGCACACACAAGGAGTCACCCATGAATGCATAAATAAGTGAAATAACACAGGGATCTTTCTCTCTCTCCCTTCCCCCTCCTCTAAAATCAATCAATAAAAATAAAATGAAATATTCTCTTCCTCGGCGCTGCCTACGGAGGCGGCAGCCATCTCTTCCTGGGCACCATGGCTGCCCTCAGACTCCTCACGAAAGCCAAGATTGTCAAAAAGAGGACCAAAAAGTTCATCCGGCACCAGTCAGACTGATATGTCAAAATTAAGCAGAACTGGCGGAAACCCAGAGGTACTGGCAACAGTAGGGTGTGCAGAAGATTCAAGGGCCAGATCTCGATGCCCAACATTGGTTATGGGAGCAACAAGAAAACAAAGCACATGCTGCCCAGTGGTTGGCACAGAAGCGGAAGTCCGTCGCACCAGGAAAAATAATAGAGTCATGGTAACAGGTAGTTAAGAAAAAATGGTGCGTAACTTTGGATGGGGCTGGTTTAGAGGCCAGGTAATGGCCGGCCTACTTCCTGGTCCACAACTTCAAGGAGCTTGAAGTGCTGCTGATGTGTGACAAATCTCACTGTGCTGAGATTGCTCACGTCTCCTCAAAGAACCACAAAGCCATGGTGGAAAGAGCAGCCCAACTGGCCATCCAAGTCACCAATCCCAATGCCAGGCTGCGCAGCAAAGGAAAGGAATAGACAGATTGTGTACACATTGTATTTGTGTTAATAAAACCTTAAAATTCTGCCAAAACCAAAAAATAAAGTACAATAAAAGACTGGCTGGAAACTGACAAATTAACCTCCACTACAGAAAAGTTTAAATGATAACAGCTTGATTTCATTGCTACTACATAATAATTGTTCAAAAGTGAGGGGAAAGCAACCAAGTTCTATGATTTCAGCATTAGAATGGCAGGCTGCTATTGGGCATGTATTTTCATGGAGGAAGCTCTTGAAATGCAGAGCCATTCAAATCCATACTGATATTATGGCGTGGAGTTAATTAACTGAACTCCACTTGTGTGTAAACTGAATTTTAAAATATAACCAAAATATGTAGATGGCACTATCTCTGACCTGCAGTGATGCCATGCTGACTATCTCATTTCCTTGATCCCATGGTAAAGAAACTGCGGGAGGTGGTGATGCATTTTCTCCAGTGATGTGGTGACACAGACATATAACACCACCCAGGCAGGTGACGATTTCTGCTTAACTCAGGGTAAAGCAGGAAACTTGGCTCCATCCTTCAGCCCCCCAGGGAAACGATCCAAGTGGTTTTGGCAACAGCAATGCCCACAACTCAGCCATCCAATTCAGCTGTCAGAGCAGGGCTTGGGAGTTGTCTTTCTCTGGAGCTGCCTGGGGAAAGGTGGGGCTTCAAGGGTGGCCAGCAAAGTTGTTATGTGACTGTCTTTGATTTTCTTTGGATTCCAAGGACTTGGTCTGGGACACAGCCAAGGGGCCTCCAAGCACCAAAGAGTATATTTATGGCCACTGCCTTCCTTTAGAGATCCCTTAACCTCATTTAATTCCTTAACTCCCAAGAAGCACATATCCATCAAATGCAGACACTGAAAATTCCAAGCCACTGTCTCCATTTTCTCTTCCCACCATGTCTGCCATGGGAGGGAGAAGCAGGGTGAGGGATGGGGCATCGGGCCTGTGGTCCTTGCTCCCTCACGTTGGTGCTGGGTTGCTTTTATACTTTCTGAACCCTTCCCATGCAGCTCACGGACATACCTCGACACCTGCACCGAGTTGAGGCGATGAAACAACTACACAGGATGTGTCCAGTTGCAGAGCTCTGTGAAGCCCTCCAGGTCTCTAATCCCCGCTTGGTGAATAACGAGCATTTCGGGAGATGAATTAAAATCATCTCCAAGGCAGCCGGAGCCCTGACCCTAAATCCCAGTCCTATGGCTGAGGTCCTGCACCCTGCTGACAGGCCTCCAGCAGCTGCTGACTTGAGCTTGCTTTTTTCCTTTTTAAAAGTAGAGCAAAAAGATGTTATTTTTGTTGAATGTTCCCTGCGTTGGCAATCCATATGTGCTACCCCTCCCTTTCAACCATTTCTACTCCTCAGCCCCACTGTAGCTCAATTATCTGGAATCTTGAAGAAATCATGGTAGCCTCCACGTTTCTAAGCAGTACATTTGCGTTACTGTTTCCTCATGTTCAGTTACAGATCTTGACCATGGACTTCCTCCCAGGCAGACTGCTATCTCATCCTGCTGCGTGGCTGGACCCTCGGTCTCCCTTCACCCCATTCTGGAGATTCCTTTCCCCTTTCTCTTGTCTGAGCTTGCTTTTGGGGAGCTCCTTTCTCCCTTTGGGCCCCCCCAGCCCCAGGTGGTGCTGTAGTTTCAAGGCAGCAGGCTTGCCTGCTGAGCTGGCTTCTTCGCAGCAACTGAAGCGAGCCTGTTCCCCAGAGTCTGCTCCATCATCTTGTTTTCTTGGCCTGCCCACCACATCCCCCACCCTACCTCACCAGCCTGCTGTACTTAATCAGACTGGGCTACTTGAAAATTTACTGTTCCAGACAGCCTGAGGTCTCAAGGTTCATTCTCCATCTCTGACTCATCACCATCACAGACACCAACACACAAGCCAATTGTCCATGTCAAGGCTTTGGGTCCTAAAATGTCATTCTTCCCTCCGAGGCAGTTAGGATCCCCTATTAAAGAATACAGAGTCTGTACTGACTGCAAAAGGAAACTGTATTAAGGGCTCTATTTTTTATAAGTGTATAGGAAATAAAAGATTATAAATAGGTCTGTAGAAATCAACAACCACCAAAAATTCTCCAGACTTAAAGATTCTATTTTGAGCAAATACAAAGATAAAATGAAGGTGACAGATGAGCTTTATCTCAAGTCCTAGTACTATGCAGTTGATTATAGTAGCTACCTAGAGCACTGTGTTAAGAAGGATCCTGAGGCCCGATCTGAGCTGAGCAGCAAATAATTCCAAGATGAATCAGTGATTCAAAGGACCAAAGAGTGGCAGCACACAAGCCTTTTATTTGCCAAACCTGGGGTGGTCATTTGCATGGGTTTTGGAACTGGATCTGAGTTCAAATCTGACCTCAACTACCTGGTCCTGGGCTAGTGTTTAACCCCCTTAAATTAACATTTCTCACCTATTAAAATAGTGATAATACCATACTGCTAACAGAGTATCAGTGTTTCCATTAAATTTTTGCAAAGCACTTACCATAATGTGTAGTACATATTAAATGCCCAATAAACAGGAATTCTTAAGATATTAGTTCTTTAGCACTAAACTCAGTTTTCAAATGGAAAGGCCCTGAAATATGCTCAGCTGACTCAAAGGTTTGTTTACACTGCTTCCTACCCTCTTTTCAAATCAATAAACCTCGGGCTGCTGTGTAGGAGGTTCTGAGTAACACCCAGTTGATAAATACGGCATTTTTGCCCAGCCACCTCTTCACCAATAGCACATTCTGCACAGTCAGGCAATGGGGATTCTGAGTGGTTCCAGACCAAATTCTCAGCCTTCTCTAAAAATAAGCTCACAGACTGAGTCACCCCTTTATTCCCAGGCTCCTCTGAAAGTTGAACAGGATGTCACAATGTCCAGAAATAGCCTTCACATTCCAACCCCAAACTGGCTTCCATCGGCCCTAAGGCTTTCAGATGAAGTTGGTTAAGACTCTTCTGGGTTTCAGTTAAAGAGATGATCTTGGCGATCTTAAAGGCTGACATAGACCCCTGCACAGAAGGACCAACGAGGCCACCTCCAAAGCCTTCAGGAATGTACCAGCACTGGCAGTGATGGGACCTCAGGTGGGCACTCGGGGACCTGAAATGGATCCTTGCTTTATCTTGCCACCAGAGCAATCTTTGATAAAACACGGATCTTCAGTGGCTCCTGCCACCCATGGGGCCAAGGCCCAGCATACCTGGCCTTCTGTGACCCAGCACCCCTACCCTTCTACCCTCATTTCCCAGCATGCTTCAGCAACATCCAACTCCTTGTCAGGTCTTCTGACACTGCTCTGTGCCTTCACAGCCTTGTGCCTTTGCCTCTGGCCACTTCCTCAGCTTTAGGCTCCTTTTTGACCCCTTGGGGAGGGTGGGAGGGCCTGAGATTGGACCCTGAGCCTCTGAGACTCAGGGTGCATGGACCACACCATGGGGACCCAGAGGAGAAATGGAGGGCAACAGGGCATGTACGTGGGAGGTAACAAAGAGAACCAGCATAGAGACGCAGGGCTACACATAGTAGCCCTGCATGAGCACAAACGAATTACTTAGCTGAACTTCTGGTTTTTTTCTGAAATAAAATGCAGAAAATACTGGTTCTGCTCATGGATGCCTCAAGAAGATAATGGAAGTGAGAGAATTCTGAAACTCTAAGTAGCCATGAACCCGCCAGGACTGTTTTGTTCTTTACTGATGGTGAGTGTGGGGGGCAACACAGACAGCTCCGATGGGGGCTGCGCGGCTCCTGGGATGCAGTTACAGCTCTTCCTTGCTTTGTAATGGCTTTTAGGGGGAGGAAATGTCTAAGCTTTCTTCATCACACTTCAGTGTAAAATGCAGTTCTGGACCTTTCTAGATAGAAGGCTTCGATGGGACACAGAGGGCTATAGGATACTGGAGGTCAAGGGTGCTAAAAGGAAGTCATGAGCATGAAAAGAGGGCAGAGATTTGAGGCATTAATGGCAAATGGCACCCACTACTTAGGGGTCCATGGGCCACTTCCCTTGGACACAATTTCTACTGCCATAGCCATAAGCAGAGTAGGGTGCAAATGGCCATCACTGTGAGATGCAGGTATCAGCTGACAACATGCAGAGATCCTGTTATGGGTTGAATTGTGTCCCTCTAAAAAAGACATATTGAAGTCCTAATCCCCAGTAACTCTGGACATTGCATTATTGGGAGACTGGGTCTTTAGAGAGGTAAAATAAAGTCAAAATTATGTCACTGGGGTTCCCTAATCCAATATGCCTGGTGTACTTATAAAAAAGAGAAAATTTGGACACAGAGGCAAACACACATAGAAGAAGGTGTGAAGAGACACAGGGAGAAGATGTCCATCCACAAGTGAAGGACAGAGGCCTGGAGCAGGTCCTTCCTCGCGGCCCTCAAAGAAAAAAACAATCCTGCTGACGCCTTGATTTGGACTTCCATTCTCTAAAACCGTGAGACAATGCATTTCTGTTCTTCAAGCCACCCAGTTGGTGGCATTCTGTTATGACAGCCCCAGGACACCAGTACAGAGCCTTTATAATAACCCAGGGCAAAAGAACTAGGGAAGATACAATGGTCCAAACTGGGTAGAACACTGAAGTGTTCACGTGATGCAAACCACAGGTGCTAAGTCCACCCCGCACATTTTGGAACCTGGCGACGTTCATTTCAGAGGGAACTAAATTACAGAAGGCATGCTTTTGTCATTTTTTAAAATATATACTTTATTGATTATGCTATTAAAGTTGTCCCAAATTTTCCCCCTTTGCCCCCCTCCACATGGTACCCCCCATTGCCTCCAGCAATCTCCCCCCTTAGTTCATGTCCATGGGTCATGCATATAAGTTCTTTGGTTACTTAATTTCCTATACTGTTTTTTACATCCCTCTGCCTATTCTGTATCTACCAATTTGGAATTCTTAATCCCGGCACCTTTCTCCCCATTCTTTCCTTTCCCCCACTAACCTGGTAACCATCCAAATGATCTCCATATCTATGATTCTATTTCTGTTGTATTTGTTTGCTTAGTTTGTTTTTTAGGTTCAATTGTTGATAATTATGAGTTTATTGCCCTTTTAATGTTCATAGTTTTGATCTTATTTTTCTTAAATAAGTACCTTTAATATATCTTATAATAATGGCTTGGTGATGATGAACTCCTTTAGCTTTACCTTATCTGGGAAGCACTTTATCTGCCCTTCCATTCTAAATGATAGCTTTGCTGGATAGAGTAACCTACATTGTAGATCCTTGCTTTTCATCACTTTGCATACTTCTTGCCTGCAAAGTTTCTTTTGAGAAATCAGCTGAAAATCTTATGGGAACTCCTGTGTAGGTAACTCTGATTTTCTCTTGCTGCTTTTAAGATTCTCTCTTTATCTTTAACCTTTGGCATTTTAATTATGATGTGTGGTCCTCTTTGTGTCCATCTCACTTGAGACTCTCCGTGCTTCCTGGACTTGTATGTCTATTTCCCTCACCAAATTAAGGAAGTAGTCTCTCATTATTTTTTCAAATCAGTTTTCAATTTCTTGCTCTTCCTGTTCTCCTTCCAGCACCCCTATGATTCAAATGTTGGTACTTTTGAAGTTGTCCCAGAGGTTCCTAACCATATCCTCATTTTTTTTTTTTTTGCCATTCTGATGGAATGTTTTTTTCTTCCTTTTACTCCAGATCATTGATTTGATTCTTGGCTTCATCCACTCCACTGCTGATTCCCTGTACATTTTTCTATATTTTGTTTAGTGTAATCTTCATTTCTGTCTGTGTTGAAGTACTCAGTGAGTTCCTCGAGCATCCTAATAACCAATGTTTTGAACTCCGCATCTGAGAGCTTGCTTATCTCCATTTCGTTTAGTTCTTTTTCTGGCTCTTTGTTCTGTTCTTTCATTTGGGCCATATCTTTTTCTTCTCATTTTGGCAGCCTCCCTGTGTTTGTTTCTGTGTATTAGGTAGAGCTGGTTTGATCCCCTGTCTTAGCAGTGTGGCCTAAGGTAGAAAGGCACACTGTAGCCCTGGCTGGTATGGCTCAGTGGATTGAGCACCAGCCTGCGAACCAAAGGGTCACTGGTTCGATTCCCAGTCGAGGCACATGCCTCGGTTGTAGGTCAAGTCCCTAGTGGGGGTTGCACAAGAAGAAATCACAAATTGATGTTTCTTTCCCTCTCTTTCTCCCTCCCTTCCCCTCTGTCTAAAGATAAATAAATAAAATCTTTTTTTAAAGTTTTTAAATAAGTGAAAAGCACACTGTAAGTCAGATGGGGCAGAGTCTTAGATAATCACCCAGGCAGACCAACCCATGTGAACCAGGTTGATGGAGTCTCAGATATGGTTCCCTGCTCTGTGGCTCTGTGTTGCAGAGGGCTCGGAAATGGAACGGTGGCTGCTGCCTGGCCTCTGGAGTTTTATTCAGGAGGAAGCTGTCCACCAGCATTCACACTAGTGCCAGACACTTCAGTTTCTCCCCATATGGCACTGGTGCCCTTCAAGCTGATGCTTCAGTTTTAGAGCCCAGAGTGACTCTGAGTAAGTCTAAGTCTATTGCAGGCCCTTTAATAGGAGATGCATGAGAATCCCACAGTTTCTTCTGCTGTCCCAACCTGCACTGGTTTTTACAGCCAGAAGTTATGGGGACTTATCTTCCTGGCACTGAAACCCTGGTCTGGGTGGTCTGGTGTGGGGCTGGGTTCCCTTGCTTCCAAGATATCCCTCCTGGTTTTTATCCACCACACGTGGGTGTGGGACCAGCCCATTCTGCATTTCCAAGTCTTCATGTCTGCCCATGCTACCAGTCTGAATGAATATGACTTCTTTAATTCCTTGGTTGTTGGACTTCCATACAGCTCAATTTTCTGATGGTTCTGGGTGATAGTTGTGTTGTAATTTGGTTGTAATTTTTGCTGTGGTTGAATAAGGAGGCAAGCTGTGTTCACCTATGCCTCCATCTTGACCAGAAGCTTTGTTTGTCATTTTTAATATGAAATTCCCATGTAGTAATAACTACCGCCCCCAGGCTACCTGGTTCACATGCATACATCCTTCCCCTGTGGTCCAGAACCAGGTATGCAATGGAGAAGGTGATGGGTTCTGTAGAGATGCTCATGGCAGGTGCATGTGGTGAGGTCATTGCTACCTCTACCGCTGCTCACTGCTGCTTCTGAGGTCACAGTGGGTATCTAGCCCTCTCCTGAGAGGAGAAGATCTCACAATATCACTCTGCAGACCTCCAGGGCAAGCCAGACTGAAAGCTCATGCTCTGACTGGACATGCTGGGGAGGCAATGAGAATGGACTGATCTCAAACACAGTCCAAGTATCCAACAGCAACCCCAGATAAAAAGGGTGGAGTTGGCAAAGCAACCATTTCAACTCAGCAAGCATCCACTGGGCATCTACAATGTGTCCACTTCTCTCTCTGAAGCTCAGGGGAACCCCAAGCCGGGGCTGGAAGCTTCCCCTATCTCACTGAGTGAGAACTTGCTAGGAGCCAAAGGACACAACCCAGCTGGGAGAGTTTAGATGGGAAGGAGTATGGAAGAAGGAGCCTGGAGAAACTTGCTAGGGGAGAGACCCAAGAAGGTGAAAGGGTAGATTCGGCCAAAGAAAAGAAGGGAGACTTGAAATCAACAACCTAGTTAGGGGAAAAGAATTCAGGGAGTTCAGGGAGAAGCCAGAATCCAGGGCGTCCAGTTAAGGGTTACTAACCTCTAAGTGAAATTTAGCAACATCACTTATGAACCTAAGCACAAGCCTCAGAAATATCATTAGTACCCATGACTTTGTCATGAATAGAAATCACAGGTATTTTCATATCACTTTACTGAATAGCTGCAGGAGAAAACTCACAATACCACTTAAGATCATCAGTAACTTGAAAATGGAAAATGTGTCAGAACTGCCACTTGATTTTACTTAATACAATAATAAAGTAGCACATTTCTTCTCTCACAATTTTCTAGTATTTTACTGACTGTCAGCATAATTGGTTATCTTTTTAATCCTAAGTATTTTATTTTGTGCATTAAGCATTACATTATTGAGTCCACAAGATTGCATGGCTCCAAGACAAAAAAACAGGTGAACCTTCTTAAAGTCACCAAATGGGCTTAACAGGATGCAAAATGTATCGTGGAAGACAACACACAGACAATGATGGGAATGACACATCCCTGTCTGCCAGAAGCTTATAGTCAAGTGATGCAGAGAGAGGAAGTTCCATCTTTGTTCCTCTCCTTTTGTTTCCTGCTGCTCCTTCCCATCACACCACCTACGATGCCTCCCCTAGTCCACAGGGCAGCTCTGCAGGACTTAGAAAAAACAACCCTTCCTCAAGACACCTCTCTAGACCTGCTGGAAAATCACCTTAACAAATCCACAAAGCCACAGTGGCCCCATGGGAATGGAGTAGTTACAACCCCAGGCGAAGGCCTGACTGTAATGAATCTCCGCAGAAACACTAGATAAATGGCTCCTTACACACATATGGCGGCTCCCTCATCCCGTGCACACAAAAGACAACTCTAATCTGTCATCATGGCGTTCTTTCCCCAAAACCCAAATGCAGCTTCAGAGAGCTTCCCACGACAGTACTATGGACGGCTGCTACCTGTCAGTCAGCGCTGACACAAGAGATGAAAACCATTTGCCATAAAGCTTGAAGCTTTACCCTTTTTGAGAAACTTGTATTTTCATGGGAGACTTTAATTTTCATGGGAAAATTTTTTTAAAAATCCTTCAAGACCTAAAGGAATGACTCCCCAAGGATTCCCTAGGGAATCCCTAAAGATTTAAGTGAACTCTTAAAACAACAAACCTGTAATGCTGAAAGCATGGGAAGTACATATGGTCACACCTTTATGTTTTGGGGCCATCAGTAGTTCTCACAGGCTTTCCTTAGTCCCCCAGAGGACATTCACAACATCTGGAGTCATTTTTTATTGTCATGAAGGGGCACGGGGGATGCTACTGGCATCTACCAGACAGAGACCCAGGGTACTGCTAAACATCTCAAAATGCACAGGACAGCCTCCCCACAGCAAAGGATTATCTGGTCTAAAATGTCAATAGTGACACAGTTGAGACACCCTGCATGACATAGTTTGGCTTCCTGGTCTCCAAGCATATCAAAGACCAGAGGGGCAAAGCTCCCCATTTGCAGAGCAAGCAACCACAGGTGTCGCTGCTGCTGCTCAGGCCGGCAAGTTCACCTGAGCAGCCCGAGTATTCATCATTTTTTTAAAACCTGATTTCACAATTATGGCTCTGCTATCTCCAAAAACCTTGGGCAATTTGAAAATATTTACTAAGGCACCAAAGTCCCTTTGGATATTTCCAGGAAATCAAGAATCAAAACTGCAGCTGGCCCTTCTGAACAAGAAAGGGAATGGGGGCAGGAAGGAAGTACTGGATGATTCAGAGAAGCCAGAGTGGACTCTGCTACCAGAGGCCACTGGCAGCTTTTACCTGATGGTCACGTCATTTGCAAGTGAAAGCACTGGCCCTGTGGGTTCCATGAGGTTACTGACCCTCGGTGAAGGGGTAACCAGTGATGAATAACAAGCTCGCTGGCCGGAAGCCCCACTCTTCATCGGCTTTCTGCTCAGACTTGGAGAATGTGGTGGATGCGTTTTGACCCTCGTTCTAACACTCCACCCTTAAATCCCCAGGGGAACAGAATGAGCGTTCTGGTCATTTCTCGGGAGAAAGAAAAATGATCTGGCAAATCAGTCTTTTTTCCCCTCTCCCCCTCCAGTCCCTGTCAATAGAAAAAAAAATGGTTTTAAAGGTAATGACTTACATTTAGATGAGCCAAACCATTACCTCTAAGAGATCAGATTTTCTGATTTTCAAAAGGAAACAATCTCCAGTTGGCTTAGACAGGAAGGATAGTCTACGAGAAAATTCTGCAGTAGCAAAACTCCCACACTGGCTCTTTCGTAGATAAATATAAGCCTCGCATCACAGCAGACCCAAAAACAGTGAAGAAAAGGTTGTCTGAAATGCTTCACTGTTTTGACTGCCAGCAAGGAGGCAGCAGCTACTTCTTTCGCTAAAAGATTCCTAGAGCCTTAATGGCAAATAAAACCATAGGAGATATGCTAGCTAGAGCAAAGGTTGGCAAAGTTTTTCCTCAAAGGGTCAGACCGTAAATATTTTAAGCTTTGCAGGCCATATGGTCTCTGTCGGAACTACCCACCCTTGCTGCTGTAGCATGAAGTCGGCCACCGACCACACACACATGAAGGGGAGGGGCTATAGTCCAAAAACAACTTCACTGGTGGACACTGAAATCTGAACTTCATATCATCTCCACCTGTCATAAAGTAGACGTAAAGTTTTTTCCCCAAACAATTACAAATGTAACCACCATGCCTTACTCACCGGCAATGGTTTGCTGCCCCTTGGTCTACACAGCAAATTGGAATTTCCATCCGTTCTTAATTCTGCAACTGCCATGTAAAATTGATTTTCCTTCCTGTCTCCTTGTGATTCTAAGACCACACTAGTAAAATCGATAAATGAAAAAAGCAAACAAACAAGACAAAGAAATCAATCATCGCAGCACTCTGCACCAAAACGTCCGGGCCGGGAATGATCTGGTCGGAACTACTGCGTGACTCATTTGCAGCAGCCACAAAACGCATCTTACTCAATGTAGTGCAAGATATATGGCCTGCTGAAGGCTAGCACTCCAGCGGTGTTGTTAAAAACGAGCCCAGCGGGAACAGTCTCCTTGTATAGTCTTTGCAGCTTTCTACCATCCCAAGGTTGGGCCAAGAGAAGGGTGCTGGGCAATGTACCAGTTTCTGAAACCCAGTTGCAGTCTTCCCTAATACACATCTGGCCATTTCTTATTCTCCATGAAGGGTATGTCTAGTGGGCACAAAACACTTCTTGAAAACACACTAATGTATTAAGGAAGCACTCTGAACCTTCCAATACATGTCCTATTTCCCCACAAACACATTATAATTTAAAATGGAGTATTTTCACACTCACAGTGGAAGAGCAATGCACGGCCCTAGAAAAAGTAGATTCTGTGAGTGCAGAATGTATGTGAAGGAGATGAGCTTGCCAGATAAACTCCAGGACGCCCAGTTAAATCTGAATTTCAGATAACCAACAAACAATTTTTTTAGTATAAAAGTTTGTCCCATGCGATAACTGGCACCCTACTAGTGAAAAAAGGAGCGAGGCTGGAGCAGAAGGTATTTATTGGGGGGTGGGGAGCAAGAATTTGTCACAGGTGTGGGAGGGGAGCTCATTATGAAACAGTCACCCACCCAAAGTCTGGGAACCCCAGTTTCCTGTCTGGTTCACCCTCCCACCCCTAACTGTCCCCAGAAGCCCTGCAGTCAGGGTGTGAGGTGGGGCCAAGCAGTACTGACATCCAGTGTTTGACACAATTTGAAGCATAGTGCTTCCCGGAGGAGTCCTGGGGGCTGAGGACCTGCTCCGTATCGTGACTCTGCTGGTGGTTACACCAACCTACACGTGTTAAAACTCGGAGACGTGAACATCAAAAAGGTCACTTTAGCTCTAGGCTAATTAATTTGTTTGAGGTCTTTCAGTGGTTACTTCTTACAGAGAACTCACGGGCTCCCCCGGCACACTGGATAAGGAACTCGTTTAAGCAGCAGTCCTGACACTAATCTGAGAGTATAGTTTTCTTATAGGGTCCCCATCCTTGTCCCAAAGGGCCCTCTGCGGGCTTCTGGTAGGCCTATCCCACCAGTGTTCCCCATGTGCCTAAACATAGCGCCACCTCGTCCAGCTTCAAGGTGTAATGCTACCACCCCATTACCCCTGCATACCACTGGCTTTACAATTAAATTTTAAAAAGTCTTTGAAAGGCAGATGTGGAAAACCAGTGGCTCAGGGTGGGGGCTGGGCTGGTGGCATGGGGAAGGAATCCTGCCCACACTGTGTTAAAATCTCATTGTGTACAGTTTGGCCCACACACTGTTTAAAGTTGTGAACATTGGAACATCAACCAACTTCCTCCAAAAGCCAGATTTCCAGGTTCTTCGGAAAAAGGAGAAGACTCCGGGTTTGCATTCCCACAAAGTACCAATCAGCTGGAGTTGAGTGCTGCCTGTCCCCTGATGAGTTTTTCCTCTCCTGTCACCACAGTCCCCAAAGGTCAGCCACTAAATAAATCAGCCTGGCACCTGGGCATACCTGGGGTTCTAACACCAACAATAAGGCTTTCAGCAGGATGCCTGGCACATATGAAGCTCTCAGGAACAGGGAGGCCCTTCCTCCCTCCCTATACAAGATGCTGAAGGACAAAGTTCCCATCTTGTGCTTGCTTTCTGAGCTCTGGCGTGCCCTGTCTCCCTATAGGGGCCATGTTCCGCTCCTGCCCCTCCACTGCTAAGCCATTCTGCTTCCAGCCTTTCTCTGTGGTCCCACGCTTAGAGCAGACGGAAGGCTGGAATCACCCAGAGGCAGAAGCAGTGACATGTCAGAGATGATGGAAGGAAGGGGAGAGAGAGGAGGATAACTGAGCAACTGAAATTATTTTCACCTTCGCCTCCTGTTCTGTGTCCTTAGTGCCTTCTCTTCACTCTCCCCTATTGGATTCCATACTGCCCAAATTCCTATGCTTCTCACTCGTGTGAGCAAGGGAGGTGGGGGGGGACTACGAGAGTCTTACTGCTAGTAGGCGGTAGGCTTCGAGACTATATTCTGCAGCCAGCCTCCAGGCTGCCCTGCCTTCTCACCCCGCCTCACCTGACTTACTCCACCTATCGTTAAAGATCCTCCGGGTGTTGCTTAAGTTGTATTTGATGACCAGCACTAAAGATTGAACACGCATGTTCAGATGTCCCTGTTTGTGAACAAGGCTGCCTGCACACCACCTGGAAAAAGAGCCGGGGCACTCAGATGACAGGCTCGTCACTACGCTACAGGGTGCTTTTACTTGTTTGGAGGAATAGCGGTATTTCCTTTCAGGGCCACCCATGTTACTTGTGCGCTTTAAGATCTTTTTATTTATTAATTGATCATTTTTTTCTAGCTTCATTAAGATATGGTTGACAACTGAAAATTGTATATATTTAAGGAGTACAACATGATGTCTTCTTGATATACATATGTATTATGAAATGGTTACCACTTCCAACTAATTAACATACCCATCACCTCACATAGTTACCTCTGTGTGTGTGTCATGGGAACACTCGAGATCTACTCTCTTGGCAAATGGCAGGTATATGACACATTATTATTTACTCTAGTCGTCACGCTGTACGTTCAGCCATTCATCTTATAACTGAAAGCTGTACCCTTTCATCAGTCTCTCTCCTTTCCCCCCACCTCCCGACCCTCTGGTAACCACCATTCTACTCTGTGTTACTATAAGTTTGACTTTATTTCTTAGATTCCACATGGAAGTAGGATCGTGCGGTATTTGTCTGTCTATGTCTGGCTTATTTCACTTAGCATAATGTCTGCAAGGTAGATACATGTGGTCACTAATGGCATCATTTCCTTCTTTTAGGGCTAGGTAATATTCCATTGTAGGTATGTATATACCACATTTCCTTTACCCATTCATGTAAATGGATGCTTACGTTTTTCCACATCTTGGCTGCTGTGAGTAATTCTGCAATGAACATAGGAATGTGGCTCTCTGTCTGAGAAAAGGATTTTATTTCTTTTGGATATATACCTAGAAGTAGAATTGCTGGATCACGTGGTAGTTATATTTGTAACATCTTGAGGAACCTCCATACTGTTTTCCACTTTCTAGATCTTATGGACCTCACAGTTCTACTGGGGCAAGGAAACCTTCAGACCACTACCCATCCCATTAGAGACAGCAAGTACTACCAGCCCAAGTTGACAAGACAGGTCATAGAAACTCAGATAAGGGGTTAATATTCAAAATACATATGGAACTCATACAATTTAACACCCAAAACCCCCAATCTGATTAAAAAGTGGGCAGAGAACCTGAATAGACACTTCTCCAAAGAGGACGTACACACGGTCAATACACCCACGAAAAGATGCTGAATGCCACTGATCATCAGAGAGATGCAAGTTAAAACCCAGTGAGATGCCACCTCACTCCCGTCCGGATGGCCGTCATCCATAGACTGACACACAACAAGTGCGGGGGAGGATGTGGAGAAAAGGGAGCCCTAGTGCACAGTTGGTGGGAATGCAGACTGGTGCAGCCACTGTGGAAAACTGTGTGGAGATACCTCAAAAAATTGAAAATGGAACTCCCATATGTCCCAGGAATTCCAGTTCTGGGTATTTATCTGAAGAAATTCAAAACACTAATTCAAAAAGATATATGCACCAGTATGTTCAATGCAGCATTATTTACAATGGCGAGGACATGGAAGCAACCTAAGTGTCCCTCAGTAGACGAATGAGTAAAGAAGATGCAGTACATATATAGAATGGAATATTACTCAGTCTTAAAGGAGAATAAATCGTACCATTTGCAACAGCGTAGATGGAACTAGAGGGTATAATGCTAAGTGAAAGACAGAGAAAGACCATATGATTTCTCTTATACGTGGAATCTAAAGGAATCTAAAGAACAAACAAAACAAAAACAAACTCATAGACACAGAGAGCAAATCGGTGGTCACCAGATGGAAGAGGGTCTGGAGGGATGAGTAAAAAAGGTGAAAGGGACTAAGAAGTAGAAATTGCCATTTATTAAAATAGTCATGGGGATGTAAAGTACAGCATAGGGGATACAGTCAATAATATTGTCCTAACTACGTACAGTGTCAGGTGGGGACTGGACTTACTGAGGTGATCACTTCGTAGGGCATATGAATATCTAATCACTATATTGTACAACTGAAATGCACAAATTCTATTGTAATTGAAAAAAAAAGAAGAAGTAAAGCTAGAAAGAGCTGGAGCCATTAGTATGGTGTTTTCCACTGTCTTAGGAGAGGAGAAAGGTAAGAGCTAAAGACTGAAAGGTTAACAACGAAACTGGATACAAATCTGAATATTCCTTTCAAGATTAGATTTTAGGATTTTAAGATTTAATTTCAAGATATTGTAGCAATATCCAAAGAATAGCAATAAAATAAATTTTAAAAAATTGTTTTAAGGAACAACCAGGAGCTTGGGGAAGCCACTGTTTGGACTCCATGCCTCTGAGCCAAAAGACACCTCTCCTAGATGCCCGACTATCACGTCACGCGTGGGACACGCATACTATCACAGCTGCCTCAGTCCTGAAGTCCCGTGTGGTATTTACTCCGGCAGAGTGGTTGGCATTATGACTCAAACTCAGAGAAAGAAGATCCCCTTGCCTACCGCCAAAGGGGTTAAATTTTCAAGCATGTTTTTTGCTTAAGAATAACATTTTTTATAACCCTCAAAGTTTTCAGTTTCAGGCCTGAATTTAAAAATAAATTGAATACTCAGATGACTCGTTATAATTTAGAAGAAGAAGGGAAAAAATCCCACCCACCTAGAAGAGTAAGTAGACCAGTATAATTCAGCAAAAAAAGTAAGGGCAGGTTCTACAAATGCCTTGAAGACATTCGGTGTTGCACAGACTGCCAACAGCCTAGGAGCCCGCAGGGTAATGAGATAGGCGAAGGCACAGGATGGGCAGGAGGGTGTGTTCTGACATCTGGCCCTCCGCCTTTTCACGTACAGCTGGAGCTTTTATCTCGGGGGGGCGTGTGGCTTTTCTTTCCCCTTCCAGCTTAGGCAAGGGAAAGGTACCAACTCGCTACTCCTTTCTTCGAGCTAAGTTCATACAATGCTACCGAAGCATTGATCCTAGAGCCAAAGGCTAACTCCGAAGTATTTTTAATACATGTTTAACATTATGGAAATGGGCTATCGGCTTGTCTCTGTCTGTCTGTCTGCCTGCCTCTCTCTGGGTGTATTTAATAATCTCCTTTTGAAGATTTTAATTCAACATGAGGCTAATGAAAAGGACTGACATAATCATTAACCAAGGTCACATGCAGCTCCACATGCAGCACCCCACAGGAACCTCCGCTTCTGCTGGCATTTCCTGTCCGAAATAGGTCTCGGCTGTGCGGGACGCACCCAACCCCACAGCCCTCATGTGCGAACTTTCCTCTGTGAAGCACCCCAGGGTGCTCGGCCATCGCCCACAGTCCATCCATTTTCTCAGGTCTCATCCTGTGCAGTGCGGCCTCTGTGCTTTGTGTCTTAAGACAGATAAGAATCTGGGGGAGGCTAAATCCTTCTGAAAATGAAGGGCTGACTCAAACAATGGAAGCTCCAAAATGGTGAGGGAAGCCCGTGGGACATCTTTGCAAGAATAAACTACTCTTCCATGTGCCGATGACACGCCATGCTTGCGTACACCTAGACTGGCTGAGGAGAATCACTGACCACGGTTAAGTAAACAGACCTCAGTGGCTGCTCATCCTGGCATCCTGTTAGAGTTGCACAGGTGAGAAGCGGCTGCATTGAGATTCTGTCTCTGCAGGCTGGAGCTGCTGCCACAAGACTTGACTGGCTGATGTGCTGAGAGACTTCTCCATCCAAACCTTCGTGATCTGTATCGTGCATCTCTCTCCAAAGGCCTCCCACTCTACTGTGAGATAACTGCCCCACTGCAAGACATCCCATCTCACTGAGGTGCTCCCTAAGGCTCCCCCAATTGAATTTTGCTGCTCACAGTTTTAATCAGCCAACCCCAAGCATACCCCTCAAATAGGTATCTTTAAGTGACTAACAGAACTATTACTTTATTTAAATAGACTAAAGAAACTACACAAGACAAAGACTTCTTGAAGTGAAAGGAACACAATTCCATCCCCCTCAAACTGAGCAATACTTAAGCTCTCACTACTTAAGACTGAATTTGGTCTTTCATTCCATGTTACCTCTTCAAAATATGCACACCTCACAAACCCCGGAGCATGTCACAACAGTCATGGGCCGCTTTTCAAGACTCAGGTCACAATCTCCCTTTACCACGTGTCTTCTGCCTCTTCATCCAGGGATCTTAAGGTGTATGCCCCAGAACAGCAGCTGCAGTTGGGAGCAGTAACTGGGAACTTGTTAGAAACGCACATTGTCACGCACTCTGAGAGTATAGGGCCCAGCAATCTGTGTTTTCAAGAGCCCTCCAGGTTACCCTAAAGCACTCACCTTTAAGAATCACTGTGTTCCTCCATTTCTGGCAAAAAGTTACTCCTATGATGAGAAGTTCTGAGCCCAGTCGGGTGGCCCTATATTATCTGTTACTTGACACTGATAAACTGAAATCATCTCGCACAGCCCGGGTGATATGTGATGGGCTCAGATTTGCATACCTTGTTCTTAAAGATTCTTCTATAATAACAGGAGTTTCTTACTTCAAGGTACTAATTGTCTTTTAAATGTTTCTGTTAATTTTCAGATAGCAATCACCTACCGAGATGGGAGTATTCTGAGTTACAATGTCCGTGATTGCAAGGAACTCACTTAACATCAAAAGATATGGCAAATATACACTATTTTTCCAATGATCCAAACATTTAGAGACCGAACTCACAGAGCCCTGGCGAAAATGCAACCTGATGTTGTAATATTATGAAAGATCTCGGGAAAGCACGTTGTAAAGTTCAAGCTCTACCTACATCTGGAGGTCACGAGAGGTCAACCTGTTGACCAAAAGCAATTGTTGTGCTGTCCATAAATTTTTAACAAGTTTTTAAACTAGTTGATACCATTCTTTTTTAAATGGGAGAGCCCACATTTTTAAAGAGCAGATTTCTGCTTTCTCTTGAAAATGAGTTGGTGTGACCACACAGGCCCACGTTCGCACATGGTATAAATTATCTGTATTGAAACTGAGAGGTGGCATCTGCTTCCCAGGCCCTCACAATTTCCCACCCGTCGGTGTCACTCGTTTATGTTACACGCTGGCCCCTGGGGCCTTTTGCCTTTGCAACTCCTGCCCACTACAAACAATCCTTTTTATTGTTATCACTCTCCTCATGCCTGGGAAACTCTCAGCAGTTACTATATCCATCTGAAATTTCCCAGTTTGGCATTAATGTTGACGTGAATAGACTTCATCTTCAGCTCTCGGTGTCCATTTTTCTGTGTATAGGTGCATGCGTTATGATTTGTTGATTCACTTATTGTAAATAGAACACTTTTGCTAGGGGGTTTCTGTGCATTTCCCATTAAATCTCTCAAATAACCTTCATAGCAATCCCACGAGGGCGGTAAGGTCAGCATCCCGTCTGACAGATGAGGAAAGCAGAAGACAGCAAGGTCATACAGATACTACTAGAACAGCCAGTATTTGTGCCAAGACTTGTGGACCCCAGAATCTATGCTCGTGAACTTGCACTGTCAGCCGAGGGAACCACCATCTCCAGGTATCAATGCCTACTTGCCATTTCAGTCAATGTCATACCACAGGATGACCAACTCCTACTGCCAAGCAAGTTGATACCATCTCCAAAAGGGATCAGTAATGAAACGTGGGTAGTTCAAAGGACCAACAGCAGGGGTTCCAGAAGCATTGGGTAGCCCCAAAGAAATGTAGAAGTGCCTCTACCGAGCCCCAATTTTCATTTAAATTTTGACAGATCATAACCCACAAGCCCCCTGCTTGGCTTTTTAAAGATGACTGCAATATTTCTCAGGGCACTTGCCCAAAAAGCTGCTTCTTTTCCCAAGAGGTAAAGCCTGAACTACTCAAGAGGTACAAACAAAAGTGGCTGGAGAGCTATATGAGCCTTGTGAATGTTTCTGCAGGACCTGACTCCGCACTCCTAGACCCGCCAAAGACTCCAAATGGGCCCAAAGTGTCAACTGCCTGCTGGGTGGCCCTGCAGGTTCAGCCAGGGTGAACCCTGCCTCAGCACCAATGTCCCGAACAACCTATTTTTTTGGCCTTAACTTGGAATTTTAGAAGCAGGGCATCACCTGTGTCTCTGAGATGGTAAATAACCAACGAGGGGCCAGCATCTTCAATTTTCCAGTCCTTTGCAGCTGCCAGACATTGACTGAGGTTTACAAGGCGCATGTAAGGGGACAGTCCCCTTAAGTATTAGCATTTTTGTTACTATAGGCTTGGGTTTAAGGCTCTAAACCCTCTGAGGGATCCCTGACCTGGAAAGCTGGGCTGGGCTGGATCCCATGGCAATCAAAGCCAGGACTTTTGCCCAGGCCATGCCGGCCAATCACAGAGGCTGGGGCAAAAAGCAGGAAGATTGGCCTCCTTGGCCCGTGGTCCCCCACTCCAACCCTGGTACTCAAGGCCATCTCGCTCCAAGGGAAGAAGCAGCATTGAGAGATGAATCCAAGGGAACATCAAAAGTATTTCTCTGCAAAGTGCAGGGAAGAGCCCAGCCTGTGCCATCCACCTACACACAGGCCTTCTCAACACAGAAAACGGGGTCAGGTGGAGCCACAGGCCCACTAACTGTATTCTAGGGGTAAGGGTTCCAAGAGGAAGAAGGCCCCAAGGTGAGACTCAAAGAGAGGCAGATTCCATAGAGGCAAATCCCGGCCCAAGCTCACCCCTCCCCCACCCGCCCTCTGAGAACACTAGCTCAGGAGAATCCTATGGCAGCTCCAGCCCCAATCAGCGCACTCACCGGAGGCCAGATCGGCCACTGACACAGGGGACCGAGAGGCAGGAGAGCCTGGACTTAACCCAGTTCTTGCACATCTCACTGTGTGAACTTGGATGTTCACCTCTGCGTGTTCAACTATAAAGTGGACACAATGAGGCCTGCCCGGACAGGTAATATGTGTAGGTTTTTTTTAAACTGTAAAGTGGTATGCAAATGCAAAAGATCGCTTTTATTATTCCATAGAGTACGCTCTTACTAAATGACACAATTCCCTAAAGACCACGTGCAGGTGAGATTGGCATTTCCTGTTGCAGTGCATATGAACACACTCGGGTTGGTCGTGGTGCCCGCCTGAGGCCTTGTCCATAGGGCTTTGAGCACCTCTGCCCAGGACCCCCTCTGTAACGTTTAGGCATCTTCACACATGCCCACGGGAGACTCTCTTCCTCTTGGCTCTGCGGACATCACAACATCTTCCCCTAGAGTTGGTTCCCACTGAGACCCAGTGACCTCTTCCCCAAGGGAATGTTACTCATTCAGTTACAGCTTATATGGGACATTTCCATGCACTGAAACTCAACTTGGAAGACTCTCAAAAGGATGTGGGCCTCCTGGTTTGTCTTGGACTTGCCTAGGGCTACTGAGTCAGTCTGCATCTCCCCCATCAGCCCACACTGAGGCTGCTGGAAACACCCGCATGACGAGCTTGTGGGTGAATCATGAGACAACACCACCATCCTGGGGTAATGATTAATATAGAGGCTCCAGTGCCCTGTAGTGTGGGTTCAAATCCTGGCTTTGACACTATCTGTTGGCATTGGGCTCTTCATCTATAAAACATGGACAATGTAGTTCTTCCCACCTCATCAACTTATTATCAGGATTAAGTTGCATAACACGTGTTAAAATGTACTTTAGTCTTATTACTGAGTTTGTACCATTAGCTACTGACTTAACTTCACACTTTGGGCTTTTTCTTTCTCAAAGTAACTGTTACAAATAAATAATAAAGAAACTAACAGCAAACAAATAGGTCAATGCCTTCTGCTAACTGGGAAGGTGATAATGTTATTTTATATTTCACCCCAGCTCCACATGTATGCTCATCAGTGCTCCTGGCACTGTACAGTAACTGTTTATGTGCTTTTCTATTTCCCTCATTAGACTATTAACAACTTAAGGTTAAAAAAAAAGCATGTCATGCAGTACCTTGTTGAAGAATGTTCAAAAAGTGGCAGGATTAGTCCTTGGGAGTACCACTCACATGCATTCTGCTCCAGAGGCATTCTTCTGTCTTCTAGAATTATAGCTTTGGAAGTGTCCCTAGAGGTGAAAGGAGCACCCGGGAGTGGGGACAGTGGTCAAAGATGGACTTTCTGTTGCTTTGGGCAGGAAATAGAATGCAATTCACTTCTGCTCACTGAGGGGCCTCTGGACTCAACGGGAAGAGCCAGAGTTTCTGAGCATTTCATTCCCTTCCGATGATCACAGGACAAGTATCCTGAGGCATAAGACTTTTCAGTACTTAAGTGTGCAAAGGGTAAAGCCTTCCCTCTGGTGGCTGAGACTCGGGGACACTGCCCTTTTGGTGTGGCCAGTACATCCCAGAGGAAGCATTCTGTAAGTACGTGTTGACTGAATCCTCAAGTGACGTCTCCATGCCTGTGTCTGAAGCAAGTAGAGGATGTGATGCTGGGCAGAGCTCTGACCTTCAGTGACTTAAAGAAAGGCATAAAAAAGGCCATTCAGACACTCTCCCCTTCAGACATGTCACCTCTAGTCCCCACAGGACAAGGCAGCAGTGTAGATAGGAACTGGGGGCTCTGCCTCAACTCCATGGGCAGCTGTGTGCCAGGTACTTTACCTACATCATATCTAAATCCTACAATCAGTCCTTGAGGCAGAACTCACGAGTCCCTTTCATAGATGAAGAAAGTGAGACCAGGCTAAAGACTACCCACGACCCTACTGAGTGGAGTCCCAGGCTGTCTGCTCTGCCCCTTGGAGAGGAGCCCAAGTTGGTGAAGAGGTGAGGACTCGTCTAGAGAGACTTCAGGAGTGCTAGGCTCTGAAGGTGGGTTTGTGAGCTCCTCGGGGGCTCCTGAAAACTCTAAGAAAGTGGAAGAGAGAAGCAGGGTTTGCTGAATTTGGGGAGTGTACTCTAAGCCAAAGCATGACTAGAATGAATTACTGATGTGATCACAAGCTCCCCACTCCCACTCCCCATCCCTTATTCATTCTCTCTCTCCGTCTCTCCCATTCTCCCTCTCTCTCTTCTCTCTCTCCCCCTCTCTCTTTCTCTCTCATACACACAGTGATCTCACTGTTGGAAAACCTGCACTGACAACAACATATACATATATTCATTGAGGCTGATATGTTCAAGAGAATTATCCACATCTTCCCAGGTACAAAGGACAAACTCAATTCCATAACAAAGTAAGCACAAGTATCTGTGTTTATTCTTCTCATACACCGACGAGCATTCCAAAAGTCTGTCTAGATCTTTCTTGTCCCCTGCTTGGATTACCCGATGCCACTTGGAAAGGGGCGGCCCCCGTGTTAGCTGCTATTGGCTCCCCGATCAGAAAGCAAGTCCTTTCATGAAGCTCAGCTGTTCCTCGGGCATCCAGTAAAGCTGGTCATGCAAAGGCAGAAACTGTGACAACTGTTGGAAACCTTCACCAGCAGCCTATGGGAGCCACCGAACGTTCTCTGGAGTAGCCACTTCACGGAGGGGTGAAGCAGCCCATTATGCAGTTTATATAAAACCCCCACCAGCTACATGGTACCAATAACTGACTATCCCCATTCTTATCAAGTTCACAATGCACTGGCCACACTGCCTGGCCACTAACTTTAGAAACCATACACAACTTCATTAACCATCAAAATACACAGGCACAAAGGGAAAGGGAGAGAAAAGGAAAAACCGCCTTCCTGAGTTCTGAGGACCAGAACTCAAAGACTGCTCGATCGGTGAAGCACAGTATTGCCCTCTAGCAAACTCCCCCTAAGTCTCTAAGACATTCAAGAGTGGAAGAGTTTGATAAAGAGGGTCTCAGAGCCACGGAGACCACATCAAATGCTTCTTTTAAAAAGAAGGGCCTGTGTGCCTTTTCCCCAACAAAGAAGCTGTCCAAAGGATTTTTTTTAAAAAAAACACTGTAATACGCTTTGCTTCCAAAATATTACACACTCTTTCTCCAACAAATTTATATGTGTTTCCAAGGAACTCCTGGACCAAAAAAAAAAAAGTACTTAAGTAGAAAAATGTCTGGTGATTCTCGTATGCCAATATGTTAACAGACCTTCTCTTTTAATTGTTATTATTTCATATAGCAGCAGTAATCATTCCCTCCTCTGCAAAGGAAATATATAATCCAGCTGTGGCGGCTCCAGTAAAAATGCCACATCTGCGGATCATTGGCAACACCGTAGAAGCTTGCTCAGATCCAGGCAGTCTGCGAGAGGGGATTTTTTTTTTTTTTACCAAAATACAGATGGGTACACTTTTCTAAAAGTGCATATAAACTTTGCCAAAACTGGTTGCTCCTTTGTGTGCTGAAAATGGGTTTTTAGATTATCCACACCCATTAGAAGGAGGTTCTCTGGAATGTTACCCCCAGGACCCAGACGTTATGAGAAGTCCCCAGGCCCCTCCAGCGTGATGGCTTGCTCCAGTGCCCTTGTCAATATCAAAACCAGAAAAATAAACGCTCCTGGTTGGTTTCGGAGAGAAGGTTCTACCGCGTGGCTGGCAGTGGAGCTGACGGCTGGTTTTCCACTTAGCAGAGAAACGTTTCCGCAGAGAGGATGGCAGCCGCCGTTCCGGTCACGGATCCCTCCGTTCTCCCGGGTATGAAGTCAGAAGTATTACTGAGCACTGGGTGATAATATTCCAGGAACCACAGCCTGCCCCCCAACTCTCCCTAACCACGCGTCTGTTTAGTCTTTCCTTAAAGCCCAGTAGCAAGCATCTCATTTCCAAGCCAGTTTTCCACAGTCAAATCCCCAGCCCAAAGCGCGCCCTGGGGGTTTCCATACAAGACTTGTAAAAGCAGCAGCAGCATCGCTGAGCCTCGACAGACTTACATCCCCACAACACATGCCCCGTGGGCTACTGTGCTGGAATGTCCATGGCCCGAAACACACGGCTCCCTTTGCATCCCAGACAATAGAGCAAGAAAGTAAAATGAAAGTGGACTTACAGCTATGGCTTGCAGCCTTTCCTTGTGCAATTCCGCCTCTGCCATCCTGGAGAAGGGCACACAGGGAGAGGAAAGAAGAAAGAGAAACAAATGTACGCTGTAGTCACTCAAAGAAATTGATGGGCACCCCGGGGGGCTTTGCTAGAACCCGGGGAGAGCCGACGGACGCCTGGAATCCGCTCAGGGGATTGCGGGCAGAGCTGTGTGCGCGGCTGGCTCGCCCGCCTGGCTGGCCGGGGCTCAGCCTCTGGCCCCCGCCCGCCCGGCCGCCTGGCTGCGCCCCAGCGCCGCTGCTAACTGCATCTCCCCGCTGCCGCCGCCGGCCGTGCTAGTGGGGAACGAGGGCCGTGGGCAGCCGCTGGGAGGGCTCGCTCGCCCTGTGCTCGTTCACCGCCCTGACGTCTCAGTGCCTTGCTCCGCCCCTGGGGTGTGCGGGACTCGGGGCCGCAGTGGGGGCCGCGGTCCCTGGCGGCTCTAGACAGCCAGGAGACGTAGGGGCTGTCGCCGCAGGGAGGGAGTGGGTGGTCCCCAAGGTGCAGACAGGCAGTGCGCGCGCGGGTGGGCACCTGGAGCTCGGCGCTCAGCGAGCTGCTAGGGCGCACGGCTGGCGCATCTGGGTGGACACACGCTCTGTGGGGCGCAAGCAAGACGAGGTGGCGCCTCCAGGGAGCAGATGCCAGCCAAGAGGCCTCTGGTTGGGGGGGTCGGGGAGGGGGTCAGAGCACTTGCCCTTATCTACCAGCTGTGGCCGCTGAGTCTTCTAGTCGCCTTGTAGCTCATGCCACATGCTTGGGCTCCACGTGGGGACATTTCCAATCGGGAAGCCTTAGATGGCCGGGTCCTCAGATATCAAGGCCGCTGCCCGAGGTATAACTCAAAACAGACCTCTGAGAGGCCGAAAGTGTTTGTAATCCTGCGAGCTCAGCTAGGCTGGGCTAGGCAACGTAATAGCTGTGAAACCTTGGGCAACTCACTTAACCACTCTGAACCTCTGTTTTCTCATCAGAAAATGGAGGGTCACAACAGTAATCCTCATAGAGTTGTCAGTAACGAATGAGATAAAGTCTATGAAGGTGCTTTGAGAAGGGCAATCTGTTCTATCACCACCCTGTGACATTCCAGGCTGAAGTTCTTTGAGGGTCTGTATTTCAACACAGTCTCTAAGATGAAAAATAGCACCTGGTCACTAAAATACTGGACCTCTTCTTTACTGAAACAGACAACAGCCTAGAGCGCATCTTTTGTGACAGGCCCCTGGCAGGATGTGAGCAATGGATAAGGCCAGTCCAAAAGGAAATAAACGCTAAAAATCAAACAAAATACTTCTTAACATTCAGGAGGGACTGCTAGAATCTGCAACATTCATAAGCAGACTCTCCTCCAAAAAATGAAATAAACGCCAAAAAATAAAAAAATAAAAACCCAATGTGCCCTTTTAAGGTCCTTGATGCTTCTCTAAACGCAGGACTTAAGAAAGCATTTGAAAAGGTATGCACATAAAATTTCCCCAAATCTCTTTCCTGGCCAAATTCTTACAAATCAACAAAAATGGCCTTTGCAGCTTGCACAGAGATTCTACTTGTCACTTGATGAGCAGTTACTACCCTGCCTGATGACTGGAGCAGTCACCAAACCAATGTTACTGCCTGATTGTTTTCTCTTCCTTTGCATACCGGGGCTAGGTGGAGCCGATTGTGTCACAAAGCCAAGCGGATGCCAGACTGGACAATCCCACTCCAATATAGCTGAACTTCTGCTTCTGGCTCAGACCCATCCCTGTCTTCAAACCATTCGTTTTCTCTTCACTTCCAGCAGCAGCTCACACACGGACAAAACCATTACTTCTTCAGCAGAGTGACTGCTACCCAACAAGAGTCGAGACTATCAGGATGTTGCAAGTGGGGCCAGCGAGGTAGAGAGACTCAGCCAGAGTCACAGAGCTGGGACTGAAATTCAGCCCAGACTCGGCAGAGCCCATGTTCTTAATACTCAGAGGAGCACAACAGTGTAGGTGACATAATGTCCCTCAGCTGTACGCCTACACTTAGCTTAATACACAGGTGGCAAACACAAGGCCTGCAGGCCGAGTCCAGTTCTTCACCCTGTTTCTACCCAGCAGCAGCACTGAGCTCTTGCTTAACTGTTAAGGAGTAGTTACATTTATACACTCCTAAAATTACATTCGGCCCATTGAAGGCAGCCGCAAGGCTGATGTGGCCCTCCCTTGAAAAGGAGTTTGACACCCCTGGTTTAATAGGTAAATTTTATGTTATAAATATTTCACAATACATTTTTTAAAAGGAATCACAGAAGAGGAGATGGGGTGGAAGAAGGACCTGAGCACCATTTTTAAAGGTGACCTGCTAGAAAGATCTGAAGCTCAGGACAGAAGGATCAGGATTCATGACCCATGTCTGGGTGTCATTTACCTTGAGGTTATAGCTAAAGAAATGAGAATGGCCAGAGGGAGAAAATAGAACAAGAAGGGGAGAAAGCCCAGCTGAGGAATCCAAAAAAGTATCACCCGAGAAGTAGAAGGGAAAAAATAGGAAGGGTTTTCAACAGGGTCAGATGCTTCTGAGAGGTCAAGGACACTAACTAAGAAGAGGCCGTTGGCTCAGGCAGTCAGGAAGCCATGGGTGGCACTGGAAGAGCACCGTATATGTGGAGGATGAACCTGGAAGGTGGGGAAGAAGCGACCATGAGTACAGAATACTCCTTTCAAATCTATGCATGTGAAGAATGAAGGGGTGGGTGGCAAGGGGTATAGCAAGGTGGTCTATAGGAAGCAGGGTCAAGTTGAGGGGTATTAGGTCAGGTGAGATTTGAATGTTTCAGGGCCAAAGGGAATTAGGCATCATAGAAATGAGGTCAAAGACATAGTCACAGAGAAGATAAGTATTAGATAGGTCTCAGATTAGACCAAAGAGCATCCAGGTGAGCACTGGTGGCCAGTTTAGCCTTAGAAAGAAGAACTAGCAAAGTAGGGCAGGAGGACAGTAGGTGAAGATGAGAAGACATTGTAAGGTGAAGGAGAGAGAAGTTGATAGTGAGTGTGCATTAGCTGGCCTAGACTTCCCAGCTGATGGAAGGGTCACTGGTTGAGACTGGTGGTATAATGGCGGGGGAGTTCAGAAAAGTAGAAATGGTTTGTAAAGAAGCTGTGGGACATGGGAGGAAAACGAAACATGTTTGACAACCAGAAGCATGCATCAGAATCTCCTGGGGCACATCTCTCTGAATACATGCACGGAGTTAAATTTCTAGGGGGTGAGGAGGAAGGGTTAGGGGTTCAGAACCATTGTACTAACTGAGTTTACTAGAAATAGACAAAGACTCACGACCAATCGTGTGTACTTTCTCAGTGGTTTTTAAACAGTTGAGATATTAACCAGCTAAGACGCACAATACGCAGTGAATGTGTTTCCTCAGTATTGAGGGTTGTCGAAGTACGACAAAGAGTCAAAGGAGACTTTTGGCCAGCTGGAAGTATAGCAGACTCTTTCATAAATTTTGGCTGCCTAACTTGTGAATCCCTCTCCATCTTGGGGAAATTCCCATATTACAAGCCACAGTGAGAGTGAGAGCCATGTCTCACGGAAGCTGGGAAATGCCAGACACTTGCACCCCCAGGTCCCCTGGGACCTCTGACATGGCTGGCACTCTGGGCTCTGTCAGGTGTGTGCACCTGTCAAGGATCTTGAAGACACAGCATTGGAGAATTCTTTCAAGTTGGTAGCTCACCTTTTGTCTTGCCCATTGGCTAAGCCTCCTCCTTCTCTAGCCTTCCCAGCCGTTCTGTGAGCCACTTTAAGGCACTCTCAGTTCACGCCTTCTCTGCTCCTACCCACTGGAATCAGTTCCTGTTGCTTGGACTAAGAATCCTAAGTGAAACAGAGGCATGGGGAGGCATGTGAAATGAATGGCTAATGCGCGGCCAAAGAGCAGAGGGAAAACATTTTCTCTTCTTCCAGCACTTCTCCCCTCACATATCTAATTTTAGCATTTTAGAATCATTGAACCCATTACAAATACAGACATTTAAACCCCAAATTTGCCATTTCTTTCACAAAATTCTGTTGTGTAACTTCTCCTATACCAGACATTAGGCTACAGCTTGGTATTACAAAGAAGAGATAGTCCAGCCCTAGCTGGTGTCGCTCAGTGGACTGAGTTCCAGCCTGCGAAACAAAGGGTCGCCGGTTCGATTCCCAGTCAGGGCACATGCCTGGGTTGCAGGCCAGGTCGGGCCCCCAGTAGGGGGTACGCAGAGGCAACCACACATGGATGTTTCTCTCCCTCTCCTTCTCTTTCCCTTCCCTTCTCTGTAAAAATAAATAAATAAAATATTTTTTAAGAAAAGAAGTCATAGTCCAGTGTTAATATCGGTGACTTTTTGCCCTCCACACATTTAAAATCTGGAAAGATCTATTACAATAGTATGTGACGCATGTAACGAATCACTGGTTCATGCTGGGACACAAATTGTGTTGCATAAGCACTATCTGTATTGTTTAATGGTTTTTCGGATAGATGCTGCTTTGCATAGCATTGCACAGAGAGAATACAGAATGCCAGATTTGCAAAATACATGTTTTGTTAACAAAAATTTCAAACTCTGTTTTAGGGTATGAGTCCTTTGGGAACCACAAATGCCCACAGCCTACGCCCCTGTGGGGGAAACAGGAGCTCTATAAACTGAAAGGAGATAACTTGCCAAAGCCCATCGAGTGGGTAAACGTCAAAGTCTTGTTGAGCAGCAGTGAAGAGTGTTAAAATTTCATCGTCGCTTGAAGCTTTCCTTTGACAAAGTAATTTTAAAAGGAACGCCAGCGTCCTCTACAATGTTTGTGTTTTGTATTAGCTGTCTTTTGCCCAGGACCTTGTAGAGCGAATGGTCATTCAAAACATACGTGATGGTTGCACAGAATTAAAAGGAGGGGAACAGGGTTGGAGCCCTTCTGGCCCCTGTGGTTGTGAACAATTTGGGAAAGTGGATGGGATATCAAGTACATGCTGTTTTTAACGATGGGGTTCAAACTATAGGTTCATACAGGGAGTGCCCCTGGTACAAGAAGACAGAGAAGAAGTGTGAGACAGTGCACCTGCATGAGCAGTAAACTAGGCTGGATGGCACTGAGGTCTCTGCCTGGCAGGTTCAATATGAGCAACTGGGAATCTACCTAGAAATGAGTGTAAGCATTTCTGTTCGCGGGTTTCCTTTTCTCTGGGTTAGCTTTGGCAGTGTCAGTGGACCAAGTCACGAGCCACAGAGGAACAGAGGTTGTTGCGAGGAATAGTAGGAATGATAGCTGGATGGTGAGCGATCGTTCTTCATTTACTTGCTGAGACTTTCAGATGTGGGTTCATAATAGTCTTGCTATTGACAAAAGTTTTGAAACGTGGGATTAGGAAGCGAGAGGTGGGTGTGGCACAGGAGGAAGGCATGAGCTCTGAAGATGAGTCAAAATCCGGTGCTCAGACTCACTGATGGCACTAACTTGAATCCTTTTAGACTCATTTTCCTCATATTTAATGGGGGGATAATAACTGTAATCTCACTGGGAAATTGTGATAAATCAGAAATAACAGGTATAAAATGCTCGAGAGCAGCCATTGGAGGTCATAATTACTCGACCCAATTATTGCTTCATTGAAAGCGTCATGGACCAAACCAAGTGACTTGATTTTATCCAGCCTTTTATGTAAGCTTTTTTCTTGTTTAATGAACTTTCGGTATTCTTAAACTTCTTCACATCAGTGAGTACTTCTCTCTTCTCACCTTTTAAAAGGGAAGATTCTGCTCTGTGTCACTTATTGTCTAGAAATTTGTTCACCAGGCTCCCTTTTTAATGATTCATATACTCCTACAATCTTATCTTTTGAAATGGATCAATTTAGTAATTATAACTAGGAAGGAATGAGAAGCAACTCATAAGAGGAGCTAGATTAAGTCCTAGGAAGCAATGAAAAAGAAAGCTTAATTTCAGAGGGTTTAGGAGGAGAGAGACATACCTACATATTAAAACTGCCTCTTGGTGTACTTGGTTCTCCATGTGGGTGTGAATTAGCTACAAAGCCAAAGAGCCTTCGGGAGGGCCAGTCTGGTTCTGTAATGCCAGTAGACACAATCGGGTCATCAGCTTCTCAGAGAGCTTAGGGGGCAGTCTAGTTTGCCTCAGTACAATGGCCATGATGTGCCCCGTCAGCCTGGAATCCCTTTATGCAGCATGGCCGTCAACATTTTCATTGTTAGCCATGGTCTGACAATGCCATACACATTCTGCAAGTCAGCACCGCTGACAAGAGAGAGATTTCTTGTGGGGCTGGGGGCAGAGGGACAGTGGCCTATCAACTAAATCCTGTGTGCCCGCCTGATTGGGGAATGAATAGTGAAATTGGAAAGTCTAGCTTCGGCTCCTTCCACCTGTGGATACTGAGCCTTTCTGATGCCCTTTGGGGTGTCCAGGGTCTTAATACTCCATGTCCACCTCTAGTCCACCCTCCAAACACTGGCCAAATGGATCCAACTCAATTCTAGCCCTTCTGAGCCTGTATCACCGAGAGGTCACAGTCTTAAAAATTGCTTCTAATACATAACCCTCCCAGCTGGGCCTGGTGGACAAATTGCCTTTTCCATAAGGAGCTTGAAGTGGAGTAGGAAGAGCACAAGATAAAAATCTCAATTCTAGGTCCTAATCCTAACTCTGCCACTAACTGTGTGACCTCCGAAAAGTCACTTAGCCACTCTGAGCTAAGGTTCTCTATTTGAAAACCGGGAATAGGCATAGCTAACTTCCCCAAGGATTCTTAGAACGATTAAAGGAACTCATGAGTGAGAAAGTGCTTTGAGAACTATAAATGCTCTGTGTGCTTGAAAAACGACAGTGAAAGGGATGACTTCAAAGTGAGGGCCTCAGGGAGATGCTGGCAGGTCAGCCGGGAGATGTCAGGAGGATTGCACAACGTTCTGTAGCAGCCACAGACTCAGCCCACCAGGAGAAAAGACTCCTAACACATTAGACAAAAGAGGCTTATAAGTTTCTGATGGGTTTCTAAGCCTATCCAACCGACACACAATAATGACCCATGCCACTGTGAGAAACATCGATGAGTTGCCTCCTGCACACACCTGAGCTGGGCGCGGAACCTACAACCCAAGCATCTGTGCTAACTGGGAATCCAACCGGTGCCCTTTCACTTTGCAAGACGGCACCCAACCAACTGAGCCACATCATTCAGGGCTCTCTCTGCCTTCTTGCTATTCCTCAGTCACTCAAGTGACTTCTATTTTATTTGTCCAAAGATAAACAGCCCTGTATTCTGATCTACATATTGAATTAGCTTAAATAAATGAAGAAAAGGGTGCAGGGGTCTGAGGATGACCTGGAAGAAGCAAGGAGAAGTAGGAGAGAAGGAAAAAGGAAAACTTGGATCTTCTGTGCCAACTGTGTGTGTGTCAAACCTATATTTGAAAGCTATTTGGTCTGTTTGCATTAATGTGCTTTCTTTTTCTGCATTCATTCAGAGCTAAATTTATCCCACTAGAGGGGAAGGCATCCTTGAAGAGGTTGGGGGAGGAACAGAGGCGGCTGCTTGAGTGGGAGCCAGGAGCACTGGGGGAGCCCCAGCACGCGCAAGGCAGCCCCTCTGGAGGCTCCCAGGATGGAGCCTGTGCAGACTTGACAAAGGAACTTGTTTTCATTGTAGTGTCTGCATCCTTGGCTTCTGAGAAGGGTATGAGCACAAATAAGATTCTGATCTTGTGGGCTGGAGAAAGCAGTTCCCAGACTCCCATGAGTTCCCAAGTCTGGTCCAGTTGTTCTGATACAGACACTCAGCGGCTCCCCTAACCTCCCCAGTGAAAGCAGTGTCTGTCCCCTTGGGGACAGGTAGCAAGGCAGCTGGCAGGGCCACTTCTGACACAAATTTGAGCTTCTGACACAAATATGTTGCGATGCCATTCTAGTTGTTTTCTTCAGCGGCAGGCAGCCTTTCTGGGGTGGGGCGGGGGACAAGGAGGTTGTTGCATTCCAAGACCGGGCTTGGACTCAGTGCTGTGCACCCACGACTGGATGCAAGATCGCTGATGCTTGTGTGAGGACTCAGGTGCCTCCTGTCAGTCCTGCTTGGCCCCTCTTCCCACTCAGTTACTGTTTTGCTTCCTCTAATTCCTTACCTTTCATTCGCCCTTAAGTCCAGCCCTTGTTAAACCATCTTTTACAAATGGACAAGTCATTGCAATTCAGACAGCTTTTCCTGTGACCAGAGTTAGTTCTCTGCTAGAATTAAAGACATCCATGTGGAACAGGCAGTCAGTTTCCATCTGGGACTGTGTCCCCTTCACTGTGTGGCACTTCCCTCCATGGGGAAGGGGGTGGGGGGGCTCCTTGCAGTCTGGGATGGTTCTCCTTTGTTTGAGGCTCAGCGAAGTCACCAGAGCATCTTGCCAGAGCTCTACTCTTTTTAGCCTCCAGTACCCTCTACTCCTCCCCAGAGAACTTGACACCTTCTTCATCTGTTTGTCCCACTCCAAATTTGGTGCTTTCTCATACCATGAGCTATGCCTGGAATGCAGCCTCCCCCTCCCTTTTCTAACTTTCCAAGTCTTCTCATGTTAACTCCACAGAGTTGCAGAAATCCCACTCCCACAGGGTTTGCCTGACAGTCCCTTTGGGAAGGAAAACTGGTTATTCCTCCCAATTCCTAACATAGTGTGTGACTTTCTGACAGATAAATCAATGTCCCCCCATCACGATGGCTGTTTACTTCAGTTGGGAGGAAGCATGGACTGGACAAACCTGACCTTAAATCCCAATTCTACCACTTAATGACCTTGAGAAATTCATTTGACATCGTCGAGCTTAAGCCACTCTATCATAAGATTATTGTGATGATCCAGTGAGGTGCTGTATCCAAAGCTCCTGGCATATTGTAGGTGCTCGGTGAATACTCTTTTATAATATGAACACAGTCTTGCTTATTCATTGATATCTGTATCACTCGATGTGTTTCCACACAGATGTGCCCGTGTTTCAGTGAAGGCTCCAGAGCTGCTTGTTGAGCCCAGCACCAGGCACTGGGGACTGCATGATTGTATCTACCCCGCCAAATTCATATATTAAAACCCTCATCCCCAATGGGATGGAAGTGGGTCCTTTGGGAGGTGATTAGAGGATGAGAGTGGAGCCCTTGTGATGAGATTAGTACCTTTATAGGGAGACACAGTAGAAAGCTTTCTTCTCTCTCTCCACCACGTAAAGACACAGCAAGAAGACAGCCAGCTGCAGACCAGGCAGAAAGCCTTCACTAGGAAGCACATCTGTTGGCACCCTGATCTCAGACATCCCAGACCCCAGAACTATGAGAAATAAGTGTGTGTTGTGTAAGCCGCCCAGCCTGTGGTAATTTGTTATAACCGCCTGAGCTGACGAAGATAGCAGACATGAATATGGCTGGCCCTTCAGACCAGACCAGCACTTTCTCAGAAATGCTCTTGACTCTTGCTTCTTACCTCTAGAGTTTGCAGTCCAAGGCTTTGCCAGATTCTGCACGTATTGTGAGAGATAAGAGTACAGTGTGTTTGTTCTACGCTGTGATTTATGATGCCATCTACAACACGGTTCTAAGCTTGGCAGGAGGGAAGATCACAGAATCCTTCTGAGAATCTGATGTGAACTATGGACTATTTCCTATGCATGCAATGCACATGCATACAACATTTTGTATAAAATTCCTGAGCTTTCAGGAAGACCTTGAACTCTTCCACAGACACTCTTAGAAGCCTCATGGACCTTTGGTTTAAAAAAAAAAAAAAAATCTCTGCTCTATAACCTAGAATATCAGAAAAATTGAGAATGACAAGAGAGTGGATTTATCTCCAAGAGCCAGGATGCTCTCCTTGGTTATTAATGCAAATCACCGGAAGTCTGGGTAACCCCTGCTCAGTCCCATATCTCCCCTGACCTAGCCAATGGCTGTCCAAGCTGCCCACTATCCACTCTGAGAGGTGCCCTTTCTTAGTTCCCACTCACAGCTGCAGGCAGAGAAGAGGCACGGGCTCCAAAGGATCCCTCTGTGGGTGTAGGCTACCTCTACTGTCTTTCTCTGACCGAAGCTTCATCGGACCTTATGCCCATCCAGCATTTAGTCCTTCTAGAGTGGCCTTCACTCGCTCTGCCTCGGAAAGGGTCTGTCTTGAGCCTATATACACTAGGAATCCTTTCAATCCATTCTTGTCTCACAAGATTAGCTTAAAACTGCTTTCTGTTCTAGATGGAAATAGTAAAAACAAACAAAACCAGATATAAGGACACTGCTTTTGAATAGGATCAGAAAATGGTTTGTTGACATCACTCTCAAAGAGCATTAACTTCTGCCTCATTAGACACCATGATGAATAGCCTCCAATATTCAAATTCCACTGTCCAAAGGCCAGCCCCACCTTCTCTCGAACCCCACCACTATTGAATGAAGTCATTTGACTTCCAGTTTGGAACTTGCAGCAAGAATTCAAGCTTGATCTAAAACCACTGGACTCTCCAGCTTCCAAGGAAAACAGTCTATCACTGAATTCAATACACTGTTAGGTTGGTTAGAGCCAAAATAAATGGAGCAGACTTCTGTGGTAAGGGGGAAGCAGCCTTCCAAGGTGGTGACCTAATGAGACAAACAACAAATGAATGTCAGGTTTCAAGCTTCCTCCCACCCCACCCCACACCCTAAATAAAGATACTGTCCTTTAGGATGGACTACAGAGCAGCCTGGAGATTTCATACTTGACCTCTGAGCAAGGGAAGTCCTGAATTTGATAATCCTATTAGTTTAAGAAAAATGTGGTAACAGCCCTAGTCCACAGAGGAGACACTTATTGGTACGACTATGACCACTGGTAGAGAAAAGAAATCAGCAAGGATGTACTTTTGCCATTTGGCTTGAATAGGCGTGTAAACTAGTATTTTCCTAAGTTATAAGAAAACAGAAACAAATTGACTTAAAGTAAAAACCTGAAAGTTTCCAAATGCTTTTCTAAATTAAATAAAGGCTGAATTGATTATTGGTGAGAATAGTTTGAATTTAAGTGTAAAAGCCTGGCTTAAAAAAAATTTAATAAACTCTTACATGATGTTTGTTCTGTCCCTGAATCCCTACTAAGCGCTTTGCAAACTTTGACATAAGCCTCATGACAGCCCGGTGAGCCCAGCACTATCATTATTATCCCCGTTTTACAGATGAGGACATCGACACACAGAGTTTCCGGTCACACGGCTTCTCATCGGCAGATTAACAATAGCGGGGAACAAGCTCATGCTGTTGGGAGTGTGTACCTGAGTGGAACTATTTAAATGTTGGGATGATTTAACTGTATTATAAATAATATGTATTTGAAAGAGGTGAAAGCGATTCCTTTCTTTTTGAGGTATTTGTAGTAGTAGCATCCTCTGTAAGTGATAAGGCCTCAGATAACAACCAAAACAGGGTAGTAACTAAGTGACTTCTTCCACCATTCCTTTTTTCCTTTTTTCCTTCCCTCCTTCCCTCCCTCCTTCCCTCCCTCCTTCCTTCCTTCCTTCCTTCCTCCCTTCCTTCCTTCCTTCCTTCCTTCCTTCCTTCCTTCCTTCCTTCCTTCCTTCCTTCTTTCCTTACCATGTATTGGGCACACGCTTCATATCAAACATTGTCCCACGTGCTGAGGATCTACAGCGAACAAGACAAAGAAGCTGCCTTTTTGCATTTTCCCTTCAGGGAAGGGAGAGAGACATTAAAAGGGGGGAACCCTACAACATAACTTCAGAAAAGTTCTGAAAAACCAACCACATGAAGGAAAGATAGTGGTATGGAGACGATGACATGACCATCAGAGCCACCTGAATGGAGCAAGTGACAAAGCCATGCAAGTACTGAGGGAAGAGTGCCTTGGGCTCAGGCAACAGCAAATGGGACGCCTTGGCACACTGGAGGAATAACAAGGAAACAGTGTGACAGGGGCAGAGGCAGCAAGGGGACAATCAGTGAGAAAGCAGGCCAGAGAGTTGCCGGTCAGATCATGCCTTTGGGAGGGTTTAGACAAGCTGTGAAGGGATGCATTTAGATTTGAAAAGATCACCCTGGCTTCCAGGGATGAGGGAGGGAAGAAGATGTGAGCAGGACGCAGATGGAAGACCATGCAGGAGTCACGTGGGAGAAGGATGAAATGGTGTGTGAGTGTGGACAGAATAATGGCCGCCAATGATGTCTCTGTCCTGGCCCCTGGGACCTGTGAAAAATGCTACCTTGCATGGCGGAGTGGGCCCAGGAGGGCACTGATGGAAGCAACGCATGGGCAGATCCAGGAAACCTTCTCTCGAGGGTTGGAGAAGAGGAGCGTCTGGGAGCAAGAAGCAGCGAAGGAGAGTCCCTTGGGTTCAAACCCCAGCTTGATTGCTTACAAGGGGGAGTGTAAGCTCGGGAAAATGACATCATTTCTCTAAGATCGGCCTCCTCAATCAGAAAATGAAATGAACAGTGCCTCAACTATATGGGCACTGTGAGGGCAAAAGGAGATAATCCACGTGGAGCCCTTGGCCCAAGCGTGGCAGGTACTAACACTCTCATAGATGCTGAGTAGCAGCGTTTTTAGAAAAAGAGTCCAGTGCAGTGGTTACAGCATCGGTGCCAGGAGGCCCTGGGTTGAAATACCAGCTCCATATTTATTAGGAAGGGGGACCTGGGCAAGGTACTTAACTTCTAGGGCCCCAATTTAATCCTAGGTAAATTGAGGCTAATAACATCTATATTGTGTGATACATGAGGAGGTCTGTGTTGGCGTTCATTGCTCTGGTGATGAGGATGATGGATAATGCATGCCTTCTTAAAAAAGATCAGTGTTGACTCCAGACTTTAGGAATCATAAAACATAAAATAAAAGCCTACAGCATGGGTGTCAAACTCATTTTTACCAGGGGCCACATCAGCCTCGCGGTTGCCTTCAGAGGGCCGAATGTAATTTTAGGACTGTATAAATGTAACTATTCCTTAACCAGGGGCAAGGAGCTTGGCACTGCAGCCAGGTAGAGACAAGGTGCCGGGCCAGATAAAACAAGGTGGAGGGCCTATTTGGCGCGCGGACCTTGTGTTTGCCACCTGTGGCCTACAGGATAGGTTTGCTATGTAAAAAGTCTTTGTAATCAGGTAAATAAATACTGTTTGTGCCTAATCAACACACAGAAAAAGGATGCTGTAATGTTAAATATGTGTAGATAAAGATGCTCTCAGCTTTGCCTTAAGGGTGATTCCTGACGCTCTGAATCCCATGTCCTACACCCAAGCAGCAAGGCCCTCTGCTTACAACTTCAACCTTGCAGAGGGTGGCTTAGGGGAAATCACATGGAGTTTGCAAGAAGACGCAGATATGGGTTTGCAGAATTAATATCCCATGCCTGTCAGCTGGCTCTGGTTTAAATCTTCCGTCCCCCTCACTTGCCCAGTTTGACAGTAAGCCTCTGACTGTCACACCTGGACCAAATCGAGGGCCAGGGACTTGGGCATTTAATGGTGTTGGAAAAACACTCAAATCATTTATGCCAAAAACAGGGGCAATCATACTCTTCCCACTTGACAGGGTCATTGACTCAGCAGTTTAGACACACGCAGAAATGACCCTTTTATCGGCAAAAGGATGACCCTGAGCTGCACAATCTGAAGAGTGAGGTGCTGGGCGCGCAGTATTTCCTTAAATGCCTTCTGAAAGAACTCCGGGGACAGCAATGAATGTTCACTTGACGTATCTTATCAGAGAAGTCGGAGAGAGCCTGCCTGAGTCTCCTCCCAGGGTTTGGCTGTGTTAGTGAGGGGCCAGGGAAGCTTCCCCGGCAGAGTGTGGCACTGGCATCTGATGGGCCTGGATGTAACCAGGAACTGAGTGGCCTCTGTCACAATCGTTTTCTGTGTTGACACTGAACCGCTAACCAAACCGTGGGTTTGTCTGTTTGTTGTCAGGGGTTTTACTCTAAAGCCTGCTACTCATAGTGTGGTCTGTGGACAGCAGCATCGGCATCATGGTTCAAATGTGATTCGAGGCTCGCCTGAAACCTTGTGAATCAAAATCTGCATTTTTAGCAGATTCTTTGGTGAATCATGTGTGCATTCAAGGCTGAGAAGCACTGATCTAGGGCCTGCTGGATCTCAGCTGTGAATCCACATTAAACCTTGGATGCTTTAAAATAACACCGCTCCCCAAGACCCAGACCAGCTATATCAGCATCTGCTTTTACTTTTCCCAGGTGATTTTATTATTCATCCGGGATTAAGAACCACTAATCCAGAATCTCATCGATGAGGATGAGGATGATGGCAGTGATGGCAGATACCCTTACTGAGCACTCAACCACGTCAAACTCTTCTTACTGCTATATTAACTCACCACAGTTCTAAGAAGAGATGCTATTATCTTCTCCACTTCGGACATGAAAAATTAAGAAACTATCTAAGGTCATACAGAGAAGCTTTGGCAGAGAGAGAGTTTGCACTTTTAACCTTTCACGAATCACTGAGCCTGCCCCAGAATGACTTTATTAGAGTCTCTGGAGAACCCTAAAGATTCTACCAAAAAACCACTAGAACTGATAAATGGATTCAGTAAATTAATAGGCTACAAAATAAATATCCAGAAGTCAGTTGCATTTTTATACACCAATAACAAAATATCAGAAAGGGAACCTAAGAAAACAATCCTATTCACAATTGCTTCAAAAACAATGAAATACCTAGGATTAAATTTAACCAAAAATGTAAAAGACCTGTACTTTGAAAATTAGGAGACACTGAAGAAAGAAAGTAAAGAAGATAAAAATAAGTGGAAGTACATACTGTGTTCATGGATAGAAGAATCAACATTATGAAAATGTCCATACTACCCAAAGCAATCTATAGATTCAACATATTCCTATCAAGATACCAATGGTGTATTTCACAGAGCTAGAACAAATATTCCAAACATTTCTATGGAATCACAAAAGACCCCAAATACCCACAGCAATCTTGAGAAAGAAGAACGAAGTTGGGGGGATCATGCTACCAAATATCAAACTAAACCACAAAGCCGTAATATTCAAAACAGCATAGCACTGGCATAAAAACAGACATGTAGATCAATGAAACAGAATAGACAGCTCATAAATAAACCCATGCTTGTATAGCCAATTAATATTTCACAAAGAAGGCAGAGACATACAATAGGGCAAAGATAATCTATTCAATAAATTGTGTTGGGAGAATTGGACAGATAATGTGCAAAAAAATGAAGCTGACCACCTTCTGATTTCCAGTCAAGATGGAAGCGTAGGTAAACAGCTTTGCCTCCTCATGCAACCACAGAACGAATTACAGCTAGATCTCAAAACAAATAATACCCAGAACTGTCAGAAAATCGAGCTGTATGGAAGTCTGACAACCAAGGATTTAAAAAAGCCACATTCACCCAGACGGGTAAGATGGGCTGAAATGTGGAGATGCCCAGAGAGGCACAGAGACGCGGTGTAGCATAGAGAGGCAGCAGTGGCAGATTGGGTGATCTCACATTCATGTGTAATGGATAAAAACTGGGAGGGATTCCTTGGGAGCGAGCATTTGCAACCCCAGGCCAGACCACACAGCCCAGGGTTCCAGTGCCAGGAAGATAAATCCCTGTAACTTCTGGCTGTAAAAACCAGTGGGGGTGGGCCAGTGGATGAAACTGCCAGATTTTCATAAGACTCAGCTTAAAGGGCCTACAAGGACTTAAAAAGTACACAGACCCACCCTCTCTGGGATTCAGCACCAGGGCAACAGCTAGAAGGGTGCCAGTACTCAGGGCGAGTACTGGGCAAACCTCCAGAAGCCAGCAAGCGGCACTGTCCCCTCTTGGAGCCCTCTACAATCCCTCCCCCACACAGAGCCACAGAGTGGTGTCAGGGGTTGCTCCACCCTGGCTGTTACCTAAGGCTACGCCCCATACAACTTATCAGTGCATTTTTCTACAATAGGCCATGCTACTAAGACAGGGAATCAAAGCAGCTCTACCTAATACATAGAAAAAACACAGGGAGGCTGCCAAAATTAGGAGACAATGAAATATGGCCCAAATGAAAGAACAAAACAAATCTCCAGGAAAAGAACTAAACAAAATGGAGATAACCAACCTATCAGATGCTGTTGAAAACACTGGGGATTAGGATGCTCAAACAACTCACTGAGTACAGCAACAAAATAAAAAAGACCCAGGAAGAAATGAAAGTCACACTAAGCGAAATAATGAAAAATCTATAGGGAATGATCAATGGAGAGGATGAAGCTGGGATTCAAATCAATGATTTGAAACATAAGCATTCAACCAGAACAGCAAGAAGAAAAAAGAATTGAAAAAAAAAAAACAAGGATAGTATAAGGTGCTTCTGGAACATCTCCAAACACCAACAACCAAACCACAGGGATGCCAGAAGATGAAGAGGTAGAACAAGAACTTGAAAACTTATTTGAAAAACTAATGAAAGAAAACTTCCCTAATTTGATGAAGGAAATAGACATACAAGTCCAGAAAGCACAGAGTCCCAAATAAGATGCATGCAAAGAGGACCACACCAAGACACATCATAATTAAAATGCCAAAAGTTAGCCCTCGCTGGCATGGATCAGTGTATTGAGTGCTGGCCTGCGAACCAAAGGGTCACCAGTTTGATTCCCAGTCAGGCTACATGTCTGGGTTGTGGACCAGGTCCCCAGTACAAGGAGCACAAGAGGCAACCACACATTGATGTTTCTCTCCCTCTTTTTCTCCTTCCCTTCCCTTTTTTCTAAAAGTGAATAAATAAAATCTTTTAAAAAATAAAAGAAAATGCCAAAGGTTAAAGATAAAGAAAGAATCTTAAAAGCATCAAGAGAAAAGCAGAGAGTTACCTACAAAGGAGTTCCCATAAGACTGTCAGCTGATTTCTCAAAAGAAATTTTGCAGGCAAGTATTCAAAGTGATAAAAAGCAAGGACCTACGACCTAGATTACTCTATCCAGCAAAGCTACCATTTGGAATGGAAGGGCAGATGAAGTGCTTCCCAGACAATGTAAGGCTAAAGGACTTTATCATCACCAAGCCATTATTACATGAAATGTTAAAGAGACTTATTTAAGAAAAAGAAGAAGATCAAAACTATGAACATTAAAATGCTAACAAATTCACAACTATCAACAACTGAATCTAAAAAAGCAAACCAAGCAAATAGCAGAACAAGAACAGATTCACAGAAATGGAGATGATCAGAAATGGAGCGTTCTCAGCTGGGAGGGGAAGAAGGAGAATGGGGGAAAAGTGCAGGGATTAAGAAGCATAATTGGTAGGTACAAAACAGACAAGAGGATGTTAAGAATAGTAAAGAAATGGAGGAGCCAAAGAACTTATATGCATGACCCATGGACAAGAACTAAGAGTGGGATTGCTGGGCGTGAGGGGGATATGGGGTAGAGGAGTACAAAGGGGGAAAATTTGGGACAACTGTAATAGCATAATCAACAAAATATATTTAAAAAGAAACTGACCACCTTCTTACACCATATACAGGAATAAACTCAAAAGGGATTAAAGACTTAAATGTTAGACTTGAAACCATAAAAATCCTAGAAGAAAACATAGGCCATAAATCTCCGACACTTCTTATAGCAATATTTTTTTTGATATATCTCCTCAGGCAAAGGAAACAAAAGAAAAAATAAGCCAATGGAAGTACATCAAACTAAAATATTTTTGCACAGCAAAGGAAATCATCAACAAAATGAAAATAACTCACTGAATGGGAGAACATATTCACCAATGACACATCTGATGAGGGGTTAATATCCAAAATTTATTAAAAAAAATATAACTCAACACCAAAAAAACAAACAATCCAATTAAAACATGGGCAAAGTACCTGAATAGGCACTTCTCCAAAGAGGACATACAGATGGCCAATAGACATATGAAAAAATGCTCAACTTCATTGATCATCAGAGAAATGCAAATTAAAACCACAATGAGATATCATCGCACACCTGTCAGAATGGCTATCGTCAATAAGTCAACAAACAAGTGTTGGCGAGAATGTGGAGAAAAGAGAACCCTTGTGCACTGTTGGTGGCAATGCAGATCGGTGCAGCCACTGTGGAAAGCAGTATGGAGATTCCTCAAAGGGTTAAAAATGGAACTGCCTTATGACCCAGCAATTCCTCCTCTGGGAATGTATCTGAAGAAACCTGACACACTAATTCAAAAGAATACATGCAGCCCTATGTTCATTGCAGTGTTATTTACTATAGCCAAGATTTGGGGCTACTTTTTGAGAACGAATTGTTGTGTGAAGGCTGTAGGCAGGGAGACTCTTTTCAGAGTCTAGAAAAGAGATGATAAGCTCCTGAATTGCAAATAATAATTATGACAACTGTAACAGGTTGAATAGTTCCCCAAAAGATGTGTCGAAGTCCTTCCTCTCTGTACCTGCTAATGTGACCTTATCTGAAAATAGGGTCTTCGCAGATGTAATTAAGTTAAGGATTTTGCAATGAGATCATCCCGGATTTAGGGTGGGCCCTACACACAATGACTGGTGTCTTTGTAAAAGAAAGGAGATGGCTGGCCATGTGAGGAAGGACAGAGAGAGGAGTTACGCAGCCACAAACCAAACAATGCCAAGGAGGCCGGCAATGCCCAGAACACAGGAGGGAGGCACAGAACGGAATCTCCCTCAGAGCCCTGAGAAGGCATCAACCCTGCCGACACCTTGGTTCCAGACTCCTGACCTCCAGAACTGTGAGAGAATATATTTCTGTTGTTTTAAGCTCTCTAGTTTTGATACTTTTTTTACATTAGCCCTTACACAGCCGTTAACATGGAGTACTTAACTTTATGCCAGGTATCGTGTGAATGCTTCCCAAGTGTTAGTTCATTTAGCACTCCCAACAATTCCATAAGATAGGTACTAGTATTATCATTCTCATCTTTCAGATGAGAAAACTGAGGCATAGGGAGGATAAGTAATTTACCGAGGGTTACAGAATAGTAGGTTTTGCAGGGTGTTACACGCAGGCACTCTGGGAGCAGAGCTGGGGGACTCAGTCCCTGGTCCGATGTCTGAGAAATGGAGAGGAAGGGGCAGATTTGAGTAGGTGAGGAGAATTACGAGGACCTGGCAATGAACCAGGCATCTGGAGGGTGGGCAGGAGGAGCTGAACCTTCCAGATTCCAGGTACTGAGCTGCCTCGGTCCTCTGAGTTTACATCAGCCTGTTTTCCATGTCACTCTGCACCCTGGGATGTGCAAGCCCCCCCAAAATCCCTAGTCCTGCTCTTTGCACCTGCTTCTCAAGGAGTCCTTTCTGGCTCTCTCCAGATATGTCCCCAGTGAACCCCTACTCTTGTTGACTCCCTGGACAGCAGCCTCACAGCCTCCTTTTATCTCCCCGGTTGTGGCTGCATGCTTTCACACCTGTGAGCCCTCCCCTGGCAGTCAAACTTCTCCTGAGCCTAGAAGGCTAATGTTTATTTTGGTGTCTGTTCTCAGCATCCCCATCCCTTTCCTCCCTCTGGGCCCACCCCCCTATAGGATGACACGGAGTAGCATCCAGGTGCATGGCTGGTAGGAAAACCGTGACTTCCAAGGAAAAAGATCACTTCCTCTATGCTGTTTTCCTATTTCCCTTTTCAAAATTTCTCATTCTCTCAAAGCTCAAGGCAAATGATGACCCCAAAAAAGCATGCCAAAGCACTTTTTGCTCCTTTATAATAATTTAGGCTTCCTTCTGGTCCTCAGTGAGTGAGTTACTTTAGCCTGAGTTGCAATGATAAAGCACAGAGTCTGCTGCGTTGTTTGCCAGGTAGCTGTGCACACTCCTATTTCAGGAAATCGCCAGCTCCTACAATTTCCTCTGCAGGTCTGGGCCGGCAAATCTGCCACTGAGCATGATCGATCGATTCATATACAGGCATGTGTTAATACTGTTCCCCACATCAAGCATTTCATTTTAAGTGGACTGTTATTATACTCTGATATAATACTTCATGGGAAAGGCCCACCATATTAAATAGACAAATATTTTAAATAAAATATGGCTACCTAGGCCAACAACCCGGTGCCACTAGACTCCCACAGATCAAGGGTCACTGCAAAAAGAGGAACTATTTTGGAGACACAATTACAAAAGACTGAAAACTTCCCAGTGTTGCTGCAGACACTTTGGAACCCCCTGTGGGAAGGACACATGTTCACGTGATAGAATATCATGTTTTACGTTGTTTATCTTTGCCCTCAGACATCGTTCACAACATGCCACAAAGTGCTATTGTCATCGTTCCTGACATACTTGCCTGCTTTCGAACATGCAGATTGTTTTTGGAAAAGCAATGCTCTTACTTGGAAAGAAATTTACCAAGTACCCAATCGGTTTGCCAGTGGTTTAAAAGACAGGAAGATTAGATTCTCCTTTTGTTCCAATATACTTTATATGTAGCCAATTTCGTATTCAAATCTATCTAAAACATTAAGTATTTATTAAAATTGTTTCTAAGTGTTCTTATTAAGTTCATTTTACTTCAAGTTGATTGTTATTTCTTGTGGTCTAGATACAGAAAATAGAAAGTAATGATTAACTGAATATTGCCTCCGGAGTGGTCTGTAATGAACATAAACCTTCACTCAAATAGCAGACAGTCCGAAAGTGGGTACTGGAACTCACTCACACTCCTTCAATGCACATGTTGGAATAATGTACCCTGACTCAAAACTGCAGACATTAAGAGACAATTTGCATTTTACTTTGAGTAAAAAAGAAGGAAACTTTTAAAAATAATAAAAAGTGTAACAGTTGGAAACTTCCCAGTGAGCTATTGGGAGGGGAAATTCAGTTCACTAGAAGAATCAGAAAGATAGATTCCCCTTTTCTTGGTTCGTTTAACAACATTTAATGAACACCTACTACATGGTGGGCACATGCTACTTACTCCCTGGGCTCACAGTGAGCGAGTTTCTGGGTCAGTGAGAGAGGGACACTCCCTTCTGGAGCTCAGAGTTCTCATTCACCCTCGCTTGCGAGACTTCAGGGAAGAGGAAGCCCAGAGAAGTCCACAAGGCTCGGTCTTTCAAATCGAAGCCCACTTAACACTGGTTCCACACTTACTAGGGTTCTGTCGGGGGACAAACCACTTAAACAATCTGAACCTCAGTGCCCTCATCTGCAGAATGGGAATAATAACAATTTTAAGGTTTTCTTTCTTTAAAAAAAAAAAGATTTTATTTATTTATTTATTTTAGAGAGAGGAAGGGGAAAGGAGAAAGGGAGAGAAACATCAGAGTGAGAGAGAAACATTGATTGGTTGCCTTCTGCACACGCCCCAACTGGAGATCGAACCCGCAACCCAGGCACGTGCCCTGACTGGACATTGAACCTGCGACATTTTGCTTTGAGGGATGACATCCAACCAACTGAGGCACACTGGCCAGGGCCAATTTTTAAGATTTTCATGTGGATTACATAAAATGCTGGGCACACTGGAAGCACTTCATACAGAGTAACAATTTCTATACGGCAAAGAGTATTGTAATGAATACAGAACGTTTCATTTGTCTCTGTCTCGATTTCTGTTCCGTCTCTCCCCCACTTCCTCCTCATCTCTTCTATCTGACCATTGCCTAACCAAGGGCATGATTTTGGTGAGCAAGCGTTCTAAATTCCACGAAGCAACGAGGAAATCGTGTCCCCTGAGTTTGATGGCAACGCACTGTGGCTTAGAGTAAAAATAGCCAGACACAAAGAGCTGAAGAATATGTGATTCCTTTTACATGGCATCCTGCAAAAGGCAAAACCCGCAGAAACAGAAATCAGACCAGTGATCAACAGGGACTAGGGGTATGGAGGGGACATGGATGACAAGGGGCCCAAGGGAGCACTTTCTGTGGTGAAGGAAATGTTCTATATCTCGATTTTGGAAGTGATTACACATCTGTATACATTTGTCAGCACTCACAGAACTGCACACTTGAGAAAGGTGAATTTTACTGTATGTAAATTAGACCTCAATAAACCTGACTTTACAAAAAGAGGACTGTAGCTTGGGAGCATCAAGCCTTCACGGAGGAAAAAAAAAAAAATCTGTGATCACGTCAGGAAATTGGAGGTGCTTCTGGGAATACTCTTGTAAGAAACTAACTGCAGTAAAGGCAGATGTTGCTGATCCCACTAAGAGACGTGCAAAGTTCTCCGGGAATGCGGAGGCTGCAGAAACATGTGTCCTGGGACACCAGAGGTTGACTTCCTGGAAGAGGTCACATTTCAAAGGGGTCTGAAGATGGCAATTAGCCACTGTTTTTTTTCTTCTCTACCAACTGTGGTCAATGTGTTAGACTGTAGCCTCTGTTTATAAATTGCTTGCAAAATTTATTATAGGTTTGACTGTTTTCTTCTAACAGTTTGTATATTGGGATGCATTGGCCAGAGATTAAATGATTCACAGTATCTTGCCCCCTAAAAAAAAAATCACACTTTTGAGGCTACGTTTTCTGGGTTTGTGGTGTTTAGGAAGTTGTTTACATACCCATTTATAAAGTGTTCTTTTATTCTATGGAATGAATGCTAGTACAATGTCAGCAGAGGAGACGGCCCGGCCAAGTGTAAGGATCAGAATGGGGTCCAAAACTCTGGATTCTATAACTCACAAGTGACTCTACCGATCAAGAAGATAAAGATCCGTAATCCAAAGATCAAAAAAGGAGGAAACTATATGAATGAACAGTTCAGGAGAGAAAATAGAGTGACTCTTAAACACATGACAAGATGTCCAATCTCAATAAATTAGTGAAATGTTTACTTCACTTAATAGATGTTTCTACAGATCAGTGAATCAGATGTTTCTATGAACCAGTGAAACATCAGCCATCCAGTTTAAAACATGAGCAAAGGAAATGAACAGACAGTTCACAGAACAGAAAATACAAATGGATTTGAAACACATGAAAAGACACTTACGTTCACTCACACTAAGAGGGAGACAAATTAAAATTACTCATCGCGCAAGCAACGTTTACCACGTCTGTCAGCGCCGTGTTAACGGGGGTGTAGGAAAATCCGCCACTGCTCGGGCAGCCCTTACAGAGGAACATTTGGCGATGTCGGTGAAAACTACACACACACCGTGATTCTGACCCAACAATCCCGCTTCCACGAATTCTATCCTACACGTCACCCGTGTATAAAATGTGTGTACCATGCTATTTACAGCTGCAATGGCAAGCCAATGACCCTAAGGAGGGTTCAATAAGTTGCTATGTATTCTACAACAGAATACTACTCCATTGTAAGAGAGAATGAGAACGCTCTTCATAAACTGATAAAGAAAAATTACCAAGATATATTTGAAATAAAGTCACAGTGCAGAACAGCATACAGTAGGTTAGCATTTAGGTCAAAGAGGGTCGGGTTGGAGAATGTGTGCATGTATTTGCTGGTGTGCACCTGGACTCTCTGCAAAGATGTCAGCAACGGGTACCAGGTTTGTCTTCGGGGCACATCAGAAGGGTAGAGGGGTGAGTGTGGGTAGAAGACTTTGGGGGTATATCATCTTTTATGCCTTTTGAATTTTAGCCATGTGAATATAGTACCTCCTTAAAATAAATAAAATTTAAGAATTAAAACTAACATAGATAAATTATGGGGAAAAAAATAGAGAAATCTAAGAGCTACTCCTCATTCTGCCATTAAGTTTTGTAACCATAGACAAGTCCCTTCCTTTCCGCATGTGGCTCTCCCCATGTGTAATATGTAAATAAGTGAATATTTAATGTCGGGTAGTCAGTTGGGCTTTATAGAAAAGTAAATCAGGGGAAGGGGATAGCAAGGGGTGGAGGTGGGGCCTGGGTGCTCTTTTCCATCAAGGTGTCGGAGAAGGAAGTGCCTTAGAAATCCAGAACCTCAGGCTCCACCCCAGGCCTCTGGAATCAGAATCCTCAGTATAACAAGATTCCCAGATGATTCTTATGCACATGAAGACTGAGAAGTTTGCTCTAGCTACTTCCTACCCGTGGTCACTTCCAGCTTGGCCTTCTAGCAGTCTTTTTCTCTCTCTTCACCTTTGTTCTACCCAGTCTACCCTGAATGCCTTTCTCTGGTCTCCCATTACCGTATGTGTTTTCCACCATAGTATCTGTCACCTTACAATTTTCTGGACTCCCTGTCACCCCCACCAGGACATATGCACCTCTAGCCATATGTAATAGTTGCTAAATAAATACTTTTGCATAAATAAAGGAATAAATGGGTACATGAGCCAGGTCAAATAAAAGTGTGAATGGAAAGGTTTACTTAGTTATCTTTTTGCCATATACTTTTTCTTAGATGTTTCTCCTTTCTGGTTCTTGCTACACGTTCAACTGCCAACCAATCATGGAAGAGCAGGGCAACCCTTGGGAATAGCTACTCCGTGCATACTCCCTCTGGCCAAGAACTTCAGGCATTTGAACAAATAAGTCTTCCAGATCTTTCCTTGGCTACAGATTCAGCTCAGATTAGAAATAAAAACTTTGGGTTCAGATGACATTTTTGAAGGGACAGAAACTCCCTAGAAACCCTAGCTTTGTCTTGCTTTATAAGATGGGTTTCCTGAACTGATTCAAGTTCTTCATTTGAGAGCGTTGCCTAACTGTTGCTCAGACTGCTGTATATTCCTGCCACCCAGAGAAAACGGACTCCAGGAAAAGCTAAAAGCACATGGTGCATTAGAAAGGATTTACCGGCATGTGGGCACGTGACTCTCAGGAGTGAAACCGAAGGGATGCTAGCCAAATCACCACACGGCCGGAGTTCCCTCCAGAGGCTGGCGCACGGATGGCAGAGAAAAGCAAACAAAAGAAACATTCTTTCTACTCGTGAGTGAAACAAAGACCCTACTGAGAAAACTCAAGTGAGCAGTGGATGGAGGTGTAAAATCAACAGAAATGGGGGCTGTCTGTGGAGGGGCCGTCTGGTTTCAATGTAAACATCCTTACAATGTTTCAAGAATGAATGCATATTTGAATAATTTATTATCAAATGTTTTTCTTTGGACCTCGAATATTTACGGCAGATTCAGAATGGAGGATATGCTTGCATGTACCTACCTTAGCTGTAGTTCACATTCAGTTTAGACGTTTTCTAAGTGGAATATGTTTGAAAAAAGCAAATTAAACAGAATTGCCTGTGCAAATCCGGGATCGCCTGGCTGGATGCAGGAATATTTTGAAAGACGCACATGAACAAAGCACATTAAGTTGACCGTGCGGTTTGTACAGGAAGCCAGAAGCGGGTGTAGGTGCGGGGTTGCCGGCTTCTGCCTGGCATTTCCTCACTGGGAAAGAACTTGGCCTTGAACTGTGCTGCTGCTTCTGATCATGAGCGTAAATGTGCAAAGTTCTGAAAGATGCTCTAGAAGAGAGGCTGCAAATTAGTGACCAATGGTCGTTTTGTTTGGGCCACACTGTCTTTTTAAAAAGTCTTAAATTGGTTAACAACATTTTCAAAATTTCTGGATGGCAACAACTGGCTGGGTCAATCGTTGTAGAACCCATTTGCTAATCACCTTTAGGAGAAGCACGCATTCCTGATCGTCCCAGTCCCAGCCATTCGCTTTTATCTAGCCCAGGTCACTCCTCCAGGCCAGCTGTTACACACACACATACACACGCACCCTGAGCACCCACGGTGAGAAGGAAGGAAGTTTTGTCTCCACTGGTTGTCCACCTTTGGCCAGTCTAATTTAAGCATTTTATTTGGTATTGCATGATTTTTTTTTGCACATGGTATCAGAAATTCTTTTTTCTTCTTTTTTTGTGCTATTTTCATTATATTATACTACTTGTGCAGAATCGTCTGAATGTTAAACTTGTATATACTTCCTCTGCTCCTTCTTTAATGAGGAACCAAACCTACCAGCGTTGGGGAGCGTCTCTATCAGCAGTCTTTCTCTCAGATAAGGTCTTCCATGAATTTGGGGGGGTGCAGTTCTTATGTACTTATTACACACTCACAGACACAGAGTATTTGGGTGGTTCTTGTGCCCTGGACTTATTACACACACAAGTGTGCACACACACACACATTTACTAGGGTGAGGGGAAGACATTCTTCTGTGCTTTCTAAAATAGAATCATCTAGCTAGCTTTTAAAAATAACTCCTATTTCCCTCCTAACCTGCTGGCATTCCCGGCTTCATTATCACAGAGAGCAGGCTCAAAGAGCAATAGCTCAGGGCAGATAGGACATCCTGGGACTAAGAGCAGAGGGGAGTTTTTGCTGTCATCTGTTCCTCACTGGCCGACACTCTTAAGTGGTTGTCATCCCCTCCTGCAGAAAAAAAATACCGTAAAAGGCAAGGCTCCTGCGCGCCGCTGAGCAGTCCGAAGTGGGCTTGGGCTGCGACCCGTCCGGGGGGAGCACAGCACACCCTGGCACGGATTCCAGCACGCTGCATGGCAAACTGGGGGACTAACAAAGCACACATTGTTACCTCCGAAGGCCAAGCTCCACAGGCTGGTAAAAATCCACACTATACCTTTTAATGGAGTAAGGGGAATTGGCTTCCCTGGAACGTTTTGGATGGAGACATAACACAAATAAACTGTATTCTAGGGTCTGAATTTATGAATCCCAGAGCCAAGCTGCATGGTCACAAATGGGGCAAGTCAGACCATTGTGTAAATCAAGTGCAGAAGCCGAGCAGTTCTGGCAGCTGCCCCTCTGCATGCTCGTGTGCGGAAAAGATGTGTTTGAACCACTTCCCAGACATCTTTACTGTCTGCCACTTTTTTCCTAAACATGTTTATTGTTCACAGAATCGATGGTATCTGCCTGCTTTTATTGTTGCTAAAAATCTGGCAGCCGAGTAACGTTTTGGATAAACTGCAGTGGGATTTAGCAAGACAGGAGAGGGTGTGAGTGTGTAGTCTGACTGATGTGGTTTGTGCCCCATGCGTTTCTTCTTGGAGCTGAGTGTGCTCTTGTCTGCAAACACACACACACACACACACACACACACACACACACACACACACGGCTTTGGGGCTGACTCCAGAGATCAGGGAAGGAAAGAAGTGAGGCAGCAGCACTCACTGCAGCCAACAAGTGAAGTCACAGAGGAAGTGAGAGGTTGGAACAATGAGTCCCGTTTTTAATTGGAGCCCACACCCACTGCTGGTAATGGCGGTGGTCTCAATGATTCGGAGCTGCCTTCCTGCCATTTTATGAAAGGCAGAAGCTCCTAAGAGCTCATCATTGGGCCCTGAAAATGAGCAAAAAGGAAATTTGTATTCACCGACGAGATGTGATGGAGAGGCCGAATAAGCCATCAGGAAAGTTGCTTGGTGCCTAATGCAGAGAGGAGGGTCTGTGGAAGCCAAAAGTTACTGCGGGGGGCTAGGGCACACACTTAAGTGGAGTTCAGGGAAAAGGCGCCCTGGTCTTGACTCTGATGGAAGAGAGGGCTGGAGCCGGAAGTGAACATTGCCGGAGGCTGTGGTCCCGATGTTACCATGAGAATATCTGGGGTATGGATAACATTCCTGGAATCCCAGTGAACACACTGGAGCAAATGATCGGAAGGGGAAGTAAAGCCTTGTTTGAAGGGACTTACAACCACTGAAATCATTGTTCGGTTCTTCTCAAAGACAATATTAAAATAGTCAATCACTGTTTGAGACCCTCCAGCCCTGAAAACATTTATGAAATCATCAGATAACCAAGTCCAGCAGGGACCTGGTGATTCTCTGCCAACCTCTCCTTCAAAGATGAAGAAATGGAGACTCAGAAAATTGCCCCGGGCCATGCAGCTAGACAATGTCAGCTGAGATTTGCAGGATATTGTTCTGTCCTCAAGATCCAGAAATACGGTCTTTCGTTTTGCACAGAGTGTGACAACCATATCCTTGGTTTCAGTATAGAAAACTGTTTCTTCAAAGTCTTTATAATTTATTTTGTCCCAGTTATTGTTACTAACTCAAAACTATCTACACGTTTTTAGGCTGGAACTCCATTCCTTGCTGTCCACTTCTAACAATCTCTCTCCTGTCTCGTGCATATCTTTACCTTTTGTCTCTGCATTCTGAGGGACATTTCTAATTTATCTTCTTCAATAATGGTTCAGTCCTCCACTGGCTCAGTTCAGTTATTTACTGCCTCTAATAAGGATTTTAACTCTGCTCTTGAGATCTTTCCCTTTTAGGCATATTTCATCCATCTATCATTTCTGTTTTCATTTCATTCCTCCCCATCCCTCTGACCTTGTGATTTTCTATTTCCAATGGTTAAAGGTCATACAGAACACAGACAAACGAGTATATCCACATACTAAACAAACAAAAAGAAGGGCACATTTTATCACTTGCTGTAATTCATTCACCCACTTACCCATTCAGAGTCTATGATATGCAAGCATTGTGCTAGGATCCAAAGCAAGACATGTCTCCTGTGCTCGAAGAGTGTGTGGATGTGTGTTAAAAAATACACTGATGCAAGGTAGAAAGCGTTACCTGACTTAAGAAAGGCTTAAATCTCAAGGTATTTTTTACATTTTTATTTTGTCATTTGAGCAAGAGAGACGGAGACAGAGACAGACAGAGAGGGATCCACCATTCCACCCACTCATGCACTCATTGGTTGATCCTTGCACGTACCCTGACGGGGGATTGAACTTGTATCTCTGTCACATCAGGATAAGGTTCTGACTAACCGAGCGACCCAGCCAGGGCTCAAAAGACATTTTCAATGCTACACATTTTTTGAGATTTTATTCCGGTTCCTGCAATAGATAATTCTCACAGGTTTAATTTTCCTCCAAACTGTTAAGATTAACGTTCCCTTTCCTAGGGTCTACATGTGGCACTTTTTTCCCAGTGGTGCCAAGTAGTCTTTGATTTTTTTCAGTATTTTTCTCAGTAGTATTAGTTAAATAAAGTGAGCTCACTCTCTAGACCATGTGTCAGCAGCAGTACGTGGCATGGACTTGGCCACGTCAACGCCCACCTCTCACTTGTATGATGGTCTCACATCTATAGCTGGAGAACAGGTGGCTCCTACCAAACTCCAGATTCTGACGCAGCTCTGCTCTCCTGAGACGGCATCTTCACCTACCCCCATTGTCTGATTCTTTGCAACTCTGACCCTACATGCATGAGAAGATACAACCCCGGCACATAAAATGTGCTGCCGTAACTCTTACTGTTGGACGCACCTGAGTGCTGAATTTATAGAACTACACTTCCCAGAATGCAATGAAACATGACACGGTTTGAGAGGGGAAAAGGTCCCTCCCTGGTTTCCATTCATGTGGTTTGGGGGAGTTGTTGAGGTCAGTGGACAGAGAACAGAAACAGCTTTGTACCTGCCTTAAAAGGAAGCAGTCCCTCGGAAGTAGGAGGAGGAGCTTTTGGGGTGAAACAGACCAAGGGTTACTGTAACAGGAAGATTCTAGGATAGGCATAAAAAGCTTCTCTCCTCTCCTTCTACCTCTGCTGCGCCCACAGGGAGACGGCCGCCAGATCTTGGCCATAGGCTGTCAGTCAGTCACACTGTTCAGGGCTGCGGTGAGCCTTCTTTGCTGTTTCTGCGTCTTTCTGGGCATTGCAGGAAAGAGTTGGGGGGCTGCCATGGGCTGTGATCCAGATGCCATTTCTCTGTTGTCCACATATGCTTTTTGATCTTCTCTACCCAAGCATGACAAGTAAAACTGAGAACAAAAATAGAAGCTAAGTTAACCACGCAAGGGGCCAGTATATGTTTATGTGGTATGGGTTGAAGAAATATATAATCCTGCGTACACTCTATAAATGCCCTGTCGATCTGAGACTAACAATCCTAAAGGAAAATGGTCATGGTGCGTTTGTGGCAGCCACACGGAACACAGACAAATGAGGCCATCATGTGCTAAACAAGAAAAGAAAAGCTAACTTAGCCATTTGTTGAAATTCATTCATTCGTTCGTTCATTCATTCATTCATAAGTGCCCATGATGTGCCACGCACTGTGCTAGGTGCTAACATTGGCGATAAAAATCCAAGGAAAATATGGTTCCTATTCTCAAACTGTGCATGGATGCTTTTTAAGATGTGCACATAGTCGACAGCTGTCAGAGGGGAGGGTGTTGGGGGAGGCAGGGTAAAAAAGGTAAAGGGATTAGGCAAAAAAAAAAATAGCAAAAACTCATAGACAGACAATGGTATGGTGATTACCAGAGGGAGAGGGGGCGGGGGAGATAGGGGGTGAAGGGGGGATAAATGGTGAGGGAAGGAGACTTGACTTTGGGTGGTGAACACACAACAGAGTGTACAGATGATGGGTTATAGAATTGTGTGCCTGAAACATGTAATTTTTAAAAAGACATGCACACAATCAACTATTATGCAGGGTAGAAGCTGTTAACTGCTTTCGGAGAGCCCTTCAAACTCTCCAGCAGATTTCTCCTCACTTGGAGTAAAAACAAACACCTTCTGCTGAAACAATTCAGTGGGAGAATAAAGCGTTTCTAACCAACGGTGCTGGAGCTGAATATCTGTACCTTCAGCCTGCCTACTGTATACACAAAATTTCCTTTAAGATGGATCTCAGAACTAAATCTCAAAGTAAAACCGTAGCGCTTCTAGAAGAAAGTGTTTTCGTGACTGGAATAGACAAACATTTCCTATAGAGGACACAAAAAATGGACTAATCTTAAAGGAAAAAATGATAAATCAAATTTCACCTCAATTAAAAATATCTGCCTCTCAAACAGAACCGTTAAGAAAATAAGGACGTGCCTTCAGGTTTAAAGTGATAGATAGACAGATCTGTTAAAGGGCTCTTACCAGAATATATTTTTTTAAAACTCCCACAAACAACAATAAAAATACAAACAACTCAATTTTGAAAGACTGGGCAAAACACATGAACAGACACTTTACAACAAAAGAATATGCAAATGCCAAGAAGTTCATGGTCATGTGCTCAATATCAGAAAGGACAAATGAAAATTAAAGCCACAGAGCAGTACTTCGAAGTGCCTAGAATAACTAGCACAAACACAAACAAGCCCGCCTGACAATACCATATGTTGGTGAGCGCATGGAACATACAGAATTCTTACACATTGCTGATGGGAGTGCAAAGTGACACCACACTTGGGAAAACTATCTGGCGGATTTATGTGAAGCTAAACCTATTATCACCCTACGACCCACTGCTATGTCCATACTGGAGAGAAATGAAAACGTATTTCCACAAAAAGACTGGCTCAAGTATATTCATGGCTGAATTCATAGAAACAGAGAACAGAGTGGTAGTTGCCAGAGGTGTGGGGTAGGGGATGGAAAAATGGGCGAAGATGGTCAAAGGCACAAAAAAATAAAAGAATATTCATTAAAAATTTTTTCACGATAGACAGGAGCAGGAAACATCCTAAATGCCCATCGACAGGACAATGGATAAACTAACTGTAATATAGGTACACGATGGAATACCGCTCAGCAACACACTACTGATAAAGGCCACCTACAGGGGTACACCTCTAAAACATGCTGAGTAAAAGGATACCTACTGCAGCATTCCATGTTCAGGAAGGTCAAGAACAGGGACAAAAATAACAACCCTGGTTATGCCTGCGCTGGGGGGAGAACCGACTGGGACTGTCACAAGGAAGCTTTCTGAGGGGACGGGCAGTGTCCTCCCTTTGGTTTTGCACAGCGGTTACCAGGTGTGCATAATATCTAAAGCCCTTCAAAACAAGTTCTTGAGATCTGTGCATTTTACTCTATGTGAATCGCATTGCAGTTTTTAAAACATAATTGAAAAAAGAAAAGTGCTTAATTGAAAAAGAAAAGGTCCCTAGGGGACCTGGCTCAGCTACCTCCCCGCTCTCTCCTCCTATCGCTCTGCACCTCACTCGCGCCTCTCTAACGGTGCGGGTGTTTCTGCTGTTTCTTGAACATCCAGAGCACTCTCCTGACTTGGGGACCATGCCGTGCTGTTGCCTCTGTCTGGAAAGTTCTCTCCCAGCTATGACATGGCTTGTGTCTCCATGTCCTTCAGGTCTCTTGAGCAAATGCCACCTTAGCAGAGTGGCCTTACTCAGCCTTCCTGTATAAAACGCAGTCACCACACCACACTCCCACCCTCCCTTACCATGCCACCTGCCACTCACCAACATCTGATATGGAGAAAATTAATTATGCTTCTGTTTATTGTCATTGCCTCTGGAATTAAAGTGTCTTGATAGCAAAGGTTTTGTTTGGCTCACTGCTATTCCCCAAGCAGTTAGTATAATTTCTGACATGTAAACACCCACTAAGTAGTCAATGAATGAATGAATGAATAGTGAATGAACGAATGGATAGAAAGTTTTGGTAATCAGATGAAAAATAACACCTTGGATTGGTATAGTTATTTTTGATTAAACTTGTCCTTCCAGTTGATGGCCAGAACAGTTGCATTTTACTTTATTGTATTCTATTCTGCTTTATTTTCAGTATTATTAGGTATTGGTTTCAGGTGTACACAATAGTCGTTAGACAATCACATGGTCTACCGAGTGCTTCCCCTTGATATTTCCAGTACTCACCAGGCACCATACGCAATCATGGCGACAGTGCTGACTACATTCCCTGTGCTGTGCTTTAGATCCCCAAAAACACACTTTAAAGCATAAATAAGATGAATAGCGGATGTGTTTCAGGAAAAATAAACAACTTATTTCAAAGAACTCTACAATATTGTTAAAGGCCTGTGTGGCCAACTTTGACAGGCCCTTTAAGATGAGGAGTCACGGAGCAAGATGATAGGACACTGTCCTCGGGGGTCAGGGTAGGAAGCTTTGCGGGGGGCACAGAGGGCGCGGGGGGCGGGGGTGACAGGCCCAGGAGTGACCTGCATGAGGCAGCCCGCCCTTGTGGCCCTGCAGGGCATCAGACGTGAAGTCTCTGAGCTGCCTTCACTCACATTCCAAAATCACAACCCTGTTCAGAGCCAAAGACCTAGAAGTTATGACTCACACAGTCTAAACTTTGACTTGAATCACACACACACATACACATTAGTAATAATGTATGAACAGGGTTCTTTATTTTGGCTCTTTGACAGCACAGACAAGCGATGGAGCCCTATGGGTGGACTACTTAGAGATCTGCTAAACAATACAGGGTCAAAATCCACTAATTGCAGCCTGTTAACTAGTTACTATTCTCGTTGAATCGTCAATTACTCTCCCTTTGAAAAGCTCAGTAAACGTATCTAGCTAAAATTAGCAAAGCCCATTTCTAACCCTGGTCCTGTTTTCCTTCAGCTTTCCACTGTTGTGTGCACACGCCTGCTGCGTGCTTCATTTCCGCTTATAGTGGCGGCGGCTGCCGTCTCCTGTTTCATCTGCCTCTGTCTCTTCTCAGATACACACTTGGCAGAGTACGTGACACTTCTCTGCATAATCAAACCAGACCTCACCCCTGGCCGCACGGTCATGGAGTCCGTGAGTTCCATAGTCACTTTCCCCAGGCTCTCAAGGGTACAGTCCTCGCTGTGCTGCTATGGGACACATGGGGCCACTGGTTATCCGATTGTGAGGACCACTCAGGCTACCTAGGATGCTGGTCCTGTATGTTGGTCTCACCAGTCCCTGGCCCTTACCTCTTTTCCACCACATCTCTGTGAGCCACTCGTCTGGTTCCCAGGCTCCCGTTGGTGCCTTCTGATCCTGAACAGAGATCTCTAAGCTTCCTCTTGCTTCTCTCAGGATTTAGCATGAGAAGGAATGTTTCTGGGCACAGACCTTCCCAAATGCTATTTCCCTAGAGATAAAAGGATCTTTGGCTATGTTGTCTTTCTAATCAATTTTTGCATGCTTCCTAGTTCTCCCACAATGATGTTAAAGATAGAACAGCTCAGCTTAATATGCAAAAGATATGGCTAAACCGGGCGGCAATTCAGTTCCTTAAGGCTGTTTAACTCTTTTCCGTTCACGGTACATGGGTTGCAAATTCATACCCATATTTTGGCCGTGATAAGGGAAGATGCTCTCTCCAGCCTTCAGAAAACGGCAGACGAATCCTTTCAATTATGAAGTGAAAGTGGCCATGTGTCTCCGCCTTCCACTAAAATTGAAGAAAGCGTAACTCATCTTGCTTGGACTGACACCCGTGGTGACTGTTACAAAAGTCTTACAACACTTAGACCATTGTTTGAGCATGTCTTCCAATACAGTATCAACGTATGCAATTTAAATGATGAATTGACCTCATGTTCACAGTCGCTACAGAAGAAAAGACATTGTTCCTGTAGTGTATGTTTACACAGCCATGCACAGATGGATGTGTGTTCATGACCATTTATTTTTTGAGAAGGGGAGCAGGATGAGACCCCTGGGACCTATTTTCCATATAGATAGATAAAGGCAAGACGAAAACACAGGGGATTTTAACCCTGCACGTGCCCCGAAGAAGCCTGAACGTGGTTGCTGGGATGGTTGGGGATTTTCCAGATTCCAGGAATCGATGTAAATTTGGCTCACAGCCCACGAGCAGGCGAGTTTCTCACAGCGGGAAATGACCTCAGCGGAGACTAAAGATAACCACCATGGGAGAAACGCCTACTTGGCTTTCATCTTCACATTTGGCCCCGTTCTTTAACATCTGAGAGCCAGACAGACGGCCTGTCTTCCTAAGTCCGTGGCACACATGCAGAAAGCAAACCCAAGTTACAGTCCTAAAATGCAGGGAAAAAATGAGTTTTTGTCCTGATTCTTTTCTTCCCACCCTGAGAATGACGACAAGGTGCGTGAAGGCCAACTTGCTACTCAGGCTTCGAACAAAAGTGACAAAAGCCTCAGGGAAAACCTATTAGGTGAACATCAACATCTACCTTATCTTCCCCTTTCTCCTTGGCACATAAAACATCTTTATAAAGAGTAGAACAGAGTGAAGAGAACAAAGTTCTCGATCGTGCAACGTGAATTTCAGTCCAAAAAAGTCATTTCTTGATTCCGTAATTAATTTGCTATGTGATTTCAGGCATTTTGTAGGGCCTCTCTGTGCCCAATTCCACGGCTCTAAATATGGAAATCATTAGACTCAGGCCTCCTGGCTTCAGTGGAATTTTGTCCCACGACGTTGCCCTTAATCCAGGCTCACCAGCTGCATGAAGCCATCTGAACGCCACCTCCAACCACCCTTAGACAGCGTGCTCTCTGAGTGTGCAGCCTGCATGTGTGCACACACACACGTTCTCCCGCACAGCAGTAGGGGATCATGTGGATGATGCGCCCAAGTTCCACTTGAGTTTGAGTTGCTAGGGATCCGAGTCAGCATGAGCCAGAGTCAAGAGAAGAGCACAAAGAGCTGGAAAGAGCTATGCTCGGAGAACAGGGTTGGGTTTTTCTACTCTCAAGGTAGTATTTGACAAGGAAAGTTGCTCTCATTTCTCAACACTTTGAAAAACAGCTTGGTGCACAAGATGGCCTCCTACTCAGAACGCTGGTTTGCTCCCCACCTCAACTGAGCAATGTAAACCGACCTGCCAAGATGGAAGTGAAGAGGTTTCACTCTGTTTGTCCAGGGATGAGAATGGCTCAGTTCATTGCAATAGGGCTTTGGGATTACTTGCTACAAATGCTTTTTCACTTTGCAAAATAATCTAAGATCTTGGGAAACTGTAGGAAAATTAGCTTCAGTTTTCTTCTTCTGGGTTAAGTAGCTAGTTCCAACACACAGATCCATTGCTGAAGATGTCAGTGGTTAAAGACTATGAAATTAAAATGTCATGAAAATTGTTTGACAAGAACCCCATGCTTCTTTACACATTCCAAAGAACACTTCTCTTGGTCCCAACTAATAAAATTCCCAGATCAGGCTATTTGTAGAATTCCTGCAATGAGGGAAATATTGATAGAATTGATATATTCCATATCTAAACTATCAATATTGTAGACACTAGCTACATGTGGCTACCAAGCACTTGAAATGTGTGTAGTGTGGCTGAAGAACCGAATTTTAAGATTATTTTATTGTAATTAATTACAATGTAAATAGACACATGTACCTAACAGCTATCTATTAGAGCAGCTCTGTTAGGGTAAACATTCATTTGTGATGTACTCTCTCTTCACTAGGTTTGATGCAATGCCAGGTTTGATGTATTACTTCTGGTAGTCTAGTTTGATGCCTAAAAGGATATGGCTGAAAGGGGAAAAGAATTGACTGCAGGATTCTTAAAATAGTTAAAGCCACTATCAAGGAGATAATTGAATAGAGGAGGTACCTTAAGTGAAATGAAACCAAAATGGACTCTAGGCTCTGCCAAGAAAAGGAGAAATTCGTTGTGATTATGGTCTCACCCTTGGGCTTACATCAAGTCAAGGTTAAATCATCTAGAAGAATCTGTTTGAACTGTTCTTTAATCAAACTACTCAACTGTGGCTGCATCTCCACCTCTGTAATGGTGCATCCACCTTCGGATGTATATCTGGGCTACCCAGAACCATCTTTTGGTCTCCTACAAGCTTTCACTGTCGGTGCAAAAGATACTATGATGCTGACTAGTGGCTGACAGCCGCAGCTTCTCATTTCCTGCAACATCAAAAGCAAAAATCTTGCCTTTACTTGATTGTACAATTGCTATCTGTGGCAGCAGTAAAAAGAAAAAGAGAATTCCCTGATAATTTCCAGATTGATCCCCAAATGATTATGTTAAATCCTGTGATTAAAATTAAGGGCTAATTTACATATAGTTGCTTCCCTTCTCCAAGAGATGAAAGCCATAAGGTTGGTTGTAAACTGTCAGTCTTGAAAGGCACTCGGGCTGATTCAATGTCATTCCACAAATGAGGAAATGGCCCTAGACGCTAATTGAAAACAAAGCAGGGACCAGGGATGAGGGATGGGGAAGCAAGGCACACTAAGGAGCGTCTGCTTTGTACCATGCTAGCGTAAGTGTACATGTATCACAGCCTCTGTTCTCACCCCGCTTAGCCATTACACAGACACAGAACTTCCTCCACCTGCCATTCAGCATCTACTCACCCTAAAGTGGTGTTGAGAAGTGCAGAACTTCCTGAAGATTTTCAGAGAGACATGTAAGTGTGAGCTTTCCTCACACACCACACTCTGAACCTAACACAGGTTCCTTGGCCATCTCTCTTCTCGCCAAGGTCCCTCTTTGTCAAGCCAACAGGAAGATACAGTAGGGGATATGCTTTCCCTCAACCCTTTCCAAGATGCATCTAAACCACTCTAACTCCTGTCTCTAAGCTCCCTCATTCTCTCTTCCAGGCTTCTAAATTCCTCACCAGTTCTGATACCCAGCGTCTACCAGATTATTCTTTTGACCCTTAAGTGGCTTCCCACCCTACTTAGGACAAAATCCAAATTCCTTGTCTGAGCCTCTCTACCTGACCTGGGCCCTTCCTACCTCTCAGCCTTCACCTCCTACCATGCATCAATCACTGTATTCACTCCTGGTTTGTTGATCTCTTTGGGAACCCATCAAACACACCCAGCTCATTCCCATTGAAGGGTCCTTGTACTTCAACAGCCTCTGTCTGGAATACTCTTCAATCCTGAGTTTTGCACAGCTTGTTCCATTGACTCTGAGAGAAGCCTTTTCTGGGCATCCTGTCCAAATGGACATCTTCCCCCTGCTACCCTGTCCACTCCAGGCATTCTCAAACTCCTTCTTTCACTTTATTTGCTCCCTAACACTCATCATTACTCACAGCATATGGTTTATCTGTTTGACTATTTGCTTATTATTTGCCTCCCCCAACTACAAGGTAAACTCTGTATGATCAGGGTCTTTGTCTGCCTTGTTCACCAATATCCCAAATGTCCATGTGTTGAATGAGTGAGTAGAAGCAATTTAGGTCTATCCTGACACTTTCAAACACACACAGCCACCAACCATCACTCTGATAAGCAAGCAAAAAGTCCTCCAACTACTATCACCCACTCACCTTAGATGGAAGCAATCAATTATAAATAAAATCTAATTTTTCCCAGGGGTATTTTGTTAATCATCACAGAGATCTTGCCAGCGAGATGTTATCATCTACCGTGAACATGTGAAGGCATAATAGGATACTGTGGGGTAGAGGTGCTCAGGGTCACACAGCTGAGCTTCCTGACGTTTTCATTCTGAAGCTGATGCTATTTTCATTCCACTCCCCTACCCTCCTAGTCTTCCAAAGTAATGCACCTGAGAACTTCAGGGAAACCGCAGAGCAGGGTACACATTCAAGGATCACTATTCTTATGTGTAATGCTTTTCACTGCCATTGATCTGTACACTGATCTGGTCTTTCACACAGATTCTCATCCCACACAAGCAGGTGCCTTGAACTTGCTTTGAGGAAGACTAGTCTCAGAGGGGTCTATCTGTCTCATTGTCCTCTGTGCTAAAATGGCTCCTGCTGAAGGCACTAAAGTGCTGGGCTTCCCAAATCACAGACCTGGCTGGACATCTACCCAGGATGTCATCTTTGGCACCATTCACAGTCCCCATCCAGCCCTATAGCTGGAACAAGAATCAAACCCAAGGTCACCTCACATCTTAGCTCCTCAGGCCAAAACAAGGTGAGATCTTACTCTCTCTTCTCTCTTGACACATGTCACACATCTGAACATTATCCTGAGCCATAGCTATTAGCTCCACCTTTCACTCTCTTCATAATGCAGGGAGATGTACAACATGATTAGGTGTACTCTAGCTCAAATCATTACATTTTTCACAATCTTCAGTATTTAATTACCATTAGCAATACATCAGATATAACATAACTCAGACCTAAGGTCCACTGTGACAAAGGATAATTAGGCAGTCAGATAATGTAAAGAAAAGCATGTTATAATTTCACTTTAATAGAAATATTACAGTTCACTATTCTTACTACTGAATACAAAATGTGATTATACTGGGTCTACAAATATTTTTTTTTAATTTTTGGAAGAGAGAGAAGATGGAACAGATAGGATAAAGATTAGCTTTTCAAAAAACTAACTTACTCCAAGATGTTAGAGAATTGCATCATTTGACAGAAAAAGAAACATGTCTAATATAAGTTGGTGCATTTATACACCCTTACTGATTCCATTTTTCACTGTAAATAAAGGCATAAAGAGGACCATTAGGGAAAATCCGAAATTAAGATAACTTTCTCTGTAACTACTCTAAAATAGCTCAACACAGAGAGTGTCTGTACATATATGCATTCATAAGTTAACTTTAATGAACACCCAGTGTGGTTAGCTAACATCGGCAGTACTTAGTAAGACATCCATATTCCAGGATGCTTAAGTAGCACTGATGGTCCCTAGTGGAAAGCAGAGGCAAGTAGTTGAAGAACAGCTATCTAAATCTATACCAGATGGTTTGTCAGTTAGCATAAGGGGTGATACACTTTTTCCATTGGTAAATGAGTGGTATCCAAGGTACTAGTTAGAAAGATTGTGGACATCTCCACCCTTGCATGAGTAGGGTGTATAAGCTGGTGAGCCCAGTAGCCTGACCTTTGGCAATAATTGTGCCCCCATTCCTATTTGTAAAGTATTCCACAGGCAGGGAAAGGGTGATTATTGCTCCTTAAGGACTCTTTGTATGCATAGACTAATTCTCTGAAAATACAACAGATGTCTAAAGACACAGTGATTTCTACAAATTGTTTTAGATTTCTTAAGCCAGATCCAAAATCTAAGAGCTATACTAGTGGCAAGAACATGGCAGTTTCCCAAAGACCAAGTGTAGAAGAATTTCTCACTTTATCAAACACAGGTTAGTGTATTTTCCTGACCAATCCTTGATTCGTTAGTATTCCTGGTGATGCAGCCCCAGGCAACATTCTAGGATAAGTCGACTTTAAGAAGTGGCCTTATAAAACCAGCAGGGAGGAACCCGCCAACTTCCAGAAATGGTTCATCACCTCACAAAGGTAATTGGCCTAGTACAATGCTTATGGGGGGCTAAATTCCAACTGCTGGCCAATGTCCACAGCAGGACACTTATAAATTGGGATTTTATTTGTACTTTGATTGTAAAGGCTTGTCATTCATTACCTTATGTAAGATTTGACTCATGGATTCCTGCTATGAATTATTATATACTTGAAATGCATGTCTCCATTCCTTTGTGCAGGCTGTTCCTGTTGACTATAATTCCCCTTCCCCCATCTCTCCTCCTTCCCTTCACCAAGACCTACTCATTCTTTAGTCCCCAGCTCCAAAAGTCTCCTCCGCCAGGTGGTTTCTGTCTTCTCAAGGCGTCACTCACCACTTTAGTGCATTTACTCCTTCAAGAGATACTTACTGGATGCTTCCTGTATGCAATCACTGTGCTAAAACTCTAGGAACTTAACATTAAGCAAAAACTGGTATAGTCCATGTTCTTTGATTAATTTGGAAGAAAATCAAATGAAACATGATTTAAGACCAAATCATAGCATTCTCACCCACAAACTTCCACAATGCAAGTTCCTCTTTTTTAGGAAACAAAGGTTCCTCTGGGGCAGAAATGTATTTTTGTAGTAGCCTAATTGCACAGAAAGGTTAACACAACCTTGAAAGTAGCCAAACTCTAGCCAAGGGACTACCTTGCATTCTGGAAGAATCCATCTCCTTATGTTTTTGGCAGAATAGCCAAAATGCACACGTTTTTAATTAATCCCTAGTTTCAGATCAGGACTGTCATACTGCAGTGACAGCAGAATTACTTTTGGTCTCCTCCGCTAAGGGGCCGACATGGTAGATTAGATCCTATTTATCTCCTCGATCAAAAATCGCTTGTGGAAGAGATCCAGTCTTTAAGATGCCTTTGGCTATACTGGCGTGTTCCTGATGGTAGTCACTTGTAATTATGTTTTCAAAGAATTAAACAGCAGTTTGAAATGTTAAAAATGCATGTATCCATTCTAAGTACCCAGCACCTACCTGGTTTGGGACACATTAAATTGGAGGTGCCTACTCCAGGTCCATGTGGCTGCCACAGGTCATCAGTAATACACCTACATTGTTAACCAAACCACTCTCTGCAAAGTTTATCAACTGGCTGCCTGTCACCTTTGACAAGGGGACAATTGAACAGCATGAAAGATATTGCAGTAAAAAAAAAATCTTGAAAGTATCCTCACAGAAACTTAAAAAATTCCTACAGGATTTGAAAAAAATAGCAGCCAACAGAGACCAAAATAAACCCCTTCAGGCCTATGTCAGCTCAACATGTTGTTAAAATATCCCAAGACCTTTCTCAGCACATGTATTATTCAAAGGTCAAAAAATTCCCTGTGCAAATAACTAAAATATCTACAGGATGTTTCAGCGAAATGCCATATTAACTCATTTCTTCAGTGCCATTCAGGGCTTTGGCTCCAAAATGAGGAGAGAGAGATGAGTGATGTGTGGACCCCCACATTCAGCCTGCTCTCAGGGGTCAGATTGAGTGTGATGTGGTGTTCACTGGCCTTACCCAGGAAAGAATAATTGATTTTTTTTACACACCCCAGAACTAAAATGTACTCTTTGGATAAGGAGATATATATATATATCTTTGTATTGGTAACATTAACTAAAACAAGTCTATATCAAGTAAAGATTCTAGAAAGTGCAAATGACAGAAAAACTGACCCCTCCAAAACTTCAATGCCTCACAATCTCAAAATGCAGGGCGAGGGCTGGCTTGGGCATGGCTGACTTCGGGGCTCAATTGCTGTTGTCAGGACGAGACTTTTCTCAGCTACTTTCACCTCTCCCTTCTGTGGGCTGTCATCGTGGTCCATCTGTATGTGGCTGCAGGACGGTTATGGCAGCTCGCAGTTTCAAATCCCCTCCGTGTATGCCCTTGGTTAACCATAAACTATAAGGCTAGGCAAGTCTCTGAACTCTCTGTCCCTCTGTTTCCACATCTGTAAATCGAGGATGCCAATAAAGTGCTTATTAACACACAGAAAATGCTTAATGAATGTTAATGACAGTGTTGTTATCATAACACAGTTCCCTGTTGACAATGAGGAATGTCCATTTTCCTGACAGAAAGCTCTAAACAATTATTCAAAGTTCCCAAATCTACTTAGCACTTACCACTTGCTCACCTGGAATACCCTTGTTTCCCGAGAATCTTGGTCCTAACATTTTACTGGTAATAGAAGCTGTAGGATCAGGAGATTCAACCGAGACAGGCTGATGCCGTGTGTGTTTGAATTCCTGAATAGAAAGGCTCACAGAGTCTTTCTCTGAAGTGGACTGGGCAGCTGACCTAATGGGGTAACTTTGAAATATGGGTTTGAATTTTTTAATAGAACATTTAGTGTGTTACAGGGGAAAACAATTTAATCGTTTTCGGGTAGACTGTGTCCCATAGCTGAGGAATGAATTGCCAAGCATGAAGCTGGGCCACCCAAAGAGAAAGTGCATATTTAAAATTTCACTGATTTGCAAGTTGCTTCTGAGCCTTTAAACATTAACAACAATGCAATAAAAATATGACCATTGCATAACTTGAGAGAAAGAGGTTGTCAACTAAGTTTTTCACTTTTTTATTCTGCCTTTCACATCCAAAGTAGATTGGACTCTTTCCCATCAAATCTTGAATAAAGATTCATTCAAGATTATCATCATCTCTGTCTTCTGGACCATTCATTGCCCATGAACATCAGAACTCTATTCTCAGCTCCCTTGAAGAGATAAATAAAGTCTTTAAGATTCTATATGGAATAATAGAATTTTTGAATGTTGGTAATGGAAGAAAGCTTAGAAATGATCTCATTCAACTTCTTTGAATGACTGGTGAGGAAACCAGGAAGACTGAGAGATCTGCTCAAAGTCAAATGGTTAAATCATAGAATCATCTCATCCCAGGACTCATTCCAGACCAGTCATCAACGTGAAATCCCCTCCTGAATTCTATTATTCTGCTCATAGCAACCTTGTGATGTTGGCAGGGCAAATGCTATTACAGACAACTTAAAGCATAAGCCTAAATAACGTGAACGGATTCACCAACATGGGCTTGGCAAAAGAAAAAACAAAAAAAAATGGGGGGAGAGGAAAAGAGAGGTTGGAAGGCAAAGAGCAAGACAGAATCAGTGTTGCTGAATTTTCCCTTTGCTTTGGGCTCCAAAGTAATATTCCTTGGCATGCTGTTGTTCCCACAAGGTACTCTTGCCAACCCCAGGCATTTATAAATCCTTTTTTGCTTTATCATTCTGATAGGAGAAAAATGATATCTCATTTTAATTTTCATTTCTTTGATTGTTATTGAGATTGAGCATCTTATATATTTATGGACCATTTGTATTTCTTCTCTGAACTAATCTATTTACATTGATTCCTTACTTTTTCTAATTAGGTAGTCATATTTTATTGATTCGTAAGAACTCATTATATATTAAGGATGGTAACCCTTTGTTATCATATATTTTGCAAATATTTTCCTAGTTTTTCATTTTCCTTTTAATATTATTTTTCAATTTATTGCTTTAAATGTTTATATAGTCAAATCTGTCAATCTTTTATTTTTCATTTATTTTTAAAAAATATTTCAGTATTATAAGTTCCCCTGGTTTTTACCTGCAGAAAGATCACTTTATTGTGATTGAAAATAAGGGATTTGCCCTGGCTGGTGTAGCTCAGTGGATTAAGTGTCGGCCTGTGACCCAAAGGGTCACTGGTTCGATTCCCAGTCAGGGCACATGCCTGGGTTGCAGGCCAGGTCCCCAGTGGGGGACACGCAGGAGGCAACCACACATTGATGTTTCTCTCCCTCTCTTCTCCCTCCTTTCCCCTCTATCTAAGAATAAATAAATAAAATATAAAAAAAAAAAAGAAAAAAAAAGAAAATAAGGGATTTTCAGTCTGACAGCCTGCATACCACTCACTAGCTTGCATGTAGCTTAATCCACATGTGCTTTTTTACATGTAAAATGGGGATAACAATAGGACTTGATTCATCAAGTTTTGTGAGAATTAAATGCATAATACAAAATGCTTAGAACAGTGCCAAGCACATAGTAAGTACTCAATAAACATTAGCTACAATCGTATGCTAACTACTATACATGCCCACGAGTCTGTTTCTGCATAGCCTATTCTGGTCCAGCTCTCTGTGTGTTCCTGCCCCATACCACACTGTTTTAATTACCGTAGATTTATATAGTGCCTTTTGATCTGGTTAAGTAAGCTCCCTTCTCATTTTTCTTGGTTTTTCATATTTTCCTTGGCTGTCCTCTTTCATTTATACATACAAATGAATTTTAAAAGCTATTTGTCAAGTACCACAAAATCCCACTGGGACTTTAACTGAAACTGTAATAAATTTATATATTATTTTAGGGAAACATGACATCTTTACAATATGAGTCGTCCTGCCCAGGAACGTGGTATTTCTCTTTACTTAGTGTTCTTTTTACTCTTCTATCATCAAGTTAATAGTTATCTTAATGTACATCTTGCATAGTTTTATTTTACTTGGTATTTTTAATTTTTATTGCTATGTATGTTATTACTGGCAATTACATATATGTATGATTGGATGATGTTTGCATGTGTATTTTGCATCCAGCCTTCATTTTGAGCCTTTTTATTCATTTTTCAGTTGGTTGTCTGCATGCTAATCATGTCACTCATCTGCCTAAAGTCCTTCAAAGACCCTTCAGGACAAAGTCTGAATTTCGAGACCCGACATACACTCATTTTTTTCATATCCAACCAATACACATCAAGCACCTCCCTCGTGCCAAGCACTGTGGAGCATCAGGGATATTTACATTCAAGAGGAATTTCTACTTTGTTTTGGCTCATGCCTATGGATCCATCCCTATCCCCTCTGCTTTTTCACAGGTTCTGTGCACTTCTGCTATACCAAATTACTTGTAATTCTCCTGAAGTGCCTTCTTATTGGACACCTCTTTGCTGTGTTATTTTTCTACTTGGCATCTGAAAATCTCCATTTATATCCTCATGACTCATGTCAAGTACATGAGCAGCTTTGGCTGACAACCCCCACCCCCCGCCCTGCAGAGTTAGGAGGTCTCTCTTCCATATCCCATGGACCTCAGTGATGACTTACTGCATCACTTAAATATAATTGCTACTTTATTGGTCCAAGTGTTTCTTGAGGGCCATAGTGGAGTCCTGATCATCTTTTTGCTACCTGGTAACATGGTATCAAGATGATATTCCAAAGAAATTTTTTGAAGTCATAAATGTATTGAGTTGGTTGGAGGGCACAGCACAATCATAAACGTTAGGGGAAGTGGCCACACCAGGTCGGTCCTGGGCAGTGTCATGGGCAGTCACAAGTAGACTTACGAGAGTTCATGGGAAGAGATCAGCAAGGCCATCTGGGGAGGTGCACTTTTAGGCAGAAATTGAAGAAGCTGGAGGCTTCTGCCAGCTCTTTCCACCCCATTCCTTCTCCTCCCTTCCACAAAAGGCCTAGCATCAAGGATAAGACCTAAAGGAGGTGCTATGGAAGGGTCCAGTCAGAGGTCACTGACCAGGCCATGATTTGTAGGGATGAAGCCCTAGGACACAAGACATAACAAACCTATGTAAACTTCCCCCAGGAAGGAGGCAAGGCAAGCCCTTCTGCCCACCCAATTTCTCATCGGGAAATGTGTTATGCTCCATTAACAGTCTAGTTTACAAAAACTCATCATTGAGGTTCTGGTCAAGGCTCTTACTAGTAATAAAGTGTCCAACATCCAGTCTCACTCCCTAGAGGCAGTCTAGCATCATAACCAAGTGGCTGGTCTCGGGATTCAGACTGCCTGGTTCTGAACCCTGGCCCTTTCATTTTTAAGCTGTGTGAGACCTTGGACATCAAATCAAGTTGAAAGTGAAGGGTCCAAAAGAGGGGGATCTTTAATAAAGACCCAAAAAATCATTCCAAAAAGATCATTGTATTGTTAACAGCTTATGTGTCACTAAGTGTAACGCATCGTGTTTAAGGGTTCGGGAGACAGAATACCTGGGTTCAAATCCCAGCTTCTACACTTAGCAGCAAATGACTCACCTCCATAGGTCTCAGTTTTTGTATCTATACAATAGGGATGCTCATAGTACCTGTGACATAGAGTTACTGTGAGGCAGTGAATGCATGTTGACTTGCTTGGAACTGTTCCTGACACAGAACACTTAAATATTTGTTAGCTATCACTATATAATTAATATTCCAATATCACATTGTATCTGGTACTGTTTTGGTGGGCCAAGAAAATATATAGATGGAGTTTTTCTGTTTTAGGTCAAAGTCCCATTTGGAAAGCACCAAATTTCTGTGCTAGGAGAGGCCGTTGGGATCTGGACCTTATGAAATTAAGCCCACCCTCTCAGCACAGTAGGCAGTGCGTCAGTGTCATAATCTGAAGGTCCAGAGCATATCACATTGGTGCCACTAAAGATCCACTAGGCAACATCATAGAGAATAACAGCACGTGGCATTAAGTAGAAAGGGGACTCATTGTTGGGTCAGAGAAGGCTCACAAGTGTACCTTCAGGCCTACTGAGCAGCATCTCACCTGGAGGCTGCAGAGATCTAGTGCTGGACAGGATGGGAATTCTTTTCTGGGGACTGTGGAATCTCACCTTGCAGGAGCCACTGCCCTCCATCAGAGTGTCATCCTATGACGGGGACGACACTCTATGAGTGGGGAAATGAGAAAAGTGGCATCAGCCTCTGCTCGGGTGGATCCCATGCTAGATTTGTTTCTAGGGATAGCTTTACTTCTAGGAGGCGAAGCTGCAGTGGGGCAGGTGCCTACACCAGTGAGGTCACCTCCTACAGCACACAGTTTGCTATCGTACCTCATTTGTCTCCTTCATCAGAACCTGCTGACTAAGAAAGAGAGGTGTGGAAAGGATATTGTCATAACGAACGTCACCATGATTCCAGAAATCCAAAAGTGAGAAAGGCTAAATTGGGAGGGTAGCACATGGCAGGTGGCACACTGATTTCCACTGAGGACCCAGGTGATGTAGAACTGGAATTGGAACTTGGCAATTTGACTTTGAAGGAATGTAAACGCAATAATGCACTCAGTAGGTGTTTGGGCGGACCCATATGGCAAGAGCAGAGGGCTTCTGCAAGAGAAATTATGGTAGTTCTAGAAATATGGTTGCAAATGCCATAGAGAGCCAGATTGTGAGGCCCTTCATTGCCTGATAAAGGATTTTAAAATTTAAAGTGTATATATGTAGGCATGTATGTATATACATACATATTTGTAAGATTTCACATGGCTCAAAAATCAAAAGGTATCCATGTATATTACAGTGAAAAGTCTCCTTCTCACTTGTATTCCTGTCTCCTAACTTACCACTCCACAGGCATCTGATGTTTCTCATGTATGCTATCAGGAATATTAAATGCACACAGAAAAAAATGTATGCATATGTTTGTGTGTGCATGTGAATCCAATTTTTCACAAATGTTAACTATTTTCACTTGACAGAATAGTTGAGAGATCATTGCTATCACAATGTAAGAATTTCCTTTATTATAATTACATAATAATCTACTGTAGGAATCAATCATAATTTGTTTAATCAGTCCCTAATTAATAGGCACATGAGCCATTTCCTGCCTTTCACAATTACACATAATGCTACAATAAATAATTTTATGAACAGGTCATTTTTGCATGCATGTGACTCTATCTGTAAGATTAATTCATAAAATGTTAATTACTGTATCAAAGGGTAGGCTATGAATTTGGATTCCCTTCCATGATAGGGATTCATTGAAAGTTACTGGCCAAAGAATGCATGTGTAAACAGTATTTTAAGAATTTGACTTTATATATAACTAATTAGATATGATAGATGATAGATAAGGAAGAATTCAAGGGTTATTCCAGTTTCATTAATTAAAAGGATGGGGACAGTCAACACTTAGGCATAATGGAGTATTTTTTCACAATTAAAGACTATTTCCTTTCTATCTCTTATACCAGATAGGTTTTCAACTAGGTCTAAACCAGACAATGGAGAAAGAACAGAGGGGAAGGAAAGTTTCCTGAATGGCAAATTACTTTAATGAACCAGAGATATTAGAGACATCATTGAATAGTGCCATAAAAAGAAATAGAAAATTCTAGAAGTGGAATTGGCTTATTAGCTTACGGGAACCCAAATAACACTGACCTCAAAATGGAGAAAAGTCTCTGATCTGTTAATTGTTCAAAAATTTTTATCAAAACAAAATTCCAGGGGAAACAAAAAGGTGGAAAGATATAGGGTAGATTTGCCTTTGCTTTATTTGGAGTTGGAAGACATGGAATTAGAATATTCTGACAATGGATTAAAATGAAAGAGTTTCCATCTAAAGTGATCCCTGCAGGCTTTGTCCTCAGAACCTGCCATCTCAGATTTGAACCATGACCTCCGCTGCTTGCTGTCATCCAGCAGTGACATTATGAAGGCAGATCAAGGTCCTACTGATGCCTCCGCAGTATGAGCTCAGCCTGCAGATGCCCAGCTCCTTAGTAATGGAAGACAGATGCCAAACCAGCTCAGCTTACTCATTAGCTGGGAACTCCTTTAAGAGAAGCATGCTTTGGCTAGACTCCTGTAATTCAACCATCCAGTTAACCTTTTAGGTGAATAAAAGACCAATACAAGAATAGAGCCAAAACAGTATGTTGGTGGTGATGACAGGTGAGCCTTTAGGAAGATAATGGATCTTGGCCCAGTAAAAATACAGGCTCATCTTCATCTACATTCTGCTCTGCCTACTGGGGAGCAGGCTCTAAAGTATTTGGTGTGGGGTGTGTGTGTTATACTAAAACTCCACTAGAGAAGAGACTTGACCTGTTTTCTCACTGTTGTATTCCCCAAAGATCAGAATAATTTCAGGCCTAGAATAGGCCCCCGCTAAACATTGGTTAAAAGAATGAATGCATTTACTGTGAATGAATGAACAGATCCACCACATATGTATGCCCTTGTCTATATTTATGTACGTCATCACATAACACAAATCATATCTACATGTGGACGTCAACTTGTCTCATGTTTTTGCTTATGAAATGACACTAAATCACTTTCTAAGTAGCTCCAAATGAGCCTACACATCTTGCTAGCTCCTTCTCTTTGCCAGCCCCTTAAATATTAGTACTCCCCTAAGCCCTTCCTTGGCTTCTTCCCATTCTTCAATGAAACCTCATCCATGCTTCAACCTCATCTATTCAAGCTGATGACTTCCAAACTCTCTTCATCCCAGGCTGCTTCGTGACTTTCAGATCTAGGGGCCCAGCTTGCATCTCAGTATCCACCCTTGGATGTCTCAGATGCTTCAGCATCAGTGTGTCACCAACTGAATCTATCCTCTCACCCCTATCAGGTATGTTCCTTCTCCTTCATTCGGGATTTTTTAATAAGAATTGAAGAATAAAACTGAAAAGGAGAGTTTTTAGTAGCTATCATGCTTATTGTGCAAACTGTCATTCTTCATCCACTAGTAAGTTCTGCTGTCTAGTCCAGAGCTTCCTGACTCATGAGCTAGGGTATGCTACAACTGGGTTATAAGTTGGTGCCCGTGATGTCAATCTTCTCAGCCCTTGGGACATCTGGGACAAGCCTAGGGAAACTAATCCTTAGGCTTGAGCATCCTCACCTGTTTGCCCCAGTTTTTTCTATGTGTGCCACATCATTGAAAGTGTTCAGAAGCATTGATCCTCAAAATCTCCATTGATTCTCAGCTACACATTTCATCAACACCATTGCTAACATTCACGTGTGCCCTCATCCACAGCAAAATCCTAAGTGTCAAGTGAATCATCAGATAATACCAAAAGCCTCAGTGTTTAGGGAATTTGATTTTGTTGTGGAATCTAGAATTTGGGGAAAACTTTATCTCTCTGTCTTAACCCATTTGGGATGCTATGAAAAAAATGCCATAGCCCTGGCTGGTGTGGCTCAGTTGGTTGGAGCATTGTTCCATACACCAAAAGATTGGGGGTTCAATTCCCAGTCAGGGCACATACCTAGATTGCATGTTCAATCCCCAGTCGTGGTGCATACAGGAAGCAACCAATTGATGATTATCTCTCACATCAGTGCTTCTCACCTTCTTTCTCTCTTTCCCTTCCTATCTCTTTAAAATCAATAAACAAATCTTTTTAAATGCCACAGACTGGATAGCTTATAAACATTAGAAATTTATTTCTCACAGTCCTGGAGGCTGGAAAGTCCAAGATCAAGGCACCCACAGATTTCTCATAGATTTCTCACTGTTAACCTCACATGGTGGAAGGGACAAGGGAGCTGTCTTGGACTGCTTTTATGAGGGCACAATCCCACGCATCAGGGCTCTGCCTTCATGACCTAATCACCTCCCAAAGGTCCCACCTCTTAATGCCATCACCTTGCAAGGGACACAAACATTCAGACCATAGACTATCTCTCATTTACAGGTGAAGACATCAGACCTAAAATTAAGTTACCTGCCATACATGAAACAAATCAGCCAGAAAGGCTGGAGGTATGTTCTACGTGCCCATGTTCTGGCTGACCCACTGGAACCTTCTTTGAAAACTGAACTTTCTTTACAGTGAACACACAGTGATCACCTTTTAACTTAAACACTTAAACAAAGCATGTTTTGCCCTTTTCATGCTCACAGAGCTTTATTGTCTTTATTCCCTGATAACAATTTCCGGACTGCATAGTGAATTCAGTAATTTTCAAATGGTTTATTTTTATGAGATGATTACATTCCAGAGTTTGGCCTTGAATTAGGAGAATGAATGTTTTTACTTTACCCTAATTAGTATATTTTCCCTTGCCAGAACAATGCATTTCTGCCTCAGTTTTAACTCTAGGAGTGTGAAAAAAAATCATGTTGATATTTTACAGTTAAGAATGTACATAGAGATGTAGCAAATACAAAAATGAAGTAACTGAGAGGAAAACACTATTTGAGCTGGGACCATACAGTGATACCAAAACCAGGGTAGGAAAGGTCAGGCTTATGGGGCTAGGGAAAACATTGGTCTAATGAGTTCACTTCTCAAATCCTGAAAACTTGGGTGGTTTGAAGGCCATTTAGAAGTTATGCTAAGGAGTATTCAGGACCAACAGTGAACTTTTCAACATATTAGTATAAATCAACATAGCAGACAGCAGCTTGGATAAGAAATACTTTATAGAAGTTGGTAATCACATTGAAAACATTTTTGTGTAAAGTCTAACATAAATACAAAAGAAAAGGCAACAATGTCTTGCAAAGACTAATCTTTAGAATGTTGAGTCAAAATGCCTAAATCAGCTTCTGGCCAAGATGGAGGAGTAGGAAGATAAGCTTCACTTGCTTGCACAACCAAAAGAAGGATAACAACAACTTTTAAAAGAAATCAACCAGAACTGCCAGAAGATCGAAATATATTAAAGTGTGACAACCAAGGAATCAAAGAAGAAACATTCATTCAGACTGGTAGGAGGGTCACAGATGGGCAGCTGGGGCAGACAGGACACATGGCAAGGCAGCGGCTGTGGACTGGGTAGTCCCACATTCATGTGTGGGTGAACCAGGAGGAACAACTGGAGAGCAAGACAGACCACGCAACCCAGGGTTCCAGTGCCAGGAAAATAAAAACTCAAAACCTCTGGCTGTAAAAATCTGTGAGGGTTGCATCAGTGGGAGAAACTCCCAGTCTCACAGAAGAGTCTGCTGGAGGGGCCCACAGGGTCCTAGAACATCCACAAGCCCACCCACCTGGGAATCAGCACCAGGGCTGCACCTGAAAGGGTGCAATTCACTTGTGGAAGTGGGCAAAGTGACTGAAAGCAGGACGAGAGCTGAGCAAGCAGTATTGTTCCCTGTCTGACCTCTCCCCAACATACAGTGCCACAACACAAAGATGGGGGTCACCCTGCCCTGCCAAATACATAAGGCTCTGCCCCTTACTATATAACAGGTGCACCAAGACAAAGAAATGTGGCTCAAATGAAAGAACAGATCAAAACTCCAGAAAAAGAACTAAATGAAGACAAGATACCCTATCTATAAGATGCAGGTTCAAAACACTGGTAATTGGGATGCTCACAGAAATCACTGAGTACTGACGAAAAAAAAAAAGTAAGAAGTTAAGGCTATACAAAGTGAAATAAAGAAAAATATACAGGGAACTGACAGGGAAGGGAAGAAAACCAGGACTCAAATCAAGGACTTGGAACAAAAGGAAGAAATAAACATTCAACCAGAACAGAATGAACAAACAAGAATTCAAAAAAATGATGAGATGCTTAGGAACCTCTGGGACAACTTTAAGCATTCCAACATCAGAATCATAGGGGGTACCAGAAGGAGAAGAGGAAGAGCAAGAAATTGAACACTTACTTGAAAACATAATGAAGGAGAACTTCCCTAATCTGACAAAGGAAATAGACTTCCAGAAAAGGAAGCTCAGAGGATCCCAAAAAATTTGGACCCAAGGAAGCACACAGCAAGGCACATCATATAATTCCATTACTCAAGATTAAAGATAAGGAGAAACAGACAAGTGTTTAATCTCCAAAATATATAAAGAACTCACACAACTCCATTCTAAGATGACAAGCAACCCAATTCAAAAATGGGCAAAGGACTTGAACAGATAATTCTCCAAGGAGGACATACTGAGGGTCCAGAGACATATGAAAAGATGCTCAGTATCGCTAGCCATCAGAGAGATGCAAATTAAAACCACAATGAGATACCACAATGTAACCAAAGCAACAAACAACAAGTGTTGGAGAGGTTGTGGAGAAAAGGGAACCCTAGTGCACTGTAGGTGGGATTGCAGACTGGTGCAACCACTATGGAAAACAGTATGGAATTACCTCAGAAAACTAAAAATGGATCTGCCTTTTGACCTGGCAATTCCACTGCTGGGATTATAACCTAAGAACCCTGAAACACCAGTCCAAAAGAACCTATGCACCCCAATGTTTATAGCAGCACAATTTACAATAACCAAGTGCTGGAAGCAACCTAGGTTCCCATCAGCAAATGAATGGATCAAAACACTATGGTACATTTACACAATGGAATTCTATGCAGCAGAAAGAAAGAAGGAGCTCCTACCCTTTGCGACAGCATGGATGGAACTGGAAAGCATTATGCTAAGCGAAATAAGCCAGGTGGTAAAAGATAAATACCATATGATCTCACCTTTAACAGGAACCTAATCAACAAAACAAACAAGCAAGCAAAATATAACCAAAGACACTGAAATTGAGAACAGGCTGACAGTTACCAGAGGGGAGAAGGGAAGGAATTTCAGGAGAAAAGGATGAAGGGTTTGTAGGAACAACTATAAAGGAGACATGGGCAATAACAGGGAGCGGGGGAGCAGGGTGGAAATGGAGGGAGGTGAGGAGGGCTGGGGGTTAGGCTGGGGTGGGGAGAAAAGGCAGAGAACTGTACTTGAACAATAAAACTCGGGGGAAAAAAGATAAGGAGAGAATATTAAAAGCAGCAAGAGAAAAGGAGAGAGGTACCTACAGAAGAGTTCCTGTAAAACTATCAGCTTACTTCTCAAAAGAAACCTTGCAAGCAAGAAGGGGCTGGAAAGAAGTATTCGAAGTCATGAAAGGCAAGGACCTACATCCAAGATTACTCTATCCAGCAAAGCTATCATTTAGAATGGAAGGGCAGATCAAGTGCTTCCCAGATGAAGGCAAGTTAAAGGAGTTCATCATCATCAAGCCTTTATTATATGAAATGTTAAAGGGACTTATTTAAGGAAAAGAAGAAGATCAAAAACACAAACAGTAAAATGACAACAGACTCACAACTATCAACAACTGAACATAAAAAAAAAACCAAAAACGAACAAATAAACAACTAGAACAGGAATAGAATCACAGAAATGGAGATCACATGCAGGGTTATCAGTGGGGAGGGGGAGAGGGATGAATGGGGGAAAAGCTATAGGGAATAAAAAGCATAAATGGTAAGTACAAAATAGACAGGGGGAAGTTAAGAATGGTATAGGAAATGAAGAAGCCAAAGAACTTATACGTATGACCCATGTACATGAACTAAGGGGTGGGGGGAATGGTGGAGGGAATTGGGGTACCAGGTGGAGGGGATAAAGGGGAGAAAAGTAATGTGACAACTGTAATAGCCTAATCAATAAAACATATTTTTAAAAATGCCTAAATCAGTGAAAATGAGTCAAAGAATACCTGCATGTTTTTGTGGCCTCTTTCTTTCTTTTCTGTGTCTTTCCATTTCCCCCTCACTTTCTCTCTTTTAATTTCTCATTCACTCCCCCAAACTCTCTTCTCTGTTAGCTTTGGTGTCCCCAGAGCACCTGGATTTATTTCTAGGACTTTGCACAAGCCCAACTGCACTCAATTCAATTGAGACCTCAGACCTCATGAAAACATGTGCCTTTCTGTTGAGGGCTTAGGCTGCTCACCCCGCAAGCTCTTTCCAGTGAAAGCCTTTTTGGGACAGATTCCTGCTAGTGCCTAGCCAGAGATCACAAACAACCTGCAAAAGCAGATTCTCACAGTTTTGTAATGGTTTCTGTTTTTCAAAGGAAGAAGACCTTTACGGCTTCTAGAGCTATCTTTATATGATGACGCACCTGCCTTTTTGGCCTGTACTTTCCTGTTTCAATCAGTCCTGCATCTCCAACTGTTTCTGCTGCTCCTTCAAATGCTGTCAGGGACACAGGCTGCTCTCTATCCCACACACCCTCCTGGCACAAATGGATGCAATTCTATGGCTGTTACCCCCGTCTTCTGAGCTACTCAGATCTTGGATCTTCCATCAGCCTCATGGGCCTACCACCTCCTGGACACTAGCCCAAGCAGACAGGACATGAGCTGGCCCAAGTCCCTCCTGGGCTAGGCCTAGAATCAAACAGGCTATGCTGGCAGGGTCACTAGAGTGTTGGGAGAAGCCCAGGAGTTCCAGAGCCTCAAGCTGCTATCTTCTCCCCTTCTCCAGCCACCAGCTTCCTTCATCATTACCTGCCATGCTTTCCAGGTCCCCACTGGGACCAGGGTCCTGACGCTTATCCAAACACTTGCCAATCCTCTCTCTTCAGGAATCAGGTCTTTGTCCTATAACTGGCCTGCTACGATGGACCTCATCAGATTTTATTACCAGCTCAAACTAAGACCAAGTATCTCTTGTAATTTTGAATAATACATATTAGACAACCAAACATCCCATCAGGGGCCAGCTCTGCCTGCCTGACTCCCCATGACCCCATCCTTCCTCCTTTCCCCAGCACAGGGCAAGGATATCAGCACCCCTCATAGCTGAACCTGCCCACATCAGCCAACTAATTTTGTAGATGTGCACACCTGGGGCCATCTGTCTTATTCTCCACCTTCCACAGACCACTGGTTATATCCACCTTCCCAAACTGTTTCTGTTTTCAAATGAAGAACAGATTTTGACGGGGCAACCTGCATTACTTTGACTTTCTTGCCTACCACTAAAAACACGCCCTTTCCCCCTTGCTCTGACCTTTACCCATGACCTGGTTTTCTCCTTGAGGGAAAAGAGGGGTCTTCTCAGGTTCCTGAAAGCCTACAGTTGCCAGATTTAGCAAGTAAAGATATGGAAGGTCTATTCATATTAAAATTTAAGAGAAGCAACAAATAATTTTTTAGTATAAGTATCTCCCACACAATTATTTGTTGTTTATCCTGTATTTGACCTGGCAACCCCTATCTCACTATAATAAGTGGGATTCAGATGACGGATAACCAAAATATCCTTCTGGGGCTGTGACGTAGAAGTCTCACACCCAGGGGGGATGAACGGCTCACAGGAGTCACACACGGTCACGCTCTCCTTCAGGCGATTTTGACCTTCAGGAATATTAGAAATATAAGTACACATATTAAGATTTGGGGGGAGTGATGTGACATAAAGGAGAAAGAATTCTGACACGCAGAGTTATCACAATAAAACCTTGACTTTTTCACATTTTTACACAATTCTCACTCCTAGAATTACATCATGGAACAGTCTGGACCTGTTTAAAATCTTGCTTCTGCCTTGGCTGACATAAGAATCGCTGGCATAGGAAAATATTCAGACAGTTCAGTGATTTCCCAGCTGCAGAAGATGAAACATTCTAGCCATCCTAGTCAAGCTGGCGGAACAATCCAGGCTCGATGGCACCCGAGAAACAGAAATCATATGCGGGCCATAGATGTGGTAATAAATAAAGAAGAGTACATCTGCTTAGCAAAGCTGGTGAAAACGGGCATTCTGGAGTTTATTATTCTCAGGAGCACTGGCACTGCATTAAAGCCACACATAGTGATGTCATTCTCCAGATACTTCCGGTCTTCTAAGCAAGGGTTCAGGAGAGGTGGAGGAAGGGGTGCTCGGTCCTCCAGTTTACATTCGGTGGACTCATTAGAACCCACATCTCAAGATGGGCATGGGAGGGCACTGTGCCCCATCCTCATATGTCCATAGAAGAGAGAGTTCATCCGCTGCTCTTCCCATGAGGACATAGTATTAAAAGGACATTTCATATTCCCAGTTCCCCCTTGTTGCTCCGGCTTCTCTGCTTTCCTGGTGAGATTGAACTGGCCAGCCTCCTTCCCTCTTTTAGACCTGCCAGAACTCAAACAGGGCCTGGGCTCTTGATCCACCGCTCCCGTCCCTTACAATAACTGTATTTGCCTCTGATGCCCGAGTTCAGATTTGGGTTTGAAGTACGAAACCAGAGCTTCCTCCTCTAAACCAGTATCCCCAAATGTCTGAATTTTAGAATAACGAATTTAGTATTATATTTAACTTCTATGCCTTTTCTTGATGAATTCAGGATGCCAGTGAGATTGGAGCTCCCAGCCCAACCAAATCTTCAACCTTTCTCAAGTCTAGGGGCAATCTTCTACAAGGTATGACTGAGGACAGAACAGCTGCAACCGCACTGACTTGGGAAGGTAAATTCCTTATGCGGGGGTAGGATTAGGGAAGCCTTTCTGAAGGAGATACATTTTTAACCAAATTAAACTGGATGTAATGGGCACGGACCAATGAATGGGCATTTCTGGAGGAAAAACAAGGCATAGACAAAGGCAGGTGCTGAGCTGGGTGACATGTGGCCAAAGAGATGGAAAGCAGAGTCGCTGGCTTAGAACGAGGAGCCCAGGTATGGAAGTAGATATGGTCGTGGCAATAGGGACAGCCACGAGCTGTTGTATGGGACGACTGTCCAGCCCTCTCAGACCTACTTAGCCGCCATCTCCTGGCACCAAACTTGTCCCTGGTCAGGAAGAAGTAAATGGTAATTCAGCACCAAGTCACTTATGTTCCTGCCTGTCATTTTGAGTCCGTACCACTTGCTGGACTTCCTTCCCTAAGTCCAAACACCTTTTTGAATGGACTGGTCCTGCACATTTCCAAATTCTTTAATCCTTAGTCCTCTCATCTGGAAAGCAGACCTGTCACGGGGCTGATGTAAAAATTAGAACTCATATATATTAAATATCCCAATATAGCACCTGGAACCTATAACATATTCAAAAATGCCAGTTGTTTTCTTTTTAATTTGAAAGATAGTGTACATCAGTGGAGACAGCACAGACTTGGCTGGATACACTTAACTTTGGATGCTGTCACAGATGTGGTCCCCCATGAAGCAGAGGCCCAGATGGAGATTTGTGTACAGGAAGTATAATGGAAGGGGTGGGGGGAGCAAGAGCTGTGGGGAGTTGGAGAAGAACTGCACTGTAATGCAGTCACAACTAGGCAGGCGGTCCCACGGGGAGCTCCAGTGTTCTTCTGAAATGCCCTGCTTCCAGGCAAGAAGATAAGGTTGTCATCCACCAGTCATTGGGTGCGGGCTGTCCCTGAGAGGCGGCTGTCTTCAGGTGAGAGCAGTTCTTAGAAAGGGGCTAACCTGAGAGCTGCCAGCCACCCACGGTCCCTGCAATGGGTTGGGGGAATGAGAGCCCCGGTCTGGGCAGCTACCCAGCATCCACGACAGGTGCTGAATAAATGGTCATTATTATCCTTGTCAATTAATTATCTTTGTTGGGTCTGCTAGTGACTGATCTTCACCCAGGTCCCTGTCCTGCCCTGGTGGGCACATGTAATATTCAGGTCCTTGGTCATTCCACCCATTGGATGTTTGGAAACACAGACTTGTAAATTCTCAAGCCAAGGAGGAAATGGGAAGAAATTGACATTAGCGCATCACTTTAACCTATGTTGGTGGATGTCAGAGTAGCCCAGCCTTGGGGTGATGAGAGCTCCCAGTCCGTGGCAATAGTTAGTTGTACAAGTTGAACACTCCTGAGATTCTAGAGACAGGGAGAGGAGGCGGTGGGGGAACAGAAAGATTCAATAGTAAACTGAATGTAGTAAAGTAAGGAGGAATAGGAGCCCTGTATCCTGTAGGATGAGCCTGAGGACCTCAGAAGTTGGCAACTGGGAGTAATGGGGTAGCAGTGCAATCTGGGGGCGGGGAGAAGGTGACTAATTTAGCTTTTGACATGAAATATCTTCCAGGTGAATGGAGATAGGACAGTGAGTAAACAGACTGGTGATCCTGGCTAATGAGATTTTTAAAAAATTAATAGACTGTTTTTTGAGCAGTTTTAGGCTTATGGAAAAATGGAACAGAAAGTATAGTCTCCATGTTCTCCCTCACTCACCCACCCCTATGATTAACATATTGCATTTGTGGGCTCCATTTGCTACACCTGATGAGCCAATATTGATACATTATTAACTGAAATGCTAATATCTTACATTAGGATTTACTCTTTGTGTTGTACATCCTACAGGTTTATTACAAATGTACAATGACATAGCTACCATTATAGTATCATACAGAAGCGTTTCACTGCCCTGAGACTCCCCTGTGCTCCATTTATTCACCCTTCCCTCCCCCGAGTGCTTGAGAACCACTGATGTTCCCACTGTCTCCAAAGTTTTGCCTTTTCCAGCGTATCACATTGGAATCACACAGTATGTAGCCTTTATAGATGGTTTGCAAATGAGGTTTTGAACCATATTTTTATTTCTTTGGAGACTCATTTGATTTTAAACAAGACACTATGAGCTTTTTTGGGGGGGGTGGGAGGTACTTGATTCACCTTTATTCTTAAATAAACTTATTTTTAAAGCAAGCTTTATATCATTATCATACAGGGAAAATAGTATCACCTGCAATATTAGAAGACAACTATGAAATGTCATTTAGACTGATAGAATAATTTTTAACAATCCATATGCTATCTAAAAATAGTCTTTCTCACCACCTGTCAATGCCAACACTTTAGGAAACACTGATCTAGCGATTTCCCACCCTCCTTCCCCCTCCCTAGCCTTCACTTTCAACTCCATCCCTTTGATCTGCAGTTTAGTGGCCGGAAAAAGGGAAGACCAAAGAAACAGATATGCTGCCTTCAAGTGTTTGAAGAGGTGCCAAGTAGAAGGAAGAGAGGAACATTCAATAAATGCCCATGATTTTTGCCAGGCACTATGATGGGTCATTAAAATATATTAAATGGTTCAAACCCCACAACAACCCAGGTGATTGGGACTTGGATCTTTGTCTAGGAGACCATGAAGCCGAGGTTCTGATGGATTCTGAGCTGCCCAGCTAGTTCCGTAATGGGGCAGGGTCAAACCCAGTATCTCTATGCATTTGTCTAGACCGCACAGTCATCATGGAGAGAGAGATTTATTCTTTGTTGCTTTAGGAAGCAGAACTAGGGCAAAATGTCACATAAGCATATTTCAGCTCAACAGAAGAACTTTCCTTGTGTTACTGTGGCGTTGCTGTAGAAATAGGCAGCCTGGGTTAGTGGTGAGCATCCCTTCCCCGCAGTGTGCAGAGACTGGAGCTGGGGACCACCCAGAGGGAAAGCCACAGAGGGCATATCTCCCCAAATGGGAAGTGGGTGCCGGAGCTCTAAGCCCCTCTGGGGCAAACATTCCATAACGCCAAGCCTCCCCGGCTCCTCGTGCTAACATGTAAACTTCCAAAGAGGGTGCTGACTTGTCTGAATGTCGGCAGGGCATTAAATACTACTTTGGGACACTTCAATCTTTCTGCAAACCATATTCTTTCTGTAGGCTTTATTAGGGGTCATATGAAAGACATAAAGCATCAAAACAACCATTTCCAGATGGACCTGACTTGCCGAATTATTTGAAAAACATGTCACTGGAAGGTTGACAAGCTTCTGGAGACCAGAAAAACTTATTCCATAAGTCTACCAATACCACCTTGGATAGAGATAAAACGGCCTTCTGCAAAGAATATGCTGAGACGTGACTTGGGCATCAGCGTGCTGTTTAGCAAAAGGCTCTGAGATTAATCTTCTCTTTTGTCGGTAGATATTGGCAGTAACACTGGGATAACACATGGATAATGTTTCAGTTAATCCTTTAGCATCTTTATTTAACTACCCTCTAAGCAACAAACTTCTGCCTAAAAGTTCCCAGTGATGCTGAGATGGTGCATAAAAACAGACATTCTTATCTTACCCCTGCTTTATTGGATGAACGAGTTCATAGTTCTAATGTAAATGCATCTGTCGGTTCAGAAGGCAGAACCTAGTCCTTTAGAGCCTACTTTTTGTGTGCACCGCTCACACATGTGCACACACACACTCAAGCATGCACAGGACAGGCACATGCCACAGGGGTTGCTCAGTAACTCACCACTCAGCTGGAATAGCCTCATTAATAAGTATATATGTAGAGATGAAAGAGCCATGATTTTGCTACCTCCTGCTCTGGAAAAACTAAGATCACAGCTACTGAATAGCCTGAAACCCTCTCACTCTCACTGAGGACTCTGAGGAATCCAACAGGAATATGCTCAGATTTCCTTAGGGATTGACCTGGGAGTGGAAGCCAAAACAGACTTAGCTCTCTCCTCAGTCCCCCTTTACCCCACCACAGGTGAAGCATCTGATTTCATAAGGCAGCTATGAAAGAGGCACGGGGTGCATCCATCACGTTCTCCTAATGCTCTGAGTCCCTGGACTCATTGCAATACTGGGCACCTGGGCACCTCAATAACCAGGGCACTCAGGACCAACCTTGGGGCCCTCATAGGTCTTTGACTCAGACACACGAACCACACTCCAATGTCACACTGGAATAGGTTTATAAAAATAGAGACTGTGGATCCCTTTATCCATGTAAATATCTGCAGTAAAAAAACAAAATATAATCAAATGAAATGAAAAATGAACAAGCTGTGTCTTATTACTTATTCAGTGAAGATTCAGCAGTAAACTTTCTCTCATACATGATTCATAAGGATTTTATACACCATCAAAACCCTCTTGATAGTGCATATCAACACTGTATTTCAACAAGCTCTTCTGTTCAGGTTCCAAAGATGTGGAATGTCCCTCTGCTTCAGGATGGCCAGACAGACTCCATTTGCTGAAAAAAATGTAAATCTGACCTCTTCTAACCCAGGAATAATGCACCACCATCTCTTTTTCTTTTTTAATTTTTTTTTAAAGGAAAGGAAGTCATTCCCTCTTGCGTGGCAAAGACAACAACATCCAAAATAATATGGGCACAGTGGAATAAAGAACCCATTTCCCACTTGCATTCCTACTGAGATCAAAATAGTGGTTAAAATACTAGGGTTCATCATGGAAATTGCCTTAAGCCAGTTATGCATGCACATAATGGTACCTATAAAATAGATACGCAGAGTAGATTTCACATTGTGTCCATGGTGGGGCAATAGTATGTACAACTGCAGCTCTTGCTTTATCTCTTCCCTCTTCTCTCCAGCTTTCTCCAGTGCTTTCATCTCATTGTACCTGCAAGGCCCACAGAGCCAAGGGCAGATACCACTGGGCTCCATTCCAAGAGACCCCAGCATTTCTGAGCTGAGCAAAGTTGTAGTGCAGATCCAAGCAGCCTCCTTGCTCCTGCAGTACTGATACCAGTTATCCAAGGAGGGAGGAGAAAAGGAAATAAATATATATTGAGGAAGGATGGGACACCAAGCACTGTACATTGTCATGCAATCCTGACAGCCATCCAGTGAAGTGAGAGGAATAATTCCCAGCAGGTGATCAATAAATGCTATTTCCTCATATGCAGATGAGAAAATGATGCTCAAAGTCCTATTAAGTTGTAACAGTGTTGGAATCCCAGGCTTCCATCTGCCTCCAGAATTCATTCTTTTCCCACTGCCACATGCTGACTTCTTTTAAGTCTCTGTGTGGATTGGGGCTCTGTTTCTTCAGTCTCAAGGAGAGCTTTGGTAAATGGTGGTGCAGTCTGCACCTGTGCCATGCTCAAAAACAAAAACAAACAAACAAACAAAAGCAAAAACAGGCTCAAGGGCAGGGATGGGCTCAAAGCCAGCCTGTGCTCTGCCCAGGAATCCAGGTCTTCCTGGAGTGTGTATTCGTTTCCCAGGGCTGGTGTAACAAATTACTGCAAACTGGGTAACTTAAAACAACAGAACTTTATTCTCTCATTGTTCTGGAAGCTGGAAGTCTGAAATCAAGTCATCAGCAGGGTGGGTTCCTTCTGGAGTCTCTGAGGGAGAATCTCGTCTTGCCTCTCCCCAAGCTTCCAGTGCCTGCCGACAGTCCTTGGCCTTCTTTGGCTTGTAGCTAAATAACTCCAATCTCTGCCTCCATCATCATATGGACTTCGCTCTGTGTCAATGCTGTTTTGTATAACAATGGCTGTCATTGTATTTGGGGCCCACCTGGTAAATTCTGGATGATTTCATTCCCAGATCCTTAACTCTATTATATTATTAAGACCCTTATTCCAAATAAGGTCACATTCACAGGTACTATTGGTTAGGACTTGGCTATATCTTTTAAGGGGCCACCATTCAACCCACAACAGGGTGTGTCTATCTAGCTTTTCCTAATGGTTCTGTCCAAAGGGGATGTGTTTTTTCTATTTAGCACAAAGGCACTTATGAACTAATGGACACCCTGGCCTCCTCAGTGTGTTCCCAGATTCCTGCTATCCATCAGCCTAAGATGTTGACCCATTCTTTCTATTCAAGGTTATTAGAGTCTTTAACTCATGACTTGGTATCATCCTCTGCAACCTCTCTGAGGAGTAGAGCCTGGCAAAATCAGCATGCAGCCAGGTTCTAAAATTAGAGTTGCCTAAAGGGTCATATGGTGGGAAGACAGGCCCTCTGGGCAGAGGCTCTACCTGACAAGTGGCTGTGAGGAGGGACTGTGCTGATGGAAAGCCGTGGCCTTAACAACAGACAGTGGCTCAGTGAGCAAGCAGCACCCAGCAGAGACACTCAATGAGCTCAAAGCTCATAGCAACAAGGGTGGAGTGGTGGCCATCGTGGGAGGGGCATAGGGACAGAAGGGGCAGCCGTCAGTCATCCAGGTGTTAGGCTGGGCCTTACAGGGGGTTTGACCAGATACTCTCTCAGAGTAGCATATTCAGGGTCCAAAGTCAGGGCCAGACACAGCAATAAAGGGACCTTTTATAAGTGCACCAGAATGTGGACTGTAGACCCTTCAATCCCTCTTGCTAAAGGTCAGGATCTGTTTGGAAGCCCAATAGCACAACTGAAGGGAGAGGAGTAGTGTGAGGCAGGAGCCAGGCAGGGCCACTCTGCATGTCCCCTTGACAGGATCAGGTACCCACTGTGGATGGCCTTGTCCCTCCTGGCCAACTTTCCCCAGTGGTCCTTGCTTTCCAGGTCCATCCTTGGCAGGTGCAGTCCAGTCCTGTGCACATTCCTGCTGAGCCTCCTTGATTCATTCTGCTTTGTACCATCCCAGACCTTGCCAAGTCTAGGCTTCAACTATCCAGTGCTGGCAGTGGGAGAAGCAAAGGAGAACTTACAAAGTATATGATCTTTCCTTGGAGAATTTCCAGTGCAACTGAAGCAGGAAGCAGGCAGAACCTCATGGTGATTTTATTTTTGGACTTCTTGCCACCAGTATAAGTGAGTAAGAATAGACATTCAAAGACTTTCTAAGAATGTGCATGTGTAAAAAGGCTTGCCCGGATTGATTTCAGAACACAAACCTAAATTCCATTCCAGGAATTGTATAGCCTTGCAAGTTCTTCAGCTTCTAAATAAAAGTCTCTGGAATCTAATAATAAAATCTTGATGATACATGACTTTTCAGTGTTTATATTTAGCAAACATTTTCCATTCCAAAATGATTTCCTGCCAAGAATATCCCATTCCAATAGACTTTGTCATATGATGCTGGATGCTTATTTTATTGTCCCCAAAATCATCCTTGCCACAGAATTTGGGGTTCATGATGGAGGAGTGAATTCAATATTTTGTCTTTAGTCTGTCTTCAGATTAAGATTAATAGAGGGCCCCACTGTCTGTGGTAAGTTGAGCCAGACTCAGAGAAATCAGGGCTGGTCCTTGTGGTATGTGATGGGCTTGTTTAGAAGTAGTGAGAAATACAGCCAGAGAGGAAGGAGGTGTCAGATGTCAGCAGTAATTGCCTTTCTGAGGTCTGATCATCTAGACAAGAAGAAACTGGTATAGACTTTTATTCAAAGGAATCAGCCATACTTTTTTGAAGAACTCTGGCAATGATGCCAACAATGATTTAAAGGAAGAAGAGAATAGAGGAAGGGAGGGGCATGGGGCCTTTCATTCATTGGATGATGGGTGAGATGTGGCAGCAGTGACCATGGAGAATGGGTCCAGAAGATCCAAAGGAAAGGACACTGGGGTCAGCCTGGGTTTGAATCTATAAGGTATTCATTCCAACAAGCTTGTTTCCTCATTTGTGCAAGGGGGACCAATAGCATCTGTATCACTAAGTTATTATGAGGCATAAATGAGACAATGGATGGCACAAAGGAGTCACTAAATAAAGAAATACCTACAGACTTGGAAGGATGGATCCAAGAAACCCTTTGGGATGAAAATCGACCTGCCTTACTGACTGCATCAAACAGGATTCTTAGTTAAATCCTTATGAGAATTATAAAGATACTGCCATCGTTCTTAATAATGGACTCATTTAACCCAATTCAAGCCCAGGTAGTCTGGCTCCAAAAATGTGTGCTTCTAACTGTTATGTTATATTTGGAAAAGGACAAACAGCACCTTGGTGAACTGGGCAGTTCTGCCTCCTGCTGGTAAGTCATGGAGAAGTATCTGGCTCCAACTGTTACTGGCTCTTCTCAAAATGTTGGACGGTTAGCAACATTCTGTCCAACCCAACATCCCGTGGAAGCTCTCAAGTGAATAGTAAGAAGTGAACCATAGACTACAACACAGGAGAAAGTGGAGAACACAAGTGCAGGGTAGTGGATGGTGCAAGGAAACCCGAGAGGACGGCACTTCCAAAAGTGTGCTCAAGAGTCTCAGAGTTCGCCTCAGGCCAAGGAAGATGGCAGAGAAGGTGGGATAATTGTGGGGACAAGGAACCTCAGGGATAAACAACAAGAAGAACACAGGTTTGCAGGTACATGGAGGAAAAGGCGATTAAGTGGAAATGGCAAGTGATACGTAGAAATTAATACCAAGTATCTTAAGGACAACATGCAGAGGGCACTTCGTTTTCCACATAAAGGAGGAATGAGGTTGTTCCCTCATTTTAAGGGAGACTACCCACCATCACAGATGACATTCATAAAGCCCTGTCCTCACACACTAGGTACTTTCCAGATACTGTGTAGGCTCACGGACGTTGGAGGTTAAGTTCTATGTATTATCATCTTCATTCTCCGGATGCAGTTAAGAAATTGGCAAAGGTCCCACAGCTGGCAAGTGCTCAACTGCTCATGTCCATACCCATGTGCTCCCACATTTTACTACCTTGACTCTCAGCAGGTAGGACTGGTGAGAGGGGAGGCAAGGAGAGAAAACTGTGTGAGACAGCCCTTGCAGAGACCTGCCAAGCACTGGTGAGAGCCAAGGTGAGCTGAATGGCAACACATGGAGAACCAGGTCTTTATGGTTACAGGTTGTCTCAGGTCCTTTGGGTCAGAGAAGCAAAAATGAGGAGGGAAGACGGTGGCAGAGGTAGGTTGGAGACTGTTACAAGTGTGAAAGGAGACCTATGAGTGAAAGGCCCAAATGATGGAACAGTGACCAGGGTTACCTGCTGGATCCCCAATAAGCACCCTATGACTTTGTTGGCTTCTCCAAAGATGATTTATGGCATGTCCATTGCATTGCAGTTTTGCGAGGGCAGAGACATTTTCTATCAGAATCTTCAATCTGCAATATCCTCTCTCTGAAAGTTTTTCTCCCTGCAGTGAGGCACCAAAAACTACATTTTGCTACTCTTCCCAAATTGATTGGGCCATTTCTATAATTGACATATTTGTGTGAGTGAATTCAGTCATGGTGCATCGAATTTCAGGCACTTACACAGCAGTGTTTATAGGGAAGTCATTCAGGGCCACGGGCTGGTTTAACTACAGCTTTGTGGGCTAAAAAGTGGGAAACTTTGGAATAAGCATGAATCTGAGGGCTTCACTATAGGGAACTGTTCCGCATGGCGTGGGGAATGTAGCTCGGCCCCCACTCAGAAAAGCCAGTGGGGAGCGAGGTCTGACACACAGGACCCATGCCCATGGATAGGTTCTCCCATGGGGAATCAGGCCTGCATTGTACCTAGGCTGCTATGAGACTTGCTTTTGCTAAAACTCCCTCACCCTGGATTGAGGCAGCAAATGTTTGCTGCACATCTCTAAAGTTACTTCCTAAAATCTGTGCTAAACCTCCCAAGTATGGAGTGTAACCAGTTCAGCCACTTTTCCCCTTGAGCTGTAACATCCTTCTCTTTGAAGTAATTTGCAACATTCTTTCCTTTGTTATCTGTAAAATGTGCATAGTAAGTGAGGGCCATCCTCAATGTAATGTGCCCAGACAAGCAATAAAAGCCTGTCCAGGCAGGGGTCGGGGCCCTCTCTCTCACTTAGAGAGCGGCCATGCCGTCCCTTTTTCTCCACAGGACTTCTGTAGTCCATCTGAATTTGTCCGTTGCAGCCACAGCACACAGACCCTGCTGACTGGGGTCCACATCACTTCACAGTCACGGTCTAGAACCTGCCACATCTGAGCACCAGCTTCCCTGTCCACCTGGTGATTCCCTCCCTAAAGCTCCTCTCTGGGAAGAGCATCTGTTCTCCCTGAAGCCCCTGGGCATTGGCTTCCTCTGCCCTAAGCTCCATCTCAGGCTCCTAGTGCCTGAGAACAGAATCTACCTGTTCTCACAGAGATGTCCCCTCACTCCTGACCCAAGGCTGGAGACACTCCACCCAGTGAGGTCCAAGACACAAGCGCCATACAAGGAGCTTTTCGGAAGTGACTAGTGTGGACTGAAGACAAGCAGGCCCTTCCCTACAGTCTGGACTACATAAGACCCCTCAATTTTTCTATGACCATCAGTCAGAGTGTGTGAAGAGTGCCTACAAAACACGTTGGGATTGAATTCCCCCCAGATATGAGTGTAGTGCCTCAAGGCAGGTTAATGTAATATTAGGAAATAAAGGAATATGAATTTTCTGGTGTCCAAGTATTGTGTAGTCAAATTGATGTCCTCCATATGTGAATTAGTTAAAATATTCTCCACCTATCACCCAGGTAAAGAATATTTTTACTTCTGCAACTTCTATGAAAGACCTTCACTGTCGACCAGCCTGAAACATATATGATATTGAATTTATATATCTAAGTTTTCTATTCCACAAAACATAACCACACACCAGCCTTTCACACCAGCACCATCTTCTTTTCTTTGAGATAATGTTTTATTTCTTATGTGAATAAATAAGCAAATTATTCCCAGTGATTCTCGGTCATAGAATTCACGAGAGGGTTGGTCTACTTCCTACTTTTTTTGACATACAACAATGATGCTGCTTTGAAAAAAGTTCATACACGTTCACTGTTCTAAAAATTTTACCATTACAAAATACCATTTTACAAAATACACTTTTCAGGACATAATGGAATTATCAGAAAAACGGCCTGAAGCATATTGGGTATGCAATACAAATGTTTTGAATGAATGAGAATATTCCATGATTTTCTATACTGAAAACTTAGATAATAAGAAAATTTTTTTCTCCTTAGTTACAACACAGACACATAGCAAACTGAAACCACTCCGGTCAGGTAAAGCCTGAAGAATATTATTGTAAGTTATATAATGCTGAGTACAATTTTTACTGGGAGTACTGCCACATTGCAAAAGCGAGCTAACAGTTACAAATATATGTACATTTAGCCTTCTTTAAAACAAGATTTTATTTATTCTATTTTTAGACAGAGTGGAAAGGAGGAAGAAAGAGAGGGAAAGAAACATCAGTGGGTTGCCTCTCGCATGCCCCATACTGGGGATGTGGCCCACGACCCAGGCCTGTGCCCTGACTGGGAATCAAACCACCAACCCTTGCATTCTCCGGCTGGCACTCAATCCACTGAGCCACACCAGCCAGGACTACATTTGACTTTCTGAATTCAACTAAATAAATTTGTTAATGATTTTTTAAAAGTTTCATTATCATGCCCAAGAGTTTATTTTATAGCCATAAAATGCTGTAGATTGTTCTGTTGTCTCCAAGTCTACTTCTTATATCCGAATCTTATATTAGTTCATAAAATTTAATACTTAATGCAAAATCATCTTATAAGCATTCCCTCTTCACCAGCTATAGAAAGTTGCATTTCAGCCTGAATTTCCATGTCTACCATATATGATATCCCAGACTTCGTATGTTGTAATTCCAATCATTGTTAACCTAATACATTTTTGCCAGCAATGTTCTTGTTTTGATTTTCCAATGGAAGAATAATTTTATGTGTTTAATTGCACAGACTGGGCTGGTGTGGCTCAGTGGACTGAGTGCCGGCCTATGAATCAAAGGGTCTCCGGTTCGATTCCCAGTCTAGGTCACATGCCTGGGTTTCCGACCAGGACCCTAGTAGGGGGCGAGCAAGAGGCAACCACACATTGATGTTTCTCTCCCTCTCTTTCTCCCTCCCTTCCCCTCTGTCTGAAAATAAAAACAAAATAAATTGATTTTAATTGCACAGACTGAAAACGAGATGCAGGAAGGGGAGGGGGTAGACAGACACAAAGAAAATAGGAAAATGATACACCTGCCTTCCTGGACTTTCTTCCCCCTGTACCTAAAAAACAAAAACAAAGCAGGTGTGATAGTGACATCCAGAACAAAAATTTAAATATATATTTGAGGAAGATGAGAACTTCTGGAGTAAGTTCTTAGAAATAGCCCAAACTTTCCAACGAGACACTAAAGATGTAAATGTGAGCAAAGAGAATGTTGAGAGGCTCTGAGACAGTTGTATTCAGAAGGACATCAGGAATCTTTAAGGGGTTTGAACAGTCATTTAAAGCACATTTGCTGATAAATACCAGGATTGGTGCAGAGTGAGCTGGGCGCTATTCATGTCTCTTCCTTCTCATTTGACATAATCTTTTACTGTATTATAAAAGCAATCTTTGTTCACAGTTGAGATTGGAAAATATGGGGGAAAACTAAAATGGAAATAAAAACCACTCTTATTCCATCACCCAGAAATAACTACTCACTTTTTTTACTTACTCCTCCTGTGTGTCTGTGTGCATGTCACTAACCCATTTGAGTTTTTACTGTGCTTTCCTGCTTTCTTCACTTACTAATATACCTTAGGTGTTTTCTCATATTTGTTCTTTGGAAATACGAATTTTAATGGTGGAATAATATTCCAACCTATAATTTTAAAAATAAAGTTTAACATCTAATTTTGTGATAGTTTGCAATTTTTCATGATTACAAATAATGCTACAATAACCATCCTTGTACAAAAATCTGTATTTATATCTCTGATTATTTCCTCAAGATAAAGTTTTGAAAAGTGACATTACAAAGTCAAGTGGCATAAACTGGTTTCAGGCTTTTGATTAATACAGTCTCACTGACCACCAGAGAGGGACTGGAAAGGAGGTACCAATTTATACTGCTAATGCCTGCATGGGGGAGTCTTTTCCACTTCATTCTGGCCTCATGGGGCCCTACGGAAAACATTTTGCTAGCTTAATGGGTGAAAGTGATATCTCATCGTTGAATGTGTTCATTCTTTGTGGATTGTCTGTCCCTGTCTTTTGCCCATTTTTCTACTGAGCTGTTTATCTTTCTTTTATTAATTTTTTTCCTGATCCCATCCCCTCATTGATTTTATCCATGTGTCCTTTGTAGTTGTTCCTGAAAATTTTCCCCCCCTTATCCCCTCCCACCTCCACTCTGGTTACTGTCAGTTTGTTCTTAATTTCAAAGTCTCTGGTTATATTTTGCTTGCTTGTTTGTTTTGTTGATTAGGTTCCACATAAAGGTGAGATCATATGGTATTTGTCCCTCACCGCCTGGCTTATTTCACTTAGCATAAAGTTCTCCAGCTCCATCCATGCAGTCACAAAGGGTAGGACACAGCCTGGTACTGGCATAAGAACAGACAGATAGACCAATGGAACAGAACAGAGAGCTCGGAAATAAACCCAAGTCTCTGTGGTCAATTAATATTTGACAAAGGGGGCAGAAGCATAAAATGGAGTAAAAATAGCCTCTTTAACAAATGGTGTTGGGAGATCTGGACAGCTACATGCAAAAGAATGAAACTTGATCACCAACTTACACCATACACAAAAATAAATTCAAGTTGGATAAAAGACTTAAATATAAGTCATGATACCACAAAAGTCCTAGAGGAAAACATAGGCAGGAAAATCTCAGATATTCTTTTATTAATTTTAAGTGACCCACCATTTTTCTGTCATTTGTGCCATATTCAAGCTATCATCTTTAGACTTTCAATTTTGCTTGTGCTATTTCTAATACATAGAAGTTTTGAATTTTATGTAGTGAAATAACATATGTATATACATAACACTCTCATATAGTGTTAAATTTTATGCACACACACTATTGTTTCTCCCTTTTCTGTTTGTTAAAAGAAGACATTTGCTTAAAAAGACATTTGCTTACTGTCTGACGATCATTTGCTTGCTGTTCTGCCTCCAAGTAGACCTGAACTCCATAAGGCGAGGTACCATATTCACCACTGCCTGCCCTGACCTTTAGCACCAAGCTGAGCACATAAGAATTCATTAAAAGTTTATTGAAGGAATGGAAGTACAGATGGCTGCCCTCTACCAAGATGCATTCGCACCAGCCTACCTTCTCTGCGCATCTCTGAGTGGACGTACAAATGTGGCAGCGGTGAGAGGTGGGGAGGGCACGTGGCAGGGTAAAGCACTTTGCCTGCCTGCAAAAGCAGCACCCATGCAAGTTGAAGGGTGAAGGCCAGTTTTTTCTGGTTGTTATATATACACCTAGTCTCTTTGATGGACAGGGAGAGAGGTATACGATATTTTCTATCATGTTTTTATTTAATCCTGACCTCTGTTTTTTGAGGCAGAGACAATGCGTGGTCTGTGGTTTGAGAACCTTGCGTTGTCATTACTTTCTGTGTTTAAGCCATAAATTGAGCATGTTTGATCTTTAATATAATGTACTATTTACAGCAAATATGCTGTAAGCCAACTATGCCAAAGGCCAACTATAACTAATAACGGTGTGATGTCTCTATGGCCACAGGCACGAGGGCGTCAGGAAATCTATCATAATTAATGCAGTGAAATGAATGGTAATTAACTTCAAGTTCAGAAAAAGCACATTCATTTGAGTGAAGATACTTGGTAATTTGTGGTCATTTAGAAAGGGCCCGTTGGAAGTTACCACAGCATTACCTATAAGGAAATTGTTTACTAGGTAAATTAACAAAATTGCAGAGAAAATCCTTAAGATACAGATAATTAGATAATTTTTAAGTACTATCAAGAGGCTTCAAAAACTTAGGTTTCCATTTAGAGCACTGACATGCTAATTTTTAAAAATATGGTCTATTCCTAAGGGCGAGAGAAAACAGATAAGTAACATTCTACTAAACCTAAGACATTTGATAGTATCAATGGTTTTTGTTTTAACATTGTTGGCACAATATAATTTAATAGGTTATTGATTTATGTGGTATGGCACCAAAAAGGCAGAAGAGAGCGTACAGTGTAAAGCGCACTCTCTGTTTTTTCCTCCCAACTCACAGACCCCAGTTGGGTTCCCCTTGGCCTCAAGCAAACACTGTTATCATTTCTTGGCTATACTTACAGAGATAGTCTATGCATATGCCAACGTATTTGTAAATTGACTATTTTAAGAAAAATGGTAGTTTATTATACAGACTTATTTGCAACTTGCTTTTTGCACTCTGTTTTGGAGATCTTTCCATATCAGTATATAGAGAGCTACTTCCTCTCTCTTCTTACTGTCTAGGTAGAATTCCACTGTATGGAATACCATAATTTTTTTAACCAGCCCCCTGTTAATGGACTTCTTAGATTGGACTTTCTAGAAGCAGATGACAGGACGGGAATTCTTGCACAAGTGATCTTTTGAGACATGCTGTAAGCATGTCTATAGAGAAACCAAGGAGAAGACACAGCGTGGGCAGAAGCTAAGGAAAGACATGGTTTTAGTCGAGTCTAACCTCAGCCTGATCCTGTTGGGAGCTCTGGAACCTGCATGGCACCAGGAAAGGGTGTCAAGCTTTTGTCTCACTGTATATGTATATATATATATATATATATATATATATATATATATATATATATATATGTATGTATGACAGATATTCAGGGGTAACCTCCCAGCCATTTGCAAGTGAGAAGGGTCCTTGTCAGTTGAGGACAACTTTCTGGAGAAGGGCACAGCGGTAAGCCTTTGCAACCAACACTTAGAGTGGGTGGAGATGAGTACTCTGGCCCAGAAGAGGGGATCTAGGGGGAGCACCTCAAGCAACTGATTATATCCTTTCCCGTTTTGCAAGAACAAGCAATGCTGGTGTCCTTGTGGGCGCATGCCTTTGCATATTGACCACTGAAGGGGTCAATGCCTAGAAGGGGAAGAACTGGATCGAAAGCTGTAAACATTTAAAGTCCTGGTAGATATTACCAAATCGCTCTCCAACTCACCTCCTACCCAAAAGTGTATAAGAGTTCCTATCTTCTCTTGCTGGAAATATATGAGGAAAAAAATTTAATATATAGGTCAAATAGAAAACAAATATCAAGGTAGTAGATTTACACCAAACCTTATTGATAATTATGTTAAACACTAACAATCTACCTACCCTAATTAAAAGGCAGATGTTCTCCAATTATTTTTAAAAGGAAAAAAAGATCCAGTTTTGTGCTATTTTCCGCACCCCCAAAAAGAAACTAGTTAAAATATAAAGACACAAATTAAAATGATGGAAAGATTTAGTCTGGAAACACTAATCTAAAGAAAGCTGGAATGGCTGTATTAACACCAGAAAAAGCAGACTTTAGAATAAGGACTACTATTAAGGAGGGAAAAAGGTATAAGTAAGGATAAAAGGGTAAATTCAACAAAGAACATAATCATACTAAATGTGTATACACCAAATAATCGAGCTATAAAATACATGAATCCAAAACTTATAGAATAAGGAAGGAAAAATAGACAAATCAAACTTATATTGGAGATTTCAATCCTCGCTTCATACTAGTTGGTAGAACAACCAAACAAAATCAATAAGGATATAGAATACCTGCACACTATCAATCACCTTGACCTAGATGGCATTTATAGGACATACTACCCAATAGTGGCTAGAGGTTGAATGTTTGTGTCCTTTCCCGCCCACATACACACGCACAAGCCCTAACCACCGAAGTGATGGTATTAGGTGGTGGGTCTTTTGGAAGGTGAATGGGCCGTGAGGGCAGAGCCCTTATGAATGGGATTAGCAACTCCATACAAGAGGCCTGAGAAAGCTCCCCTGCCCCTTCCGCCACGAGAGGACACAGCCAGAAGCAGGAAGTCTGCAACATGGAGGAGGGCCTTTACCAGGACCCGACTCTGTCAGCACCCTGACCTTGGACTCCCAACCCCCAGAACTGTGGGAAATAAATTTCTGTTGTTTGTAAGCCACCCAGCCTGTGGTGTTTTGTTACAACACCCTGAACAGATTAAGATACATATTCTTTTCAAATGAGCATGAAACATTCACCAAGATGCTGCATTCTGGTCCATAAAACATGTCTCGATAAATTTAAGGAGTGAAATTTGACCATAATTGAATGAAATTACAAATCATATCAGAAGAATATACTTAAAAATCCTCAAATGTTTGGAAATTAAGTAACACATTTCTAAATAACCCATGAGACAAAAAATAATCACACAGGAAATTGGAAAATATTTTAAACTTAATGAAAACAACATATCAAAATTAGTGACAGGTAGCTAAAACAGTGGTTACAGGGAATTTAAAGCATAAAATTGTAGAGACAATAAGCTTAAAATCAATGGTCTAAACTTGTACCTTAAAAGAGTAGAAAAAAATTACTTCTATCTAAAGTAAGCAGAAGAAAGGAAATAATAAAGATAAAATCAGAAGTTGTGAAATAAAAAACAGAAAAACAAAGCAAATCAATAATTCTTTGAAAAGGTCAGTAAAATTGATTACACTGATCAGAAAAAAGAGCAGATACTAACTACCAATATTATTAATGAAAGAGGGGAAATTTCTCAGAGGTTCTACAAACATTAGAATAATAAGGGAATATTAAGAAAAGTTTAAGGCAATAAATTTGACAAGTTAAGATAAAATGGGAAAAAAATTTTAAAGACCTATAACATCAAAGCTCACTCAGGAAAATAATAAATAACCTGTATAGCCTTGTAGCTATGAAATAATTTGATTTCATAATTGAAAACATTCCCACAATAAAAATACCTGGCCCAGATGGCATCTCTGGGTAAATTCTATTAAATATTTAAGGGAATATAATGCCGATTCTACACAAACCTTGCAGAGGAAAAAAAGGGGACACTTTCAAGCTCATTTTATGGGGTCAATTTATCACTCTGCTGACAAAACAGTCCCAAGAAGGAAACTACACCTTTCTCACGCACCTCAGACAACAGCACGGCCGCAGGGGAGGGGGTGGGGAGGCAGAAGAAGGAAAGGGGCGGGGTGTAAACGGCGACAGAGGGAGACTGGAGTGGCGACCACGCAGTACCACACACAGATGGTGTGTTGCACTGTAGAACTGTGCATTTGAAACCTACATAATTTTACTAACCAGTGTCACCCCAATAGATTCAGTTAAAAAATAAAATAAAAAATACATAAATAAATAAAGAGAAAATCACAGACCAATATCCCTCCATGCACATGGATGCGAAACTCCTTTTAAAAATGTCTAGCGAATCAAACAAACTAATACATCCTGACCAAGTGGGATACGCCCCAGAAAGGCAAGACTTGACATGTTTGTTTAACTGATGTAATTCCTCATATTAGCATATTCTAAATAGAAAACCATGCACTAATCCTCATAGAGAAAAGTCATTGGACAAAGTCCAATATCCATTCGTTAAAATAACTCTCAGTAAACTGAAAGTTGAAGGCAACTCGACACGTTAGTAAAGGGCATCTATGAAAATCCTGTAGCTGTGGCCTATCAAGGGTGGAAGACTGCTTCTTCCTGAGATCAGGAACAAGGCAAGGGCGTCTGCTCTCACCACCGCCATTACCAAGTTATTGAAAGCTTGGTAATAATGCAAAGTAAAAAAGAAAGGGATGGAGATGGGAAAGGAGAATTAAAACTGCCTTTTAAAGAATGCCATGATTGTTTATGTAGAAAATCCCATGGAATTTAAAAAAAACCCTATTAGAACTAAAAATGAGTTTAGTGAGGTCTCAAGATACAGTCAAAATACAAAATCAATTGTATATCTATACAGTAGCAACTATATACGCTACTTGTAAACAATTGGGAATTGAAACTTAAAATACCACTTTAAAACTATAATATGGTGATTTTTTGACAAGTTAGTGAAGATGCTAAAAGCCATTGAATCATACGCACTGTAAAGGGGTAAATTTATGTGAACTATAGTCTCAATTTTTAAAACCTATAAAATACGAAGACATCAATTTTAACAAATATGTGCAAAACCTGCACAGGGAAAAAATAAAAGGTATTACTGAGAGAAATTAAAGAATACGAAAGTAAATAAAGAGCCATACCATCTTTAAGGATTATAAAACTCAATATTGCTAAGATATTAATTGTCCCCTGGAAATGCCATTTCTTCAGATGGGAAAGACTGGGATATATGTTAGGGGAAAAAAGATGTGTTGCAAGGTGAGAGATTTCTTTCAACATCTGAAGGAGGGTTTTTTTGGGGGGGGGCAGGGAGTCAAGGGATTAAATTTATCCCCCTTAGTTCCAAAGACTGAATGCAAATCAAGGATGGATGTTGCAGGACGAGGGAGCTCAACTCAGATACCGAGCTGCCCCATGGCTGGCGCCATCTGCAGAGAACACAAATGCCATGACTTCAGAGCTCTGCATTTCTAGACCTCTTTCGATAGAAATAGGAAGACCAGAACTTGGAATGCTAGGGAGAGGATTTCTAAATTTGGTGGGAGATTAGGCTAGATCCTTTCTAAATAAGGTTCCCTCCATCTCGCAACATCTATGAGGCCATGTTGTAAATAAACCTAGTTAAATTATTCCGCTAGGAAAGACGATCAAAGAACATGGGGATGAATTTTTCTACTTCACTATTCAATCCAATACTGACGCAATCTCAGTTTCCCTCACTGTCTCAGTTTTTGCCCTGATTATAATTAGCTGCAGGATATATGAAGGGGTGTGTGTGTGTGTGTGTGTGTGTGTGTGTGTGTGAGAGAGAAATTCGATGTGATGCAACATTTATGCATCTCAGCGATCGAAGTGCTTTGGAGGAGAACATTTGTATATTTTATATTGCGGTTATGTTTTAACCTCCTCTGATTGTGTGCCAACAGCAAATTCTTCCACCACCCCTTCAACTTCCCGTCTCTTTCACTTCTTTCAAGATTTTCCAGGCCCCTCGTGAAGGCACTTAAAAGACATTTTTATAGCTTTTGTTCTGAAACATACACATTCATTCTTCATTCTGAGAAGTGGCCAGTGTGCCCACGCTGAACGTAGGAGACATATCCCATATAGGCAGAACTGCTGCTGCAAAACATACATAAAGGTAAGATATTGTTTTACTTCACAACTGCAGAGGACGTGATTGTAACTTTGTATACAGAACGTGTGTGTTAGGTGCACATGCAGGAAAAGAGGTTTAGTTTACACGTTTGTAAGTTTATTTATTGAGAAAATATTTATTTAGTTACTCATTTAACTAACATGTAATTCCTACATTTAGTAATAATTAGTAACTACATTTGGTAACATTCACTCTGATGCCTCTGTGTTCCCTATGGTAATTTTATCCTTCAATTCAATCGGGAGGGAAACCCTAAAAGTATATATGAGGACAATTACAATGGTATGCCTATTACAAATTGGGAACATTATATGCTATTCCTGATTATTTGGTATTAAGCCATAATGCCTAAGGGAAAATAGAAGATCACTTCAAAATTATGAATAGTTTTAAAGCCAACGGGAGATTGCAAGACATAAATTTAGAGCAAAGATCACACGGGCTTTTGGAGGAATATGTGAGAGAAAGAGAGAACTTCGGACCTCCATTTTAAGCCAGCATCCAGAAAAGAAAAAGACTTAGATTCTCCCAACTTCATAATTATCAAGATACAATTTAGCTGTAGCTGATTTATTTCAAGATCTTCTGCCAAAATACTACAGATTTTTAAAGTTTATATTTCTAGGTTGTAAACTAAATTAAAGACACCGTCTTGGACACACGCCAAGGCAGGGGAGGTGCTGGTGAGCAGTGGCTGGCAGGGACAACGATGTCACAAGGATGAGAATGGGACCATCCTGATGGCCGTGGGTCCTCCTCCCGCATGGGGAAGGCCACTCCATGGCTGAGCACAGGCTTAGCCTTACTGCACAGGTGGCAAACACAAGGACCCCGGGCCGAATCCAGCCCTCCACTTTGTTTTATCCGGCCCGGCACCTTGTTTCTACCGGATGGCAGCACTGAGCTCCTTGCCCCCAGTTAAGGAGTAGTTACATTTATACAGTCTTAAAATTACATTCGGTCCTTTGAAGGCAACCGCAAGGCTGATTGTGACCCCTGGTGAAAATGAGTTTGACACCCCTGCCTGGGTTAAGAAAACAGAAAGACATTTCCCACTCCTGGTGCTTCCAACCAGGTGGAAGAAGCTCTATTTCCATGACACCCTCCTCCTACTCCCACTTTCCCGGGGAGTCACTCAGCTGAGCAGTGCATTTGGTGGCACGAACTTGACCTCCATAATCCTGTCTCTTCCTCTGGAACTGGGCCAGACCCTGTGAGCATGCAGCTTGCCCAGCTTCCCCAGAGACAGGTTCTGTCCATTCTGTCCACTCAAGGGGATCCAGGGCAGCCTGAGGCCAGAACACTAAATCCACCCCAGGCAGAGACGTAGCTGTCACACCTGGCAGGAGTCTCACGCTAAGCTAGGGACTCCATCACAGCCTTTACTAACAGTCATGAAGGTGATTTTTGTTGTTGTTGTTTTTCATCAATTGGTTATTTTGCCTTATTTCTCCATTTGTTTAAAACTCAAGCAAGTAACAGGTATGCTATTGGTATCTATTGCCCTCTCTTAGAGACATATATCACACCTCTCACATGTTATGACTTCAATGAGGCTTTGAGGAAGGTACTATTTTTATCTACTGTACAGATGAAAAATAGAGGATCAGAAGATTAAGAGACCCAGGGTCAACCACTGAATTCACTGAATTCGTTTTCTCATCACCTCCAATGGGAATGGGATTCTGGAGAGCCTACGTCCACCCTGAGGATGGATCTCCCTGCTGACGGGGTGGTGGGGAGCTGGGGAGGAAAGATGGCATCCTTCAGAGGCAAAGATAGCAACCCAAGTTTCAAACTCACATAACCGATTATTACAGAAAAATACATTTGGCATCACAAAGGCTACAACGGAATTTGCCTCTCCTTTGAGAGTGTGAACCTTTCATTATCTTCCCTGCAGTGCCTAATTTCTTAGCAGCCTGATGAATTAGACCATTATGCACTTTTTAGAAATAAGCATTTATTTGCCTTTCATTCAATCCATAAATATTTATTAGCATCTACTTTGGTTCTCTTTGGAGGTTCTGAGGGAGAATCTGTTCCATGCCTCCCTCCTGGTTTCTCGTGGTTTCTGGCGATCTTTGGCATGCTTCTTGTTCCTTGGCTTGCAGCTCCGATCTCTGCCTCTGTCTTTACATGGCTTTCTCCTCTGTGGCTCCAATCTCCCTCAGCCTTTCCAAATCCAGGATGATCCCTTCTTGATAGCCTTGACTTCATTACATCTGCGGACACTCTTTTTTCCAAATAAGGTCACATTCATAGGTCTGCGCATTAGGACATGAGTGTATTTTTTTTTTTGGAGGGCTGCCATTTAACCTATTGTAGGAAGTTCAGAAATAAAGTCAAGAAGCCAGAGAATGGAAGTATGTTTCACCAATGACAGCGCTTCTCCGCGTGGTGCAAAATACACAGTGTACGTGGTCAGAAGGCCCCTGGCACCTGGCAGAGAAGTTCACGCACCATAAGGCACTCCAAACAAATAAAAAGATCGAGTGCCCTCAAAACGACCTCAGGTGGCAGCAGCCTCTTGTGGGGCCAAGCACGCAGGCTTGGGTCCTATCCCAGGGCCACTACCGCAGAGTCAAGGACCTTGGGCAAGTCCTTTCTCTCCCTTTCTGGGCCTGGAGGTCTTCATTTACAAAACAAGGTAATTGAACTAGAGCACTTTTAAGCCCCTTCTACTCAAATATTCCATGATTCCACACATTCAAAGGCCAAAGATATACTTAAGCAGATAATTATATGAAAACATCTTTTCAGCAGAAGATGCGACTGTTTCATTATCTAGTGAACTGTGTACACAGCAGTATTTTTCCTAGAGTGAGCAAAGCCACATGATCCAGAAACATCCAAGCGGCACGTTTCGAGAACCGGTTCCATTTATTCCATTCTGATAGCGAACACTCTGGTTGTTAGAGTTTACAAATTGTGTTTTGAGCTACATTAAACTGCCAGCCCTCATTATAAATCAGAGTGCCTCTCATTCAGATAAATAGAGGCATGGCACGGATGACGGCTCCCTAATTGCCTTGGCTAGTCTAAGAGAATAAAGTTGGATCAAATTACTATGTTATTAATTCTCTGAAATTTTTGATTTGGGAAAACGACGATGATGCTGAACCAGAGGCTAATGGCAGAGCAGAGCCTCAGATGAGGACGGATGGGGTGGGGACAGATGGCGCTGAGATGCCTCCGCTCCTGTCAGCCATCCAGGCACCTGAGTCTTTGGGCAATACTTCCACTGGGGATGAGGAGAGGAGTGCTGGTGGAGCATAATCTGAAAAGCTCAAGGTTCATTACGGTGTCTGTGAGGCTCCTACGAAATCACCATCATCTACTGTCAGTGCCATGGAGTGAGGTACAGCGTTGGTGCATCATTTGAAGGCAGTTGTGGTGTTTTTGTTGTTGTTGTTTTTAGGTTTTATTTATTTCTTTTTAGAGAGAGAGGAAGGGAAAGGGAATGAGAGGAAGAGAAACATCAATGTGTGGTTGCCTCTCACGCGCCCCCTACTGTGGAAACCTGGCCTGCAACCCAGGCATGTGCCCTGACTGGGAATCGAACAGGCAACCCTTTGATTCACAGGCTGGCGCTCATTCCACTGAACCGCACCAGCCAGGGCAGCAGTGGCGTTTTTGAACTATCCATAAGTCTGAAACACTTAGCTCTGCAATTCAAATCCCAAACCACCTTTCCAGCCTTCTCCCTTGTGCTGTTCCCCTGCCTTCTCTCCTCAAACTATTGTTCCTCTGAAAACTCCACCTTTCCTAGGGGGGAAAGAAATTCTTCATCCTGCCTGGGAGCCTTTTGTCATGCTGATCCCTCAGTCTTCCTTTGTTTACCTTGTCTCCGGAAGGCGGGAGCCCTTGTCTTTTTCATCTTTATACCCCCAGTGTGCCATTGCACTCAGTGTAATGCTGGCCACGGCTCACCACGCGTAAACTCTCAATCACATTTGAATCAGATTTTTGAGTGTGGGCCCTGTATAACCTGCAAGCTTCTCGTGAGTGTTAAATGACTTTATATCCCTGACACACAGTAAATACTCAACAAATTCGCCCTATTGAATAGCATTCTGCCAGAAATCAGGAACAGCTCTCTCTTTCTTTTCTGATAGAATATGACAAAGCAAAGCAGACATTATTTTGAAGATGTTCTGACTTAATCCAGGTAATGTATTATATCATTTCTTTCAATCAACAAACATTTACAGGGCTCCTATGTCATAGGGAAGCTGATGTGCCCGCAAAGAGTTCACAGTCCACGGGAGAAGAAGGACAAATAGTCGGATGGATGCAAAGCAATGTTTTTGTCAGTTTCTTCAACAGGTATCTACTGGGGCATGACAGTAGGCGAAAAATTGTGCTAACCAGTAAGCTAAAGCACATTTACTGCTAGTGGCTTGAAATGTAATTAACATTGTATGACTGTACATTGACACAGAAAGCTTTCGGTTTTTCTTACAGTTAATTTTTCTTCTGTTTTCATTATTGCCTCAATCTAGGGTCCTTAACTCAGGGTAGGATCTGGGGGATTCATGAACTAGTATAAGAAAAGAAATTACATATTTACTTTCACTAATCTCTAATGAAAATTTACCATTTCCTTGGACTATGCAGGTAGGTAACAAACCACAGTAGGATTAGCAATACCTGTGACTTTGTCACCAAAAGAAATCACAGGTGTTTTCATGTTACATGGTTCAGTGTGGCAGATATGTCAAAATTGCTGTTACACTCACCACAACTGCGAAATCAGTTATCTGATCTGCTGCTAGGCTTGGCATTTAGTGCGTGAATAGAAAGCACATGCTTTATAATAATTTAATGACTGTATTTCAGTATAATTATCTTTAAATTGTGGAATCCTATACATTTCATATAATTCTTTTAAGGTATCCACAGGCTTCACCAAATCGCCAAAGAGATCCGTGGCACAATAAAAGTTTACAGACTCTTGATCTGTGCCCTGATAGGAGCTGCTCCCTGCACACGTCTGAGAACTTCTCTGAGGTAATGTCTGCAACCAGGCTGAGCTTGGGCGTCGGACCACACAGGGACGCCTGCCTGCTGTGGAGCAGCGCTGAGAGCATGCGTCTGTGCGTTCCCACGGGACTGTCCCGCTCTGATCACCCACGAGAGAAAGCGGACCCACCTGCAAGTGAATCTGGGCCTTGCTGTGGGCGCGCCTTGGCTTCCTTAACAGAGAATAGAGTTTAAACACAACCTGCACCATCTGAATCAAAACCAAACCATAGACACTGTAGACAGGAAGACATTGACTCAACAGACCCAGGTGTAGCCAGCAGCACCTGGGAGCCTCGGGGGACCATCAGACAAATGTGAGTCATCTATGAAAACTGGTTAGTTCCCAGAATAACACCAACAAAATGTAAAATAACACGAGCACATAAGAGTTGAAAAAAATCTCTCTTCTTGCCATGGATGATGTGGCTTGGTGGATTGAGTGCTGGCCTGCGAACCAAAGGCTTGCCGGTTCAATTCCCAGTCAGGGCACATGTCTGGGTTGTGGGCCAGGTTCCCCGATGTGGAGCGCCCAAGAGGCAACCACACATTGATGTTTTTCTCCCTCCCCTCCCCTCTGTCTACAAATAAATAAACCTTTTTTAAAAAAATCTCTCTTCTTATATGAATCTACAGATAGGATTATTATTCCATTTTACACATGAACAATTCGGAATGATTAAGGTGATTTTACCAAATCACACAGATAGTAAAATGAAGCATCTTGTCAAACATAATTAGAGGATTCAATCTATATTATAGAACTTCCACATCCAGTCACAATATTTTTTACAAAGAGCAGCTCCTTGTCCAAGAGTAATGAAACACCTGAGCGCTCACTTGAAGAAGTTCCTTTAACCTTAGGAAGGGGGGCATTTAAAAATGTGGGCCCAACTGTAGTGAAGAACACTTACCACCTCTGAGCTCACATACCTGGAGACTAGGTTAAGCCAGATTACCTGTGAGCATCAGAAAGTTTTTTCTTTTTTATTGAATTTATTGGGGTGACACTGGTTAATAACATTTTATAGGTTTCAGGTGTATAATTTTATAATGCATTATCTGTACACTGTATTATGTGCTCACCACCCCAAGTTAAGTCTCCTTCCATCACCATTTATCTGCCCTTTATCCCCCTCTATCCCTCCACTCTCCTTTCCCCTCTGATAATCACCATACTGTTGTCTGTGTCTACCTTCTTCACCCAGGCAGAGATGTAGAATTCTGTGCTTTGGACTTGTTCTGCATCTCCCAGTGGGGTATGAAAAAGCCAAATATAATTAGTCTAGATCATACTCAAGTGGTACCTGAAGCCCAGAAGTTCAACTACCATATTTTTCAGACTATGAGATGCACCAGACCATAAGACGCACCTAGGTTTTAGAGTAAGAAAAAAAGTTTGAAGCAAAAAATGTGGTCCTGCTCCTGTCTCCTGTGACCCCGCTCCACCGCCACCTCCCCACCCCAGCAAGCCAGGTAAGCTATATTCAGACTATGAGACACACCCCCATTTTCCTCCCAAATTTGGGGGGGGGAAATGTGTCCTATAGTCCGAAAAATACAGTACTTTCTAAAAATCATATCAGTCAGAGTTTCCAAAGGCAAAACTTGGTGCCAAGGACTCAAAGTACACATAGGGTCCTTTCCCAGGAGAGAAATAATTTGCTTCCACCTGGTGGAACACAAGGTCTGTATCCATGAAACAGAAGAGACTAGACCACCTGGCTGGCCAAGGAACCAGATCTAAGCTCTTCACGTCACTTCTGCTTCTACACACTGACTCTTCCCATTCACACAACACAGCACTGGCCTCTATAGTGTAATGTCTTTGCTCTTCTCGCTTTTGAAACTGCTGTCATGGAGAATGTCTTCCCTCCAATCTGATACAGCTACAGAATGAAAACATTTTCATTGAAGTTAGTGCTGTCCACAGGACGGCCTCCACGGCCACAGCTTGGCTATAGCATCTGGACGACTCGTGGGAAGAAGCACCGATTTAGTTCTACACACTTAGAGGCCCTGTCCCCAGTAACAGAAACACACACTGGGAGGGCTTTCTGGCATGTGGAGATTGCTAAAATGATGGCCCCGGTGAGGAGGGGCCTCTGTAGTCACATCTACCAAGGCAGGTCAAAGCTCTAAACACGAGTCTGCCTTTACCACACCACATTTCTCAGAGTCCTCACCTCAAAAAGCTTTACACGTGGGATCTTACATTTGGATAAACTATTTCAAAGCAAACGTTATTATTCGTGAAAAAAAGTACTGATTCCCAGCCACCTATGAAGTAGTATCCATTATACTTGTCAAGCCGAACCATCAGCAATGTAATTAAATTTTGGCTCACTTCTAGCCAGAAAGCAAAGGGACTGCAACTTTTGGACCATGATTTCCTCTCCCCAGAACTCTCATTTCCTCTGTCTCTACCTTGTCTCTGCTGAACACTAGGAAGGTCCATAGATTATCTCTTCCAGATAAGTATGTACCTCAAGGGTGGCATCCATTGGAAAGTCTTAATGATTATAAATGAAATCCAACGTTATCAGCTCCTAGTACCAAACACTTTGCTTTTTTTTATATTGAATATAAAGCCTGATTTTAAAAAAATGAGAAAGGGAACTGAACTGAGGTCATTTTTTTCATCCTTTCTGATATGAACTGTGGATCATGTCTATTTCAGAGGTTTTAAGAGGAACAAAAATTAAGGGTGAACCATGAGACAGATGTTACTTGAGGAACTACCGCAGTGTGAGTGACAAAACCTATGAAAGTAGTCGGACTCTTTTAAGCATGTACGACCATTAACTGCCCCTTGCTAATACTTCATTCTATAACAGACGATGCACACAATTGTTTTGTCACCACTTTCAGCGAGGGTCATGGCCAGGAAGCCCCTGAGAAAGCTGATGGTGCATTTATTCTGCGAACACAGAGCATGAGAGAAATTTCTCTTAAGCCTTGGTACTAAGAAAAGCTGTTGTCTGCTTAATAATTGGTTTTTGTTGCTTAAACATTTTGAATCTTGTAACCAATTATTTCTCCCTTTGTTCTAGACACAGCCAAGCTGAGGGCCAAATCTGTAGGCCCTCTTTAGCAACTGAACTGAAGAACGTGCTGTGTGTTCGCTGGAATAACCTTGTTCAGCTTCATAGTCCCAAACCTAATTTTCCTCTTGTCTGGGTTTTATCATCCATTTCTTTTTATGCAATTGTATTATAAAAAAATGATAAATACCTATTAAATAATCACAAAGCCTTTTTAGAATGAAACAGCTTCTATTAGGGTTGCTCTGTTAATGTTATGAATATTAATGATTGCATGCTGTTGTTGTGAGGCTTGAGATAGAAAAGACATCTATTTTAAAATGTAAGGTAGAGCCAACCCCATCCTTACTTGGCAAGAATTCTATGGCTCTGTCAACCCTTATGTTAAAGCCCTCTATGAGCCCTATAGCAACATCGTAAACTGGGTCCTGTGAACCACAGAGTAAGTAGTTTGCCAATAAATTCACCTGTTCCTCTCTAGGTCCATCCACTGGAAACTAGTTCATGCTGATATTATTTTTAAATAAATTGGAAAGATAAATCTCTCATATAGAAGAATTCCAAATAAATTATCCAGATACAGCTGGTCCTGAAAAGTGTCATTTCACTCAATATATCTCCTTATAACATTGATGAGATGCCATAGGAACTTAACTTGTGCTTATATGGATTAGCCTATGGTAAAAGTAATTTTGTTATACATTGTTTTGCTTAAAGTCACAGCACCTACCAATGATGTTAAGTGAGGACTTCCTGTACTTTCTCCCTCAAGGAGGTGCGGCTTATGTCCATTCCCAGCCCTTAGAAAAGGAGGAAAAGTAACTTTACAATGCAGAGACTGGGCAAACCCTACCCTGGTCAGGTGATCGAGGTTCCCATCATCCGTGATAGATCATCAGCTGATGGTGTGCACCCCTGAGATAGTGTGATGTTACTAGCACTTCCTCTCTGAAGTCTTCCTTCCAAAAAGCCATAGCCCCACTGTACCATGAGAAAAACATCTGACAAACCCAACCTGGAGGAAATTCTAGAAAATACCTACCAGTTCTTCTCACAACCGTCAAGATAATAAAAAAAAACATGGGAAGTCTGAGAAACTGCCACAGACCAGGGGAGACTTAGGAAGCATGATGACCAACTGTAATGTGGTGTCCTGGATGGGATTTTGGAACACAGAAAGGGCAATAGGAAAACAACCTCATGAAATCGGTATCAAGTTTGGAGTTTCTTTCGATAATAATGATATTCCAATGTTGGTTCTTTGGTTGTGACAAATGTACACTAGTAATGTAAGGTGTTAACAACCTAAGAAACTAGGTCAGAGGAATATATGAAGCCTATGTTTGCAATTTTTATATAAATTTAAAACTATTTGTAAGTTTTTTAAATTGCTTAAATTAAAAAAGTTCAAAAACATGAGCAGAGTCACTTGTGGGATAGTAGCAAGCACTCTATTGTAGGAATAATTGGAGTTCCAAAAGGAAAGAATAGAGAATTGGGTGGGAAATGTATGTATGTATTTGTAAAAAACTTTATGCTGCAAATTCTCCAGCATGCCAAGCAGAAAATACCACAAGAAAACTACATTTAGGAATATTATAGTCAAACTACTGAAAAACAAAGGAGAGAAAATCTTAAAAGCAACCAAAGGAAAAAAGACATGTTACATATAGAGGAAAATGATAAAAATGATGACTGACTTCTCATGAGAAATGTTGAAAATGAAAGAGAACAGAATAACATCTTTATAGTACTGAAAGAAAAAAAAAACTGTCAACCTAGAATTCTATACCCAGCAAAAATGTTCCTCATAAATGAAGGTAAAATTAAAGACATTCTCACATAAACAACAACCAGGAGAATTTATCACCAGCATGAATATGTTACATAAGAACATGCTAAAGGAATTTCTGCAGGCTGAAGGAAAATAATACTAGATGTTACAGCATGAGTCAAAAAAAATCACAAGAGAAGTTAGAAAATATTTCAAATTAAGTGATAATAAAAATACAATGCCCTGGCTGGTGTGCATCAGTGGATTGAGCACCAGCCTGCAAACCAAAGGTTTATCAGTTCTATTCCCGGTCAGGGCACGTGACTGGGTTGTGGGCCAGATCCTCAGTTGGGCACATGTGAGAGGCGACCACACATTGGTGTTTCTCTCCTGCTCTTTCTCCCTCCTTTCCCCTCTCTCTTAAAAATAAATAAATAAAATAAAATGAAAATATCAGTATTTAAATATAGTATTTAAAAAATAAGTAAATACATAAAAACACAACAAATCAAAATATATAGAAAGCAGCTAGTAGTTAGAAATTCATAACTTGAAATATTGATATTTTAATGACCTAATGTTTAATTTTAAAATGGACAAAATTACCCCAGAGGACATAGAATAAAAGGAATAAAAATTACAAAATGGAAAACACACAATAGAAAATACAATAACAAAGAACTGGTACTTTGGAATGATTAACAAAACTGATAAATCCTTGTAAAAATTAGTCAAGGAAAAAAAGAAAAAACACAAATAACAAATATCAGGAATGATATCGAGGCATTACTATAGATCCTTGGACACATTAAAAAGATAAGAGGACATTATGAAAGAGTTTATCTCAATAAATTTAACATCTTTGATAGTACGAACAAGGAAAATGCAACTTACTGAAAATATCCCCAAAAGAAATGAAAACTCTGAGTAGTCCTATATCTATTAAAGAAATGAAATTGGTCATTTAAAACCTTCCAATCAAGAAAAACTCAGCCTAGAAAGTTTCACTAGTGAATTCTATCAAACATTTAGAGAAGAAGTACTATTACTATATAAATTGTTCCTGAAAATGAAGGAGGAAGACACCCTTTCCTACCAGTTACTTGACATCAACATAACATTGACACCAAAACCTGACAAGGGCATTACAGGAAAAAAAAAATCTTTTATGACTATAGATGCAAAAACCTCAAAAAATATTAGCAGAGGGAACCCATATGATTGTCTCATTAAATCTAGAAAAAGTACTTGACAAATGTAATAGCTGTTCATTAAAAGCAAAAAACAAAACAAAAGCCACTGTCGGCACACTAGGAAAAGAAGGGGACATCCCCAATTTGATAAAGGTCCTCTATGAGAACCCTATAATAATACTTAATGACAAAAAGGACAATTTTTGTACCTCCCCAAATGCTGACCTATGTATAGGCTTATCAGATGAGTGTAGGTTAGTTTTCTTCAACAGCTGCTAGCCTCAGCTTCCACGGCAGCACTGGGCAGGCAGCCTTTAGGCATTGGCATTACTTCTGATCTTGGTTTATGCTTTTCCACCCCACAGATCTCTTACTCTGTGAATCAAAAGCAGTGTCACCTTAAATTTTGACGGCATCAAAATAGGTCCCCAACTGTTGATGCTAATGTGGAAGCTGCATCTTAGTACCGCGTGGGAAGTCAGGGTCTAGGGATGTGGCTTAAGACATGATGAGAAGCAGACATGGGCAATGGAGATGGACTATAGCTCCCATTAGATTCCAGGGAGATGTCACCAAGATGGCTGCATAGGAGACCCCAGCCACCGCCCCCCACCCATGAAGATCAATGATTAGACAGCTTTCCATGAACAAAACAATTCTGGGAGAGCTCAGGAGTCTATTGAAGATACCTCTGTAACACAGTAGAACAAAAATGACCCCATCCTGCACAGTCCCACCCCCTAGGCTGGTACTGCCCCAAACCAGGAAATAATCCTCCATCTGGAAAGGGTCCCCCTCATTGCAAAAGAGAGAATGAGGTGAATAACTAGCTTCCCCAGCCTTTCAGGGAACTACATGAAGGACCCACTTGGGTTTTACCCCATCCGGGGACCAGGAAAGCAGAAATAAAGAGAGACAGATAAGGAAGAGGAAGAAAAGCAGAAGCTACCAATATCGGCCACACAGTGGGAGGGACTGCAGTTCCCAGTGACCTGCTCTGAAGATGACCCCGGCAGCTTTTGCCCCTGAAGAACCAACAGTTACCAAGAGTCCCCTGTAGATTTCACTGGTTTTCGCCTACAGGTATTTTCATTCACAGACACCACCTGTCTGAGTCCCCCATTCCCTCTCTTGCCTTTTCCTCCCACCTGCGCCTGAGCCCAGGATCTGCCTGGCAGCCAGCCCCAGCCTCTGTAATTGTGCCAGTGCAAGATGCCAGCCTATACCCCAGAGGCTGACCAAGCTCGTGAAGCAGGCCACTTTGGGCAGTGGGTGATAAAGGCCAAAGCTTTTCCATCTGCTTGGGGATTTTGGTCTTAGGAGTGCTTTTATAATTCCCAAGGTAAGGATGAACGGAAGAAAACAGAGTATCAAAATAAGACACACATATATGTAACTGAAGGGTGGCATTTTAGAGGGAGGCCTTAAAAAGTAGAGATTTTCAATAAAGAACCTAAAAATGCTTGGACTATACATGGTAATAACCAAAAGTGGTTGGTTCATTCAAGCTGGGCTCACTAAAGGAATCCATTCAGAAAGCACAGAAGGTGTTCGACCTCCACTCAGCGAATCTACCATCCATGTACAAGGCAGATGCTACCAGGACCGAGGTGATGGAGGAGAGCGGAATACAACAATAACACTAGAGTTCCAGGTGAATCATGTGGCTGTAAGTGCTGTGGACTAAATGCCTGTGCCCCACCCCCATCCCAATTTATGTGTTGAGGTCCTAATCCCCAATGTGATGGTATTTGGAGGTGAAGACTTTGGGAGGTAATGTGTTTTAGATAAAGTCATGGGAGGCTACACGGTGGGATTAGTGCCCTTAACGGAGGAGGAGACCAGAGCTTTCTCTCTCTCTCTCTCTCCTTCAGGTGAGGGTACGAAGGAAGCCCTCACCGCACACCAAATCTGCTGACACCTTGGTCGTGGACTTCGCCACCTCCACAACTGTGAGAAATAAATATTTGTTGTTTAAAACGTAGGGATGTTCACACACACACACACACACACACATCTAATCTTAGTTTTTCCAGGGAATGACACCCCTACTCTTCCTGCACTTCGGCCATAGGCACACCACCTGGATTTAATAAAATGATTCTGATTTTAAGACCTGGAGGGAAACTAACAGGAGGGCGCATTATGCAGCTGCCGTGGGCTGGGGGAGGACATACTAAGAGCCCTAAAGAACTGTGCTTTAATTCACACAAATGTAATTAAGGTTTGGAGAGCCATCATTTCATTAAACAATCAAGAATCTATAACTGAACCTGGTTCTGCAGAGTTTAATTCACAAACAGATATTGTCCTTATCATGTTTACCTTCCATAGCAAGGAAAGGGTTTTGTATACAATTCTCATCTCACGTAAATAAAAATACAATTTGATAACATGTTAGAATTATCCTTTATGACATAAGTTGCTCTACCTTAGCTTCCAATAATGAGGATCCCTAAGTCTGGAAATCTGGCTCAGAAAATATAACACCACAAACATCTTGGTCCTAACACATCACATTCATATTCATATGCGTATCACATTTATAGAATCATAACTTGACATTTACACCAAGATATTACTGATTTACAGACATCTGAGGCCCCAGGTAATAAGATTCACTAGCTATTTATTTTAAATATTTAGAAACTGGCCAAAGGAAAATATTTTAGATTTTAAATGATTTATAACCACAAAAAAATTTAAATTTCTATTTTAAAAGATAGAATTACCTTCATTTACCTCGTAAACACTGTTTCACACCCTCCAACCTGCCTTGATTTTCAAATAAAAACAAAACTGAAGACTGTGGCCAAATGGAATTGCCAAGTCATGCCAACTAAAATGAAGAGCCAGTTTTGCTGTGTAGATGGGCCTGTTTTATACGCAGATTGCTGAACACAAGTTCATTGGTGCGGTCCCCTACAGTGAGGGCTGTTTGGGACCCAACCGGGACACCTAGCCAAGCCCATCTTCTGAAGAACAGCCAACAGCATCCCAGCTGATATTCTTTCTGTTCTTCGCTTTATTTGCCCTGTTAGTGACCCCGGTTGCACTGCCCTCTGAGACACTGATTTTCTGCTTCCTCAAGGGGGCAGGCATTCGCCACGGTACTGCAGCATGAGTGATCTTGGAGGCAGCCTTAGCCAGAGGCTCATTAGTGTGAACAAAAACACTTGAAGACTGTCAGTTATTTGAACTAATTTAAATATTGGAGTTGGCTTGGCTATGTGTTTCAGAAAGGGACTTAAGCAATTGTAAAATGACAAGTCCAGACATTAAAAACGAAGTGCTTCTATGCTAAATTACTCTCAGGGGCTAAGAACGAGACTTGTAATTTGACCTCATCTAGAATCTCTGAGCTCCTAAGATTCAGGTAGGCCCTTGTCCCTTGCTATGTGCTTCCAACGGTATCCCATCAAACTTTCCCCTAGCACAGCACTTAGCACACGTCAGTATGATATTCTGGCCAATTATGTTCTTTCTTTAGTAGATTATGCCTTCTAGGGAGGCAGGAACTATGTCGTACTCACATTTGTAGCGGAGGTACCTAGAATAGTGTCTAGAGCATAGTAGGTACTTAAAAAGCATGAGTTTCGAGTGAATAAATAAACATAATTGTAAAATAGAGGCATTGAATGCAGGATAAGCAGTCTAATAAAAAACTTACTTTCCAAGTATGAAATACTGTGTCAAAAGAGATGCAACATAGTATCTTTAGTTTAGCGCTCACTTATCCAGACCTTATAAAACACACATTTGACTAGACTAAGTGTTGTGCTTTTGTACGCTCTGCAGAGAAGAACGAGCAGGTGGGGACAAGGAGAAGATGGGACAGATATTACTGACTCGGTATCAGTTCGGGAAGTTCATTCATATACCACTGACAGGTTAATTTATCATTTAGTTCTAAATGGTAGGTCAAATTTTATGAAGATCTATTCACAAAAATGGAATTTTGACTATTAAAGTTCCTTACTATATAAAAATAAAGTTTAATTCTTTAAATAAAGCTCTAACGAAGCCCTCCTAAAACTGAGATTGGCCTTCCGATCAAATCTGGGACATTTTTTATTATGCGTTATAGGAAAAATGACATTTTCGATGGAAAGCAAATGAACGCTTTGGTAGGTTATGAAATCAGAGCTTCTCCTCCTTAAGTTCATGAGTAAGCCCTTGACGACTCTCAATGCCTGTTTCATCTTTTGGAGCCTTGAGCACCAATGACCAGAATGCGTAGACAAGCAACAATTTCCAAGTTCCCTTCCTGTAATGCCAAGTGTGTTTTTATAAGACTTCAAACACTTCCCTGCTTTACGCACACTGCGAGCTAGGATCCAGCTAGAAATAGACGGCACACTCAAATTGGATCATTGAGGCAGCTCAATAAAAGCACTGCTTTACAAAGGCCTGGGCCGAATTCAGGAAAACCAGCAGGGCTGGGGAAGCTCCAGGGGCTAACAAAATGGGAGGTCTACCATGGTCACACCTAGTCCAGAAGGAGCAAAGGGAGGGAGTGGTGACCTGAACCGAGGGACCACAATCAGAGCCACAGCTGTAGGAGAGGGCTGCTAGCAGGGCCGTGGCCTTTAGAAGAGGAAAGACCGCTGCCACCCACTGCCCTGCAGGGAGGAAGACTATAGGGCTAACACGCTGACCTCACTCTTCTTTCACCCTTGGGTCCCCTGCTAGTCCTTCCGTGATCCAACCCAACAGGAAGCTGAAGGGCCCGACAGCCTAGCTGATACTGTGCATTGTGCTCAGCCCCCTAGGGCACGAAGTGGTGGGAGAAGGGTAAAGAGTGGATTTGAAGGGTGAGACAGAGAATGTCCACTATGTGCACCTTTTCCAAAATTCTCTACTGCTAAGTATTCATAATCTCACTATGAACTTCTTTTGCTATACGCATACTTAGGTTGATCTAAAAAAGATATATAATAACAACAAATTATACAATAACAATGATGTTGGGTAGTTCCTAATATTATTTTCATAGGAACACAAGATTCATTCATTCCAATGTATGGTAAAGCTAAGTTTTCTCTCTATCACCCTGAAACCTGCTGAAATGAAATGAAAAGAATGAAATACTGGAAAGATAATTTTATCTACTATGAAACTAGCAAAGAGCCAAGATTCTCCAATCACAGACTGAAAGAATTATCTGAGTAAAAACTTGATTAAATCAATAAACAACCCTAAAAGGTGATATATTCGTATACCTCTACAGATCTCAATTGGTTTTCAAATGTCTCTGTAAGTAAGAAGAGAGTTCAGAGAGGCCCAGGGTTGGAACGGTGAGGAGTGGTATGAGCAAGTCCTGGGGGACACAGGGAACCCCTGTGTGGAGGGGCCGGTTCCATAGCAGAGCAGTGCAGAATGGGACACAGATGGACATACTATGTGAACCCTCTAATGTTATTACCTGTGAACGCCCGAAACTTCAACACTTAACACAGAGGACTAGTTTAGAGGCAAGAGGTATAGGAAAACAGAAGGAAAGTAACAATTACCTTTGTAGAAGACTTGCCCCTCCCCTTCGCTTGTATGTGCTAAACAGAATCAACTATGTAGTGATAACTAAGCACCAAATACCTCTCTATTGCCCTGGGTTGTGTGGCTCAGTGGATTGGGTGCTGGCCTTCGAACCAACGGTCACTGGTTTGATTCCTGGTCAGGGTACTTGCCTGGTTTGGGGGGCCAGGTCCCCAGTTGGGTGTATGCAAGAAGCAACCAATCGATGTTTCTCTCCCTCACTTTCTCCCTCCCTTCCCCTGTCTCTGAAAATAAATAAATAAAATCTTTTTTTTTAAATCTGTCTATCCCCCTCCAACGCGCACACACACACACACACAGTGAGCTGGGGAGTAGATGTGTCTGACTCACTCGCTCACTACAAGGCATTTTTAGAGCAGAAGACATCGCAGACTTGTAAGAAATTTTTACAGGATGAAATATCTAAATACGCTGTCTCCCCAAACACTGCCTCTTTCCCTTCCACTTACTTACGGGCAAATAGCAGGTTTGGCTAGAATTACGTCCCTTGGAAATGCGTAGCAAGTGCAAAGCTGTCAACACGCATGGTTTCTGTATGCTTAATTGTTATTTCAATAGAGGAAAGCCAGAGACAGATAAAGAATTTCAAAAAATAACACAAGAAACAGACAAAAAATTTTAGATAAGTCTTCATGTGTTTAAAGAAGTTGAAACATGAAACCTTTCAGCGATAAGTGCAAAGTGAGCTGGCAGGGTCAGAAAATAAATTGAAGATGACAATAAAACCATCACAGAAGTGCAGGCTACATTGGAGTGAGTAGGAACTGAACAAATATTGCTTTAAAAAAAGTCACTTTCCTAGAGGATAGACTCGAACATGTACAAAAATTCACAGGAAAATGAGGGGAAAATGAAAGCAATTCAAAGTAGTTATGAAGGGCAGTGAGTCATACACGCACCTGCAGTAGGACACACAAGTGGACGTTTACACTGAAGGCCATGAAGAAAATGTCTTCACAAAACATACAGGAAAATATGAATCTTCAGATTAAAAACTGTATCATTTTCCAGAAAAAAACCAACACAATGACTTACAGTGAGAAATATCACAGAAGAGTTACTAAACTTTCACGTTTAGAAAATAATAATTTTTAAAAGAATGAATAATTTTAATAATAAATAAATAATTTTTTAAAATAATAAAGTAATTCTGTCCATATCAAGGCAAAAAAGGAGAAAGAAAGAAAGAAAGAAAAAGAAAGATCAGTTGCAAGAGAAGAGAGAGGAAGTAAAATAGCTACAAAGAGGAAATAACCAGGGTAGACTCAAACTTTTCCAGAGCAAGACTCAATGCCAGCACTCAGTGAAACAATGTCTTATAGAATAGGGGGGGGGGGGAGGGTGTGGACATGATTCTATTACCTTACAAACATCGTTTGTTCATAAAAGCAACAGAAAGGTGTTCAGAATATAACACCCTTGGGCCCTATTTGAAAACAAAACCTTCCAACTAAACACCAAATCAACACAAAATGCTCAGGAAAGAGGATGCCAGGGATAAAAGCGCTGGTGGTGACCTTGACTCCATTTAGACCCACGGCTAACACTGCCCACTAAGCACCGCCCCACCTCAGGACCTTTGCAACCGCTCTTCTCCCGCGCGCCTCGCTTTGTCCCAGTGCCCATTCAAACTCTCCAACTCAGACACCTGTTTCCTGACAACTCTATCAAATACGCCCTCCCTCATGACCCTCCCATCTCTTAATGTGTTTTACTTTCTATTCGCAACATTGATCACTTCCTGACCTTAATGAATACGCATGTATTGTACTGTCTCCACTATTACATAGACTCTATCGCGGGAGGACCATTTTCCAGTTTCGTCACTCACTGCTGTATTCTCAGCACACAGAACAGTGCCCAGTGCAGAAAGGCCACTCAACTGTCTGAATGAACCATGAGAATTATGTTTATTGTGCAAGCTTGCAGATGTTAAAAACTATGAAAATGTAAAACCACATAAATCAAGTGGTCAATGGGGGGTGGCTAAGTGAAATACTCTTAATTCCTCAAATGTGAAGAGCAAGGAATTAATAAAGCCTAGGTTTGACAAGCTAAAAAAAGAACACTTGACCACTTTTAAAAGTTAATGAGGCATTTTAAGGTTTGCCTTTGTAAATAATTTTCATGACTTTCTGGGCTCAAGCTTGCTATTTGTAACTGATGACTCACCAGCGCTTTGTGAAAATCTGACAAGTAGCCCAAAGGGCCTAAATCCAGCAGGGAATGATTACATGAAATTAGACTGCTCAGATACAAATACCCAGATACAAACACAGAATGTGGCTGGGTTTGTCAAGGATGTGAGGAAACAGGGACTCTCAAACATTACTGGTGGTGGTGTAAAGGGATGTAACACTTTTGGAAACAGTTTAACAATATGTAGCAAACTTTATAATGTGCACGTTTACTCACTCAGAAAACCAGTTCTGGAAATAGATTCATTTGCAAGGTGTACAAGGATGTTCGCTGCAGCATTGCAGATAACAGAAAAAAATGGAAGAAAGCCTAAATCTCCATCAAAGGCGACTGATGAATTACACTCCAAAAAGTAAATTCTAAGCAGCTAATAAAAGCATGTGAGGCAGATAATGTGAAAATATGCACAATATTGAAATGGAAAAAGCAAACTACAGAACAACATACGCAGTGTGATTTCATTTATGTGAAAGGAGGTATTTAAACCTACATAAACATGTGTCTCCAATGCTACGTTGTTGGCATGGAAAAATGTCAGGAAGGATACTTCCACACTGTTCTGGTAATGACCTCGAGGGCTGAGACTTGGGGGAGAGAATAGAGAAATGGGGAGGTTTACTTCATAAACTTCTATAACATTTAAAATTGTTTTAAACATCATACATTACTTTCATCATAAAAATTAATTTTAAAAGCCTCACACATTTTTAACACATTTGTTCAATGCCTATAATGTGTTGAACACATGAAATGATACGCTTTGTGACATAGAAGGACAGACTTAGCAGGGAAATGGTTCAAGGTCACATAGCATCCACAGTCACATATAGAAGAAACTGTAAACTCCTTGAAGACAGGATCAGTGACATGTTGGTCACTATTGATCCCCAGTGTCTATCACTGTGTTTGGTACATGGGAAATATTCAATTCAATAAATATTTGCTGCGTAAATGGATGAATTCATGAGTGAAGGCATATATTACGGGCCAGAAGCCGCCTGCAACTCAATAGCCCTACCACACTTGCCCTTCCAGGAGGCTGGACTTGTTTAGGTGAGAAATCAGACTTTAGTTTGGATGCTCTGTGATCTCCTCGGGATGCTTTAAACTTATCCTGTGGCTAACCCCACGTGAAAAGCAGTCACCTGGTGGGTGATGGGGAATATCACTTCTGAGCCCCAGTATTTGCAGGAAAGGTAACAATTTAAAGAGCTACTTTTTTGGTTCCCATACTAGAGTTTTGGGGAGAGGGGCGGGGTAACATTCAATGTTACATTAGTTTCAGGTGGACAACAGAAAGGTTAGACATAGATCTTACAAAGTCTCGCACTTGCCGAGCACCATGCACAGGTATCACAATATTATCAAATATATTCCCTACGCTGTACTTTACACCCTGGTTACTGCTTTGTAACTGCCAATTTGTACTTGTTAATCCCTCACCTGCTCCCACACTGTTTGGAAGGCTGTGTTCTAGAGATGTGTCCAGCAAAGCCCACCAGTGTGAGATGAAATTAGTGACTGCACGTACTAAAGTGCATAAACACATTGATCTCGCAACCCAAATAGGAGGGTAGCCAAGCGCAATCTGATAGGACCCTCTTTGCTTGTTACCTAGATTTGTTTTCTTATTTCAACCAAAACGTTCTTGTTTCATTAAAATCAATAGTGCTCACAAATAAATGATTGGGTTTTTATTTTCACTCAGTTTCATTTCAAATTACTGACCTTGACTTATTCTAAACTATCAGATATTGGCACACAACAGACTATCTGGCTTTCAAAATTGATAATTGCTCTCTCCTGTTATAGACATCTGCGGCATTCTGATGCTTGGCTGTGACACGTTTTCTATGTCATCTGTTTTAAGTACCTTCTAAAGGAAAGCTGGTTTCAGTCTTCTGAACTTTTAACCTTTGAAGTTTCAAAGCACAAACAATCACTATCCCACCCACGCAGAAAGCTCTTTGGTGACTCCCCTTGCATTCAGCTACATCTCCGAACCATTTTCCCTTTACTGCCAGAGCTCCAGCCTCACTACCTTTCTTGCAGCTCCTCCCACTTTGCCAAGGTCTCTCCTGCCTCAGGCCATTAGCACATGCTGCGTTCTCAGCCCAGAGTGTTTCTGCCCTCTACTCCTCACCAAGCCCACTCCTACTTGTCCTTCACATCCTATATTCCATATCAGTCCCTCCGAGAGGTCTCACTGGTCCCCATTGTAACCTGTATCTCCTTCTGCTTTTTTCTCTGTGTTTGTCCCTCTGTGGCACTTACTGGACTTTGTATTTATATATGCATTTGTGTTTACTGCTTTAACATCTACCCCTTCACTGGACTATAACCTCCAGCTGATGAGAGTCATGACTGTTTTGCTGACCAGTGCTCATCTCATTAAATATTTGTTGGTTAAATGAAAAACAAAGGAGGAAGTCAATTTTGTTCACCCCTTTTCATCCTTTTTTTTTTCATAAACATAAGTTGGACAAATAAGGAAGAATGGAGAACTCAGTCCCCACCTCACTCATATTCAAGGCAGGCTGTCCCAGGATGAGATTCTGGGAAGCTTTACATTAAGGGGAAGGTCAGGATGGGACATATGGGAAATTTTACTAGATCCCAGGTAGGACAGGAGAAGGTGGGATTCTGAAAGGGGATGAAGGGGTTAGAAAGCTAATTCTTTCAATGAAGCAAAGGAAGTGGGGCGGAGAATAGAGAGACGGCTGGAAATGCGGGTGATTAAAAGGAAGGTGAGGGGAGCTTTGGAATGTCACACTGGAATGGGAAAGCTGAGGCCAGGCTCAACAGGAGAGAACAGGTTGGTTGAGGCATCAGCCTGGCTCTTGCAGAGGTCGAGAGTGTGATGAGGAATGCCTCTGTTCACAAGGAGTTCCAGGTGGGAGGTAAGCTCACCTGTAACAAAAGCTTAACTGAGGGACGAAGAGGGAAAAAAAGGAGGAATGGTCGGAGCAATAAATGAACAAATCCTGTATGCTGTTTCACAATGATTGAGCACCAAGTTCTAAGTCTAGGAGACACATTATACATTAGAGTGTTAATGAGAGACCACAAAGATGAATGTTCCTGCCTTGGCGAACCTCCAGGGAGCCCTCTAACCTGACACAGTGGGATGGCTGGCCCTACACTCAATCTCTAATAAAGCCTCTATGTCTAAGAAAACGACAGTGAGAGGTGAGAATGGAGTGTGCCAGAGGCCCAGTTGTCCAGTTTCTGCTCTGTGTATCCAAGCCTACTGTGTCTTCTGGTAGGTTCTCCACACCTACGATGGCGTTACTCTTGGTTACACTTGGGGTGCTGGATTTCTTTATAAATTGTCTGGAAAAAAATAGCTCAGTAACAACCCAAGACCCCACAAAGTGTCAACAGAGGATGCTGGACCCAAGTAATAATAATGGACAACAGATAATATGTGTAGGGAATGGATGATATGTATTGAGCTCGCTTTGTGGCAGGTGTTGTTCTAAAACCCTTATTTATCTTCACCAAAATGGCATAAAATAGTTATTAGTATTATTATTCCTGTTTCCAGAAATAAAGGCTGGAGAGACTGACGTCATTCAGCAAAGGGCAAAAAGACTCAAACCCAACGGACTCCAGATCCTTAATCATTAGCTCCTAAAATTTGTATATATCTCACAATTTGCAAAGCCCTTTAGAAAAAAATAGAAATATTGTCTGATCCTCTCAACACTTAAAAGTGAGTAAGGAGCATTTTTGTCTCCGTTGTACAAATAGGGAAACTGAGGCTCAGGAACATTAAATTTCTGGTGCAGGAAATCATTAGCACTAGTACCTCCCAAGTCCGGGGCTGAAATCTACAACTCCTCACTCCTAAAATGCCACTCACTTCTGCTTTAGCAGCCTGGTTGGTAGGGATTAAATTACGTCCACACGATCAGATATGCAGAGGGATAAAAGCTGCATCTAGGGTTTATTGGGTTTGGCATGAAAGTCCTGATCCTGGGAACAGGACATTATCTCCAGGCTGAAATATGATTTCATACGGCCTCAGTGTCAGGGAGTATCCGTGGGAAGAGAACAGAGGAGGAGAAGCTGACCAAGTGAGAGGTATTCAGCAGCCGACTCCAAAAAAATTATCCTTTCTTGGAGCCTATCGCCTATCAGAGTGGCCCTGCCTCGGCAGCAGCCTGGGAGGATGACCGGAAAGCAGTGCAGGATGCTAAGACAGAGGAGAGGAACCCCAGTCAGAAGCCACCCCTGAAGCCATTTATTGTGTCTTTTCTGGTTAACGCCCCTCTTGCCTTCACGCTCTTGCCACCCCTCCCATACCGTGCCCACCGTGCCAAATGCTGTCATGCAACGCCCAGCCACAGTCCCTACGTTTCTTTCTCCTTTCTCAATTACCCTGGGAACAAATCAATTAATTGGCGGGGGGGGGGGGGGGGGGCTGATGGCTTCTAGCAGCCAGGGCATTACACCTCCGCCTCACATTGCCCACTAACTCATCATCCTTCCATTACACGCTTCACGCCGAACCACAGTTGCTTCCAATCCGCAGTGACCCACCCCGTCTTTAAAAATAATTAAAAAAAAAAAAAAACCAAAAAAGCTGCAGTCCAATAACGCTGAGATGGTTAGGAATAGGAAGTAATGGTTCTTGCGGCCAACTCCCTGAGAGGCGGAAGCTTAGGGCAGGGATGGGGAAGCCTAGAACGTGCTGCCCTCCTTGGCAACATCGTCCCCTCGGGAGGACCTGCTGGGCAAAGGGCAGCCGCAGAAAGCCGCACTTCCCAGGGCTCCTACCCCTTGGCTCTGGCGCTGCGACTGCTGCTATAGAAACACCGGGCGTACACACGGAGCTGAAATTAAACACCCATCCGGGACGGGACTGAGACTGCTCGGCCTGCTGTCTCGGTCGCCATGGCAACATGCTGGGAGCAGGGAGGCGAGCAACTCGAGTGGAGAGGGGATACTCACTCCATCTCGGGGCTCCGGGCTGCGGGCTGCCGGGCGCGCTGCTGCGTGGCTCACCGGCGCTGCTCACATCTGCCGGAGCCTGGTGGTCTGGCCAGCGCGCTGTGCGGCTCGCGAGGTGGAGCCGGGAGCTTCTCCCCTCCCCGCCCGCACCCTCTCCTCCCCTTGAGGGTTGAAAGTAAACGCTCAGGCTCTGTCAGCTCCCAGCCTACGAATAAAACGGGAAGCAATTGGATAATGTTGTTCTTTGGGCGCTAGACAAGCCACTCCACTTAAGTGTTTTGGGGAGGGAGCGAACTGGCAGCTGCGCCCCGGGCGATGTGGCCACCAGCGCTCAGTGCCTGGCGCCAGGTGCGCCGGCGGCTCCCCTGGGACGCGCGGCACAGCGCTGAGATGCGGGGTCGGAAAGGAGGGGGAGATGAGCCGCTGCGGAGGGTGGCACAACCCAAAGAGCGCAGGGAAACGGTGGAGTCATTGGCAAGGTTGCAAGCTCTCGCGGTTTGGAAGTTGGAAGAGAAAGGAGCGTCTGGCCTCCGCAAACAGCAAGTACTGCCCCCAGTGGGCTGGGCACGGGTGCGGAAACGCCATTGTGCCAGCCCAGCGGGCACCGGTCTGAGTTTCCCAAGGAAAACTCAGCCGCGTTGCGGTGCCTTAATGCAGTGTTTCATCACTTTGGCGATCCCACGCCCTTCTTATCATTCCACATTCTGCGTACTCGCGCCTACCAAAAGAAATACTCTCCTTAGTCCGTGTTCTTTGAAAACAATAGATATATTGAATATGGTTTCTCACATTACCGAGGCCCCACCGCAGAACTATAAATCCCCCTGGGGTGTGTATTGCCTCCCTACACCCCCTCTGAAAATCCCCTGCTCCTAAAGGTTTCCAGAGTGGGAAGCTGGCTCCCACCCAGGTGCCCTGCACCTGCTGCAGTGAAGAGTAGATGGGACAACTGTCAGGCTTCATTGTACCTTACCGCCCAGTTCCCGTGTGAGCCGGTGTCTGCCGTGCGGAGGATGACGCCCAGGCACAGTCACAACAGCCCCTGCCCCTGTGGAGCTCACAGATTAAAGTAGAAAGGAAAAGCACAGGGAGGAGAGACATAAGCAGAAGCACAGGCTGGAAAACATTGCTTTAAAAAGTCAAGCAACAAAATGTTGTGATGAAGGTTTTAAAATTACCTTGTGATGCTAATTGCACAACTCTGTAAAACCAGTGGATTGGACGTTCTGCGTGAATTTTATGGTATATGCACTTTATTATATCTTAAAGCTGTTTTTTAGAAAATACTCCAATGGAGAATAACAGGGAAGTGGAACCTGCCATGGTAGAGTGTTCGGGAAAGCTTCCCTGCCCCAAAGAGACCGGCCTGAGAGGGGAGAGGGGCTGGGATATGCAAGCCACAGGGGAAGGGCATTCTAGCCAGGCAACAGCTTGTTTTGCGTCTCTAGTGACTGCAAGGAGACTGGTGCAAAATGTTCTGGGTGGATTCACTGCTCCTCCCTTCCCTCTGGAAAGTGAACCACAAAATAAAAAGCAATGAGGACTCACAGTGCCGTTTTGTGGAAAGGGATTCTGGATCATCTCCAGGTTTCCATCACAGAATCTAGTGTGAATTGGAAGATCAGAGAACCATCCCTCAGCCCATGACCGTCTCCAGCTACCATCCTGTCCCTACTCCTTCCCTTCATAGTCAAGCCGCTTCAAAGGGTTGCTTATACTGTACTCACCGTTTCTACGTCCCCACTATCTTTACAGCCTCATGTCCTATTTACTCCTGTAGCACATAGGATTAAGTTCAGCTGTGAGTAATTAAGAAACTTAACTAGGAAAGAGATTTGATTTTTTTTACCTCTGAACTGTCCAGAGATAAGCAACCCGGGACCAGTTTAACAGCTCTCAAAGAGCAAAGGGACCCAGGCTCCTCCAAAATGTTTCTCTGTCATTTCTGTTCTCCCTTCTTAAGTCACTTCATGGTCCAAGTTAGCTGCTCCAGCTCCAGCCATCATGTCTGCATTCCAACCAACACAAAGGTAAAGGGAGCAAAGAAGGGGCAAAGGAAGCATGCTAGCTGCCTCTTAAGGAAGGCTTCCAGAAGCTGCCTCAGGACACCTTCACTTATATCTCTCTGGCACATGGCCATATTCAGTTTCCAAGGACACTGAGCAAAGCAGTCAGCACTCTGCATAGTCATGAGCCTCGCCAAAAATTGGAGGCTCCATTCCTAGGAAAGATGGGGAAAATGGGTGTTAGAGGCCAACCTGCAGTCGTTGTCATACTCCTGAATCCTTAGCATCCTAGCTCAGCATCTGCCTCCCCCATGCCACTGGCCCTGCTCACCAGAGCCATCAATGCCAGGTGTGGTGGGCATGTCTCGTCCCTCTCTTGCACAATTTATGAGCAGCATTTGATGTTTTGACCACCTCTTTTGTATTTGACTTTTTTACTTTAAGCTGGGCGTACTGAGGCATAATTTACATACGGTTGAAGTCATCCTTTTCAGGGGTACGGGTCTGTGAGTTTGGATGTGTTATACAGCCACGTAGCCACAAAAATAGTCACAATGTAGAACGTCACCATCATTCAAGCACTTCCTTCGTGCCCCTTGATAGACACCCTCCTGCTTCCACCTCCCGTCCCTGGCAACGACTGGTTGATTTCTGTCCCCGCTGTTTTGCTTTTTCCAGAATGCCATGTAAATGGAATCAAATGGTACATAGTCTTTCGTGTTTGGCTCATTTCACTGAGCAAATGCTTCCGAGAATCATCCATGCTGTTGTGTGTATAGACAATTCCTTTTTATTGCTGAGTAGTATTCCACTGTACCGATATATCGTGATTTATTTATCCGCCCATTGGTAGGTATTTAGATTGTTTCTGGTTTGTGGCAATTACTAATAAAACTGCCAAGAATACTCATGTACAGGTATTTTGTGAACATACGTTTTTATTTCTTTTGGGTAAATACCTAGGGTCACTCCTTTCATCTCAAAACGTCTTCTGTGATGTCACACTGCTACAACTCTGTCTACCCCTTCTCTGCTGCTTGTTTCTTAAATGTTGGAGTTCTGCAGGGTCTAGCCTAAACTCTCTTCACTTCACGGCACATACCCTCTCTCTTCACGGCACATACCCTCTCTCTTCACGGCACATACCCTCCCTGAGCAATTTCATCTACTCATGGCTTTATTTAACCACGAACATGTGCTGTCTTCCAAAACTGAATCTCCAGCCCACATCACTCCCCCAAACTTCAAAACTGAATATCCAAAGGCCACTGTAACATCTTCATAAACACCACAAATCTAATATGCCAAAAATTCACTCATCATTTTCACCTGTAAACCTCCTCCTAAGAACCTGCCAGCCTAACCTAACAGCAGAGAGGGAAGTGTCCACCCACATCTGGACATCTTTGATTCTTCCCCATCCTGAATTCCCATATCTAGGCAATGAACACGACTCATCCGGGCCACCTTCTGAAGAGCCCATTCACTTCTCCCTGTCCCTGCGGCTGCGGATAAACAGGCTCCCCTAGGCCTCCAGGCCTCCCAGCCCCCAGCCACATCTTGTTCTGACCCGTTCAACTAAACAGCCTGAGCAGTCTTCCAAAATCACAAATCTGATCATGTCGTCCCCTTCTCTAAAAACCTTTTCAAGGGCATCTCTTAACTTTAACATAAAGGGGTGTTTTTTTGGATTTCCTATTTTTATATGAATATATATTATTTTATTTTCCAACTACAGTTGGCATTCAATATTTTATGAGTTTCAGGTGTAGCATAGTGGTAAGACAATTATATGATTTACGAAGTGATCCCCCTAATAGATCTGGTGCCCACCTGGCACACGCATAGTTATCACAATATAATCGACTATATTCCCTATGCTGAACTTTATATCCCTTGACTGTTTCGTAACTACCAATCTGTACTTCTTAATTTCTTCATCTTTTGCACCCAGGCCCCAGTCCCCTCCTATCTGGCAACTATCAGTCTGTTCTCTGTATGAGATAAAGGTTAAATTGAATTGTAGGTGCATCCTAACTTTTTTTGAATATACTGATTTTTAATTTTTTTCATTTTATATATTTTTTTAATGTTTCAAATTACAGTTTAATATACAGTTTTCAAATTCAGTAGAAAAATTAATATGCAATGAAAGAATTCATTTTCTAGTGCTGGCTTATACCTTATTAAGAATCATAAACACATCACCTGCTATATTAAACTATAGGAAAAGATAACGGACTTTAGAGTCAAACAGACTTTGGTTAAAATTTCACTTGTTCATTTACTAGCTTTGTGATTTTGGACCTATTATTTAATCTAAGTCTCAGGTTTTTTACTTATAAAATGAGGACAATAATACTTATCTTTAAGGTTGGTTTTAAAATTAGATACAATGTGTGCAAATTGCCTAGCATGGTGCCTGGTACTTAGTAGATACTCAATAAACAGTAGCTATAATAAGCTATTTTTAGTATTATCATCACCACCACCATCATTATTATTACATTGTAACTTTCCTCTGAAATCTCAAACATTTTAAGAGATGTATCTTTATTTATCTTCCTGGCATCCTTTTAAAGAAGTGAAACCAATACAGATATTTAGAAGATCAATTTGTTTATCCTCCTCGATTAAATGAGAATATTACACTAAATGGTATATTTATTTATTCATTAAAATGATACAGCTATGTCAATAAATATGGAATAGCTACAAAGTAGCAGGATGGCTGCGTGGATCCATTGATCCACATTCTCTAACAGTTGATTCATTTAGCCGAGCTCACTGGCTACCGCTTGCACACAAATGCACATTAAGATCTCTCCAACTTGGAACTCATTAAGTTAACAGCTCTACCTATCAGAAATTTAGTCTAGACCTTGAAAATAAACAAAACGATACTATAAAGTCTATGCCATAAGCACTTACTCTTAACCTCACTAGGAATGCAAACTACGGACCCTTCTGCTGGAGAAACACGCAGGCCCCACAAGTCCACGTTGTGCCACATGGTATTGCTTCTAGAATCGGATGATTTGCAGACACCCATTCTCATCTGGAGTTGGCACCCTGCTGGCATATATGACTTTACATTTATCCTGCCAGTATCCCATGGGACAGTTATTATTATTAGCATTTTGTAAATGAAGAAACTGAAGCTGAGAGTAGTTACATAACTTACTCAGGTAGTATATTACCAAGAGTTAAATTTATCAGCAGAGCCAAACTCTTCAACTTCCTGGCCTAAAAAAGAAGGAGCCAGCTCTGAGAGATTCCCTAACAGGATTTTTATATAGGTTATACTGCAGAAGCTTTAGAACAGAAATTCTTAAACTGGGGACCACGGGTGGGCTTCAGGATCAGCTTGAGATTATAGGCAGAATTATGGGTTGGAAGTGTGTGTGAGGGAGAAAAATGGGGGGGGGGGGCCATACCTTTCACTGGGACCTCTATTCCCTGATTCAAGACAAAACTCTTAATATGACTGCTTTAGATAAAACACTTCCTATGTTTGGTGAAAGGGTTTTCTGGTTCACTAGAAATAGAAACACAATCAGAAGGGGTTGGAGAGAAACAAGAAGTGTGTTACTTCAAGCAGTAGCAGCTAAAAGGGAGGAAAGAACACATGAAAAGTGAAGAAGGAGTGTGTGAAAACGGGCACAAGACAACAAAGCAAAGACACAAAAACGTAAGTCTGGGCTCACTCTGCATCAGAACCAGCAGCTCCCTGGGGCTCCTGAGAATATCCCAGCGTAATCATGTTCAGCACCCATGCTTCAGACTAAACAGGCTTCCATTTTTTTCCATTTGTATTAGGTCTTTAATGCTTATATTTTGGCTGGGCTAAAATTTAGTTATTTAGCAAGTGTATTCAGTGTTTACGTTCATGCTCGTTCCTGGCCAGTGTTGGATAGGTGGTGGTGATATTACTATAATTTTAAATGTCTAACTGGGGAGGAAGGGAACAAAAAAAAAATAATAAGCACAATCGCTTTGTCGAGCTGGAGGCACCATTCCAAAACATTAACAAACCCAAAGCAAACCATTGGATTGATCATTAAAATATGAAAACAGGAAGTCTTCTTGTTTGCTTGACATCACTGGATTTCAACTGCACTCCTAGAAGTATCGTGTCCTGCGAAGCTTTCCATATTTTACTTACTTTATACATGTACCACTTTGCATTTTACTTCCACGTCAATAATGTTACCATTAAAGACATATAAGAAAGAAACATATCCCTAGAAGAAACTAGGGATTCATTCATCTACAGCTGTGCGTGTGAGAGGCATGCGTGTGTGCCGTTAAGGAACTTACTGTGTTGTATTGATCTGTAGACTTTGCACTTGGTTTACAGAGCTAGAGTTAATATTATGGAGTCACTATTGCCTGCATGTCTCACTCTTCTTCTACCATTAATAAGTTTTCTCTGAAAATATGTCACCTCAAATAGTGTCTTGTAATTCTACTGACATTGGGTAAAATTAACCCTTTGATCGTGATAGGAAAGATACTGGCAAAATGCAGAGTTATTTTCTTTGGTTAAACATCAGCAAAGGTTATATCTCTTTTTCATATGGACTTTTATTGTATTTATGAGCATGCTCAGGCAAGACACTAATAGCACTGACTTCTGATTCACAGAAGATTCTTGGAATCACAGTCTATTGACAGTGGAAGGGATTCTGGGGGTTACCTAACCCGAAAGCCAACAAAAACTTCTACAGTTGACCTGGGATCATCTCTGTGTTGAAACGCATTTATTGTTTTCTTTTAGCTCAAAAAACTGAAAAGGCCTATTTGTTTTTTGTTTTTAGAATCCTCTCTCCCACCCGCAAAATGACGTATGTGCTCAGAACAGCCCGTGATTATGTATGTACAGATGTAGCAAGAACATTTAGTTCACCGCTGCCAAGTCTGACCTAGGATGGCAGATGAACAATGACCTCTCAGAGATGACCCAGTGACACCATGGACTCATCAAGGGGACTTTGCCAAGGAAAAGCTTCCCCTTAACCACACATTGGAAAGAAACCAGTCCGATGTCACCCAGATACACTGCACACTGGAGAAGCTGAGAGCTGGGAGACCTTGACCATGCTTGTTACAAGGCTATTAATACTTAACTTAGTATAATCCTGTCAGCTCTGCTATTTATATTAGGAAATGCAAATGCTGAATGAAGCTGGAAAGCTATTTGGTGACTTGGTGGCATCTTTGAAGGTATATCATCCTCATCATTAAATACTTTCATCTCCTGAGACAAATATTAAATGCCAATATTTAAAGTAGCAATGCCTAAGATGGACCTTGAGATTTTTTTTTGGAATCTGCTTTGAAGGGGATCACTGGAATGTGGGAAACCATTTCTCCCTTCTGAGAATGGGGTACTTGGATTTATTAAGGCAAAATGTTCTTTCTCACCACGACAAATGCAGGTAGAGCATATTAATTAAGCAAATGTAATCAAGTACCCATTAGAATGTAAGCCCTATAGGGACAGGGATTTATTTGTCCATTTTGTTCACGTATATGTCCCCTAAAATAGGAGGCTCTTAATAAATATTTGTTGAATAAAACAATTAAAAAATTCCTCTTGAGCAAGACGCTCTTGAGTAATACCTGTGCTTTCTTAGACGTCTTTTTTATCTAATCCAAGTCTTTGCAGTGGATGGTTCCCATTGAGATGTTTCTTTCTCTGAGTGTTTACCGACTGTCTGATGCCCGTGCTATCGAAGAGATCAGGACCATAGCCCCCACACACAAAGACACGCATACACAATAGGTAGGAAAGCGTGCAGATCTGTCTTCTCTTCCTTTGAGGCTGAAGGAAAGTTCGAGAAGGGGCTAGATAACACTGCGGCGGTGCAGCTTGGTCTAGATTGTCTGTGTCCCACTGATGGCTCTAATACTCAGTAACCTAGACCTTGGGAATGCGTGGGGAACCAAGTATTATGTTTGGTGTCTTTCAGGGGTCCACAGGAAAAAAGCCATTGTAGGTTGAGCAGGGTTTCCAGTGAAAGGAGTAGATAGTCCACTCTCAGGCATCCGGGGAATTGGGTCGGGTTCAGGAAATCTGCACTGCAGAGAGGGCTGTTAGCAAGGGCTTCAAGGAAACATGGTATCAGGTACTGTGGTGGGAAACGGAACTACACTCATGCATGAGACACGGTGTCTGCCCGGAAGGATCTGAGGGTTTAGTGGAGGAGAGACATGTGTATAATCAAAATTGAAACACAATGCAAGTGTGGTCACAAAGGTGAGGCTGAGCAGGGAAACAGGAAAAGCTTGCTGGAGGAGTCAATGATTAGGCTGTGTCTTTAAGGATGAAAACAATCAGATGCACATGTGCGTTTCTGTGTATGTCTCTGTGTGTGCAAGGAGGTGGAAAAAAAGTAATGAGAAGACTTTCTAGAAAGAGATGCCAGCAAAATCAAAGACAAAGAAACTAGAGTCAGCAGGATAAGATCCACATCCATCAGTTGTGAGTACGTGAAACAGAGTTTATGCTTGTATTATGGTTTATTAACTATTGTAGTATTTAGCTGTATTACTACTGTAAACCTACTTTTGCCCACCCCGTACTTTTGGCATTTGCTCGAGCGCAAGGCAAAGAAGATCCATCATATCAGTCAACTCCAGTGGCGGCGCTTAAATACACAAAGCACAATGCGATGGTGCTCCCTGGAGCTGTGCGATGCAGTGGTCCTGAAGGAAATGGTTACGGGTGAGACTAAGGGAAGTGGCCAGAGGGCCTTGCATGCAGAAGTGGAGATGGGGTGATGACGGCAAAGCCAACACTCCTCTTCACCTCCACAGCACAAGAGAGCCATGATCGGAAACACATAGAGTCTCTCCTAGGTTCCATTTCCTTAAAAATGTTGAGACATAGAGACAAACAGAATCATGTTTCCTGATGGACATAGCTAATTTCTATAATCCTAGGTGATCAGTAGTCTTAGATGATGTTCCACTGTATTTTAAGTCATTTTCATTTTCTCCCCCAGGAATATTGAGAGAGCTTACTGTGAGGTGGAGGAAGGCATTATCTGTAGGTTCATCATGGCATCATGGCCTCCCTCTCTCTCTCAGGCGTATGCTGTTGTTTCCATCTCCTGCGAGCAAGGTACTGGATTTCCTGAGAGCGTGAGTGATGGCTTTTAGGGTGGACAAGACTGGAGGCTGGGATGCTGATTGCAAGGCTGCTGCAATAGTTCATACAAGAGATGAGAAGGTCTCAAATTAGGGCAGCCAGCGTTGGCATGGGAAGGAAAGGGAGTCAAGAAATATGCCAGGACTCAACATGTGAGGCTAAGAGAAAGGCATCAGGCCTGATTCTCACGGCTCAAATGACTCGGTAAAAGGCGATAAGACCAACTGAGCCAAAACATTCAAGAGGAGCCCACAGGTGCCACCAGAGGATTCTGACCTCAACGAACAAGCAGCTGGTCATCATTTCCCTCTGGACTGGGATCCCCTTGTGTTTTCTGTGTGACCTCTGAACTGCATTAAGGTGTTCACAGTAGAGCTATGCAGACAGGTCAGGAGAGAAGTAATATTAGAGGAGCCAACTGAACTTAAATTTCTACACTACACTATTCTTAAAAGCTGTGAAAGAATAGTATCAGAGGGCTCTGGGGAAAATAAGCGATGAGGCTGATCATTCAAAAGTTGTACTGTTTTTGGTTATGTGTTAATCTAGAGAATTAGGTAAAGTACTCCCAATAAGAAATCATTTGATTTTGAGGTAGCAAACTTTCCATCATTAGAAAAATCAGTAAATGAGGCTGGATGTTCTCCAAGCTACCAGTTAGTTGCCACTTCTCCTTATTGGACCTCCAATGTCAAATAACATTTTTAAATGTCTTTCTTTGAACCAAACGAACTATCCCAACCTTTCCCTTCCATCAACTTTGCCAATTACTCATATTCACTAACACCCCCAAAATTCCTCTCTAGGCCAGATATCATATCACCAACTCAAATGCTCACATGAATGCCTTAGGAAAATCCTTCTGCATAGTTTCTTGACCTCCTTAAAACCGGAAACTTTCCTTTCACCCTACTCAAGCCAACTACACCCATCAGATTTCAAGCTGAAATGCCAAATATGAATATAACTGATTTTTAAAGAAGAGTAAGAGTCTTATTTCACATTCTCAGATTTCTAGAATCTGTATTCTTCCCTATCGCTGTTTCCCCCCTCCTCCCACAAACCTACTGCAACACGAAAATAGCAGAGAGCAGGTACTTCTGGGTCGAAGTTCAGATCGTGGGAAAGATGTAGTACAATGGCATCTCACGGTCCTGGAACCCTCAGATTGTTTATGAGAGATGGAAGCGCACTCTGGCTTCTTTCTGATAAATGGAGGGGAATATTTGTACCCACACGTCCTACGTTTGCCCCATGAGGCTGGCACAGGCACAGATCCGGACAGTGAATCTCAGTCAGTGAGAAAGTCCAAGTCACTAGCAGGCTAAGGTTCTGTGGCCCACGGGGAGTGAGTGTCCAGTTAAACATTTTGAAAAAGAATAATTTTGTTTGTAGAGCCCTCCCCTATCCTCTGCACCCCACTCCCACCTGGATAAGACGTTAGTCTAGGTGAGTTTTGCAAACTTAGCATATAGAGACAAGGCATGTATTTTAAATGAATATAGTGGGCTGCATATGGGGACAATAGGGAATGGTGGAGACTGTGACCAGCGAGGAGTCTATATGCTATCTAACAGTAATAACCTCCACTTAGTCACAGCCAACTACCACAATGTAGAAATATAGATCTTGTTTCCAGATCTTCTAAACTTTCTCAAGGAAAATTCTTTATTTTTGTCTATAATCTCCCCCAAGACAATTGTGTGTGACTACTAAAATTTTTAAAATAACCTTATGGATCAGAAGGCCATATTTGCCCCTTTACAACCTCTGGCTTAGGGAGCAGCTGTGATCGAGGTTTGAATTTCACAAACCACATGCATGTGTCATAGCTTTCCTGCAGATTGACACAATTTACAGCACAGCTGGCCATTTAGTGATGGATTTGGGTCGGTGGAGGGTGGGGTCTGGACTTCTTTAAAAGTTGTTGGTTTTTAAGAAGCAGGAGAGATCAGGGCATAAACACATTTTGGGGGGATAGTTATAGGTTTCAGGACAAGTCAGAACAAGACACTTAATGAGCCCGTATGCAAATGAGTGAAGGAGGGGAGTAGGGGTACTTCTCACAGAACTCGGAGGTGGCAGCAGTCCCCGCAGCTTTGCCTCCTTGAGATGACTGGCTCGAAGCCCACTCTGTTGACTGTCTGCATGATGAACGAGATAACAGCCAGAAGCCCGTCTGTCCCAACTGTCTGAGCCTAGGGTGGCAATTCTGCCTCCCAAGCTCTCCTTGAGGCCTCCTGAATCTACTCCCCCATTCTCTGGGGCCCCTGCCCTGACCTGTGGCCCTATAACACTACAGATAGCTTATCTCCTGGGCACTCTCTTTAGCTTGAGCTAAGGTCCTCTGTGCCAGCATCTTAAGCGACACAAAGATTAACTTGAGCTACATGTGTTTGTCTCCAATAATGCAAATAACTTCCTCCCTTTTAATTTTCCATATTCATTAGCATCATTCACACAGCAGACCAAAACCAAAATTTTAGAAAGTTTTTGAAAAGTTAAAACAAAAATAGTGGGCAGGGCAGAGTTTGGCTCTGAAAAGTGAAATTGATCTCAAGACCCCCACAATCTTCTGGCTCCCAATCTCCCTTGGAGATTCATATTTCCATAGAGGGCACTTAAGGACCAAAAATATTTTAAAGATCCCTTCTTCATCAAATGAATCTCTAACATTCAAATTTTAGACTAGTCTTGGGAAAAAATATTTGGGTACTGGGTAGTCTTTCAAATAATACCAATTTAAAAATGAAGATTAAAATTCCACTGTAAAGGAGCAGCTTGGCTGATCAAATATAACCCTGTGTAAATCATAGGACTCTCCCATCCAAATAAAATGTTAACAACCAATGTCTTTTAGAGTAGTGCTGGGCTTTGGCTTCCTGCACTACAACGCAAAAATGTTCTAGAATGTGTTTTGCTTCTGTGTCATGTGCCTCTGCCCCAGTCAGCACTGTAGGAGCCTCATCGGGGACCAAAGCAAGTGCAGGCTGCCAAGACTGAGCCAGGGTGAGGGGAGGACACGAGGCTCAGGGATCATCTGAGGCCCGAACCAGCAGACTTGAGGAGGGGAAAGCTGAGATACCCAGAAACCCAAGGAAAACGTGTCATCTCACTGGTGGCTGGATCAGACAGAGTACAAGAAAGTGAGGTCTGTTAGTCCTGCCCGTTACCATTTCATAGCGGGAGAGGCCGGAGGAGTTTCGGGAGCGGGTTGTGCTGTTTTTATTAGAGTTAAACATGAAGAGTAAGCTCTTCCAAAAAGCTGGACAGTTTTGATTTTATCACACCAGTCACCCATTATGCTTTGACAGAATCCACATGGATAATGGTTACTTATTGGTGTGTCAGTCATTTGAAGCATTTTCTTTAATTTAGACTTTAACCTTAAGAACTGAGATTTTCTTCAGTTGAAATGCTTCCAATAAGTCATTACCTTTTTTTCTTTTATTTTTACACTATGTCAAAGCAATAGCTAACCCTGAAGACACAGTCACTATTGAAAGAGATATTACCTCTTGAACCTCTAGTAAGGTGGCTATCTGAATAGAAGGAGCTATAGGTAACAAACTATATGTAGTACCTTAAATTTATAGCACATCAGAGCAAGGTATACCTTGATGTTTTTAATGTATGAGGCGTTGTCAGACAATATCATATTAAAATTACCAACAGGGTTGACTGTCAATCAAGTCAAAATGGAAACATTGGCACAAACGGAAGATTGGCCACCTGCAGGAGGTTTGAACAAATTAAGTAAATACATGTGGAGAAGGGGGCCAGGTTTCTCAGTATCAGAGAAGGGAGTAATAAAGAAAGAAAGGGAGAAAACCAGAATGAAGCATGTGGTGTTGGATGGGAATTAGAGGGTTAACTCGTGGTTTTTAATAGACATAAATAGATATAGAAATAAATATAGATACAAATATGGGTATATACAATGTGTATATGTAATGTACACACACAAATGTATACTCTCTCTAGCCCTGTCCACAGAGAGCATGAAGGCAGCCACACTCCATTAAAAATAAGGATGCCTAGCCCCCAGATCTAGATTTCTAGATATCATTCTCTATTAAAAGGGACCAAAGATTCTTGGAGAAATGGCTCATTCCAGAACTGGGACTGAGAAAGTAGAAGATGAGTCTGAAATAATTTGTACCAGAAAGCAGAGAAGTACTCAAAGAATAATGGAACATATTAAAAAGACACAGGAACCCAACCTGAACTAATTTGGTCTCAGGGGCCAAATTAGGCACAATAGAAATAATGATAGAAACAGATTATAACACTCTAAATAAAGTAGAAATGTATGAGTCAATAGTGATAGAAGGAAGGGAGGGAGGGAGGAAGGGAAGGATGAAGAGAGGGATAGGTGGAGGGTAAGGGAGAGAAGGAAAGCAGCTTGGTTGGATGACAAATGGCCTATTGAGAAGAGAGCTTTCCTAGTGGAGAAGCCTAGAGGTTATCGCCTTCACAAGGGATCAAAGTGAGCATCACCAGTAAAGGGACAAGCCGACACCCTGTACCACCTGATGGGATACTGGGAGAACAAGCATTGTTTCTGTGGTATTCCTGACAAAGATGAATAGCCAGTGTTAGTCATGAGGAACCATCAGACAAATTCAAACTGAGGGACACTCTGCAAAATAACTGACCTATAACCTTCAAAGCTGTCAAGGTCATGAACATCAAGGAAAGAGTGAGGAACTGTTTACAGATGGAAGGAGACAAAAGAGACCTCAAAACTAAATGCAACTCACGATTCTGAACAGGGTCCTTTTCCTATAATGGACATTACAAGAAAGCTTGAATGTGGTCTGCGGATTGTATAGTAATAACATATCAAAGTTAATTTCCTAATTCAGATGCTTGTATTGTGGTTTTAGGGAAGAATGGCTGTGTAGGAAGTATCCTACACATCAGACAGAGTGATCGGGCATTCAGTTGGCAACTTACTCCCAAATGGCTCACAAAATGAAAGGTCTTTGTAGCACTTCCAACTTTTCTGTTTATGATTGTTTTATCTGTGTAATATATAAGACTATATATAAAATACATGAAGTTTTCCATCTTAATAAACTGTAAGAGTTCCCTTGATAAACATATTCATTAGCTTGTATACAAGTTTTTTTTGTTTTATACCAGTATGATCTCATCATTTTTAATAACTTATTTTTAACCAAAACAACTAGGGTTTTTTTTCAGAACAGAAAACCCGAAGCAGAAAATCAAAAACTATAAAGCTATTTTTATCTACAAGTAACATTATATGTCTCAAAAGAAATTACCTTTTATAATTTAATTTAGTCGAACACACAACTTTGTAATTTTGTAATCTTAACCAAAGTGATGTCGGTTAATCTAATCAGCTAAATCAAAAGAGAGAATTTAGTAAATGCAAATTAATTAGGATTTTCATGAAAAAATATATCCAAGACTGGCACATAAGGAAGAGACAAAGTTGTTTTTAAACAAATTATTAAGTCACTCTAATTTTGTCATTTTTATTATGAATATTGAAAGAGCTATTTCCTATGCTCTTCTTGTATATTATTGTATATTAAAACCTCCAACATATTTAAAAGCAAATTTTTTATTTGATTATCTAACCAAGTTACAAGACTGTTAATGAAACTCATAGTTTAACCTATTGTTTCTGAGTAAAAATGGTAGCAAGAAAAATTTCTTATACAGTCAACATATTTAAATCATATTTAGAATTTTTTCTCTTATTTTGCATTTATGTAAGCACTTAATATTTTGAAGTTATTTATTTACTTTTAATATATTTTATTGATTATGCTATTACAGTTGTCCCAATTATTCCCCTTTTGCCCCCCTCCACCTGGCACCCCACATTCCCTCTGGCAGTCTCCCCACTTAGTTCATGTCCATGGGTCATGTATGTAAGTTCTTTGGCTATTCCATTTCCTATGCTGTAATTTACATCCCCATAACTATTCTGTAACTACCAATTTGTACTTCTTAATCCCCGTATCTTTCCCCCCATTCTCCCCTTTCCCCTACCCAACTGATAACCCTCCAAATGATCTCCATATCCATGAATCTATTTCTGTTCTGGTTGTTTGCTTAGTTTGTTTTTTATTTTATATTTTTAAAGATTTTATTTATTTTCTTTTTAGAGAGAGGGGAAAGGAGGGAGAAAGAGAGGTAGAGAAACATCAACGTGTTGTTTCTTCCATGCCTCCTGCCAGGGACCTGGCCTACAACCCAGGCATGTGCCCCAACAAACCGGTGACACTTTGGTTCACAGGCCAGCACTCAACCCACTGAGCCACACCAGCCAGGGCCATAGTTTGTTTTTTATATTCAATTGTTGATAGTTGTGACTTTATTGCCATTTTAATTTTCATAGTTTTGATCTTCTTCGTTTCCTTAAATAAGCCCCTTTAACATTTCATATAATAATGATTTGATGATGTTGAACTCCTTTAGCTTTTACCTTGTCTGGGAAGCACTTCATCTGCCCTTCCATTCCAAACGATAGCTTTGCTGGATAGAGTAATCTAGGTTGTAGGCCCTTGCTTTTCATCCCTTTGAATACTTCTTGCCAGTCCCTTCATGCCTGCAAGGTTTCTTTTGAGAAATCAGCTGATAGTCTTATGGGAACTCCTGTGTAGGTAACTCTCTGCTTTTAAGATCCTCTCTTTATCTTTAACCTTTGGCATTTTAATTATGATGTGTCTTGGTCTGGTCCTCTTTGTGTGCATTTTGTTTGAGATTCTCTGTGCTTCCTGGACTTGTATGTCTATTTCCTTCACCAAATTAGGGAAGTTTTCTTTCATTATTTTTTCAAATAAAATTTCAATTTTCTGCTCTCTCTCTTCTCTTTCCAGTACCCCTATGATTCAAATGTTGATACATTTGAAGTTGTCCCAGAGGCTCCTTAGCCTATCCTTGTTTTGGGGGGATTATTTTTTCTTCTTACTTTTCTGATTGAATTTTTTTTCATCCTTATGTTCAAAATCACTGGTTTGAATCTCAGTTTCATCCACTCCACTGTTGGTTCCCTATAAATTTTTCTTTATTTCACTTAGTGTAACCTTCATTTCTACCTGAGTCATTTTTATGCTGTTGAAGTACCCAGTGAGTTCCTTGAGCATCCTAATAACTAGCACTTTGAACCTGCATCTGATAGATTGCTTATGTCCATTTTGTTTAGTTCTTTTTCTAGAGTTTTGTTCTGTTCTTTCATTTGAGTCATGTTTCTTTGTCTCCTCAGTTTGGCAGCCCCTCTGTGTTTGTTTCCATCTATTAGGTAGAGCTGCTTTGACTCCCTGTCTTAGTAGAATGGCCTATTGTAGAAAAGCACACTGCTAAGTTGGATGGGGCTGAGCCTTAGATAATCTCCAGGGCAGGGCAACCCAGGCGACTGCTCTTTGGTTCTGTGTGGGCAGTGCCACTGCCTGGCCTCTGGAGTTTTATTCAGGAGGAAGCTGTTCCCCAGCACTTGCCCTGATGCCAGATACTTCAATTTCTCCTCTTATGCCACTGGTGCCCTTCCAGCTGCTGCCCCAGTGCTGGAGCCCAGAGGGAGGGAGTCTGCATAAGTCCTAAGTCCATTGCAGGCCCTTTAGGAGGAGGTGCCTGAGAATCCCACAGTTTCTTCTACTGCCCCAACCCTCATTGGTTTTTATAGCCAGAAGTTATGGGGACTTACCTTCCTGGCACTGGAACCCTGGGCTGGGTGGTCTGGTGTGGGGCTGGAATCCCTTGCTCCTGAGGTATCCCTCCTGATTTTTATCCACCACACATGGGTATGAGACTGCCTATTCCATGTGTCCACCCTTCCTGTCCATCTGGATGAATATGACTTCTTTAATTCCTTGGTTGTCAGACTTCCATACAGTTCAATTTTCCGACTATTCTGGGTGATAGTTATTTTGTAGATTAGATGTAATTTTTGCTGTGGTTGTGTGAGGAGCCAAGCTGTGGTTGTGTTTACCTACGCCTCCATCTTGACTGATTGAAATTATGTATAAAAGCTAACTGGAAAAGGTACTTGTTCCATTAGTTTTAAGAGACTTTGTAATCTAATTTATTAGCTCACTCTAGAGATAGACAAAGTATACCTAATTTATTTGCTAAAAAACTATTTCATATTTATAAACTGGAAATTTTTATGCAACTTAGAGGAGCTAATTGTGATAAACAACAGAATTTAAAATAGAAATAAAGGAATAAGTATTTATTAAGGATGTTGATAAGCTCAAGAATAAAAATGTGCAATTAATCACCATTTGTTCCCTTTGGGAAACATCAGTGTTGACAAATTTGTATAGATTTGTAATTTCTCCTCTAAATTTACCAAAGTAATGTTTGTCTTTATTTATGGTATCCATACTTTTTTAAACAATAATGATAATCTCTCTTTAGCCTTATTTTATAAATCCTGGAGAGAGTAATTTTGTCATTATTCAATTGTTTTAAAAAATGAAGGCTGATCATTGAATACTAGGAACTCAGCTTCTTTTTAATTTTGGTGTAGGAATTTTTAAAGATATTGAAATGAATACTACTTGTTAACAAAAAGTAAAAGTTAATAGTATCCTACACCAATCTCATCCTTCAATCCCCCAAAGAGAGGAAAACACAATATTAATAGAATAGAGTCTATCTTTTCACCTCTTTTTCTCATAAAAATATTTCATCACAATATTCCATGAAAATTATAAAAATTTTGCTTCAAAGATATTACAAATAAATATACATACATATAGATGGATGTTTGATTATGTCCTTTGTTATCACACATCTTGCTTCTTTTTCTTTAGCAGATCACAGACTTCTCCCTCTGAGTCTTTATAATTCTGAAACTTTGGTTTGTTTCTCCCAAGAGAGAACAACAGCAGTGAGTGCTCAGGGTGTGATTTAGAGACACAGAAATAGAGGAGACATTGTCTGATGTCCAAAGCTGGCATTATTTTTCTAGCTGTGAAAGGCTGCTGACTCTCATTCATAAAGCATAGGTGACTATGTTCTTGAATGAAAGCAAAGAAAGAAAATGAATGAATGCTCCTTGGATGGAGTAGATGAATGATAGAATTAAGTAGCCAGTTGGTTTAATTTTAGCTGTCAGCCTTCCCTCAACCTAATAAGAGTTACAATTATTCCACCTCTGGTCAAAAATAATAAGTAGATTGTATTGTGTTTGTGATTATATATCTGAAATTAATAAAGGGAAAAATAAATAGTAAATTTATTCCTTGGATTTTTTTTCTTATGGTTTATAAGCAATTGATCTATTTTGCTGAGGTTCTGCTGTTTGTAAATGGTGCTTTATAGACCCTCAGCATCTGAATTATGAGGAACGCTATGAACAAATGCAGATTCCTAGGCCGTGTTTAGACCCCCCACTCCCAGAATCAAAATGTCTGGGGATGGAGACAGATTATTTGTTTTTTTAAAAAAATCTTTCTCCTGTAATTTTAATGTACACTAACCTAGTTGATAACTACCTCTAGGCCTCCCCACAGCCAAGAGATTCACCATCTTGTCTTTTAAAAGGTCCTGATTATCTTCTCTAGCCTGCAGTTTCCTAGCATTACTCCTATCTCCTCCCCTTCTCTATCCAGTACCCCCAAACAGGTTACGAAGGAGCAACCTGACATACTTTTAGGTTCAACCCAGTGTAGGCAGGCTCCAGTGGCAGCTGAGCCCCCAGAAGAATATGCAAAGCGGCTGCTGATTTGATTGGGCCTAAAAATTGGCCTTGACTCACTATGTTCAGACACAGGAAATATTAGTTCTAAGTCTGCTGGGACCCTCGGAGGTGCTCGAGATAGAATACTTTCCATCTATAGGAGAGACCAGAACAGCATGCAGACACTTTAGTGGAGCTAAAAAGAAATGCCATAAAAGCTAAGAACAGCAAGGACCAATAAGGGTAGCAACTTTGCTTTTTCATCTTCTCACTCAACACCAGCAGCCAATGACTGTCCTTGAATGAGTAAAGGTTAATCAATATGAGAATGAGTGACTGAGTGAATTAGTTTAATACTTTCAGGTGACCAAACAACAGCAGCAACAAATAATTTTCTAAATCCCAAGATTACAGCCCACTTTAAAAAGACACATGGGTGCTTTATATTTGTCATCAACCAGAATGTCATCTGTAACTTTTAGTAATGTCTACCGGGAAAACTGGTGGAAACAGCTCCAGAGAGTAAAGTATGGAGTTCCCTAGAAATGCTCTCTCGTGAACACAGTGCCAGGAAACAGCTCTGGAGCTTTCTGACAATTAATTCAGGGCCACACAAACATTGAAAAAGACATAGTGGAATTAAGAAAGCCAAGGTCAGAGAGCTACCCTGAGCAGACACAATACTGCTGCCCACCAAGTTCTAGGCTGCTCTGCCCAACCTCCAGGAATCTGAGCTCTTCCCAGGTTCTAATTTGACCAGACATTTCTTCCATTAGATTGTGATGAAAGGGGGAATGAAAGAAAATAGATTTCTTGGAAAGAATGAAAAATATCATTTTATTAGAAAGATGAGAAAGTTAGCTGAAATGCAGACAAAATTTGCCACTGGGACCTCATAGTTTCCTCAAGGATATAATTTGCCCACTGAACCTCTCCACAAATATTTTTGAAACTCAGAAACATGCAGCACATTCTTTATGAGAGGGCTCTACTGTGATTTCCTCAAACGGGGACACTGTCCTGGTGGACAGCTGAGTCTGTGGTAGCTCCCGATGATCTCCACCTCCTGGTGTTCAAACCCTGTGTAATCCCCTTGAGTGTGGAATGCCCAATAGAATACAGCAGAGGTGATGGGACGTCACCTCTATGATTATGTTATGATCTCTGTGTTGCTAACAGATGCTCTTTATTGCTTTCTCAGCTTGTGTACTTTGATGACGTAAGTAGTCATGTTGGAGAGGTCCACAAGACAAAGATCTGAGGGCAGACTACAGCCAATAGCTGCGAGGGATCTGTGCCCTCAGCCCAACAGCCCTCCAGGAACTGAATTCTGCCAACAACCTTCCCCAGTTGAGCTTTCAGATGAGACCACAGCCTTGGCTGGCAACTCTGTCGCAGCCTTGTGAGGAAGCCTAAAACCTCGAGGAATCAGCTAAACTGTTGCTAGACTCGTGACCTGCAGAAACTGTGAGTTAACAAATTTTATCATTTTAACCTACTAAATGCATGGTAATTTGTTACGGTGCAATGCTGATCCAAGCTGCCATCCAGGAGAGAATGCCTGGTTTTCAGAGTTCTGAACCATTACTCCTTCTGCCCTTGCCCTTGCTGGATTCTGTAAATAAGACACACTCTTTCAAGCTGCCAGTATCCAGCACATATACGGCAACTTCCACAGCCACAGTGGGGCTCTGAGAGGCACCAAATGGGAAAGTCAAGCCCGTGAAAATATACTTACTGATTTGTTAAAATAGTGACTGGCCTTGGCTTGTGTTCTAAAGAGCCCTTTAAATCTCACAGAAGAGGATAAGTTGAGTGCCACATCTGCATTTTCAGTCAAAAGCTTTAGTTATAAGTAATTCCATGTGCTACAACCATCAGCTGTGCGCAAGGAGGCTGCCATATGAATAAGCCTTCATTTGCTTGCAGCCAGGACTTATTTTTTCTTTAAGATGAGATTCACATCAATACACACACACAACACATACCCACGCCAGGCAGCTTTGTGGGAGGATGGATTCATTGAACTCACTTTTCAATTGCGTCAGCTTCTCTTTTAATGTAGTGATGAATGGATTCAATTAGACGGAAACCATACTTGTGACTGGCATATCCAAAGTGTTATTTCTTCCCACGGATTTCATAATGTGCAATCAGTAAAGGCATTGCATTTGTCTGCTATCTCCAGGTTACACCTGTAGGCGGCTCTCTGACCAGAAGACTACAGATGACTCTCAGTGTGACACTGGTATAAAGAAGAAGAGGAACGCCCTGAGACACTTGCCACGGTACAACAGGGCTCTTTATCTCTTTTAACTTAAGACTCAGGCCTCCCTCCACTCAGCTGACCAATGGAGTGTAAGACCTGGGTCACCCAGGGCGTCTCTCTGTCCAATGTGTACACTCCCATCACAAAGTTCAAGGGTCCACAAAACCAGCTTCACCTCTGTCACCAATTGCACGTTGGCATCTGTAAGTCCCTAAAATTACAATCTAAACCATATGGAGCTGTTGAAAGGTTTTGAACACGGACATACCACGACCAAAACGCTGCTTCAAAAATACTGAACTCAGGTAGGATCAGCTCGTGGGTATGCAAACTATGCAGTCACATAGGACCCCGAGCACAGAAGGGCCCCATGCTTGGTTCAATGCACGACCACTTCCGTGTTGAAAGTTGCAGCGATTTTGAAAAGGGATCCCTGTACTTTCATCTTGCACTGACTGGGAACTTCAGATTATGTGGCTGGTCCTGAGCTCAGGAGATAGTGGTTATGAATAGTGGAAAACCACATAAGAAACCATAATAGTAGTTCAAATGCAAGCAAACGAGGATGTGAGGTGAGGTACCCTTCCGATTCTCAGTAGATACTGTAAGTATTTAGGGGAGATAAAGAAAGCCTTGGGTCAGAGTCATAATGAATCTCTGAGCTCCAAACTACATAGAATGATTCTTAATTGAATACTTAAGTCAGAATGAAGTCCACAGTCTATGGGATGCCATTGAGAATTTTTATGCAGGGACATTACCTAAGAAAACCATTCAACAAATACTTATTGAACACCTATGAGACAGGCATGGTGGTGGAGTTAGAAACCTGCTGGTTCCTGCCATAAACATTATCATGGTTGGGAGAATTCTGTTTTTTAAACAGCTTTATTGAGATATACTTTACATACCATACAATTTTGAGAGCAGGCATTATTGGGTTATGGTGACCACATAATTTGATCACCATGTAAAGTGGCAAATGGAAAGAGAATAGAATGGTTGGGGGGGGGGATGGGGAAGCAGCACTGTGATCTTAAGAATAAGGTGGTAAGTGAGGAATTGGGTCCAAAAGTAACTTAAGCCTCATGTCAAGCAATATGTCATTTCCAAATACAGTGCCAGCTCCTGGAATTTTAATAAATCTCTAAGAATATAGTGATCTTTGCATTATGGGTTGGCTGCGTGTTTTTGGGGGGTTTTGGTTTTTGGTTTTGGTTTTTTCTCATTTGAAGCAGGCACAACTGACAGAAATGACTGGCTGAGATCCGGCTGGAAACAGAGAGAATGTCTTGGAGTCATTCCAGTCCAGAAGGGCTATTAGTTAGGGCAGAAGTGAAGCAAAAGAATAGAACCTTTGCCTGGGTGATAGTGCCGAGTGCTCTCTCTCTATTCCCAAGAGCAACTGCAAAAGTTCTAAGACCGATCCCTCACTGATACATTCTAACTGACGTGTCTTTCGTTTATTTTGCCTATCCCAAGTCAGAGTTCAGGGCCATTGGCTTATATAACCAGGAAAAAAATCTAAGAGCAAGCATTAGGTGGACACTGAGGGGTGGGAGAGAGCTAGCTAAGTCAGCTCTTGAACTTGTGCCACCCTCTAACAAGGGCAGGGACCACTTTTCTTGCCATGAAATCAGGAGACTGGCAGAGAAGGCAGTGACCGGTGCAAATGCAAAGATGTGGCTGCTCTCTGCGACTTTTCCTCTCCGCCTCAGAAAAATAAAGTGAACAGGCGTGGCTCGCTGTACAGTTCACCTGATTTGTTCCTTCCTGCCCTCTTCCCTCATGAGAAGAAAGTCTTTTTACATAATCATACAACAGAATTAAGCCTGTCTGTCTGGTAGGGGCCTCATTTGGAGGAAGGCCAGGATCCACGGTTATCTTCCCAAGTTGCAGCCACTGCAGACCAAAGGAGCACATGGTGTCCTGGGCGTGGCCATTTGGGGGAGTGGCTAGATGGAACCAGAACCTAGGGAGGTGGGCGGGGTTAGGGGAGAGGAGCAGAGGAGAAGAGAGGGAGCAAAGCTTGGGAAGGACTCTCCAGGCTCCAACCCAAGGTGTTCTGTGTGTGTATTACAGCTTTGGTTAAGCCCCTGGGATAGTCGTTGGTTCTGAGAGAGATTCAGACTTCACTGGCACAGAGTTGGTCTTGCACACTGTTCTGCCTCTATGGGACATCAAGATGCTCGGTTACACAAATTTCATACTAGGAAGTCTTCTCAGCCTCCAGGTCTTTACATATGGTATTCCTCTGCTCCCAGTCTGCTTCCTGTGCTGACAGGCATTTAGTCTTCTTCAAGACCCACCTTCCACTTTTTCTCCTCTTGAGAGCTTCCCCTGACCTCTGCAGACAATCACACTCCCCTGGTATAAGCTGCCAGAGTACCCCTCATATATTTCTTGGGATATCTCTAACTTGTTGTACAGTCATCATCGTTGTCTGATTGTCTTCTTTCTGCGATTGTGAACTGCTCAAAGGCTGAATTTGTCTTATTAATCTTGCATCTGGGTCGCTAGCACAGTGCTTGACACCTTATAGATGTTTAATTAGTGTTTAGTAAATGAGGAAAGTCCAAGAATAAAGAAAGAATCAGCTTTTGCAAGGCAACAGTACTACCCACTTGGAGATATGTGCTCGGTGTAGGGGGTCTGGGAGGGGCCTAAAAGTCATACATTCCATGGTGTCCGGTGAAATTTGGGATAAGTGGGAAGTGTCTTGCTGAACCTAAGATTGTACAGGCTCAATGCTCCTCTCTTGGGAGCCCCGGTGAGGGAAAATCATTGTGAAAAATGGGAATGATGTTGAAAGAGTCCCTCAGACTGCCCAGGAAATCTTATCATCCATTCCCAATCTATAGTTTTAAAGATGTGTATGCTCTTTTCTGATAGTCTTCTGTCTGCTAACCTACAAAAGGCCAGCAAGGGGTGGAGATGATCCTTCCCAGTCTAACATATTCCCACAAGTGTCTGCAGACAAAATGACCCGTGAGTCCAGACTCCTAGGAAAATAACTATTGGGAAGCTGTGCCAGGTGCAGCCTTAGCCTTGGGCTTTTCTCCAGTGTGTTGTGCGTTAACTTTGAATGGTTCTCGACATTTGGGTAGAGCTGATGTAATTGTTTGCAGAGAATGGTGTCTGTCTTCAACATGGGAGCATTTCATCTTTGAAGTGCTATGAGTTAGAATAATAATTCTACCCCAAAGAGACATATGGCAATAATATGAACAATCTTCACCTATAGTTTTTTCACATTTCAAAATATTTTCGTATGTAGTATCTCATTGGTAAACTCGCCAACAATCCTATGGAGGTAGCCAGACTAGGGGAGTATCACACACACAAGGGCCCCATGGAAATGACCAAATAACTATAAAAATAGGGATAAATCACATCTTCCTGGAAGCTAAGGGAGAGTACCATCAATAAGCCATGAGTTTTGAGGAAGTTAAGATAAAAAGCGTTTAAGGAAGGGTAACAAGGGTTGACTCAATACTCCTTCTTTAACTAAATCAATATCCTAGAGATTTTTACTTCTCCATGCTAAATAAGGACATGGTGAGGAGTACCCCCCACCTGCCCCCAAATAATAATACTCTCCAAGTTTATACTGGTTTTAGAGAAAGAAGAGCCTTACAGCTACTGGTGGGCATGCTGTGATAAGCACCAGCTCTGTTCCAGAATATACCATTCTATTCTCCCTCAGATAACACACACTGTATGCACACACAACATGCACACCGGAGCTCACCTCCCAAGTAGAGGTGGCAGCGTGTGATGACTGTCTGCTGAATCGGATGGACTGTTGATTGACAGACACACAGACCCACTTGTTTTCCAACAAGCACTCATATGACCCCAACTGGAAGACTCTATCTCCCATAGCAAAACCCTGAAGCATGAAAACAGAAACATATTCAGCATATTGCTGTTGGCTTTTAAATCACAGAGAACAAACATAGAAACAGCACTCTGTGAAATGTTCTTCACGTTCGGGGTAACAATGATGTCAGAGAGAAATGGAGCCCATTCGCACTGAGAGAGTACACCCTCCACATGGGCAGTGGGGACAGGGCAGATGGTCAGGACCATCGGGTCATGGAAAAGGCAAACAAGGGCCCCAAACCAGGAGACCGGGAAGCAACTTCTACCTCCCCCATTTAGCAGCTGAGTAACCTTGGCTAGGATTCTTGTTAAAGCTAATAAGAAAAACAAAGCTCGGGTTCTTGATCAATGAGGATAATAATACCTACCATTGATCAGTGCTGTGAAGGCAAAACATGGCCACGTGTGTGAGGAAGCACTTTGTCAATTATGACGTCTGGTACAAACGGTAACTGTTTACGTTTGGGCAGATGTGAATGTTCTAAATTCCTTTCTTAAACAGCTAAAAGCTGCCTCCTCCATCCCCCTGTGTCTCCTAGTTCAGTTCTCGATATTTAGTTGGCCTACGTTCAATGTCTATCGAGCAATAGGAAAGTGGGAAGGTAGAAGGGAGGGATGGGGGAAGGAGGATATCCTCATTTTGCCCATTGGGATCATAAGTCTAATTCCTCTCCCAGATAAATTTTTATTAACTCAAAAATGTGTTTTCTACTTTATTCCAGAAAGGATATAAAGGAGCTTACAAGGAAAACTAAAACACAACAAAGGAACATAAGTTTTCAGTGGTGCAAAAGAAGAGAGAATGCAAGAAAGGGGACAGGAATAAATTTGGAGGTGGGGTGGAAATCCACAGCCTGGCTATAGTGAAGCGCCAACTGGTTCTAAGCTCTGCAGCCTACAACACAAGAAAAGAAATGTGGTCATATATACAATTCCCAACATCCATGAGGCTAAGCACAGGCCCATCATTTAAGAGAAGTACTGATCTTCGTGGCGGTAAACGTAAGAACTTTCCTAAGAAGACACTGTGGGGAAAAAGGCATGACATCCCCAGCATTGCTCTTCAGCAGACGGAATGAGAAACTTTCTAGGGCTCTATCCATAGAGAGGCTGAATGCCCCAATAGAGACTGAAGGCATCAAATCCAGAAGCAATTTAGTAAAGCTAACTTCACGTGTCATCAGGAGCTGTGCAACCCCCGTCCTGGGTCTCCCGGATCTAGTGTGACTCGAGGATGTGATAGATTATCCAAAGGAGAGAATAATCGGCATGTCTTTCATACAAGGGTCTTCAAAACATCATTCAAATCCCCACAAATGCTTAGTGCTGCCAAGGGGTATATAAAACAACAATTGTCTAAATTATCATAAACACAAGTCTATGTGACCAATTTCTTTTGGTGCAGCTTGGAGGGAGAGGATGGAACTATGAAGACAAATCTCAACTTGCCTGTCAGATATGAAATCGAAACCACAAGATCCAGTTTTCTGTCATGTGAGAGGGACCACTTGACCAAAGTGTCCCTCTGATGCTGACGGAGTGAAGGGCGCCCATACCGCCTTTGTGTCTGCCATGGAGTTTTTTGTTGTTGTTATTAATGTTTTTAAGGAGAGAGAGAGAAACATGAATTCCACTTATTTGTGCACTCACTGATTGATTCTTGTATGTGCCCTGACCAGGGATCAAACCCACAACCTTGCTGTATCAGAATGATGCTGTAGCCAACTGACCTACCCAGCCAGGGCCTCTACCATGGAGTTTTATCCACAGGACCAAGACAAAGAAAAAAAGGCCTAAAATTAGGAATATGCAGAGATAAATTATCTGAAATGCAACTTACAAGCATATGCCATCGTGAAATATATTCTCACAAAAGCCAATGCGTAGGCTCCTCACCTTCCCAGAAGAGGAGTCACACCAGTGAGTGTGTAACAGGGCCAGTACACCCAGGATCTTCATGACATGATTGGCTCACCCCATTTATTGACTGGCTCTCCCTTCCTTTCCTGCTTACACCAAGGCCAGGGCCAGGGCCAAGGCCAGGTGCCTTTACAATTTCCTGATGGGAAGAGAAGCTGAGGCCTGTAAAGGTCAGATTGGCTGTCGTTAATGGGGACCGTGAGAGAGACCGCTGAAAGAGAAGCCTCAAAACTCATCTCCAGAGAGAGGAATCAGATCAGGAAACTGGCAAGGGGAGGGACTGCGAGCACCCTCTCTCGGGGAGGACATGGTGGGGAGGGGAAGGAACAATAGTAAAAACAACTACTAATAACTTATTGAGCACATTTTCTACTGTAGACACTGAAGCTGACTCCTGTTTGTGAATGACCTGAATTAACAGCAAAATCAACTGTAGGAAGCAGATACTCTTATTCTCCCCACTTTACAGGGGATGGAGTTGAGGCCGAGAGAAGTTAGCCGTTTCAGAAACTGGATGAGGGGTGCAAGAAGGTGAATGGACTGATAGCACTGTGACTTTCCTTTAGGGAGCTCAGAGTCACTCAGGGGGACTACAGAAGTCACCCACACGGCATTGGTAGGGGGTGCTCTTCAGAGAGTTGACAACATTTATTTGACAAGTAAGTTGGATTTGGGTTTTGGAATGCTTTGAATATCATTTATTCTCTAGGCTATGCATTCTCAACAACGATACTATCATCCCCAAGGGGGCAAAAATTAGTTCTTGGGATCTGTAGTGGGTTGAATGGTGTGCCCAAAATTCACGTCTACCAGGATTCTCAGAATGTCCCTATTTGGAGATAGGATCTTTGCAGATGTAATTAAGGTAAGGCATGAAATAAGATCATGCTGGATGAGAGTGGATCCTAAATCCAATGCCAGTGTCCTTATAAGAGGAAAAATAAAAAGAGGACACAGACACAGAGAGAAGAAGTTATATGAAGACTAAGGTGCAGATTGGAGTTACCCAGCCTCAAGCCAGACACTTCCTGGGACCACTGGAACTAGAAGAAACGAGGAAGAATTCCCCTCCAGAGCCTTCAGAGGGGAGAACAACCTGTCAAACCTTTCATTTTGGACTTCCAGGCCCCAGATCTGGAAGGCAATAAATATGTACTGTTGTAAATCACCAAGTTGGTGTTACTTTTTTATGGTAGTCCTAGGAAATTGATACAGGAGGTGAAAAAAATCTTATCCTTTTTATGTATCAAACACACACACACATATATGTATATATACAGATATATATGTGTATATATTATCCTTTTATGTATCAAACACATATATATATACATTTGTATATATGTATATGTACGTATACAGACATCTATGTATATGTAATATATACACAACATACACAGTAAGTGTATAAACAGATATATCTATGGTATTAAATTTTCATGGGAGGAGATTAGGAAAAAATCTTAAAACACTCCTTATAGGGCTATAATGAAAAAAGTCTGAGAAACACTGCTATAGGCTGTGACGATTTTAACGGAGGCTGGCAAGGGGCACAGAGGGGCAGAGGGAGAACGTTTTAGCCAGAGGCTACTTTGAACAGATGATTGGGTAAAGAAGATGTTGCACATATATACAATGGAGCATGACTCAGCCATAAGAGAAGATGAAATACCTCCATTTGCAACAACATGGGTGCATCCTGAGACTATCATGCTAAGCCGAAATAAGTCAGACAGAAAAAATCAAGAACCATATAATTCCACTCAAATGTGGAATATAAAACTGAGAGCTACAAATGAACAAGCACGACAAAGAGACAAGCAAAAACTCGTCCACACAGACAGCAGTATGGTGGCTAGCAGAGGGAAAGGGGCTGGGTTGGGGGGCGGGTAGTAAGGGGTGAAGGGGATCAAATACCTGGTGACGGAAGATTTGACCGTGAGTGTTGAGCACACCATGCAATATACAGACGACGTATCATAGAACTGTGCACTTGATACCTATATAATTTTATTAATGTCACCCCAATAAATTCCATTTTTAAAAAGATTATTTCTACTGCTATTAAAATTGCTCTTCTTGTTCTTGGCATTTAAACGAAATATTCCCAATTGTTTCTTCTTCCATTCTGGCCCAGATGCCATTATTACAACTTCCAGAAAAACCGTTCTGCTCTCTACTGGCAGTAGGATCTGTCCCCGAATTAAGCAGCGTGGTCACCCGCAAGGTGCCATCTTTCAGCCTCGTGTCTCCTTTTAACACACTCTCTGTTGTCACAGGAATGCTAAGGCATGTTGGCGTTTCTGCAGCCTTCGCCTGGTCGTGGAACCTCCAGCTGTATGTCACAACTTTGACGTCTAGAGGAAGATGCAAGGTAGTCAGTCCTTTCTTCCATACATTTGGTTTTTCCCCCGATATTTTTAGTATAGCTAAAAGGAAATTGTATGTGGTCGCTCATTATACTGTCCTCCAATGAAAGAGCATAGGCCTGTAAAGACTACTGTGGAAGCTGTCCATTCTGTCCTGATAGGGGCCTCAGACAGAGACACTCTGGAGACGGCTGGTGTGGCTCCCACTGTGTCTGGGATATTGACAGACGCCATTTGGCAGTTGACGCACAATGGAGGTCTCTAGGGAGTTAACTAACTCTGAGTACTCAGAGGGCTTGATTGAAGTCTCCACATTCTTCCCAGTGAGTTACAGTGAATATGATATTGGCCTGGTAGATTTTGAGAGTAGGTATTATCTACCCACTTTTATTGCAGTGGAATCTTATCATGGCTCCCCTGGAATGTCTCATTTTGAACAGGACCGTCTCCGGGTGTGGGTGGCGTCACGGGATATTAAATATGACTTCCCTTCTCATAGCAGAGTGTCGGCTGAGAGCAACAGGATGAGACCACCAGTGAGGATGTGCTGAGAAGTATGAGTCAGGTTCTGCAGGCCTGTACTGGTTGCATTGGGGCGGGCTTGAGGATTTGTCACAGAGACTGGGAAGTGGGAAGTGTTTTTTCGAAAAAGATTTGTTGTGCTGTGGCATGTCCCCTCCCTCCCCACTAGAAAGTAGAAAAGTTACAGGAAGCTGTTTTCACCTTAAACCACATGAAGATGGATTTCAGGTCTCAGAGAGCTTAATGGGTGTACTTGACCAATTGGAAGACAGAGTCTGGAGATGACCCATACCTAAAACTGTCAAAATGTGAGGGGCTGGCTGACCAGAAGGGCCATTGGTGGCTACCAGGTTTTTATGAAAGCAAATCTCAGACCAAAATCTTCCCCAGGTACAGATGTTAATTAAACCAACTTTTATAAGAAGGCACAAAACAGATCACACAACCACTTTTGATTTTAGGTGTTCCCTGCCTTGCGTGGGACACTAACCAGAGGCAGATGTCACGATATTCCAGAGGCAGGATTCTGCCACCCTATCGTCCACAGAAAGCAACCAGATGCATCCCATTCTGTGGCTCAACACAGGACCATTTAGGAATCAAACCTCAGGCGCCATCCCCAAGAGAACAGGCTACAGGACTTGCTAAGGGGACAACTGTGTCTAAAATATTATAGCCAATCCACATATTTGAAGAACACTTAATTTCACTAAGAGCCTATTTCTAACATCTGTTATACAGATTAACAAGACGTAAGCTCATTCCTGAAAACCATCGCTGATATTCATTATGTTAATTAATAAAGTCTCTGGTAGTGATTGAGATATGATGACATGTAAATGCCGCAGCAGCTGCCTTTGGGATGTGGCCTTTCTCATTCAATGCTAGCTGATCACCCCGGGGCTGTGAATTTTCGATTAGCGCAACTGACAGCCCTCAGAGGGTAGCTCACTAACTCTCCCTCCCTCTCTCTCTCTCTCATACACACACACACACACACACACACACACACACTCATATCTAGGCTGAAGTAATTTAAAGCAAATTACAGACATCATAACAATCTACAAATAGGAAAGAACTTCTGCCCAAAGTAACTCTTTTGCTATTGCTATAATTGACATTCATGACATTAAGTTGAAAACATTTAAATAATATAAAAATAATAAAATGTGTTATTATTCTTACACAACTTAGCCTTTTCATTTTTTAATTTGGGAAACATAAAAAGCATGAATTAGGTTAAAATCCACCACAACCCTATACAGAACTTACGTTAAATTCTAGCCTTTTCTGCATGCTCACACAGAGACACACTTTATTTTACAAAACCAGGTGATCCTGAATATGATACCCTGAACATTTTCATTTGCCATTAAATATTTTTTCAAAAACTTGAATTCAGAATTTCAGAAACTGCATATTGTGTCTCATAGCTATACCATCATTTGGTCAACTAATGCCCTATAATTTATGATTATTTAAGCTTGTTTCTCACCTTTCACTAACATAAACAACTTTTTTTTTTTTTACAGAAGGGAAGGGAGGGAGAAAGGGAGAGATACATCAGGGTGTGGTTGCCCCTCACATGCCCCCTACTGGGGACCTGGCCCACAACCCAGGTATGTGTCCTGACTGGGAATCAAACTGGCAACACTGATTCATAGGCCTTGTGCTCAATCCACTGAGCCACACCAGCCAGGGCCATAAACAACTTTTTCTACCTACCCCTCTGCAGGACACAGGTGGCAGCACCTATATTGGGAGGCTTAGGCGGAGTTTACTGAAGGTACTATTTTAAAGTCAAGGGGAAGATTTAGGAAAGGCAACCACGGATGATGCACTGTCTGGTGGCTTGGCCTGCTGGGGAGCTGTTACCTGATGGAGAATTAGCACACACCAGAGACAGAGCATTTGGAGAGGGCTGCTGAACAGGGACAGGTGCTGCGCCAGCAGTCGGGATGACAGCCAATCCACAAGGACAAGACAGGGAGGGAGCTACTGGAAGAAAACTGGGGCCTCACTCCAAGTCCCCTGCCGGTGTCTCCCATTGGCCAAACCCCGCCAGAAGCCAGAGGGCAAGGAGGCTCATTGATATCGTGCACAGGGTCAGCCTCCCGGCTGGAGCGGGGTAAAAAGATGGAGACGGAGTCCAGAGGGGCAAATGCACCACACCATGGGAAGTATTTTTCATTTTCATGCAAAACTTCACCAAAACTCCTGTGTTTAAAGAAAGTATATGATAAATAACTTCACCATTAAGAGATGCCATCTGTGAGCACAGTAAGAGAGCAGTGAGTTCTCTTCAGGACAGGTGAAAAGGGCCCAGCTGTCTAATCCTCTGATGAATAAAGCTACACCTGAACTCCAGAAGCAGGACTGAGCAAGCCGAGTCCTGTGGGAGGGCAGGGAGGAAGTTCTGGCGTTTGGCAGGGACTCTCCTGTGCCAGGATGGATCAATGAGGCAAAAGCCTGTTTCAAGAAGCTTCTTATAACAACAGCTCCCACTTTCCCCACCCTTACTACCTGCCAGGCCCTGTGTTAAGCATCTTACACACATCTCATTTAACACTCACAACAAGACTCCAAGCGAATATTAGTATCCCATTTTTTTACAGAAGAGAAACTGAAGCTTGGGAAAGTTTGGTGATATGGCTAAGGTCACGCACCTGCTAGGGTCACGCACCTGCTGAGTGGTGCAGCCAGGACTTGCACCTGTATCTACCAGACCCCAAGGCTAGTCCACTTAGCCACGCCGATAGACTGCTTCGACCATCAGCCACCGCACCCAGAACTGCTTCATGAAGGAATAGCAGTAAAAACATGGTGAATAAAGGTCAAACCACCCAGGGGACATTTGTCAAGAGTTAAAGGAACAAGAAAACCACCTGAGGGTGCTACTCAGGTTACTCTCTCATTTTTTAAATTAACAATAATATTAGTAATAATAAGCATTGGTCACTCTTGGAGGCCCTAGGGCATCAACTTATTTTTCTGAAAGTTAATAAAAAGCAATAACCAAGCATTTAGCCTGCTTTTCGAGTATAAACTGTATTTCAAGTTGTTCTTTATAAAGAAATTCCAGATACTATGTGCAGAAGGAATGATAGAATTAGATATAGAACTTTACAATACCTAATGAAACACTGAATCTAGACAATACTTATTGTTGGATGCTAAATTGTTGAATTGATGAGAGAATCTATAATGGATCCATCAGGCCGACAACTCTTAAACCCACTGATCATCTTAGCATCACACAAAAATTGGGGAAATGGGACATTGCATGTCATAGGAAGTAGTTAGCAAAATCTATGAATTTTTTTGCCAAAATAATTGAACCTGAATCAAATTGAGTCACTAGACATAACTACTCCTGTATAGAAGACATGAGAGATATAGGGACAGAAAAACAAGTTAAACACCACAAGAAACAACTAGCCAAATTCAGAATGTAGGAAGTTCTGCAGGAGAAATGACCATATCTCTTCCACAAATAAATGGCATGATGAAGGGGATGGAGAACAATTGTTAGAGATTAAAAAGATTTAAGAGAGCAACTGCTATTAATTTTTCCAGTTTACAACCTTTGAAACCATTCCCTGTGAAAATTCTCTTTTCCAGGGTGACCTAGCCCACCTTGAAGAAGGACCCAGCACTCCATCCCCGCCTGCAGCAATAGATCTCTCCCACAGCAAGAGTGAGCAAAGTAAACCAAAGGTTTCGTTGATGTGGCAGCGGGAGGGTTTCACAGCCCACAGCGCCCCATCCGACTTGTGCCTTCTTCCAAAAATCTTTCCTCTTGGTTGCCCTTATTTGGTCTCTAGCTTTCTCCTGGAATACCAGAAAGCCAAAGGTTATTATCCCAAGAAAGACTTTGCTTTCAGCAAACAAAAGAGCATTTAACCATTACCATCCAATGGGGAAGTTATAAATGGCAAGTAATTTTTTCTCTTATAATTCTTCCTGTCACCCAAGCTAATGCCTCCAGTTCCTTAGATTGTTACACAAACAACATAATTTCCTAGACTAACATTTGAATTTATTCCAGCTCAGTTATCTCTCGTTAGTTATGTGTGGAAACTAGAACCAAACATAAAATCCTGGTCTGGGCTGAAAAAAAGAAGCAGAAAAGGGCCCAAATCTTTGTCATTCTAATAATTTTACTCATGTGGCCTAGGCCCCAAAAAACTTTTGTTAGGAGTTGCTTTTCACCAATTATTTATGTTGAGATTCCTGGCAACAGAAATTTTCTTTTCCATTCAGGGTTCTATTAAACCACATCTTTCCTCATCCCAACCTGGTGGCATTGTTTTCACGCTAAAGAGTTGAGATCCACAAGTTCTTCCTATTAAAGAACATTTTAACAAATTAATCTGTCATTTTGCTCTATCAACATTTTGGGCTCTCTGATTCTAGTACCCAACTTTTGTATATTCCTAATTCCTCCGAGCATCACATCTGACAATTTGAGGCACATGCCATCTAGAAATTTCTAGACAGAGCAGGACACTGTAGTCTGCCCTACAAATCTCTCTCCGGGTTAATGTTTCTCCATTACTCGGCATTCTTAATGAGTCCTACTGATCACTCCACTATTTTCTACATGTTCTCAAGTAGGATAGCTGAGTGTTCTTCTCTTTTTCCAAGAATCATACCATGATGTGGTGCTACAGTTTCTCTCATGAAAACCTGCGCAGGTAACACATTACTTAAGAGCATCGCTTATAAGGAAGGACCATGTATACATGGTAAATATTTTAGATTTGAGTATTAAATGTTGTAAAATTTGTCCTGGCATAGGCTGTGAAGTGTCCCATTCTTTGAGAAGTATGTTATGATAATTCTCCAACAGAGGGGAGAGTATTTTAAGGAAGAGGTGTCTTTTGCTAATTCACAAAAAGGCTTTATATGGGCCACTGTTGGCTCTGCTAATAAGTGTGTTAGCTCCTGCTATTGAATGTGTATATGCTCCCCCAAAATTCTGTGTGGAAACCCTGAACCCCAATGTGAGGGTATTTGGAGTTGGGGTCTTTGGGAGCTATTTAGGTCATGAGGGTAGCACCCTTATAAATGAGACCCCAGAGAGCATCCTTGTCCCCTTCTGCCACGTGAGGACACAGTGAGAAGACAGATGTCTATAAACCAGAACTCGGTTCCTCACCAGACACTGAATCTGCTGGCACCTTAACCTTGGATGCCCAGACTCCAGGACTGTAAACAGTAAGTGTTTTCTGTTTATAAGCCTCCCAGCCTATGGTATTTGATTATAGCAGCCCAAACAGACTAAGACAACTCACCTCCAATCTGCAGGACAGCCCCAGTTTTCTACGACTGCTCATAGGTCATTGACAACAGCGTCATATAGTTCTAGCTCTTTAATCTCTGATTATAACTCATCAGGGCCTGGCTCTCACTATTTCCTTACCACTAGAAGGTTGCAATTCCCTTTTCACACACTCAGTGATCTACCCTTTCCAGAGTGAAGACCATATCCTTGAGAGAGAGGATGAGGGAAGAGATTGGAACCATTCTGCCTTCTCTGTCAACAGCCTTGGGGCCAAGCTGAGTATCACTCTCTCCTTCTTTTATGCAAACCAGGATCCCTTCCTCCCAAGCTTCCTGGCCCCAGCCTCCTCCCACATGTGGTCCAGTGTTCTCTGCCCTTTGTCTAGGGCTTCCTCCCAGATCCTGTTTCACTGATAAATGCCATTGATTTAGCTTCTAGTCTCACGCCTGCCGCACTGCTGCTGCTTCTATCAGCTTATTGCGATTATCAAGCTCTTCCTCCTCTATTGAGTACATGGGCTCTTTCTTTCTTCGCAACACCTGAGTTTTCTGTGAGTCAGTTTCCTGTTCGTCAGAGCTGCTCCCCAGCGGGCCTGTGACCGGCCCAGTGAAGCTGCCTTTCTCCTTCTCCTGTCTCCATGAAAGCTTCCCCTGCCCCCTGCCCCAGGCAAAGCCACCACCGCACCTGGTACAGGTCCCCTACTGAGAAACCCATTCTAAAATTTCCGTTGATTTTCCGCAGAGACTATAAAGCAGTTCTGCCACAAGGTCTTCAGTGCCTGCTTCCCTTTTCTTAAATTTTTTAAAAATGTATTGATTTGAGAGAGATAGTTTTTTGTTCCACTTAGTTATGCATTCATTTGTTGGTCCTTGTCTGTGCCCTGACCAGGGATCAATCAAACCTGCAACCTTGGCATATGGGGACGACTCTGTAACCAACTGAGCTACCCAGCTAGGACTTTCCTCCCTTCTTTAAGTTACCTTTAATTAGTCACTTCCTTGGAGAAATTATTTCTCTTCGAGCTCCCTCTTTCTAGTTTTGCTGCTCACACACCCAAAGCCACAAAGTGCACCCTGAGGGCTCCAGCCATGCCCTCCTTCTGTTCCTGGGAAACCCCACACCCTACCCACCAGCACCAGGCAGGCCCCACCCTTGGGCCTCATCCATGGTATTTGAAAGAAAAATAAAATGCAGGTGTGGTTCCTGTCTTCTGAAGGGATCCTGACTGTGATGCATCAGCAGCGCCATTGTAAGGGGACCTGAGCTTCCTTTTGGGGCAAGGCTCTATGGTTTTCAACACAGGAGAAAATTTTTTCAGAGTATTCTCCCCACTGCCCAGCCAACAACAACAAACAACAACAACAACCCCATGAGGCCCTGCTGGGCAGATTCTTCCACTGTGATCTTGGCTTTGCCAGTCTAGCCTACTGCTTCTGCTAGACTCACTTAGAGACAGGCTTGTCTGTCCTGGGAGCTTCTTCCTAGTAAACAGGAGAAATGCAATGGAACTTCCTGCTCTGAGAACACAATTGACTAGGCGTACTTGGCCTTGTGAAATTTTTTTGAATAAATGTTTACTCAGCCACAAAGCCACTGGCACCATTAAGTCTGTGTATCAGAAGGGCTCAAGGAAGAGTTTCTGCTTTGTGCCAGGAAAAGCAAATAACTTGTATATTATCTCTTTGGTGATGAGAAGAGCAGACACCTCATGGAGACAGCTCTACAATGGAGCTGTCACTCTGTCATCTCAGCCCATCACATCCCGGAGGTCACAGGACTCCATACCCAGGGCTCCATCCCTGTGTGCTGGCACTGGCCTTGGGGTGGAGTTAGGGCTGAGCCAGCCCAGCACAGATTTTCTTTGTAGCTTAAACCTGAACTAAAAACTAGATCAGCAATGAAGAATGGTGCACAGTGGCCCTAATCCCACCCAGAAGCGACGACACCCAGCAGTGCGATGACACCACCAGGTGCACCTCAGAAGTTGCAGCTTTGGCAGCCTTGGAAGACCCCTTGGCACAGACACTAGCACCCCCTGTGGGTGCTCACAGCCACTGCAGGGGTGAGGAGCCACTTTATAAAGTCTCATGGGCCCAAGGAACCATGAGACTCCTCCGAAGGCAGGAGAGAAGCTCATGGGCAGAGATTAGAGGTGGCAAAAGGACTGACAATTCAATGAAGGAACTCACAAGAGACACACCCTGGGACACCCAAGGGAAACTCTATTAACTCCAGGTCACAAGATGGAACTCAGTGTTTTTTTCCTCCTATGGAAAGAGTATTCTGGGTCCCAAACATGGAATGGAAATCCTAAAGAGAGGACTATGGGGGGAGGACACTGAGAGACAAGTTAGGGATAAGATACAATCATCACAGGGAAACTGTATCCCATAAGGCAAGTGCACTGTAGCAAGCAAGAAAGATGCAAAAACAGAAGCATGATTTGCTATTCCTGCCTCATCTCGGCTACCCCCCACCCCCATCACCCAGCTTTGGGCATGGAATTGAACTCTTGCAGGAAAACAACTGATGAGATCTCCATCGGAGCCAACTGCATAATCATTCTAGGGAAATGCAGGCAATGACAGGCACCCAATGAATCAGTACACAGAGAGGACAACTGACCAGTGGCTAACTCTTCAGCCTAAGAGAATGATGAGGCCGACTTCCCAGGGGTCCCCAGCACCCTAGAGAACAGCCAGTGACACCCTGGTCACTCTTCCTTTAAGCCCTGGTGTGTTCTCTTGGGTATTCGTATTCCTGCTGAAAAACTGGATAAACCAAGGAAAATAATGTTTAAGATCAATCAGTGTTTATTGCAGTATATGCTGTGGGAAAAGCCAAGACCTCATCACAGTCCAAACCACGCCTGCCTGCCATGAGAGCGTGCAGAGGCGCGGGAAAGCCAGCCCTACTTGGAAACCTTAGGAATTGCAATGGGAGCCTGTCAGAGGCCAGGGGGCTGGGGAGACAGCTTCATTAAGTGCAATCTCTGACAGCTCTGATTGGGAAATTGGGGACACAGTAACTGGGTGCCATTCGGGCAACAATCTGCTCCTTCTGTGAAGACACAGTGAGGGTCTCTTCTTTTGCCTACAACAAACAGGAGAGCTGTAATTATACAATGTCAAACTGCAGCTGGGCGCGCTATTTTGGATTTCAAATTTTCCTGGAGAGTTTCACAACCAAAAGGATGAAGTGCCACCCCACTTGAATGGTATCTGTGTTTGAGGTACATTCTTTGGAGGCAGGGGGTAGGGTGGAGGTCGCTGGTTGGAGAAGGGATGTCCTCCTTTAGGTCTCGGGAACTATTAGGATGGGCCCTCCTCTCCACCTCACCCACAGCTGCACCCAAGGCCCTGCCAGCAAGGAGAGAGGACTTCCTCAGTGGGTACAGGGCTTCCTCAGCTCCTCCTGGGAGACCGGGCTTTCTGGAATGCAGCACCAAGCTCTCCCCTCCCATCCTTTGCCTCTGCTGCCAAGTCCTTCCATGCCCTGCCCCTGGCCCCACCGGCTTTTCTCTCTCCCTCCAGTATACACATCAGGGGTCAACCCAGGGCTGTACAGGCATGCTGTTCAGCCATGTCCCTAAACTGGAAGCCCGCCAGCCTGGAGATCAGCCTGGTTCTGTCCTCTCTGGTATGCCTTCCCACCACTCTGAGCCTTCAAACTACAAGTTTGGGACCAGAGATCTAATTTCTAATTCACTTAGTGGCTATGTGACCTCGGTGACATCATTTCCCTAAGTTTCCATTTCCATCTTCCTAACCCTCAGCATGACAGTGAGGATAAACCAACGAGTGTAGCAAATGCTGTGGTCTTCCATCCAGGTCCCCTCTGGGACCTAGGACTGGGATACTCATTCCCCCAGCTCAGGGCACAGACACTCCTCGAAAACTGTCCCCTGCCAAAGGGAGCCACTTTGCCCAAGGTCATGACCCCTCTCCAGGAGTAGTCCACAGGCAATGGCAGGTCTGGGTGGGGGTACAAAGTCTCAGTCCACCAGCTCCACCCCTCCTCTGCCCAGTCCTTCACTCCCTTACACACTCCCTTGGGTGTGTTTTCAAGGGCACTAACGCAATGAATTTCTGCACAAAAGCCCTAGAGTCTTAGAGTCGGTTTCCTTGGGAACACGATCCTGCAACAATGAGATAATGCTGAGCACACAATAGGGGCTCAAATGTGCCACTAGCAAGTTATGTGACCTTTATCAAATCCCTTCTGTGTGGCCTGTTAGAAAACAAAGACGTCCCTAAAATAAGGTTTCACACCAACTAGTCAATTCTAATAGTCACTGACCCTATTGGGTGGACCAAAAAGTCCGTTACGTTTTTTTCCGTAAAATAAAAGACACATTTTTCATTTTCAATCAGTAAGTTAATTGATTTGGATATTTTGAGTATGTCAGCTTCCTCCCACTCTTGGCTTCTAGTAGGTAGAGGCCAGGGGTGCTGCTAAACACCTTCCCATGCATAAGACAGCCCCACAGCAGAGAATTATTCGGCCAAAATGTCAATAGTACCAAGAAACGTCACAAACCACTTTTGACACGTTCGGTCAATCACAGCACCTTCTCCATACACTGCACAAGTCTTCTTTTGTGTTTCAGTTGCAGTTCACCCTTCTTGAAATAACAAAGCACAATATCCTGAAAATGTCGCGTATCTTCTTCCATCTTCAGCATTAAAATGGCTACACAAAAATTCACCAATTTTGGTAAGGTTTTTTAAATGCACATTGATATGACAGCTGTCACCATACAGTCTAACACGATTGCTTCAAATGAAGTTAAAGACCACTAAGCACCACTGGAGCCATCATAGGGAAAAACCGAAATGAACTTTTTGGCCGATCCAATACAAACCACTGATGGATGTGTGCTTGGACGACAGACGCCAACCCTACCACTGCCTGGCATCACAAACATGCAATCCCACACTGGTGCAGCTATGAGAACAAAGTTACACCGGCCCCTGGCAGCTTGGCCCAGGCGTGGAGCAGGGGCACAGGCACATGGCCGGTTTTCTGCCTCCAATGGAAAAGCACATGACAGGGTGAGAGGGGGGCCACCCTGAGCAAGGTGAGCCGGCCTGAGATTGTTTCCCTTCCACATCCTGCCAGCCTCCCAAAATCAATATCCCTGGGAAAGGCTGACATCTTACAGAGTTACATTCAGCGTTGTCCTTAGCCACATGAGGGCTGGGATCTTGTCAGGGAGCCACACAGCAGCAGCCACACTGGGGATGAAGTTTCAGTCGCTTTGGGGTTGACTGCCTCCTGCTCAGCAATGCCCTGAAGCAGAAGTACATGGTGTAGCCCTCCACCCCTTGGCTAATGTATGTATGGTCCCTGAAATTCACAGTTCTCATTCCTGCTTGCAATTGAGAGAGACCTTGGGGACCTGAAAGCCCATAAACACTGCTGGGGTTGTAACATGCTCACACACACGCACACACACACACGCACACTTCCCACCACTACCTGAATGAGATTCTTGACACTTTATACCCAAGGAAACACACAATTCAAGCTTACACAGATGTATTTATTAGTTGTGAAACTTCAGGCAAATAAAATGTTTCAAGGCTCCGTTTTTTCACCCCTAAAATGAGGATGAGTATTAATGTGAGTACCACAAGTTGCTACAATAAGTAAATTCCAAAATCCTCATTGGCTTAGCACAGTAAAAGTTTATTGAACAGCCCTCGTCGGTGTGGCTCAGTTGGTTGGAGCATCATCCTGTAACCGAAGGGTTGCATGTTCGATCCCAAGTCTGGGCACATACCGTCCCAGGTCCAAGCACGTACAGGGGGCAACCAGTCGATGTTTCTCTCTCTTCCTTCTTCTCTCTCTAAAAGCAATGAAAAAAAAATGTTCTTGGATAAGGATTTTTTAAAAAGTTCACTGAACAGCACCTGTCTTCCAAAGTGTGATTCAAAAACCAGACTGCTTCATCTTGCTGTCCCTACATCACCATGCTTGTCTTCACAAGACAGAGGAGAAGAGAGCAAGGAGGAGCAGAGACGCAGGAGGAGCATGTACGCAGGCCTGGAGGTAACCAAAACTCAATCACAGCTGTCTGCTTGGGAAATGGAGTTTACCTGCAGGCCCCCCACAGGGAGCCCGCCAGTCCCTGCCACGGATGATAACCTTACGGGATTATTGTAAGATTAAGTAAGATAACAAGCACTCTAGGTCACAGTGAGTGTTCACTCGGTACTAATTATCGCAGATAAATTGTCGCAGGGGCACTCACCAGGCCCCCGAGAAGTGATGGGGGATGTCACATCAGACATAGAACCCAAGCCAAGGAAGGTGACTTTGTCTTGCTTGGGCCCAAACCGCACCCATGATGGGCTCAGAATGATGAACTCAAGCTCACACTTCTGCAGACTCCCCCTGGGGAGAGAAGAGTGGTGGGCTTTGGCTGTGAGGTCGGAGGAGGCAGGGAAATACTGGGCATTCCGGTTGCATTGGCACGCTCTCACCTGGCACGCTGCGGCCAGCGTTCTCAGCACACGCCAGCAGGCAGGCAGGACTTGCAACCACAACAACGCAAGGACTCCCAGCCAGGCTGTAAGAAGGATGTATGTTCTCCTGCTGCTTTGACATTGGCCACATTCCTTGAGAAATAATAACATTGGCCCTACTTTTCTAGAGATACATTTGCCTCTTTTCTTCCTTATTTTAAAAGATCTACCTAGTGTATCAAATGCCTCTACCGAAGACATTTGGGACAAAGGCTTCACACTCAAATTTCTTCTCTCCGACCTCCAAGTTTCTCTCCTAATAGTAGAACAGAGGAAAGGGGTTGTATTGATGCCAACATATGAGGGAGAAAATAAAAAGTCATTACTTGATATCCCCAACTGCCACATTCCACACACACACACACACACACACTCACACACACCCCTACACATGAGCCACAGGAACAACTTTTAGCTGCATTTGTCATTTTGGCTTGGGGGCTTGGGAAAGAAGAAAGAAACGAGGAATAAAGGAAGTGGGACAACAGGAAGATAAAACATCATGTAACTGGGAGAAAAGGGTAAGTGAAAGTTCTTCGGAGCCGTGTGCACCGTGATTTGCTGCTGCAGCCCTAGGTAACTTTAGTTCTGACCACCTGGGTTTCTTACAAGACAGCACATCACAGCACATAATTCTTTGGATGTGAAAATGCAGGACAAACAAAGAATAAAATGACTTTGTGACAAAATGCATCGGTCTTTGGGGAAATATTGGTTCACTGGCTTATGCAGATCTTGCAAACGTTGGCTCATGTTATTACATGATATCAAAAATTCCATTCGTTAGTATTACTACCTGTCCCATCGGAAAATTCGTCAAGTATTAAACTGTCAAGCTCATGGTGACAGAACCAAAATTCTGATTGTTGCTTGAAAACTGGTAGTTTGATCATTGGTAACAAACGCTGTCAGCTGTTTTCCTTGAAGTGGCAGTTTCGTTTTGTTCGTTTTCAGGGAAATATCTGCCAAATGGCCTATTCTGAATAACCACAGTTAGTCAGTCAATCATCCTTTTAAATAAAAAATGATACCTCATTTTTCATAAAGATTTTATTTATTTACTCTTTAGACAGAGGGCAATAGAGGGAGAAAGAAAGGGAGAAACATCGATTGGTTGCCTCTCACACACTCTCAGCTGGGGACCTGGCCTGCGACCCAGGCATGCGCTCTGACTGGGAATTGAAATAGCCAGGGTTGATATTTCATTTTAAAAAGTGATTGAGCTCTCAACTCAAACACACCAGTGCTTTTACTCAAGACAACCATCATACCTCAGAGTGCGGTGAAGGTACTTCATGCATACTTCATGAGAAAGGCAAATAACACCTTAATGTTATTAGAAAAATAGGCTGACTCCCAAGACCCCTGGAAAGGGTCATGGGTACTCTTAGGGATCCTCAGAGCACACTTTTGACCAAGACAGATCGAGCTGAAGCCCTCCTCATCATCCACTAGTCCTAGTCCTTCCAGCACAGCAAAGTAACCACAATTATAGGATTGGTACGGTATCCTTAATACCTCTTTTTACATACGACTCTGTCCATTGAAAATCTATAGGTTATTTACCATTTTTATTTTTTCAGTGTATATTATTGATCATGCTATCACAGTTGTCCCATTTCTTTCTCCCCTTTATCCGCCTCTGCCCTGCAACCCCCTCCCTCCAGCATTCCCCCCTTTAGTTCATGTCCATGGGTCATACAAAAAGTTCTTTGGCTTCTCGACTTCCTATACTATTCTTATCCTCACCCTGTCTATTTTGTACCTACCAGTTATGCTTCTTATATACTGTACCTTTTTCCCCCATTTTCCCCCATCCCCTCCCCACTGATAACCCTCCATGTGATCTCCATTTCCGTGAATCTGTTCCTGGTCTAGTTGTTTGCTGAGTTTATTTTTGTTTTTGTTTTTTTAGGTTCAGTTGTTGATAGTTGTAAGTTTATTGTCATTTTTACCGTTCATATTTTTGATCTTCTTTTTCTTAGATGAGTCCCTTTAACATTTCATATAATAAGGGCTTGGTGATGATGAACTCCTTTAACTTGACCTTATCTGGAAAGCATTTTATCTGCCCTTCCATTCTAAATGATAGATTTCTGGATACAGTAATCTTGGATGTAGGTCCTTGCTTTTCATCACTTTGAATACTTCTTTCCAGCCCCTTGTTGCCTGTAAATTTTCTTTTGAGAAATCAGCTGACAGTCTTATGGGAATGGGAACTCCTTTGTAGGTAACTCTCTCCTTTTCTCTTACTGCTTTTAAGATTCTCTCCTTATCTTTCATCTTGGGTAATTTAATTATGATATGTCTTGGTGTCTTTCTCCTTGGACCCAACTTCTTTGGGACTCTCTGACCTTCCTGGACTTGCATGTCTATTTCCTTTGCCAGACTGGGGAAGTTTTGCTTCATTATGTTTTCAAATAAGTGTTCAATTTCTTGCTCTTCCTCTTCTCCTTCTGGCACCCCTATGATTCAGATGTTGAGACATTTAAAGGTGTCCCAGAGGTTCCTCAGCACCCCCTCATTTTTTCTAATTCTTGTTTCTTTATTCTGTTCCAGTTGAATGTTTATTTCTTCCTTTTGTTCCAAATCATTGATTTGAGTCCTGGTTTTCTTCCCTTCACTGTTGGTTCTCTATATATCTTTCTTAATTTCACTTTGTATAGCCTTCACTTCTTCCTTTATTTTTTGTCTGTACTCAATCATTTCTGTGAGCATCCTGATTACCAGTGTCTGGAACTCTGCCTCTGACAGATTGGCTATCTCCTCATCTTAGTTCTTTTTCTAGAGCTTTGATCTGTTCTTTCATTTGGGCCACATTTCTTTGACTCGGTGCACCTGTTACATCATAAGGGGCAGTGCCTTAGGTATTCACCAGAGCAGGGCAACTCACATTGCTGTTTTGTGGTGCTGTATGTGGGGAAGGGGTCCAAGAGAGAACAATGCCTCTTGCTCGGCTCTAGCCCCACTTTGAATCACATCCCTTGCTTCCCACAAGTGGATCGTGCCCTTTCAGGTGTTGATTCCTGCAGGGGTGGGCTTGTGTATGCCCTAGAGCCCCATGGGCCCCTCCAACAGTCTCTCCTGTGAGACTGGGAGTTTCTCCCACCACCACAACCCCCACAGTTTTTACAGCCCGAGGTTTTGAGGTTTTAGTTTCCCACACTAGAACCCTGGGTTGCATGGTCTGTCTCGCTCCCCAGGTGTTCCTCCCAGCTTATCTGCACGCAAATGTGGGACTGCCCAGTCTGCCAGCTACTGCCTCGCCTGCCTGGTCCACTTCCTTGCCACATGGCCTCTCCACCCTGGCTGCCCATCTCCACCCCTCCTACTAGTATAAATGAATGTTTCTTCTTTAACACCTTGGTTGTCAGATTTCCATACCATTTGATTTTCTACCAGTTCTGGTTGTTTTTCGTTTTTAAATCGGTTGTTATCCTTCTTTTGGTTGTGCGAGGAAGTGAAGCATATCTACCTTCACCTCCATCTTGGCAGGAAGCCTGGTTATTTACTATTTTTACATTTTGATAATTATCATACTGTGTATGTCATTTTGCAATGTGTTATTTTCACACCTTAATCATGTATTTTTGAGCTTCTATTGGGTCAAATAGATCTAGTCCACTCTTTTAACGGTATAGTATTCCACAAATTGTATTTCCCTGTTTTATTTATTCAGTCCTCCATTAAGAAATTTTTTTCCTTTCCTTTTGAAAAGTATCAGTCTTAGTTTCATTTGTCTACATTTTTTAAGCCGTGCAGTGTGGAATGTATCACGAAATGTCCCATACCTATAACAGGCTACATATATAACATGCCTGTGATGTAAAGCATAGCATGCATGTGGAGCCCCGCAGACAGGGTGCGCTCACACCCCTGACAGAGCCTCGTATTTGGCAGGGACGGGTGCAGACTGGCCAGGGTGAGCTGCGTCTGGTTTCTCACTCGTGAGTTTTGGCAGAGCTTCAGGTATCCATGAAGACGTGAAAAGACATCATTCTTGTAGGTTGAGATGAAACTTGCCATTTCACTCAGGGACAAGCCACCCCCCCATCCCCCCGTTTTCTGGGACTGAAATATACAAAGTTTCCTTGTTTCCCTAAAGCAGGGCTGGCTCAGGTCAGAAAGACAGGTCACTTTCCACTCCTTCCTCTCAGCCCAAGAAAGCACAATGATTTTTTCTAAAAGTAACTTTAACAATTCTGGGGTGCCTAGGTTGCACCGTGATGAACAAATGATTGCCTTTTTTGACAGTTATGTGAACTTCCAGCATTTTTTATTTTTAAAATGCAGTTACTATGTAATAGTTGTTTTTTAATTTTTTTTTCAGATACTTAAGGGGGGCGGATGATCTGAGGTTGGAGCTGAGTTTCAGAGGAATGAACATGGGCTTTGGGGTGGGTCGGTGATAAGTACAACTCGCTGCTCTGTCACCTGGTAGTGCAAGGACATTGAGCAGATCAGTTAGGGCCTCTGAACCTCGCTGTCTGCATTTGTCAAAGGGGCACATTCCTCATAGCGTCACCGTATCACCGGAGGCAATGGGGGCAGGGTGCCCGGCACAGTCTCAGTGCACAGTAAGTAACAGCTAGGGATGCTCATTCACCAGACATGAGAATTAGAGCATAACTTCCTGGTGGAATAGTTTAATTATCAGAATTATCATGGACATGGGCAACACTGTGGTGACTGAGGGGTTGTGGGGGGAGGATAAGGGGACTAAATGGTAATGGAAAAATACAATTAAAAAATAAAAATAATTACCAGAATTATCACGGATTTGATTTGAACCTATGATTCTGGGAACATTTTATAAATACAACTTAACTCTTCATTCCTCCTTAGTTGCCATTCACGCTCCACAGAATTTTTCTTTCTGAAGAAGCCACGACTTTCCCGTGGCCAAACCCAATGGTGCTTCTGCCCTCACTTCTCGTCTGACCCTTCCACAGCCCTGACCGCTGACTGGGTAGAGCCTCTGCCCTCCCTGGCTTCAGTGACCCTCATTTCTCCTGGCTTCCCCACACTCCTTGGCAATAACATCCCTCATGATGTCCACCTGGCAGTATTCCTTGGGGCTTGGCCTTCAGCCTCCACCTCTCCTCATTTTTCTTCTCTCTTCTTGAGCAATTTTGTTTGGTTACACGTACAAATCAGACTCATATCCCCATCCCAGATCCGGCCTCTTGCTGAACTTCAGATTCTAGTTTCTAGATCTCTAATGAACTCCTCCACATCACGATCCCTCAGACATCGTAAAGTCAACATGTTGAAAATGCCCCAACTCTCCAGTCGGCTCTCACCTGCCTGGTTCCAGCCCCTCTTGTAGCTGACCTCTCTGCCTCTAGTCCTTCAAATCCATCCTCCAACATGTGTCCAGAAAGGTCTGTCTAAAACCCTCACACGCACACACACAGAGCTAACACGAGGATTGCCAATTAAGTATGACCATATAATTAATGAGCCAGACGGAGACCGTTCTGAGGGTGGAAGTGTGTGCAATGAATAATTATACGGGAACAACAGACAAACCCTAACTGTATATCACGTATTATGCTAAGTGCTTTATATAAAACAAATTTAGCAGGTAATCATTATTGCTATCCACTTACAGATGAAGAAATTCAGGCTTGCAGAGGTGAAGTGGTCTGCCCATAAGTACACAACTTAAATCCCACCAGCTACATGATCCTAGAGCATACTCTTAACCACTTCCCTATACTGATCATTATCATCTTCTTATTCAAAAAATATGTTAGGCCTCCGTATCAATTTCACAGCAAAGCTTTCGTGGCCTGACATAACCCCCCCACCCTCTCTCTGACCCCTCCTCCACAGGAACCCTTACTGCAGCTGGGCACACCACTAGCTGCTTCTCACCTCAGTGCCCTTGCTGTTTGTCCTGGTTTTTCTGCCAATCTCATTCCTCATAGTCCATCACACAGCTCACAAGTCACCTCTCCAGGTTAAGGCTCCCTCAGCACCACACGTACAGGTAAGTCGGAGCAGGAATTCTACTGCACTTCTCGATGTCCCCACTGGTGGAGTCTACTCTACTGTCTTCTTCCAACTATTGTGATAGAATGCTTTGTTTCCCTTCAAGTGTTCCTGCTTTCTGATAAATGCCTTTAAAACTATCGTTTTCCTTGTGATTACTCCTTTGGCTATGCCTCATGAATCTTGACATATAATGATACCTTTAACCCAAGGATTTGGGGGACTGTTTTTGATTTTTATGTGTTTTATTGTATGTTGGTTTCCAGCCAATGGAAATTTGTTTAACTCCTTTACTGCTACTGATTTTTAACTTTATTGCATTGTGACCACAGAACACAGTATGCAGGATATTGACTCTTTGGAATAGACAGGGCCTTTTTCTATGGCCTGGAACATGCCCAATTTTAATAAGTAGACAATATGATCTCAGGTGCATATTCTATTTGCCAGGTATAAAGTGTGGTAGGTATCTATCTTTTCATGCTTATTAGTCATGTTATTCAATTCTTTTATATCTTTGCTTATTTTAAGTCTGCTCTGTCAGTTGGTGTTCAAGAGAGCTGTATTAAAATTTCCAAATACCCTTTTCGAAACTGTATTCCCAGCATTCCGTACAGGCACCAGTTGCGATACAGTTAGTAGCTGAGTAAATAAAGATACACCAGGACTTTCTCGGTATCTAGGACTCACCTCATTAGAAACAAGTCATGTAGAACCCAGCTCAACCTTCCTTTTGCTCTGAGTCAACATGTCCTTGGCCACCACAGTGCCCTCCACCAGAGGAGATGGGTCACAGCGTGGACAGACGCCAGGGCATGGAAAGGGCCCATGCAAGAGAGGGGCAGTGGTGCTTAAGCTTCATTAACTTTTTGGCAACTCCCTTGCGAAAGTGCTTTCTCAGGCCTTAGCTCTCTGGTCTTATCTTCATGCCAGGACCACCAGGGAATCAAGTCAGGTTGTATTATCCCAAACCTGCAGCTGAGACTCTGAAGGGCTTGACCGTGCTGCAGGGTCACACAGTTAACAAGAGAAAATGGTAGTTAATGAGGGAAAAGCCCAGTTCGCTGTTGTTTGCGCAGAAGCATACAGAAGCCCCTCATTTTTAAAAAATTAAAAGTCCTCTTATTTTGAAAGGCGTTTCAGAATTTGATGATTTCCTTTTAATTAATTCCTTATCACAAGAGTGTGGTAAATCAATCACAAGCATTGGAAAGCATATGAAGGAGATTGCTGGTGGGAATGGAAAATGGAAAACAGCCTGAAAGCACCTCAGAAACCTAAACATAGAGTTAACATACAATCCAGCAATTCCACTCCTAGGTATATACCCAGAGACCTGAAAACATGCGTTCATGCAAAAACTGATACACAAATGTTCATAGCAGCATAGTCACAATTGCTTAAAAATGGCAACAACAAAAATGTCCATCCATGGAGGAATGGATAAACCAAACTGGTCCGTCCATACAATGGAATATTGTTCGGCCATAAAAAGGAATGAAGGACTGATATATGCTAAACCGTGGATGAACTTGAAAAACATTACGCACAGTGAAAAAAGCCAGACGCAAAAGGCTGCATATTGTATGATTCACATGAAATGCCTGGAACAGGGAACCCATAGAGCTGGAAAGTAAATGAGTGGTTTTCAGGGGCGGGGGGGGGGGGGAAGAAAATGGGGACTAACTGCTAATGGGTGTGGGTTTCTCTTTGGGGCAACAAAACAATCCTGGGATTAGACAGTGACGATGGTGGTACAACCTCGTGTTTATACTAAAAACCAGTTAGAAGGATGGATTTTATGGTATATGAATCATATCTCAATTTTTTTTAAAGGGCATGGCAAACCGGGAATTATGAACCGCACACCGCTACTCTGAATCCCAACAGAAAATTCCCAGGAAGCAGCACAGCGCACAGGAGTGTGGGCTTTGGGGAAAAAAGGGACGTATTTAAATTCTACCCTTCCAATCATGACCTCTAGCATGTGAGAATTGTATTTAATTTCTCTGAGCATCAGCTGTCTTACCTGTAAGATGAGGGGCAACATTACCTATTTCACCGGCTGGCTGTAAGGACTAAATAAAACCGTCCAGGTAAGATGCTTGTACTGTGCCACAGATTCACTAGGTATAAATAAATGACTGCCACAATAATTAGTACTCTTATAATTACTGTTATTATTTTCACATCTTGCAGACCCTTCGTATCGAATAATATTTTTAACATCATTCTTTTTTTACACTTCTATGAGCAGAGATGAAATGTTTCCGGTTTCTGTAAGCATAATCTTGGCAAATTCTTTAGAAGGCATGGTTTAAAGAAAAATCTATTTTTAGTATACTAAGCTATCTACTGTGCCTGTTCCATGGAATAAGTAATAATTAGCAAAACAGCTGCTGAGAATCATGTCACATGAATTCATTCAATACATTGTTATAAATGGAGCAGTAGAAATGTTTGCCCATTGCGCCCCCTTGTGAGAGTTTAGGGGAACTACCTGTACTCGAGACTACCTAGCTTTAAAGCCTTGCAGTTCGAAGTGCGGTCCTCAGATCAGCAGTATGGGCATCATATAAAACTTGATAGAAATTTAGATCTTGATTCCACCTCCTAATAAGAACCTACATTTTAACACTCTCCCTGGGTGATCTGTAAGCACATTAAGTTTGACAAGTACTAGCTTAGAGCATAGAGTAAACTTTACTTTTTATTTAGGAAATACTATCTTACCATTGAACGTTAGGCTTGGTGCCAGGAACTAGAAATGCTAAGGTAAATATAATTCTTTTTATAAAGATATGTGGGGTTAAAAACCTGTAGTAATGAGAATTAATTATGCACTTTTGAAAGGTGAGTTTGTCCTGACTGGTGTGGCTCAGTGGGTTCGGCATCATCCAGCAAACGCAAGGATCTCTGGTTCGATTCCCAGTCAGGGCACACACCTGGATTGCAGGCCAGGTCCCCAGTTGGGGGTGAGCGAGAGGTAATCAATCAATGTATCTCTCACACATTGATGTTTCTCTCCCTCTATTTCTCCCTCCCTTCCCCTCTCTCTAAAAATAAATAAGTAAATAAAATTTTTTAAATAAAAAATACCATGGCAAATCACGAATCATAGATCACTGCTCTGAAACCCAATTTTAAAAAGTTCCAAGGAAGCAGCACAACACACAAGAGTGTGGCCTCTGAAAACACATGGGTCGTATTGGAATTCTCCCCTCCCGTGAGATGAACGCTCGTCCAGCTGTACGCAAAGAGAAGAACAACTAACTGCCTGGAAAAACCGAAGGGATGTTATAGGCGAAGGTGGCATTTGGGGACTTTACCAGTAAGAGAATTTTCACCAAGGCACTCGGGGCTGAAGGAAGGCCAGGAGCACAACGCCCGTGCATTCAAAGGCATGGGATGTGTCAGAATGCCAAGTCCTTGGGTGTGTCTTTGGGGGGCAGACTGTCAGTGATACCTCAGGGAGACTGAACTGTGGGAAACTCTCACTTTTAAGGTGCACATTTCTGTAAGTCTGAAAAGCTGACAATGAAGGACAAGAACAAGAAACGTCTCAAATTAATTATCTAAACTTCCACCCTAACCCGGAAAAACAAAGTAAATGCAAAGTAAGTAAAAGAAAAGAAATTATAACAATATTAATAAAAGCAGAAATCAGTGAAATAGGACATGGTCAAACAAAAAATGCGTTAGTCTTGTCTCCCCTCATCTGTGGGAGATGCATTCAACAGCCCCCGGAAACTGCATATATTACCGAACCCTGTATATACTACATGTACATGCCTATGATAAAGTTTAAGTTATGAATTAGGTGCAGTAGATTGTCAACAATAACCATAATAAAATAGGGCAGTTATTACAATATGCTGTAATAACAGCTATGTGAATGTGGTCTCTCAAAATATCTTATTGTCCTGTACTCATCCTTCTTCCTGTGACCATTGATGGGAGGAGATAAAAGCCCACGTGAGGAGTGAGGTGAGTGACGTGCGCACGGTGACAGAGCCTCAAGATACCGCAGGGGGATTTGAGCACAGGCTGCAGTCAGTCTGGAAACGGGGAGCAGAGCGTGCGGGGAGCAGGGCGGAGGCAGCGGGAGCGCAGGTGGTGTGCGAGGTCAACTGCATGGCTGTGTGGACGAAGGGGCGATTCCCATCCGATGCTGTGGGATGGAAGAGAATATCGCAAGCTTCGTCACGCTACTCAGAACAGCATGCACTTTAAAAGATAAATTGTTTATTTCTGGAATGTTTCATTTAATATTTTCCAACCACAGTAAACCTCAGGTAACTGAAACCGCAGAAAATGGCACCACGAATGCGGGGGCACTACTGTAACGCAAAAGCTAATTCTCGGGGGGAAAGTATCAATAAAACTGGTAAAAGTTTAGCCAGACTGACCAAGTTAAAAAGAGAGGAAACACACTTGCCAGTATCAGAAATGAAGAAAGGACACCACTATCAAGTTTACAGTCATTACAGGGACAATAAGAGGGTATTCTGAAAAGATTTTTACCGATAAATTCAACAACTTAGATTAAATAGACAAATTTCTTGAAAGATACAAATTTTTAAAAAACGACTCAAGAAGAAACAAGAAGTCTGAGTATCCCCATATCTATTTAAAAAAATAAATTTGTAATTTAGAGCCTTCTGACCAAGAACCCTCCAGACCAGATATCTTTACCGACAAACTCTACCAGGCATGCAGGGAAGAAATACCGCCCCTTCTAGGCCAACCGTTCCAGCGGAGAGAGGGAGAGGGACAGCCCCCAGCTCGTGTATGAGACCAGCACAACCTCAGTACCTAAACCGGGCAAACACAGGGGCAAGAACCCAGACACCCAGACCAGTGTCCTTCATAACATACACGCAAAACTCTGGAACAACACTCGAGCAAATGAAGTCAGGCAAGGTATAAAAGGGTGATCCATCGTGGACCCGGTGTTTGAATATTTAACATTTGAAATTCAATTACTATATTTTACCATATTGACAGATTAAAGGAGAAATTCTGTATGATTTTTCTCAACAGATGCGAAAAAAGCCTTTGACAGAACATCAATTTCTTACAAGCCTAAGCACACAGAGACTCGGCAATTCCACTCCTAGGTGTTACACGAGACAAACTAAAACATGTCCACCCGAAAACCAGTAGACAAATGTTCACAGTGATTTTATTCACGCTAAGCGAAGAGCGGAAAGAGTTCAAGTGTCTGTCAGCAAGGGCATGGGTCAGCAGTGGCGTATCCATACAACTGAAAACCGCTCAGCAGTGACAACAGCAGCCTGTGGTACACGCAGTAACGGATGAATCTGCACAGGAGAGAAAGAAGCGAGGCGTAAAGGATACATACTATATGGCTTCACTTACATGGAATTATAAGAAAGACAAATTTGGTCTATTGTGACAGAAAACAGACCAGGGGATGGCCAGGACCAAGGGTGGCTGAAACACTGAGCGAGAAAGGACACAGGGGACATTTTAGGGTGATGGAAGTGTTCTATGTGTTGATTGTGATACTGATGACACCGGTGTATAAGTATGTCAGAGGTCACCACGTGCACCCATAAAACAGGTACATTGTAATGTGTTAGACGTTAGCAAAATCATTTTCCCAAAAGCATATTCATAAGGTTTTCACTGGAAGTAAAGGCACTGCCCTTGGAGAGCCTTACAGTTGCTGGGTGTCCGTTTGAACCGGACCATGGAATGTTCTGGTGTCACTGATGAGGTCTGAGACCCTGGTGGCAGTTTGAACCCTAACAGTCGTACTGTGCAGTGGGCACAGACAGGCTCACCGTGCCAGCTCAGTGAACATGCGACGGCCTCACAGCACTGAAGGCTGTGGTTCACACTCCTGTACCAGGCTCATTCCCAGTGGTTCCCAGAGGAGCAAGACTGGCCTGGCCTCATGGACAAGGGCATCGAGTCTCCAGTGACGTTTCTAGGGCCCCCCTCCCCCACTGAGGTGCTGGTGCTGTCCCCGTGGTGCAGAGGGGTAAAAGGAGGAGCATCCAGAGGTAAGGAGAACATGGCTTTGGGAGCTGAGAGTTGAGTCTGGCGGTCCAAAGCCAGCTAGACCAGACCGTGTTTCTCCTAGGGAGGAAGGAGAAGTGAGAACCAGGGTGTCCTTCCTGCCACAGCATGGCCACAGGGTGGGCTAGGGGATGACAAGGATTATTTTCACAGGTCTCAGCCATGACTGGATGAGAAATTATAGGAAGGTACATGGGCTTTGAAACTCCAAGCCCAAGATGAACTTTTATCTAGAGCTTACACGCTTCCTAGGTAACCTCGGTAACCATCCGACCCCTTCCAATGCCACCAACCCCTTCCTCCAGGTGGGGGTCATGGGCCATAGGTGCTCAAGCCCTGATTACTATTGACTTCATCTGTTTAGACTTTGCTCCCCATGATCCATGATGTCATCAGCATAAAGAGGCAACTCAAACTTGGGCAACCAGAAGGGATGGTCAGGCCACCAGTCCTTAGCCGAGCCCCCTGGGTCACATTCCACCACTTCACTTCACTTCTGTGGTCACAAGAAAGCCAAAATTATACAGCCTTCTAACCAAACGCATTTCATATACTCACTACTAAAACCTAACAAATGTCTGTATTGTGAGACTATAGATTTATGTTATGATTGAGACTATTCTTCAAATAATATCAATAATGGCTAGTACTTATTAAGCACTTACATTGTCCCAGAAACTGGGCTAAGTGTGTGAAATGCAGGATTTCACTTGATCCCTGCAACACTGTATGAGGAGGTTACCATCATACCCATTTCACAGATAAGCAAACTGGGGCTCTTTGAGTCACTGGCCCAACTAGTAAATAATAGAGAAGGGATTTGAACCCAGGTCCGTCTATTGCTCTAGTTATTATTCCCACCACCACTGTGTCATCATTGATTATAAAGCTGAAGGGAGTCCTGGCTGGTGTGGTTCAGTGGATTGAGTGCCAGCCTGAGAACCAAAGGGCCACAGGTTTGATTCCCAGTCAGGGCACATACCTGGGTTGCAGGCCGGGTCCCCAGTGCGGGGCACGTGAGAGGCAACCACACACTGATGTTTCTCTCCCCCTTTTTCTCCCTCATTTCCCCTCCCTCTAAAAATAAATAAAATCTTTAAAAGAAAAAAAAAAGGGAAACTTTTAGCCCCTATGCTATGGGTACAACTTTTGGGTGACTGAGACACATATCTGCTATTAATACACAATCAGACAGATGCTCTTCTCTGTGTTGACAATGTAGCCCTACCCTTCAGGTTCAAGAGGAGTTTCAAGGAACAGCTTAGCCTGGTAGGAAGTTACTGCCAGAGAGAAGAGGAAGCGAGTCCTTTGGTGGAAACACGTGGCCATTCTTTATTGGGCTCTGGTTTCCTGATGAATGGTGGTAATAATTCCGTTTGCCAGGTGACGCAAGTGTCTGGGATTTGATCCTGATGCCCTCACCTGGGATCAGTGCCTGGAGAGTCACTGAGGGTCTAGCAGGGCAGAAGGAGACTCAGAGTCTCCCGCCTCAACTTTCCTAACGATGCTGACTCCCCAGCTCACCACTGTACACCTTGGGGCCACCACTGGCGTGCCTCTGTGAGCACGTAGGAGAAAAGTTTTAAGCTCTTTCCTGAGAAGGCGCACCCAATCTTCAGTCTTCCAGCACCTATCAATGAGGCCAGATTTGGTGGGAGCAGGGAGTGGGCAGTAGAGGAACAGGATTTTATTACAGCAAGACTAATGAGGTGCTTCCTTATTCAGAACCAGGAGTCCTACTGAATAGCATAGGGTCAAAACTTAAGGACCAAGGAAATTCAAGGAAGGAGAGGTGGTATGAGCTCAGGCAGAGGAAAAGGCTTCAGAAGCAGAGAGCCATCAGCAAAGGGGCAGGGTTAGGATGAGAAGGACATTCCTGGCAGAGAACAAACGAAAGGTTAAGGGCTCCTTCTGACAAAACTGCTCCCCGCCACCCAGTTCAGACACCAGCAGCAAGTGCTGGTTGTCCCCTATGCCCCTGACTGAATGGCTCCAGGTAGCAGGGTTCCATGACCCCTTCCTCAGGTTCAATGAACCCTCTAAAGTGGCTCACGGAATTCAGAGAAATCATGCACTTACTAGATGACCGGTCTGTTATGAAAGTCTAGCTCAGGAAGAGCCAGGTGGAAGAGATGCACGGGGCAGGGTCTGGGGAAAGGCACAGAGCTCCCAGGAGCTCTCCCAGGTGATGGGTGCACCAGCCTAGAAGCTCTCTGAACCCAGGCTTCTTGGGGTTTTATGGAGGCTTCATTGCACAGTCAGGATTGATGAAGTGATTGGCCATTGGTGATGGATTCAACTTCCAATACCTCTCCCCTCCTGGGAGGTAAGGGGTCGGGGAACCTGAAAGTTTTAACCTCCTAATCACCTGGTTGATTCTCCTGGCAACTTGCCAAAAAGCTCCCTTGCCAAGAAGCTTTTCAAAGGTTACTTCATTAACATAACAAAAGACAGCTTTGTTACCATTGTCACTTAGGAAATAAGAGGTAAAGTTGATTTTCTGAGTTCACCAGACTAGGAAGTCAAGGGACAAGATTCTCTGTCTTACTGTGGAGCCCAAACTCCTAATTCCTCGGCTCCAGTGCTGGGCTATCCAACGTGGTGTTTGCTAGCCACTACGGTAGCTCATTGGGTTTAAGTTCAAATGAAGTAAAATCAAGTAAAATTAAAAATCCACTTCCTTGGTCATCATAGTCACATTCCAAGTGCTCAGTTGCCACATGTGCCTAGGGGGTAACTTATCTCAGAGTGCAAACAGGGAGCACTTCCCCCTCATGGCGCGTTCCCCTAAACAGTTGCCTGTCACCTGATGCGTCTCATGTATACATCTGGACAAGGAGCAAAGTCACTGTTTCTCTACTCATTTAAATAGCTCCGAATGCTTCTTCAGGAAAGCGTGACCCTGACTGGTCTTTCTTTCCTGCCTGCCAGCTTTCTCCAGTCTCCAGGAGTTGGGCAGGAACCCTTGCCACTGAAACGCAGGAGAAATATTCTGAGAACTGAGTCCGAAGAACTGGCCTCCTCGCACCTTTACCGGCTATTCACCAGGAGAACTTCAGTGAGTGAGGTCCCCAGCCGTGGCCCCAGGCAAAGGGGTTTCTCTCAGTCTCAGCAGGGACATTGCTGAAGTCTCACAGGAACCAGCATGTGCTCCTGACCCCTGAGCTTCATTATGGCCAATTGTCCCCAGAAACAAGGAATCTCTCCACTAGCTCCTGTGGGGTTAGAGGCCAAGGAGAGCCTACTTTTCAGGAAGTCCTAGGTTCCTCTTAGCTTCTCTACACTCAGAGCTTGCATCCGAAAGAGAAACCTCATTCTCTGGTTAGCTACCTGGTGCTTTCTTTCTACAAATAAACTTTGCTAAAAGAAGGTGCCTAGACCCCGGGACCCTGAGCAGCATGTAAGCTGGGCCTCCTCTACCTGCAAAGTCACATTCTCCCGGGTGTCCTGGCCTCTTCTCCCCACGAATCTTCAGCTCTCAGGACCCAGCATGGACGCTGGGCCCTCTTCCCTGGTCTCTGCCTCAGCAGCCTCAGCCCCATGTCACATCCTGTTAACATCTGGTCCAAAGACAGCCTCCTACCACTGTATTTTTTTCCTGCTAACTGTGCTTCCTGTTCAGTTTGTTCCTCTGTGACCCAGCCCCCAACTCAACGCAGGTAAGAAGGGGGGCGCAGGCTCTGCTGCCCGACTACATGCCAGCAGACCTACAAGAAAGCAAAAGCCAAGATGCCAGAGTCTCCTGAGCCCGTGATGAGCATGCGTTCCACACCCCAGGCTGCAGCGACCTGCTGGGTGGGGTGTCCTGACCACGAGCCTTTCTCTTCCTTGGATAAGTCTCCACCAGAAAAACTGGTTGTGTCCTCTGCTCTAGGTTTGCTCCTCAATGTGGGACTCGGCCTCAGACAGGAGGTTCCCCATGGACACATCTTCCCTCCAGTAAGCTCCTCAGGAAAGACACCGCTCCTTGTGACCCTGTCCCTCTCTCCTCAACCAGGAGGTTGGTGCATGCCTTGTCATTCGGACCTGCAAGTAGTGGGTAGTAAGGATCCTTTTCTTGTTTGATGGTACACAAAGGTTTGTAGGAAGAAGAGCGGCTAAGGACAGCATGGGAAGAAAAAGTTAAACGGAAGAAAAAGTATTTGCAAAACACTTGCTGCAAGAGCCACTGTCGGCCTCTATTCATACTGTTCTGTTAACTGTGGAAACAGCCCACACAAACTGATAAGAAAAGAGTCATTGAAATTTTTGAAACATGGGCAGAATGTACAAAAATATGATTCTCACACACACACACATGTGCACGAACATGCACACAAGGTAATTGAAAATGTCTAAGTGGAAATATGTTCAATTTCACTGATACCTCGGGACATAAAATTCAAATAACTGTGAGAGGCCCCCTCTTTGCCACTAGACTGGCAACAATGAAAAAGAGTGATCCCTCCCAGGGCTTACTATTGACCAAACAGGACGTCCCAGGCAGGGCGTTTGGTTGAGAACTGTGAGGGCTGGAATGATGTCCCACTGGTACCATTTCTGTACTTTGTATATGTGGGGGCTGCAGAAACATGAGGCACTCAGGTTGGAGAAAAGAGTTATTGATTGAACCAAATCAATAGCCAGAGTAAATTGGCAGCATCAGGCCCCAACACGCAGGCAGTGCTGTGAGGGCCCCTGGAAATTCCCATCTGAGGGGTAAGTTCACTCCATAGGCAGGAGAGGAGGGAAAGGATTTACTCCATTTGTACATAGGAGAAAGGCAGATGCCCCCCTCCTCTCTGGAAAGGAGGGAGAAAATCCTTTGCTCCTTGGAGAAGGGATGGAAAGGATCCTGGATTCTCACTTTAACCTTTCAGAACAAAAGAGCATCACTCCAAGGGCCAGTGAAGCCCCAGAGCCTCGGGCTTTTGCAACCAAGAGACATCTCAGCGATAGCGCCACAGTATCCCTGGCACTGGGGAAGCTCAACCTGGGGATCTAGTCCAGGTTATAATCATTTGTCCATCCTGGGAAGATTAGAGAAGTTTGATCGCCTCACTGGATCAGAGGAATTAACAAATGGCTATTGGTCTAATTCTCATAGTATGTGAAAAAGCAGGGAAGGCAGACATCTCTGTCTTTGTACCATGCACTTTTCTCTGGGAGGCCAGGGCTTTTCACGGGCATGCAGAGAAATCGGGGGAAGGTCTTTACGCCTGCAGCCTTGCAGAGGGAGAGGCACGTGCTTGGGCTTTGCTGGCAGAAATGGGAATTGCTACCTAGCTCTTTGGGGAAGGAGTCTGGCAAATCTCTTCTGACCACACACCTTAATGCTCCAGAAGTTCCACTTTATGAAATGTAACAAATAGGAATGAAGCAGGGGGTCCAAGGAATATGTGTAGGAGAATGCATATTGCAGGATTGATAGAAAAGGCAACAGACAGAAAATATCAAAATGCCTATCAGGAAGAAATGGAGTATAAATTGCTGAAACAGTTACACCATGAGGTGTTATGCTGGGTGTTTTTAATATTTATTCTACAAGGGGGGGACCCAAAAATCCGGAATTTATTTATAAAAAAGCTGTGTGTTTATCCTTACATGTTTAAATTTCAGGCACGTTCAAAGGACTCCCCTATCGAGAGGTGCAATACACCTATCGAGACCTTTTATTCCACTGCTCACAACAGATTTTGAACTCTTTGATTTTGATGCCTTTTAGTGCTTCTGGCATTTTTTTGTTTCACCTCTTCCATATCAGCAAAAAGTTTCCATTTGAGGATTTTTTTTGTCTGGAGAAACAAAAAAAGAGTTGCTTGGGGCGAGATTTGGTTGTTCAGGGCAAGATTGGGGCAAGAATAGGGAGGGTGGGGCATGGGGGTCAAGCTGTTTGGGATCCAAAACTGCTGAACATTCAGCACGGTGTGGGCAGGTGCACTCATAAATCACCCATCATGAAATGGGCAAACACATTGAAAAAAATTAAGTGAAGCTCAACTCAGCTTCTCATAATGCCAGCTGGTGCACTGACACAGGTGGGCTCCTAGAACACTCACCTAGCGGGAGAAGCCTGTACTACAAGGGGCCTACCCTCCAGAAGATAATTCCGGGGGTTTTTAGGGTCCCCCCTCATATATCTTGAGCTGGAAGAATTTCCTTTATATACACAAGTGAGAAAGAAAGAAGGTAAGAGATACATAAAATCTCTATTTTGCAAAACAATGAAAAAACTTACATGTATATACACCATATATGTACATGGTATAGGCCATGGAGAAAGATGGGGGAGAGTAGACTTTTCATTTGAATTGCCTTTGGGAGAGTAGAGATGGGAAAGGAAAGAGGAAGGTAAGATTTAAATGCAGCAAAAAAGAAAAATATACACGGCTCAATATCCAAGGGAAAATTAGGATATAGAAGTTCCCTCATGATATTACTAAAGTACATGCAGATCGAATCTGTTCATGGACAAGCACTAGAACGGGACATCAACAAATGAAAATGTCTCCTGGGAGTTATCGGTTCACTCGGCAAACACAGTGAATGTCTACCATGTGCCAGGCACTGTTCTCGCCTCTGGAGAGAAGACGGCGCTAGACAATGTGCTAACTCATGGAGTTGCCTCCCCCGTGAGGGAAACAGATAGTGACTTATTGTCAAAATAAACTTATCAGGAAATGTCAGGTGATTACTGCTGTGACGGAAAATTAAGGACCAGAGTGATGGGGCTGCTGTTTTAAACGGAGCGACAAGGGATGGCCTCTCTCTAGAGAAGCAACCCCAAGTGGGGACCTGAACAAAGTAGGGAAGCAATCACAGGCTTCCCCCTGCCCCAGCTCAACTCTCACTGGGCTCTCAGCACCCCCTCTCATTGAACATTTTTTGTCCATGTCTCAGAGGAGTCCAATGATTGGAGCCTGAAGCCAAACCCAGCACTCTTCCCTGAGGCCTAACGAGCAAGGGGTAGAGGCAGTGAGTCCACACCTGCCTTTCTCCCGGAAACCCAATGTAGAATACAATTGTTCTGTGGGCGGTAAGATGTCCGAATGAAAAGTAAGCAATCTGCAGCCTAGGGCTCCAGATTCAGCTCCTGGTTCTCCCACTTACTAGTTGCATGACCTTGAGCAAATTATTTAACCTCTCTGTAACCTTATCAGTATAATGGGGGATAATCTATTGCCATAGAGATAAGGCATTTTAAAGATCTAAAGGATGTCTGGTACATCATAAAATCTAAAAACTAAGAGCTCTTATTATCATCTCTATTACTACTTCGTATTATTATTGCTACTGCTACTAACTGAAGGGTCAGCCTGTTCTTACAGTGTTGACTACTCTGAACGTGTAAAAAGTTGAGGGCCTGGTTTGGACTTACAAGAGGTGAAGGCAGTCACGGGTAGTGGGACAAGACTGCTTTGAACCCTGCAGTCGGAGCAGGCCTCTCTGAGGAGGCAACACCTGAGTGAATGAAGTAGGCAGACGATGTTTTTATTATTAGGGAAATGAGCTTATATGAAGCAACATGTGCCCAACTGGAGGATGCTTTGGGATTCACTCTTAACCACCAACTCAATGAAAAGTGAAGAAATTATTTACATCTGGAATATTTGTCACATGACAAATAAAACATTATTTTATTTGTGTTCATGTTCTCAATCTTTTATCAAAAACAACAGGTACATTTTTGTATTATTATTGAAATATATGATCTTATTACAACACATTGGTTCATAATCAACAAACATTATTTTGTTTATAATGTCAGGTTTTCTAAAGAAAAATCTCTGAAAATTTTGACACAATGCTGTCTCAGAAAAATGATTCCCTAATATCATGGTCATGCATTAACATTTTAAAACAAAGTTCTGAAAAAATATTTTTTAGACTTTGTAAAAGAATAACTTATGATTTGAAGAATTCCTCAAAATTCCAAGAAATTCCTCATTTTTGTTCTTATGTCCCTGAGCTAAATATCTACCAGGAATTTGGAAATGTTACTCTCTAGAGGGAAGAAATGGACAGTAACATATGGGGAAAACTGAGTAGGTAAGAAAATGTCAGGTGGTGTTAAGAGCTATGAAAGTACAGGGCTAAACTGAGATGGGGCTGGCTGCTTTAAGTAGGGTGGTCAGCAGTGGGGAAAGCACGTAGACTAGAAAGACAGGAAAGCACAGGATGTCTGAGGGAGGCTTTGAGCAATCCTCCTCAAAGGAGGAAGGAGGGAATGATGCTGGGCCATAGACCCCTGGGGGAGGTCCTGACAACACTCACGTTTGGGAGTTTACTGTGATGAGGCACCAGGACCTGTCCGTGTAGAGGGAAGGAAACAGAAGTGGCCCGAGCACATTTAGAAATGACAAGGAGCGGGGCGTGGCTGTAACACAGGAGAGTGGCAGGCTGCTCTAGCTACAGAAGGAAAACTGGGACAGGTACAGAATGCACAGCATTCCCCATATGTTACGGGAAGCCAAGGTCAAATCCTGGCTGTGATCTGGTTAATTCTGTGGGAGATGCCTCCCAGCATTGCAGGGCGGCTGAGGGACTGAAGTCTTCCTTCCCGGAGTCCCCACCAGGACTGCAGCAAAGACCGCAACAACACGACGCGTCCTAATGTCCTGATTTCCCTGCCTCTGCCTGCACACTTTAGAGTCAGCTTTTTCTTGCAGGCAGTATTGACAGAGATCCTGGTTGCCTATCCCAATATCCATTTCCTGTCTGTTGCTTAGTAATTGAGCTCCCAGCTTCAGCAAAGCACAAAACTACTTGAAATAAAAACCTTACTGCCCAGCCTCACTCACAGCTAGAGCTAAGTTCCAATGTGAGACATAAATAAAAGTAGAGCTTCCTGGATATCTTAAAACATGGCTGGACCATGCCTTCACCCTCTTTCTTCCTTTATCTCTTCCTGCTTCCTGTTAAAGAGGATGGCCTGTGATAGAATGTGAGCCCCATCGCCTTGTTCCAACAAGATGGTGGAGAAGCAAAGAGCGAGCTGGGTTCCCACTGATTGTAGAGCTGCCCTTCCAGCCTTCACTTCTTCCCTCCGACCTTTGTTTAATGGATAAAGAATCTATCATAGAGTTCGGTCACTGGCATTTTGAGTTTCCCATCATTTGCAACCTATTTCTAGACAGGGAAAGGATGTGCAATTTTTTGGTTCTGTTTTTGACTTGTAAACATGTTCATACTCCAATGTTGCTGCCCTGGGGAAAGAACAGTTCATTCCAGTAAGCTGAAAGTTGAGAGGAGGCCAGAGCCCTCCCTGGGATCAGGTATGCCAGGCACACCTGGCAAGGCGTACCAGCCAGAGCCAACCACAGCACTCCCACATTCTCAGTCCAACTGGTTGTGTCTCCCTTGCTGTGGTTTATTGATTTCACAAAGGCTGCCTTACTTGCCTTTCGGGAAAATGTTTAAGCAGGATTGACTTGAGAATTATAGTTAACCTTCTATGCATCCACTGTTTAGTGAGCACCTACTCTGTGCCTGTCCCCATGATGGCCATGTTTAGCACAAGGAGAGCAATGCATCTGCTGTGTTCTGGGCAGAGCAGACCACTTGAGGAACAGCGGATTCCAATGGGGGTAGAGGGTCACATCACTGGCAAACTCAAGCGTATCCAGAGGGAACCCAGGATGGTAGATGTCTGGGCCACACCCTTATCTCACATTTTTCAAAACTTAAGGCCTAAAGGTGGGGCCTTCAGGGTGTGGGAGATGTCCCATTTTGATCTAACTAGAATCCTTTGCCTCCTTATTCTGGTAACCAGTTACCCTGCTTTGAGAGAAGCTGCTCCTTCCCCATTCCTGTGATCCTGGAAGGGCTCTCAATTGTGCAATTGTGACCTCCAGCCACAGGGACAGACCGTGACCTATAGCAGACCAATCAAAGCCCTTCCCTGGGCTTTTGTCTTTTTCCCTTTGGCTTGTGAGTTAAAGGATGTGTTTGCAGAGATGGTGGCACTCATGTGTCCAGCCATATGGAAGAACTTAAAATAATTAATCACACACAGAAATGGAAGACAAGCTGAGAAGTGAGAGATGGGGTGTAACTGGAGCAAAGACAGCCACGCATCACTAAACGACAGGGTTACATTCTGAGAATTTCATCGTCAGGCAGTTCCACTGTGCAAACATCACAGAGCGCACTCGCACCCAAGTCGAGCACAAGAGAAAATGAGGCAATCAAGAGACAAGGCAAACAGACGTAGGAGGCTGCTGCCGGCACAACACGGCATGCTGATCTACAGCAGACTCTTATACGTAGCCAGAGTACACTCTAAAATGACAATAGAAAGTATAGTGAATATATAAACCAGTAACTGAGCCGTTTACTACCATTATCAACTACTATGAACTTTACATAATTGTGCGTGCTGTACTTTTATACCACTGGCAGGGCAGTAGGTTTATCGATATCAGCATCACCACAGGACACAAAATATCTTGTACTATAGCATTAAGACAACTACGACATTACTGGGCAATAGAAATTTTCAGCTCCATTATGTTATGAGACCATCATCATACATGTGGTTCTTCACTGACCAAAACTGTGTTATGTGGTACGTGACTGTGGAGGAGAAAGAAGCGCACTCAAACTTATCAGAGTCTTGGATTGGAAAAGTCACTATTGCAGCCAGCCAGCCAGCCATCCAGAGAGCCATCATCCATCCATCCATTCACCATCCATCCATCTATCCATTCTCCAACCATCCACCTAACCATTCAATAAACGTCTATCTTTACTCTGCTCTCGATTTGTGCTAAGTGCTGTGTCTATAAGCCCAGGAGAACTTGGGACTCATTTTTAACCTGAGAAAATATAAAGGTCTTCAGAGGGAGGCAGATAGATAATGCAAATAATGCCACAAGAGGTCAGAGGTGCTGGAACAAAAGCGTGTGTCTCACTCAATGACACCATGAAGGAAATAATAGAGTAGGACGGGGGTGTGTTAAACATAAGTGCAGAGTAGAGATGATACCTGAGTTAGAGAGGAAGGAGGTACCAGGCAGGAAAAAGGCAGATGGGGTGGAGGTGGAAAGTTAGGTCAAAAAGCACCAAGGCGTGAACCACCATTGGCCTTTAGAGCAAGGTAAGTAGTAGAGATTGTCAAAATGCGAGGTCAGACTGAGGTCAGGGATTCAACAGAACCCCGTGTAACTCTATGGCAGACCAGGGCCCATCAGAGGTTTGTAATCAGGGGAGAGACCTAACCTCTAAGGATTTAAGTTTTAAAAAAACATTGTCAACAGTAGTCTAGAGGATGGATGTGGAGATGGCGCATTTTTCAGCCTATAATCAGGTGTACCTGTTTTCATCAGATGTATCCGATGTGTCAATGCCTTGGCAAACTCCAAGGAGCTCAAAGCTCTGGAGTCAAAGGATCTCAACCAAGGCCCATGCTCTGCCAATTTCTGGCTGTGAGATATTAAGCAGTTCATTTAACTGGTTTGTGCCTCAATTTCCTCGACTGTAAAATGAGATAATAACCCACTGTGTGAGGTTGTTACAGGACTGAACAAAATAAATTGTATGACAGCATCTAGTAAACTTCACATAACCAAACAAATGCACAGATGTGTTGTCTTGTCCTGAAGGGCATTTTTGTCAAGGTATTATCAAATAAAAATTATAATGATATTTCATGTATGATGTATAACACGGCATTTGGAGATAAGAGGGGGTTTTTTAAGGTGACAAGATGGACCAGATAGAGAAGGCTGGGCATTAAATTTTAAACAGACCCAGATGACAGGCCATCATTGGGCTATAGGAAGGGGCTAGACACATGAGTCCAAACCAGAAGATCAGGAAAAGAGAGAAGGCAGAAGCAGGAAGTAAGCACCACAAGCAAATGCCCAAACCAAGTACAAGGTCCAGGTGCCCGACTAGGCAGCAGGAAGTAGAGATCAGCCAAGATCCAAGTGGAAACCACAGGGCAAGAGAGCTAAGCCACTAGGGAAGGTTGCATGAAAAGAGTTTGACAACTCCTCCTACAAAGACTTGGGCTTGTTCATTCAATGAACATAAATCTAGTACCAACTATATTTTAGGGTCTAGGAATACAAAGTTAAATAAGTGAAGGAGCTATCAGTCCAATGGGAAAGACAGATAATGCTAGTACAACCTGATAAGAGAAACAACAGAGGGGAAACGAGGAGTGTCTTTGGAGCAACAGGAGGGGCATCTAATCCAGGCAAGGTTGTGTCAGGGCCAATTCTGGAAGAGGTAATGACAGAGTGGAGTCTTAAAGGAGGAATCAGAGCTAGCCAGGTGAACCAGACGCAGATGGAGGGTGAGGGCGTTCCAGGCAGCAGGAACAGTGTGATCGATGGCAGGGAAACAAGAAGCAGGAAATGTAAGCAGTCTACGTGCTGTGCCATAAATCAGGGATGACAGGCAGGGCAGGGCAGCTGCAGGTGACAGGAGAGGAGGCTGGAGGGGTTGATGAGAAAGCTCCCTGGGCCAGGCTAGGAAAGCTGGGACTTCATCCTGAAGGCCACAGGGAGCCATGGAAACAGGTGATTGATAGAACAAGAAGAGGAATACTGAAACCCAAGTTGCTATGACTGAGGGGACAAAGCAAAGGACTTGGGCACAGAGGAGGTGGTGGGCCAGGAAGACACAAAGGAACAAGGCAGGAAGCTGCATTAGGAGTCTCCAAAGAAACAGAATATATATGTTAAGGAACTGGCTCCAGAGAAACAGAATATATATTTAAAATTTTATTATAAAAAATTGGCTCACATAATCATGGAAACTGAGGAGAGACCCAGACCTGCAGCCGACAAGCTAGCGACCCAAGAGAGCTGATGGCATCGGTCCAGTCTGTGTCTGAAAGCCTGAAAACCAGGAGACCCCATGGTGCAAGCTCCATTTCGGGTCTGAGTCCAAAGGCAGGAGAAGACCAGTGTCCGAGCTCAACGACAAGCAGAGAGAGTGAACCCTCCCTTACTCCACATTTTGTTCCATCAGGTCTTCGGTGGATTGGAGGAGACCCATCCACATTGAGGGGGGACAATGTGCTCTACCAAGTTCACCAATTCAAATGTTAAACTCATTCAAAAACGCCCTCACAGATACCCCCAGAATAATGTTTAACCAAATAGCCAGGTGTTCTGTCGCCCAATCACAATTACACATAAAAATTAACTATCACAGAAGTACAGCCAGAACCGAGGTCACACAACAGAGCAGCTCCCACTGCTGACGGGCTTGGGTGCTTAACCTCTGCGCTGACACTTGGAATGAGGCCAAATGGGAAGAGAACCAGGGCCTGGAGAGGGAGTGAGGATCAGGAGTGGGCAACCAAGCTCTTAGAAGTTGTGATTAAGATATAAATCTGTATTAATCGACAGAGAAACATGTCCACTAAATAGTGTCAGATGAAAAAGCATTAGAAGGTGGCATTTCACTACCTGTGTGAAATGACTTCATTTAAAGGTATGTTGCATGTGTGTGGGGGCGGATGTACACACACACAGGAAAGTCTGGAAGGACAAACACAAGTATGTTAATTACAGATTTTCTCTGGGCGTTGGAATTCCAGGCGACTTTCACTTTCTTTGTTATATCTTTCTGAAGGACCTTTTTTTTAATTTTCACAATTGCCATGCATTACCTTCATAATAAAAAAATCAATAAAGCTATTTCCATTTTGAAAAAACAACAAAACCATATTTAAAACTGCAAGTAAGAATCTGGCCAAATCGCCCTTGGCTTTCACTCTTGGATGGTTCCTCCTTAACACAGCCCACAGGGTCTTCCATCCATGGCTGCTACCGTGGGAATATTGGCCCGTTACTGGCTGGAGACCACTACCCTAACACGATAGCCTCCCACCTCACACTCCACCAACACTGAACCAGCACATTGCTGTCTGCCTCTGCGGATCCTTAGTTCCCACTCTCCCCTCTCCCTGCTAATTCTTTCCTCCTCTTCCTGATGAATGATTATTCTCCACAAGACTCAGTCCAGGTACCTCTGCTCCCAGAAGCCACAGCTAGGTCTCCTCAGTCTGACTTTAGTGTCACCACCACTCCAGCTTTCTACTTACACCGGGTGCCTGTCTCTGTCACAGCACCGCCACACTGAACTGTGGTTGGCCGTGGGAGGTGCGGTGTCTGCCTTTCTCCAGCATGGGAAGATGATCTATTTCCCCTGTCTCTCTCTGGAGCTCTGGTCCATGGCCATACTCAAAAATTTTTGGTTGACTAAATGGATTTGAGTGATCTGTAAGAAGTGGGATCCAGGTTGCAATTTATCATAACAGTTAACAGTGGGCCAGTGAAGATTTAGGAAGGGAAGGTGTTAATAGTCTAATTCACAAGAGGAGCCCTCCCCTCCTCTTTTTCTTCTCCTGTTTTGTCTCCTGCTTCCCTTTCCTCTTCCCTATACACGCCTTTGCAAGCTTACACATACCTTCTTCCTTTTCTTTCTAGACTGTTTCTCAAATTTGGGGGCACAAAAGAATTGCCTTGGAAGCCTGCTAAATGCAGAAAACCAGGACACAGTCTTGATTTCTTAGGTCAGGAATGAGATCCAAGAATGTGTATCTTTTTTTTTCATTTGTAAGGCAAACTCTTTAATCATCCATTCAATTATTCTATAAGCCTTTATTTTTTATTTTATTTTTTAAATTATAGTTGACATTCAATGTTATTTTATATTAGTTTTAGGTATACAGAATGGTGGCTAGACATTTATATAATTTACAAAATGATCCCCCCAATAAGCTTAGTACTCACCTGGTACCATACATAGTTGTTAAAAAAAAAATTTAAGATTTTTTTTTTAAATTTTTAGGCAGAGGGGAAGGGAGGAAGAAAGAGAGGGAAACATCAGTGTGCCGTTGCCTGTTGAGCGCCCCCAACTGGGCACCTGGCCTGCAACCCAGGCATGTGCCCTGACTGGGAATCAATCCCATGACCCTTAGGTTTGCAGTCCGGCACTCAATCCACTAAGCCACACCAGCCAGGGCTGTTAAAATATTATTGACTATATTTTCTATGTTGTCTTTACATCCCCATGACTATTTTGTAACTACCAATTTGCACATCTTAATCCCTTCACCCTTTTAAATCTTTGCTCTCTCTGGAATTAATTTTGTCCCCCAAACTCCCTCCCATCTGGCAACCATCCATTTGTTCTCTGTATCTATGAGTGTGTTTCTGCTTTGTTTATTTTGATCTTTAGATTCCACATATAAGTGAAATCACATGGTATTTGACTGTCTCTGCCTGACTTATTGCACTGAGCATAATACCGTCTAGGTCCATCCATATCGTCACAAACGGTAACAATCCAAGAACCTGCATCTTAACAAGTGTACCAGAGGATTCTGATGCCACTTCACAAAACACTAACTTACAAAATGTAGGGTTTTCCATTTTCTTTGTCTACTAACATTCGCTGAGGGAGGTGTGAATGGTGGTACCTACAAGCTCCATTTCCCTGTCACATGTCCTCACCTACAAACTCGAGTCTATCTCATTGATTCAGACCTCACACATGTCCTGTGTGGTGTGAGGTATGCGCCGTGGCTAAGTAACATCTTCCCAAGCCTTCAGTGCCCCTGACTCACAAGTGTGATGACTTTGTCTCATTACTTATGTAAGAACTATAATTATGACCATCATCAAAGCCACAATAACTGCCATTTCTTAAGTTCCTACTATGTGCCAGACACTGAAAAATACTTTACTAGCGTTATCTCATTTAATACGACAATTCCGTGAGGCTGATACTATCCTTTGACCAGTATCCCAATGAGGAAGCTGAGCTTAGGGAGGTTATACCCAAGGTCACGAACTTGTAAGTGGTGGACTTATTTGAACCCAGACTGACCTAACTGCAAATCCCATGGTCTACCCACTGAGGCTCCCAATTTATTCTCCTACCAAAGATTTCCAGTAATAATAAATAACAATAATAACATACTACATTACTCTTTACTTCAAAATTAATTCCAGAAGGGTCTAGGATTTAAAAATAAAAAGGTGATATGGAGGGATAAATGATAATGGGAGAAATGAAATAAAACATACTTTTAAGAAAGTAAAAAGATGAAAGTTAAAACATGTTAGAAAAACTTCCAGGGCCCAACAAGGTGGATAAAAACCCACTGCAGCTTACCTCTCTCTAATCTCTAAATACAACAAAAACTATGTAAAAGATATGAAAAACAACTACCTGAGAACTCTAAAAAGTAAACAAAAGCAGAGAGAGAAGGGGAATGAAAACTTGGAGCAGCAAGCTGTCCAGGGATAAGCTTTTCAGGGTTTCCCCCTTTTCCCTTGTGACTTAGAATGGAAGACAAGCTCAGGAAGACCTAAAATAGACATGTTTCTGCCACCAGGAGGGGGAAGGAAGGTTCAAGAGAGAATTTCATTGGAGTTCTAGAAAAATAAAGCTACATTTGCTTGACAGATCTGAATTTTGAGTCCGCAAAATTCATACTCACTACAAATGTTTGTTGACTGAATAAATGAACGAATTGTGTTGGGGGTGGATCAGTGGAATTGTAATGCTGCACGCTCTTGGTAGAGCAGTCTCGGCTATTCTCCAAGAAAGACAGTAATTACTAAAAAGAGTATCTGCTTTCTAATTCTTGCTAGACCACTTATTATCTGTGGCTCCTTGAATAGGTTGCAAGGCTCTTTGGGACTCAGTTTTCTTATCTGTAAAATGGGTATAATGATCCCTGTCCTGCCCTCCTCACAATGTTATCTTGAGGACCAAATGAGGTAACTTACCTGAAGGTACTTTATATGGGATTGTAATAAGAGCATGTGGACCACCCCCATTCTGTGACTCAAAAAGGAAGAGAAAAGTAAATGAACTCAGGGATCAAAGTCCTGCCGTACCCTTCCTGCCAACCAAAATGTTCTTCTGGAACTGGCAAGGAAGAGCAACCCCGTGGCCCCTGGAACCACATCCATGCGAACTGAAGTCTGTCGAGGACTGCATGGCCAGCATTAGCAGGGCACACTTCATTCTCGGGCACAAAACAGATTTCTTTTCATTGCGAAATTGTCTGCTTTGCAACAACAAATTAAGCTCTGGGTGACTATTCCTGTAAAACATGTCCTGTGCTCAGCACTGCTGTTATGGGGTGGATAGACACAGCAATGAATCAATTAAAACTCTGACACACTAAATGGAGCTCGAAGACCTGTTTCACAGGTTTCCCCAGAGGAGAATAATCATGTTGCATTATAAGTTGGAATCCGAAAGAGGCAAGATTTCTGAGTCAAGTTCTGGGCTTTACAAGGCAGACTTTAGGTTTTCTAAATCATATGTGAAGGGCTTCTTAAAGGATTACAGCATTCGATTTTCCATTTGCCCAACAGCATCATGGTGGAGCAAGAGGGATTATCACCGGGCGAGCATCCTCCAGAAAACTGTAAGTTCCCTTTAAAAAGTCATTTAAAGGAAGGGTGAGAATATGGCAGTGTTTAAATGTATATCAAGCAAGTAAATCAGAGGAATATTACCACTGAATTTCCTCTTTATTTTTATAATAGGGCTCTACCACCAAAAGGGGCAGGCATTGCTTAGTCTCTGTTTTAAAGGAAGTTCTAGAATTTCAAGAAAAGCCTCCCCCAAAAAATGAATGAGAGAGTTAACAGTGGAATGTGAGTGATGTTTGTGCTTACACTGCTTAAACTGTGCTTCCCTGCCGGCAAGGAGGAATGTTAATGGTAAAAACAACGTGTTTTTCTGGGCTAATTCAGACATCTGTGTAAACCATCTTCAGTCTCCCTGCCTGAATGGCTTCTGTGCCTCGACCTGAATAAATAGAAGAGACTTTGAGGTTCATGCAGTATATTTTCAGAAACGTCACCTACGTCAAATGAGCAGCAGCAGCAGTCATAAAGAAGTGAGGGAGACCACAGCCAGACGAGCGTCCGCAGTGGTCATTTTGGAGGGACAGGTTATGGCCTGTCGGCGTGATAGGCGTGTCAGGAAATGGTCTGGATGGGACACAGCTGACCTCAAACTCTGCAGGCTAATTCAAAAGCAAAGAACTGGAGAGCAGAGAAAACAGGAGGGTAGATTGTAAATGTCATGCTTTCAAGATGTTCCGGGATGGATGTGGAGGGGAGGGAGAGGGGAAGGGGGAGGGAGAGGGAAACAGCGAGGGAGGGGGAGTGGTAGAACCTAGACGCAGAAAGGAAGGACAAGGCTAGGCCTGCCCACTGATATGTTCAGCTTTTGTACAGAGCAGGACATTTTCAGAGAAAATGCGTCACGTTGCAGGAATCTGTTCAGTTAGGAAAGTGAAAATGTTTTAACAATTCTGTTCATGAGGTCAACCTGCGACACCTTTTTAAGGAGGAGGAGGAGGTGAGAAGGAGGTTGGGGATTCCCTTCTTAACCAAGTACACTAGTCACTCTAATGTTTCACATAGACCTGTTGTTCTTCTCTTGTTTAATTTGTATCTAAATCCTTAAACTTTTCTCCATTGCTTGGAAAAATACTTCTTTGCAGAATAATATGTACTTGTGTACGTTAATGCTTTCTTAATCTCTGGAGAAAGAGGTCTCTCAGAGCTACCAAGGGACACTCAAAACGTGCTGGGATCTTGAAGTCTTGGGGTCCTGCCAAGGTCCTTGGGGCTGCCGGGACAGAAGGTGGCCTACATTCTGGCTGGTGACCTGCCCTGCATTCTGCCCTTGCCCTTAACCCTCTCCCCTCAAAGGTACACTCCAGCCACACCGGACTTTCACCCGTGGCTTCGTATTTTTAAAAAAGTTCCCATTGCTTAAATCAAACAAAAAGCTTGACTATCACTAAATGATTCAACCTTTCCAGAGAGAGGAATTTAACTTCCCAAGAATTAGAATGAGTTAAAGGTGAACCAGCAATAGAAGCCAGGTCTATGGGTAACTAGTTCTACCACACTGGTCTTCGTTTCCCTCCGCTCAGAGGAGATGGGAGGGTCTTCTCAACCTCACTCACCCCCTACCTCCATGTAGCTCAACACTCATATTCAAAGCCTTCCCACATACACCACTTTTTCCTCAAGGATAAAACTGTGTATAATCTCCGTATAGTCAACCCAATGCCACAAACATGTGTTGAGACCTTCTCTGGGCAGCCCTGACCCAGGTTCTGTAGATTCAGAGACGAATGAGACATAACTGCTGCCCTCAGATACATATCGCTTGTTTTATTTAAAGGGCATAGGATAATAGTACTAAGACAGAAATTCTCTGAAATATATTGTAGTATTGAAATACAAAAGAAAGGGGTGGAAAACAGGTTGGTGGTTCCTCAAAACATTAAACACAAAATTACTCTATGTCCTAGCAATTCCACTCCTAGATATATACCCCTCAAGAATTGAAAATGGGTACTCAGATAACTACATGTACACACATTCGCCATTCACAATACTCAAAAGGCGGAGACAATCCAAGTGTCCATAAACAGATGAATGGATAGAACAAACTGTGGTATATCCATTCAATGGAATATTAGTCAGACATCAACAGGCAGGGACTTTTAACACCACCACCACTCAGATGAACCTCAAAAATAGTATATTACATAAAAGGAGTTCATATATTATATGATTCCACACAATGATTAGGATATCTGAAATATATCCATAGCGACCGAAAGCAGCTTCATGGTTGCCAGAAGCCAGGGTGGGGGCGGGGGGTGGGGAGTGACTGCTTCATGGGCACATGGTTTCCTTTTGGGGTGATGAGAATGTTCTGAAACTAGCCACTAGTGATGGTTGCACAACATCGCAAGCGTACTGAATGCCACCGAACGGTTCTGGTTAAAATGGGGTTGTATGTTCTGTGAAAAGGCAGAGGGCTCTGACAAGGCTGGGAGAGCGCCAGGAAGTGACTTACAGAACCACTGGGGCATCAGCTCATGCAAGCCTGAGAGGTCTTTGGACTCATTCTGGGAGAGGTGGGATAGCTATAGGGCTTTTAAGCAGGAGAACAACTTGTTCAGATCTATGTTTTAGGCTGGAGCGGAGGGCTGACAACGGTGGGGAGGGCCTGGGTCCATGGAACCTGGACACGGTTGGCCGCTGCCAGCCCAGTGAGAGATCATAAGAATTGTACCAGGATATGAAATACCTGCCTGGTCATGTTCAGTGGAGTCACTGTAACCATCTCGCACTAAATCTGAACTCAGAAATAATGACTGGGGTAAAAAATACCAGCCATAACTCTTTTTAAATCAGTTTTTAAAATAGTTTAAGCTCCTATTTTTGCACCAGCTTTGACACCCAATCGATTTTTTAAAGGAAAATTAACCTGCTTCCTCTTTCTCTGAAGAATATTCATAAAGATATGTCTTTGAATGAATATTGAATACTTCACCAAGGAAGAAAGCCCGGTGCTGATGAGAGCAAGTTGCAGTCCAAATACAGAGTTAGAAAAGGAGCTGTGATCCAAAAGTAATACATTTATTTCCTGAGTGTCCATCTGGGTCACAGTTGAACATCAAGAAATGCCTCACATTGCAACTTTTTAAAAGTAGCCAATGGAATTACTTTCTACAAAGAATAAAAATTTGAATGAAACCAGGATGGAAATCTGACCTGCTCCACATTCATCTAAATACTAAATTCAAGATAACTTATCACAACCGTGCAAAAACCATCCAACCAATCGGAGGACAGCATTCAAACGCTCGGGACCTTGTAGTCAGTGTATCTGCCAGTCAGCTCCCCCTTGTCTTTCCAGAATGACCAACGGTTCTGAGGGGTTTCCAGGACTTGAGACATTCAGCACTAATACCAGAACACTTGGGCTCCTGGCTTTCACCTCCGCCTCCACCAAACCCCGTCCAAAATTCCACCTTCAGTGCAAGTTCAGTTTCACCTGGAAAAGGGAAGTGGGGAAAAGATGGGCAACCTTTGGCATCCATAATGCGGAAAGAAATACATTCGAAGAACAAGAATGCATCTCACAGGAGTCCTCAGACCCACAGCTTCTGACCTGGGTGCCGTGACAGTGACATGGCTTTCAGGCAGGCTGCGAGGGAATGTTTTTCACCTCCCAGGTCATTCACTCAACAAACACCTGCTGAGGTCCTCCCATTGACCAGACTCGGGATCAAGTGTTGGGATCCAAAGGTGAAGATGTGCCAGCCTGGCCCCAGGAGATGTCCATGGGCTAAAGGCCTAGTGGAGGAGATGTACAACCAGATCTAACACAACGTAACTAATGAGAGTTCCGGCTCTCACGAGCCAGACACTTATATACATTATCTGTCATTCCTACAACTATACCTAAAGTAGGTATTATTATCCTTGCTTTAAAAATAAAAAACAAAATAAAAATTGAAGCTCAGCCCTGGCCAGTGTGGCTCAGTTGGTTGGAGCGTTGTCCCTTAACCAAAAGGTTGCATGTTAGATCCCTGGTCCAAGTGCAGGCACATGCGACTCCCCACCCCCGGCCCAGATGTGAAGGATTCCAACCCCACCAGGTGCAGATCCCCAGTCAGGCACGCCCACACCCACAGGAGGTAACCAATTGATGCCTCTCCCATTGATGTTTCCCTCTCTCCCTTCCTCTTTCTCTAAAAGCAATGGGAAAAAAAGTCCTCAGATGAGGATAAATTTTTTCTAATGGACGCTCAAAGATCTTGTCCAAAATCACCCAGGGAGCAGTGGCAGAGGCAGGCTGTAAGCCAAGATTTTGAGCAAGGTCCACTTGCTTCCCAAAACTCTGCCTACTCTACTATTCCCAGGACCCTTTCGGCATGATCGGGGCTAAGATCAACGTCATTGAGATTTCTGCACTTAACGCCAGCTTGTCTTAGCCTTTCATCGGAGAGCAACTCTATCTACTCTGAATTGACAGCAGAATTGCCAGGATGTCAACGTTCAGGCTAATGACAGGGGCGGGGTGGGGTGGGGTGGGAAAAACTGGGTATTTATGTGTAACTAGCAGATAACTGGAAACTGCTGTGAGAGGCTAGATCAAGATGCCCTACAGAGAAGAAAATACCAGGCTTTGTGGCATTGGACTTGGCACTGATACCCTTGAAGAAGACACCAAAAGCACAAGCAACAAAAGAAGAAAATAGACAAATGGGACTTCATTGAAATGAAAAACTAACAAAGTGAAAAGGCAGCCAGCAGAATGAGGGGAATATTTGCACATTACATATCTGACAAGGTATTAATATTCAGAATATGTAAAGAACTACTAAAACTCAACGACAAAAAATAACACCACAGTTCAAAAATAAGCAAAATACTAGAATGCATATTTCTCCAAAGAGGATACACAAATGTCCTATAAGCACATGAAAAATTCTCAACATCATTAAACATTAGGGAAATGAAAATCAAAACCATAATGAGATACTACTTCACATCCATTAGGATGGCTATCATCAAAAAAATAAAAGGAAAGGAAAAAGAAAGAAAAGAACAAGTATTGGCAAGGATGTGGAGAAACTGGACCCCCTGAGCACTGTTGGAAATGTGAAATAGTGCAGCCACTATGGAAAAGAGTATGACAGTTCTCAAAAACACTGAAAATAGAACCACCTTATGACCCAGCAATTCCAATTCTGGCTATACACCCGAAAGAACTGAAAGCAGGAACATGAAGAAATATTTACACACACACATGTTTTATAGCAAGATTATTCACAATAGCCAAAAACCAGAAGCAACCCAAGTGTCCCCTGAAGGATGAGTGGGTAAACAAAATGTGGTATGCACATACCATAGAATATTATTCAGCCTTTAAAAAGCAAGGAAATTCTGGCACATGCTATGAAATGAATGAACCTTGAAGACATTATGCTAAGTGAAATAAGCCAGTCACAGAGCAACAAATACTGTATAATCCCACTCATATAAGGTACATAGGGCAGTCACATTCACAAGACAGAAAGGAGACCGGCGGTTGCCAGGGCACTGGGGGGTGGGGGCGGGAATGAGAGCTGGTGTTTAATGGGTACAAAGCTTTAGTCTGGGAAGAGGAAAAAAATCTGGGCATGCTAGTGGTGATTCTTCCACAACGATGTGAATGTGCTTAATGCCACTGAACTACACACTAAAAATGGTAAATTTTGCTTTGTATATTTTTTTAAATGGCATACAGAGGCATGTATCCACAGACCTCGATTTCCATGTAAAATTCCTCTTAAGGACAGAAAAAAAAACAGACCTTTAAAAGTCCATCGGCTAGAGAGCTGCTTCGCTGGCACGAGTTTCAGTTTTGCAAGATGAAAGTAGTTCTGGAGATGCACGGTGACCAGGGTTGCACAACAGTGTGAATGTATGTGACACTGCTGAGGATGCACTCAAAAAATAGTTAAGGTGGTAACTATTGTATGTATTTTACCACAATGGAAAATAAAAATAAAAAGCCATTAAAGCACTAGAAAGCAAGAAGGGGTGCTATGAACTCACCACAAAATGTGAGGAATTTCTGGATGCTAGAAAGCAGACAAAATTGGACTGACGGACAAACAGGAAGAAAGAAACCTCAGGTGGACACCCAGGCAGGCGTACCTCTGAAATACTGTGGGGTCAGCTGCAGACCAGCGCAGTGAAGCGAGTCACACGCATGCCTCAGCGATATGGCAGGCGGGGTCCGGGGTCACCGCCATAAAGTGAGTATCACAATAAAGCTTGTCATAATCTTTGTGCTGGCGGAGAGCCTTACATTCCATTTCTTTAAAAAACAAAACAAAACAAAAACAAAAACCGCACACCTGTGAAGTGCAATAAAGCAAAGTACAATAACACAACGAGGTGTGCTGATACTTGCAAGAATCCCTCGGTGAAAAAGCGCCGAGGAAGAGAAAGAGTTGATTGTCCGGGAAATTCACTGGGGTGCGCTGTAAGTGCGGGCATCAATCAGTATCAGCTGGAGGGCGGGCTCCAGCACAGATCGCTGCGCCCCACCCCAGAGTTTCTGATTCCGGGGATCTGGAGTGAGGCCTGAGGATTTGCATTTCTGATAAGTCTCCAGGTGATACTAATGCTGCTGGTTCAGGGGCTGTAAGTTAAGCACCACTCTGAGGAGCAGCTAGACCTGCTGGCCCTTCCCCCACTTCTCAGGGAGAGACACCCAGCAGCATCTCTCGAGTGCAAGTACTGAGCGTAGCTTCTGTGGCCCCAGATTCCTACAGAACTCAAGGGTTGGAGACAAGGAACCTCCATCCTGAAGCCACCAGTGCAGGGCCCGTCTGCCCCACGGTGAGAGGAGGCAGTGACTGGGACCACACCAAACTTCGTCAGAGCTCACCAGGCATCCCTGAAGTCAAAGAGGAGAAGGCAGCCAAGAATTGCCAGATATCTGAGGATACACCAGTACTGCAGGAGAAAAGCACCCATGTCAAGAAAGAGGATTAATTCAGAAGGAAGTAGAATTAATCAAACTAAGAGATGCTCAAGTATGTATCACTAGTACCGCCAGGTATACTGTATAGATGCCCACACACGCCAGGACGAAGTAAGAGGAGAAGAAAAAGAAGGGAAGAAGAGACCATTATAAACACACACACACATATAGATTTGAATATTTTAGGCATTATATATATGTACCTTTGTATATATAGTCCATCAATATTAATAGCACAGATCACTGAACTTTTACATTTGCACATACCTTTGAAACCCCACCCAGACCCAAATAAATACATCCAGCCCCCCAGCAGGCTCCCTTCCCCGTCAGTAGCCCCCAAATGTCATCAGCAGTCGGCCCTTGGTCACACAGGTGTTGGGTATCTTGGAAAAGCCCCTCCAGGTGATGCTCATGGGCAGCCAAGCCTGAGAACTGCTTGGCTGAAGACTAATTTTGGCAGGTGGAGGGTAGATTTTTAGAATTGTAAATGCTATACTACAACTGGCACTAAAGAAATGACTGAAAAGGAAAAAACACTCCTACACAACCCTTGCACTCTTACCCAGTGAGCATTCTCATTGTCCCTAGGTAGGGAGGCAGTTTGGGGTGGTGGTTCTGAGCGTGGGTTTTGCATTTAGACGGACCTGGGATCACATCTCAGGTTTTGCAGGCACACACTGGGGCTCTGCAGAAAACTCCTTCATGTGAGTTAACGTCAGAGGTTCGCACTGGACGACTGGGACAGTGGGGCCTCAGGTTTGTTCGGAGGGCTGACGTTTGTAAGCCTGCGGCAGCAAAACAAACTCCAGGCTTTCAGTCAGTGGAACTGTTACTATCACTGGAACAAGTAGGATTACCCACTGAAAGGGATGACATTCTAGGCAGCAAATGTACACAGACGAGAGGCTGGGAGAGGAGGGAGAGGACCCCCTTCCTGCCCAGCAACAAGGACTCAGGCGCCCTAGCGGGTGGCGCCTCGCAGAAGTGGCTGTGCGTGTGTGTATACTAAAGAGCTGGGAGTCCGGGCCTATGTGGGGTGGAGCTACCACAATGGAGCATGATTCCGGGGGCGGAATAACTCAAGGGGGCCCCTGCCGCGCCTGATTCCATGGTCACCCCATGACAGCAACAAGAGCCGTAAAGCATGGCATGTACAGGCCATTGAGCAAATTCCCTTGTCTTCTCCCCTTGAGGCTGGAAAACCAGGCGGGCTGCCAGGAGGACTGAGGGAACACCCCTGGGGTCACTGACTTGTCACAGAAGGGCAGGCCCTGTGGAAGGAAGAAAAGCATTCTTGTGTCACAGGAAAGGAGTATCAGGCCATTTAGTTTGACTGTAAAATATAATAATAATAATAATAATAATAATAATATAAATGTACAGAGAAGTACTATTCCAGGCACTTCAGTTCGTTTAATTAAGTCAAATCATGTAATCCTCACGACAATCTCATGACACAGGTATTGTTATTATCCCCATTTTACAGAGGAGGAAACTGAGGCATAGGGCAGTTAAGTACACTTGCCCAAGGTCACACTGTAAATGGTTGATTCAGAACCGCAAAACCAGACACCTCGCTCCTAACCACCAGTGTACCCCAAGCAGGCAAAGTGAGACACATTAGTTATAATTAATTTTAAATGGGCTTCATGAAATCCCTTTTTTATTTAGTATTTTTTTAAATAGTATTTTTAGTTAGTACTTTCTGCTTCTAGCTGTAGTGAACATCTTCATGCGTACAGCTTTTCCCTTCTGCTTAATTATCTCCTTAGGGTCATTTCAATGCCCCGTGAGTGGCATTACTCAGTCCAAGGAGATAAGCAAGGAGACGGGTGTGGCCACGTGCTGTAATGTGCACCAAACAGGCCGCGCAGGTGACGATGTCACCACCAGGGTGTGAACTGACCACTTTCACCATCACCTCAAGCAGCACAGGTGGAATTCTTTGTATAAGTTAATATTACGTTTATAAAAATGTTTTTTAAATTATGGTGAATTTTATTTTATTTTAATGTTTTATTAAATTTATTTGTTTTATTTTTATTCTTATCTTTTTAAGATTTAATTTATTTTATTTATACAGGGAGGGGAAGGGAGGGAGAAAGAGAGGGAGACAAACATCAGTGTGTGGTTGCCTCTCATGGGGCCCCGACAGGGGACCTGGCCCGCAACCCAGGCATGTGCCCTGACTGGGGGGATCAAACTGGTGATCCTTTGGTTAGCAACCTGCACTCAATCCATGGAGCTACACCAGCCAGGGCTTATAAAAATGTTTTTAATGTAATAGCTACAAAAGTTGGAAATTGGTACCACCAGCCTTGCTGGTCAGCTCTGCTTGTGGGAGTTTCCCTCACTGAAGGCCCTTTCACTCACCTCAGCTGAAGTTCATCCCTCATCCTCTGTCAGGCTGGGCCCTGTACTTCGAACCATCGGGAACTCTGGGAGGTGAAGGGCTCACACTTTGAGCCTGTCATCTACAGCATGCAGCGAATGCCACAATATTTTGGCTAGGCTTTCTTTTCCATTTTACCGGTTGGCTTTCCTGCATGAGTAGGAATGACCTTGAAGCCAGGCGCTCTGTCCCTTGGCCACTGAAATCAGTGCTTCTTGGACTTTATGTGTCTCCAGTGCACTTGGAGATCTTGTTAAAATGAAGATTCTGATTCCATGGGTCCAGGGCAGGGCCTGAGAAGCTAACCCACTCCAGGCAATGCTAATGCTGCCGGTCCTGAGACCCTCAGAAGCCTTTGTTTCTCACTTAAACCAACAGGCAGCAAAGGAAGCCCAGAGGATCCCTGTCAGAACCCTCTGATGCCAGCTCTGCCCTGGGCAGCCTCCAGGACCTCGGTGCAGTCAAGCCCTCTCTGAGCCTCAATGACCCCATCTGTACAATAAAAGGACGAGACTAGACACCCTCTGAGTCCCTGCTATGGTTTCCATTTCCAGCTTAGATTTCTTTAGCCCATTTATACTATTTGCACATAATGTTTACTCAGCAAACAACATTTGAGCCCCACCGCTGAGCCTGAGCACCTTTTTCAACACCGGGAAGGAGAGGATAAACAAGATAAACAGTCTCTGCTTTTGTGAGAGCTCCAGCCTCCTAGGAAAGAAGAGCAAATCAGAATTGGAAAGTAGGAAAAGCCCAGGGTGCTATGGGAGCAAATAACAAATGGATCCCACCCAGACCAATGGAAACCTGAGGAGACTTGCCAAAGGGCATCAGTCCTAAACTGGCCCCTAAGGATGAGAGGCCTGACCCAGCGGAAGCTGGACAAGGGAAACGGGACTGGATTCCAGGCAGAGGGGAAGGCATGGCAAAGGCCCAGGGCCGGAAAGAGAGGCTGAGAGAGGTTCATGCAGGCAGATCAGGGAGGAGAAGTGGTGACAGGGGCAAGAGATGCCGCCCACTCCTGACGATCATGGGCCCTGAGTGCCATGGACTTGGATGTTTTCCTAAGGGCAATGGAAGCTCTTGAAATGCCTAAAAAATAATGAGAACAGACCTGGATCTCATTAAGATCATTTTTATAAAGCCTCAGTATGAAGGTTAGACTAGAGGGGACAGAGTCCAGGTAGCAAATGATAAACACCTGGACTGGGGCCGTAGCAGCAGGAAATGGGAGCACTGGGTGTTCCCAGACAGGTGTAGGAGGTGGAATTGACCGGTCTTGCTTGAATGTGGAGGTGGGGTGAGGAGGTAAAAAAAAGTACACGTATCTTAGTGGTTTACAATAACAAACATTTATTTTTTGCACATGGGTCTGTGGGTCAGCGGGGCTCAACCTAGCTCAACTGGGCTCAACTCCAGGCTACAGGTGAGAGGGGACCCACATCTGTCCCATTCAGGGGCCCAGGCTGAAGGAACAGTAGCTGTCTGTGACATGATGGATGGCAGGAGCCCCGGGAAGAGCAGAAACAAAGATGCCTCCTAGCACAATGCCACTAGAGCCTCTATGAGGAACAGCCGCATGGCCATTCCTTTGTTCAAAGTAAGACCTATGAACAAGCCTAAGGTCAATGGAGTGCGGAAGTAGTCTCTGCTCCAAGACAGAAAAGGGGGAGTATTTGCTAAGTTGTAACGTAGTCCACCCCAAGGAATTAAGCCCAAGCTCCAGGTAGATGGTGGAGCCATTCACTGAAATAAGGAGCACATATAGAGGAATGTGTGTTTGCATAGCAGTGCAGAGAGAAAGTGGATTCCTTCTACAGACGCACTGAATGGAGTTACCACAAGGATGTTCACACAGAGTGTCAGAGAAACGGTTGGATAAGTGGTCCACAGCTCAGGAGAGAAGCATGGGCTCCAGATTCATCTGTGAGTCATTCGCACAGGGCTGGTCACGAGAAAAGATGAGATCACCCCGGGAGAATCTGCAGTTAGAAACAGGGCAGACGGAGAACAGAATGCTCAGAAACTTCAAGGAATGGTTCTTGGAAGAAAGGCCTTCAAGGGAGACGGAGCTTCAGCCAAAGCCAGAACAAGAACATTGAGTCCTGGAAGCCCAGGGGCAGGAGTATTTCAAGAAAGGGGAAGTGGGCAAGAGTGCCAAACACTGGAAAAGTCCAGCGGGTCTGCTGAAGGACACAGATTTCCAGAGTTGGGCAACCGGGAGCTAGACTTGAAGACAGCAAACAGGGATGGCTCTCTCGAAGGAACTGAACCACCTGCCTCCTGCCTCTACCTCTGGAACAAGGAAGGCCTGAGGAGATGTATCTACCAGTCTTCTCAAATAAGATTTATGTAAGCCTTTTAGCAAAGTACAACATACACACAGAAAGCCGCACAAATCACAAGGACACGTGAGGGTACAGCTCAATGCGGTTTCTCCAGATGAACACACCCGGGTGCCTGAGCCCTGAGCAGCACCCCGAAAGCCCTGCGTTTGCCCCCTTCACAAAATCCCCTCACCAACTCCGACTTTGAAGACGCCAGTGCAGCGTGAGATCAGCTGAGAACCTTGCTGAACCTGAGGTTCGCCAGTTCCGGACTCAGCAGCACTTCCCCTCCTCACTGCTCCTACCGCCCCTACCTGCCAACGGAGACCTGGCTGTCTCTTGTTGTTTCATTCCCCCTTCTCTCCATTCATCGTCCATTCAGTAAGCTTGAGTTGAGGGCCTCTGTGCCATACACTCTATGAGGGGTCAGGGAGAGGATACAAAGGCGAGCAACATCAGGCCTCACGCTTTAAGAGACAGACATGTCAACAGGCGATTACCATACAATGTGGGAAGTGTGGTAACAGAGGCAGCACTGTGTGCGGGTGCAGGGAGTGTGGGCGCGCACGCACTCGGGAACAAGCACTTCGGAAAACAACTGAAATTATGTGGGCAGGATCCGCAGAACTTCTAAGTCTTGGATGGGTTGGAACAGAGCTGGCTTTTGCGATATGTCACGGACTTCTGTGGTTGCTCTTGGTTACTCGCCATTTAATTTCAGGCACAGGCTGCCTCTCCTTCCAATCTAATAAACCACACCACTGACAGTGTTGTAATTGGACAGTAGAGGGCGCTAAAACACTGTGCTTGGTACAAACTGCCCAGTGCTTCTAAATCCGAAAGGAAACACTTTTAAGAAAGCTCTGGAAGGAAATAAATGAAACCCAGACAGAGGAAGAGATGTGCCCAGGATCACACAGCTGCTCAGCAGCAGAGGAAGCTTATTCCACCAGGCCCATGCAATGTACTCTGTAATGCTCTAAATTTTTCAAAACTCTTAACTTTGTACAATTTAGGATGCTTCTATAGAAACATTATTCTTTTGTTTAAAAAAAATTAGTTTGTTTGGTTTTGCCATGTACAGGCATATTTCTCTTTATAAATTTCTTACAAGTCCAACACTGGGCAGACCTTTCTCTTTCTTCCCACACCTGAAGTTATGGCTCAGGCTCTGGAAGAAGTCTGGGTGTGAGCACAAGCTCTGCCTTTTTCTCGGTATCCACGTGACCTTGGATGCATTTCTTAACTACCTCTGGGCCTAAGCGGTCAAATCAGGTGACGAGCACATACAGAACCTCACAAAGCTGCCGTCAGGGCTCAGTGAGTTGATGCAAACGAGGAGCTCTGAACAATTCCTGGCAAGAAGTGATTGTTCCATCAGCGTGTGCTCTGATTCTGAAGCTCCTGGCTGAGCAGCACTGGCCAGCCACCCGGCGCTGTACCGTGCGGGTGAGATGCCCAGCCGTGTGTTCCCCAGTCCTCGGAATCAACAGGTTTGTTTGGTTTCACATTCCAGCTCTGCCCTGGCACTCACAGGCTGTGTGATCATGAGTAAGTCCCTGACTGCCCAGGGCCACAGTTTCCTCATTCCTCAAATAACACCGATAACTCGCTATTATTATTACTACGTTTTCTAATGCAGCAAGAATTCCTTCAGTTCAACAAATATCTTCTGACACCCTATTATGCCCTAGACCCAGGGCTGGGTATTACAGAGAAAGAGACAGATAGGTAAAAGCCACAAGCTTGAGGATCTGGTAGTCAAGTGGGATAGGTATGCCAGCAATCATACGAAGTACCAAAGACTATGATAAATACAAGAGAGGGAACATTAGTTAGGGAATTCCAGGAAGTCTTCCTGGAGGAGGTGAAATCTCAGTTGGCTTTTGAAGGATGAACAAGAGTTTGCCAGACTCATCTCTCTGTAAAATCAGTGGAAATAGTGTGTGGAGTCAATGAGCCCCAGATGGGAGGTCTTTGGCACATTCCAGCCAGAGCTTTTCTTTTGTTTTAACCTCATGGACCCCAGGACCATTACGCCATCCAGTCTCCCTCTTTTCTTTCAGACACCCTCTGAGGGCAGCAGGGATGGTAGGCTGGTGAATGGGACCTACTTTAGAAAGAAAGGAGCCTAAATTATGGCAGCAAAGAAATGGTGGAAGGCCCACAGATCCCCTGGAGGTGGGGCACCTTGACTAGCACCTGTCCCAGAGGAGCCCTGCACAGCCCAAGGCTCTGCTGATTCCTCTGCCTCCCCACACAGTGGGCATGAAGATCCCAGCCTCCATTGCACCTCCAGGGAAGCCACCCCCAGCACTAGCATTCACATCTGCGTGACTCTGTCTCTGCCTGAATGTCTCTTGCTCTTTCTTTCTCTTCCACCTGACACCTTCCCTGGGAACCTTTGTTGCCTGCCACTCGAGGTCTCCCTGGCATCACCCTGAGTTACTCCATCATCACCCTGCATTCTGGGCCTGTTCCTCCCATTAAGCAGGAACTCTCTGCAGGACGGTCCTGGGCCCGGATCCCTTTTTGTATTCCCAGCTCCTGGCAAAGAGCCAGGCTCAGAGGCCCTCACTCAGTAAATGTTTGCTGAATTGAACTGAACAAAACTGAGCACAGAATTTCTGACTCTTTCCAGGCAATGATTTTGTTTCCCTGTCTTGGCAGGAAGCAGAAGGCACATCAAAGAGGTAATTGGAGAGCATGTAATGAACAAAAGATTTGGAGGTCTGGGTAGGGTTAAAGGAAATAAAGATGATGACGCACCTAGAGACTAGTTGCTGTGGGAAGCTGTCACCCTTGGCCTGAGGGGCAAAGGAAGGGAGCTAGTGCAGATCTTGGCGAGAGTGACAGCCAGCGGAGAAGGCTGCCCAACAGGAGCTATGGATGCAGCTACAGCTAAACCACAGCCTGGCAGGGGAGCCAGGCAATCAAAGCCCACCCCTCTGCTCCCATCCAACTCCTGCTGTTGCCTCCCACTGGTTAGACCCAAATGGAAGCCAGAGACCGAAGGAGCCCAGATGGTGCCGGCCACAGAAGGCAGCTTCCCTGAGTGCAGAGCAGAGTGAGGAGAAAGTAGCAGATTTGCATGGAGGAATGGGGACTATCCAGCACAAGAGATTTTTCCCAAACATGGTCCATTTTGCATCTGCATCAGAACCACCTATGGGGCTTGTTTCAAAAGCAGATTCCTAAGCTTTAGCCTGGACCTACTAGATCAAAATGTCTATGGTGCCTGGGGATCTGCATTCTCAGGAAGTTCCCCCAGGTGATTAAAGAAATCACCTGAGGGTCTCCAGAAAGTATCAAATGATGGGGATTCTGAACTTGGTTCATTCATAATTTGAACCTATAGAGTCACTCCAGGAATGGGGACTAACTATGTTGGTGCTCCATCTATGACTTCCAAAGGACCAGGGGACAACATTCATTCATTCATTCATTCATCCAACATTACTGAGCCTGTGCTAACGTCCCAGCCCTGTGTTGGGTTGTGGCAAAGAAAGGTGAACAAGGATGCTCTCTGCCTGGGATTTCCCAGAATAACCTCTTAGGTGCCATGTAGGGATTCTTCTGGGGCTCCAAAAGTCACCCCTACCATGTGGGCATGACTGTTTAGTGCTTCTGCGAGCACCAGCTCTGGGCAGGCAAAATAACAAACCAAACCCATAATTTCAACTGCTGTCACATACTGCCACCCAGATATATCTCTCCTAAGTTTGAGTGTGCAGCTACCTGTGAGACACCCACTTGCAGGCCCCATGGTCCCCCTGATCCACAAGACCCTAAAGGGACTCACCTTCCATCCCCAACCCCCACGGCTCTCAACCTCAGTGAAGGGTGTCAACACCCACCCGTAATTTAAGCAGAAACCTGGGAGCCATTGTCGCCATCTCTCTCCCCATCCCTCAGTGGCCAGGTCCATACGCGCAGCCTCCTCCCTCTCCCATCCTTTCACTTCATCTGCATCTTCCCTCTTTTCCACTGCAGTCACCCGACAAGCTTCCTTGTTGCCAACTCATTGCTGCCAGAGGGATCTTTTAAAAACGCAAAATACAAACAGGTCACTCCTGTGCTTAAAGCCTTCATTGCTCCCCAGGGCCCTCAGGACCTAGTCTAGACCCCTGACTGCAGCACGTCTGGCCGGCCTGCAATTCTACCTCATTTCCCACCACTTCCCACCCCACTCCGTGCCCTCACGCCCTCTCTCACCCTCCTTTCCCCACCCTTGCGCCCTCATAGATTTTAAGTTCATAGGCTTGTTTATCTTCTCCCCAGAAAGTTCTTCCCTTTGTACTTGCCAACTGATCCTTGCCTATCAAGTCATCTCAAGTGTCATCTTATCCTTGAAATCTACTGACCCGCCCAAATGGATTCATCTGTGCTTCCTTGGGATCTTGTGCTCATTTCTCTGGTAGGTTTTATCTCGCCACCTTGGAATAGTCCATGTGTCTCTCCTGTAACTCTGTGATCTTTATAAAGATGAGAATCAGTTATGCCTGACTCGCCTTTATATCCCAGTGCCCAGCAGAGTGCCTTGCAGTCAAGTGAGTGGATGAGTAGGGAAGTGAACAGATCCACCGAACTAATAACAGTCTCCGGCACGGCAAGGATCTTCTAAGAGAGGACCCAGGGCCTACTTCCTCGTTGAATTCTCCAATTTTGACAGTTTCAGCCAGTTCCACAACTGGTGGAGTATACCACACACTGTACCGGGCTCTCTGCCGGCACAGCATTCAAGGACAGTCTCTGGCCTCAGGGCCTCATGATGGTAGGGGAGACATTGTCTTAGTTAGGCTCTTTCAGATTGCCAGAAAAAAACACAGGTTACTTAGATACTGATGTCAATGTCTAGACTAAGATACTTCCTCATGGAAGTGTTTCTTGTAAGGAAGTAGGGAAATATAAGACCCTCCCACCCCCAGCAGCAGCCCAGTCCCTCTGGAACACACTTCTGAAGTAAGGATGTCAAGTAGCTCTCATGAAGGATAGCACTGAAGTTTTTTGTATCAGTCAGCTATTGCCCCAAGAATGCTGCATAGCAAACAACCCTCCAAAACAACCACCATGTATTCACAGTTTGGGTCTACTTCATATTTTTCTCATTCTTCTGGGACTGGGCAGTCTGCCTGGGGCAGTCTTTTTGTGGCAGAAGCAACAGGGACAGGCTTAATCACAGCATATTTCAATCCCGTCAGCTAACACCCCATCTACCAAAATGAGTCATGTGGCCGTACCCCAAATTGAGCTGAGGGTAGTCTATCTATTTATAGTGTAGGGAACTTCAAGGTCACATGGCAAAGAGCATGGAAGCAGGGAGGAGAGAAGAACTGGGGCCAAGCAAGCTGCATAATCTCACACTCCTCGCTTTTCAGAATTGAAGTCCTCATAAAAGCAGGTGTCTATGACTCCATTTTTTGACTCCTGACATATAAAATTCATAAAATCAAGGACTTCACTCTTTCCCCAGAACCTACAGCTGTGCATGGCATAAAATTGGCATTAATCTATATTTGTTGAATGACCAAATGCCTCCTGCTGCCTCCTCCTCGTATTCTCACTTCCCAAGAGATGGCATCTGATTGGATAGGTTTGTTACCATCAAATATGGTACAGACCAAGGAGTTTGGACTTTATTCAGTAGGTAGGTCATGAGAACCACTGTGAATTTTCAAGCAGAGGAGTAACTTGCTCAACCATGTGCTTTAGCAAGATTAACCTGTTACCAGTGTTCCAAGGGGAAAAAAATGAGAGGGAGCTGGGAGACCAACTGCCAAGCTACCTGCAAGAGTTCTAGTGAGAGCTGAGGAGGTCCTGAGATAGCAGAGGGAGTTTGGGAAGGATGTGAGAAATACAGTGGCAGTAGGAGGGAGAGAACGTGTCATCCCCTTAGATGGCGAGAGAGAAGGAAGTCTTGAGGCTTGGAACCCAGGCAACTGGGCGTATGGTCAATGGATAAACAACAGGCTGTGGGATGGAGCTACTCTTAGTCTTGGCTTCGTTCAGTTTGAGGTGCTTGTGGGACATCCAGCTAGAGGTGTCTAGCTGGCATCAAAGATTCAGAACAGGTCTCAGAAGAGATTTCTCATTAATATCTCAATCTATTCATTTATATCACATTTACATGTGTTACATTATTACATATATTACATTTATATACAATACCCATGTAGGCAAACTCTTCTAAACCTGCTGGATACCCTCACCAGCTAAAGACCAAGCTAGCAGCTTGTTGTGAGTTGTTTGGTTTTCATAAGTCTCTGCCTGGAGGAGAAGAGGGCAAAGGACATAACAGGAAATCAGATTCACAGAGACATGTGACCACTGCCAGGCTCGAGCATCTTTCTTTCCCTAGAGGTTTAAACCCCACCCAAGACAGCCCTGGACTTTCATGCATTGAACCCACAGATGTTCATCAATCCCTTCTCTGCGCCAGACACTGTGCCCAGGGCCTGCGGGACTGGGGGATGAATAAGGACACTCCCCTGCCCTTGAGGTCAGGGAGCAGGGCGGAGACTTATGGGATTTAGGTAACCGCAAGCAAGTAATACAGGGGTGTGGATAAATGTTCTGTAGGCATGAAAAACAGGGACTTGCCCTGGCTGGTGTGGCTCAGCAGATTGAGCACCAGCCTGAGAAACAAAAGGTCACCGGTTTGATTCCGGATCAGGGCACATGCCTGGGTTGTGGGCCAGGTCCCCAGTTGGGGGTATGTGAGAGGCAGCCACTTGATGTATCTCTCACACATTGATGTTTCTCTCCCTCTCTTTCTCCCTCCCTTCCCCTCTTTCTAAAAACAAAAATAAATAAAATCTTTTAAAAAATAAAAATAAAAACAGGGGCTGGTTGGTTCTGTCTGGCTAGAGGGTGGAAGATAGCAATAGACACTAAACATTTGGGAATGGTCCAGGTGGATGGGAATGGACAGCAATGAAGAACATTCCAGATATAGTGTCCAGCTGGAGCCAGGGCTGGTGACAGAGGTGGACAAGCATTTGTGTCCTGGAAGAGCTGACACCTGACAGCAGGAGGAGGAGGAGGGAGGCGGGGAAGGAGAGACCAAGGTGATGCGGGACACAGGTCACACCGGGCCCTGGGCAGCGTGCAAAGGGACTAGAAATGTGGCCAAGGTTTCCAGTCCCTGAGATATTTACACAGGGGGTCTCTTAGGTCCGACCCACCCTGCCTTGAGAGAACAAGATAACTCATAATGAATCCTGATTGACTGTCTAAAAATAGATAAAATATTTTAATCCCTTGCATGGCGCAGTTATGATCAAACGATGACGAATCACGTGCATGGTGTTTTCAGTTTCAAAGGGCCATCTCACACCTCGCCTCCCTTAGTCCTCACAGCTCATGTGACCCACATCTGATTGACGGGTGACACATTTCAACTTAGCAGCAAAACCTAGCACATGCATCTCACAGTAGTCACGAAAGCCCTCCTTCAAAAAGCCTTAAAGATCAGCATGGGAATGTCTGACGAAGGAGGTGCGTGCTCTCCGTTCTCAGGAATGAGAGAAGTGAGGCTGGCTCCCAGCGACGCTCAGAGGATTATGTTGGTTGGGCCCGTGGTTTCCAAATGCCCTTCAGTCTGTGAACCAGCTGCACCCAGCAGTTTCTTAATAACACAGATTGTAAGTCTCCACCCCCAGGGCTTTGCAGGTTCAGTAGGTCAAGGGTAAGGACAAGGAACTAATATGTACAAGGCTTGCAGGTGCTTCTGACGCACAGCCCGCTGAAAATTGTTCAATCGGCCTTTTTCGGTCACACGGATAACCTGAGGCCCTGATGGTGAAAATGTGTTCCATACGCCGCTGGCCATGACATCACCCAGCTGACTTCATAGCGATGCAGTTTCCCAGGCCCAATGCAGACTCGCCAAATCAGGGTCTCCAGAGGTGGGCCCTGGAATCTGCATTTTACACAAGCTCCCAAGATGTCCTCGTTCATTTATTTACGAATGTGTCTTAAGTTCTTGCTGTGTGATAGACACCATTCCAGGCACAGGGGCGTAATGGTGAAGACATTCTCCTGAACACACTCCCTTGCAAGCACTTCCCTAAGGACACTGACATCGTGGTTCGGCTCAGTTAAAGGCTGGGGTTTGACAACTCCTGCCTTAAAATAACACAGGGTCGAATGAAGGCAATGAGGACCAATAGGAAAGATGGAAATCTCAGAGACTCCCAGAATAGTCAGCTGGGCCCAGCCCAGCCAGGAATAAAGGCGGTGGGGAAATGGGAGGGTGCAAGGCAGAGGCCTCAGCAATAGGAATTCCTGTTGTAAGTCCCCAGTTACTTATTGCTGGTAACAAACCACTCCTAAGACTTGTGGTTGAAACGAACCTTGTGGGTTTTGTTTTTTTTAATTCCTCATGATTCAATGTGTTGGCTTGTGGTTCTTCTGCTGGCCTCCTCTGGGCTCAATTGAGACAAACCTGGACCTCTCTCCATGGTGTCTGTCATCCAGGCTTCCTACCAGCACCGTGGGCTCAGGGTTCCAACTGGGCCAGCCCCCAGTGTGCACGTGACTTTGGGTCCAGACCCCGGAAAGTCACTTCTCTGAGCATGATCAGTGTAACGTTTGATCACAGTTACTCTGGTTGTCTCTTGATCTCGGGAAGTTTTTTGTGTCTTCTCACCTTTTCCCCTGTGTTCTCCAGTTTAAATTTCCAAATGAGGGAATCTGTTTGACCTTGCTGAGCACTTGCGTGGCTCCTGAGCTCCCCGGCTCCTGGGGATTCTCAGACTCGGCAAGAAGACTTGGGTGTTGCGGGTCTGTTAGGTTCCGCCGTTAAACCTTCCGTGGGAAAGTCGTGAAGTTGCTGTGCTCAGTGCTGTAGCCACGCTGTTGTAAACACACCCTCCTGTACAATTGCCTGGGAGCCGAGTTGGAGTTTTGTATTTACTATTGGTTACATAGATTTTTAAAAGTATTTCCTTCTTATTTGCGAAGTGCTGTATGTAAATTGTAGAATCTCTGAAAAATACGAAGAAGAAAATTGAAATCACTAGTTGCAATAAACTAAATGGTTGTGCCCCCCCCCCCCCCCGCCAATTTTATGTTGAAACCTAATCCCTAACGTGAGAGCATTTGGAGGTGGGGCCTTCAGGAGGCGATAGGTTATGACAGTGGAGCCCCCATGAATGAGATGAGGGCCCTTATAAAAAGGCCCAGAGAAAGCTCCCTCACCGATCCAGCTTGTGAGGACAGTGAGACGACCGTCAGTGAACTTGGAAGCACATCCTCACCTGACAGTGAATCCTCCAGCACCTTGATCTTGGGCTTCCCAGCCTCCACAAATGTAAGAAATAAATGTTTGTTGCTTATAAGCAACCCAGCCTGGGTATTTTGTTATAGTAGCCAAACAAACAAAGACTCCAGTCATATCGTCATCTAGAAATAACTACTTTTTATATTTTCGGGTACTTCCTGTCAGGCTTTTCAGCGTGCGTAAGTGTGTTTTTCCTTACAAAGCTCTGCTATGAAAACAGCTTTATGACTTACACTCTTCATCTGAACTGCATCACTAGCACCGTCCCAAAGTCATTTTGAGTTATATAATAATCAATAGGACATACACATTATATATTCATTCGGCCCCTTATTTCATACATTTAGCAATGATGAAAAGGCTAAAATAACCCATTTCTGTTCATAAGTCTTTGTCTACATTTGGATTTTTCCAGTAGATTGGATGCACATTTTTTTCTTATACAGCACAGTTTTTAAGATTAATGCACTGTTTCCTAACGAAGAGCTGAAGAGGTATTTTTCCTCCTGGATGGGATGGACGTTTTTCTCTGCTCCCTATGCCACGGTGGGCTTCGCAGAACTGGCCTATTTCCTCCTGCTCGACAGACCTTGTCTATCCCCACTTCCGTGCGGGTTCACAGGACGCATGGCTTTTCAGTGACCTCATGTTCCCACGGTCGCCGCTTTATCCAAACCATGGAAAACTGGCTTTTGTTTTCATAACTGGCACAGACAGTGTTTGGGTCAGGAACCCAACATTAACGACAGAGACTGACCTCCACCCAGGGAACTTGAGAAGAGAGTAGATAACGCTGTTGGGAAATTGTTCCCTCCTATAAATTGGCATTTGAATAACGTACAAGTATTACCTACATTTTTTATGCTGCCGAACCAAGTGTAATGGAAAAGAACACACCACCCTTAGTAAGTCAAGGGACTTGATCTGAATTGGGCGTATTAATAGGGCAGTGCAATTTCAACTAGTTTTCTCACTCATCACACTCTTCGTCAGTACCAGATTCTGTCTAGGCTCCCAGCATCAGAAAGAATGTGAGAAAATTCACAGTTGAGATAGCAGACTCGCTCAATTGTGTATAATGTATTAGGCGTGATTCTGGTGGAATCTAAACGCAGAAGGAGCAGCCTCTGAGCCTGCCTAGGCGGTCGGAGAATGCTGGTTGCTCAGACTGTGCAAGACAGAGAGAGATCTGAAGGCTGCCCTCCATGCCTGTATCCTGCAGTGTGAGGATAAGGTATTGTCACAGGCGCTGGCAAAATTGGGCCAGCTTCCCCTGGTGGAGCCTGCGTGTGATAGATTGCAATGAAATTGAAACCATGGGACACCAAGAAGGGTTGAGCCCTCCGCTGCTCCCTGGTCGTGCACACGATGGATTTTACTCACCCTGTTATTCCTGGTCCTGCTGTCAAAAAATGGATGTCATTTTTGGGCCCCAGGACTGGTTGGGAATTAGCTCACTCAGCAATGCAGGTAGATAACAAAGGGGTGTGTCCCTGATCTGGAGTCCTTCTTCCAGCACAGCTGGGTCACTCCCAGGTGTGGAAGGGCAGAGGCCTCGTCCTAATTCCTTTCATTGTTTCACAGAGAAATTGAGAGTGCATACTGATATCTAGGCACAGAACTCATTATACTTTATTTGGGACACCACTAATCACATTTCTCCCTTATCTATCTACCTACTTCTATCTCTCTCTCTTTTCTATCTGCCTATGGGTGGATTAATTATCAAGCTCAAAAGCAAAATTCCAGAAGGAATTCCAGAGGGACGTCAGATACAACACCACTCTTCTTGCTCACTGCAGAAAGGCCATTTTTCAGAAGGGGCTCAGAGCCCTTTGCATACCTTGCAGAGAAATAATAGTCACAGCCCATGGCATCAGGAAGGTCTCTGACCCCATCCAAGGGATTTTCCAGGACCCTACCACAAGGGGCAGGTACATTAATACCTAAATGCAAGTCGAATGAGGTGAGAAGCAGAAAAGAACAGACCAAATATCCTGGGGTGTAGGGATTACAGAGCTCATGTCCAGCTGGGATAATCCAGGAAGAGGGTGCTTGTACCTGAACCTTAGCGGATGGGTAGGATTTCAACAGGCAGAGATGGTAGAATGAGTTGTCTCAGGAGGTTGGCATGGGTGGCCTTTATTCTTCAAGGGGAAGCAACAAAGAGGTTTGTGCCGGTGCTTAGGCCAGATGAGCAAGGCTGAGCTAGCTGGTAGCATCAAAGACCAAACTGAGAGAAGCCTAAGAAGGTGAAGAAATGGGGAGAGGGTACAATTTTTTGATACAGTAGCTGGAGAACTTCCCCCTGGAAGGGGCCACCAGGGGGTGGCCTTGGTGGCTGCTGCATGAAGTTGTCTGCTCGGGCGTCTTGGAGGGAAACCACGGGACCCTCATCAAACCCGTACCCCCTCTGTGAAGATGACACGCTGTTTCTGGCTGAACACAGATTCCTTTAGCTTCACATGTGACTCATGTTTACAGAGGCATCGGGGGACAGTCTGTTTGGACTGCGATGCAGTGACGGTGTGTACCATGGAAAAAGTGAGAAGGACGTCCCCGCAGGACGCCAGGGCGCAGTTGAGGAAATCCTGTGGTGTGTCATGCATGCAACACTAGAAGGTCACCAGAGCATTGGGCTGGCTGAACAGTCTCTCCCGTTCTTGAAATGTCACCAGAGCTGGAAACACAGTCTTCTCCTGGGACTTGATCAAGTTTCCAGCATCGCAGGGATGGAACGGCCAGCCAAGCAAGAACAGGTTTCAGATGATGGTCTTTTCACGGCTGGGACTTCCGGCCGAGGCCCAGGTAGACAGAGTTCTCCACCTGACTGCTCCGGTCGTTTTGTTACCCGCTGTGTCAGGAAAGCATCATTCTCGATCCTGAGGTCACTGAAACGATTTTTCTTTCTCTTTGATCCTCATCCAAAGCCCTGTTTCCCATCCCATCCCTCAGCCACGCGCATTTCCAATAGGAGTAAGAGCTCTTGACCTATGGCTGTTTCTTCCAAACATGTCGTACAGCTGTTGTGCCCTGCTCATAGCGACAGCCTTGACTTGTCACATAACCCAGACTTCGCACTTGGTCAGCAAAATTTAGAGGGAGACAAAACGTAAAACAAAATAGTATACGTACATCATTATTCTTTTTCCAGAGAGAGTTTACTTCTATATAGGTCATGTATCACGGAGTGGATGAATAACCCTCCCCTGCCCCCACTTACTCAGTCCTTCGGGAGGTGATGGCCTTTTCAGTTTCAGTTTTGTGGTACTCTGTGCACCTCGACGTGTTTATTTTAAGGTCTACCCCTCAGCAAACATCACCACCCCTGTGACCACCACCACGACCTCCTCTCCAGTCACACACTTAGCTTGCTCTCAGCCCCAGGAGAGCATCATCTGATGGATGTAGTCAGAGATTCAAAGTCAAGAGCAGAGAGCCTGACAGCTCTCCCTCCATTAGGGGGCCTCATTTTTCTGCAGGGCATGCCCTCCCTCCATCTCCTCTTCTCCTCCCCTCCAACCCCTTTAAACGTGCACTTTCTTTAAGAAGCTGATGCTTTGGTGCTTAATCCTGCCCGTCCAAGCATCAGTGCTACGTCCAAGACCGTGACTGTCTCTGGGTAGAATTTCCCGTCCTCTTAGTTGAAACTTGGACTATGTTCTTGGGGTACATACAGTGGAAACTGTAGGACAGAAGTTATGAAACATCAGTGTGCCTAAGATTCTTATAGCAAATTCAAAATGCAGGTTCCTGGGTCCCACAGTCAGAGATTCAGATGGTCTGTACTGAGGCCATTTTTTACAAGGACTCTCCCCACAAGGTGATCTTGATATGTGTTCCTTAGTCAAACTTTAAGACATGCTGTCACCTTCAGTACTGTTCCTGACTCTTCCCCCTAGAATCTTCTGTTAAGGACCGTTGAGGGTTTCCTTTATCACTGCTGATTTTTCAAAGCCGTGACCTCTGTATAACTATACTACATTGCCTGTTCTCCTTCTCTCTCTCCTCACATTGAAGGTGTGGTGAGAGTCTTGGCAAACCCATGTTCCCTTTCAGGGAAGGCCACTGCCTGAAAAGGGTCTGCCACAGTACAGAACGCCAGCTTTCTTCTTGGCACTTCTCATCATTTCTCTTCACGTCTAAAGCCACAGTCATCTATTGATGGGAACATCCTCAATGCATTGAGTTTCCGAAGCAGGATCTCAAAGTTCCTAGACTTACATTTCTGTTTTCCAGCACATCTGTGTGGTGGTCTGTGGGTCCATCATGGTCCATTTGGTCCTTGCAGGAAGAGAGTCTTTGAAACTCAGGTCTGTGTATCCCTGAGGGTTCATTCAAATGTTTCGGGAGGTCTGAGAGCCCTCTGAGATCATTGTTTCATGTTATCTTTCTATTTCTATGATACTATTAAAAATACATCTAGAGTCTGGATCACTTGGCTCACTCCCTTATAACAAAGGGCTGCTACATGATTTTGGTTCCCTTATTGAAGTCTGCGCTCACTGTCAAGTTGGCATCCAGTGACCATCTGAAGGAGCAGCATTTTAACTTTTGATGTGTTGTCAAGCACATTCGGCAGCTGGTACGTGGGCTTGACTTCCGTCCAGCTCAGGCTAAAAGGCTGAGTCCTTCCTAGGGCTGGCAAAGCAGAGAGGGCAGGAGGGCTTGGGTTCTCGTCCCTGCTACCTCTTTGCCTTCACTCTGCAGCTTCCCGCCTCTCTCCCTCATCCCGCTTAATCTAGACATGCTCCCCTAAGGGCCTTGGAACTGGTGATTCCCTCTGCCCAGATTCTTGCCCCAGATATCCGCATGAACGACTCCCTTGTCTCCTTCAGGTCTTTGCTTCGGTGTTTGCTTAAGTGATTCAATCTGTCAATCCTATTTAAAATTGCAACTCCCTCCCTACTCCCTCCATCATTCTCTCTATCACCCTTAACCCTGGTCTCTTAACATAAAATGTGATTCATTTATTTAAAATGTTTGTCGTTCAGTCTGGCTTGCTCTGTTAAAATGCATACCCACAAGAGCAGAGATTGTTGTTTATTTTGGTTACTGATGTCACCCAAGCACTTACAGAGCTGCTTGATACACAGTAAGTGCTTAATAAATATCTGAATCAACAGCATTCGCCTCATCACTGCTTTTGTGCTCGTGTCAAATCTGTTCATCAGTTTTGCAGACAGAGAACTCTTTGGCAGTGATAATTTGCAATGGAAAGGCATTTTTCTTTTAATGGATACAACTTTAGGCTTAAAAATTTATGTTTCTCCAAGTGAGGTCCATGAAGTCCTGGATTCCCAGGAACACAGGTTGAGGGACTGAGGAGTCCCGAGCTGGACTAACACTTCTCTGCAGGCTTCTGGTGTGACCACTGGGCATTTCTCCCTCTGCCTTTCTCCTGGGCCAGGAACAGACATCCTGTCGCCATCTGCCACCACTGGACAGGCAAGGCGAACTTCACCCTCTGTGATAAGAACCTCTTGTGTTTTTGTACAATTCCAGAGTAGCTATTTTACCTCTCTTTACATCAATTTCTGTGGCTCATCAACTTTTAAGTTTGTTTCATTTTTCCTGATAACAAAAGAAACACACCACAAATAATCTGGGAAACTATATAGTAAGAAAGAGACTTGAAATTCTCCTGATTTCTAAAAGATACCTGCTGTATCTTTTTCCCTCTGTCTGTAACGGCATTACTCGGTCACCATTAGTATTTTGGTGCAGTTCTTTCTAGTCTTTTTTTTTCTATGTGTCTGTATTAAGTTGAAATATAGGAAGCTACCAACGTTCACCCATTGTAGACCTGCAAAATGGCAATTTTATATGGTTTAACCTAGTAATTTATACAGTTGAAGCCATAATAGGCAAGTATTCTTTTCACTGGTCACTATAACAGCACCACTTGCCCACATATTTACGGATTCTTGAGGCCTTCGTGAGCCTGCATTAACAGCACAAATAATTGATGAACATTAGCATCTCAGCTGGGAGCCTGCGCTGTAAATCACTGAGACAGCCCTCCCAGCAACCGGACTTCCTGAGTCTTGATGTGCATGACAATCCTCAGTGATTCTTCCAGGAAACTCTTCCTGTAAATGCCCCCAGCCAACTGCCTGTGTGCAGCACTTGGCACCAGATCTCTGCCCAAATGGCAGCTTCTGGGAGTGCTGCTAATAACTGTGTTCAGTTGCTCATCTGTCGTTCCTCTTAACGTGTAGGAATCTGCTCCGTTACCAGTGATGCATTTTGGGTTTGTGGAATTTCTTCCTTTCCAATGAAAAGACCCTCATTGGCTTTGTGCATTTGTTGTTATTGTGTAGTGATTTCTGGACCAGGTACAGTCTACCGGCATTATTTAAAAAAAGAGAGGTTTTTTTTGTTTTCTTGTTTTTTTTAAGCTTTTCAGCGGTAGGAAGGCTGCTTTTAGGGCTCTGGCTTTCTCTCTGCAAACATCATCAGCTCTGTAGGTTTTTTTCCCCTCCATCATAGCAAAGTCCTGGACCATGTGATTCCATTATCCTGTGATTCTGCGTCCAAAATAACTGCCAGGGACAGTAATCTACGTGGGTCCTCTCCGGACTGGCCTCATTGTCTGAGACGTGGTAGGTCCACATTCCCATGGGTGCTCTATTTGCTATAGATATGGCTGGGTTCGACCACATACACTAAGAAGATTATGTGCCCATCCAGAAAAGCCCATTTGCATAAGTTTTGGGAGTTTATGAGACAAGATCAACTGTCGTTCTAGGTGCAACAGCTTAAAAGGATGGACTTTCTTATCATTTTGGCCCCAAGAATAAAATTGTAACAGGAGATTAGAACATTTAAAGGTAATCCACGGCCTGCAAACACATCAAAGGGTAGAGAAAATAAGGCAAAAAAGACACAAAAATGAAATAATATGTGGTTTACTTCATGATCAATACACGGCACGCTGCTACACAGGGAGGTAGTATTTATTACAAAACCCAACACACTGGCTTCGAGGCCAGACCAACCGGTGTGCAGATCCTGGAGCAGTTACTTACCGGGTGTGAACAGCTCCCGATTGTTTCCCTTCTGTAAAGCTGAGCTGAAATACCCACTCTGCAGAGTGACTTCTGTAAAGCTGAGCTGAAATACCCACTCAGCAGAGTGACTGTCAGATTAAAGACAGCACATGAGTACAGTATTGGTCACATTTGAGCTCAATAATAGTGGTTATTATTGTTGTTGTTATTTGGCTTACACAAAAATTTTAAGAATTTTTAATTTGATTTTTTAAATCGTTATAATTGCCAATGCAACATTGTGACATTAATAGATAAGCTTAAAAAGAAAAACCAACCCCACGACCCCCTGCAAATAAAGGCTATTCCATATTCCCATATTTCCTTCTAAGTCTTGATGAATGTGTAGACAATTTTTATACAGTGCATTTGTGTTTTCAGCTTTTTTTTTTCTCACTTAGCATTGTGCTGTAAGTTATCCCCTGTGGCAACGCGGTCTAATTGTGTGTATAATAGTTATTATTTCAACAAATATGCCATAACCTAATTCATCATTCCTCTATTTTTAGACATTTATTTGTTTCCAGTTTGAGGGATATTCTTTCCTTTTGTTCTCATTTATGTTATGGTCATTTGAAATGCACAATTTTACAAATATCCAGGACTTTTTTTCTTAGAGTTATGGACATTTTTTAGCTCGATTTTGAGAACATTGTTTCAACTACTGGCTGTTGACTACCGGGAAAGAAAAGGTAGTTTCAATCTAGTTTTTTACGGAAGGCAAATTAAGACAACTCCAAGACATCCCATGTCCATTTACTGCAGGTTTTTCCTCATCTGAGTGCAACACTGATTTGTTGTTCCACCCATCCATGGGGGGGAGGGGGAATTGAATGAAATCAAGAACGTGAATATGCTGGAGTTGAACATGTTCACGTCCTCGACTTCATTCAATCCCCACACACAGGCCAGATCCAAGACGTAGGTATTCGTATTATTTGAGGCACAGAGAGGTCAAGGTGCATGACCCAGGTCACACAGCTGCTGGGAGAGGACAGAGAACGCCTTTCGCAGACTCTGAATTCCCAGCTTTCCCACTGAGCTTTGAAAAAAATGCCCCCACACACTACCACCCCTCGCCTAAGAATGGGTAGGATTGGACTGGGGCTGAGGGAACGGCAGGATTCCGCTGCAGCGGTCGCCTGCGGAGCTAGGCAGCTCCTCCTCGTGGGCGCTCGGGCACAGCCCGGCTTTGAGCATGCCCAGTGCGCTCCCCGTCCGTCCCACTGGTACCGGCAGGGCGCCGTAGCTCCAGGTTTTTCAGGCGACCGGAGGTTGGTGCGGGGCGGGGCGCGGGGCGGGCCCTCTTCCTGGGTCTCCTGGGGCTCAGTTGGAATTCCCCCGACACCGCTCTCCGGCGGTGCCCGTTGCAGTGGAGCTACCCCGGACGTGCGACGCGGGCACAGAGATCCAAGTGGGGTACCTGGTGCTGCCGGCGCCCGCTCCATGGCCCTAGGCCTACCGGCCCCCTGGACCTCAGACATCGAGTGCGGACAGGAGGTTTCCAGCCATCTCTACATCTCTTCATTCACATAATCATCCAACAGATAGTTTTTGAGCACCTACTGTGTGCCAGGCGCTGCTGTGGTGCGTGGGGGCACTGCAGCCAAGACAGGCACCATTGCAGTCTCACTGCTGAAATTCCGGAGGCGAATAATACACAATAAGAAGTAAGCAAATTAGAGGAAGTCAGTTATCGACCTCATCTCCTGCTCCTCTGCGCTCCCTGACATTGCCTAATCAGTCTGCGCCTTAGGGTCTTTGCACTGGCTATCCCATCTGCAGGAAACGCTCTTTCCAATTTATCTGCGTGGCTGAAGTGTCACATCCTCAGTGTTACCTGATCTGGCCACCTCATTGAAAATTGCACTCCCTCCACCCCAATTCTCCTTAGCCTGTTCTATTTCCCTCGTAGAACTTCTTACCTTCCAATATACGATATACAGCTTGCTTACTTGTATGTTATTGTCTGTCGGCTGCCTCTCCCCTCAAACTCCACCAGGGGACAGGATTTTTGTCCATTTGGTCACTACGCGTGAAGAACCGGAGTAGCTGATTAATAATTATTTGTTGAATTCATTAATAGATATAGTGATAAATGTGAAAAAATAAAGCGAGGAAATGAAGGAGAGAGCAGGAGAAGGGAGCTAGTTTAGTAAAGTGGTCAGGGAAGTCCTCCCCCAGGAGTTCCTTTGTGCAACGAGAAGGTGGCAGCCACGTAAAAAGCTGGGCAAAGACGTCCCACAAAGAGGGAAAGGCGTGTGGAGGCTGGCCAAGTTCTGAGTGTTTGTTGGACAGAAGGGTGCTCCTGGGGCTGCAGTAAGGCAGGTGTAAGATGAGGTAGGGGGCCCATAAATCTTGGGAAGAAGGTTTAAGTCCGGAAGCTTACTAATGGAGGGCGTGAGCACTGGGCTGGGAGTCAGCAGGACCCTCGGGGCAAGACGACTCCTTATTTTGCAGACTTGTTAGGCCGACTGCTTGACGTCCCTAGGTATAAAATCATTGAGGGTCGGGTACATAGTAGGTGCCCAATAAATGGTTATGGGACGAATGTGTGCGTGCACGCGCGAGGGGACTCGGGGCTGCCCAGAGCCTGGCACGAGAGCCCCAGTGGCCTGGGAGGAGCGTCCCGGTGAGAACGCTCCGGGAGGGGAAGCCCCGCAGGGCGGCCAGGGCGCCCGCCCCCCGCCCAGCGCGCGGGCCCGTCGCGGCCAGCCCGACCGGCGGGAGCCGCCCGCGGGCGGCACTGGGCATGCTCAGACGGCGTCCAGGTCGCGCCGTGAGCGAGCGAGCTTCCGCGCCGCCCGCAAGCGCGACCTACCTGGGCGCTCCGCGCCCCCGGATGCTGCAGGTATGGCCCGGCGCGACCCCAGCGGGCCGGGTGCTTGGCACAGGCCGACCGGGGGCCGGGGTCGCGCTCGCTCTGCCCCGCCTCCACTCGTTCCCAGGCGCACGGCGAACGCGCGGGCGGGCTGGCGGACGCGGCAGCCCCCGGGTCTCGGTGCCACGTCGGGGCGGGGAGGGGGCACCCCCGCCGCGCTCACCTGGCGGGGCCGGGCGGGAGCGACAGGCCAGGCCGGGTGGGGCTCGCTCTCAGGCGGGTGCCGGGACGCCGCCGCGGCGGGGCGTGGGCGTGCGCTCTGACCCGGGCTGGGGCGGACACCACTGGCGGAACCCGCGCGGCCGGCGGCCCCGGAGGGCCCAGCTGCACCACGACCCTGGCCCCCAGGACGCCGAGGGGCGTACAGCTCGCCGTGAGCGAGCCACCCCGGCGGCCAGACCTTCTCAGCTCCCAGGGCGAATTCGTCTCTCGGCTTTCAAAGATGGCATTTCCTGGGCCTGGCACGAACTACAGAGCGGATAAATCTGTCCTTTTCCGCGGGCAATATGGAAAGGTTTATCAGGTACCTGCGGGGAGACAGCTGTAGTGGGAGAGTGTCTGTGAGCGCCCAGCCCCCCCGAAATTCCCATTTTCGGCAACCTAAACTTGCTGAGAAGTTGCGGTTGCCTTAAAAATTCATGGGAAGTTGAGACAACTTGACACCTGGGTTGTCCGAGGTGGTGGAAAGAACTTGTGACCTGGAAACTGGAGACCTCCGGTCAAGTCGATCTCCCCCCTTGGCCAGCTGGTGACCTTGAGCGAGCTGTTTAACCTCTCCGATCCTCAGTTTTCTCCCCTGCGAACAGCCGGTAATAATGCTCACCTCACTGGGTTGTTGGGTGGATTAAGTGGGATAAATTATGTGGAGGTGTTTGGCGGTATGCCCGGCACAAAGCAAGCGAGCAGTTGGCGTGATGTGAATTTAATTCGTTTAGAGACCCTCGTGGCTCCCATTTCACCAGGAAATTAGAATTACGAAAGCATCTTCAGGGCCTAGTGACAGAGTGACAGCCCCTGTCTTTGTACCCTGGAGAACTTTACTGAAGTCAGGGGCTTTGGAAAAACAATTTAGCTGAGTTGTAATTGGAGAGCGTCTTTAAAAGCAGTTTTATACATTCAGAAACTCCAGAAGTTGGCAGTTGAGCTGTACTTACAAAAGAGCTGTGTTGCGAGAAGATCTAGCCTGCAAATGTTTAAGCAGATGATGCTGGAAAATAAAGCCTAGTTAGGAAGATTTCTGTTCTCAAAAGCTTCTAAACCCAACTTTTAGTGATTATTTAGATAAGGGTTTCCTTTTTAAAAAATTTTATTTGTTGATTTTGAGAGAAAGAAACATCAATTTGTTGTTCCACTATGCATTTATTGGTTAATTCTTGTGTGTGCCCTGACCAGGGATCAAACACACAACCTTGGTGTATGGGGTGATGCTCTGACAAACTGAACTACCTGGCCAGGACCTCGATCAGGGTTTCTTAACCTCTCGGCTGGGGTTAGTTAATTCTTTGTTGTGGGGCCTGTCCTATGCACTGTGGGATAATGAGTAGCATCCCTGGTCTCTGGCCACTAGATTTCAGTAGCAATCCCTGTCCCTCAGTTGTGCCAACCCCAAAACGCCTCCAGACATGGCCAGATGTTCCCTGGGGGCCAAATATCCTGCCTGGCCTTTTAGATCCACTCCTGCTTTCTGTCATTAGCCTCTCGGAGCTTGAGAATTGCACCTTATGTGTTTACTATAATAATAACCTTTGTATAGCTTTATAGAACTGCACCGAGTACATCCACATGCGTCAACTCGTTTAATTTCTACAACTCCCCCCCCTTGAGGCTGGTGTTATTCCCATTTTACAGATGAGGAAATTGAGGCTCTGAGCCGCTGATTACACATTCCGTGGTGTTGCTGGGATATGGTTCCATGGCAGGTCTTTTTGTTCCGTATCAAGCTGCCCTTGATTGCAGGGAGACTTTCAAATAGATGACTTTCCTGATGATTAAATCAAGATGTAAAGTAGATTGGAAGCTGGAAACCTTTCTGAGATTGACTAGTTGAACATTAACAATAGTAGGCTATTATCTGACAGAGTAGGTCGGTCTAGTTAAATATTCTAGTTTATAGCGCGCTCCCATAAATCCCACGTGTGGTTAATGGAATACCAATTTGCAGAGAACTCGAGCAGAATAAAATGTGCCTAATACTCTGTATTGATCCTGAGCTGTCTCCGGTGATTTGCCATCTCCTAAAACGGATTCCTATATGCAAATCAGGCATTAGCTGGGGAATGTAAAAGGTCAGGTTACTGAAGGCATTTCAGAGTGCCTGAGGCATTCTGTTCAGCCAGCACTTATTAATTAAGCTGCTTCTATATGGCAGATGCAGTGCTGGCCATCACACCCCAGCAAAAACAGGGTGCAAGGGGAGACCTCTTTATAGGCAGAGGGCAGGTCCTGACCCACAAGGTCGGCTTGGGGCAGGAGAAAGAACCTAAGTTAACACAGAGTCAAATTCAGGACCCCACAGGGCTTCACCACTCCTGTCTGGTTTCAGCGAATTGATTGTTGGCTGTGAACTGGGAGGTTTCACGTATGTTGTTTAATTTCACTGTCCACCCTGTCCCTGTTTTGCAGATAAGGAAACTGTGCTAGGAAAGGTCGTGTGGGTCCAGGAGCAAGAGGGCCGAATTTTCAGCTTTTGAACCTCGGGTCCAGGCCCAGGAGGGATTCCATATTCTAAGATGGACAACCCACAAAAGAGGCTCATTTGCGGGAACTGGAGGGAACAGGAAGACCCTCAGGGTTTGCGGCAGGTTGGGAGGAGACCAGCAATTTGTGGTCCCGCCCTCCCTACCCGGAAGAGTGCCCGTTGACCATAATCCCAGTGCTTACCTTTCTGCCACCAGACAGTGGTTCCTGGACAGCAGGGCCAGTCCCATCTCTTCTCAGGGTCTGTTTCAGGGGCTGGAATGCCTAAGGCACTCTGCACTTGTCCTGGTGTTGACAGGCTGGTGGGGGCAGGGCAGCCTGCTGGTGTTCTTCCCGAGCCTCAGCTCTGCTTACCAACTCTAATAGAGACAGCACCGGGCCTGGTCAGCGTCCACACTGCCCTCGTCTGGGTCCTGGCAACTGCAGCCTCTATTCTCACAGGTATCTCCTTTCATCTGCTTGAGGGGAACTAAAGGGAGAGCTTGGTAGGCGCCTGGCTGAAATCTGATCTGGTCATGGGTCCCACACCCAGTGATCTTGCATCACATGGCTTCTGGTTGTGCCTTCAGTGAAGACCAGCTGTGAGCACAGATTTAACAGCAAATGGAGACATTTATTGAGTCTATACTATATGTCATTAGGATTAGAGATGAAATTTGAACCCCTATCCTGGATTCGTGGTGGAGTTGGGAAGACTGATAAGTGTATGTCATCGATCTATCTACCTATCTGTCTGATAACTGCTTTAAAAGAGGATGAAGCCAGATGCAGAGAGGCCAGTGGTCTGATGGGCATCAGGGAACATCATAGGGAGTAGCTGGCACTTGATTTCAGCCTTGAAGGTAGAGAGAGATGGTATTCATAGGGCAGACAGAACAGCAGGTGCAAAGGCTCAGAGGCATGTAGAGACCTTGTATGTTTTGGGAGTGGTGACTCTTCCCCAGGTCCAGGCTTCTGAGCTTGGTCAATGCAGGACCCACCTCCTGTAGTTAGGTGCTGTCCCATCTCAGGGGCCAGGCCGCACTCAACCCAGGAGTAAGAGCCCATCCTCCCTCTTTTCCTTGGATAGGAGCAACGCTTCTAGGTTGTCTTCCAGGTATGAGCACCTTCTGCCCAGGATGCCTCCGGTTTCAGTTATTCAACACGGATGGAGCACTTACTGGCTGCCGGGCACTATTCCTGAGTGCTTTCCAGATATTACCTCACTCATTTAATCTTCATAGCAACCCTCTGACCATGCTGCCTCCATGGGTAGCGGCCGCTTGGTAGGTCGGTGGGGGCAGAGCTCATCTCCCCAGTCTGTGCCCCTCTGTGGGTGATGCTCTGATTGTGGTCCACCTTCTCCTGGCTCGCCTCCTGCTGTGGTGCCGGAGAACAGCCCGGGCTGAGAGTTCTGGCAGAGTGCTGACTGCCACAGATCTTTCCCCGACCCCGCTTCCTTCAGGGGGCCTGCAGGACTCCCTGACCGCATTTTCTGAACCAGAGATTGGGAACTGTAGTCTGAGAAAGAATGTTTGTGTTGCGTTTTTGTGCAAGAGGAGGCCTGGGAGGTGTTGTTTGGATACTGAGAGAGTGGAATTTTTGAGACATTTTGATGGTTTATGTGGAAAGTTAGGAGAGAGGATTTGAAATTGGGATAGTCCTGGAAAATTCAGGTCCTATGATTTACAGTCAGGATACACAAACTTTTAGTAAATATTTAAGCAGTGTGTTGTTTGGAGTGAATTTCTGCACTTGAGCCTTTTGGAGCCTCAAGAGGGGATAAACAATACCTGCTAGTCCCAGAATCTGGTGAAATTCCCACAAGCCCCAATTTCAAGATGAGGTGAGAGAACTGAGGCTCAGAGACAGGAAGTGACTGCCCGAAAGGCACATGGCTTCTAAGTAGGACAGTCAAGATTTGAACCCAAGTCTGTCCCTAGACAAGTCATTTAACTGTAAAATGAGACTAATAATAGGACCTGTGTCTTTAAAAAAAAAAAAAAGATTTTATTTATTTTCAGAGAGCAGGGAAGGGAAGGAGAAAGAGAGGGAGAGAAACATCAATGTGAGGTTTCCTCTCACTCGCCCCCAACCAGGGACCTGGCTGAACCCAGGCATGTGCGCTGACTGGGAATCGAACCGGCAACCTTGTGGTTCACAGGCTGGCAGTGCTCAGTCCACTGAGCCACACCAGCCAGGGCGGAACCTGTGTCTTTTAAATTGAGTATTTTAAATAAGCTAATGACCAAAAACCTACTAAGGTAGAACTTGACACAAAGGTTTCCGCTCCCTTTGTGGTCAGGCCCCTGACCCTGCAGACAAGCACTGAGTCTGGCATTCAGTGCTGAGAGTGGCTGTGGGCGAGTCATGGCCCACTCCCAGGGCAGGGCTACGGGTCCGAGCTCTTAGCACTAAAGGGATGTTCCACAGGTCAGGATCCAGGACCAGAAAGGGGCTGTGGCCAGCTGGATGCCGTGTGGATGAAAGGCATTGGTCTGACTTTGGGAGTGGGGTGTGAAGACCTGGCCCCTGTACCCCAGTTTGGTCAGGTGAGTCAGCCTCAGTGTAGACCTGAGGTTCTCAGTGAGAGGGGCAGCAAACAGCTCTGTTATCCGACCCTTGACCCTGACTACTGGTGGGCTGGAGAGGGCTTGACGGACAGCCTGAGCCTAGGTCTTGCCCACTTGTTCCCCCTGCCCCCTTCCCTCCCTAATCTGGGTATCGAACTTATACATGGTTAGTTGTAGAAAATTAAAATTAAAATGTCAGGGAGCAAAAAAAAAAATTGGGCTGTGAGAGTCTGGAACCTTCTTTTCCCCTCCCCAGTTAACTCATGTTTTGGGGCTTTACTCACTTTCCTGACTGGGGTAAGCCTGCCTGCTAGGAATACTCATGCCACCAATTCTCTCCTGTTACAGAGCTTTTCACAGTTGCAGTTTTCCAGTTAATTAGTATCATTAGTTGTATTATTACCTGTCTCCCCAGCTACATGGTGAACTGTGCGAAGTCTTTTTTTTTTTTAATCGTCTCTGAGACTTTTTGTTTTCTTTTAATTTTTTATTTTGACCTAATTCAGACTTAGAAAAGTTCCAAGAATAGAACAAAGAACTCCCATCTACCCTTCATCCTGGTTCCCCAAATGGTACCATTTACCGTATTTTTCAGACTATAAGATGCACTTTCCCCCCAAATTTGGGAGGAAAATGTGGGTGCGTCTTATAGTCCGAAAGTAGCTGACATTTACATTGGTGAAATATTATGTTATTTATGTTATTACATATTTTACCACATTTTTTGCTTCAAAAATTTTTTTCCTCTTTTCCTCCTCTAAAACCTCGGTGCGTCTTATGGTCCGACAAATACGGTAGTCACCTTTATTTCAGCTGTCTCTCTGTGTATGTATTTTACCTGAGCCTTTTCAGGATTAGTTACAGACTCTTCCTTCCCCCCAGGTACGTCAGCACATTTTCTAAAAACGATGACGTTCTCCTGTATAACTGAAGTACAGGTTTTCAGAACCAAGAAGTCAGTGTTGATACAACTGTCTATAGACCTTATTCAGGTGTTGCCAGCTGCCTTGATAGTATCCTGTGTGGCAAAGAAAAGCCCAGAGATGGGTTGCATGTGGTCGTAATGTCTCTTTAGTCTCCTTTACACGGGAAAGTTCCTCAGCCTTTCCTTGTCCTTTATGACCTTGACGTCTTTGGAGAGTGCAGGCCAGTGCTTTTGTAGAATGCCCCTCAATTTGTGTCTGTTTGTTTTAACTCTCCATGGTATCCCCAGTGCCTCCCAAACGTCAAATGCACTCAGTAAGTATTTGCTGAGTGAGGAGATCATACGAGGGAAGGAGCCAGAAGGAAAAAGCCAGCAGGATTTCCCCCAGTTCCCCCCTTTCCCGCTCTTCTCCTTGCTGAAGGGTGTTGTTGTTAGTGGCAATCACGTTGTATGCAGATTTGAATCCTGCTGTTTCTATAACACAGCTTTCCCCCTAAAAGAGAGACTTTCTCAGGGGATAGTGAGCTTGCTGTCCCTGCAGGTATGCAAGGAGACACCGGATGGTGGCTTGGCAGGGATGCTGGAGAGTGGAATGGAACATGTCATGAGGGATGAGACTCAGCCTGCATGGCCCTCCCAGCACTAAGCAGCCTTCTCTAACTGCGACTCTAACTTTGCAGGCCTAGGCGCCCAAGAACGGGGTGACTAGAATTCCTTATCCGAACCAGAACATTCTGAGAATAAAAAGGGCAGCTATTAATAATTGCTTCTAATCTGCTACCCCAGGCAAATGAGGAGGTGTGGTCACCCTACCCAGTGTGACTTTGAGGTTGGACGTCCGTGCAGGGGAATCAGCCTGGAAAACCCTCCAGCAGGGTTTTCTACCCTTTATCCAGGTAGAGGATTCCTGTATTCCTACCTGGAGGAATCCTCTACCTGGATAAAGACAAAACTAATCTCCTTGGCACTGCCTGGCGGGCCCACGTTGATGGCCCTGGCCCCTCTGTGGTCGCACCTCTCTGGGCGTGCTTTGCTCCTGGTGCACCAGCCTCTTGGCAGTCCTCCCCTCACCTGCTCCTTCCTGCCATGGGACTGTGACAGCCTGAAATGTTACTTATGCATCCAGGCTGGATGGAGAGGGAAGAACTGGGTCTGTGATAGATGCACAAAGGGGACAAGAAAGCCAGCTGAGCTTCTCGTTGACCAAATTCTAATGGAATGTAAGAGCCAGGGCTCGGAGTGACGTGGGGCAGGAGACCAGCGTCTCCCTAGACCTCATCTTCCTTTTCCCCCAGCAGGTCACCCTTGAACCCTGTCCTTCGTACACGAACACCCACAGCCCTCTCCCAGCCCTAGTTCTGAGATCAGGACCAAGTCACTGGCCTTTGGCAGAGGCAGGGAAGCAGGTGTCACTTGGGACCCAGGCACAAGAGGATGAGCGTTAGATGACTGGTAGGTGCAGACAGGGACTTGGATACAGAGAAACCAGGCAGAAAACCAGCCTCCAGGAATCCTGGTAACAAGGTCAATAGGGAGCTGTTTATCAGGAAGCCTGGAGTGGCGGTGTTGAATGCCCAGGCTCTCTGGTCAGAGGTGGCAAGCACCGGGGTCCGTGTGGTCTGGCACTTTAACCCATTTTCTGCCTAGCAACAAATACAAATCCTGACTTCCTGGGTTAAAAAATACTGTAGGATGAAAATGCAAAGGTATGTTTTTCTGGGGCAACCTAGTCACGTGGACTTCATGAACAGAGTCCAGTGTGGTCCAGGATTTTTATAACTCTACGCATCGGTGGCTGCAGGGGAAAGCCAGTTAGTGAAGGAGAGTTCTAGTTCTTAGAGTGCAGGACACTACCACATACTGAGCATTGGAAAGGTTTCTTAGCTCACTGTTATATTCTGTTTTACTGGTTAAAAATGTTCTTTTCTACCGTCAGGCTCAGCTGCGTAAAAGCATTTAGTTCGAGGTCACTTTTTACAGGACGGGAAGAATCTCACAGTGTCAGAACTGGAAGGGATCTCAGAACCTTTTCCAGCTCCGTCTTTTTTCAGGTGGGGAAACTGAGGCCCAGAAAAGGGCGTGGCGCACTCCAGGGCACACAGGCAATCCCAGAGCAGGGACTGCTACCTGTGTTGTACAGTTTCAAGCCCCCAGATCTCGGGTGTGTTTTCTAGTTCTCATTTCAGGAAGTTTTTTAGATAGATTATATATTTCTATAATTTTGTTAACATGCTTTGCTGTTTCTCTAACTATAGAAATAAATCGTGTTGGCATTGAAGCAGTTGCGAATTTCTTGCTCTTTTATGTAGAAGCTGCTAGGTTGATTTTCATGTAAAAAAGGTGCTATGTCCTTGCTGTTGGATTTCTGTATTCCACATGAGTGTTTCTCAAACTTTGGCATGCCAGAATCAGCCGTCAGTACACAGGCCGCTAGGCCCCACCCCCAGAGTTTCTGATTCAGTGAGTCTGAATCACACCCCTCAGTGGGGCCTGAAAATGTGCATTTCCGACAAGCCACGCGGTGATGCTGCTGGCCCAGAGACCAGGGACCATGCTTTGGGGACCGCTGCCCCAGGACTAGTGATGGTTTCAGACAGTGTGCCCTGTGCTTTGCAGCCAGCTGGGCCCTCCCTGCATTCTATCCTCTCTTGTTACCCCCCACCCACCTAACCATTTCCCTCTTCCCAATCTCCTCCCTGTTGTCCCTACCTCTCCAGATGACCCCAGCAACCCGTGGCCCTGAGATGCTCAAGGCCATCCCACGGGAGCCTCTTCACCTTTACCCCTCCTTCTTCATTCTCTGGCTCCTCTTCTTCCTTTCCTCCAGTCTGAGAAAATGAGTGTTTCTGGCTCAAGCTTCCCTTTCCACTTACGGTTAAAGCCTGTTGTCCCTTCACTGGAGGAAAAACCCCTCCAGGCCTACTCCCTTCCCTTCCACTGCCACGCTGCTGACAAGTAGACTACAGTCACGGGAAAAGGTTTGCTCTCACCTCTCCTGACGCAGACACACTGTTCCGTTCCGGGTGTTCAGATGGTCTATACCTGTAATGAAAGACATACTTTTTTAAAACTGTGGTAACACACACGTAATGTGAAATTCACCCTGTTGACCATTTTTAAATGTGCGGCTCCGTGGCATTAAGTACAAAGTGCAGTGCAGCCACTGAACACTTTCCGTCTCGCAAGACTAAAACCCCGTCCCCATGAAACACTGACACTCCCCATTCATCTCCCCCTGAGTCCCTGGCAGCCACCCTTCTACTTTCGGTCTCTGAATTCGACTACTGTGGGTACCTCATGTAAGTAGAATGATACCGTGTTTGTCTTCTTGTGATTGTCATGTTTCATGTAGCATGATGTCCTCCAGGTTTATCCATGCTGTAGCTTGTGTCAGCATTTCCTTTTTAAGGCTGAATAATGTTCCCTTGAATGCGTATGTCTGGACATCCGTGGACATTGGGTTGCTTTCGCCTTTTGGCTATTGTGCGTAGTGCCGCTGTGAACATAGGTGTACAGAAAGGCGATTTTGATTAAAGGGGACTTGGCATGTCAGATGGGACGTTTAGACATTTGCATAGCAGTCCCAGCTTTGTCTGCCCCTGCATCCACCAGCCTGCCATCCCCAGGCTTCCCACTCGCCCCATGGTTAACATCACCTTGCTGTGGTGGCCAGGAACCACTCACTTGTCAAGACCATGGCCAGTTGCCCCTTCCTCATGCCAGGGCCTCTATGATGCAGCCTCCCTCCTGCCTCCCCATCCACCTTGGCTCATCCTCTGCTCTCTGTTCCCTTCATCCTCTGCTCTTACTGTCCTGCAGGCTTCCTGGGTGAACTCACCTGATCCCCTTGTCAGGGGCTCAGGGGCCTGTGTCTCTAGCCCAGTCATCTCTGGGCAGTTCAGGTCCTGTGTATATCACATCTGAACACCTCCCTGGCCCCTTTGCACATCCAAAACAGAGCTCAGCACCTTCTTCCTTAAACACACCCGCTCCGTGAGTCTTTACTGTGAAACCCCAAGGTCACACCTCACTCACCCGCCACCTACGCTGGACAGATCTGCCTGAGAAATCCATCCTCCAGCCGCCCTCCTTCCCACCCCGCTCAAACTGCACTGATTTCTAAGCTTCTCCCTTTTATTTCCACTTTTGCTTAGTGTCCCCAACAAGGCCCTCACACCTCTACCTCCTTCACATTGCTACCAGAGAGTGTCCCCTACAAAAATATGTAAGATCACTTCATTCTCTGCCGATTTCATGTAACCGGGCTCCATCTGGCCTTGCTTTCCCCCATCTCCACCCAAGTCCCACACACCGAACGGGCTCAGCCAGAGCTTCCCTAGTTTGGTGTGAAAATGCAGGTTCTGGTTCCAGGGCTCTAACCAGCTCCCAGGGGATGCTGAGGCTTCCAGGTGAGGCTCTGGTTCACAGACCGTGTGCTGCTTAGCCACTCTCTAGATCTGCGTGTCTCACAAATCAGGTTCTACCAGCATGTTTTCAGTCTATAGATAATGCAAGAATCAAAACGTTTTTGTGTTATAATAACATTTTTTGTTTTCTACAAAGTTTATCTTAAGATTTTCAATCGTAAAGGCAGATTCGCTGTTGCAGTGACTATATGCTACTAAAAGACATTTTTCCCAGGCTAAGGAAGGCTTCGACTTCTTTAGAATTTCCATATAGGTCCAGGTGCACAAATGTATGGCGGTGAGGGGGTCATGAGAATGGTTTCCCTTTAAAGGGGTATGTACTCGTGGCCAGGGCGCCCTCCTGTGAGCTTCTCCAGGGCGGACAGACATGTCTGTCACTCTCCATCCCCCAGAGCCCGCCTCGGCCTCCTCAGGCTGTTGGGTGAAGGGAGGGCGAGTCTCTGGGCTTCCCTAGGGGATGAGTGTGGAAGCAGGAATCGGTGTGGGAGCACAGGTCGGTGGGGGAACCGTGTCCACCCTCTCTGGGGAAGGTGCTACCAATCACAGGAGAGGAGGGAAAGGGTTCCTGGTAGCTGGGCTTTGCTGGGGGACACATAAGGCCTGTTCTGTGACTGCTGCTGAGGCTTTGCTGTGGAGGTTTCGGGCTGCAGCCTGGGAGAGCAGATGGAGCCGAGTGCACCCGGGAGGGTCAGAGAAGCAAGTCCCCCCTAGTCGTGCCGAATCAGGTTCGTGGGGGTGAGGGGATGAGATGGATGTCAGGGAAGGATTTTGCCACCTCTTACCAGACTGCCCCCGGCAGGTCTGAGCTCTTTTTTTAACCTGTCACCGAAGAGGTTCTCAGTCCTCCTCTGCCTGGCTGTCCCGTTGCTCTGGGCTACTTTTCCCTTGTTTCTTGGTCCTGGCCCAGGGACTGTTCCCCCCATAAGACACAGACATACTGTATTTTTCAGACTATAAGATGCACTTTCCCTCCTAAATTTGGGAGGAAAGTGGGGGTGCTTCTTATAGTCTGAATGCAGCCTACCTGGCTCGCTGGGGCGGGGGGTGTTATTTATGTTATTAAATATTTTACCACACTTTTTTGCTTCAAAATTTTCTTTCCTATTTTCCTCCTCTAAAACCTAGGTGCATCTTATGGTCTGAAAAATACAGTACTTCCTCAGCTCCTCACCTCCTTATATAGAATTTTCCCTGCAAGGTGGTGGTGCTCCTTGTTAACCTCTAGGTGCAGGCTGTAAGCCTGGGGTCATCTGACTCCACCCCCGTGAACTCTGTGACCCCAGTTTCCTCATCTCTATACTTGGAGTGACAAGTCTGTCATCTTCACTAGGGAAGGTTGCATGATGCCAAGGACTTCTGGTGGCACACGATAATCACTCAGGAGGTGTTGGTTGTCGGTCACTACCTGCCCCCTGTCCTCAGTAACCTTGACAGAGGGCCATAGTGTGCATATGTCCACAGGCATAGCCTGAAGTCCCCGAGATGGAGAGAGCTGTCATTTGTGTGTGCTGCCCTGGGCAGGTGGGCTGAGGAGGCAGGGTGGTTGGGAGGCGAAGGTCAGGGGAGCTGAGGAAGAGGACGGGAAGGCCTGGGGGAGTTGATTTGGGGCTCAGAGCAGAGCCTCTCAAACTTTAATGTGCATGTGAGGTGACTCAGATTCCGTAGGTCTGGGGTGAGGGCTGAGATTCTGCGTTTTTAACCTGCACCAGGTTGATGCTGATGCCACTGGTCCAGAGATGCACTTTAAATGGCATAGGCCCAGAACATGAGTTTTGCTGGGAAGACAGTGCAGGAAAAGCAACAGGAGCACCGCTGCACAGCTTTCCTCCGGCTCCATGGAGGTGCCTTGCCGTGGCAGGTGCACCCAGGCGTCTGGAGTCTGGCGGGTTAGATTGGCATCAGATGATGGATAATGATGGGTGGGAGCAGTAGGAACCCCTGAGGGCTTTGGGATAAGTATTGGGTGATTGGATTTTGCTGTTTGATACTCCACCCTGCAAGGTCTAGTTTTGCCATTAGAATCCCCCCAGAAGCTGTCTCAGGCTGAGCTGTGGTCACAGCCCAGACAAGGCCCCAGCAGCCAGTGGCACACACTTGTCTTCATTGCACTCACCACACTGAAACGTGAGTATCCACACATCTCTCTGACAAGCCTGGGAGCTCCCAGAGGACAGGGACCTGAGATAGCCTCTTCCCTCGGAACCCCGGCGCCTGCCATGGAGCCTGGCTGCAGCTGGTGCTCATTAATGCCCGAGGAGTCAGAGGGATGGATACGGAATGTTCACGGGGGAAGAATGTGTAAAGCCCTGTGACTAAAAGCACCAAGAGCCAAGCACTGAGTTGGGGTGCCTGGGAGGCTGTCGGTGTGGATGGGGAAAGATGGTTTAAGGAGTCGGCAGGACCTCAAGTGAAAATGCTGAGAAAGACTTCAGGAGGTGGAGTGGGGGCTGCGGAGGGGTGAGTGCTGGGGTGGGATTGGGCATCAGCTTTGAGGGACAATAGTAGGGCCGTGAGTTCTCTGAAGGAGTGGAGGGTTCCACTGGGGGGTGGGGGTATCAGTCAAGAAACAACTGTGGTGACCCAAGGTCCAAGGGCAAAGCAATTTCAGGAGAGGACAGGTGCCCACAGTTAGGTGGATTGAGGATGAAGAACTTTAGCTTCTCAAGGCTGGGTCAGGGAGGCAGCAGGTTGGGCCCAGAGTGTGGCAGTGTCTGGAGCACCGTCGTGGTCGTTAGCACGTGGAACCTCAGCCTCAGATGCCCTGTGAGGTGGGATCAACTGCATTTCCCTGAGGAGGAAGTGAATTCTCAAAGAGGCCCCGTGACTCGCCCAGAGCCACAGAGCTGGGAAGTGCAGGGGTCAGGCCTGGCCTGGGGGGTGGGCCAGCCCCGGAGCAGGATATCTCGGGGAGGCTGGTCGCAGACCTTGTGATGACCTCCGTTGTCAGTGCTGTGGCAGGGCTGGGAGGCCTGCTGGCATTGGGTGCTGGGGGTGAGCTGGGGGGAGAGGAAGCGGGGTTGCATGAAGGCAGAATCGGGGGGAGGCTGTAGTGAGTGAGAGGACAGAGGCAGAAGTCACACACCCTGGGCACCAGTGAAGCTCAGGTGCCCTGGCTGCCAGTAGAGCAGGACTTCATTTTAAAAAGTTCTATCAGTTTGATTTTCTTAACGCATTATTGCTCATAGATAATTTAGAAAGTACAGAAAGGTGGAAAGAATAGAAAAACTAGAAATTCTACTTTTATAGTCTTGCGAGTTCCCTTACCTTTATGGTATAGGTGTGGACATACTGTAGACACAGTTTTGTACCCAGCCTTTTTAATTTACTATTCTAGTCATTTCCACGTCACTACGATGTCTGCATGGACATCCTGTGGCTGCTTTGTGACTTACCGAACTGGCCCTCTAAAGGGGGAAATCCGCCTTTTGGGTTGTAGTTTTCAATGTTACACATGTCTCTGGGAGGAAGATCTTCGCAGGGAAAAGAAAACCGATGGTAGGTCCCTAGAAATGGAGCTGCTCGGTCAGACCCCCTTCCGGCCCTGTTGGGGGGACACGCTGGTCAGGGCGCGGACACAGCCTCCCAGAAGCGCCAGTGTCAGTCAGCCCTGTGTGCATTAGCTGTTCGCTCGGCCATTGTGTGTGCAGTTCACAAGCCTTTATTAAGTGCCTCTGGGGGGGAGACTCCATTCTCTGTGGCCAGTCAGCGGAGCTGCCAGCATCTGGACCACACTGGGGTGGGTCGGAGTGTTTGATCACCCACGATGGCCCTGGCCCAGGAGCCCGGGACCGCCCACGGGCCCCTCTGGCGGCAAGGTCCAAGCAGCGCTGCCCTGTGAGTTGGATCCGCCTGCCTTCCCCTCGGTAATGCTTAGTTACAGGGTGAGTACTGAGAGTGGTGTCCCCCGTTTTGTCCTTCCATCTATGCATTCCACAGATACTAACGGAACACCTCCTGCTTGCTAGGCACCGTTCCAGTTGATAGGTTACAGCAGATAAGTAATAAAAGTCCCTGCCTTCAAGAGCTTTCACTCTAGTAGTGGGAGGCAGGGACAAGGGAATTGGGAGGAGGCGGACGGTAAGCTGATGTGTGATAAGTCCCGTGGTGATAGAGGCTAAGGAGAAAAATAGAGTAGGGGAGGTAAGGAGTGACGGGGGGGGGGGGGGAGGGGGGGGCTTCCCGCAGTAAAATCTGGGCAAGACTCATGAAGAAAGTGGGGGAGAGGGAGGGTCAGCTGGAAGATGTCTGAGGGAAGGCTGTTCCAGGCAGAGGAGCAGGTGTGAACACCTGAGGTGGGAACCAGCTGGGTGCAACGCAGGAACAGGAAAGAGGGCAGCGAGGCAGGTGCAGAGAGAGCAGGTGAGCTGCCACGTGAGGAGGCAGGATAACATCTAGGACCCAGGGATCTTTTTCTCAGTTATCAGGTTTTGGAACCAGGGGGCCGTTCTACCATTTGAAGGAATTTTGCCTAATCTCTTACCTTTTTGTTGCTTATCTGCAGTGGGTAGTCACTGAGGCCTGTGTTGGGTGGGGAAGCCCTGGGGCGTGAGGCCCAGGGTTTGGGAAGTCACTGCCTGCCTGGGCCCTTCAGGGTCCTCCTCTGTGCAATGAGGGGCTTGAACTAGGACACTGGTGAGGCCGTGCTGGGCTTTCCAGGGCGGGGCCCTCTGCCTTGTCAGTTCAGTAGGCTGGTTAGATCTTGGGTCATTTTAGTTTAACTGATAACAGTGTGTGAATACAGTTGTTGCTGTAGATTTAGTTCTCAATATGTTTAGGTATGGGATTTACTACTTTGTTGCAAACAAGAGTCTTTCAGCCAGTTGTGGGTGGTCTGGTAGTTGGAGGTGGGGGGTGGAGTTTATCCACTCAGGGCTTTATCCATCCACTCAGCTGTCCATGTATCTCAATTGTTGAGCACTTGCTGGGTAGGCACTGGGCTGGCTGCCTCCATACAGCACAGTGGTGATTTTTTAAAGACCCAGACCCTGTCTTCATGAAGTTCATGACCTAGTGCTAGCTAGCTCTGCCAGAGAATCACGGAGGGGAAGGGACCCTGGTCAGAAAAGACAGGGCGGTCGGCACCTCACACCATATACAAAAATTAACTCGAAACGGATCCAGGACCGACGTACAAACACTAAAGCCATAAAACCCTCACGGAAACAACGGGGGCAGATCTCCACGGTCCAGCTCTAGCAGTGGATTCTCGCGCGTGACACCAAAGGCGCGAGCAACGAAACCAAAATAAAGTCGGCTCATCAAAATTCAGAACTCTTGTGCATCGGAGGACATTACCAAGAAAGTGAAAAGACAACCTACAGAATAGGAGAAAATATTTGCCAATCATATATCTGGTAATGGTTTAACGTTCAGAATATACAAAGACCGCCTATAACGTAACAACCCAAATTAGGATAAGTAACCCAATTTAAAAAATGGGCAGAGGACTTGAGTAGCTATTTCTTTGAAGATCTACAAATGGCCAATAAGCACCTGAAAAGATGCTCAGTATCCCTAGCCATCAGGGAGATGCAAATTAAAACCATAGTGATACATCACTTCACACCTACTGTGACGGGTCATCAAAGAAAGGAAAGAAGTATTGGGGAAGGTGTGGAGAAAGGGCCCCTTTTCCATCACTGGTGGGAATATAAAATGGTGCAGCTTCTGCGGGAAAGTGTGGTGGTTCCTCAAAAAGTTTTCACGTAGAATTACCGAATGATCCAGCAACTCTCCTGGGTACACGCCCGCACGAACTGGAAACAGGCCCGAACCGATGCTCGCACAGCGACGTCCATCGCAGCACCGTGCACAGTGGCCAGCGGACAGGTAAAATGTGATCCATCCCTACCACGGTGTATTCTTCATCCTTAAACCACAGTGAAGTTCTGACACAGGCTGCAACATGGATGCACCTTGAAGACATGAAGCCAAGTGAAACAAGCCAGATACAAAAGGACGAATACTGTGTCATCCCACTTACAAGAAATCCCTAGAATAGGCAAGTTCACAGACTCGGAAGGTGGAGGTTGCCAGAGGTGGGGGGCGGGAGGGAGTTATTGCTTCATGGGTCCAGAGTCTCTGTCTAGAGTGCTAAAAGAGTTCTGCATGTAGATAGTGGTGGCGGTTGCACAACATTGTGAGTGTAACGAAAGCTGACGAACTGCACACTTAAAAACGGTTCAAATGGCAAAATGTGTGTTGTCTGTCTTACCACGATGAAAAAGGCCAGAGCAGGTCGTGCGCGTCTGGAAGGAGATTGACTCTCTCTGTTAGGAGCCACCGGTTCGGGCTCCGCTCAGAGCCAGGCCTCCTCAGCCATGGTCCTTGCAGCCTTTCGCCGGTTCTGTCCTGGTGGGGGAGTCACTGAGACGACCGGTGTAGAGTGTCGTGGGTCCTGGGAGATGCTCAGAGATGCCTTCCCACCCCCTTCAATTTCATCCTTCCCTGTGTAAAAAGGTTATTCTGCCTGGTGGAAAAGATAGAAAACAGTAAGTCCAGTGATTTTGCCCACGTCATCAGTTACCTGCTCCTCGGTTTTGCCGTTTTCCTCCAGGCGGTGGCCTAGGCCCATCTTTGGTGATTTTGCCCTAAAGCAGGGCTCTGCTGGGCCACACTTCACGGACGTTGGTGCCTGCCCTGGGTCCCGTGCTCCTTCCCTCTCTGGGTTTCCTGTAGGTTCTTTGCAGTTCTAAGAAGCCCTACTCATTACAAGCCATGCGAACACCCCTCCGTGGCTGTGACCCCACTGGGCAGGGTATTATAAGACCATGACCACAAAGGCCAGTGAAGCGTGTGAACTGTGTGGACAAGTGTTCAACAGTGGAGTAGTGGGACAGGGTGGGCTGTGTGGTTGTAGAGACAGTACAAATACAACTTTTTAAAAATCACCCCAAACGAACAAGACAGTGCTGCTGTTTTTATCTGGCGGGAGTGCGGCAGCGTATGCCCTGTGCGGCTGCTGGTCTGCCGGGCTGCCCTCTCCTTTCTCCCTGCGGGGTCAGTCACCTTCCGGGGGTCCGAGCCAACTGTTTCTTCTCTGCCGGGGAGGGAGATTCCGCCCTGCACCTCCCGCAGCAGGTCGAAAGACCCTGAAGGTCTAGATGCTGTGAGGCTGTCCTGGGTCCTCCTGGAGACCTAGGGTCCTGCCACACCCAGAACATCCCCCAGTTTATCAGTCCCCCCCCCATCCAGTTCATCACTTCCCCCACCCCCTGGCTGCTGTGAGATCCTTGGCTTAGAGCCGGCACATTGCCCTGAAGGTGAGCTGGTGAGCAGTCTGGTTGAGCTCAAGTTCATTGAGAAGCCTGGCCTCCCAAGGGGTGTAGTGCACCTGGGCCTCTATCAGGAGCCCTTGCAGTTCTGCGGTCCCTGGAGGCTGGTGCTGGAAGGAGAGCTCTGATCTGGTCACGGGGTAGGAGCGGCCTCAGGAAGTGAGGTGGCCCACTGCTGCTCTCCTGCCACTAATAATTAACCCAGGGATGGCCGCCTGTGCAGCTGGAAGGGCCTTCGCACGTCACATGCTCTCACTCCAGCCCACACCTGTTGCCACGGTGAGAGGAAGTCGTGTACTGCATTTCCACCATTCTGAAAGACGTGCATTCCACATTTTAACTTTTCTGAAATTGGCACTTCACAGTCTGAAATACCTGTTAAATCAATTGTCACCTTAGAACAGAGGGAATATGGTAATAAATACCCAAGTCATTACTCAGGTTTCTGAAGTTGCAGAATCCATTAGGGGGAGGAAAGGCTTCCTGAACCTTTTCTTCCCTAAGAGGAAATTTACCAGCACCGTGAGCTGTGGGGAGTGTTTATGAAGATTATCTCAAAGGGTAAGGACTACTTTTAGTCAGTAACTTAGAGATAATAGTGACTAAGTGGGGCCTCTCCCCCTCAGCGAATCACCTGCAACTCACCTCCCAGTCACAGGAGCCAGTGGACTCACTGGGCAGGTGTATGACGGCCTGCACTGCGCTGAGGATCATCGCCTTGTTTGGAGGCTGACTGCGTGCCTGCAGCACGGCTCTCCGGGTCTAATCTACCAATCTGTGGAATGGGAACAGCAAGGCTGCCTTTGGTAGGAGCCTTGGATGCTTGCTCCTCAGGGCCGGAAGCCTGGGAGTGGGGAGAGGCCAGAGACCAGGGGTGCGGTGGGCGGAACGGGCAGTGATGCGGAGTCAGTACTCGCAGTAGCTGGTGTGCAGGAAGTGTCTGCAGCGGGCCAGGCCCCTTGCTGGGTTAGGAGCAAGATCACTGACTGCTCCTTAAAATGATTTACAGATGAGGAAACGGAGGCTTAGAAAGTGAATTTGTCGCCTTGAATGGTGTGGCTCAGTTGGTTGGAGCAACATCTTGTAAAACAAAGGGTCACGTGTTCAATTCCAGGTCAAGGCACTTACCTAGGTTGCAGGTTCAGTCCCCGGTCGGGGCACTTAGAAGAGGCAAACTGATCGATGTTTCTCATATCCGTGTTTCTCTCCCTCTTTCTCTCTCTCCCCCCTTTCCCCTCTCTCTAAAAACAATAAGCATGCCCTTGGGTGAGGATTAAAAAAGAAAAGAAAGAAAGGAAGCAGATTTGTCCGTGGTTCTATCAGCTGGGAGTGGCAGAGCAGAGACTGGATCCCCGGTCTGGCTTGTTTCTCGGGCCTCCCATTGGCCGTGCCTGCAGTTGGCCTTACTGAGACCCCAGGCAGCTCCCAGCACGTGGAAGGCCTCCATGCAAATGAGTGCGCCCATAGCAGCAACAGGAGAGATTTTCGTTCGAAGATTCCTAAATACTGTCATCCTGATTAGCGTTTTGGCACGCCTTTATACATGTTTCTCAGAGTTAATGCAGTTTCCGCTCATTAATTTCCTGAGCCCCTCTCACCAAGACCGAAAGCCCTGGAGATCTGACTAGGCTGCAGAAAAATGCACTTTATCTGGGTTTCTAGAGGCGCTGGCAGGGTTTCTGTACCTGACAGAACCTGAGATGGCCCGCAGATTAAACCCTTACAGGCAGAGGGTTTGAAAGCTGGGAGGAGCCTCAGAGGCTCTAAGCTGGGAAACCCAGCAGAAAAATAATGGAGTTGTGATTTCCCAGGGCACTCGGCTGATTCCGACAAAGAGCATGATGCCCTGTGGGGGAGGAGTTGGAAGGTATTTTTCTGTTTCCTTGAGATAAAATTATGGCGAGGGCTGCTGGTGGTGAGGATTGGGTTTCCCTGGCCAGGCTGCCGCTGGCTTCAGGCTCCTTGGCAGGAACAGAGCTGGCAGGACGGTCCGGTTGTGAGATTCCAGGCTCTTGGCTGGGATGTGCAGCGATTAGCGCATCTCAAATCTTTCAAAGTGACTTTAGCTGTTTTCTGAAGGCTTCTGCTGCTCTGAACTGCACAGGGGTGGGGACCGGAGCCTAAGATAGAAATATCAGGGACTGACACCCAAATGGGCGTGTCTCTGTCCCGAGGGCAAATATTAGCACAGTATTTTTGTAAAGTTTATGCAACTTGATTCATGTCCCTGTAGAGTAAATTTATTCCATCCTGTTTTCCAGTCTGTTTGGGCCCAGTAGAACTATTCAGAGGGAGAATGAAAAGACTTTAATAGCTTCATTTTAGGTAGAAACTGCTCAATATAAACCCATCCATTGTCTATATTTGAGCTTTATGCATTGCTTTTAGTGTGTTCATGTTATTTCATCCCCTATGCCACAGTTTAATGGGCCATTTAATTTTTCCCCCCGAAATTGAGGTGTGAAGTGTCTGTTTAGAATTATTTCCCACGAGAAGTCCATGTAAGAAAATCTAATTTTGAGTAGTGCCGTTCTGAGTAGGGCTTACATGTACAGAAATTTAACGCTGGCACTGTTGAAACAAGTCATAATAGAATCTTGGTCCTGGAAGCTCAAAGTTCATCTGTCCTACCCTTCCAGTTTTATTGAGCTTCTCTGCTTGGTTACCTCTTATGATGGGGAGCTCCCTCTCTACCAAGGCTGTCCCATATTTGTGCAACCTTGGCTGTGCAAAAACTGTTCCTCTGTTTCGCTTCCTTTTCCACCCCTTGGAACTTTGGGGTCTAAGATAATCAGTCTAATGATTGTAGTAAGCATAAATACCCTTGATTGGGTCCTGCTAGGTGCCAGTTAATTTGCATAGGTATTATCTTCAGCCCTTAAAGCAAGCTTGGAAAGCGAAGAAAAAATTCCCCCTTTTATAGGTAAGGAAACCGAGACTCAGAGAGGGTGAGCGGTCTCTAAGTTCACACAGCTAATAAGTGGCTAAGCTGGGCTTCCAGCCTGTGTCTCTGCCAGGTTCCATCACTGCTGACTGTCCCTCAGCCTCATGCCGTACCCTAATTTCTGTTCTGTGTAACGGCCCCTTGGATTTTTGAAGACCCTAATCTCTTCCCTGAGATTTCCCCAGGATTTGAGTTATTCCTCAGACACTCCTACCAAGTCTGTTTCCATGGAGTTTCTAAATGTCCATGTGTTTCTCCTCCTGGCCCTTGCACACGTTTGCACACGCAGGGCCATTTCTGGACTGCTGCTTCTACCTGGCTCATTTCCCTTTATCCCGCATGATTCCTCATGGAGCCTTTGGGAACCTGTCCGCATTCCACCCCACCCCAGCTCGGACCCTTTTCCTGTTCCCCTGGCACGTGGGTTTTCATTCTCTTAGAACTTGAAACTCTATAGGCACCTCTGCCCCCATGCCACGCTGGCCTGGCACACAGCAGGTGCCCAGTAAATGTGCTAACGAAGACTGGAATAATAACAAGCAAGATCGATGGGTCTGTGAAACTGTAGTCCTCCAGCGGGGACGGGAATTTGGCCGGTTGCTTGGAGGCTGTTGGGATAGCTTACCTGCTGCTGAGTCCTAGAAGTCCTCTTCCTCAGCGTGGTTTGGTTCCATCCCTCCTTGGCCTGGCACGTGTCTCCTCCTTCTCCCAGGAGGCAAGCTTGCTGGCCTCTAAAGTTTCTGGATTCACCGAGTTGGCAGGTAATGGGAGTTTACCAGGCACCATTCAAGAGCCATACCCTGGGGGAGGCCGAGTCACAGCCTTTGTCATTTCTCTGCAGTCCATGCAACATAAGCCCCCAGAGCGTCCACGCGAATACTGAGAGGCCCTCGGGGGAGACGTGCAGGGGGTTAGCTCTGCACCACGGTAACTTTTTCTTAAACGTTAAAAACAAAACAACCAAAACAAAGCCCTTCTAAAAACCTTATTTACAAAAACAAAACCTGCAAGTAGTGTTAAAAGTTAGGAGAGTGGTCACCTCTAGGGAGAAGAGTCATGTTTGGGAAGGGGCCTGAGGGGTCCTGCCAGCCTTCTCGACAGCGGTGCTCTTAGAATTTCTGCTTCTTCCCTGTATGTGACACTTGGAGAAAAAGGGGGGTAAAGGTGATGACTTCTTACGCTCACAATTCGAATGATCTTTGGAAGCAGACTGTGTATTTAAGTCAGCTTGCTTCTCATCCCAACCCTGAAAACTCAGCTCATGGAACATAAGAGGCTGCTTTCTCTTTATAGCAACATTACCTCTTTCCCCAAACTGCCTGCGCCTCCCACGGCATTCTTTATCTTGCCCTTCAGGCAGCGCATAGCTACTTCTTGTTACCCTCCCGGTATCAAGTAGAACTTTTATTTTGTTAGTTTTGCAAGTGTCATGGTGTCGAGCCTATAAATAAACCCAACTCCATAATAAGAAAACTATTTGACATTTTGAAGCTGTAGGAGACCAAGGACGCTAATTACGGGTCTCTGTCTTTGAATGAACTAACCCTACAAATGACTCCACCCTGCTTCCTGGGGGCTGCAGTTGGAAACCTACTCCCTGAGCAAATTACAGGATCTGTGGAACAAACGCCTTCACGCCAAGGTTGTACTTCTGGAGAATTGGGATTAATGATTGCAAGATACTTTGAGTATTGAGCTGTGCTACTAAAGTGACTGAGCATTTTCTCCCCTTTGGGGGAGGACAGTATGAAGTCAGAGTTAAAACCTTTCATAAATGCATTCACGGAAGCATTTTTATAAATAAAAGGTATCAAGTACTTTTATATACACATACCCAAATTAAAAATAAGTCTTGCTCAACAGTGTTTCCATTGTTGGTCGGGATTACAGAATGCATTAGCAAGCTTTAACCTTTAAAGATGTTATTTAAAAATTAATTTTGTGGTTTATAGACTCAGGACAAACTAGTTTATTGGCCCTAATGTTGAATGAGAAATAAATACGAAAATACCTGCCTTAATAAATGATTTTTTTCTAATTTAGGAAGTGTTCAGTAGTGATGTTTACATTATAAGCTAGTTTTTAAAATAAGTGTATTTATCTTTGTTATGCAGTGTTGTACTTTGGAAACTAAAAAAAGCCAAATAAGCGGAAAAAATGGCAGAAGAAAGTATTGATAAGTTTATGGAAATTTTAATCATGAGGAAAATTAAATTTCATGTACCAGTTGTATGGTAATTTGCTTATCAGCTGCACATAATTTAAAATTAATAAAGTAAAATAGCATTTATGGAAGTGTCTTCTAAGGTATAGGGGCATTTCACAAGTGAAAGCTAAAATCACTAATTTTTCATTCTTTAGGCTGAGTTTCATTAATAACATTTGCAAAGCCTAATAAGTCATACAAACTGAATACATCTCTTTTGCTTTGGTTTCTTTGCTTATAACAGCTGTAGTTGTCTCTCACCCACTTCTGAGAAAGTGTAACAGGCGCTGTGGTCTCTCTTTATGACTTGGACAGTATGAGTCGTTAAGAATTGCTGTCTGTGAAAGATGGGGACTAATTTGAAGGAAGAAGCCGAGTCATTCTGGTTATATAACATCAAGTGAGAGAATCCTTTCCGAACTGATGTCATTTTCACGTTGCTCCCTTCCTCTCGGTCCTCACGTCACAGCGGTGCTAATCCAGGCACTGACATATAGACTGGAAAGGCCGTTTGCGCCCCACTGTAGGAAGTGCTCCGCCAGGACCAAGTGCTAAGCTCTAGAAAGTCTGTTTAGCTCCGGGATCGACTGGTAACACAGACAGGAAAGCTGACCAGAGGGCCGACCTCCCCAAGCCCCTGGCTCTGGGCTTAGACGGTCAAAACCAAAAGGAGCCCTGGAGCTTATCCAGCTGACTGGTTTCCACTGCGAGGTGCTTAGACCCTCTGCCTCCGAGTCCCCTGGGGATGCTTATTACAAATGCAACTCTGTATGACAGACAGCTGCAGCAACACACGGCCCTGGTTGGGAGTCCAGGTCAGGAGGAAAGGAGTAGGAGACATCATCAGAGCCATGTGTAAGATTTTAATATGGACGTACGTTACTTGTGCACTTTATCAATGCGCAATTGCCTCAGTGCAAAGATTATACTGTGGGCACCACATGTCCTTGTCCTTGGGAGATACGTGCTAAACGATGTAGCAGTAAAGGGGCATGATACTTACCGTTTTCAGGTGTTCAATTAGAAGCCTGGGGGAGGGGTGCAGGAGAGAGAGAGAAAAGCTTAGGTGGCAGAATGTTAACAGCTGAATCCAGACCGAGGCGGGGAGGGAGTTCTGTTTTTCTTGCAGATTTTCTATAAGCTCCAAAAATTTTTTCAGTTTGAAAATGCAATTTCCTCGGTCCTTACTAAAACAGAATCTCTGTGGGTGGTGCCAAAAATCTGTATTTTAACAAGCTCCCCAGGTGATTCTTAAGTACACTAAAGTTGTACTTAGGTCTCTGGTTAAAAAGAAAGTCTCATTTGAATCACTCTTTCTCTTTTAACAACTTAGTAAAGCGTACATTCTTACACTTGGATCTAATCTTAATCTAGTGCTTGATAAATGATCAGTCCCCATCCACATGTTTGTAACTTGTATCTTTAGAAGGAAATACCCCACTTACCTAAAGAAGCTTAAGGAACACTCAGGCCTGGCCTTAAAACAGACCAGAACTAGAAGCTGCCCTATGTGGGGTGTCGGCAGCAATCCGGAAGTGTGGCTTATGTTTTCCTAACGTAAGTGCGGTTATGTTTTCCTCTTGGTATGCAGTCCGCTCGTGAGTGATTATTAGGTCCCGGATTGCCCCCGAAGGTGTGGTTAACCCATGAAGCAGCCCAACTGCTGTGTGTTTACAGTGACAGGGAGGAAGCGGTGTTGTTATTAAGTTAGCAGCTAGACAAGTAAAACATTTATTATTACATATTGGTGTCTGACGAGAAGCACACTTAATTTGATGAGTCATCCGTCTAGCACGGCTGGTTGCACATGAGTGTTTGTTTGTTTTTGTGCCAGACGCGTCCCTCTCCAGCAGATCAGGTATCTGCTGGGGCTCCTAAGTGAAGAAGAGAAGAGATCTCTCCTGAGTTCACCAGGGGAGAGGAGTTAAGGAAAGGGCGGAGGGAATTGAGGTATGGAGAAGGCATTATATATTATTAGAGAGGTTTTTATTTATTTATTTATTTATTTATTTATTTATTTAAGCTGGGCTGATCCAAGAAGGGAGCAAAGCTGTCCATGTTTCCTTTGAAGAAGGAAGGAAGTCAGGGTGGGAGGTGGTGTGTTTTCCTCTGGTGGCCACTAGGTGGTACCATTGGCCCAGGTCAGCCTGATGATTCAGGTACAGTTATCTGTGCTTCTTCACCTGTGCCCTTTACTCACAAATTAGGTGTTTATAAATCAGGACTGTTTGCTTTCTTTCATTCCTTTTTATCTGGCCCTTGCACTCGAGCAAAGGAGCCTAAGTTGTTTTTTTTTAATGGCATGAAATAATCATAACACTTTCTTTTAAAACGATCAAAATGGAGTTGAGTTGCTTTCTTTCTCTAATGGAGAAGAGTGTGCTCCCTTCCCTTCTGTCTGTCTGTGGTCATGGGCTTGTGAAAGAGCATAGTTCCCCAGATTAGCATGTAGGCCCTTAGGAAATAAAGCATCACCGCTTCCCCGTCTCGGCTCCAGGGCCGATGTGGAGCCCAGGGGCGACAGTGGTTAGGCCTCATTACCCGCCCCTGAGCACCAGGGCCCTGGCGTGTCGTGTCCCGGGGCGTGGAGGTCTGCAGCAAAGTGCTGCCGCCGCCGCTGGGCCCACTGAGTTTGTCGAGAAGCTCAAACATACATCTCACATCTGTAACAATTCTCTCTTAACTTCAGCAAGTTGTGTTTATCAAATAGAATTTTAAGAAAGAGAACATTTACACATTTGTAAGGTATTTGAAGTCAGGCTTCCCTACAAAATACAAAACCTACAGTTAGCACCTGAGGGCATTAAAAGCTCGGTATTATTAGTAGGGTGCCTCTTATTAAGTACCTGAAATATGTCCCACGTTGTGTGGGCACTTCACATGTGCTAGCCCTCACCCTCCCTGTACCTGTTGGGCTTCTCCCGTGCACAGAGTGAGATGTGGCCTATTCCTATGTTTTTTTTGCAAGTAGAATCTTTGGTAAAAACTGTAGTCACAGTAGAACCTCTGTTGTTACAGTACAGAACAGATTCTAAAGCTATAACTATTTGATTTTTTAAAAACATGCAAAGAACCAGCTTGGCTGCCATGTTGTGAAATGCATCAGCCGCAGCTGATTCGTCTGTGGTCGGAGAGGCCAGAGTGTTCCTGGTTGGGTGGGTTGTGGCTTTGTTTAGAATTAAGAGGCTTATAAAGGAAGCCATAGAAACCCCGAGTTCCCCAATTGCTGTGCTACAGGAAGCAGGGCAGTTAGTCAGCACCCATTGTCCTGCCTGGATTGTTTAAGATTCAATTTCAAGACAGCCTGAAAATGCTTCATGGCTTGATTCTGTGGTTATCATCAGGCTTCCTCTTTTCAAAATTTGCTTTAGAACTAAGTAATTGTGGGAAGGACATTTCTGCAACTATCGTGAAATACCTACCTATGACGTCATTAAGTTCCAGGCGCTGTATATAACAGAGATTGATGTGAGGAGGAAAAAACGCGTCTCTTCTGGGTTGCTGGTCTGCGGTATTTTGTCAGCTGGCTGCATGATTATGCCGGGGAGCACCGTTAACTGTGGTTACGTTCAGAAGACCTACTGGTACCCACGCAGGTGCTAGGGCTCCTGTTTGAAATCACCTTTGTTTGTTTTTCCCCGGTCCAGAGCCATGGTGTGATTAGGTCTCTGTGTTAGCTGTGCTGAGGACCTGCCTGACTCCCACAAGGGTCCCCAGGAATGGCTCAGATTCTGTACAGCCTGTATTCCAAGTCTGACCCTCCAAAGCACAGCCCGAGGTGCCCTGAACGCGGACTCCGAGGGCCCTCGAGTGCCCGCCCTTCCTTTGAGAGCTTCCCAAAGGGAAGGCCATTCTGGGCCACACCCCAGGGTGCTGAGTCACCATCTGTGGATGGGGCCAGGATGGGCGTATTTTTGAAAGCTCCCCAGGTGACTCACGTGTGCACCTCCCACTAACAGTTCTAGTGTATCTTTTTTAAAAAATCATAACCCACCTGAAGTTCTTAGGCAAGGACTAAATGATAATAAATTTGACATTTTAAATTCAGTATGGTTAAGGCATTATGAAACGAACACATTTGTTGTCTTTTGATAACTTTGAGTATTACTCAGAAAATGCATTCCCACTTCTGATGACGTTTTCATTGGAAATGGCAAGGTGGAGGTGGTGGGGTGGGTGGAACTTTATAAGTTTCAGAACAAGTTTCCTTCAACTGCTGGTCCCAGGAATTTATACTATTATTATTACTACTACTGCTACTACTACTACTACTATTATTATTATTATTATTACTATTACTATTATTATTATTGGATTCCCTATTCCTACCGTCAGGAGAATGGCATTTCACCTGGAGCTCCTTAAACAGGATAAGGGATCACTGCACCCTTCTGTCTCGGATGTACCTTCTCCACAGCTTTCCTCTCCGGTGTTTTCACTTCCTGCAGCTATGCTGCGCCTCTGTGGCTCAGTTCTGCCTTGTTCTCATCCCTCCCTTGCTACTGATTCCCAGGTCTGGCCCTGCCCTGTCATGGGGTGTCGCTTGTCCAGGTATCTGTGACCTGCTCTCACAGCGTGGACCCTGGATCAGCAGCTTCAGCATCACTTGGGAGACCAAGAAATGCAGGCTTCAGGGCCCCACCCAGCCTGCTTGGATTTGAGCGTACATCTTAGGATCCCCAAGCCAAGCCACCTGGGTGCCTGCCACCGTGTGAGGGCGCCGGTGTCCGGGCTTCGCCATCTCATCCTCCTTCCTGCCTGCTCTCTCCAGTGCTAGTCTGCCTGTCGTGTTGGGCTGCTCTTTTTCCACACTATTAATCTGGGCTGCGTGTTTCGTTTCATTTTGCCTGTCATTCATTGGTTCATTCAGAAACTCATGGACTGCCTCCCAGAGCTAAGTGTTGGGACTGCAGGGAGCAAAGCCAGACCTGGTTCCTACCCTCATGAAACTACCCCGAAGTGGGAGAAGCAGCTGTTAACTAATCACATCGGTACTTATAAATGTGAAATTACGGTGAGCACTTCAGAGGAGGGCCTGGAACACAGCTGGGTGGTTAGGGACACTGGGGAGGCTTCCTCGAGCAGGTGATGCTGTGCTGAGCACTGAGGTATGAGCAGGAGTTAATCAAGCGAAAAGCAGGGATAGCTTTCCAGGCAGAAGGAACAGCGTGTGCGAAGGCCCAGGTCATTATAGAAACCTCACAGAGAATTAATAAAAAGGAACATTGAATTGCTCTTAAGTCCTTCATGTTTGTCTGCTTCTCTGCCCAACCTTGTCAGATTTACACGTTCTTCATTCCTTAAGCTGGCCTCCTTCCTTGGCTTCCTACCTGCATGATGGGGCCGTGTGCTCAGCTGCACCCTTTTCAGGTTACAAGTCTGCCGCTCCACAACTGCGTTCACTAGTTAAGCCACTGCCCTTGGTGTTCCCTGAGTATACCATGGTCAGAGTCTAACCTTCCCACGGATCCCCTCTTCATACATGTGTTCTTAAGTGAACTTGATCTTGAAATATACGATACATGTTTAGAGGTGTGCACGAACCATAAATGCAGAGCCTGACCATTTTTCACAGAGCGAATACACCAGTCTCATTAGCACCCAGATCAAGAAATTGCATAGTATACGTATCCCAGAAGACCCTGCTCCCCACTCAGTCCCTGCACCCAAAGGTAACCACTTTCCTGTTTTCTCTGAGCTTTGGTTAGTTTTGCCTGTTTTAAAACTTTACGTAACTGTGTTCGTGCTGTAGGTAATCTATTGTGTCTGGCTGCTGTTGCTCACCATGATTGTAGAGGAAGTCGTTCCTGTTGTGTGTAACCGTCATTCCTGTACGTCCTTTGTTGTGTAGTCACACGTGGCGTGCCCCCGTCACAACTTACCCATTCTGCTGATGGGCATTTCAGTCTTTTCCAGGTTGGGGTTATCACGAAGATTCTTGTATACCTATTTTAGTGAAATAAATGGTGCATTTCTTCAGTTGGGGATGTGCCTCGAAGTAGAATCGCTATGTCACAAGATACACGTAGGTTCAGTGTAGTTACCGCCAGGCCGTGTGTACCACCAGCAGCGCGTGAGCGTGCCAGGCGCTCCACACCCTGCTCAGCGCTCGGCTTCGTCACACTTCACTGGAGCCGTCCTGCTGGGCATGTGGTACTGTTGCTTTGTGGTTTTCATTTGCATTTCTCTGACAACTAATGTGGTTCCTGTATTCTAACAGGTTGTTTTTTCTCTTATTAATTCACAGGTGCTCTTTATGTGTTTGTAAATATGTGTGGCAAATATTTCTGTGGGTTGCCTTCTTATTCTTTTAAATTGTTTTTTTAATGAATAGACGTTCTTAATTTTAATGTGATGAAATTTATCAATAAATGTCTTTATATTTTAAATCATTTTCATACCACATTTAGTTCTGTAAAACCTTAGGGGAGGGATACACAAATATATAAAAGAGTAAAACAAAAAATTAAAAGGTTGGGAAGATTTAAACCAGAGAGATAATAAAACACGCAAACAAGCCATGTAACCCTATGAACATGTTATAATTTAACAGTAAGTTTTGCTTAGAGCTGCTTAGAAGTCAAAACTCAAACAGAAGTGTGGCCTGTTACGTAGTCCTCATTATTTGTGCGGTCCCCGTATTGCAAAGATCAAAGTGGACAGGTGCGGGGTAGGTAGGCTGCGAGGGGCATTCACATACAACTAGAAATTTGCATGTCAGAGAGCTGACGGGTATATCTTCTGTTACAGGTTATTCAACGATAGTTATGACCTCCCGATTACGTGCGTTGGGTGGAAGAATTAATAACATACGCACCTCAGAATTACCCAAAGAGAAAACTCGATCTGAAGTCGTCTGCAGCATCCGCTTTTTAGATGGCTCGGTACAGACCTTTAAAGTTAATGTAAGTTCTCCAACTTTAATTTTTGATGAGCTAATACCCCTAAGAAATAATTTTTTCTTCATCTTATAAACCAAGAGATGGAAACTATTCATAAATGATCTTGTATGTTGAGGTTGGACTGGAAATAGCCTTAAAAACTATGCCCACATTCTCACCTCCACCTGGACGGCCTTTCCCCGTCTCCATTGTGGCCTGAACTTCTGTGGTTCTTAGATGTTACTTCTTCTGTGACGTCTTTGTCACTTCCGGAGCTAGTGCTCCAGTCACTGTGGTGTCCTGCATGTGCCTTATCAGAGTCCATGTCGCATTGCGTGAGCAATAGTTTGTTTATTAGGGTTCATGTTGCTCTTTAAAGCGTGAGCTCCTGGGGGACAAGAACAGTGTCGTTTCCCTAGTACCTGGCATGGGGCTGGGCACACAGCTGGTGCTCATTAAATGTGCAGTCGGCTGGGTTCTCTGTGGCGGGTAGTTGCACAGTTAGCCTCACAGGAAGGTCTGGCTGCTCCCACCGCAAGCCCAAGGCAGAGCAGGCTTAGGAAGGAGGGTTCCAGTGTCCCAGGCAGCAGTAAGAGGTGTGCACAGTAGCCATCCCCACTGCCCCACCCCACCCCACTCACCTCGTAGGCTCATGACCTTTGCCTGCCTCCCTTATCCTCTGGCCAGTCCTAAAGGGCTCAGTCCCCGCCCCAGGCTGGAAAGTTCAAAGTGTAAGGAAAGGTAGCAGAGAGAGAAGGTGGGGGATGAGAATACCTAGAGGGTGATAAAAGGCCACAAGACCTTAAAGGGTAACAGAACCTGACCCCTGTGTCTCCTGCCCCCCATAAGTTTGCCCTCTGCTGCGTCCATCACTGTGGCCCTTGAAGGCTGAGCAGGAACAGGGAGAGGGCAGTTTCCGGGAAGTCCAGCGTGCTGGGCGCTGATTTCCCCTGCCTAGTCCAGAGTTAGGACAGCTGCCTTGTCTCCCTTTAGGGGACAAGAAGCAGCCCGATGACTAAGGACATGGGAATTTGGGCCCCTCGCCTGGCAGAGAGTGGAAATGGACAGGAGAGACAGGTATTCCCCAGCTTCTGCCCACCTCCCCCATCCACTTCTGCAGGTACCCAGGCCCAGGGCCCCCTTCTTTTGCATGTGGGGGGACATTGTTGAAGTAGAAGGACATACCCCAGCAAGGGCATGTCATTGTCTAGTTAGGTGTCTCTAGAATCAAAGTAGGGGCTTAGGACACAAACCTGTGGCGTGTTTATTAGGCCAGTTTGTAGAAAAACCATCCTCTAGGGCAGCACTGTCCAGGAGAACTTGCGGCGGGGCTGAGAAGTGGCCTGGATCCACGCTGGCCCACACAGGCGCCACCAGCCACACGTGGCTATTCAATACTGGGAATGTGGCCAGAGCACCGATGAACTAAATTTATTTTAATAAATTAAAATGTAAATAGTTTTCTCATACTTTGGGTAGTGCAGCCCTTGTGACTGTTTCTCAGAGTACATCAGACGCCCTTGGGTGCTCTCTGGTGGTGGGGCCTGAGAACGTGCATCTTAACTGCCCGCCAAGCAAGCCGCGTGCACATTCCAGTTCGGAGAACCACTGATTTAGGGCCTTCTGTCGAGGTCATACATACTTCCTCAAAAAGCATCTGCTTTGGTTCACTGAACTTTGTCCTACATTCTAATTCCTTTTAACGTAGTCATCTATAGGATTTTGTGATCGAACCAGCTCTGCAAAGGTCACACATATCTCTTCTAGTTGCTGTACACTGACAGCTTGATTTCTGTCTGACTCCCCTGTTAAAATCTGTGTTGTCAATCTGGAGCTCCTCCTTAGCTGTGTTCTCTTTCCCGACAAGAACAGGAATGCTTATTTAACGGATGTTTACTGAGCACCTATGTGCCCGGCTTTGCTTTGGATACAAAGGACACAGCAGTGAACGAAACAGCAGAATCGTGGATAGGAAATGGACTGTAAACAAATGTATACTATGCCGGTGCTATTATGTGCTTAGAAGAAACATAAAGCAGGATAAGCAGGTGGAGAGGGCCAAGGAGGGGCAAGGGGGTGGGGTTGTTATTTTACAGAAGTGGTCAGGGAAGACCTCACCTAAAGGAAGTGAGGGAAAGAATCCTGTGTTCCCTGGAGGAAGTGCATTCCAGGGGAAAGAAACAGCAGTGCAAAGGCCCTGAGGCAGAATCCTGTTCAGTGTAGTCACAGCCCGGTGTGTGGAAGTGAATGAGCAAAGAGGAGAGTAGCCAGAGAGATAACAGGTGTCGCAGTGGGGAGGATCGTGCAGAGCCTTGTAGGGCATTCTGTGGCACTGGGTTTGTTCTGAGGGAGGCAGAGAGCATTGGTCGGTTTGGGCAGAGACCCGGCGTGAGCTGACTCAGGTGTTGCTCTGGGTCTCTGTCAACAGCACACGGGGGCCAAGGGCTGAGAGACTGTCAGAACAGTCCAGGGGAGAGATGGTCATTGGACAGTGTGGTAGAATGCAGGGGGCTGAGTGAACCAAGTCCGGAAAAATTTTGAAGGTGGAGCCAATGGGCCTTGCTGATAGCTGGGATTTGGAATGTAGGGGAAACCTCAAGGTGACTGAGATTTTTGGCCTGAGCAATCTGCAGGACGGAGTTGCAGCCCACAGAGATGAGAGAGGCTGTGAGAGGAGCTAAAGTGTCCAGTCCCGAAGTAACCAAAACTTTTGCGCTTGAGATGCCTGTTGCTCAGCGACGAGGGACTGTGTGGACATGGTCGTAGTAGATGCACGAGTCAGGAGTTCCAAGAGCGGGGTCTAGGCTGGGATACATATGTGGATGTTACCAGGGCAGAGATGGTATCTGAAGCTGTGAAACTGGATGCGATCCCCTGAGAAGTGAGCCACCAGGAGACACGAAGGAGGTTCGATGTTCGAAAGTTGGAGAAATGAGGAAGGAGCACTAAAGGCGACAGGACTATCTGGGGAGGGAGGAGGAGGCCAAGAGCAAGAGCCTGCATGTCCCAGGTAAGACGGTATTTGAGGAGGAGCAAGGAGCCCGGTAGACGGGGACAAGGAGAGCACCCGCCCAGAGTGGTAACCACATGCGTCTCAGAGCCGAGCCTGGCCTTGCGTGGCTGCCCAGTCTTTCTGAGTCACGGATGCCTTTGTTACTGCCACGCTACTGCCAGTGCTGCTTCCCCAAGCTTCCAGCAGCCAGGTCAAAGCTTACTCACCTTGAACTTGAATTTGAGGGCCTGGTGGCAGCTTAGACTCTCCAGTGCTTTATGTTTTTCTACCTGTGGGGATTGTTCGTACTGCCTCATTCAGACTCTTCAGCCCAGACCATCTTTTGACCAGGAGCGGGCATCATCAGGGACTCTGACCTGGATACCAGTTGTCCTTTGCCCAGCCCCGGGAGCAAGCCAGTCATTGACAGTGACCTGGTATAGCAAAGATGACCTGTCATGGGATGGGGACAGGGCTGGGAGCCTTGTTCTTACTATAAATGTGTCCTTTCGTATATTTCAGTTTCTTTTGAGAACTGGGAAAGTTGTGCAGAACAGATACTGGAGTGGATGAGCTGTACACTCCAGAGGGGAGAGAGGCAGAGTCATGGGCACAGGCAGGCTTTGGCATCACACGGGCCCGAGTCAGGCAGTCAGACCATTCATCCACCGGCTGATGGCACTGGACACCCGGATGCTCCCAGAGTTTCCTGGGGCCTCTGCTTGCGTATCGGCCACGGGGATGCCGACGACGACTTTGCAAAGCTGCTGCAAAGATGAGACATGCTGTATGAAAAGTGCATGTAGTAGTAGCCTGTCTGGCTCCTTGTAGATGTTCAGTAGATTATAATTGTTAATAATACAAAATGTGAAGTCATAGGAATAATAATTTCAACCAAGGGAGCAGGTAGCTCTTGGACGCATTGAGAGAGTGTCTCATAATTTAGGGGGAGAGAGAATCTCATAATTTGGCACATGTGCCAGGTCATCTTTTCCACAGCGTCACGATTCCCTTGTGATGGATGTGTCCAGGGCAGAGGACGAAGGTGGCAGGGACAAGGCCCTCAGGCAGGAAGAGGGGATGTGTTCAGGAAATGGGCATGTCTCGTGTTCTCACACTTCAGCTCCAATGATACGAGACCTTGCCAAAGAAGAGGCTGCAGGAGGGGGCCTGACAGTTACCTAATGTCCTCCTCCTGGTCACTGTGGCCTATTTTTCAGGCACATTATCTACACTCAAAAGAGCTGCCTTTGCTTCTATATCCAGTCTATTTCTGACTCATATTGTCCTGAAGTTCAATGGTTTGGCTCAAAGGATTTTTGAGAAGTCAGCCCATTGAAGTAGAATTTGCAATTTCCCGAGCGCCCCACGCTCTTTCCCACCCCTGTGCCTTTGTGCCGGGCTGCCTGCTGGAAATAGATTTTCTGGGCTCCTGTACCTGGAGGGAAGGGGCGTCACTCAGCCCTGTGACCCTCCCAGACCCGGATCGGGGTTGTTTCCGCTCGACCCCCGGTTGAGTTGAACGTCCGTGTTGTCCTTTTGTGAGTTCACCCTGCCCCGAGCGTTTCACAGCACTCAACAGCGTTTGGCACACCATGAGACAGTGGCTGCTTCCACACTGGCCTCTCTGGGAGGGCAGGAAAAGGACACTTACCGTGGCTTTGTCCCCGTGCCCAGCATCGTGCCTGCTCCATCAACTCTTGAGTGGTGAAGGTGGCCGTGCACCGCTCTGGATGTGAAGTGTGGTTGGATTTCCCCACTGGCTTCTCACTTCAGATGACGAGGAGCAGTGAGGCAGATAATCCCCCAGAGTGTCACACGCCAAATCCCTTTGAGGGTGTTTTGGGTGGCATTTGAGTATTCTTAGCCTCTTCCTTCACGTGGTTAGCAGAGAGCTTTTCCTTCCCTGAGCACATGGCCCTGCCTCCCAAGGAGCCAAGGGCAGCCCTTGTGGGATTAGCGTCGTGCTGGGGATAATCCATGGGTGGGTCGTGGAGCCTTTGCTCTCACTGTGATGGCTGACTTTTCCAAGTTAGTCGTCATCGCTTGGGCACCTCAGCTGAGGGAAAGCCAGAAGTCTTACAAAATTAAACTACTGTCTTAGGTTGTATTTGTGTCGGTTTTCTTAGCCCTGCTGTCCACAGGAGCCGTGTGGCCTCTGAACTTGAAATTCATCGAAGCATCTCTTATTGTGGGACGTGTGTGCACACAAAATCTCTCTGAATGTTTTAGTTCCTTTTCTCTTACAATAACGACTTTTTAACCACCAGTTCATAATTCGTTTTAAAATTTTGCCCACCCGGCATTTTTTTTTTTCTAGAAACAAGATACCGGTCAAGTTCTTCTGGATATGGCATTCAGCCACTTATGCGTGACCGAAAAGGAGTATTTCGGTTTGCAGCATGGCGATGAATCAGTGGACTCTCCCGTGAGTACCATCCCTTTGAGATGTGCTGGACTTCTGCACAGTTTGGTTTTATATCTTATGTTTTCTTACCCAGCAGAGATGGTTGGAATCAAGCAAACCCATCAGGAAGCAGTTAAAAGGTGAGTGTGACCTCATTTCACTTGAACACTCGGTGTTAGTGTATCATGACCCAGTTCTCTCTTCCAATCAAAAGTGTGCCAATCACATCTGGTACCTGGATTCCAGGTGGTCCAGGCAACATGAGTGAGCCGACTTCTCCCTGTCTGACTTCTGAGTGAGCAGAGATGCTTCCAGACCAGCCCTCAAGGGTTCTCACCAGCTGTGAACAAGACAGGGAAAGGTGAAAGAAGGCAGCCACGATCCAGGGAACCCACGTTCTTTTCACAAGGGAAGGAGGATGGCCTTTCTTAGCCCAGTTGTGAGAGGCAGGCTAGGAAAGAGACACACACACACCTCTAGCCCTTTCCAATAGTATAGTTCCGGGCACTGGAGTCCAAGGCATAGGCAGGTGATGTCACAGATATAACACACCGCTCATCAACCAGGAGCGGGTCCCGTGCAGATTAACTCCCAGGCATGTGGGCTTTCAACATCGCACTCTGGTCCTCTTTATGCACCTCGTGCCCCAGACGAACCTGGCTGACCTGCTGACAAGGGGAGAGACCGAGTAGGATAGTTTTGAGTATATAATACGGTGCTCTGGGTGCACAGAGAAGGACAAGACAGACTCGGAGGCATGTCTGAGACATTCAGTGACAACTTGCAGAGGTGGGGAGGGGAGCTGAAAGGGCACCCAAGGCAGTGGGAGGACTTAGCTATCCCCTGATGTGCTGCAGCTGGTCAGCCTGCACCCAGAGTGACAGCACCACCCACTTTGGAACCAGGCATCTGCACAGAGGTACGTTCCTAGGTGTGCACACACCAATTAAAGTCTTTGACACGAGGCAGAGATACAGAGAGATGACACTAAAGCAAGGGCAGGGTGGGGCAGGAATGAACTAAGGTAGAGGAGACGGTGGGAAGAGCCTGGTGGAGAAGGCTTGAGTTTCAGAGAGCGAGAGAGTGCCGAGCACTTGGGTAGGGCCAGTGGATCTTTACTGCGGGATGGAGTGGGGTGGCACTGACATCGCGTAGAGCACGGATCTTAGCAACACAATCTGATACTCTCCTATTGCTGTCTTGTGAAAGAAATGGACTCATTGTATCCATGAAACTGACTCTTGGTATCGTTGCATAAAGCCATCTCTGAGTCTGTTAATTATGTGGTATTTGCTAGTATATTAATCACTTTTGGAATTCACTTTGCATTCAAAGCATGACATTTTCCAGTATAAAAATGTTTTTGAAACGTGGCCTAGCAGAATCAGAAACCCCAGTGCTCCAATTTGGGGGTTGCTGGGTAACCTAAGGCAAGCCACACCTCTGGGTCTGTTAGTCGGCTCACATGTAAAAGGCTGGTATCAGTAGCGGCCTAGCCTATTCACGGTTGTGGTGTTAAAATCAAGAACGTACACGAAAATGTTTGAAAAGTATAAAATCACCATATGTGGGAGATCGTATTTCTTTGAATTTTGTACAATTTGCTGATTTAAGGATTTTTTAAATTCCTAAAACAGATAATGGAGTATACTGCTTGAACAGCCCTAAGTTAAACAAGTAATGGGAAGTGGATAATGCCTCGTTCAATGCTGATGTGGCAAAAACAGTTTACTTCTTGTAGACACGGAGATTTCTAAACAGTCACTTAACTTACGTACTCCTTTCTTTGAAATTAATGCTTTTATTGATGGAAAAGCTGTGGTCTAGTGAAAATTGCATCACTTATGGGAGAGTAGCAGCTTACATACATTGACTTTTTTTAAGGGAAAATTTAATTTGTTTTTAAAAAATGTTGTAGGAGGTTTCCCCTGTACCCTGCATTTTCGAGTAAGATTTTTTATACCTGATCCCAACACACTGCAGCAAGAACAAACCAGGTAATCCATTTTTTTTTAAGTTTCTATTTAGTATATAAAAATGAGTAATCACTGAACCTGTACTCTGTATTTTATCCCCGGGGCCAAGTCTGTCATTTGGGTATGGCTGCGCCAACAGTCGTGATCCAGGTAAAAGTTGGGGTGCACAGATTGAAATTTTAGTCGGCTAATTCATTTTCAGTCTCGGGCCTGCTTCTCTAAAATCCCAGCACACTCCCATCTGCAGCCTCCTGCCTCTCCCCCCCGCCCCCCCCCCCCCCCAGCCTCTGGTGCCTGTTGAGCTCCTGTGTTCAGAGAAGGAAGCTCATTTCTACTGATGCAGGCAGGGTTGAGAAGACGAGCTCGGGAAACAGTCCTCTGCAGCTCAGGTAGCGTGGTATCTCTGCAGGGCCAGAACTGAGGCTCTTCAGGGTAACAGGAGGTCTCTAAGCTAAGAATTCTCTATCAGATCCCCAGCTGGTAGGAGCTGGAAAGGAGAGCTGGCGGCGGGTCAGCTTCTCTCCTCAGTGAATCAGCCAGGGCAGGCAATCTGTGAAGCAGATAAGGGGAAGAGGGCTGTGATAGGAGTTGTTTACCCCTCCGGGCTGGGTGTTTGGCGGAAGCTCTGTGCTGGCACTCGTGGGTTTCCTAGATGGGGAGCAGTGTTTGGAATGGGGGGGTGCGCACAGGAGAGCTGTTGCTGTTTGAACGGGTAGTATGCAAACTCAGCCATGCCTCTGCTCTCCCGCACGGCAACATTATTAAGCTTTTGTTATTGATACTTTCAGTTTTCTTGGGCAGGGGTGGGGGGAGCTCTTCCACCGGGAAGAGCAGTGAATGGATGCTCAGGAATCTTGAATCGGTTCTGTGCTCGCTGTGTCCAGGAGCCTACCGCCAGTCGTAGACTGCCATCTTGCTTTCCTTCCTCCTTTCTCTTTTTAATGGTAGTCACATGATCACATTTTAACTTTCAGCATGTTTAAAGGCCAAATATTAGTCTGTTTTGCCTTCTTGCACCTCTTCCCTCTACAGTAGCAGACATTAGAGATTTGACTGTGTGTGCCGTGAGGTTAAACTTTAAGCCAGTATGAGAGATGACTGTCACACTCAGTGGGTAATGGTGGGCAGCTCACTCGGTGGTTCGAGTTTTCCCCCTTAGTGGCCCTGTGCTCTGGTGGACCAAGGGGTAGTGTAGAGATACTCAGCCTAGCAGGTCAGTCCATAAAGTGGTGACATCATCTACAGGAATATGTATTTGAAATGACCCCAAGCCATTACTAAATATCAAGTTCTATTCAAGGGATGCTTTAAGAATGGCATGATGGAATATGTATATAAATATATAAATATAAATGTATATAATATACATATGTACAGTGAGTTTTTTAATCACAACCCCACAGTAAAAATGTATTTTCCTTCATTACACAGGTACTGAAGCAAACATTTCAAAAACAGTAGTAAATGCAATAGTACCCTAAAATTTTCTGTTGTTCTTTTTCCTCTTAAAATGCCAGTTGTGGCCCATGAAAATGAGCCAAGCAGCGGGTTCCAACCCCAAGTGCGAACTATGCTGCCTGCACTGGTGGTTGCTGCCCATCACCCCATCCCCTCCCTGTGATGCTCTCCAGAGAGAGCTGGAGTGGAGGGATTGCTGGGGCCAGCCAAGGGCACGTGTCCCTCTCTAGTACCTTTGGGCACTGGACATTCACTTCCATAGCCATGGGGAAGAAGCTCACTGCCTTTGGGAGCCGATGGAATCTCCCTGCTCAGCCTCCCTGAATGAGAGGGAAAGGTGGGGAGCTCAGGACAGAGAAAAGGCTTGGGAGAAGTGAAGGCTGCCTTCAGACCTGCAAATGCCAATCAGTCGTGGGAGGGGGAAATAGATGTGCTGGGTGATAGAATTACGGCCAGTGGGCGGAGGCTGCAGAGGGGCAGGTTTTGGCTCAAGAGGAGTAATAGACTACTTTTTGTTTTTACTTAAGTCCCGTATAAACTTCAGTTTGTCCGTGTGTTTCTCCTGAAATTCGATTCTACAGGACCGACACCCAACCCTACTACCCCGCCTCCCTTCTCAAGATCGGTGCTATCCCCAGGGTGGTGTGTAGTATAGCTGTCACCTCCTAGGATTTGGGCACCAGATTTCTCTTCAATGCAGCAAGGAGCCATGGCAGCAGCCACCCCTATGACTCCTATAGAGCTGGGCTAGGCTTCCACCATTAATTTATTACATTGATTTATGTGTGTGTTTGTTTGTTTGTTTTTACTTAAATGAAGAGTTTTACCTGTGTTCCTGGCACATAGTATTTTATGAAGCCTCAGCTCTGTAGCTTGTCCAAAAGTTAATTTCCCTTTTAGAAATTTAGCTCCTAAGAGTCAAAGAAGGGGTACAGTGGTAGTACTTGGTGTTTGCTGAGGACCCAGGCAGGGAGGTGTGTGCTGCTTTTTTCTGAAGTTGAGCCTAGGGTATAGTCTAGGAGTGGTCATGGCAGTTCTGAGAACAGGAGCACCAAGCACCTCTTCTAAATGTCTTTCCTTTGCTCTAACTGCCCAATAAACGTTTCCTTGATGGTGAGCCTTCCCATCTGCTGTTTCTATAAAATTTAAATCTTTACAAACAGAATTCCATTTCCTGGCAGACTCAGAATGAGGCTCCTTTGACATGTGCAGGAGGTCTGCTAGGTTTGGGTCTCATCCCACTATTGTGATCTGTTCCCGATGAGGTCACGGGGTTTACGCAGAAGCTTTGCTGCAGTCACACAGCAATGAGAATGACCTAAACGCCACTGCATGGTACGCTTTAGAGCAGTTAAAGTGGTACGTGGTATATTATGTATATTTCACTACAATGAAAAAATTCAAATTACAAAATCAGTCCAAAAAAAAAGCTGTGCTGAATGTATGACAAGGTAGCATTTGGTGAGTGGTGAGGTCCAGGTTCATGTTCTCGTTTATATCCCTAGGAAGATACCCTGATTAGCTGGGCTCATCGGTGAAAGCCCAGATTTACCATTGGATTATCTCTAATTCTCTCCCTTCTCTCCTTTCTCCCAGTAGCAGTGTGGGAGGAGAGAACACTTAATTCTGGTTGAATGTCAACTTGGATAAACATAGCAACGAACTAGAAAGGACTGATTATGTTTTCCTCCGTGGAAAAGGTAGAGCTCCCAACGGGATAAACGTGAATCAGCAAATCTATGTTGTACTGTCTCTCAGTGCTGGTCTTCAACCCGAGAAGGGTAGCCGGTGGTAATTATAATCAAAGTAATAATGTCAGACTTAGGAAATTGAACGTTAGGAATCCTAAACGTTTTGTCATCAGATGCCTGATAAGTTTGTAGCATAGGCAGATACTTTTCCGCAGCATAAGTGTCCAGGTTAAAATACGACGTAACTGATCCCACATAACCCGTCTGAAAACATCAGTTGCCTCATCTGTAAAATACGGAGGTAGTGGTACCTACCTCACAGAGTTGTTACGAGGCTGAAATGAGACAGGAAGTTATAAAACCCCATGTGCACGGCCCAGAGCTGTGCAAATAGGAAGTTGTAATGCCATGGGAAGCATTCACGTCTCAAAACGCCAGCGCTTTAACCTTTAAACATAAGTTTGAAGGAATAATGAGAATAATCTGTTTAAATTGCCAAAATTATCTCTCTCCGGCTTCCTCAATTGTATTTTAAGAAGTTTCACTTTTGTCCTCTTGGCCAGACATTGGAATGTCCATCCCACTTGAGTCCGGGCTTTAAAAAAGAGCGGGAGCTCGCGGCCAAGTGTCACGGGTATGCCGCAGCCCTAAATGTAATGCTCTCCAGGGCCCTTCCCAGCCCGCACAGCACTGCGGATGCTGCTGCGCCCTGTCCCCTCGGTGGAGGGCGGACTCACGGGACGATGGGGGGCCTGTGATGACTTACCAAGCTCTGCCCACGAGTCAGGTCCTGAGTTTTGAAGTGATAGCACCTATAAGGAGGTGCAGAATCCAGCTTGGAGGTCTTGGCAGCCTCTCGTCGACTGTCACACTGGTGCCGGAACACCCACAGTTCCTGGGACACAGGGAGAAACCCAGCTGGGGGGTTGCTCCCCCGCCAAGGAGATGTCTACACAGACCCTCCTCCCCTCAGCAACTTCGTGCAGAGGGTACGTGGGTGTGCAAATGCCACATTCAGAACAGCAGCCTCTCGAGTGTGCGGGGGCTGCTTGTGTAGAACGTCATAGGTGCTGGTGCTCTCAGGTCCCCCAAATTGGATTGGGGGGGTCCAGGCTGAGGGTGGGGCGCTCACTGACCAGCTGCTCCTTGATGGGCTACGTCCACCCCGCCCATCCCTGCTCAGCCACCCCTAGGACGGCATGTTCTGGCATGAGGCTGGAGGGAGACTGCCCCTGCCAATCAAGACTGAGGCAGCCACGTGAGCCGTCATTGCTGAAGGGGCGGCCTTGACATGTGCAAAATCGTGCCTAATACTTTAGACCAAAAAAAGTGTGCTTTTGTGTATTTTGTTTACCAAATGTACAAGTCATATTTCAATTTGAGCATGATGAATTAATGAAAATAATTGTTTCATAGGCATTTGTATTTCTTACAACTGAAGATGGATATTTGTGAAGGAAGGTAATGAGAATTTTGCATTCTTCTTTCCCTGTCAGTTGCCAGCCTAGCAGAATCGTGGTTCCAATCAAATGGGTGTGCATTCCTGGTAGCAGCACCAAATGTGAACAAAGTGGGGATGCTGAAAGCAGCATCCTGTGTAATACCATGCTTTGGACATCCATCCAAACTCAGTCCTGGTATAGAGAGGCTAAGGGCCAATAAAATTTGTTTTGTGTTGTTTCAATTCTATTACAAAAGGTATGGTTATCTTTCTGGTAAAGACCTGAGAAATTTTAAAGGGAGGGAGGGTCCCTGAATGTAAAATGGACTTCCCTCGGGGAGGCAGATCAGGCCTCAGTTAGGTCCACTTCAGAGCCCCCCAGTACCTGGGGATGGTTCGTTTCCTCCCTGGGACACTTTTCCACTCACTCAAACACATGAGCGCCTGCCCATGATTCATCACTTCTTGTGTATCAGGACCGTCTCCGTAGCTGGGAAGTAATCCGCACTTAACTCAGGAGGGGAGAGGAGATGCCAAGCCAGTGGTCCCTGGGCTGCCTCCTCCCAGTCCTGAGCCTTTTTTGACATGTGGGAGAAAGCACGGCAGGTTGACTGGTGGGGACAACCACGTCTTATTCCCATTCTCCTCACCGCCTTTCCTCCTGTCAGTTTAGTTCTCCAAGGCGGGTCTTCAGACGCCTCTGCTGTGCTTCCACAGGGGAGCTTGCAGGCTGGTGGGGGAAGTGAGACAAGAGCCTGTGAAGCGTTTAGGACCAACACGGGCGGTGGAGACCACAGTTTTCATAGGTTTGAGGAGAAGGAGACGGGGGTGTGGGTTGCCGTCTGCCAGGGGGGTGTCGCCTGTCGGTGGCCAAGCTGAGGGTAGAGTGCAGGCTTGCAGTGTTCTCTACTTGGTGTGTACACTATTCTTTCACAGTGTTCTTAGTCATAGGATTGCTTCGTCCATCTAGACTGAACCCCCATAGCCTCTCTGCTAAGTTGTTCCCCAAATCCCATTCAGCTGCTCTTCCTGTCCCAATGACCCTGGCTTAGGTTTCACTGAAGCCCATCTCGGTAGGAGAGTGAATGGCTGATGTTCACTCCCCCCACGGACTCTCTGGGTCCAGACAAATGAAGAGACAGTGAGTATCCCTGGGTATATCTCCAGCCTTGGAGCGAGCACTCAGAAGTTCCAGTTGGCGCCAGAGAGGTAAGGCCACCTTCCTGTGTGGCTGCAGGGCCAGTACTCAGCGCAGGGACAGGAAGGGGACCCTGGCAGGCCAGCCAGATTAGTCAGAGAGGTGACCGTGACTCACATCTTCAAGGGCTGCCATGGAAACCGCATGTTTTCTCCACTTCCCATGGGGTTGCTGGGAAGAAGGCTTTTAAAATCTGTCTCCCCACGCTGCAGGCCCTCACCCCTGCTGCAGCGTTCAGCCCTCCGCACTGCCCCCTCCACCGGGCAGTGATCCCTGCCCCAGGTCCTCTGGCCGGGCTCCGAGGAGAGCATGGAGCCCCAGGTGGAACGGAGAAAAGGGAGCACTCGGAGGGTTTGAAATACGACCAAGACCGAGACGAAAACACTGGCGGACATGGGGTATAGGGGAGGGCAGGAGCTTAGGAAGGCAGAAGAACACGTCCAACCTGGAGTCTGTGGGTTCCTGGTGGGTGGCAGGAAAATGGAGAGGTGGGCAGACCATTCCCCATAGATTGGAAGCTTCAGGAGAGTACGTAGATTCGGGGGTCTTAAATAACAATAACTAATTCAACGAGGTAATTCAAAACTCACTGGAGTTTTAAAATTCATCATACTTCCCTATTTTTCCCCTTTCAGAGGATGCCACCCTTCTAGAAAGTGGGTAAGCCAGCTGGGATTTAGGTAGAGAGCCCCATGAAAAGTCTCCTGTCTTTACTGGAAAGATAACAACGGTTGCCCCGTGATCTAATATTTCCTCTTAGTGACGTGAGCCTGGCCTTTCTTGACCAGCCCAAACCCTTGCCCACCATGGCCTTCAGGGTATATGTATTAATGTTTATTACTTTAAACATGAAAAAGTTTTAATTTTTAGAAATCTTTAGTGTTGCATGTATCTTTACTGCTTGATATCAGTTATATCATAAAACTGTTTTCATTGTGATTCACGGTGTGTTTTAGTGGTTAACTCAAGAAAGAAAAGACAGGAGGTCAATGAGTGTTCCAGGCTCCTGGGCCTTTTTGCTAACGTGGTTTTCTCCTGACAGGTTGACCTGCCCGCTTAACTCAGCAGTGGTCCTAGCCTCCTATGCAGTACAATGTAAGTCACCACGGGAGTGCTTCACACCTGCACTGACCGCTGGCTTCTCCGGTTTGACCATGTCCCTGCCCCTCTCCCCCAGGGATCCTGTTGGGAAAGCATCTCTGGTTGCTGAGAGAGTTCCACTGGCACCCCGCACCATGACTCACACTGTCCTTCAGCTCGGGGATGTTGATTAAGGAAGGTGGTGAAAGGAAAAAGAGTGGATGGGCTGTGGTGTGAGGTTTTCTCCCAGGGAAGCACATAAAACAGAAGATGTTACGTTTTCCAGAGGCTTTGCTCACCATCTGTACTTGATCTCCATGACAAACCCCAGTGGGCAGATATTTATACCAGTCACCTCTTACAGACTTGGAAACCGAGACCCACCTAAGTTATGGAATTCACTGGAGGACATTCCTGCTACTTGTTTGGTGCCACTCGAAACACTGCTGGGATCTTAGGAATTTATTTTTAGAGTTTCCATAGAGCTAATGGGTTATATATATTTTATTCAATAGCAGTACTGCCCAATAGAAATGTATATGAGTTGCATGTGTAATTTTAAAGATTTTATTTATTTTTAGAGAGAGGGGAAAGGAGGGATAAAGAGAGGGAGAGAAACACCACATGCCCCCTACCTGGCCTGCAACCCAGGCATGTGCCCTGAGTGGGAATCGAACCTCTGGGAAGCAACCCTTTGTTTTGTAGGCCGGCACTCAATCCACTGAGCTACACCAGCCAGGGCACATTGTAATTTTAAATTTTCTAATAGCCATACTAAAAAAATAAAACAAAAGAGATGAGATTAGTTTTAATATGCTTTAACCCAGTATTTCCAAAATATCAGTTTAATATGTAATCGAGGTAAAAAATTATTAACGAGATATTTTACTTTGGTTGCACTACGTCTTTGGAAACCAGTCGGACTTTACACTGCCAGCACATCTCGATTTGGACCGGCCACGTTTCCAGTGCTCAGGAGCCACATGTGGCCAGTGGCAGCCATACTGGGTAGAAAGTCCAGATGGACTTTTCCAGCAAGGTCTGTTTAAGCTGGAGCACCAGTCTACTCATTCAGTCAGCAAAACTTCACTGAGCCTGTGTTTCGTGACAGCCCTGGGGTAGATGCTGGTGCACATGGTGAAAAGGTGACCAGCTAGATGGACAGCGAAGTATCACTTTCTGGTTAGGTCGCTGTGTGGCGCCAGCACAGGACACCAACAGAAAGCTTGTGCAGAGCTGCGTGGCAGCTCAGGACTTAAGAAGGGCCCTCTACCTTCTCCCGAGCCCCACGCCATCTAGGTCTGCTACCCTCTTGGCTGACCACATGGTAGCGAGTTGAGAGAGCAAGATGGCCCAGGTATAGAGCAAGTGCTGGCTGAACTACGCACCCTTCTGTGGTCTCAGAAGAGGCAAAGTAGCAAGAGAAGGCAGATAGAGACTCCTGAGGTGGCCTTAAGTCTGCTTACTCCCCTAGCAGCAAAGAACAGAAATGAGAGAGGCAAAGAGCAAGGTGTAACACCAGGAAGTGGAAGATGACTTTTAACAGTGACCCTACTCACTAGTGAGACAAGACCCATGTTAGTCTCTCTCTGTAGCCTGCATCTCCTCCCCGATAGGAAACCGAGAAGAGGTTGCAGAGGTAGGCCCGGGCGGGTTTGGAAGTTCCCCTTTCCCTACGGTATGTCTGGGGACAGACCTGACCGTGTCACATCCATGTGGGAAATGGCACGTCACCAGTCAGCTCCATTCGTATTGCTCTCTCGACCTCAGGGACTCTATCTGTGCCAGGCCGATCAGCTGAGCAGAGCACGCTTTCCCACACCTCAGAGGGGGTTCATCACCAGAGCTTCAGGTTCAAGGAACAGGACCACTTGAAAGCATGCAGGACACAGCAGGCTTGATTTAAATCCTGGCTTCTGTATTTGTCACTTAAGTGAATCTCGATTTTTTCACCAGTAAGATGGAGGTGATGATGGTGATTATGACAGTTTGCAGTATGACTTCTTGGTCAAATGATATGTGTGAAGATCTACAACTACAAACTTTTTATAGTTGGACCATTGCTGTTAACCGAGTCAGTGGGAGCACACACAAGCCGTATTACCTGAGTTGTGCTTCTTCCACTTACACCTGAATAACCTTGAGCCTCTCCGGCCTTAGCTTCTTCATCTGTCGAGTGGGGATGCTCACCGTACCAACTTCATAGGGTCATCATAGTGAAGACGAAAGTGGTAAATATGGGAATAGGCCTTAGAACAGTGCCTGGCGCATGGCAGGTGTTAACTATTACTGTATGTCCGTGTCTGCCCAGTAGAAAGCTTTTAGAAAGTACGGCCTGTTACAAACATTCTATTTAGAGTAAAATTTAAGAATGGGAAAAAAATCTCATTTTAAGCTTCAGTCATCGGGTTCCACTCCACAAGAGACTCACAGGTTGGGGCTAAAGACAGGTATCAGCATCTAAGAAGTGCAGACGAGCGTCAGTGGAAATAGTAGCTTGACTGTCCTGCTAAGCAATATCATGGGTGTCACACAAGCCGTTTTAAGGACAAGTTCTTTATTCTTCCACCCTCAGTAAATTTTTCCATACTCTGGATATACATTTCTATAACGTTAATTTTTAGATATGAAATTGCTGGATCAAAGGGAATGCCTACATTTTATCTGGTACATTTTGCCACATTGTCCCAAGTCGGGTGTGTGTTATGAAGACAAGCCCTACCTACCAATGATCAGCGAATCAGCGAGCCGAAGGCACATTTTCTTACTGGATAAGACAAGTAAAGTGATCTTCGGGTGAGACCCCTGAAAAGTCGATGGTGGAAGATTGCTGGGCTCCTGTCAGGGGTTTATGAGGCTCAAAGAACAACGTTTTTAGAAATACATATTTACTCCATAATGCCCTCTGAGCCTCTGGCACGGGTGGGGGCTGCTCGAGGCTCGGTGTGTACAGACAGCCGGCTGCTCTACATGAGGGGACCCGCAGCCTGGTGGGAAGGCAGAGGCGGACTGGATGATGCTGGTGCTGAGGGTGAGCACAGAGGGTGTGCTGCGTCCTGCCTGGGGGGGAGGGGGGCCAGAGTCCGGAAAAGCCACCTAGTGGGGACCCCTGAGAAGAGCCTCGAAGCTCAAGTGGGACGTGCAGGAATAGCTTGAAATGCCACCCATTTGAGTTCCTGCAACTTAGTCTGTCTTTTTTACAAAATATAAAATATCAGCCAGAAGAATGCTTAGCACTTAAAAGACAAGGTATTTCCCACATAGAAGCCCTTGTTTCCTTTTTATTCTGCCATTGTTAGCTTTTGCATACATCGCCTGGGCGTGTGGTGTAGTAAATGTACAGTGTGCACTGTGCTCGGAGTCCAGACTCCTAGTTACCAGCTGAGCGACAGTGGGCAGGTCCCTCCGTCAGTCCCAGTTCCATGATCTGTTTAATGGGGATGAAAGCAGCGCCCCCTGCTGGGTCATCAGGAGTATCTCCTGCCATGATGTCCTTGAAATCAAAGCGGAAACCACTCTGTGCCTTGCAGATCTTTGTGTGTGGCTGTTAACTTTGTTCCCCCTAGTGGTTAGCACAGGACGCTGCACGGAGTAGCCAAGATTTCAAGGGAAAATCTTGGAAGTCTTGAAACCTCCCTACAGGGAGGTTCATTGGCCCTGTGTTAAGTTCAGACTTTTGTTGGTGACTTGACTAAAGACAGAACCTTGCTGTTCATCTTGGGGCTGGGACCGTTAGTTACACAATGGATGACCAAGTCAAGATCCAGGAGGATCTTCTGAGCTAGTGAAGCCAACAGAATAAAATTTAGTAGGACTCTGCGTGAGGCTCGGGAAAACCATTTGTAGCATTTGGTTGCCCTCTGGGGACGTGACCACTGTCATCAGCAAATGGCCAGCAGCAGCTCAGCCTGGCAGGCAGGCTGGTGGGTGGGCAGGAGCACTGGCTGGGGTGTGGGTCACCTGGGTTCTGGTCTGGAACGCTGATCAGTGGCTCTGTGGTTGGGGCAAGTCCCTTCTCCGCCCTGGACCTGAGTTTCTCCCCCTTTCACATGAGGGGTTTGGATGAGGGGATTCTGAGGCTTTCTCGAGCTCCCCTCATTGCGGACCCTGTGTCAGGGCATCTAAATTACTTCCTGCAAATGCACTGTTGTACACTTCACTACGCACAAAATCACTTGTGAGCCACGCTGTGCTGACCACATACAGCCTTGACACTTCTGTCCACAGCTTCGCCCGACCTGGCTGGCCATCATGGCCTATCGGCCCTCCTCGGCCAAGTCCGCTTGCATAGGCCACTGGGGTTTCTGCCTTCTTCCCCTTCCAAAACCGAACTTTGCAGTAGCCTTTGTACAAGTCGGTTCCAGGTATCACATCCCTGAGCACCTACTCTGTGCCTTGCCTAGGAGCTAGGCCCTAAAGATTTTTCGGACCCACTCCCAGCCCGCAAGGAACAGCATAGGGAGGAAATAGGTCCCTTCGTTACTGTGTGATCTCAAACAGCAGCCCTTGGGTATGATGGCAGCCTAGGTCTGCAAGGCTGAGTGGGTGTAAAGAAAGATACCCTTGCATCTGACTCTGTGTTTGAAATTCACCTAAGTGGCCACCTGGCTTACACCCTTCTGGGACTGGCAGTGCAGCACCGCCCTGGTCCTCCCCAGTCCACGGCCTTGTGAAGGAGGAGCGGTGTTTGCTTTAGAGCCCTCCTGTGTTGAACGGGTGCCCTGAAAGCCTCGTGAGTCCTCAGAGGCCCCCTGGCATTGAAGCCAGCTGCAGGAAGAATTCATTAGAACCTTTGGAAAGATCTAGGTTCATATTTTTAAGAAAAGGATGAAAAGAAGTCTTCTTTTGTTTTGTCAAGCAAATGAAATAATAGATTAATTACCCATCAGAGCTAGAAGTTGTCTTTCTCACTCCTGTTTTTATACAGATGGAAAACTGAGTCTTGGGGAAGGGGAGCAGGGTTCTTTTTCCCAGGCCCCTCCGCAGTCCAGACGCCCAGGTGGCTGGAGTCCCCAGGGCACTTGTGCGCACTTGCACAGGTTGAGTGCTGCCCCGCTCTCAGGAGTACATGTCACACCACAGACCTCCGTGGGTCGTGTCTGCAGAGCACAGTCAAGGATGTGGGGGGAGGAGCACCTTCTGGACCAGGGGCCAGTCTGGGAGCTCCTCTTTGAGGCCCCCCTCTTTTCTCCTCCCTCTCTGGCTGCAGGTCCCCAACAGTATTTCTCTGACAGCCCCAACATCTGTCTTCCTTTCTTCTGACTCCCCTAAGAATGTTTCCCTCTCCCCAAAAACTCTTCCCTCAGCCTTGCCAGGACCTAGATCCTTCAGCCCCACCTACTCCCATTCTTCATGCCCCGCCCCCCATGGCCTCTGAGCACATCCTGGTTCCCTTCCTTCTGTGCTTCCTGAATTCCAGGGTGTGAATCAGGATGCAGACGGTGAGAAAGTCAGCACGGCCCCTCTTCTGCCCTCCCCCATCTTTTAGAGCAGGTTGGTCCAGGGTTAAATAACCGTGGGGCACATTACAGGAGCCTGCACAGTGCCTGGCATACAGAGAGTGGCATTTTTCTGAGTGGGTTCTCTTATTTTTCTTTACCCAAGGGTATGAACACAAAATGCTGTGTGGAACAGCCGTGGGACTAGAATAGTAAGGACCTAGATTTGAACAGTCTCCTCCTTCCCCCTCGTGTGGCCTCAGGAACAAGGAGAGTTTGGTTGGAGCACACGTGGCAATACTTCGCCCGTAGGGAGAGTTCAAGCAATAAATGTGGATTCCGGAGCTGATGGGAAGCTCAGGTTCCTGTGGTTGCAGAACTTCTGGGGAGAATATTTCCAATTAATGTTTTGCTTACGATGCTCTAGATGCTTATAAGCACAGACCATGTTGAAAAGGCAGTTTCCTCCTCCTTCTGTCTTGATAGCTCACGTTGGAGACTATGACCCTTCCATTCATCAGCCGGGCTATCTTTCCGATAGTCAGTTTATACCAGATCAAAGTGATGACTTTTTAACGAAGGTGGAATCGCTCCATGAGCAGCACAGGTGAGAGGAGGGAGGGGGTGGCCTACTTTGGGAACATCGGTTGGGGACTGTCGGCCCTGTATCCCCTTGTGTTTGCTGTGTTCTTTCCCTTTTGTTCACGAATCCTCTTTCAAGATGTCGGGGGTTTGTGAACTTTTGAGCTTTATGAGGTCATGTATATTTGGCATAACTGGCCTTCTGTAAAGTGTAAAAATTCAGCAAGAGCTTAGGGTGATTTGTGGTGTTCTGTTTTAGGATCTCGTTGAAATCAGTTAACTCCTCAAGGAAAGGACTTTTTTTAAAAGACTGCCCCACAAATTAGCCCTACCAGGCAAACCTTGTAATGGTTTACCCCATTTAATTAAATGGGCCATTCCTTCAGGTAGGATTGAATACACAGGCTGATGGACAAAAATGCTGACAGGCTGGGTCAGTCCAGAGCCCTCGCTAGCTTCAGCTCATGAGGTTGCCTCACTCCCAGAAGGGAACCCCAGGCTTTTGCACTGACTCGGGCCAAGCCTTTCCTGCAACAGACACACCCCACCTGGCCTCCTCTTCCCTTATCTCAGTTATGGTGTCCCCCCTCCCCCCAAATGAAAGGCTGGGCCTCAAGGGACCTCATGTGCTTAGGAAGGCCATAAAAGCAAAAGCCAACCGCCCAGCGTCCCTTCTAAGAGGCTCTGCCAATCCTCTCCCAGAATTGCTCCCCAGGCAGAAGCCAGCATCCTAAAATAGTACAGTGACGTTTGGAAGTTTGAGGCTGCTGCTTAAAGGGTGGATAAAGGCAGAAAGACCTAAAGAGCACCTATTAGGCAACTGGGAATAAGTAGGTTCCAAATTCCAGAAGGTGACAGTCTTCTGTGTCTGAATATTGAGAGCCTGCTAAATGAGAAGTATTATTTAATAAAGAAATGGGTGGGCTAGCTGAAGTCTTATTCAGTGGATAAGAGGGAAAACCTGGTTTAGTAGAATGTAGGTTTAGATTAAGATTAGTACCATAAGGCAGTTAGTAACTTCAGAGTAATGCTATCAAATTTTTTAGATTTGTATTCATTTTTAAACTTGGAGTTAACATCCTCTATTGGGTGACCTCTGGATCTTCTGTCTCCCCTAGTGGGCTGAAGCAATCGGAAGCTGAATCCTGCTTCATCAACATAGCGCGGACCCTCGACTTCTACGGAGTGGAGCTGCACGGTGGCCGGGTAGGTGCCCCTGGCATGTTTTGCTTCAAAAAATTATTTTAATTTCTGAAAGTTTGAAAATATCTTCTGAAACTTTTTCATTTGCAACCCCCCCCCCAAAAAAAACACCCTACAAGCCTTTTTTTTCAGACATTTGGAAGTTTATAAAGTAATATTGAGTTTTGCCAGTTGTTTATTCAGTTGCTTTTTTCATGTTTGCCTTTGTACTGAAGACTTTATCTGAGGGGGTGGGGTCAGAGGATTGGAAACAGATAATTTTTGTATGGCCATTTTACATTATGGTTGAAGAAGCAACAAACTTATTTTCTAAGCAACACTTCACTGAGCTAAGGTTTCTACTATTTAATCTCAGCACTGCTCAAGTTAGAGCTAATTACTCAAATATGATTGTTTTTTTAAATTATCATGATGTGATTATGAACATCAATATTTTAAGTTGGTTGTGACTTCTTAAATAAAATTGACTCAATAAAATAATATCTATTATTTCCTGAGCAATTTCTGTCTGCCACATAGTAGCTTATTTATTTCCCATGAGGTGTTAACATTATTCCCATTTTACAGTTGGAGAAACTGATACTCATGGACTTTTCAAAGGAACTTAGAGCACCTAAGTAGTGGCTTCCGTACATGACCCTAGCACGGTCTAATTGATATCTGACCTTTCCTTTTTCTGCCTGTAAGTGGCCCATATCAAAAGGAAGCCAATATTGGTTGAACACCTGGTACCTACTGGCCATTGTTCCAGATGCTCTCATATGAGACCGTGAAGTCTCCTTTAAAAATTACAGTAACCTTATGAAGTTAGTATTCTAATCATCTCATTTTGCAGATGAGAAAACTGAGGCCCAGGGAAGTTGAGTAAATGACCCAATTTTATATCTATACAATATTTTTGCAATTCATAGAAACACACTCTTCAGTCCCAAAACTATGGCAGGCAGGTTACAACATAGGGAATAAAGTAGGAAAAAGATACTGGATCTTACAAAATATCAACTTCAGGACTTGACCATTAAGTCCTAGTTGCAAATTATATTTTGTTGCTAGTGGAACGTTGTGGAGAACTTTCTTCAGTGGTGAAATAGGCTTTATATCTGCCTGAGTTGACCCGTGTTCTCTCCACCCCCAGTGCCCCACGAGGGTCCTGAGGCCAGATGTTTACCCGTGTAGCTGACAGCTCCAAGGTACCAGAGGCAGCTGGGTCACTCCCAGCTATGCTGCGTCAGCCAAAACCCCCTGAATCTCAGACTTGATTCCACAGAGCTTCTCAGTAGTTCAGAGTCTGCAGTGGGTCCTGCTGACTCTCCAGGACTGCCCTCCTCCAGGTGTGACTCAGCAGTCTCAGCTGCTCCTGGCGGTGGCTTCACCATCTCGGCTCAAGGCCTCGTGCTCGTCTCGAGGAGAGGAGGCTGGAGGGCTGCACACCAGCTCTTACATGGTCTGTCTCGGAAGAGACGCACCGTCACTTCTGACCTTAGCACATTGGCCAGAACTAGTCAGGTGGCCCTGCCTTGTACCAGGGGAGCTGGGAGACGTGGGGGTGGCTGTGGGAATTGAGTGCTCAGTAACTGTCTGCGCTGCAGGGTTGAGGTGCAGACTGACAGACGCAGAGCCAGGAGGTTTGAGACTCAGGCCATTTGTTTATGTCCTTATTCTGCACTCAGTTTTGATTTTATTTGCTATTTTGTTTGTCCTGCCTGCTTAGTGTTTTTCCCTATATTTTGATCCCAGGTGTCATGTTTAAATGCAACCCTGGTTTTCACCCAGCAAATTTGCTTTTGCTTAAGCATGTGATTTCACTTGGGTGCCCAATAGTGTCCACGCTGTGGATTCTTCAGCATATCAGCACTGTTTTCTTTGGGCAGTCTCCCTAGTTCCTCAAGTTCACATCATTTTTTAAAAGTGGGTTCTTGCAAGCCCTATCCTGTGATCTTTACTTATAGTCTCTGATTTCAGCCTGATAAAAACCCTTGGAGGTGGGTTCGAGAATCCCTGTTGCATAAAAGGAAACAGTAAGGCTCAGCAGTCCACAATAGTATAGCTAGTAAGTGCCGGCCAAGTCAAAGTCTGCCCTTTCCTCGTAATTACAAGGATCTGGGCAAATAGGTATATAGGTAACTTAAGGAAAGGAACTGTTTTATTCAAAAATGTTGTGTACATATACTCACCACGTTCCCAAACAGACTTAAACAGCTTATAGGTGCTGCATCTTCCATGTCTTCCTTACCTGCAGCAATGCCTAGCACAGGGGTTCTTCATAACTGTCAAATTTACTGGGTTTATAAGCAATCTTTCTATCTTCACTGGATTTAAAGTTGGTGGATGTACACTTCATTATAAAGCTAAACCTTTCCAGTGGTGGGTGTTGAGGTTTATATAAAGCTGTGCGGGGCGCAAGATCTTCCTGATTGTAATGTGATATCTCATACTGATTGGTGAAAATGTAACATCGAGTTTCGTTTCACTGATTCTGCCGAATGGGGGGGCTTGTGGGTAACTTTTGAAACTGGTGAAGCAGGTGTCAGGCAGTGTACGTCCACTTTAGGAGAATCTGCTGTTAAGTACCTGGATCTTAAGTATCTGTTAAGATGGGATTTTTGCCTCTTCACCATAACATTTTCCCTTTGGAGCTTATGCATGTTGCAGTTTATAAAAGCATGGGTGCTCGTGGTACCAGAGGACACGAGCCTACCCGTAACGAGCTGTGAATCTGAGGTCTTCCTTTCAACAGGATCTGCAGAATTTAGATCTAATGATTGGAATTGCTTCTGGGGGCATTGCCGTGTACCGCAAATATATTTGCACAAGTTTCTATCCTTGGTAAGTACAAACTGGTTCTGATTATTCCTGCATCATGCTTTTAAAATATGCTGAGCAGAAAGTAATGTTATCTCTAATTAGAGACGTAGGGATAGAGACGTTCTCCCAAGTGTTTACCTCCAAACTCTGAATTGGATCCAGATTCAGAACTTGGGAACGTTTGTCTTCATTGGCTGAAATGAAGACACCCCCAGTCACCCTATGGTTTGGGATGCTCGGTGGAAATGGGGATAAAATGGTGCAAGGCAGGTTTTGGAGATAAGGAATCCTGGGCAGTGCATTGACCAGAATTCGGAGAACTTTCTCTGGGAAGGAGCTATATTTTCAGTGTGGTTGCTTAGTTATTAATTGAACTTTTACCAAAGGTTCAGTTCTAGCCTAAAAACTCAGGGGACCCAAGCCCTGAATCCTCACAAGATGAGTGCGTAGGAAAGGCAGTGGCCTCGTAGTAGAGGACTTAGGAACACAAGCTCGGGTCCCGGCTTCAGGCACTCCTAGTCGAGCTCTTAGGTGATGTTTCTGAGCTCCAGTTTCCTCATCGGAAAACTGCGTGTAATGAAACGTCCTTTTCAGGACTTGTTGCAGGGCTTGGCTGAGGGACTGCTTGGAAAGCGTTCAGTAGGGGACCAGGTATATAAAAAATGCACAGTTAGTGGTGGCTGTGATTGTGCTGTTACACAAACAGTCGAGAGGCTACCGGACACACAGCTGTAAATAACAGAGTTAAGTAACACAGCTGGGATGTGGGCCTGGGTCCAGCTGCGCCATCTGTCCTCTTTCTGCGGCTCCACACTGCCCTCACCTGTCCTCCACAGGCCCACACCAGCTCACGCAGAGCAGCTCTGTCACAAAAGCAGCTGACAGCAAAGAGCGTGCTGCCCGTAGTTCTTGTTATTTAAAAGCTGCATCATAATCCAGGGGCCCTTATGTGATACTCAGCTTCAGTCAGCTGCTTGGTGTTTGGCTGAGGCTGTGGGGCCACAGTCATTTCCACACTGAAGTAAACTCCTGTCACCCCCAGCAAGGACTAGAGGACTCTCATTGGGAGGCATCGGCTACAGCCCGGCTGATCCCTGATGAGCTTTTCTGTGTTGTTTTTTTCGTTTTTGTAGGGTGAACATCCTAAAAATTTCTTTTAAAAGGAAAAAGTTCTTTATACAACAACGCCAAAAACAGGTGAGTTATATCTATGCTTGCTTTGCTTCTGGTGGTTTTTTAAATGTATTTTATTGATTATGCTATTATAGTTGTCCCATTTTTCCTCCCCTTTATTCCCCTCCACCTTGTATCCCCCCATCCCACCATCATTCCCTCACCTTAGTCCATGTCCATGGGTCATACATACAAGTTCTTTGGTTTCTCCATTTCCCTTACTATTCTTAACCTCCCCCTGTCTATTTTGTACCTACTAATTATGCTTCTTATCCCCTGTACCTTTTCCCCCGTTCTCCTCCCTCCCCTTCCCCACTCATAACCCTCCATGTGATCTCTATTTCTTCGAATCTGTTCCTCTAGTTGTTTGCTTAGTTCATTTTTGTTTTTGTTTTTGTTTTAGGTTCCGTTGTGGGTAGTTTTAAGTTTGTTGTCATTTTACTGTTTGTAGTTTTGATCTTATTCCTTTTTTTAGGTAAGTCCCTTTAACATGTAATATAATAAGGGGTTTGGAGATGATGAACTCCTTTAACTTGACCTTGTCTGGGAAGCACTTTATCTGCCCTTCCATTCTAACTGATAGCTTTGCTAGATAGAGTCATCTTGGATGTAGGTCCTTGAAATCAGCCGATAGCCTTATGGGAACTCCTTTGTAGGTAACTTGTCTCCTTTTCTCTTGCTGCTTTTAAGATTCTCTCCTTATCTTTAATCTTGGCTAATGTAATTATGATGTGTCTTGCGGTCTTGCTGTGTGCTTCCTTGGGTTCAACTTCTTTGGGACTCTCTAAGCTTCCTCGACTTCCTGGAAGTCTATTTCCTTTGCCAGATTAGGGAAGTTCTCCTTCATTATGTTTTCAAATAAGTGTTCAATTTCTTGCTCTTCCTCTTTTCCTTCTGGTACCCCTATGATTCAGAATGTTTAAAGTTGTCCCAGAGGTTCCTAAGCTTCTCCTCATTTTTTTGAAGTCTTGCTTCTTCATTCTGTTCTGGTTGAATGTTTATTTCTTCCTTCTGCTCCAAGCCATTGATTTGAGTCCCAGTTTCCTTCTCTTCACCGATGGTTCCCTGTGCATTTTCCTTTATTTCACTTTTCATAGCTGTCACTTCTTCCTCTATTTTGCAACCAGACTCAACCATTTCTGTGAGCATCCTGATTACCAGTGTTTTGAACTCTGCATCTGATAGGTGGGAATCTGCTATCCTGCATCTGCTATGCCTTCATCGATCAGTAGTATTTTTTTCTGGAGCTTTGATCTGTTCTTTGATTTGGGCCATATTTTTTTTTTTTTAATCTCATCATGCCTGTTAGTAGTAAGGGGCAGAGCCTTAGGTATTCGCCAGGGCGGGGCAACCCCCGTCACTGCATTGTGGTGCTGTATGTGGAGGAGGAGGGGTACGAGATGGTACAGTGCCACTTGCTCTGCTCTCTGCCGGCTTTCAGTCACTTCCTCCACTACCCACAAGCAAATTGGGCCCTTCTAGTGCTGATTCCTGGGTGGGTGGGTTTGTGTATGTTCTAGGACCCTGTGGGTCTCTCCAACGAACTCTCCTGTGAGGCTGGGAATTTCTCCTGCCGCCTCAACCCCCACAGGTATTTCAGAGGTTTTGAGGCTTTCTTTTTCTCCACTGGAACCCTGGGTTGTATGGTCTGCCTTGCTCCCCAGTTGTTCTTCCCCATTTATCCGCATGCAAATGTGGGATCATCTCCTCTGCCAGCAGCCGCCTTGCTGCAAGTCCTGTCCACCCCAGCTGCCCATCTGCACCCCTCCTACCGGTCTGGATGAATGTCTCTTCATTAACTCCTTGGTTGTCAGACTTCCATACAGTTCAATTTTCTGAAAGTTCTGGTTATTTTTTGTTTTCAAGTTTGTTGTTATCCTTATTTTGGTTGTGCGAGGAGGCAAAGTTGATCTACCTACACCTCCACCTTGGCCACTGCTTCTCGTTTTTAGCCACCCCAACTCCTTCCCAGGTGGAGGCAGTTTGCCACACACAGAACAGGGAGGGCACATGGCGGAAAGCAAGCGGAACCTGGAGCCCAGAGGACCCAGCAGTTCTCTGTATAACTCGCTCTGCTTGTCTGGCTGGAGAAGTAACTTGCTTTGGGGTCAGATGATGGATTCCGGTTACTTCACCTGCCCCAGCCCGAGTTACCTTCTTTACAGAACTGCAGTAACGCCCGCTTCTCAGGGCATCGCGAGGGTTAAACAGAAGAGCACGGGCCGGAGCACCCGGCACAGGGGAGCAGCAGGCTCACTTGCTCCCCTTCGTGTGTTTCCCACGCACGCTGGCCATCGCATGCGCCTCAATGGCTCCAGCTCCCCGGGCGGCTCAGCTGGCTTATCCACGGGGGAGAACGCCTCAGCCGTGGGGGTGCCGAGGCTTCCGCAACTGTGAAGTGGAGGGGCTGGAATTCAAATCAGAGCTGTCTGTTCTTTCCGTGACACCACACTCCGTCTTGTCACGCTGCACATTCTTCACCTCCTGTCACTATGTCCACAGTGTTTCCCGGTGTTTCAAAGATGGTGTGCACCTAGCATGGCTCCCCATCACAGTGAGCACTTAGAAACAAGAACACCAAAGCCCAGAGGAAAGTAGGGCTAGAATCTGGGTCTCCTGACCCCACCCCGGACAAGAGTCAAGGTGGCCCAGGAATTCACAGGGCGGTAATTTAGCAGGAAAGCAGAAATCCTAAACTCAGGTAGGCTGAAGGTAAAGCAGATAATTAAAGTGATTTTTATGTGTTAGCACTAGATTTAACTCTGCTTTGTAGAAAGCAAGGAGAGAATTCTAAAGCATTATGAAATTCCTGTTGTCTGATAGACGAAAGCTTATCTCTCCAGGGGAGAGAATGTACCAGACAGGCCTTATGCGGTCGCTCCAAATATATCCAACCTAGAAATGTAAGTGCGCTTGAAATGAAAGTGTTCACGACAGACCGCAGACACCGATGAAGAGTAGACTCCGGTGATCTTTCCCACTAATGAGATGGCTAACAGAGCCGGCTCTCGGAGGTCCCCGTATCCCTGGGCTGCGCCCAAGGCCTTGTGAGGCCAGTTTTCTGCCATCTGTCAGTCTTCCCTGACTGCCACCGACACGGTGTGAAATGCTGAGACCTTGCTTCTACACCTATGCAGATGAGATCTCTACTCTGTTCTTCCTCCCAGACCGAATCCAGGGATCATATCGTGGCCTTCAACATGTTAAATTACCGATCTTGCAAAAACTTGTGGAAATCCTGTGTCGAGCACCATACATTCTTTCAGGCAAAGAAGCTACTACCTCAGGAAAAGAATGCTCTTTCTCAGTACTGGACACTGGGCTCTAGGAACCCCAAAAAGTGAGTACATCATAGTCTCTACACTAGACGAAGATGTAAACATGTCCTGGTCACCCCTGGGTCATGGCGGTCCTCAGTCAGGGGGAGGGATGCCGATGCCCGGGGGCCCCAGGGCCTGGAGCCGGAGCTGCTGGTGGGGCTCGGGACATGGCTGCAGGTCTCTCTGGGGATAGCCGTGTCTCTTTCCACACACACACTCAGACACTGCTCATGTTCCCGTCATTTGTTTCTGCCTTCTCAACCCTGCCGTCCTCCGAGCTCCCAGGCAGCCGAAGTTACAGCTGCTCTCACACCCTGTCACAATCAGGAAGCACGTGGCTGTGACTCAGGGTCACCGTGGTGCCTGGCATGTGGGCTTCCCTGGCCTGTTGCCACCGAGACAGCCTCTCCCACGACTGTTAATCCCCTGAGGTGCTTCGTAATAATGAACGAACGAACAGCATTGAAGATTTCCAGGGTCAGCCGACTTTGGCATATGTTATATGTAACAGTCATGACATAACAGTAATAATTATAACTGATAATTATTTAGAGCTTGCTTTGTGCCATGCACACACTTAATTACGTTTAATTCTTCAAATGATATTATCTACAAGAATAATATTCAAAGTACTTAATAAGTAGTACAGAAGAAGAAATTACACTCTAAAATTTTACCTTTCAATATAGATTAAAATTCATTCTCTAAACTGACTATGCAGTTTATATTTTTCTGTGTTTATTTGTTGGAAAACTGTCTTCTAAGTACAAGATGTAGAAGGCATTGTTTACCAGTCATTCTTACCCTTCCTAGATCGGTTTTTGGTATGAAAACATTGTTTCGTGGTTTTTGCATTGCTGATATGGCTGTTACTACCTAATGTCCCTGAGTGAGCCGGTGTCTGATGTGTGGGGCTGTACCAGACTCTTCCAGTGGCCTTACTGTTATGTTGATAACCATTAAGTAACTTTATAGATTCAGTAAGGAGGGAATTCCTGTTGGTGACAGTATTTATGGTGCTAAATGCACTCTTTCAGCTTCTCATAAACCAGGAACAAATGTATTTTCAAAGGTTTTGGCTCCTGCAATACTGTCTAGTATTTCTGTACATTCAGTTGTTCTGTTAGTGAACAAATCATGGACACAACCTACTGGAAAGTAGTGTCTATTTCTGTTGGACCCAATCCTCTGGGCCAGCTGAGAGCTGCCGAGTAGCCTGGGTTCAAGTCCTGCCCTTGTCACTTCAGTTTCAACTTACTTTGCTGCTTCAATTTCCTCATCTGTAAAATGTAGCCAGCATGGAGTGGGGTGGGGAGAGGGGATCTGATTATCCACTGTGGCATAAAAAAACTGCTCTTATTTTGGTAACTTAAAGCAACAGCCAACCTATGATATCTCAAGGGTTTGTGGGTCAGGAAATCGGAAGGCCTTCGTCCTGTGTAATGTCGACTGGGGTTTCTCAGTGACATGCAGCTGTGGCTGCGCTGGTCTGAGGGTCCAAGACAACTTCTCTCACATCCCAGGTGTTGATGAAATGGCTGGAGGGCTGGACTCGCCTGGCCCCCTCCCCCCCTCTCTGTGATCTCAGGGCCCCTTTGCGCGGACTCCCCACGGGGCGGTTGTATTCCATACACAGAGGCTCAGGGCTCCAAGAGTCTGAGACAGAGAAGGGCGATCATCAAGGCTGCTCCTGGTCACAGCAGTCACGGGCCAGCCCGGGATCGGGAGTCAAAGACCATGGAGCCGGCTTTCATCTGCCATGGGGAAGGGGTGTCACCTGGGGTGTTGGGGGTGGTCACGGGCACGGGTCAACAGCTCCTGACTACCAATATCAGCTTCAGTGGGCTAGAAAATTTCAGTCCTCACTATCTCCGTTTTATAGATGAGGAAACTGAGGCTCACAGAGGTTCCATGACTTGGTCAGCCCCTAGAGAGACATCTACACGTTTGCATATTAGCTCCCCTGAAAGGGTCCACATGGAAGAAACCTGTTCTCTGTGTTCCAAGCGTACGGGGAAATGGAACACTTCCCCTCCCCCCCCAAAGAGAACCTATTAATAACCTATGACATATTCCTTGGGGAACATTAAACCTTTGTGTCCTCTAGCTTGCTTTCCTCCTCCTGATGCTGTGCTCTCTGTCAATGGCCATTTGATTTCTGATGGGGAGTCTCCTAGCAGGGCTGCTGTGAGCGTTTCGATGAGGGTAACAACAGTACTTCTTATTGTAAATTAGTACATTGATATTCTGGGGGGTGTTTTGCATTGTTTGTATCCTTTTGGTGGTTGTTGCTTGTTGTCGATTTTAGACTGCAGCAAACGTGTGGAATGTTTTCCTAAGACATTGAAATATTGTTTAAAATTCGGAAATTCCAGAACTGAGTTTTCCCTAAACGGGCGGCAAACGTCATCCTCTGAAGTACTTCGTGTTCTGAGGGGATCTAGTTAGCTAAGATTTAAATTCTCGGTGCAGGTAAAATTCAAAAGTAACCTTTAGGGTGGCACAAAGAATAAGACCTGAGATTCTCCTGTCTAAGTAAGCACGTGGTCAGGTCTTCTCGCAGAGTTACCCCGGGTGGACGTGGCGGCCTGTGCCGAGAGGCTGACCCGAAGCACCTGGAAAGACCGTTCACGTTCGTACTCAGGCCAGCTGAGTCACGTGAGAATTCCTTGAAGTTATTTGAACTGTTTTTCTGTGTTATCCTGGAATGTCTTCTCATCTGGTAAGGCTCGGTTATATTCCGGAAGCAACTCGGTTGTTTGCAGTAGTAAGGACAGGAAAATATCTTCCCCAGAAGAGAAGTTCACGGAAGGAAAAACCAGGACAGAGAAGAACTGCTTCTGACCCGTGCACCTTCACTCCTGCCAGCCTTGGCTGGTGTCCTGACGGCCCGGGAGGGACTGTGTGCGGACCGTTCCATTTGTGCTATTATTTCTTCCTTGTCGGATATGGCAGTGTAGAAAGTGAACCTGCGTCTGGTTTTTCAGGTCTGTAAATAACCAGTATTGCAAAAAGGTGATTGGAGGGATGGTCTGGAACCCAGCCATGCGGAGATCCATATCAGTGGAGCATTTAGAAACCAAGAGTCTGCCTTCTCGGTCCCCTCCCATTACTCCCAACTGGTATGTCCTTTTTTTTTTTTTGGTATCCCCCCCCCAACTAAACTTTATCTCTTTCAAAAATAAAACACTCAATAAATTCCTAAAATAGAAATGGTCTACAATCAGAGTTTGCATCAGCAGGTTTGGCTCTTGAACTGTTTTCCCAGAAATGCTCAAGTTTAGCCAAACACTTTCCTCTAGGTGTCATGCTGGGATGTTTGGTCTGCGTAAACCTGAGGACTGCAGCCCGCTGCGGTGGCCCTCTTGGGGCGTAGTGCACGTGAGCACCCGAGTGCCCTAACGAGTCCTGAAATAAGGAGCACGTTTAGTTCTGCTTAATCTCATCTTTCCCGTTAACATGGCTCAGAGTAAACTTTGGGGAAACTTGGTGAAGGTGCAAGATGTGACTGACACTAGGATGCTCAGCAATGCACAGCAAATGCACGGGGGAGGGCGCCTGCCAACTTTTAAGATGACGGACTTGGCCGAAAGGGAGGAAGTGGCAGTTTGGCAAACGGGAAGGGCAGTGGGTTTGTAGCCGAAAAATCCGGACTCAGATTTTGGTTTTTCTGTTAATTAGCAAGTTTCTTTACCTCTCTGGTCTCAGTCACCCCAGGTGTAAAAGGATTATTAAAAAATCACCACAAATGAAGTAAAGTACAAGTGCTTGTAAGCTCTAAACATAGGATGAGGTAGAATTATCATTGTTGTTATTTTATTATAATGGTCCCCCGAAGACGACAGGCGATTTTTGTGAATGCCTCCAAAAACAGCCTGGCAGCAGCAGCCGGAGGGGAAACCAGTCTGGAAATACTGCCCCGGCTCCATGCTGCAATGAGGGTATGGTTTCCTGTCCATTTCATGAAAGACAGGCGAACCTGTGGACTCCCGAGCTGCGATTTGCTAGGACCAAGGGAAATTCTCACAGGCCTCTGGGTAAGGACGCTCCCCTGGGGCCACGTGCTCTGGGCCGGGAGGGCGGTGGCGTCCGCGTTAGCCGCCACAACACGACCGAGAAGATTTGTTTCTTGGTTTCCAAGGTATGGACAGCGGTAAATTTATGCTGTTAAGTAGTAGCTTCATTTGTCTGACACTCTCTTGGGCAGCAGTGCCAGGGACAGCAGAGGCCCAGGACAGCATCCAGAACAGCGGGTTTGATGTTGCCACACCCTTGGCTGGGAGCTCTTACTGCTATTTATAGGTCCTCTCCTGAGGATTTACGAGTCTTTCTGCTCTACTTTGGACACAGTGTTATTGATCATCCAGGCCCAGGGGTTTGCGAGTAGTGGAGGGCCTAACAGTGCTCGGGAGAAATGGCTAACTAAGAAGGGGAAAGTGGAAAGACTGAGGGAAGGTAGAACTCAGCCCAGCAGCCTGGAATCGCCCACTGCAGGAGCCGATGCCCAGGCGCTGCTCCGGCCGTCCTGAGGACATTGCCTCATCTGATTCATTCTCAGGAGCAGGGAGGTAGGTACAGCTCAGTCCCAGAGAGGTGATGTGACTTGCTTAAGTTCACACAGCTACTGCTGCTGTCGGAGGAAAAGGATGGCGCTGTTACATCCATCTAATATCACGTAAGGAATGTATTTTTACAGAACAAACGTTTCTCCTTGGATCAAGTGACATTCCCATGAAGGGATGTAATTGAAATAAGGTTTGAGTTTTGCCAAAACTGTACCTTGACTTCTAAACCCTCTTTTATGTTGTTGAAATGAATCGGAAAAATTATCTGCCCAGGCCCCAGTGTGGCCTATTATTTATGCACTGAGAGCTCGACTTCTCCTTGAAGAGTGACTCACCCTAACTCAACATTCGGAGCCTTCCCAAAGGGCATAAGCCAGACTCCTCTGCCTGTTTATATAAAGCTGAGCCTGCTGGTCTGGGGGCTGCACCACTGGGCTGTGAGTTCGGGGACCCGGGTGGCTCTGATGGATTCTGGGGTAGTCATGGGTTAACTGGCTCTTAATTTCCAACAGCATCAGCCCAGGCATCTGGTCAGGGCACAAAGTTAGATCACTGGTGTCTGATAAAAACTTTTAATAGGAATTTGGTTTCAGCGCTTCTCGCTCCACCTTTTGCCCACCCAGGCGAAGTCCCCGGCTCCGGCACGAAATCCGAAAGCCACGGCACTCCTCTGCGGATAACCTCGCCAATGAAATGACGTACATCACCGAAACAGAGGACGTGTTTTACACCTACAAGGGCTCCCTCTCCCCGAAAGACAGCGATTCCGAGGTTTCTCAGAACCAAAGTCCACACCAAGAGTAAGTAATTGTGTTGTTCTCTCTTTTTGCCTGCTTATTTTGGCTGTTGAGGCATTTGCTCAGGCCCAGGTGGCTGATTAAGAGGAGTGCAGGGCTGGAGCCTGCAGCCAGCTCCCTAGGGTGCTTCTGCTGGGCTGAGAACAGGCATCAGACTCTCCCTTCCCCCATGAGAAGATGAGGGGTGCCTGGGGTCTAAGGCTTGACTTCCCAAGACCTCCTACCCTCCCGGGACATGTTATCTGTCTGGGATGGTCTGCTCTCTGTGAGCAAAGCCGAGTTTAAGTCATTCCATATTCCAGAGGTATAGACATGTTAACCCCAGTAGTATTTCTCTAGATTGTCAAAGTCTTACCACTACGGGGCTCTGCATCACTGGAAATAGGCTGCCCTGACCGCCGTGGCTCAGTTGGTTGGGTGTCGTCCCGCAGAGTGAAAGGTCACCAGTTCAGTTCCCAGTCAGGGCACATGCCTGGGTTGCAGGCAAGGTCTCAGTGGGAGCCCATAGGAAAGGCAGCCAATCAGTGTTTCTCTCTCACATCGATGTTTCTCTCCCTCCCTTCCTCTCTCTCTAAGTAAGTAAATATTTTTAAAAAATAAAAAAGAAACATGCCTATTTCTAGCTCTCCACAGAAAGCCTTCTCAGAACCACAGTATGCCGTTAGGATTTCTTTATTCATTTTGACTTTAATAAGTAGTTAGTATAAAGAAAAAACATGCGTAGAACATCTCTAACTTTTTGTTAGATTTTTGTCAAGGACAGTTTGTGTTAAATTGTTCTATGTCCCCACTGTCTTTTTTTAAATTTACCAACTCCTCTCAAGGCCAGGAAAAAAGATCTTTCCTAAAATACTGGTTTGAGTCCTATTATTATACAATAAGATGTATCTAATGCACTAGTTCCCTTTTTGACTTGATTACCAGGGAGCTCAAAGCTACACATTACGCTCAGTTGAATTGGCTTCCCTTAGCCCAGGTTTCTGATAGAGTCCCTTCTGTTCCTTGCTTTATTAACGGGTCTTATTTTTTTTCATTTTAATGAATTCATAGTTCTACCATATCTGTACATTTTAGAGTAAGCTATCAGATCATCTTTTGAGGTAGAAAGATACAGATTATAAATAAATAAAATGACATTTTAAGCTAAAGCGGGATAGGATGTTCAGTAGTCAGCCATAGTAATTAGTACCCGTTCTGTGAAGTTCCATGCTGCCCAAAATATAAACGTAATGCTTCCCCCAAATAGCTTAGGATTAGTAAAGAGGCACTGTAGTTAATCTGTAAATTTGTTCCATTCTAGCTACTGGCTTAAAGCAATAAATTCAACCTGATTTGTACCCTGGGCCTCACAGGTGAATTGCAAACCTCGTTTCCCAGTTACGTGCGGTTGCTACCTCTCTGCTGTCCCAGACCACAGCAAACATGGTTTCCAGCTTATCTGAGTTCTTAACACGCCTGGTTAAATAATCCCTCTTGTCCTTATTTCCGTGTGACCTGAGCTTGGACGATGCTTTTATTGAAATGCTCACTATCTCTTGCTCCAGCTGCAGCCCTGGTAGGGCCATGGTGGAGGGGTGTGTGTTCCTTTATGTGACACTGGCTTTGCAAATCCAGCAACACAAGGCTCGAGTGCAGGGATGCATAACTTGAACCAGTTAGAGTCCGCCGTGGGGCTCTGCCACTTGGCTGAAAGGAGGAAGAGGGTTTAGGGAACTGACCAGGGGCTCTGGGAAGCCCAGTCCCAGCCCCGAGTCAAATCTGTCTGCTGTGGTTTGCAGCCTCGTCATGGAATTGCAGGGCACCTGGGCCTCCGCCGCCGGGCACAGTAGCCGCCAGCCACTTGCGGCTATTCAGATTTCAGTTATGTAAGGTGAAACGAATTTAAACTCAGTTCCTCAGTAGCACAAGCCTCATTTCAGGTGCTCAGAATGCGCACGTAGGCAGTGGCTGCCACATAGGACAGCAGAGATGCCATATAGTTTCGTCATCACAGAAGGTGCGGTTCACAGCAGTCATCGGTGCCGGGTGGAGGAGGCAGGGATTCTGGGCAGTGCCGCCAGGGGGATGTTTTAAGTCTGGCGGCAGGCTCTAGACAGCCTCCGAAGCTCATTGAAGGAACACGAAGAGGAATTAGACAAGTGTTTGCCTTCGGGGGCTCTGGGCCGGCTGGGCAGATAGCACATCCTCAGCCTTCGCAGCGCCCCATGGGGCTCTGTCACTTTGATAGAAGGAGAAGAGAGTGTGGGGAATTGCCTGGGGTTCTGAGAAGCCCGGTTCTCCTGTGGCCTGCCGTCCTGCCATGCCAGTGTGCAGCGCCTGGACCGCCAGCAGTTCCATAGGAGCCACTGGCCACGTACGGTTGTGTGAGTTGAAGTTCATTAAAATTAAATTTCAAATTCACTTCTGCAAGCCCTGTGGATTTAAGTCATTTCTGGCCCTGCTCACCCCTCTGCATTGCCCCTCAGTTCTTTCTGAAACTCCCCCATGAGACCTTGTAAGATGTCATCCCGGGGCACTCCTTATTTTACAGCTAAATGTTCAAAGTAGCAAATAATGGTGATTCAAAGGCAGCCCAGTGACTAAGGGCTCTACCAGGTACGCTGGCGATAGACGTCTCCCAAGTCGTGTCAGTGGCTGTGATGTGCAGGTGGGGGGAACAGTTGAAAAACTGCAGCGCCCCCCACCTTGGTTAGGTGGGGGACCCCTTCTCGCTGATGGAAAGCCACCTTCTTCTGGGTGGGCAGAGGCAGCTGGCCTCCCTGAGCGCCTGGGGGTGGGGGCTCTCCATTGCCGAGGCAAGCAGGAAAGGTTGATCTGTACTTGGTGAAAAAAACTGTGTGGTTAGTTCAGTGAGTATTTGCAAAATGTTTAAGAAACGTTTGACATGTTTTACATAGCAGATTTGTGTTAAGAGGCAAAAAGAAGGATTCTGTCAGAGAAATCCGATGAATAATACCACAGGCAGCAACGAGGGCTCCTTTTAGAAAGAAGAATCAAATGCGATGTTCTGTACCCATTTAAGCGGGAAGAGGAAAGGGAAGGGGAGGAAAAGAGTGGTTAGATTCTGGCCATTAACCCCAAGTGGCGCGGCTCAGGGTCTGTGAACGGTGTCTGGGCGGATGAGTCACCTGCCCGACCCGTGGTCATAGCAGCACAGCAAATTTGGGGATTATAGGCACAAGTCCTTGGCAGCTTGCTTTGCGCCCAAGTGGGCTGCACTCGTTACTGGGAAGCTTCCCTCAGCCATTCCGTCTTTCTTTCCTTGTTTCAGAGCAAAGGCTAAAATCTTCAGAGAAGGAAAATTCCTTCGTGACAGAAACACCCAGGCCAACCAGCCCCACCACCCAGAAAAGTGGGAGGGGCAGTTCCCTAAAGGAGAGGCGCCTTGGCCGAGCAGGCCTGAAGGGGGACAAGTGTTCGGGCAGACTAGGGCTGTGTGTGGAGAACTCTGCTGTTGTTTTATCACAGTTGTTTGCACGGGTCACCAGAGGAGACACTGCTCCCTCAGAGGGAGTCGGGCTTCGTGTTGTCACGGGGCCTTTGCCCTTTGCTTGTCTCCTTCTGTAGAGCTGCCTTGTTGCATGGGACACGGGGCGGCTGGCACTTTTTATTCCAGAACTTCTGTGCACGCAGTGAGAATGCCCTTAATGCCACTACCCTTGGAAATGGTTACGATGATACATTTTATATGTGCATTTTACCACTGTTAGAATTTTTTTTTAATTTGCCTTTATAATGGCAGGCAGAAATTTTTTTTTGGCAATTTCTGTGCATTGGAAGAAACTTTGGGAATCCACTTCTTCAGCCTCTTGGCCGCGTAGGAATTCCCTAGGCCCCGTCATCTGGCCGCCCGGCCAGTGACAGGCAGCTGTGCTGCAGTGCAGCGGCCTGTTCCACTGTTGGGCAGCTCAGTTGTCCAAACTGTTTGGGCAGCCGCCTCCTTGGCCTTGACCATTGAGTGTGAGCATTGCCATCCCCAGATCCCTGCCTCGAGCTCCTGGGACACCACAGAGGGTGTCTGTTTCTAGTTCTCCCTACCCGCTCTTCTGTTCACCTCTCCTTCCACCACTCAGCAGACATTCAGTGACTAACTGGGTGGAAGGACGGACAGAGAAACAGTTACATGAAGCAGGACGGGGCCGTTGGTATAAAGTACAAACAAGCCCCCAGGTTTTCACAGTGGGATGCCCCCTGCCACTTCCACGCCAGGCGTCCGTGTCATTTAGCAGCATCACATGGTGTCTGTCTGCACACCAAGGAACCAAACCGAAGACTTCGCCGGGTTTCGGTCACCTGTCATCAGTGAGCAGGGCCATGTGCTAGGTGCTGCTGCAGCTCGTGTGTTGCTCAGAAGTTCTCATCACAGAATTCTAGCCCACCCACTGTCCTTTAAACAACTCCAGTTCCTTCGGCCACTCTCCACCCTTCCCCCTCTCAGTCCCCATTCTCTGCGTGTGTGCTGGGTTTACAAGAGGGTGGCACCCAGATTTCATCGTAGAGACGGGATCTCTAGGCCGTCCTCGTGTCTCCCGCAGAGACCAGCCAGTGGCAGGGTTTCATTAAGTGTTCTGCATTCCCTTTCCCTGCACCTCGCCTGCCCTTCGCTTGGTTTGGGCCACCCGCATGTAGATGTGTGACGGATATCTTAAGCCCAGCATGGCCCAGGCCCAACCCCTGCGCCCCACCCCAACCCCGTCACATCCCACCATGGCTTCTCCTACATCTCGGTGAGTGGGGCCGCACTACAGGACCACGCAGCTGTCTCCTCTGGGAAACTTCGGTCACCCTTGACTCCTTTTCTTCCCCCTTGCTCACCGTGTTGAGTCTTCCCCCCTGACACCTCTTGAACTGGACCCTCCCACATCCCCACTGCACTCCCGGTTTATCCACCGTCATCTCGGCAGGGCCTGTCGCAGTGTCGTGTCCACCTGTCCTCCTTCCTCTTTCCAGACAGTCCTTGTCAAAGATAGCAGGCTTATCTTTCTGAAGTCCACACCCAAGCGTGTCACTTCCCTGCTTAAATACCTTTTCTGTGCTTTTTCAAAGTTTCATGCCTCTGCACATATTGCTGCTTTGGCTTTGTTTATTTTTTTGTTTTTTAATTTTTTTAATTTTAATTTTATAGTTTATGTTTTTATATTGGTGTTTTGCCTAAAATACCTTCTTTGCTCTTTACTGCCTGTTCAAACTCCTACTAAGCCATCTTTCCACCTCCTCTGTGAGGCCTCTCCTGGCCCCTCACTGAACCCCCGACATCGGAGCATCTCCATTACAGCATGGCATCATTGCTGTTTTACATCGTCTCTCGGGCCAGACGGCGAGCTCTTTGAGAGCGAGTGTCCTATTCACCTCTCCTTCCACCACTTAACAGATACTCAGTGACTAATTGGGAAGTTCTCGTCCAGAATTCAAGCACGAATGGACTGAAACCGGTGCTTTCTTGCCACTGAGGTGTCTGCGTGTCTGAGGGGGGCCAGTGAGGGGCAGCGAGAGGACAGATGCATAGCCCGTGATTCCATTAGTGAGGAAACACAGAGCTCAGAAAGCAACACATCTTGAACCACTTACTCCTGCAGCCACTTCAGCGCCTTCTTGAGTTAAGTTTTGGTCTTGGGCCCGTGGCATTTATCGCAGAGATGAGAGTGTCGTGTGAAAGAATGTTTCCGTAGCATAAGAACCCTTACTTGAGACGCTTTTCTTTTTGTTACTCAATGAGCCTTACTTGAGGATCCAGCTGAGACATTTCTCCAGGAGTTTTATTCAGAAGAAACGCAGCATTCTGAGAGAGCTGGTGTCCCGCCTGGCAGTCCCCCACTGCTGCAGTTTCGGCCGTGGCTCAGGGGTGCCAGCCTCCCCGGAGAGCTGGTGGGGACTGCAGACTCCCAGTCCCACTGCTAGCCTGTGAGTTGGAGCCGGCGTTTCGACGAGACCCCCACCCATTCTCAGGCGCTCTGATCTTACCGGTACTGAGAGCTGTTGAACCGCCTTCTCTTTTCACCCGAGCGTCCAGGTCACCCAGTGAATGCGGGGCTCTTTGAGAGTAGCTCCACAAACCCCGGGACCGCAGGAAGGCGTCTCTTCTTCCTTCACTCAGCATCTTCACTGAGTGCCCGCTGGCTCCCTGGCTGAGCATTAAGTGCTCTGGGAGAGGAACGGAAAGGGGACTGGGGTCTCTCCTACCTCCAGAAGGTCAGAGTCTCCATAGAGGAAGGTGGCGGGAAATGGCCCCTGTTTTCGTCACATGGCCCCCTTAGAGCTGTGGAGCACCACCCCCTCCCCGCCCAAGGGGGCACAGCTGCGCTGCCCTCTACAGGTTTGAAGGGTAGAGGTCCTTGTAGTTGTCCCAGCAGGGGTAATGCAAGCATCACCCAGGACTTCTTTTTCGTGGGCAGTCCTGCGGTTTTTACTCTCTTTAATGTTGCTGTTCCTTCAGAGAACAGAATTCTGCCGTGGCTTTTGTTTCTGAAACCTGTCACATTTACAGTTCTGAAACATGTTTCCAGGCGGCAAACACCTGGTTGCCTGCCTGTCAGCTCTTCTCTGCACCTTTATTCCCAGGGAGCTGGGGGAGGGAGTGGTCACTTCCACCCTGGCTGGTCTGGATCCACCCTGGGGGATGGATCCCAGACACCGTGACAGTCCCCCTTCTGTGTGCCTCCTCCTCTGACAGGTGTCCCCTGTCTGCCTCAGGCACAAACCTCTTGCATCTGCTCCCTCCTCCCCAGTCACAGCACTGTCTTTCTTCCCTCCCCTACTCCTTACCCCGGGAATCCTGGGTCCACCCACAGCACCCTTCACCCTTCGCCCCTCCCTCCTCAGCCACTGGGTTCTCCCTCATTAGTGCCTTGTCCTGCCTCAAGGAGAGAGGAAGCCCACTTGGTTTGGCAGCGTGCTGTGCAGCTGCCACCTTCTCTCTGCATCTCATCATCTGATGTCCTCCTCACCATCTGTCTGTCCATTCTCCACACTGAGCGGAACATTCTTGCAGCCTACAGGGAACGTCTGTGCACAGCTGATCAGCCAAAAAATACCGTTATATGTTTAATACGTTACTGTCAACAAGTAACCCCCCAACCCTGCTTAGAAAATAGCACTGGGCACGTAATGACTTTGGATATATTCTTATTAGTTCTGTGGGCTGTTTTAGACAGATCGTTGGGTTCTATACTGAAAAGAAAAATACTTTAAAACCTTGGATTATGTAATTCACACGTTAAAAATTTAGAAAAATAATAAATATAAAATGCATTAGAATTTTACTAAACTTTGTTCTCTTCTGCTTTGTCACCTTGCTCTTGTTTTTTTGTTTGCATGCTTTTCACCCTTTCCATCACTGTCACCCTCCAGAGCCTTCCAAACTTTTGAATGTGTATGCTCTTAGTACTTGCAGCTTCTTCGTATTAAATATTAGGTCCACCCCGGAACTGGACATGGCATTTTATGAACCCTCTTTGCCTTGATTCTGCCACTAGGTGGTGCTCTTGTAAACATCAAAATTTAGCAACGTTCCACTACATGGGGGAGGTTTTTTGTTTTGGAGGTGGTTTTCTTTAGCTTTTAAAATTTTGAATTAAAGTCTCATTCATTTTTAGTCTGAAAACTTACCAGTAGCATATGGCTTTGATTCCAAAATATCCTGTCTTTGAAATTCCTTCCTATCCACAACACCCTTCCCTCAACTCGAAAACCATAAGGCCCAACTCTTCTCCTGCGTATGTCTGTGTTCCTACCCTGGTCTGAAACTGAATCTTTATATTCAACTAAATGGGAATTGTGGCTCATGCTGTATGAGTATGATGCAGACTTTACATGTAAAGTAAGCTAATTTGAACTTTCTAGGAAACAGAGAAGCCCTAACCTAATGAAAGATTCGTGAATAAGGGCTTGAAATAAAGATTCAGTAAGAGGTGGCGGCAACTGCCTTTTGTCTCTTTCTCCGAATGTCTTCATCTTACCTCTCCTGTCACTTAACCTGGTACGTAGAACACGAGGAAAGCCCCATGTCCTGTAGGTCTTTTAAGGCACCTTTTGCCAGGCCTGTGGCTCTGGCGGTGGTCCCTCGTGGGGGGGTGATGCAGAGAAGTCGAATGTCTGGTACTGTGATAGCTGAGATGGTTCCTCCCTGTGCGTTCAGACACTGCGTGGCGGGGGCTCAGGAGGATGTGGGGGGCGTCTTAAGAGCAGACTCCGTGTGGCTTGGAGAGGAAAGAGGTGCTTGGGGACTGATGTCCGTCAGACTTCTGTCTGCCAAGTGAGGGGGAAGCTGTGACCTTGGGCAAGTCACTCAGGGTCTCTCGATGGCAGTTTCTTCATCTGTGAAACGGGAGGTGGACCAGATGACCATAGAGGCCCGTTTAATTCTAATAGCCTGTAACTCTCTGAGCAGCGCTGTCCAACAGAACTTCCTGCGGTGTTGGAAATGTTGTATGACCGTCCCACACAGGCACCACTACATTCTCAGCACGGGTGATGAATGGGTGTAATAGGCAAATAATGCACACTAGGATTGATATAAATTGCCCTGGGTATGCAGCATCCGTCCCGTTTCCTCTGGGTAGCGAACACTTCTGCGAAGCAGAGCTGTCGCCAGGACTGAGATGGAAGGGAGAAGCTTGCAGAAGGGGTGGAGGCATGCCCCTGAGTGAGCTTCAGTGGCCAGACTTCCAGAGTGACCAGCACATCTCCCTGCCACCCTTCTAACGTGGCTGGGAAGGGAGCTGAGTTAGCAGCAGCTCCTGGGTCCACCCTACCTTCTGCCCCTTTCCCCCAAAACGAATGGTGGTAATATTTAGGCCAGTTGGGGACAGAGTAGCCTGTGGCCTAGGGTGTGCCAGGGCCCTGACCTTTGGAGCTCTCCCAAGGTTCCAAGGGTTTGTGACAACCATGGGATGTCAGGCCTCAACAGTCAGTATGTTTGCTCCAATAAAATATTAATGCAGTTACTAAAACATCTCCTCCTCCCCCATGATGAAGGAGTATATCCGAGAGCAATCCAGCACACAGCTGCCTGACCCGGACGTCATCCAGTTCTGTGTCTCCATCTTCAAATGCTCCCGGCTCCTGCTCCCCGGATGGCGTGGATCAGCAGTTCTTAGAGGACTTCCACAGGGTGACCAAAGGGGGCTCCACTGAGGACTCCAGCCAGTACTACTGTGACAAGGTGGGTGAGCTCAGGTCCTGGCTGGGTGCCTAAGGAGCCAGGTAACCTACCCGGCTTCCTGGCGCAGAGGCACCTCACTTAAGTAGTGATGAGTAACCGAAAATGTATTCTTATCAACCCCTGGAGAGGGAAGTTACATAATTGACCACTCTCCAACATTTTCCAGAATGATAACGGTGATGGCTACTTAGTCTTGATCCGTATCACGCCAGATGAAGATGGAAAATTTGGATTTAATCTAAAGGTATGTTGTACGTATTTATAAGAAGTTTTGCTCTCTGAAGTAATCTGCGGATGACTTTTTCATTTCCACTGGAAGCATGCCACATACCTGAGGCTACATGGGAAACTGGCCCGACCCCAGGGCTGGAGTGCTTTGGTGTGGCTATACCAACTGCCTCGTACCAAGTGCCTGTTGTGTGCTTGGTGTTTGCTAGGCACTTATTTGTATCACCTTACTGAGTTCTGAGCAGTGAAATCGGTATTTTTAACCCCTTTTGATAGATGCATAGAGAGATGAGGGCTCACAGTTGGCAAGCAGATCTACCCCTCGAAAAGGAGTTTTGAAGAGAGCCCCTCAGCATTGCTGAACCAATAAGAGAGAACAGCATCTCAAGCTGCAGGGCCATTACCCTCCTCTGTCAGCCCCGAGGCAGGTCTGCAAACTATGGCCTAGGGTCCCACCCACCTATTTTTACAAATAAAGTTTTATTGGAACACAGCCACACCCATTCATTTACAAAGGGTTTATGACCCCTTGGGCACTAAGGTAGCAGAGTTGAGCATTTGCAACAGAGCCCTCTCAACGCCTAAAATACGTACTCTCTAGTCCTTTACAGGAAGAGTTTATCAGCCCCAACTCTAGTGCTGAGCGAGGGCAGGTGGTCTTTGCTGCCCACCCCACAGCTGCTACCATGCACTCCTTTCCTATAGCCCAGGAGCCCAGCTGATGACCTGCTCTCCAAGGTCAAAGCCCTCACAGCATGTGGCTGTGTCTGTGGCTTCTGTCTTGAGACTCCTCTGTCCAGCAGCACTTCGAGGCTGTGCCTTTGGAGTCCTTCTGCTGGAGTGGTTTGCATTTTTCTTTAAAGGAGCTTGCTTTCACCAAGTGCAGCTTAAGTTCACAGAATGTGGGGATGGCAGTAGGAGTGTGGAGCAGTCTTCTGGTCAGCCCACTAGACCCAGGCTCAGGAGCCTTGTTCTTCTGAAAGGTGCCGTCCCTGGGATTAGAACAAGATGAAGTGGAGTCATACCCCTCCCCTGTGCCAGAAGGAGCTGCGTGTCTTTATTGCTGTGACTACTCACATGTTTTTTTGTTTGTTTGTTTATTTTAAATTTCCATGTTTTCAGGGAGGAGTAGATCAAAAGATGCCTCTCGTGGTATCGAGGATAAACCCAGAGTCACCTGTAAGTAACCATGTTTGCTTTCCACTAAATCTAATAGATTTCTATTTCTGTGTCCTGTTTCTCTCCAGCCAGTAGCACAGAGCATGTGTAAATGCATGCCTATGGACAGAAATTAAAAAAGAGCAGAGTCCCTGTTTTCCAGAATCTTCTGCTCAGTGTGGTCCCTCCGAGCTGCCACTCCAGCAGCACCTGGGAGCTCATTAGAAATGCAGAATCTCAGGCTCCACCCCAGACCTCCTGAACCAGAACCTGCATTTGTGACACGTTCCTTGGGTGAAGGCTGTGCACATTAAAATTTAGAAGTGCTGCTCAAGAGGAGGGAACTGAGGCACAGTTTGCTTTTCTCCTCACTCTGGGTAGACACAGAGACCCTGTGTTCCCTCCCACACCCTGCGCTCAGCCCTCTGTCTGGGCCACCTCAGCAGGTCCTGTGCTTTTTGTGAAGCGGTGTGCACCAGAGGGTCACTGTGCCTCCTGAGAAGGTCCCAGTGTGGGGCTTTGCTCGTAAGTGGCCCTTAAGCTGGTCGACCTTTTCATACTGCTTGTGGCCCCTTCCAAACAAGGAGGCTTTCGTTTTACCCTATTCCATGCATTGCTTCTCTCCCTACCGGTTCCTGCCTTTGGTGTTATGCTTACAAAGTCCTTCTCTGTTGCAAGGTGGATAAATACTCTCTCTGAGCTGAAGCTCTTTCAGCTGTAGAGCACCATTTTCTTCTTCTTCTTTTTTTAAGATTGTATTTATTTTTTTTAGAGAGAGCAGAAGGGAGAGAGAAGAGAGGGACACATCACTATGTGGTTGCCTCTCGCACTCCCCACACTGGGGACCTGGCCTGCAACCCAGGCATGTGCCCTGATTGGGAATCGAACCGACAACCCTTTGCTTCGCAGGCTGGCACTCAATCCACTGAGCCACACCAGCCAGGGCTGGACCGCCATTTTTCTAACAGCCCATGTAGAGAACAAAAGATCAGAAGCTTCCTAGTCATTACGTGACATTAACAAGTGCAGGCTGGCTGTCGTAGAGAAATGGCTTCCATGATTTTGTCAGCCTTGTTCCAGAATGTTTCATAACTCATAGTCTGAGCAGCACTTCGTTAGAATCCTGCAACCAGCTGCCATGGCATCAGAGCAGAGGGTGGAAAAATAACGACGATAATTCCTGAGGGAGAGAAGGAGAACCCGGTCCCGGGCTCAGGAGTCGGGCCCAGGGAGCATCAGTGGCCTTCCCTAGAGGGCTGAGTCATGGTAACCAGAGAAACCTGCTCTTCCCTCCCCTCAGGCAGACACCTGCATTCCTAAGCTGAACGAAGGGGATCAAATCGTGTTAATCAACGGCCGGGACATCTCAGAACACACCCATGACCAAGTGGTGATGTTCATCAAAGCCAGCCGGGAGTCCCACACAAGGGAGCTGGCCCTGGTGATCCGGAGGAAAGGTAAGAGCCACCTGTGGGGGAGGAGACACAGGGACGCTGCCCTAGCCCAGCACGGCCAACACTTGAAAAAGCCAAGAACTTTCACATAACAACCTTGATGTCTGACCTCTCACCTGAAAAATTTGAAGTTCTGCCCACACAGGACCTGGCCCCTCACAGCCAATCCTGTGGAGGTACACAGCGCCCACCACCACCCTTATATACAGGGCATGGCCCCCAGTTCCTCCAGGACCCCACTCCGCCCACAGCAAGCATGGACCTCTCATAGCTGCCTGGCCCTGCAGGCATTTGCATTTCCAACCCTTTCTGGAAGGATCTGGTTATGTTTTATTCATGTGCATTTGGCTTTGTTTGAGAGGCAGTGAGCAGAGGGGTCGGGCCTGGCTGCCTCTCAGAGGTTCTCACTCCGCCTCCTACCAGTTGAGGGACCTTGAGCAAGTCTCTTGCCCAGTTTGTGTTTCAACTTCCTCTGATGTGCAGTGAGGATAAACAGTCCGCACTGCACGGGGTCCTGATGAAGATGAAGTGATACTCGTACGGGACGGTACCTAGACTGCTGCCTGATGCGTGGTAGCTGTTCGAAGGATGGCTCCTGTTGAACACTGTCACTGTTCTTGTTGTTGCTATAAAACAATAAGCCAAGCCCTTGAATGCTTCTGCCCAGCTTTAAAACACGGAGGGAAAATGCTGTCAGTGTGTGACTCAAAGCCCTGGGCTTACATCTCTAGTCTGACCTTCACAAGTGAACGCATAGCTCCCCCTGCCCCCCGCCACCTCCCCTCCGTACACACGCTCCTGCCTCTCTCTGTTCCCACTAAAACTTACCGTCCAGAGTCATCCGGTGTCAGCTGTCCTCCCCGCTCCTTGTGAGGCTTCACCAATCCTCCAGACCCCCACCTCTCCCCGTCTGCAGCAAATCCCAGCACCCTGCTCAGCACACAGTAGGTATGCAGTTGCAATAGAGGCTGATGTCTGTGGAGCGCCAGCGAAGTGCCTGGCACCCTGCTGATTAATAATTATCCTCTTTAATTCTCATAACACTCTTACAATGTCAGTATTATTATCCACAAGCGAGGAGATGGGGACACGAAGTCACAGGAGGCTGAGTGAGCTGCCCAGCTGCTGTGTGCGGGTGAGGCCACAGGATGATAGGGAACGAAGGAGTCCAGCGACTGGGAGCCGGGCCCCCTGGCCTCGCCACGCACAGGTGGTGTGCGGGCCCTCATGGGGCCGGCGGGAGGGGCTCGGCCTGTCTGAGGTGAGGAAACTTGTCCGTAGATTCTTAAAGCCACAAGGGCTGTGCCGCTGGTCTTCTGGGACTATAATGGTAGTAAGTTCATGTTCGAAATGTTTGACTAAAAGTACGAGCTAATTGAAAGAAAAATCAGTAAACAGCATAGGGAGTGGCTAATATGACAGAAGTCGTGGAAGTAGCACAAGAGCTGGACTTCTCTGCAGAGGAGAGAAGGGCGCGGCCTTTAGGGTCAGGCAGGCGTGGACGGAATTCCCGTGCCCCACCCCGACAGCTCTGGACAGCTCATTTGCCCTGAGTCAGTTTCCGCTTCTGCGCAGTGGGAATAAGGACTCTTGTTCAGCCTTGTGGGGATTCGGGCCCACGTGTGGAGAAATGTACAGGTCGTTACTCTCCTGTCCTTTCCTGTTCTCTTGAAGGCAGTGAGGAGCCGGTGAAGGCTTTTGAGTGAGGGACTGAGGTCCCCCTCTGGGTGACCCTCCCGTTTCCAGTTTGAGAGATTGGAAAAGGAAGTGTAACAGTAGACAGAAAGAGGCACGTGAGGCTGGGGAAGTGTGCAGGTGGGGGAAGCGGGGTCCTAGGTGTTTTTATTTATGTGGAGTCTGACGTGAAGGGAGGGATCGTGCTGAAGAGGTAGGGCTGGCACATGTTTACCTGGGAGCCTCCCACCTGAAAAACGGCCCCGGCCGAGAGCTTGACTGAGTCCTGGGGGCGAAGGCGTCACGGACAGCATGCCAGACCTCGCTGCAGTGACCGGGAAGGGCCCATTTTAAGGGAGCAAATGAAAAGGAACCGAGAAGGGGGTGAGGGGATGGGGTAGAAGAAGCAGGTCAGAGAGAGCAAAGAGCGAAGATGTTTTCTTTTAAAACATCCTTTCCCTTTCTTTTACCTTTGGCAAAAGCCTCTGAGTACTAAACACCATCCCCAGCTAGCCAGAATTGTACGACATTTTGTGTAATCAACACATTGTATCATTCAGCGAGAAGTGTCTTTGGTGAGCATGATTACTGTGTGCTTAATCCCTTAATAAGATGTTCTGAACCACCGTATTCAGGTGTCACAAGTGTAATTTGGGGGGAGGAAACTGATCACCGGAGCTTTGCCGCACAGCCAGATGCACCCTTTCTTGCCCACTGCAGCTGTCCACTCCTTTGCTGATATCAAATCTGAAGATGAACTGAGCCAGCTCTTCCCAGAGGCCATTTTCCCCGTGTGTCCAGAGGGTGCGGACACATTGGAGGGATCCATGGAACAGCTAAAGAAGGGCCTCGAAAGTGGGACGGTGCTGATCCAGTTTGAGGTAAGGGAGTCCCGGGGCACCCTGCTGCCTGGGCCCCGGGGCCTCGGTGGGCTACCCAGGTGCTGCTGAATCAGCCCTGATACCCGGGGGCCTGGGCTCATCACAGAGCACAGGGGCTCCCAGCATCAGGGCAGTGGGGTGAGCCCAGCAAGCAGGGGACGCGGACCACAGCCCGTCCCTGCACTCTGCCTCACCTCTTACTCTGGTAACATTCGGTAGTCATGGAGAAATGCGTGAGAAATCAAGGAGGGAGGGACTCTGGAGCTATTTAGCTGCCAACGCAAAAGCTCCAGACGCTCAGCAGTAGAAGGTAGTGGAGAAGCAGCGTGGGTGGGCGCCCACAGGATGATGAAGGAGCCCTGTCCCTGACCCCACCGGGCATCGTGTGTCGTTTGCAGCAGTGTCATCCCAGGAGGGCATAGTGGCTTTCCTTCCCAAGTCCCCCAGAACCGTGTGGACATGAGTGATTACCAGAGTGGGATGCCGTCGTCCTTCCCCGGAGGGACCCCTAATCACAGGGTGGCGGCTGTTAACAAAAAGCACAACCAGGCTTTACAAGGCAAAGCAGGGCAAAAGAAGGCTCTGTTCTTAAGTCAGTTTTACTGATCTGATCACTCACAGAATGAAAATAGAATGTGTTTATCCAAATTTTCTTCAAGGTAGGAGAAAGCAGAGTAGTTCATGCAATAAAAGATAAAAGAGCACAAAGAAGCATGAAACAGGTTGATTTTAAGAAATAGATCATGATTAATGCTGGCAGACACAGTTTGGGTTCATAAATTAGGAAAGACAGTCTCTGATCGAGTTCAAAAGCAGACATCGGCAATCCACTGTCTGTATACGGGAAACAGTCACAGAAGGAAAAGTAGGCAGTTTATCAAATGGATGTGACCGCACATTGATTCACAAAAGAATGAGTAGTATAAACATGGAACAGGAAGGAGTGCCAAGCGTGGAGTCTTGAGTGAGGAGGAGTTTATTTTGTAACGGTGCAAGGAATAGGATGTACATAGAGTACCTCATTAGAGCAGTGTGTGTTGAACACCAGTCAAAAGTAAAAACTCACAAGTGAAAGGCGAGGAGAATTGATTTCACTCCCCAGAAAAATCAATAGGAAATTTTAAACTTCACAGCCGTGGCAGATAATATAGACAAAAAAAAAAGTTTATATCTTGTGGAAATGAAGTAAGGAGTGAAGGATAGGAATAATATAATTACTTGGGTAGAATTGGGTAGGTACACCCTGCATACCTACAAAAAGGGAGGGAAAGCCCTTCTTTCTAGTAGCCGACAGCAGGCTGTGTAGGCTTAGGGTTTTAAAAAAGAAAATGTAGTGGTTATGTTTTCTGGCCTTGCATTGCAAAAAGTTCAGAATTGAAATATACATTTTAAACACTGGAACTGCATACTTTTAAACTCTCCAAAACAATGGAAGCAAGGAGAACTTAAAAGCCAGATACAGAGTATATTCATTTTATTCTTTGTTTGGTGTTAGAAGGGATATGGAAGGGGAAAGGCAGTGGCAGCCATTCATTTATTCAGGGGTGTGTATCAGGTGTTTACCACGTGCCAAACCCTGGATCAGGAACATAGAGAAGGAGGGAGAAGGTGGATTTCTTGCTCCAAGAAATTGACAGTCTAATTTCGGTATATTTAAGGGGATGTATAATGAATTCCAGACACAGCTAAAGACCAAGATAGGGCAAGATTCCTTTACACAGAATGTACGTTGTGTAGAAACTGGAGGTTGGAAACTAAGCTCTTAAGTGTCAGGTAGCAAAGGGAAACAGGGCTACCTGCTGTGAAAAAGTACCGCAAGGAGTCCTGGGAGCTGTCTCCAGCTGATGGAAGTCCTTCAGCCCAGAGGGAACCGGTTGTCTTTGATCATACTGTCCAGAAGGAGGCGCTGTGGGCTCTCAATAAGGAATGAGACCAAACTTGGTCACAACCCCAGAAAATCTCCTGCACTCAGGATTTACAATTGGGAGCCCCTCGTGAGGTTTTCCTTGAACGACAGTCACGGGACTTTATTAAGAAGTTTAAAAATGCTATAAAGAGAAGTACCCCCTCTGCCCCCCATGTTTTTGAGTAGTATTTCTCAAAGGATGACATTCCACCAAATGGATAGTACCTGAAGAGCTCGTCACACTGGGCCCAGACCACAGCTCCAGAATCAGCCGCCTGGGTTTTGGCGCTCTTAACCAGATCACTGGGAGGTTTTGACGTCCAAGCTGGTCCAGAGGATGGGGGGAGGGGGATAGAGATCGGACCAGAATCATTGTCCCACAGCTGCCTATCCCAAGTCTTACCTTTATTTAGAGCGCATAGTGGGACAATAGCATATGAAATGAACAACATAGAAATTTTAGGGTTAAATTTTAGTTGGGTACACATTTACTTTTTTTCCATTTAGCCAGTGGATTTCCTAGAAATTAAGTAGGGAGACCCTCTTTGTAAATAACAGTTGCAGAATTACAGAATGCAGAACAGATAGCAACACAGCTGCTCCGTGATGGAGCAGGTGGGATACATGGACCCCTGCCTCAGTCTCCGCGCACTGTCCCACGGAACCCTAGACTGTGAGACATAATTTAACAACCACTTACAGACCGAGGAAGGATGTCCTACACAGCTGCTCGAGGAGAATCCCACAGGAAGGCGGGTCAAACCAGAAGCGAAGACGAAGGGAAGCCTTTAGTGAGCACTGACTATGTGCCGAGGGCCCTGTGCGCATCACCTCACAGTTCTCATGGCAGCCCATTGCACAGATGAAGGGTGAGAGTCGGGGGCGGTGAGCGCACAGTAAATGGCACAGCCTCCCTGGGACCCAGGCAGACTGACTCCAGAGCTTGCTCTCCTAACAGCCCCATAACCTTTGCAAGCAACGCAATGTGTTTACAGGTGAGAGTTGTCCTTAAACTAGGACAGCATCTGAGCCGGAAAAGATCTGAGAAACTATCTAGCCACATGGAGCCAAACAAGGCTTTAAGTCCTGGCTCTACCGCTCACTTCCCGTGTGGCTTCAGGCATGTCCCATAACCTCTGTAGCCTCTTCTTCCTCTTTGGTCAGTTGGGTGTCTCACCGGTTGGTTGTAAGGGTGAGATAAGATAAATACTTAATGCATTGTCTGGCACTTGGTAAGGGCACAATAAAGAGTAACAGCTATCATCATTTGCAAACAGAGGCTCCACGAGTCTAAAGAACATGCCCAGTCTCCACACAGAAACTGCTCATGTCGCGTTGGGGTTGGCACCCAGGGCTGTCTGAAGTTCTGGTTCTCCTCGTGCTCTTGCAGTGCTGTCGGCCGGCGGGCGGCTTGGCCGATAGGGCAACACCACAGGGGCAGGAAGCGGTGGCTGGTTCCAAGCAGGTGCCCACACCCTGTGCTCCACCCACTGCACCACACAAAGGGCCTGACAGGGGAGGCTGGGCCATGATGGACCGTGGTGACAAGGTGGTTTTCAGCACAGCTCGCTCTGAGGCTCATTTTCATTAAAGGGATTTCCCTGCTCCTCCTGTGGCTTTCGTTCGATAAACAATTACGAATGTGTTCTAGAAAGCAGTTGGTCCCAGCTGTAAGAAAATCCCACTTAATAGTTAGCATTTCTATAGCACTTGGGATCTGCGAGTGTGTTTCACATATGTTGTCTCTGTTGATTCTCACAACAGTTCTGTGAAAGAGATACAGCCAGAATTATCGGGCCCACTCCTTTAGAGATGGGGAAAATGAGGCTCCGAGGTGAGGGGCCTGCCCAGGGTCACACTGGTGAGGGAGATCTAGGGTTAAAATCTGTGCTAAAAGTCTGATCCATTGTCAGAACTCACCATTGCCAGGTGTGACCAGCTCTTCACCTGACCTCTGCATGCGGCCTCCGCTCCAGCAGCTGCTCTGTTTACCTGCTCGGCGTGAGCAGTGGGGCAGCATTTGTGACTGGCCTCAAACTGCCCAGATAGTCTCTGTTCAGCCAAGGTAGGGTGTTCTGCTGGTCTCATGTAAAGGAAAAGACCTAGGGTTCACATAGCTTCAAGTTCATTATCACCTCCAGGACACTCGCTTCCTTTAAGGAACTCACCCATTCAGCCCCAGCTTCATTCCCTCCTGAGAATAGCTTGTGGCTCAGTCCATGCTTTCCCCGAGTTGCACATTCTGTCTAAGGCAGAAGACGGCTCTGCACTCAGCATAGGCGTCCCTGGGTAAGCGCCAGGTGGCGGTGTTGACTTGTCCTCTGAACACCAGCCTCCCCACAAAGGCCGCTGTACCCATCCTCATCCGAGGACCAGGTGACTTACAGCTTCCTTGTCCAATAAGACCTCTTTGGAGACTTGCGGGATGTGGTTGACAGAAAATAAGGGACATGCGTCCTCCCTTCCCAGCTGGTGAGGTAGAGCAGTGGCTGCAAGACTCCACCCACCAAGGGCCACGTCACACTCACGGAGGCCCACTGTCCCACGTTGGCATCTTCCATCCTCACCCGAATCCAGAGGTCTTCTCCTGACCTCTTTTTCCTTGACTCAACTCCTCCATCGCCCACTGTAGGAAACACCCATTTGTGTCTACACAAGTGACTCACTGGCTCCTGTGGTTGTTGTGAAAGTTGGTTTGGAAGGACAAAGGGAACAGAAGACTTAATGAAAGGTTTAAATTGACAGAGGTAGGAATTAGTTAAGGCCATTGTACCTTCAGGGTTAGAACTCACACCTTAAAAAAAAAAAAAAAGCATTTAAAAAATATTCCAAACCATTTTTTCTTTTCTTTTCTTTTCTTTCTTTCTTTTTTTTTTTAAGAAACGAAAATGGTCTGTGATGTGTGTGGGATACAGGGAGCACACTGTGAGGGCTTTACATTGCAGGTGCCGCCCCAGCCCACCATCGTTTATCTGTGAAAGGGACCCCGCCAGACTACCTCGGTGGGCCAGGGTCAGCAGCCACCTCTGGGACCCTGCACTTAAAGCTGCACTGTTGAAGGTCCCCCAATTACCAGCAATAATGTCAGGTCACTTCAGCAGACCTTTATGGGAAGGTCGGGAGAGGCCCCAAGTCCCCTGGAGCTAGTCTGTGTACCCGCAGGGAGAGGGGAAGTCCCCGGTGTGGACAAGCTTCCCGGGAGTAGCGAATGACAGTGACTGCAAAGTGGTCCTTGGGGCCTTTGTGAAAAATTGGTCGCCCTTTCCTTATATGACTCTGTGCCACCTCTTGTCATGCTGCATTCAAGTGGCTTCTACCCTTTGTTTAAAGCAGCAAGTATCATCATTCCTTAATGCTACAGATTTCCATTAAGCACCTACTAGGGGCTGTAGGTTTATGGTGGTGATCAAAACAAGCAAGGCACCTGCCCTCGTGGAGACCACAGTGCTTGGTCTGGGAAGCAGACTGTCGGTGGGTGTTTCAAAAGGCATTGCCCTAAAGTAGGCTCTGGTCTTTGCCGAAGGCATGGAAGAAGATCTGTTTCCCTCTGCTCTCCTTCCCTATTGTCCCTTCAAGTCCCCTCCCCTCCCCCTTTTTTTCTTTCTTTTCCCTTTCTCTTCCCCCTCGGGTTCTCAGCCTCCAAGAATTCTGGTGGGAAGTCGCCTTCACCTGATCATACAGTTGGCAGAGTGCTTGCTTCTGCTCTATGGGCCCTGCTCGGAGACCAGCTGGGTGTCCAGAGCCCTCATCCGAGGGACGTACTAGATTGCACGTCTTTGGTTGGGCCAGAAGTCTGAGGAGAGTAGAGTCATCTCCTGATGCCCTCTCTCCCATATTACATGACATTAAAAAGAAAGCCCTGTGTCATCTCACCCGTCCTGCCTGCACCACGTGGCACAGCTCCAGCTGCCAACGTTCGGTTTTCTGTCTTTGGAGGCCGGAGCTGGCAACGCAAACATGTCAGCAAAGCTTCTTATGATATACCTCAGTGTCACAGCTTCTTCGAACTACACTCTGATGAGATAAGAACAGAACCTGTTAGGTCGTGGAACTCCGTGGTTTTTAGTGAAACTAAGCGGTCTCACAACCCCCGTTGCTGTGATGCTGTCTCCAGCCTCCTGATGGCTCTCGTTCTAGGGCTGAACGTAAAGGGTCCGCTCTGCCTGCCTCACTGTCGGCCCGGGATTGAGCAAAGAAAATTGTGTTTTTTCCAAGTACTCGAAAGTGCCTTGTCTCGAGTTCTGACTGATGTAATAGTCTTTGACTCATTTCCCTCCGTTCCTGGCCCTTCCAGGAAGAGACACCTGTGTTTCCAACACATCACTTTGTACTCGGCAGCCCCTCCTCAGGGCTTTCTTTTCACACTCAACCTGCAGAGCAGCTCACCGGGTCTGGAGAAGCATCAACCAAGTGTAGGAACTTGGAAACCGGCTCTTAACCCCTTCGGGAAGCAAGTGTGCGGATAGAACTGAAGCAATTCAGTAGAAAGGAGATTCAGGGTTAGCCTTGACAAGGCAGACATAAATATGAGTGTGTTTGAAAACCTTCTAAAGGCCCCCAGAATCTTAGCTTTATTCACCCAGTTTTTTGTAACATTTTTTTATTTTTCAAATTTTTAAAAAAGATTTTATTTATTTTTAGAAAGAAGGGAGGGGAAGGAGAAAGAGAGGGAGAGAAAGAAGGGAGGGAGAAAGAGAGGGAGAGAAACATCAATGGGTTGCCTCTCATGCCCCCAACTAAGGATCTGGCCCACAAGCCAAGCATTTGTCCTGATGGGGAATCAAACTGGCGACCTTTCGGTTCACAGGCCAGCACTTAATCCACTGAGTCACACCAGCCAGGGCTATTTTTCAATTTTATATATAGATTTTTCTGTACCTCTTTCTCTCACTTTAATCATTTGAATGCAAAAAATAATTCACCTTGTAATAATTCAAGGAATTCAGAAATAGCCAAAGTAAAATTAATAGTCTCCTAGCCCTCGTCTCCCTTAACTTCTTTATTATAATTTACAAATAATTTGATGGGTATCGTTCCATACTTGTTCCAATGCTCATGCAAATATATTTTATACGTGTATATATAAACATACACACACGTAGACATACTACATGTACGCCACTATGGGGTTACTACGGTACATATTATTCTGTAACTTGGATTTTTCACTTAAAAATGGATGAATGGAGATCCTTCCAAATGTGTGCTTTTAGTCAGTTTTTTTTATGGCATACAGTTGTGTGGTACAACTGTACCATAGTTTAACTCAATACTCCTCCCTGTTGGGGAATACTCAGATTGTTCTGCTAGTAAAAAACTAGTTTGCTACAGACAAATTTCTTTGATATCTATCTTTATACGTTTCTGTCAGGTGAAGCCCAGGATGTAAAAAAATTTTAAGCACTGCTATAGTAATTTATTTTTTATTTTTAGTATTCTACAGTCTTATCAACAGATCATTATACTCCCAAGATACCTATATATTTACTATAATTAAAGCCTTTAGTAGATCCGTGCTTTTCTGCTGGACCTTCTCAAGTTGATTACATTTACATTTTCGTTATTTGAAAAAAATTTCTTTTTACCTTCCGTTTCGCTTTACGAAATTTGCTTAATTAGATTGCACTTCCGTGCAGTTAGTCATAACCACAGTGTTATTTAGGGGGATTTGATCCCCATGATTTCCTCCTTTCAGAATCAAACCAGAGCCTCCAGTAAATCGTGATTTTATTTCTAGAATGAGCTCGGAGAGTCCATTAAAGTCCACAGATATTTGAAATCGTTGTCTAGTGGCTACTTGATTGTTATGAACTGAAATTATAAAGATCAGTAACTGAGCTTGGGGAGAGATGGGAACTCTATAAACATTTGGTAAATATATAAGATATGACACACTTATCATTACCCAAAATCTCTATGCTACTCCTCTCCTGGTGATTTCTGTGCAACTTGCTTGTTTAATAATAATAATAATAAAGAACTAATAAGAGAAAAACCAACAGAGGCTAGTTTACAAAAAAAATAAAATTTGCGGAAACATAAGGGGCAAAATAATGTTCAGCCTTCCTATTCAAATTGCAAACACATTTTCGTTGATGATATTGGCCACAATCTGGTAAACTAACTATTCTCATATGCCCCTGTAGGGCAACTTGGTTATATGTATCAAAGCCTTCAAAATATGCTTCGATGCAATAATTCTGTTTTGGGGAATTTATAAGAGTAAAAAATATTAAAAACAGCCTAATCAAAAAAATAGAGTAAAAGTTCCAATAACTTATGGGGAACTGGCCCTGGCTGGTGTAGCTCAGTGGATTGAGCTCTGGCCTGTAAACCAAGGGGTCACTGGTTCAATTCCCGGTCAGGGCATATGCCTGGATTGTGGGCCAGGTCCCCGGTACGGGGCACATGAGAGGCAACCACACACTGATGTTTCTCTCCCTCTTTCCCTCCCTTCCCTTCTCTAAAAATAAATAAAATTTTTTTTTAAATTAAAGGGGGGGAGACTTTTTTTTTTTAAAGTTATGAGGAACTGTAGATTATTGAGACAGTAAAAATCATGTATACAGAATACTTAGAATAATTAACGACACAGGGAACTAGACACTGTATAATAACAGGCTTCAAAATTATGCTGGTATTTCCCAGAACACTTCTGTGAGATGGGAAATTCTCCACGGCCACGTTAGCTTGAGAAACGTTTAGCTAATCATAATTAAGTAAGCGTGTGCACTGCAGGACTTGTCTTCTTGGAGGACTGTAGAACATAAGATGGGTGTCATATTTCCCAAACTTCTTCCACCGTGAAGCTTTTGTTAAGGAGTACCTATTAACTTCTTGGAAAACACTTGGGTTGCATAGACCATAGTGTGAACATGATAGTATGTAGTTCCATCTCGGTTGTTTTGTTTTTGAAAACCTACTTACTCTGTGTCTGCCGTGTGCTTATGTATATCTGTACACACACGCACAGAAAAATACAAACTGGAGAAAATATACGAAAGGGGCCATCGCAGGGTTGTGGAATTACTGGTAATTTCCTTTTTACACTGGTCTGAATTTCCCAGATTTTCTTCAGAAAAAAGAAATACATTGCTTCCAACATTGAAAAGATTGTATTGTTTTTTTAATTCCCATGAAGTTAATAAAAACCCCTGGTGGATAGTGTTTCACTTTGGAGTTCAAGGTGAGAGAAACAGTTGCATAGAAAAGAAAGCTCAAGGGGGCGAGAGGAAACTTGGGGAGGGGAGGGATATGTTCTTGGCCTTGAGGACTGTGTTTTCACTGGGCGGTGCCTGCTTACTCATCCCCAAGTTCATTGAGTTGTATACAGTAAGTATGGACCACTTTTCCTATGTCCATCATACCTCCATCAGGTGGTTCCGAGAGAAAAAAGAAAACTCAAGCATTGAGTTCAGCCTGTGGTTTGTGATCTGAGCATTTAATCTCTGCCTCTTCACTTGCAAAATAAGGATACTATTAATATCTCTCACAGAGCTATTGTCAAGATCACATCAGGTGCTGTGCAAGTGTGCTAATGTGTGCTCGTGGGCTTGCAGAGACTGTTTCAATTGAATTTTTTGCTAGCAATTGCATGCACAGGGGAATATCTCTTTATGTGAAGTTTACTATATGGGAATAAATGCTTTTACTATGGAAATATACTTGTGAAATGATGAATGAAATGCACTTGTGTTTAAGCAAAAAAAAAAAAAAAAAGGTTCACTTCACTGAATTGGAGGGAAGTCTTTTGAGACTAATGTAAATGATTTCCATTTACTTTTGAGTCATAATTTTTTTTCTTTACTTGCTTTTAGCATTTGTCAAATAATTGTCATAAAGATGAGGTTTTACTTACTGCAATCCATTATCTGTGATTCAGACAGAAAAGACTTTTTTCCCCTTCAAAGATCCTCATGCTAAAAAAAAAATATTGAAGAACTTAGCTTCTTTCGGGATTGTAGAATTTCTCATTGGGAAGATTTTTCTTTTAATATATAACATATAATCCCTTTGAAACATTAATATTTCGGTGCCATGCATGGTAAACTTTTACTGTTAAAGCATGTTTTCACACTCCCTTCATAGCTGATTCTTCTGCAGTGGCCTTTTCCTTCTCTGTTTCTCATACAGCAACTCTACAGAAAGAAGCCCGGTTTGGCCATCACAGTTGCAAAGCTGCCTCAAAATTTGGACAAAAACCGATACAAAGATGTGTTGCCTTGTGAGTATCTGGCATGAATGCCTGCCCCCCGCCACACACACTGAGATAATGTTTCCCTTTTTAAAACAGATTGTCTGGTATTCTGGGACGGTTTTCAGTGTGTCTGTAAACACCACCGTCTTTATTGCAGCCATGGCAGACTCAGAACAGTTGGGAAATAGCGTTTATGCTAATGAGGCGAGAGCTGCAGATGGGGCCGGGGACTGAATGCTTGTTTACTGGGTACGATAAAAATAACGCTCGGAATGATCGGAAGACTTTTCTTCTCCCCCACAGATGACACCACCCGGGTACTATTGCAGGGGAACGGAGACTACATTAATGCGAGTTACGTGAACGTAAGTTGGGGCTCTGGATAATGGCAAAGGGCACATCCATCCTTGTAACAGCCGTGACCGTGACTGTGGCGTGCGTGGTGCTTTGTGGCTGACGAGGCGCTTTCCTGTTCGCTCCCTTTTATTTCAGCACGGCAGCCGGTGAGGGAAGGCAGAGTAGTCTCACTTTACAGAGGACAAAACTGAGGTTCAGGGAGAGTAAATAATTTGAAAAGTCACAAAGCTAACAGAAGGTGAGACCGAAACTCAGATTCCGTGTCTCTTGCCTCCATCGTTCACGTGCCTCCTGTCCTCACCTGCCACATTCAGGTGTTTGGGTTTGGGTTTTTTGTTTGTTTATTTGTTTTGCTATGTTTGCAACTTTCTGTGTTTCCCCCTGCATTATTACTGTACACCCCATCAAAATAAGAAAAATAAAACCACCTCTGTGCATATAACCCAAAAAGAAAAGGTAGAACATTTCACGTGTCGTGGGAAAAGCATTCATTTCACTCAGAAAATACATCCTGGGCAACTTAGTGGACCTCTCTGAACCTCCGTGTTTAGTCTAAACCAGAGATCGGCACACTTTTTCTTTCAAGGGCGAGATAGTAAATATTTTGGTCTTTGCAAGCCAAGAGGCAAAATTGAGGATTTTACTTAGGTACTTACACAACCATTTAAACTGAAACTATGTAAAAATGTAAAATACCACTCTTAGCTCACAAAGCAGTGGTGAGAGTTGGCCCTCAGGCCATAGTTCGCCAACTTTTAAATGTGTTAATAGATGATTTCTCAAGTTAAGTTCTCAACTTGCAGAAAAATACCAAGCGCTTTCCTAGTAAAAATGGTTCCGGTCAGTGAGTCCACTTACTGCATGACATCTGCGGGGTTCATTGACTCACTGACCCTCACTTTAACGGTCCCGGGGTCTTGAAAGCAGGGTATCGGAATGGTGGGGACACTTGACTTGGGGTGGTAAACACACAACATACAGGATGATGTGTTTATAGAACTGTGCACCTGAAACCCATATGATTTTATTAACCAGTGTCACCCCAATAAACTCAATGAAAAAATTAAAAAGAAAAATGGTGGGGGTAGTGAGACCACACAGGACAATCTCTGAGTGATTGGAGAGGCAGCAGTGAGCCCCAAGGCCGGGGCTGAGCAAACACACTGAACCATGGATTAGGTGCCTCTGTTGCCCTTGCCGCCTGACAGTGAGTGACTTAGCTCAGCAGGTTCTGAGTGTTCTCTCACAGGGCGAGAAAGCAGAGCAGGATGGGAGAGAGACACTAGGGGTGGCTGGGACACGTTAACATGGAACATTCATCCACTCAAATGGTAACTGAGGTGATGGATGTGTTTGTTAACCGGATTGTGGTCATCATTTCACAACGCACATGTGTAGCAACCCATCATGTTGTACGTCTTACGGACGTACACTTTATATGTACATCCAGGGCGGGGTGGGGGGTGGGGGTGGAATTCATCACCTTGGCGACAGGCATTGGCGGCCACGCAGAGAACGAAGTGCGGCAGTGGTTGGTGGTATGAGCCGTACAGTTTAGGATTTTTTTAGGGCTTTAGTTTTATTTTTTTACATTCAATATTAGTTTGAAGTGCTGGTCCTGCTCCCTGTGTGGACAGTGGTGTACAGCATAGTAGTTAGACAGCCATAGACTTTCCAAAGTGTCTCCCTGGTATTTCCAATGCCCACCTGGCCCCGAAATAGTTACCGCAGTATTATTGACTATATTCCCTGTGCCGCGCTTTACGTCCTCGTGACTGTTCTGTGACGTCAGTCTACATTTCTCAGTCCCTTCACCTTTGCACCCAGTCCTCCAACCCCCGCTCCCTTCTGGCAGCTGCCAGTCTGAACATACAGATCGATTATATTTTACATAGGGCAGTGAAGGTTATTTACACTCTTCCAGCACCTGCTAGGTACATTTCTAATTATTTCCTCCTGGGTATCACAGTTTTATCTTAAATATCTAATGCTAGCACTTTTGTCAAGTATCTTTCAAGGATTTTTAAAAACAGCTTTTTAAACATTTTTCTTACTGGCCGTAAATTGACAGAGACGTTATTCTGGAGTGATGTCAGTTACCAACCGGAAGAGTTTAAGATCCAGCTCCCTGTCCGCCTGTGTCAGCGGCAGATTCTAATGCCTTAACTGTCTCTTGCCAGATGGAAATCCCTGCTGCTAACCTGGTGAACAAGTACATCGCCGCTCAGGGACCCCTGCCACACACCTGTGCCCAATTTTGGCAAGTCGTCTGGGATCAGAAGTTATCACTCATCGTCATGTTGACGACTCTCACAGAGCGAGGGCGGGTGAGTGGCTTGATTTCCAATTCAAATGCGTGCATGTCACACTGTGTTCTGTGGAGCATGAATCTTGGAGCTGACAAAGGGCCTTGAACGTCGCCTAGTCCAGCCCCTACAGGGCCCACTGTAAGTTTTCTGTAAGGAGCTACCGAGGGCCTTCTCTAATGACGGAAGGCTCCGCACTCCTGCTGCCCACACCCTGGCCTTCCCCAAGCCAAAGAATGATCGGACAGCCCCTCCCGCTCCTGGTTCCAAACCGTCATTAGCAGTTCCCCTCGCCTCACCTGCCCAGAACCCCTGCATGGCTGTGGCCTCACCCACCTGGGGCAAGTGCTGGTCCTGCGAAGAGCAGTGTGGGTGCCAGGTTCACGGTCGTGGTAAAATGTAGGAGAATTGACAGCCTCTTCCAACCTCTGCTTGTGTTGCAGCGAAACCCACTGCAAAAGTAGGTAAGAGGGGCTTAGTTAGGAGAGTGGTGGACACCACGCTGTGCTGGGCAGGGCTTTTTCCACCGGAACAGATCACCGATTATATACAGAAATCAGCACGCGGCAGTCCCTGTATCATGAGTGCTCTACCTTGTGCCTGCATCTGGTTAGCGTCATTATGAAACATGTATTCAGAAACACATTCCAAAATCAAATATAAATTAATTTTGAGCCACCTGCTTTGAAGGATCCTTGTGCCACTTCCTTCCAGGCCTTTCCTCAGTATCTAACTCAGAATGCCAAATTGATCCACACTGAAAGTCAGTACAAAGGACTGGAATGGATAGTGTGTTTGAGGGGACCAGTCTGCCTTCTCACCTAAAAGAGCAAAATAAGAATTCCTTTAACTAATGGGTAGAGCCCCACAGGTTCCAAAGGGCCTTCGCGTGTGGTGGTCCAGGCAGAGTGCTCCCCGCTTCCGCTAAACACTCCAGTGTTCAGCCTCACAACAGAATCCGTGTTGCTTTCAACCCTCACCCCCCTGTTTACCCCACCTGCTTTTCTCACCTGGAAGACAGGGAACGAGGCCTCCCTCCTTCTGTGCAGTGTTCTTGCAGGTGTCTGAAAGTAATCTTAGACATGTGACAGGATCCAGGTGCAGCTTCCATTAGCCTTGTGGTCAGTGGCCGTCTTCTGGGCTTTGTCTCGGTGTTGCTGTGGACCCAGTTTCCCCATTTGCTGCGCGTGCCCTCGATCCTTGAAACCCCGCACCACCCTCTGGTGAGGCTCAGAACCAGTGACCTGTGTTCCAAACTTGGTTCCTCTTGAGCAAGGTTCCTCTTGGTACCTCTCCGACCATCTGCTCCCTGTGTGGACAATGGAGACGACGTTAGTGCCCACCTTGGGAGGTGTGTGAAGACTGACAGTGTACAAGAAGCTTAGAGAACTGCATGTGGCAGATGCCCAGCAGAAGTATTGGTGGTGTGTGCGTGCGTGCGTGTGATCGGCGTTGGCATTATCATCATCCCTGGTAGGAACCAGCCATCACACCTGGCCCTTCAGGGGGCCCTTTGCAGCTTCCTGGTCATTCTTTGCGTTGGCAATCACTCGTAGCTTCTTGTCACGGTTTTGATCAGCGTCTCTTCTCTTCACTTACATCACTGTTAAAAACTGTGAGGGTCCTCAAGAGGCTGTAGAGACCCATGAGTCAGAGGAATTGAGGACTCTCTTCTGGAGCCATTTCTCTGCCTTCTCTCCCCAGTTCGGAGGCTGGTGGAGGTTTGGCTGAGTCTGCAAGGCAGCAGGTCGGTGGCATCCCCTGAGCTCCTGGTCTAGAAGTCTCGTTTTTGTCTACTTTTAATTTTTGCTTATGTTCTGTTTTATGTGATGTTTCTAATCTTGTTTCGAATAGGACATGAAGTTACAGGGACATTTTTTGTCTCTCTGGAGCGCTTGTGGCTGTCCCGTTCTGTGGTGTGGTGGGTAAGGAGGCAGACTTAGGGCCATGCATCCTGAATTCAGACCTCAGCTCTACTGCCTCCTCCCCGTGTGAGTTCGGAAAGCTGTAGAACCTCCCTGTGACATGGAATAATGGTACCACTCAGGGTGTGGAATGGTGGGGAAACTGAATGAGTTGATACAGGCGGCCTCCTCGGGAGAGTGCTCGGTGTGCAATAAATGTCACAGGACCGTTGCCATCATTAGTAGTTCAAGTACCGCCTTAACAGTTCCCGCCAGGCCTAGACTACATGTATTTTACTGTAGTACTTTTCCTTAAATTGACTCTTTCTTTTTTTTTTTACTTTCATAACTTTCTTTTGGAAGATATGTCATTTTTTAATTTTTTTTATTTAGCTACAGTTGGTATGCAATCTTATATTGGTTATTATTAGTTTCAGGTGTACAATATAGTAATTTGACATTTTTAAACCTTTACAACATGATAACCCCACTAATTCTAGTAATCATCTGTCACCATGTAAACGTACCCCAATATTATTGACTGTATTCCTCTTCCCTGAAAAGACCATCAGTGTCACTTGTCGTAAGTAGCAAGTATGTGTAAAAATGCAAAATCCCACAGTAGTGCTATTAAGTTCTAAATAGATACCCTTGCCTCCCAGGCTCTGAAGCTGAAGTGGCTTGCTGCCTCCCTCATGCGTCCTCACCTCGCCCTCCCTCCCTCCCTCTTAAAGGGAGAGTTGGTACATTAAAGCCATCCTGGGTGCAGGCTGAGACTGTCCCTGGCGACCACGAGAGAAAGTCGTCCCACCGTGTGGTTCTGTGCTGCCGATGCAGCCCTGGTCCCCTCCTAGTGGATCACCCGGCATCCCATACTTTGCAGGCCCTGATCCGGGGCCACTGTGGTATTTTATAGATGACAGACGTCAAGTTTATTGCCTTGTCCTTTCCTAAATCTACCAGTCTCCCCACGGGAAAACTGTGCTGTACCTGCCCACCTAGTATGTTACTTCTGGATGCCTGGATGCTCCAGGTTTTCTCGGGAACTGTCCATGGAGGTCCCGCTCTCCTCTCTCATGAGGTTTTTCAGTTCATGGTGCAGTTCCTCAGAGCCAACCCCCGAGCCCACGCAGGGTGCTGGGTGCCATCTCTGGGCCTGCGGTCGCCTTCGCTTTCCCCCTTTGAAGTCGGCCTCCCCTTCCAGGCTGTAAGGTCATTCTTCCCCACAGAGGAAGAGGTACCTCAGGCAGGCATGGTTAGTGACAGGTGATCTGTCCCCCCGGTCACACTCCTTCCACCTCTCCCTTGTTCTGCCCGTTCCAGCCCAGCAGAAAAGGCCCTTTATTCCACCCAGGATTCCTCACTTCCTCCCTCGGCCCTCATAGGTCCTGCCCCACCTGCTCTGTCCCAGTTACATCCCCCTCCTCTCTTTTCTTGGTGGCACTCTAAACCTGAGCTCCCCCAGTCTCCCTGAGAGCCAGCGGGTTTCTTTGTTTCCCAGCCCTTTCTCTCTAACTGAGCCCATTACTGCCGGTTCTCCCATGGGGCACAGCATTCCCTTCCCCGCTTCCGGCCCTGGGACCTCACCCCTCTGGCTTATCGATTGTTAGAAAGCTGTTCCTGTAAAATCCAGGCTACGTGGTTCCTCCCTCTCCTATTACTAGCTCTCAGGTAATCAGAGCCCTTCTCCCTGAAGTCCCTCATTGGGTCCTCGCCTGCACCCAGCGGTTGGTTCTTCCTGGTGTCGGGAGTCAGTCACTACGGGCCAGGTGACATTTTCAGCAAGTCCCATTTGTTTTCCCATGTTGTGCACTTGGCAGAGCAGGGCTCCCCCGCAGGCAGCCGTGTGGCTGGGCGGAGTCCCCCTTCACGTCTGCCAGAGAGAGGGCTCCTCCCAGCCTGGCTTCACCCCGTGGTCTCGGAGACGCTCCCACTGCAGGGTTGCTTTGAGTTCTCCCTTTTCCTTTTCTACCCCTAGTGTTTTTTATTGTGTTCTCCCTTCAGGTTCGTGATTTCCTCATAAAGGAAGTAGAACGGTGGAGGTACAGCTTTCCAACTGAAAAAGTCGTTCCCTCACCTGCCATCAAGGATATTTCTTTTGGGGGGCAATGATTGTTTACATCAATATGTGCCCCACTACATGTGTCATCTGACACCAGTTGATTCTTTCTGGGAGCTTCAGTTTACTCATATGCAAAATAGAGCCAATAATAGGGTTGTTTTGAACCCTGGTTGGTGTGGCTCTGTGGTTGAGCACTGGCCTGGGAACTGAAAGGTCGCTGGTTCAATTCCCAGTCAGGGCACATGCCTGGATTGCGGGCCAGGTCCCTGGTTGGGGGCATGCGAAAGGTAGCTGGTGTTTCTCTTGCATATCAATCTTTCTCTCCCTCTCTTCCTCTTTGCCTTCCCCTCTCCCTAAAAATACATAAATAAAGTCTTTCTAAAAATGTCTATAAAAAGCACTGCTTAGGGCTTTCATGGACTATTCAAAACACGGCAGGCTTGAGCGTCATCCCTCCCGTCAGCAACCGCATAAATGTGGCACCAGAGCCGTGAAGTAACTTGGCCATAATCACACAGCTGGTTACTGGGACTCATCCACAGGAGTGAAACCCAGGATGTCCACAGACTTCTTCCTCTTCCCACTGCACCCCCGGTGCTTTCAGATCCAAGTAGACCTAAGATCTAAATCTGATGCGAGTGGTAAAGGGAAAGGTCAGATGCCCTGGGAGTCTCTAGAAACAGAGACATTTGTGGCTCTGCCTCACATGGGCTGATCAGTTCAGGAGTCAGCTTTCCATTAGCTGTCCTGTGGGCAGGACCCTTGGGAGCCTGCAGCAGAGCCCTGCAGCCCCCTCCCAGAAGAGGGGGCATAGGTAGGTGGTGGGTGTCGCCTCTGCCTTGGGTTCTGCGGACAGCAGCCCCTTCATGTCTAAGCAAAGTCAGGAAGTGGCGTCTGACCAAATACCCAGGCTTAAGGTTTACAAGTAAATTCTAACTGTGACTTTTCAGCAGCATGCTTTGATTTCAAATTATTAAGTTCAAACTGTGACATTTGAAAGTAAGAATAGAAAAGCTGTTTCCAGACCAATTACGTGCATTCATTGGTATATACCCTCATCCAGCTGTAAACAAATGTAATTTTTACATTTGATGCAACTGTAGGCTTAGAGGAAAAAAATGGTTTTGAGTGAGTCAGAATTTGACTGACAGACTATGATGAGATGGACAGGTTGCCCTGAATTTTGCTTCGCAGCCAGAAGCAGGAGTGTGCACCTATGGGAAAGCTTCCGGGTAGGGAGGTGGTGGGATCTGCCAGCCTGCAGGTTAGCTGCAGCAGCCCAGGACCTTAACCCCGCTGAGCCTGGGGTTTCCACGTCTGTTGTCTGAGAATGTCAGCTTCGTGAACCCTATATGAAAGCATTTGCAGGCCTAGGAGCTGCCGCTCAAATGCAAAGGGATGTTTACCTCGGCTTAGGAATTTCTTCCGTCTGGATTTGTGTGGGATCCTTCGTCATCCCTACTCCAGCTGACGTGGGGCCCAGAGGACCAGCGGTAATAATGGACGCTGTTGACACCATCCTTCCCCACAGGGAGCCGGGCACTGCTCACTGCCGTCTCCAGCCTGTCACTGTCTGTGAAGCAGGCGCTGTTCCCATCTTTTGGGTGAAGAATGTGAAAATCAGAGCAGTCAGATAGCAGGTTCAAAGTCATACAGCTGACTCCAGCAGAGTCCCATCTGATTCCCAAATGGGAGCCCTTTACCACGGCGCCTCGAGGCCTCTACCTCTGGGGGTGGGTGGGGAAGGAGGAGTGAGGCGGAAAGAGGGTGTTGAAAGCAGAAAAAGGGGCCTGAGGGACTGGAGTGGGCTTGACTGGGGGTGGACAGGTCATTCCTAAGTCAAGGCCCCACATCTGAGGCCCTGGTGATGAGGAAGGTAAGTCTCCATACTCATCCTCTAGCTTCCAGCCCCAGGCTGGAATGTGAGCTGTGGCCCAGCTCCTGGCAGGCCGAGCCCCAGCCCACTCTCCATAAGAGGAAGGTGCGTTCCTCTGTCCCCTCAGAACAGACACAGAGCAAGTCGGCCCCACGTGAGTTCCTTTTCTCGCAGCAGGAGAACCTGGTGTGAGCAAGAGGGTCCTGGTCGGATGCCCGGCCCATCTGTCCACTTGCCTGCTCCTGTGCACCGCCCCACCATGGAGGTTAACTCACACCTGGTGGTTCCCTTGCAGACCAAATGTCACCAGTACTGGCCCGATCCCCCCGACGTCGCAGAGCACGGCAACTTTCACATCCGCTGCCAGTCGGAGGACTGCACCATTGCCTACGTGTTCCGAGAAATGCTGGTCACCAACACCGAGGTGAGCAGCGCCCCGGCAGTGAGTGGTCGGGGAGGGCCCCGTTTAGAGGCAGGCGCTCAGTCAGCATCCTCTGTGGTCCCTGTAGAGCTGTCCTTCCCAGACTGCTCCGCGTTCTCACCTGGTGAGCATCTCAGTAATAGCAGAGCTCACGTTCCCAACATCACTGTTCACAGGAGCCAACAGGTGGGACTGGCCCATGTCCATGGAGGGGTGAACGGATAAACTAAATGGGGTGCAGTCATATGGTGGAATGTTATTCAGCCTTAAAAGGGAAGGAAATTCCCACACTTCCTACAACATGGCTGAACCTTGAGGACATTATGCTAAGTGAAAGAAGCCAGACACTACAGGACAAATACTGTATGACTCCACTTACATGAAGCACCTGGAGTAGTGAAGTTCCTAGAGACGAAAAGGAGAATGGTGGTTGCCCAGGCCTTGGAGAGGAGGGAATGAAGGATTAATGGTTAAGGGGTAAATAGTGGTGGTGGATGTACAACGTTGTGAATGTGCTTAAAACCACTGAGTTATACACTCAATAATGGTAAACTTCGAGTTATGTAAATTGTGCCCATTACCAAAAAAAAAGAAAGGAAGGAAGGAAAAAGAGCTACTGTGCGTGGCCCTAATGGCAAATGCAGTAGGAGCAAATGGAAGGAGCTCCCTGCGGGCAGAAATGGAGAAGCAGCCCATCGGGGGGTGGCCTGAGCTGAGCTTAGAGAGTGGGTGTGGGAGAGGAGGTGAGGAGCGTGGGTGGGAGTTGGCCGGGCCCCAGCAAGGCTGCGCACAGTGGGCGGAAGTGGTCCGGTGACAGAGCACCTGGCTGGAGCGGGGCCGGGTGTCCTGCCCGCCCTCTGGATTGCCTGAGCCCCGCCTGCCTGTCCCGCAGACAGGAGAAGAGCACACTGTGACGCACCTCCAGTACGTCGCGTGGCCCGACCACGGCGTGCCCGACGACTCCTCGGACTTTCTGGAGTTTGTAAACTACGTGAGGTCCCTGAGGGTGGACGCTGAGCCCGTCCTCGTGCACTGCAGGTACGTGGCTTGTTGGTTTGGGTTGTTTGTTCGTTTGCTCGTTTGCTTTTATTCCCACCCCTTGGGAAAGTCCTGGAGAGAGATGGCAGACGTCGAGTCCACCTGCATCCCACAAAGACTAGATAATCCTTTTGCTAGGCTCTATTTCTTTGCTGTGACAAAAGATTTGGGGCTTTATGAAAGTGTGAACTTCCTGAGCCCTGTGTGGAGGTGAAGAAGAAAGTCCCTCTCTCACCTTCCACCCGCCCTGAGGCAACTGGCCTTCAGGAATGAAATAAAACAGGGGGTGGAGTTTGTACTTAAAGGTGGGTTTCTTTCCTTGGACTTTTAAGCCCCCAGCCTCAGACTATCAGAGGAGAGGACTTTTCTCTCAGTCCGTTGGAGAGCAAGCCCTGTGTGTGCATTTTGTACTCCTGAAAGTCAGGGGAGGAAGGCTCCGTCTGAGTGAATGTGGGAACTGGGGAGGAGTTGGGCTGGGCTGTGCAGAAATGCTGACTGAGCAAATCCCAAGTCTCTGCTCCTCTCTCTCCACGCCCACCGTCCCCCCGCCAGCGCTGGAATAGGTCGAACTGGTGTCTTGGTCACCATGGAAACAGCCATGTGCCTGATTGAGAGGAACCTGCCTGTTTACCCGCTGGATATTGTCCGGAAAATGCGAGACCAGCGTGCCATGATGGTGCAGACATCAGTGAGTGGAAATCCAATAATAAAAATAATTGCAGTGGCTGGTGCTTCCCGGGTGCTTGCCCTAGGCCAGGCCTGTGCCAAGGGCTTTGCAGGTCAGGTGGCCCAGGCTTGAGGGGACTGAGTCACTTGCCCACAGTCAGAGCTTGACAGGCTGAACTACTCCAAAGCCCACTGCATCTGGCCTCTGCCTTTTGCTGCCTCCACGATTTGCTTCCTGCCAGCTACTCGGCAGGGAAGCAGCCCTGGTCGCATTCTGCATTGTCAACCACTGGCCCATCACTTGTCCATAAGAAGTAAAGTAAGGTGGCCTGAGGGTTTCACCACCCCGCCCCACCTGTGTCACATGGCCCTACCAACCCCTCCTGTGTGCTTTCTGCCACCTCTGTCACACTTGGGTCCCTGGCACTGTACGTGTCCTACAGAGAACTCTTGTGGTTTTCCCCCAGATGTACAAGAAAGGGGGGGGACCATGATCCAGGCTCCCCCACCTACTGGGCAGCCTTTGAATAATCCCTTAACCTCTCTCCCAGTCTCGGTTTCCCCATCTGCACAAAGGAACCGTTCCTTATTTATCCAATTCATTGGATAACTGCACAAACAGAGAAACCTGAGCTCGTGTATATGGTAGGAGAGCTGAATTGGTCTATTATAAATCTCAGCAGCACTGGGGGAGGCCGAGGGATATCTAACAACTCGGTGGGAGCCAATCAAAAGCCGACTTCAGAAAGTCAGGGAAGGCCTTCTGGAGGAGTGGCCTCTGTGGAAACCCCCCCAGCAGGCATTAACAAAGGAAGGAGTGGAGTTATGTAGTATCCCCACAGGCAGTTTATACGATTTCTCTGATAATCGTGAGCTCTTACAGTTTTATATTCATTTGTACCCAGAAAGTCTGGTTAAAGGGGGAAAAAATCAAGTTATTAAGGCTATTTTCTACCCTGTTTTGAGGTATGGAAGACCTCATTGTTGGCTTAAAAGTTTTCAAGTGCATCATTTTTGTAGATCTTCCCAGCTAGTGAAGCTCAGTCTAAATGCTTCCTTTCAGCCTGTGCACATCACTAAAAATGGTGTTTGTTAATACAAAGAACCACATTCTGCAGAGCACCTTTCAGTGGCTTTTCTTTTTTAAAAAATTTTTTATTTATTGAGCTGAGAGAGAGAGGAAGGAAGAGAGAAACATCGATTCATTGTTCCACAACCTTGGCATAGCGGGGTGACACTCTAACCAACTGAGCTACCCAGCCAGGGCTCAGTGGCCCTTCTGTAAGACAAAAATCCAAATTCCCCCAATGCAAGGCCCCACGTGACCTGGTCCTGGTCCACCCGTGCGGTCTGTCCTCCCATGCCCAGATGTTCTGGGCAAGGACTGTGAGCCCTGAATGCACTTCTCCGAACGGGCCGTCTTCTCCAGACCTCCCCTGGAGTGGGCACCCCCCACCAACCGCCACCCCTTCCCTGACTCCCACAGACAGCCAGTCCCTCCCTCTGCCAGGGTTCCGTGACGCTTCTCCCGTGCCTCTCTGGGAGCAGCCCCCACCCCTCGTCTTACAGCAATGACAGGTTCACAGGCGCGTCCTCTCCGCTCTGCTTCCGTGGCATGTAGCGCAAGGCCTGGCCTGGCCCCGAGCTGGAGTTCGGAGGGTACTTCTCAAATAACTATGCGTGTGGTGTGATGTACCATTTATGGGGCTGCTTTCTTCTCTTCCCAGAGCCAGTACAAGTTTGTGTGCGAAGCGATTCTTCGTGTTTATGAAGAAGGCTTAGTCCAAATGCTGGATCCCAGTTAAAGACAACTGTGAAAACATTCATTCCTCTTTCCAAGGGCATCCTCCTTACGGACAGACCTTCTCTCTGGAAGCAGCAAGAGGAATCTGTAGGCTGTGGTGTAGGGAAGGACAGGGCACATTTGAGCCCAGGCACTTTAAATCTCTTTAAAAAGGTGCCGTGTACATAGGACCTGTGTAGATAACGCATGCAGTGATAGCATCATTTAGGCCCATTATTCCTCCAGAGAGAACTACACAAAAGGGGATCCCAGTTGGGGCCTGTCGTAATGCCTTCCTCCCTAGACGTCACCGTGATCCTGTAAACCATCCTTGGGCAATTGAGAGGGGACGCCAGCAGCGCAGTTGATCTCCCGGAAATAAGATGGTGTGGCAATTTCGAGTTGCGTGGATGCTTTGTATGTATATGTGTACAGGACTCTACGAGCCAAGCTTTCCATGTGCTTCTAGACCAAGCTGGAACAGTGAGCGGTCACCTGCCCCACTGCTGAGGAAACCCGATAAATATACCAAACGCAGGGAGCGGGCTTTCCGGCTGAAGGACGAGCAGCACCTTTCCTGCCCTCCCTTCCCTTGTCCCATCTCTGCCCTTGCCCATCGTGTCCAGAACCCGCCCCCGTCTGCCTGCATTAATGACCCTCTTCGGGTTCCCATGCAGCGCCTGAACCAGGTTAGTAACGTAGGTTCAGGTGCGTTTTGAGTTGAGACTGAGAATGAGAATGAGGACACCAGCTGTGTCTTGGCTTCTGTGCGTTCGTTGTAGGAGCAGGTGCTGCTCACCTGGCCGCCTCTGGCCGCCTCTCGCTTCCTCTCGCTGTGCGCTCAGCACCCAAGACTGGAACCATCAACTACTGAGTCTACTACATGGATTGCTGCTACTTCGAGCTCTTACACTTGAAACATTACGACTTTCCTGAGGGGAGATGGGATGTCATCTAACTATTCAGAATCTTTGGCCCTTCTGAGGAAAGATCTTCTAGGCGTTGAACCGTGGGAAACCCAGCTTCTGGAGGGCTGCCCGTGGGTGTGGGTCAGTGTGCGTGTGCCCACGGCTGCTGTTTCTCAGGATTCCTGACCTGATTCAAATGACAGTGGAGGTTATATAAAGAACAAATGTGCGTGTTCGCCCTCAGTTACAATGGTCTCCATTTCATTTCAAAGGAGAGGGTCAGACTATCTGAATATAAACACAATTTGATGTTAATTTATTCTAAGTACACCATGATTCTGACTGTCCTAAAGAATTCTGCCTTTGTTAATACTGTGTTAAATTTTTTAAAAGTTTGTGACAAGATTGTAGCAAATTATTATTTAAGGAAAATAAATTACAAAAATCCCTTTAAATGTGGCATGTTTAAATAGCGGTTTTTATGTATCCAAAAGAGGACGCTAAGGCATTTTCTTAACCGGATTTATAGAAAAAGGATGCTTTCATATTACAGTGCACAGAAGTGAGTCCATTTTGATGTTTGAGCGAACCTTAGACCCACTGAGTGGTTTCCTGGTTGCCACGGGAGTGAGGATCTTTATCTCCAGACCTAGTACACTCACTCACACACTTTTTCCCCACCAGTGGTTTACTGCTAAATGGTGGGGGTGGGAGACAGGTGTTCTGTAGTGCTGAACCCCTGTACTGCGGGACGCGTGGCCGCCTGAGCCCCGTCCTTGTGGGCGTTTCTGCTGGGCCAGCAGGAGGAAGCAGGAGAGTAGAGATGAGCAGCAGGAACGTTGGTTCCCGGGTCCACTCATCAGTAACGCACTCTCGGCCTAGTCACTTAGGAGCGCCATGTCTGTCCCTCATCTGTACGCGAGGGGGAGTAATACCGAGGACTTCAAGTCGAATTGAGGGCTGCCTGGAGTGCTATTGATGTGAATTTGCATCAGCTGGAATCTGACAAGCTGTGGATGGATTACTTGGAAAAGTTAACTTTACCAGTGATTAGCCCAAAAACCCATGAAGCAAAAGTAAAATCGTGTGGGTTTTCATAAGAGGGGATTTCTTTTCTTCTGAAAAGAACTGAAGCACAAAGGAATATCATACCAGTACCTTTGCTCAGCTGGGACTCAGAAAAGTTCTCTCCATAAAACGCCAGAAGAGAGGGGAAGGTGGGAAAGCTGATGTAAATTCAAATACCATCAGGCTCTTCAGCAAGTTGTTGCGTTTGATTAAAATGCGTTGTTACCCTGTCTGGAAAAAGCTTGAGAAGTCTAAATGAGTTTGCAGATTTGTATTTTATTGTTTTTTTTTTTAATTGTTTAATATGGCTGCAGAAATGTTGTTGTTATTATCACATAAATTTCCAAGAAGCTTACCAAAGGTTACAACTAGCCTTTTTCTGCCTCTTGCAAGGCAGTAATTCAGACCCAGCAGATGTTACCAGGAGCAAAACCCATGAAATGTTGGGGACGAACGAGACGAGAGACTTATCTAAAAGAGCAAACATATGCAAGTAAATACTGTAGGTACGACCGATTAAATTCTGTAACTCGAGATTTCTGCTTTACCACCTTATACACTTAAGCAATTATACTTAAGAAGCCTTTTTTTAGTTGTAAGTGAAGAACATCGAAATCGGGATAAATATTTTGCCTGAGAGATTTGGCTGGGAATGAGCGGAGAAGACATTTGCATCTTGCGATCTGGCGCTCCCCGGATCTCATTTAGATGCCTCTGTGTGAGACTTGATCAGATGCGAGATCCCGTCCGCTGTCGCCCATGGGAACCTGCACTTGGTGTTTTGACCTTCCAGGAAAAAAATACTCCATGTGGTTAGGGGTGATGTGGGGGCCGGGGGAGCGTGGATTACACACTTGTGCTGGTCTTCGATGCCTTCCCCGGCCATTTATAGCCATCTAGGCTTGTAGATTAGTGTGGGCGGCATCGCTGCTCTGTTGCTCCTTGACATGGTTTTGTTGCCCAGGAGTTACCGTTCGAGTGCAAGCAGCAGGCCTGCCTCTTCATCCTCCAGAAGCACCAAGAGGCAGCATCAATGGGGAAAGATCGTAAAGGGGCAGTTCTTTGGTTTACACGTAGACTTGGGCCCTCTGCCTCAATTTCCTCATATGGAAAATGGGAAGGTTGGGCTGAACTAATGAGTTCTTTGGTTCTTTCAACATTTGCCATTCTAGGAGTCTGTGTGCTGGAGATTGAAGTTAATTCTGAATTAAAGCTGTATTGCTTCTGGAGAGAGACGTATCTCATTTCTCTGACTTGTCCCCAAGAGATTGTCCCTCACAGCTTGGTGTTGTTGAATGCAAAGACAAGGATTGCCACCTCTGATTCTTGCCATCCTAGACTGAGGACAGACTCAGTAAAGATGGCAAAAACTCCCACCTCAGCCCGAGGAACCAAGCCCGTGGGATTCTGATGGCCAGACTGTCTGCCATCTTTGTAACTCACATTCTGTTTGGGGCGACAAAGGATTTGTGTTCTGTAGTTTTGAAAAGTATCCTTACTGATCAGCAATATTTTTTCTGTAAATCGGGAATGTTTTTCATTCAGACCTGTTCTGCCGGTGACTCTACTGAAAACAGTTTGATCCACATAAAAACATTCAATCTATGCAACACTAGCATTGTGTGTTGGCATTTTTATTCTAATAATTGTCTTGATTTCTGTGTTTTCTTATTTCGCTTGGTTTCTTTTCAGTAAATACCGAGTCTTGGGGGACAGTGCTCTCCGGGAGCATCACCGTGCCCAGCTCCTGTCTCTGCGTTGCCCTTTGGTGGCAGTCCTGGATCAGGAGTAGGTTCGGCTCTCAGGACAGCAGCAGGTTACACAGAGTAGAAGGCACTTGACCCTGTACCATGCAGCACTGTCCGGTGGCTCCAGGATCCCCAGGTCCCAGGTTCCTTCCAGCATGTGGCTCTGCCATCCCCAGTGTGCAGTTTCTACACTGAGGTCCAGGGTGGTGGCTGCAGCCAGTTCTCACAGCCAGCAGGATGGAGTGAAGTGAGAGAAGAAATGCAAGACCCCTTCATCCAGATGTTGTACATCCCATTGGTCAGATCTTAGTCACAGGGCCATACCTACTGCAAAGGAGTCTGGGAAAGGTAGTTTTTCTTCCAAGAACCCATGTCCCTAATGGAAACTCAGGAGTTGTGTTTCTGAGAAACAAAGAATGTGTTTGAGAAGCAAGTAGCACTCCTGCCCTAGTTCGACCCTTTGGTCACCTTTCTTGCCTCACATAGAGGCCACTCCTCTCCCCAAGATGTGAAAACCCAGACCCCATCCAGGTAGGGTGTGAAGCTAAAGATAAATTCACCTTTGGGTGATGGATGGACTCCATCAGTGCTGGGTGGCTTCTTGTGGTCTAGTGACCTCAAGAAGTTGCCTTCTCCAACACAACCCTGAACAGTAGTGAAGTAGGAACGGGCAAACAGCCATTGGAAATCCATGAGGAGAGAATGGGAAATTCCTCTCTGAGTGGCTGTTAAAGGCCACACTGCGCAGGAAGAGCGAAGACGACTCTGGCCTGCCACCCGCGAGGCCCTGGGAGATCGCAGCAGCCACCCCAGCTCTCTGGGAGGAACTCCTTGTCTGTTGACCTGTCAGCCAATCCGAATGGGACCTGCAAGGAAGGACTTTGGGGGGACATCACGGCTTCTGTAGCCTGCTTACTCTTGGGGCAGTCTCGGGGGTCCCCAGGGTTGTGGTTTCTTTGCCAGTAGGATTTCAGCAAGTACCCACAGCTGAAGACTGCTCTAGACTGGCATTGCGTGCTCTGCTTCTGCCTCGTCCTCAAAGGGCGCCTGGAAAGAAAGCTACAGTGGAAGGCAATGCCCTTTGTTTGTTTATATGTGGGCTTTTATTTTTAGATTGTGTATTACAAGATATTTTAAACATATACCAAATTAGACTAGGACAACGAACCCTTGCGCAACATTGCCTGCTTTCAATGGCCAATATTTTGTCAATGTTTCCTCTAAAGCACCCCTCCTTTCTGTGCCCCATAACTTTTGGGCTTTTTTCCCCTCTCTGAGGCAACACCCTTCATCTGATCTTTGGAACTAACTACCTGGTTTGCATTTTCTGGCAGAGAAGTCTTGAAATGGCTTGCTGCTCCCAGCCTTGTCCCTGCTAAGGCTGCCACTTCAAGGCCACTGCTCCTAACAGCTGCAGTTTGGGGAACAAAAGCAGTCGAACAGAAGCATTTCTATACTTCAAAACCTTAATTTTGAGTTCAGGCTGCGAACAGTGCCTCCCTTATCAAAGCAGCATCCTCCCTCCCCCATCTCTGCTGAGGCTGGTCGGCTCCAGCCCCAGCTCCAGCCCCAGCTCATCTCTCAGAGGACTTTGTGAAAAGCAACAGGGAGCAATAGTCACATGCGTTGCATGCTCCCTCCATTGTCTCTATTGTCTCGGCTTCCATCAGCATGTGGTCTGTCCTCCAAGTTACTGCAGATGACAATTCCGTCAAATGTGTAGGCATTATGTAAAAAGCGGTTCTATTCCTGCTATCTGCTGGCCTGCCAATTCCACCAAGCCAGTGCTACGTTTTAGATGTTATTTGCAGCATCTCATTTTTGGGTATGAAATTTGAATCCAAAAACGAAAGTAAATGTGGCTGGAGCAAAGAAATTATTTCTCTCTCAGATAAACGCGGGAATCCAGAGCTGGTACAGTAGCTGCATGGTCATTGGGATCCCTGTTTTTCCAATTTGGTGTCTTCTCTGTCCTCAACATACACCTTCCACCTCATAGTCCAAAATCACTGCTCCAGCTCCACCCATCACATCCATATTCCAGCTGGTAAGAGGAAAGAGGACAAAGAACGCCCCTCCCTTTAAGGATAATCCCTGAAAATTGCATAGGTTTGCACACAGTTAGCCAGGACTTAATCATATGGGTACACCTAGCTGCAAGGGCTTTTAGGAAATACAGTCTTTATTCTGGACGGCACTTTACCTAGCCAACATTTAGGAGTTTTACTATTGAAGAAGGGGAAATGATTGTTAGGGCACAATCAGCAGCCTCCCCTGCAGATCCCTTGACTTCAGATCTGCAGAAGGGCTGATTTATGAGGAGGTACCTTTCTCAAGGCCCAGCACACAGGAACAAACGCAACTGTGTCATTTAAGCAAGGTCGACCCACCATCTCGAAGTCTAACCCTGACAGCACCTGATGGGATCAACACCCATCCGTTAACCTACACGAACCCCCTGAATGAGAGTAGACTTATAACACAGACTTTACCTCTTCTAGAAACCCCAGATCCCTACCCATTCCCCACCCCCCAGTTGTACAGGTCAGTCTTCATCTGTGGCCACCCATGTATCCTTCGCTGGTTAGTGCCTAAACCTCTGGATTCTTCTCTGGTCAAGAAAGGCTCCAGGATTGCTCCCGAAGCCACCCTAGGGCTTCCAACATCATCGTCCAACCCAGAGCCAGGTAAGAAGACCTGTTGGGATGCAGTGGTGGAGGTCTGAGGAGGGATGGTGGCAATGAGGACCAAGTGAGCTGTCTTAGCCTAGACATTGAAGAGGAGGAAGTGATGACAACTGATGGGTGTACAGAGGGAGGAGCTCAGGGTGGGGCCAGTTTCTAGGTTGAGCAACTGGGTGGGTGTTGGTGCCACAAACTAGGAAAACTGGATGGGGAGAACATGATGTGATTGTTCTTTGGGTCTGAAGTCTAACATTAGGGACACGCGTGTTACTAATCTGAGGAGTCTCGCACAGCTATGTCTGAGCATGAAAGTTTATTCTTGAAAATGGTGTGGACGTTTCTGGGTCCTGAGCACCCCGATCGGCTACAGTAAATGTCTTCTGTACCATTCTTGCTTTCATTCTAACCCATTACAGATGACCTCTGTAATCAAACCTGGGTATTAAAATAGCCTGACAGGGGTGAGTATGCAGTTGCCTTAGTCTGCTTGTGCTGCAGTAACAAAATGCCATACACTGGGGCCTTAAACAACAGACATTTACTCCTCACAGAAGCTGGGAAGTCCAAGTTCAAGTGCTGGCAGGTTCGGTTCCTGGTGAGAGTTCTCTGCCTGGCTTGCAGGCAGCCCCCTTCTCTGTGTGTCCTCATGCGGTGGAGAACGTGAGCTCCAATGTCTCTTCCTTCTCTTACAAGGTCACTAAACCCATCATGGGGGCCCTACCCCTGTGACCTCATGACCTCTTCTAAACCTAAGTACTTCACAAAGGCTCCGCCTCTAAGTACTATCCCAGTGGGGGTTAGAGCTTCAACATGATTCAATCCACAGCAGCAAATTCATATTTTATCATAATTGTAATTAGCGAGCCAGTTCTCTGTGGACTTCCTTCCCCACCCTACTCTGCCTGAGCTCTCAGGGGCTTCGCTGTCCCCTACAGCCCCACAGGTGAGGGGGCAGCATGCTGGGCCTGTGGAGAGGTCCCCAGCCTTGGTCCCATTGTTGGCCTCTGCTCATTGGTGGTCCCTTGGCACAGGCCCTGTGTGCGATTTTCTTTAGTAGTGATGGGCTTCACGCTGGCCCCCTCCAGCATGGAGGAACAACCCTCCTCCTCCCCACCTGGGGGTAGGACGGGATACGCCCACCCCAACCCAGATCCTGAGTTATGCATCCCATCCCTCACCCAGGGGGCTTCTGGGCAGCCTCGCATTTTCAGCATCTCTGTTCCTCCATAGATGGCAATGTCATCTATGGCACAAACACATCTCCAGTGTTCCCTGTACACAATGGTAGTACTGGCCACGCCCCTCACACAGGCCACAGAAACCACTGAGCTATCTTTTGCATAGCCCCACTGACCCATAGAAAATTCATCAGTGGTTGATGGGTTTCTGGCCTAGGCTGAAAACCTCAGCCCCACCTGAAACTCCATTTCTCATCTGTTCTTTGAGAACAGATGGGTTCACAGTTTCTATCGTCTTCCCACCCACTGGCAAAGCCCAAGATTCTGATTGAATAAACATTTGCTGAAATTAAGTCTCATGCCTTGGAGTCTAACTTGCATCCCTCCAATGCCAAGCAGACAATTATGGATAAAGGGAGGAAATGTCTTTCCCTGCTCCACAAAAACAACGGGAGCACCTCGGGCAGGAATGGCGGTACCTCTAACGTGTGGTCGGTAACAATGTCAAGATCACGTCTCAGAGCTGGTCCCTGTAGACTCCATTGCCACTGCCCCTAAGTACAAAACATGGCACACGAACAGCTGGTACCACTGAAGCCCATCCTGCCCTGGGCGCTGGATAGAGCTGCAGCTGCCACCCTCACTGAAACGTATCTACATAGTCCCTGCTGCCTGACAGCTCTGGCCTCTGGGGCAGATGCTTCTCATTGGCAGAGCCCTAGCCCATGTGCCCACACCTAGCTGCAAGGGAGGCTGGAAAGGCAAACGTGGTATTTTCAGCATCTGTAATGGGAAATGTAGGAGGTGATCTCGGCCTCATACAGTAGACGTGTTTCCAAATTTAAAAGCTGAGTGACCAAAACAAATGTCCCCAGTAGTCCATTCCTTTTGCTACCTAATATCCTCCCCATACTTGTGAAACACAGCAGTGCTGCTGCCTGACATAGCACAACCACCCCTTACACAACTGGAGTCTGTTCACCCTCCCCAAAAGGGGCCAACCAGAACTCCTATCAGTTACAGCTCATCGCGAATCCTGGATGTCAATTCTTTTTATTCAGTCACGATCCTATCTCCTTTTCCTGTACTCTACAGACTAAATTATATATGACAACAGTGAGCATATTGTAGAACAGTAAAGGGGGGGAGGGGAGGAAAAGAAAATTAGATAAACTGTTTTAAAATATACATGAACACAGTAAGACACGACAGAAGTACCTGGCATTGCCCACAAGGGGGGGCTGTCTGGACTCTGTCCAGAGTGTGAGGTCATTCTGACCTAGGCCTTTGGGGCTCCAGCCAGGAACTTAGCTCTTAAATTTCACCGATGTCAGATGCAGGGTTTTGGTTGTGAGAGACCTACCTGGCAGAGGCAGGAAGTTTGTAAATGAGAACAGGCTTGATAGTAATCAAAGCCAGTAAGTCAAGTTTTCAAACAAAAGACAGGCTATTTATAAACTAACCACAAAAACTCAAAAACTTGAAACAGAGACAACTGAGAAATGCCTAGAAAAATACATTCTAAAATAAATGTGAAAGTGACAGTCCTTCAGCTGTCCCTTTTTTCTTGTACCAAATCCAGATTGTCCTCGACAACAAAGCTATTAGGAATTCTTACCATCGAGAACTAAAGAAGATATTCATAACAGGATTCTTCATAATGGCCCAGAAGTGGAAACCACCTAATGCTCACCCGCTGAGCAGTGGAGAAGCGAAAGGTGGTCTGTCCATGGCGTGGAGTATTACTTGGCCATAAAAAGGAATGAAGTGCTCACCCATGTTACAACATGAATGAACCTTGAAAAAATGCTAACTGAACAGAGCCAGACATAAAAGGTCACCTATTTTATAATTCCATTTGTATGAGTCATCCAGAAAAGGCAAATCCAGAGACAGGAGATAGCTCAGAAGTTGCCAGGGGCTTGGAGGGAGGGGAATGGGGAGTGACTGCTAATGAGTGTGGGGTCTCTTTTGCAGGCACTTGAAAATGCTCTGAACTTAGAGAGTGGTGACGGTCGTTCAATGTCATCACTATACTAAACCCACTGAATTGCACACTTTGACTTGGTGAATTCTGTCGTATGTGAATTTCATGTCTATTTTTACAATGGCAAACAAACTAAACTAACAGTGTCTGTCATCAGTCCCTAGGCGGGAGAGCTGAAGTTGTTCTGAGAGTAGGTGGTTGCAGGCGTCAAAGTCATAACATCTGCAAACCCACCCCCCCAACACGCCACTTCTGGTAATCTGACCGACAAGAATAATTTAAGGATTTTGTGTCTTGATAGTGAGACAGCGCTTTACTACATCGTACGGCGAGGTATGTTTGTAACAGTGAACATCTGGGAACAGTGTCAGAGCTCATCAGTCTGTGTCAATGACGTTTGGTGCGTTCGTGCCGCAGGTTACTGTGTGGCTCTGAAAGTTGAGGCAGGGCTGCAGACATCCATGCACGGAATCCGCGATGTTTCGGTAAGTAACAATCTCAGGTTACAAAATAGTATTCCTACCTGACTCTCGTGTCAGAGAAAGCCAATATACTGTGGTGGCTAAGAATATAGATCATGCAGCCAAAGAGCCTAGATTCGGATCCCAGCTGTGAGTCCTGGGGAAGGATGCGTAACCTCCCTGAGCCTGTTCTCCGACCTTTCCATGCTTTTCTGAGCTCCAGTTTTCTCGTCTGTAAACTGGGATAATAATATCTACCTCATAGGGTTGTTGCGAAGATTGAGTTGTTATGTGGAAAATTAGACCATTTGTGGTGCAAAAGCACTGTGTTGGCTAATAGCATGATAGATAGATAGACAGACAGGAGTGGGGGAGGAAGAAAGAGGGATTAGGTCAAAGACAGATACACAGATGATGGCAAAAATCAGGGAGGCGGCGGGGCATGCCAGTACGTTGAGTGTCTGTCTCTGGGGCTAAAGCTGCAAGTGGATAGCCTTTCCTTTTTGCTTATTGGTATTGTCTACGTTGCTGTCTTGAACATACGCTACTTGTATAACTTTTAAAGGCTGAAATACTGCTACTAATGCGCATATATTGAAGGAGTGAAAAGCATTAAACTTGGCAATGAAATCAGATGTAAGAATCAGAGCCTCTTACTCCTCCTTGTGTCTGTCAGGATTCTTTTGATCACAAGTGACAGGAACCCAACCCAGACTGGATTAAACCCAAAAAGGGGACTCCTGGGCAGGACCCTGGGGTGCTGCCATAACGGAAGGATGACTTCAAGAAGCAGCTTGATGGAGGGATTGGCCCCTTGGCTCCTTTTGTTTCTGCTTCTCTTGTCCTTTATTATATTGGGTGTCTTCAATGGACTTGGTAGATAGATTGCTCTCCCTCACAGCTCCAAAGCCAGAAAGGGAAGAGAGGGTTCCCTCTATTCCCATTCTCTATTGCTCAGGGGAGCGTTATGATTGGCCCAGCTCAGGTTAAATGCTCACTGCTTGGACCAATCACTGTGTCCAAGGGAATCACAGGCCCACCCCCACAGAACATGACCACTGGACTCAAGAGTGGGAGACCAGAGCAGCTCCCAGAGAAAGGAAGAGTTGTTCCGAGTAAACTCTGAAGGGCCCTGACATTCTGCCGCACCCCATAATGAACCTATTATTGGCCAAAGCACTTGACACGCTGGTCTCATTGCATAAATGCCTGGTGAGCGTCCAGAGGTCTCTCTCAGAGTCGCAAAAGACTCCAAGTTCGTGCCGCAACTTATTTAAATTAGAACTGTATTATCTCCTTTGCTCATTTTTAATTGGATTGTTTTATTGGTGTTGAGTTTTGTAAGTTTGTAAGTTCTGTATGTATTTTGGACATTAACCCCTTATCAGATGTATTGGTGAATATGTTCTCCCATTCTGTGGGTTGTCTTTTTATTTTGTTGATGCTTTCCTTTGCTGTGCAAAAGCTTTTTAGTTTGACATAGTCCCATTTGTTTATTTTTTCTTTTGTTTCCCTTGCCTGGGGAGATAGAGCAGATAAATTATTGCTACGAGCAATATCAGAGAATTTACTGCCTATGTTTTCTTCTAGTATTTTTATGGTTTTGGGTCTAACATTTAAGTCTTTAATCCATTTTGAATTCATTATTGTGTGTGGTGTAAGAAGGTGGTCTAGTTTCATTTTTCTACACATATCTGCCCAATTTTCCCAACACCATGTACTGAATAAACTTTCTTTAGTCCATTGTGCTTGCTTACTCTGTTGAATATTGACTATAAAATTGTGGGTTTATTTTGGGGCCTCTGTTCTGTTCCATTGATCTATGTGTCTGTTTTTATGCCAGTTCCATGCTGTTTTGATTACTGTGGGCTTATATTATAGTTTGACATTTGGTAGCATGATTCCTCCAACTTTGTGATCTCACTCATATGTGGAATCTAACGAACAGACTGAACTAACAAGCAAAATAGAGACAGACTCATAGATGGAGAGCAGGATGACAGCTATGGGGGAGGAGGATGGGGGTGGAGGGATCAAGCAAAAAAGAAAAAAGACTCATGGACACAGACAACAGTGTGGTGATTGCAACAGGGGTGGGTGGGCAGTAGGGTAGAAGGAGGCTAAATGGTAATGGGAAAAAACACAATAAAAATTTTTTTTAACTCTATTATCTCAAGGACTGGTCTTTAAAAAAAGATAGAAAACCTTTCAGTCTGTTTCCATTTTGATTTAAGTCACCATCGAAACGCATTCTACTAGTTAAGGTAGCAAACGTGGTATGGATTAAGTTGATAAGTCAATTTGGAATTCCAAACTTTCCAATGATGACGACCTGTTTTAACACAACTTTTTTTGTGTGAGCTGGGGACAGCCTGTGTTTGCCAGGCACTCTAAGGATGAGGAACTCTTTTGTTTTTGTTTTTGTTTGTTCGCTGGTGGCCCCACAGGGTTTTCTTGCTCCCTTTCTGTCAGGAATACTATAATTTCTACCTTCAACAGTTCCCGCAGCCCTGTCTTCTCCTTTCCTCATACCCATGTGCCCCGTGTCTTCCCAGCCGCCCAGGTGGGTCCAATTCAAATGCCCTCTTCTCCAGGAAGCCATCCTTGCCTCCTCCCTCCTGGACTGAAACAACATTCCCTCCTCTGGCCCTCTCCGATGGCTTGGAATACCTGCCCTCTCTTGTGGTAGGATCACTGGTTACGCCCACCTCATCTCACTTCTGGAGAGAGAGTCCTGGATGGTTCATCTCTGTGTCCCCACAGATACACACATGCACAGTGATACGTAGATGTCAGTGAACGCCTGCGGAATGAATATAGGCCAATACAGTCTACACTGCCAATCTCCGATGGATTCTGCTCTCCCTGACACTCTGCCTTTTCATATCACTAAACACCCTTGTCCCCATGGCAAGAGTTTTCAATGGGGATTGGGGAGATCAAAGAAAAAGACTTCTAGATCTGATCACATAAAAATTCAGACCACCATAAACAACAAGAAGGCAATGCGAAAACTGAGAAAAAATATTTGCAACAAATATGACAAATTCGAGTAACAGATGACATTTTTAGCTTAAACTTGGCAAAAATAAAAGTCATGTTTTTGGAGAATATTTAATGACAATTTTATGGAAAATATTTAAATAGAGAAGAGCCTGGGAAGAAAGTCCACAACATGTTAATAGTGATTAGACCAAAATTGGGAGACTATGGGTTATTGGGTTTTTAAGTTTTGCTTTATGTGTATAATAAATAAGCATTGCATGTACAATCATAGGACAAAGCAGCAGATGCCACCGCTGCTGGATGTCCTGTTTGCTGAGCTGAGACTCGCGTGGGGAGGGGAGTGGTGAGATGGGGGTGTGGGAACACCATGGTACAGCCTTCGGGAGCGCAGCGCCTATTACATTCATACTAACAGTACATATTAAGAACTTTTAAAGTGTTGACATTCTTTACCCTAACTTCTCTGTCTAGACATTGATTCCAATGACTGGAATAAAACATGACCAGGAGAAACTTCTACGTTAGTCATTGATTCTAATGATTGGGATAAGAACAGACCAGGAAATCAAACAGAAATGAGAACCATATTTACATACAGCAATATTCACTGCAGGGGTCTGTACAATATGAAAAAATTGGAACAACTTAAGCATCCAATATTGAGGATATGGGTCAAGTAAATGATGATATGGTCATATGGAGTAATATACAATCATGAAATACCATTCGTAAAGAATATTTAAATAAAATTTTTAAATGATCCTGTTGTATTATTAGTGTAAAAAAACCCAACAAAAACATAGGTAAACAGTGTGCTCTCCAAGGTGCGTATGTGTGCATAGAGGTGTGCATATACAAAAAGGGGCTTATTGGAGAAGATTACACCAATAAGTTAACATTGGTGGCTCTAGTTGATGAATTATGGTTCCATAAACTGCCTCACATATAAAATAAATACTGCATGTATAAAAAAAACCCCAGCAAACATGTTTGCTGTTTTTACGGGAGCAACTGCTTTATAGTGCAACCTAACATCACAAATGCACGTGACTTTGACCAAACAGTTCGACCTTCAGGAACAGACTCCTCACGTGCCTCCAGTTATTCACTACAGCGTTGTAATGGCAGAGGCTAGAAACAGCTTGAGTGCCCAGCATAGAGGCCCAGGTAAATGAATCTTAATACAGACCTACAGTGGAGTATTCTGTAGTCACAAACAACAGTGAGAAAGGCCTTTATTATTTTATTATTATTCTATATATTATTAGTAGTAGTAAATTTTCTTTATTATTCTATGTTATTCTATACTAATCTTGGAGAAGGCTCTCCAAGATAGACTGTTAAATGAAAACAGCAAAATAAGAACAAAGTGTAGAGAACACTTCCAAATGGATAAAAAGGGAGAAAAGAATGTCCATCTATATAGACAGACTTGTGAGTAACTACATCTATAGACACTTGCTTCTGTAGGCACAAAATTACTCCGGGACGTTACTCAGGGACCGGGAACACTGGCGGGAGGGACAGAGGTGGGAGACAGATGTTTCACTCTAGACCTTTTGACAACCTTTGAATCAGTGACTGCGTTGCCTCTCCCGTAGTAAAGGACACATAAAACGAGAGCCAAAATGAACGCCCACTGGTTCCTTAGCATTGCTGTTAAGAGCTTGGACTGCGGTTTCAACGCACCTCCATTTCAATCTCAACTACAGTGCCCGGCGACTGAACATCAGGGAATTTCTTAGTGGCTGTAAACTAAGCCCCTTAGCCACCAATGCAGGTGATAATCACTTGCCTGAAGGGGCTGCTCTGAGGGTTAATGAGATTATTAAATGAGGATTCAGTGAGATAATCCTGGATGTAAATGTAAACTGCTTTATTTTATACATAATAATGTGTAACATTTCATCATTATTCCTTGCCTGTCTTGGTGGTGGCCGGTCCATGAGCTCATAGGAATATCCTTGCCTCCCCGGTATGGACAGTATCACCTCCTCCTCTGTAGTTGACATGAGTCAGCATATTTGAAATCCCTGAAACAGTGCCTGATGTCTAGGGACGGTTAACAATTTTTATTAACAAAACACCCTTCAGAAGGCTGTTCTCAGCCTTTCTTCACATCCCTGAACTCATGGGCTCCCTTTATTTCAATAATTATATCTTCCCTAGAATTTCTGCATAGTCACTTTTCAAACCTACCTGCTCTTTTCTCACACTGTTCTGCTCTGGCTTTAAAGCTTACAGCATCTGTTCCTTTGTTTATCACTTCAAAAATTGTAAACCTGTTTGGTTTAAGGTTTCTTTCAAATTGTTTTATTATCTCTAGTTCTTGGAGTGCAAAGTCTTTTATTTGCTGCAGTTGCTGATTGCCCTGGTTTCTTTGTCCACGTGGGTTTCTAAATGTTTTGCAAGCCCATCTTCCCCAGGTTTCTGTGGACACCTGCGACCTTGATGGTGGAAGTGTCCCTGTCCCATGGAGTCGTGGGCCCTCAGGTCCCCCGAGACTGACCAGTTCTGGGCAAGTTTTACCATTAATTTCGTCACCAGGAATCCCCATCCAGCCAAGTGATGAGCTCAGGCCCCAGCACAGGACATGACCCAGAGTCAGGAGGTGAGTTTCCTAGTGGGGCAGCCTCTGTGACCCCTCGCATGTTTTAGGCAGGGAACTCATTTCCGTGTCCCTGAAAAAAACAAAAACAGAGCCTGTGGCGGGCCTCCCCTCATGGGCAGGTAGAAAATCTCCATCCCCAACCCCCCAGTTTTGTTTTTAAATCCTCACCCAAGGATATGTTTATTGATTTCAGAGAAACAGGGGGGTGGGGGAGGGGGAGAAACATTGATTGGTCACCTCCTGTATGTGCCCTGACTGGGAATCAATCCCACAGCCTTTGGTGTACAGGACGGTGCTTCAACTGACTGAGCTCCAACCAACTGAGCGACCCGGCCAGGGTTCCAACCACCCAGTTTTGACACCCTACTAGCCCCTGCCGTCAGCCCTGCCACCTCACGGTTGTGGCACACTTCACGGAGGGGGAAATGCGCGGGTTCAGGACTGTGCTGATGTCTAAAGACAGAAATGGGCCCGGAAGTTTCGAGACAAGTCTGGGAGAAGGAAGCAGAAAGCTTCTGGCCTAAGTAACTGCTTAGATTTTCAAAAGCAAATGACACAACCCTGTGGACCCCTCAAACACCTGTGTTGAAAAGAGATTGGGAGGAAACATCACCAGATGTTAACTGAGCTGGTTTTAGTGTTAGAAAAAATGAATAACTTTCTACTTTCCTTTATTTCCCACATTTTCTATTCCCTTTACCTTGGAAAAAAAGAAATCATAAGTCATTTTTTACACTTAATCTTAGCCAAAAGGCCAAGAAGCACTCATAAGCCATTTTTTTCAAGTGGCTGTCCAATCAGCTAGCAGGAGGTCGCTACAGTGACAGCAGAGGACCACTCCCTGCTGTGAGAGGCTGGGTGCAAACCGAGGAGGCTGCAGGGAAGGGCTGAACAAGGCTGGTGCTTGGAGGTGGGGGGACTGGGCTGGAGTCCCAGCTCTGTCACATGTTTGCTGGGCCGTGGAAGTTACATCTGTCCAAATCCCCCTTTCCTCCTCCGTCAGCGGTGACTTGTTCAACAATTCATTCATTCCACATGTTTTTTTGAACACATGCTCTATGTGCTTGGCACTGTCGCAGGGCCTGGAGCTACCACAAAGAACAAGACAGACACACACTTGAAGTTCATGTTCTAAGGCAACTCTGTCCAGCAGAACATCCTGGGATGACGGAAATAGTCTGTGTCTCCGCTCTCTAACGTGGTGGCCACCGGACCCAAGGGACTACTGAGCACTTGAAATGTGACTAGTGTGACTGAGGGCCAGAATTTTTTATTCAAGTGTAATTTAATGTAAGAAGCCACCGGAGGCTCATGGCTACCATATTGGACAGCATTATAAAGAGCAGATAACGCCTCTTGCCCTGTGTCCTACAGCATGTGAGGGGGTCAGGGCAGCGTAACAACAGAGCCATGGGCGTCGGGCCTCTCTCAGAGCAGACCTCAGCAGGAAACTGAGCTGTCCAGACCTTCAAGCCCCCAAGGCTTTTTGTGGGCCTGGGAGATGGAAGAAAACACTTAGCGTTGCTTGTGGTCTGGGACCATCTGGCCCTGGGCCAGCTGAGGCCTCCCTGTGGAACACACCTGGGCTGTAGAGAATACTAGGCAACTACAGCTGTCCCGGTGACTCTCAGCTGCTTGCCGGCGCCCTTCTCTCTCTGCAGTTGAGCTGGGCCCCCAGCTGCTTTCTTCCCATGGCCCAACATCAGGAGTTCCACTTCCCTTGAAACCGGTCAGGGCCAACCCACGTGGCCTCATTCCATGCATACCCAGTCTTCCCTCTGCCTCCCCGAACCCTTCATTCCAAATCCAGATGGTTTTCTACTTAGCCAAGAACACAGGCCTGGAATGACCTTGTTCTTTGTCTTCACCTAACAAACTTCTTTCTAGCCTTTAAACCTCAGGGCAATTTTGCCACAGTAAAAACATATTTTTAAAAAAATAGATAATCTCAGGACAGACATCAACTCCATGAGAATGTATTTCCTTCTTCCTTCCCTCTCTCCCATGCAGATTAAATATCCCTCATCAGGAATCCTCCCTGCCAAGCACACTGCTGGATGGTCTGTGAAGGCAAAGGTTTCCTTTCCTAATCACCAAGTGCTCCCGAGTCCAGAGACATATCCCAATGCCTTTGTATGTCCTGCTCATAATCCCTGCCCACTGCTCAGTTGCATTTCTGCCATTTGATTCTCATCCCCCCACATCCTTTCAGTTCTTATAGTAAAGTTCCTTTTCGTTCACGCTAACTCAAGCTGGTTTCTGTTACTGGAGCCCAGAGACTCGTCGTTAATGTGCCACCCCTTGCTCACTGGTGTCGTAGCACGACCTATGGGGGCACAGAGGGTTAACGCACGGCAGTATCTATGAGCTCCCTGCACTTCCCAGCTCCCTCTAAGGTTAGCCCTGGGGTGGCCAGGTGACCGGTCCTAGGCAGTGGACTGTGAGTGGAAGTGACGTGTGTTACTTCTGGGCCAAGGCAGTTAAGAGCCAGCGTACCTCCTCCATTTCTCTTGACCTCACTGGGACCACGTGTCCCACACACTGTGGCTGTAAGAAGAGGGCTTCCTAACCTACACTGGATTTTGCGTAAGCAGAAAAACAAACTTTTTTCATGGTGACCCACTGAGATTTGGGGGGGGTTATTGCAGACACTACCATTAATTATAGAACTATATCCATTAAATTAGAGCAATACATTCCTGATCTCTTTCATTAGAATGCAATCCATCGGAGATCAATTCCAGGTGTTTGTCTTATAACTCCAGCGCTAGCCCCTGCAGGGCCTGGGACATGAAATGGCTCGTTAAATGCCTGTCGAATGGATTACAAGTGAATGAATCATTCCACCTGACGTTTCAACACCTCAAGTACATACTTACTAGAAACTTCTAGAGCTGGAAATTGAGCCTAGGATCTTCTAACTCTAAGCCAAGGGCTTTATGTGGATAGTGGGCATCATTGTAGACAGATGATAGGGACTGTGAATCGACTTCAGTGGGTGGGCAATCCGCAGACAGGCAGTCTGTGTGGAGCTTTCTAGGACAATTATTCTGGAAAGTCCTTTCTGGGCCAGGGCCCAAGAATTTACACTCTGCAGAGGAGAAAGACTTCTTTCAACATTGCCTGCTTCTGTTGCCCTGGCCATGAATCTCTGAAAACAACTCAAGTCAGAAGCTTCCCAGGGGGACAGAGGAGCATCTGTCCTTTCGAAAATGTCAACATTCCTGCTAAATAATTTCTCTGGAATTGGCAAGGGGGAAAGTGAGTAGGGAAATTCTTAAAGTCCCACAGTTTTAGGCTCAAAAAAGCAGTGTGGGCTTGGGATGGGAAAAGAAAATTTGTGACAGCTTATCTAAATGTCTGAATTAACTGCAAAGTCAGTAAATATACAATTTGCTTTGCTATTGCCAATGGGGTGACTCTACTGTGTGCCAGGTACAGAACTGGACTTCACATACATGTTTCTTTCTTATTCCTTACAGTAAGGTCACAAGGGACCGAATGCTATGCTGATTTTACAGGTGAAAATGAAAAGGGGTCCGAGTGACTATGAAGCTTGCTACAGGCCAAGAAGCTGGTAAATGGGTGACTCAGAATTCAAACCCAGGCCTCTTGACCTCTAAAGGCCACGCTCTGGGCTTTCAGAGGTGGCCAATGTGGCTCTTTTATTCGAAACTCTCAGAAACCCATCGGGAACTGCAAACTGGTTTAGACAAAAGGACTTTATTTGTTTACAGAATTCAAGAAGGATTAAGTGATGAGCCACTGGAGGGACAGGAAGAGCACTGAGCTTCCAGGGCAACTGCACCCGGCTGCCTGAAAGCTGCCAGCGGTCCTTCACCCTCCATCCCTCTGCTTCCCTTGGGTCACCCTCATTGTCTCTCTTGCACAGCATATTTCCACCACCCAGCGGGACACATGGCTGCCGACCTGTCCCATACCTCACATCCCTCAGGTCCAACCAGGAGAGAGGATCTGACTCACTTCAGTCTCAGATTGAAAATCCCAGGGCAGAAACCTAATTGGCCAGTCTGGGCCCAGTACCTTCCCTGTACCCATCCACCCTTGGCAGTGGAAAAGGGTCATCTAAGAACAAGGCAGGACCTTGTTTGGAGGAGGATAAAGTGTCTGAAAAGCAAAAATGGTCAAAGGGAATAGAAAAGCTTAGCCCGAAGCAGAGAAAAATACTCAGGGGGATATTCCTGTGAAGGACAGTAATGAGGGGGAGGTGCTCTGGGTCACTGTGGGACCCATGGTGATGGGTTTCCAGGAAACAGATTTCAGGTCCAGATTTCAGCATCCATTGAGTGCTTCCCATGTGCCAGCTGTTAAGTTCCTTCCCAGATATCGGTCTCTTAATCGGCACAACCAGTATGCCAGATAAATTGTATTGTTCCTATTTTACAGGTGAGAAGCAGATCAAGATTAGATAGAAGGGGCAAGGATTTGAATCCCAGTGTCCTGTCTCTGCTCTTTCCGCCACATCTTTCTGCTTCTTTGAAGACAACTCTCTAATGGTCATTTCTGCCCACAGAGAGGTGGGATTCTCCAGGAGGGAGGGGCTGCCATGCCCACAGGTTATCTCTGCAAAGGTCAGATAGCTGCTTCCCAGGACTTGATAAGGAGGCATTCCAAATGGGAGAGATATGGTTGGACTAGAAAGCCCCTAAGATCTGCCTCAACTTGAATCAGTAAATTCTTCAAGCTTTTACAAATTCTTCTAAGAATTCCACTTCTAGACGGTCTCTCCAGATCACTCTCTGTGCTCTGTATGTGGCCCCGAGCCTCAGGGTGCAGAGTGAGGGCTCCCTGCACTCTGGCGTCCTGCGCTCTGGCATCTGCCCAGCAGGCATCCCCAGCAGGAGATAGAGGAGGGAGGGGAGTGACTCAGAGAAGGCACCTTTGGTGGGTTGCTGCCCCAGCTAAGGTTCCCCGCTCCTCTCGATGTGGCCTGTTCTCCACAACTCTTGCTCCTTATCAGTTCTGTCACCTCCTCCCTAGCCTCTTCTCTCAGCCCAGCGATGGTAACAGGTCTGTTGTTTCTATGCCGCCAATCCTACAGCATCCCCGGGCGCCTCTACACCCCAATGCCTTTGTCAATACGCCTCAGACTGTTCTAATTGGAGTGTGCCCCCTGTGTTCTGTGTCAAGACCCTGACTGATAAAACGACTTTTTCCAGCTTATAGATTCTATATTCTAATTACATTTTTCTGCATGCTCAGTGTGGGCCTTTTAGATAAGACTAAAGAAAAACATTAAAATCATTTATAATCTCACTCCTAAAGACAGCTCACATTTTGAGGCCTTTCTTCCCGACATTTTCAGAGCATGCATTGCATATGTTTTTTAGGGGTTTATTATTTTTTTTTTGGTGTGTGTTAAAATATAAACAACATAAAGTTTACCATTTTAACCACTTTTAAGTATACAATTCAGTGGCATTAAGTCCATTCAACCACCATCACCACTATCTATTTCCAGAACTTAAAAAAAAAGACTAAACCCCCACACACACATGCGGCCTCCCCCATTATCAACACCCCCCACCAGAGGGGTACAGCTGTTACAGCCGATGAACCTACACTGACTCGTCACGATCACGCGGAGTCCCTCGTTCACATTAGGGTTCACTGTGGATGCTGTACATTCTGTGGGTTTCGACAGATGTATGGGGACATGTGTCCATCACTGTGCTGTCACACAGTGCTTCCACTGCCCTGCAAATCCTCTGTGCTCTGCCTTTGCGCCCCTGCCTGCCTCTCGTGTTTTCTACACTGCTTTCTACCTCACTGTGTATACGTGGAATTACGTTAACACGACTGTATCCTGAGCGTTTCCCCATATCGTTAAAACGTCTTTCATTAACATCACATTTCCGGGTTGTATACCATAGTGTATCGTGATTATTTTTCTACTTCCTTATTTGGGTTATTTTTGGCTACCATTAATGTCAGTGCTATGACTATCATAATTTGTAAATCTAGCCCAAATTTCTAATTATTTCCTTAAGTCCTTCAAAATTTGGACGCTCAAGTAATGTCCAATAAATTGTATGTACTAGAGGGAGCCTGAGAGTTTTTGGAAACAATGGTTCTCTGTGTCCTGGTGAAGAGTGGAAAATAACCCGCCAAGACTGGCAGAAATATTAAAGGCATTTGAGGGCTTCCCTTCACCACTGGGCAAGCTGTGCCTGATCTCATAATAAAACAATGCGGGCCTTTTCCTCCCAGGCCTCGGCCCAGCTGGGGTCAGGAGCGGAGCTCAGGTGGTTATTCTGGCTGATGACAAGTGTGGTCAGGAGTCTTTAGATCTGTGGCTGACCAGTGGCTGACCACTAGGCCACACTGAGTCTGAAGAAAGGCGATGTGAGGGCCCAGAGAGGGCCCCAGCCCAATCCCAGGGAAGCGCAGTCCCAGAGCCACAGGCCAGATCACCTGTGGAACTCCTTGTACAACTTCTCTGCAGCTGCAGGGGCTCCGGTCGCCAGCTAATGAGCCAGCGGCAAGCCATGTGACCAGGGGTCCTGGATGGACTCAGGAAGGAGGTGGGGCCAGTGGCCTGAGCTCTGAAGCCTGTAGAGCCTCCTCCTTGGCCCCTCCTAACTTTCTTCCATGGTCCTTGGAGCACAAGAATGTGACACAGGAGAGCCTGCCCGGAGCCCGTGGAGCCAAGAGGGGCTGGGCAAGGGCAGCTGGCCTGAGAATGAGAGTACTGCAGTAGCAGCCCTACCACCCCCCAGGAGTAAGGTGGCATCGTCTGTTGCCCTTGGACCAAGGACTTTGCCTCTTCCTCCCCAGGCTCTGTCTTCCCAGGGATCAGCCCCACCTGGCTCACCATGCTTGACTTGCTCATTTGTGCAGGAGATAAACTAAGATCCTCTCTCCTTAAAACTGTGACCACAGGGAGAGTTTTCAGGGTGCGCCAGAGTATTCACAGGGCCTAGGACGGCAGTGGGGAGCTCTGGAAAGGTGGCTCTAAGCAGGCTCAAGGACCTGCGCATACTTTCACCTGCTACAAGCAACGCAGGTGGGGCTAAGGTAGGTCTTTCCCCTAACATCAGTGGTTCTCAACCTTAACTGCATAAAATCCCTTAGGGAGTTTTTTAAAAAGCCCTGCTCCCAGAGCAATCACCATCACAAACTCTGGGGATGGGACCCATTCGCCAGTGGTTCCTTAAAGGTCCCCAGGTGATTCCCAAGTTTAGCCAAGGTCGAAAACCACTAGCCTTAAAAGGATAATGAAAGAAGGACAAGGCTTTAATGGTTGAGGACCATATAAATGTAACAGCCATATTTCCAGTCTGTTCTTAGGTGTTTTATTTCTCTAAATCTTGCCTAATAATGCATTCTGGCTTTCACTGGCAAAGCCAATTAGAGATCTATAAGCAAGTTATAATTATAATAATTAAATTTAATGAGGAAAAAAATACCTTGTGTCACCGTGCTCTGTGAGTCCCCCCTGTCTGAGGACAGTGTCATTAACTGGTCCACCCAAGGCCACCTTTTTTTCATGGAGCAGGCAGATAGACAGCTTGGAAGAATGAGAGGGAAGGGCACAGGTTATTAAAGCAAAAACTTAGAGACGGCAGGTTGAGAACCTAGGGGAACATCAGATAAGCACCAACCAGAGAACTGTGCCTTTTAGGTCCAGTCATATAGCCTCCTGGGGCCAGAGAGTGGCGCGGGGTCAGGGGTGTACCTGGGTGGCACACCAACATTCAGAAGCCCCTTGAAGCAGACTGTGGTTTGCATTGCATGCCGGCAAGCCAAGATTCATCCAATCCCAGAGCCTCAAAATTCAGCCTTCTGTCTTCTGCATCCTCTTCTCTCTTCAATCTCGGTCACCCTCCTCTTTGGTCTTTCAAGGAGGTGTGTGGGGTCCAGAAAGACCTTGTGTCAGACCCACGTGAGCTCCATCGATGACTAGCTCTGTAATTGTCGTGAACTTTTTAGCCTCTCAGGGTTCCGTTCCTCATCTCTGAACTTAGCAGGGGACCTCAGAATGGGGTGCTGCTGTGTCAACCCCACGTGGCCCATGGGTTAAGATGGGATCTTCTGTTCCCCTTGGATTAAGGACTTGGCCTCTTCCACCTGGACTCATCTTCCCAGGGACTGGCCAGCTATATTTGACTTGCTCATTTGTGCAAGAGATAAACAAAATCAGTAAAATCTTTAGGCTTAGACAAGAACCTCCCTTCTCTGGTCCCCCTAATCTATAGGGTCCTGTTCTACATTTCTTTTGCCTCTATTCCTCCCTGCTGGGTGAGGGGTTCCTGGGGGGCTGCTCCCAAATCCATCCTCTTGCAGATGTGCTACACAGCCTGTCCGAGGTCTGATGGAGGCCTAGGGAAGCTGTTGGTGAGGGAATGAGGTGGACAGAGGTGGACAGAGCAGAAACATCTGGTTTCCATACAGGCATGTCCTCCTGATGGCTGAGGACAGAGTCAAGGTTGAGAAAAGAAGGAGCTGTTCTCCCTGCATTGCCACATTTCAGCTCTGATAAGCCTAAGAATTCTATATTTGAACTTGGCCTCCCATGGCGTTATGAAGATATTCATCAATTTAGGAGGTTAGCACATACTTTATTTAATAGCTTCCTAGTTTGATTTTTAACTTTAAAACATTAAAGCATGAAATATGTGGTACGTGAACCTCCGATTGTACTTCTGGCCCTGCCAAGGTTAGAGGCAGGCCTGGGGAAAGTAATATTATCGTTCAGTTTGTGTGAGGATTAAATGCAAAAAATTACAGGAGTGCACAGTAGGTGCTTAGTAGGAATTAATTCTCTTTTCCATCGGGCTCATCCATGTCACTCAAAACATGCAGCTGAAGGAAAGAACCCTTCCCTAGGTAGGACCACCACCTCCCTTTTTCCTTTCTCGAGGGACAGCCTCCTGCTGTGTTGACTTACTGGGGCTAATGCACCCTCGGGCCTTTTCACTGAGACTCAGAGCCATGTTTGAAAGCTGAGCCCAGATCCCTCAGTTAACTGTGGCCAAACATAAATAAATAAATACATGGCTCTTCTGCCAACCGGGAAGGCTGCAGGCCTCTTCTGAAGTGGCTCTGGGGCAAGGCTGTCTCATGGTCTGCGGGGGCTTTCAGGAACCTGGGTCTTCCACATGTGTCTGGTGATCTGGCCAGAGAGAGATTTCTGGGTGTGGGAGGCCGGGAGGGTAAAGCAGCCCCTTTGGGGACTCCAACAGCTGTCTGCAGAGATACCTGGGCCCAAGTTAAACCGGCAGGGCTTCCTCAAGGGCCAGGGAAGGGGGGAGAGGGGAGGGGAGCCGACTGATCTGGGACTTGGCAGTTAGTTCAGAACTCAGAGAAGCTGGACTCCCGGATAAATTGGAACCCGCAGAACTGGTTTGCTCTGCTGTATTATCTGCGATTTGTTGCGGTGTATCTGCTTTGTACTTTGAAAGAACCCACTTGTTGTTTGCATTTTAAATAGTATGTAGGAGTGTGCTAAGCCGTCAGAAAGTAGGGCTGGGTGAAGGAGAGCACAGCAGGCTGAGGAAACTGTGTGCACAGAGCTGGAGGCACGGGAGAGGGGAGGGTGTCCAAGGAGGTGATGTGTGAAAGGAGACCCGGACTGGGGGGGCAACCCGGAGGCTGCCAGGGCCACGTGTTGCAGTGGCCTTGAAGCATCCTGATGTTGCTTCAGTGATCACTGAGAAAAATGCACTTAAGACTCTATAATATGATTTCTTTCTCATTGGAAAACTCTCCTTTCGTGTAAACTTTAGACATTTGTTCATATTCATTACTGCGTGGCAAGGAATGTTTAACCCGTATATTGGTTGGACCTCTTGCTGGTTGAATTTTAAATCTATCTATCTCTTATCCATATTTCTGTATTTTGTCATCACCAGAAACAAAACTTTATTTACAAACAGGAAATTTTATTTTTCAGTCATGGGAAAGCTGGTCTGCTGAGTCTGATGTCCCACTTAGTTCTAGAAAACAGACCCTGGAAAATCACTGTTAAAAAAAAAAAAATCCTGGAACCTCAGGATGTCAAAAACAAATACATTTTACAAATATTTTCAATGATCAAATGCTAAAGAGGGCTGTAACTTAGGAAAAAACATCTGTTTGGTCATCTAGGGTAGCATGCTGCTTCCGAAAGATAAAGCAGTGTGAGCTTGCATTGAGGCAAAGCGTAACAAGCCCTTGGATTTGTACTCTGCCAAATTTTATCTGAGGGCCTGGGGGCGAGAGATGCAATGAATTCACCTTCATAGCTGCCACCCACCCCCCACGCACACTTTAACTCCTTATTGCCCTTCAGGTTAAACCCAGGCTGGCTAATTTTGATGATAAATCACTACTAGTTCTTTAAACCTATTGTTGGTATAAAGGCAACATTGTTTATTTGCCAAATCCCTGAGAGGCGAAGATCTAATTAATCTATTAAGGCTTCTGTTGGAAGGAAGTCAAACCTTTGAGATGGGAACCTGGGTGGATCCCATCATGTATTTTGCAATGGGGCCAGTGGGATGGCTCTGGACACATCAGTGGCTGCTCAGCGTGTCCTGAGGTTCAGGCAAGCTGGGAGTAGGGGCTGGGAATGCAGAAGAGGGAGCAGTTCTTTGGGGGATGTCAAGTAGGAGGGGCCTGCAGCATCCACCAGACCAATGCCCAAAGCCCTCTGCAGCGGAACAGCTGGGCGTTAGACTAAGGGAAGACACAGCTAAAAGTGGGAGCTTGGGGGTCCTGTAATCTTCCAAACGGAGTCCTTGAGGGGGAAACTCCCCTGAGGCTTTTCCTGATGGGCATGGCCACTCATGGGAAGGGTGTCAGTGTGACCCTGCCCCCCGCCCCCAGGCTTCCCAGGGCAGTCAGGTACTGGCAGTTGGCCTGGTGGGAGCAGGAAGTTTGGCTTGGTTGATTTTCAGCTACAGCCTGTTTTCCCCACCTTAACGTGTGAGCCCTGGACTGATCTCGCCTTCTCTTTTTGTTTGTTTTGTTTTGCTCATCTCCCCTTTCAAGGCTGTCTCCTTTATAGGGACCCAGAAATCAGCCAGCGCTCATTGAACTGACTATTGTGGCTGCATTCCTAGAAGAAAAGGGAAAGGAGGAACCAGTGCACCCTCCCTCGCAGCAAGGGGAGAGAAAACCTGGGGAGTCCTCCATCCAGGAAACCTCCAGATGGTGACTTCCCTGCTCAGAGGGCTTTTACTGCACGGCTTCGGCTGTCTGCTGGCTTGGTGACATCTGTTCCCACAGGGTGGGCACAGTGTGACCAACACTTGGCAGGTGGTAGTGGGAAGGGAACACAGCCTACTCTACAGATCTATCCGACAGAACTTTCTGGAATAATGGAACTGGTCTACATCTGCACTAATACCGCAGCTGCTAGACTCGCATAACGCTATTGAGCACTCGAATGTGGCTAGTGCCACTGAGGAACTGAATGTTTTTCGTTCAGTTTTTGTTTTGTCCATTTCATTTTTGTTCATTGAAATTAAATTTGACTAGCCGCACATGAGCAGTGGCTCTCACATTGGACAGCACAGCCGGAAGTTCACTGCCCTTGAGATGCTAAGGAAGGGAGGGCCGCTTCAGGTCCTCCTGGTCTCCTCTTTTTCTTGCTTCCCTGGAAATTCAGCTCCTCCTTGTTCATCTGTCTCTGGCAGCTCCAGTGCTGAAGCCTCTCCTCCGTTAACCCTCCTGCACTGGCCAGACTTCAGCAAGAAGCAACATCACCCTCTCTGCTTTGGGAAGAGTGAGTATGGCTTTCTCTGAGTGGATGAGGTTGGCAAAGATGGCCAAAGCTGAGCGTGATATTCCAAACTGCTCATTTGCTGGAATCATTTGGGAAAGTGGTACTTAAAAACCCTGACAGGAGTGAAAGAGACATTTCTGAAATTTGTGAAGGCTGAAATCCATGCTATGGGAGGTTAGGTTTGCTAGTTGTCTCCGTGGCTGTTTATTGAAATGGCTAATGGAATATTTCTTTCCCTCTGTCAGAGCTCTTGGAATGTTTCTTTCCGCCAGAAAGGAGGCTCATTTGCTGAGATTTTTCTGCTGTGACCCAATCCAAAGCTTCAGCCTGATTTCTTGTCAACTGGAGATTTGAAATCACGGAACCTGCTTTTCCCCCAAATAATGTGCAGGATGTTTTCACGGCTGCCTTTGCAACCCAGGAAAAGTATCCCGTGCACAGACCCTGAAGAGAAGAAAGGGGCAGGCAGGCATAGGGGTCTGGGCTTTGTACTGTTGTATTCAGCTGCCTACAGTTGGTTGGATCAGGGCTGGGCATTGACTGGAGAGCAGCCAATTTCCTAGGCTGGCCTACGGACCTGGCACAAAAGAATACTTTCCAACCAGATTCCCTCTCTCTGGACCAAACCAGAAGCAGAAAGAATCTGACACTAGCAATCGCAGGTGGGGATGAGGGGCAGGACTCTAGTACAATGGCTGAGGTGGGGAGCTCTGGGCCAGAGCCAGATTTTGCACAAATGGCGTAGAGCCTTGGAATCTGTTTTTAAATTCTTCAGGCAATTCGAACATGCTGATACTGATTTTGTTTTCGTTCCATTGGTACTGAATCACCTCCAACAGGACACTTCTACCTCAAGTCACACCTCCTCCCCTTTGACACTTTCACGGAGGATATAGCCAGTATTTTGCTATTGTTGTTAGTACTTTAGTGTAAGGCTTTCTATTTGTATTTCCTTAGGATAGATGGCTAGGAGTGGGATCATTAACCGAAGAGATACTTATCTTTGTGGTTCTTGCTACATATTGCCTTCTAATAGGTTTGTAAACCTGCAGTGTCATTGGTTAACTGAGACTATCAGTTACACCACAACCTCACCAGCGTTGGGACTACGTTTGCATTTTCCTTCTAATCCCCCCGCCCTTTTTTTAGTGATGTCTGACAGTGCTTCAAGAATCCTTTGATTTGCATTATCTTTAATTATAGTTAAGATAATCATTGAGATAATGTTTGCCATGGTGTGCTTACTATTTGTGGTTTCTTTTCTCCCTCAGTTTCCAAAAGTAACATCTTCTTGACACCCCTTCTCCTAATATTAAACCTTTTCCCCCTGTATTTTCAAAAAACACATATAGCTTTCAACATTTCCAGGGGCAGCATCCTAAATATATCCCACCAGTCCAAAAAGTAGCTTTTTTCCATTTTAGCTCAATCTCTATTGTAGTGTTCTCCAGCAGTGTTTTGCATACAACTCACACACATGTTGTCCTGTGATCATGGTATTTTGGTATGTAGCCACAGTGTTCAGTGGTCATGTAAAAGTCAGGAAGCTGGATTAAACAAAATTCAACCAATTTCTTAACTGCGGGAGTTCCCAGAGCCTCCAACCTGCCTTTAACAAAGCTCAGAGAACCTCTAAGAGGAAAATGTGCAGGGTATCTTTTCCAAATCTCTTTTTCCTGCTGTAGAATCCTTGTATGGTGAAGCACATGGAAGGAGCGGTGTCCTGAAGAAGGTACTTTGAGAAACCCCCGCTCTGGCAGAGAGGCCACGCCCACACTAAATTCAGTGAGCACACTGCAGACTGGATTCAGCGCACACAGTCAGTGCACACAGTCAGCGCACTGGAGCAGGGGAAACACATAGTATCCCACAGTTATCCCGCTCAGGCACCGACACACGGCGACAAAACAGGCATGTCTTAGGAAATGCTTTACATAATGTATCTGAAAAGTCAATAAGGATGTTGGAAAGCTACTATGTGGTGTGAAAAGGAAAGCTATACCATGGCATGTGCAAAAGGATCCCATTTTTGTTTAGAAAAACATATATATTTTATTGATTACTTGTTTGCCACCTCCAACCCCCCCCACCACCAGAATACAAATTTCTGAGACCAAAGATACTGAATCATACAGACCATTCTAAGTGTGCTTAAAATTTTAGAGTATATATATATTGAAGACTACTGTGTTTGTTTATTATACTATCATATTATCCTTTATATTTTATTTTAAAATCTATTTATATTATACTTTTTTGTTTTACCTGCAGAATGCTGTTTACTTAATAATAAAATCACATTATATATACAAAATAGAGGTACGTGGGGAAATGGAGAAGAATGCCTGAAAAGATATCACAATGACAACTGGTTTTCTTTGAGTGCTGGGATTATTACTAATGAGGGTCCAGCTGCCTGCCCCAACCAAAGCCAGACTCATGAGACAGGTGCCGGGGAGAAGTAAAGAGGGTTATTCAAGGGCTGGCCACCTGAGAAGATGGGAGACTCTCATCCCAAAGCCCATCTTAACATCAAGTTCAGGCAGCGGTTTTATAAGGAGGGAGAGGGAAAAAAGAACAATGAAACCAAGGAAAGGGAGTTGAAAAGTTCTCTACATGCAGATCAGTCCAGTCTATTCTGAAAAGGTCCTTGAAACCGGTCAAGTGATGGTCTGGTGTACGTCATCTGGTTTTACAGTTAAAGGTCAGCAAATCTCCTGGAGCTGGAATGCCTAAGGTCGGAGTCTGTGTTTTTTGAAGTTAGCTCCTAGGATTCTTATACGACTATGTTATTTATCTATAAGCGATATATTGGAGTCAGCATTTATAGAAACAATGTCAAAAGAATGGTGGAGTAGGTTACAATTCCCCACTGTTACAATTCCTCACTGTCAATTTTTCTTCCATTTCCATGGAAGTTAGAGGGTTGTAGCCAAAACATTTAGGAAAACTGGAAAAATTCAGGATTCAGTGTAGGGCATAGGTGAAAAATAAAATCTAACAATTAACTAGAGTCTATTATTCATAACAGTGCATTATAGATTTTATTGAAACAATTTTTTCTCTAAAATTATTTTCACTTACATTAAACAGCCAAATCAAGACCAATTCATTTCTGCATGAAGTCCAGCTTCAGTTTGGCCCGGTTATTTGCATAAACTCAACAAGAATAGCAATTGATCACATAGGCTCTCTTAAATCTACTTTGTTGGAATCTCACAAGGAGTTTCCAGCTGAATTTTAGCCCCACAGGGCAGAGAAGCCAGGCCACATAGTTGCCATCAGGCTTTGCTTGCAATACCTATAAGTTTGGGCAAACTCCTTAAGTTCTCGAGGCCCCCCAAAATGTCTTGAGGTTCTTTCTTTGTCATCTCCCAGGAAAGTAATCTTTGCTCCTTACCTGGAAAGACTGCCGTGAACCATATGAATAAGCAACGGGCCAGGCCGTTTCTCCAAGGAGCTTTTTATTGGCTTCAAAGTCAATCTTCATTCCTGAAAACTTTCTGATGGCATCCAGAGCTGAGGCCTTTCTCTCTTAAACATGACATTCCAGTCAAAGTCTTGGTTAACAAAACCTCAACTGGAAACTGGTTTTTGTGTCCTATTATGAAGAAATCAGACTCTTACTGGATCCATGCAAACATATTGTCATGAAAGTAATAATACTCATGAAGAGTTTTTAAATTCTGGAGGGATCAAGTAGGGAGAAAAATATAAATGCCTCAGTATTGCTTATCAAGATACGATTCACCAAATTGTTCTAAGAAAACAAACAAGTTTCTTTATATCTGGAAAAAAATAAGTCAGCAATATTTTGAACAAAGTCATACGAATAATAATTATCTTTAGTACATTTAGTCCCATAATAAATTCTCATTTGTCCTGATTATTTGCCAGTATTTCTATGAACCCAGTTGTTTCCTAAAGTTCTATAAATCTTTGTCCAATTTAAAGGTATAATCTGAAATTTTATTCTCAGAAATTTATATTTTAGAATAAGTCAGAGTCCTTTCCATGGATTTTTCCTGAAGCTGTAACAATTTTGCAAATGCTTCAGAGTAAAGTACTGATGGTCTCTAAATGACAAAAAGAATACTTGAAATGCCATGGTTATAGTATTGTAATGTAATTTGATGCTAATGTAATTGACAAAGGAATTTACTTTCTTTGTAACAACATTTTAAAGATAACACTCAGAATTACAAATGAGAGCGTATCAGACTAAGAAATCAATTAATCTGTTTACTGCTGTCGGTTATACCTGGGGTTCCTGTGGGGAAATACAGCTGGTTTTGACAAATCAAAGGGAGCTCCTGGGTCTTTTCATTCATCTTCAAGACCACCACTCAGCAGCTTCACTATCTGCCTGTGTGTCTCTCCCTTTTCTTTTATTTCCTTTTTTCCATTCCCAGTGTTCCTTCTTTCTGCGGTATGCGTGTCCCTTTCTTTTATATCCCTTTCTCATATTTTCACTTCCTTGATATTTTTGTTGCTTCTTTGCTCTACACAATTCTTTTTCAACTTACAGACTCTCTGTGACTGATAGGACCCTCTGCAATTTACACAGTACCTCTGTCACTGACACAGAACTTCTGCAGCTTTTCTAGTCCCTTTTCGTTGGCCCTTTTTAAATCCTACAGTTCCTTTCAGACTTAATTAGAATCCTTAATTCTTAGAAACCTTAATTTTTAGTGACAATTAGAAGTAAGTGATTAGCATGCTTCAAAATTTATGAATACATTTTATAATGTTCAGAAACACGTTTTGTATTGGCTAACACATTCACATTTCAAAGAGACATATTTCAAATAAACCACAAGATGTATTCATTAACAGATCCAAATGTATTCTCTAGCTTCTTTGCAATAAGAAGCCCAAAGTAGGCAAACGCAGATCAATTAATATTTTAGTAGCCTGTTATTTCTTGATATCAGATATTTAATAACTTTTACCACTTAATCCAGAAAAACTCCAAAGTTTTACATTACCAAAGACTTTGAAAAATTATATATAACTGAATAGATTTATCAAAAATTCTTTATTTTAGTTACAGCTATTTATTAGTTCTAAACAACTTTATAAGATTTTAAAGTCAGTTACTACTCAAGTCATTTTCTTGACACATTTTGTAACAGAGATAAATACCATTTTGCCATGTATAATGCACACTTTTTTGCCCAAGTTTTTGAGGGACAAATAAGGATGCACATTATACACATCCTTATTTGGGTAGGGCCTGAAATACCTTGTATCTGTTCTTGGGTTTTGTAATTATTTGTTACATAAAATTTCTTGTATCATAATATGTTAAAAATAAATGCTAAAATTCCTTTATAATACAAAAAACTGGTATCTAAATATAAATAAATAAATAATTGAATTAAAAAAATTAAAATGAAAGGGTTTTTTCCTGAAAGTTTGGGCCAAAACCATGGGTGTGCTTTATACACGGCAAAATACGGTAACGTGAACTTATTTTTGTAAACCCAAGCATAACAAACATTTTATGTTAATAACTTTACATCAATTAAACTGAAATCATCCATCTGGATTCTTAGTCATTATTGCATTCCTTTAGTGTGTTCAGAAGTGAGCACTTTAATTGCCCAGTGTCCTTGACAACTTCTAAGGAGGCTGGAGAAGAGGTGGGGGAGACATCAGGCTTGAGCAGCTTTAGCTTCTTGAGTTTTCCTATTGTTCCTCAGACTGCAGCAGCTCCTGGGCTTCCAGGAAGAGGACTTAGGGTGTTTAAAAGACTCATTTCTTCATTTTTTCTTTTTTCTGAGTTTTAGAGTCTGGGAGGGGAGTGAGATCTTTTCCCCCTCTTTGAACCACCAATTTAAATGATTTCTGAGTAGAATCATTATGATGTAACAACATGAAAGCTTGCACATAAGAGATCTTATCCTATTTACTAGATGCTTGGCAAAGCAATTCTAATTAGTCCAAAATGCGACCCAATGGACTCTCTGACGGAATTAAGACAGTGCTGCCCATTTCAAAACAGAAACAAAAACAAAATCTAAAGCACAGAGAAAGTTCAAACAAATAATCACAAACTAAATCTTCTAAGAGGAGGGACAGGGACAGTAGCCTTAGAATCTTATCTCTCACCAACTGGTACCACAAATGACTCTGATGAGGTCCAAATGGCACAAAGCCAAAACAGTGGAGACAGAGGATTCCCTGTGTGCCCAAAACAGCAACAATCAAATCAGGTTTCCAAAAGATAAGAAAGCAAGCAAAGAACAACTAACCAAAGTTTCATTTCGCACAGACAAGAGCTCTCCGAGAGCTCTCAAACGAGAACTCTCAAACAGAAACTGACTTCCTCCCGTGGAAGAACTGGGGTAGAGTTCATGGAGTCTATTCTCCTACCAAAACACTGCTACAGATGACTGGTTGCTGAGTCCAGATGGCTAAAAAGCCCGGACAGCAGTGATAGAGGATCCCCAGTGTGTACACCTGTTCGATGTACCCAGTCTTGGAGTGCGTTGACTGCCCAGAAACCCATTTCCTTTCACCAGCTAAATGTTTCACGCGGCTGATGCCTTGAGAGGGAGAGCAGGGAAAATGCCCAAGATAAAAACTCTCGGCAGCTGCTGGGAAATCCCTGCCATGGGGTCAGCCTACCACAAGCAGCTGGGACCCCAGATATCTGTTGGGGTCCAACTTCTCCTGCCTGGCTCGCCAACTTCTGTCACTGAATGCAGGTCTGGCTGCCTGCCACAACAAAAGCCAAACTTGTGAGACAGGTGCTGGGGAGAAGTAAAGAGGTTTATTCAAGTGCTGGCCACCTGAGAAGATGGTGGGCTCTCATCCCAAAGCCCATCTTAACATCCCGGTTCAGGCAGAGGTTTTTATAAGGAGGGAGAGGGAAAACAGAACAAAGAAATCAAGGAAAGGATGTTGAAAAGACTGCATAGATCAGCACAGTCTGTTCTGATAGACTAGCTTACCTTACCCTAAGAAATAGGACCTGCTAGGCCTAGGATGAGGAAATCCTCTGATAAGGACCCTGAAACTGGTCAAGCTATGGTCTGGTGTCCGTCGTCCTGGTTTTATACTTGAAGGTCTGCCAATCTCCTGTGGTGGAATGCCTGAAAGCCGGAGTCTATATCTTTTGAAGTTAGCTCCTAGGATTCTTAGAGAAACATGTTATCTATCTATAAGCTACATGTTAGTCAGAGTCAGCATCTACAAGAACAATGTCAAAAGAATGGGGGGGGTCACAATTCCCCACCGTCCAGGATCATGTTCTTCTTTCCAATATTTTTCTCTATTAGATATTGTCTGAGAAGAATGCTTTCACAGTGAGTATGTGGTAGTTTTATAATCAGGGAAGAAATAGTTATTTGTATTTTAGGGACAGAGAGAAGTAGCAGGGGAAATAACATTAGAGCATCTACTGTGCCCTAGGCACTTCAATGATCTGATAATTTAATCCTCCCAATTATTCCCATCTCACAGATAAGGAAACTGAGGCACAAAACACCTTAACTAATGTGCTCCAAATCATATTGTACGTGGTTGAGCAGGGTTTTAAAAAAATTGTAGTAAAATACACATAACATAAAAATTACCATCCACCATCTGAAGTATGCAATTCAGTGGCATTAAATGCACTCACAATACTGTGCAGCATCACCACTACTTATTTCCAGAAATTTTTTTCACCTCAAACTGATACTCATTAGACACTCATTTCCCATTCCTTCCTCCCCACAGCCTCTAATAACCTCTATGCTACCGTCTATGAATTTGCCTATTCTAGGTCTCCCCTGTGTGAGTGGCTTCGTCCTATATTTGTCCTTTCGTGTCTGACTTATTTCACTTAGCATAACGTCTTCAAGATGTACTCATGTTATAGCATATATCCATGCTTCGTTCCTTTTTACAGCTAAGCAATATTCTATCCTATGAATAAACCACATTTTATTTATTCATTCATCTGTTGATGGACAGTTGCTTGTTTCTACCTTTTAACTAATGGGGACATTATGCAAATATCTGTTTGAATGCTCTCTTTCAATAATTTGGGGTATATACTAGTGCGGGGTTTTGGATCATACGGTAATTGTATGTTTAATTTTTTAGAAATTGCCAGGCTGTCTTCCCCAGCGTCTGCACCATTTTCCATTCCCGACCAGCAGTGCACAAGGTTTGCAAAGTTTCCACATCCCCATGAACGTTTATTTATGTTCTGTTTTGTGTAACAATAGCCATTCTAAAGGGCGTGAAGTGTCATCTCCTCATGGTTTTGACTTGCTTTTCCCTCCTGGTAATTGATATGGAGTGTCTTGCCCTGTGCTCATTGGCCATTTGTCTATATCTCCTTGGGAGAAAAGTCTTTGCAAATCCTTTGCCTACTTTTGAATTGGATTGTTTGTTGTTGTTATTGCTGAGTTTTAGGTGTTCTCTATATGTTCTCGGTATTAATCCCTTATCGGATACATGATTTGCTAATATTTTCTCCCATTCTGTGGGCTTTATTTTTACTCTCTTGATAATGTCCTTTGGTGGAGTAAACTTTCTCATCTTGATGTTGACTGAACTAAGTCCAATTTACCTATTTTTTCTTTTTTCTTTTTGCCTGTGCCTCTGGTGTCATAGCCAAGAACTCACTGTCACATGTCATGAAGATTTCCCCCTGTGCTTTCTTCCAGGAGTTGTCAGATGACAAAAATAGCACGACTCAGTAAGGAGTTGGATGCCCCTTATTTAAGGGAAGACAATCCGCGGATGGGGGCGTGCCGCGCCTCACGAGCAGCGGAGCCCTGTTCCTGAGGGCTCTGGGGCAGGAGCCCGCTTTCTCGAGGAGGTGACGTGGAGATGGGGCGTGATTTGGCGGGAAGTTGGGGGTTTCCTCATAAGGCCGGCAGGTCCTATTTCGTAGGGTGAGGTAAGCTAGTGAATGCCGGGTTGGACAATTGTGATCGAGACACATGAGGTTTCCTTAAACAGTGACCAGCTTAGGTTTATAATCGTGATGTGGGCCGGGCCACTGAAGCGGCCTCCATTTTCTGGGTCCCCGTACAGGAACTACCTTTGCCAGAGCCTTATAGTTTTAGTTTTTACATTTAGGTCTTTGGCTAATTTGAGTTCATTTTCACCAACAGCACCATTTATTGAGAACACTCTCCTTTTCTCCTTGCTCTTGCTGGGGCAGAGTTGGGGATCCAGCTCTGTCAGACATTAAGCGGTGTATGGCTTTTTCATAGTACAGTGTGTGCCCCAGTTTTCCCCGAAGCAGTCTCTCTCTCGCTCCCTCCCAGACCCAGAAGGACTGTCGCGGGCCAGGCTCCTGAGCTCCTGACCGGCCTCCCAGATGGCAGGAGGAGGCCTCGGGCGTCGCCCCAGGGCAGCCCTACTCCAGTCAGGCGGCTCCCTCTGGATGCTACGGCCTCCGCCACACCTGACCTGGCCTGGCTGTGGGACTGGCCAGACCGGTTTGCAGGGTTTCTGTTCTCTGGGAGCTGGTTCCTTGTGTACAGTGGTGGCTTTCTCTCTCTCTCTCTCTCTGTCTCTCTCTCTCTCTGAATTTCTTCTCAAATTCCCCTCCCTCTCTTTCTGTCTCTCCTCTCCTCTCTCCCAGTCCCTGCCAACCCCCAGGCCAAAGGCTCTGGGCTACTGACTTCACTTCCACTCCCATTCCCAAAGTTTGGGGCCCCTTCCCACACTGGGCTCCCTGCCAGGCCAGCCAGGCTCTGACCCAGAAGGCTTTTTATTTTTTAATGGATAAAAAATCATCAATAATTACATGAACAGGAATGCTAACAATAACGACTGCCGTGTATTAAGTACTTAGCAGACATCGCTGACATAGTTCCTGTCGTTGATTTCTCACGGCAGACCCGCGAGGTCGGCGCTAGTATACCTGTTCCTTGATAACAGATGAGAAGCCAAGGTGAGAAGGCTCAGATTCGGTGCACAAGGTCGTACAGCAATGACGTGGCGTGGCCAGGGGTCAAAGCCGCCTCTGAGCAGTGCTTCTGGACTGGACTGTCTGATGCCCACTCTCGCTTCGAGACCATGGATATTTAATGAACCTCTCTCCGTGTGCCAGCCAGTGTGTGTGTGTGTGTGTGTAAAGAGAGCAGTTGTGAGGCAAGAGAAAGACAGAGAGCAGAGAGAGCACCACCAGGACACAAAGGCCCAGAAAAGAGAAGTGATAAACTTCTCTTTCTCTCTCTGACCTTTCTCTCTAAGGTCAGGAGATAGGCAATCTGCACCTAAGAGCAGGGGTAGAGAATTAAGTATCAATGTTGGTTTTCACACTGCAGCTTTTCTAGGATCCAGTGGCCCATCTCTAGTGATGGGGGAGTAGGTTGGGCAGACAGCCAACAACTGAAATAACTTGTAATGAAAGTTCTGGAACACACACACCCGGGGCCACTCAGCAGGTACGCTCCCCCTTCCTCAGGTCTGGATCTGTTCTCTGCCTCTGTCCTCCCAGCCCCTCCTGGCTGGAATCACTGATACTGCTTTCCCAGCAGGCTCAGGCCTGCCCCGGTTCTGAATGAATTCCCCCACCTGTCCTGCGAGGGACGGGGGATGAAGAGGTAAACTCGACACACTTCCACCTTCAAGGAGCTCTGAATCTGGGAGGGAAGGGGACTCGATGGCCTGAAGTGCCCTGATGCCTGCCTCCACTGCCCCACAGCCCACCTATCCCCGTATCACATTGCATTTACCCCCTTATTATCTTTCAGTTCTGCCCATTTCCACTCCCGCCCCCACCTCAGTCCCAGCCACCATCATCTATGAACGGCTAAGACTGACAGTTCTGAGCACACAGAGCTGCCCCATTTCTGCAGTGGGGGGCGGGGGTTGGGGGCAGGTGCATAGGGCACAGTGAGGGCACAGGGGAAGGAAACAACCGCGTCTATCTAGAGAAGGTCAGAATGGGCTTTAGAGAGTGGGCCCATCTGGGGTTCTGAAGGGTGAGTAGGAGTTTGCAGGTGGGAAACTACATTTGAGGGAGATACATTCACATACAAAGTCTTGAAGGGAGCTTGGTTTGTCTGAAGTTTGGCAATAATTGAGAATTGGGTGTGGGGGGTTGAAATGACAGAGCTGGGGCTGCAGCGGCAGGTGGGGCCGGATTAAAAAGGCCTTTTCCCTGTAGGCGTTAGGGAACCGCTGAAAGACAAGACTCCGGGAGTGAGGGTAGGCTCTGGGTTAAAATGTGTTCAGGCTCCCCAGCCCGTACAGGCTGGCTAAAAATCTTTGTGTGGGATTTGTCCAGATGTGAAACAAAGCTGGCCCCACGCCTCCTTCTTAGACCAGCACTCCTAGAACTCTGTCATTTTTACCAGCGTCCCTTGTCATCAGCCCTGCGGAAAGACTGTAAGTGGAGGAATCACTCCGTCTATTTCCTTTTGCTCTGGGGGTTGGATGAGGGATGGATGGGAGAGGGAGGGCCTGCAGGGGGTGCCAGGAGTGGTCCAAGGGACATAGCAACGCCTGTGCACAAGTTGGGGTTGGAGGGTTACAGATGGAGAGGGTCGAGGGAGGAGGAGGTTCTGGAAGTTTCTAGCTTAGCCTTCTGTAACTGTCAGAAAAAGGCCCTGCCCAACGCCCCACACCAGGAAAGTCTCCCTGCCACTTTCTCTCCACCTTCAGAAGGAATACTAATCTGATTGGTCAGATTCCAGGGCGACGGTTAGGTCAAGTTTACTTGTGCGTGGGGTCACCGAACATTAAAAAAAATGACACAAGAATGTGATTCTTCCTTTCACCCACACCTAAGTACACTTGCCTTTGCTTCTCCAGTCAGCTCCTGACCAGAAGGGAGAAACGTCCCCGGGGCCAAGCCGGGTTTAGGCAGAGGGAAGGCCCTGTTAGGCCTTCAGGCAGGGCCTGCGCTCCACCCCAGCTGTAGCAGAGAGTCCTCCGCTGCTAAGTAGGTTCCGCAAAGACAGAGCCCAGTTCGGTGTTTCCTGACGTTTGTCCTTGGTGCCTGGTTCCCTTGGGAATCTCTGGGCAGAGGGGAAGGTCAGGGCAGGGCAGGGCAGGTCCCAGTGACTCCCATTTTAATATCATTAAAACCCCTGCCTTTATTTCTAACACCTTAATCAAAAGGAAGAAAGGGGCGGGGAAAGCGAGATGTTGGGATGAAAGAGAGGGTGGAGTCTGGAAGGTCAGAAACTGGCTCCCGGGAGCAGAGAAGAAGGGCCCCTCCCAGTGAGTCAGGGAGGGCGGGCGCTGGCGTGGTTGCAGGGAGGGGCCCGGTTTCACTTTGGAGGGGGCACCAAGCGAGGGAAGGAGGCCCCGCCGAGTAGCTGTGGGATCCATGGGTTCCCATCCCCCTGCGGCTGCTGCTTACCAGCCTCGTGACCTCGGGCGAGTCCCACAACTCCCCTGAGCCCGGTGTCCTCGGCTGTGAAACTGGGATAAGAACGCCTCCCAGCCAGGGTTGTCATGCAGGGTAATTAAATGTGCTCATGTCTGTGACAACCAGAAGCCTCCGCACAGCATAGAGAAGAGTTAGCCTTTTCATTATTCCCTTGGGAATGAAAAGCAGGGTGCTTCTGAGAAGCTTTTGTCAATTCTCAGCGCGACCTTCTTCTCTCTGCCCCGCCTTCCCTCCTGCTTCAGAAAATGCCATTTACTCCTTCCTCTGCACAAATACTCTCTCTGTGTTTCTTTCCTGATGCCCCTCATCCCTTTGGCCTCTCCACAGGCTTCCTCCTTTTTCCCTCCTCATTTGGATTGGCCTCCCCAATATTCAAATAAGAACCGTGTCCCCTAAACCTTGGCTTGGTCCCCTTGCTCCTTCTGGCTACTTATCCTCTCCTTCTTCCACACTTGTACTCTTCCAGGATTTTGCCGTTTGTGAAGCTTTGTTTCTTTTCTTTTTTTGCATCAGTTACTTGTTATGCCATATCACTAATGTCATGGCAAAACTTTGAGGTTAGTAGGGCTCACCAATTTACAGATGAGAAGAGCGAGTCTCAGACTTGAGTTCAGTAGACTTCCCATGCTCTTTCTTTGATAACTCTCTACCTCCCTTTGATGCTAAGCTTTTAAAATGAGTCGTCTGGATCTGCCATCTCCATTTCCCTGCTGGCATTCTCTCTTAACCCCATGAGGTCCACTCCCTGGGTCCACCATTCTCCTGTCCGCAGGATCACCTTGGCTACTAGCTCCTCCCCAGCTGGCCCACTCCTGAGGTGCCTCACAGACCCTATTCCTCTCAAACCCTCATGGATGGCATGCATCTGACTGTACCTACTACCTTCTCTTCCTTCAAATTTTCTCTTCCCTTGGCTAGAACTGGGACTGGAAGTGTGCAACAGAGAAGGCGGTGATGGGGAAGGTTCCTTGGGCATCTATGGTCCCTGCACCTTGGTTTTTTGCAATGCTAGCTAGCCCAGGTGAGTCATGGGACCCTCACTTTGGAATGCTGCTTCTACTCTGAGTTAGCGCAGTTTTCAAAGGCACATTCCACCACCACCAGCCCAGCTGCTAAGGGCTTTACCTGAAGAACAATTTACCTTGGTTTTGACTAATTTGGCAGAAGATGGGTTTTGTTTTGTTTTTTTTTTTTTGATGGCAAATAGGATCAGAGTCATCATACCTTGTGACTTGGCCAGGCATGGGCAAGTTAATGTCAGCAGTTTGCGACAGAGTAAAAAGGCTCACTACTTGGAACTAGACCTGTCCAATCAGCGTGGAGCAGGGTCTAGGCAGATGAAGCCAGCTGTGGCTGATGTTGGTGATGTCTAGTCCTGCGTTGTCCAGTGTGGTGACCACTAAGCATAGGTAGCCATTTAAATTAAAATTAAGTACAATGAAATATGTAGTCCTTTGGTGCACTCGTCACCTTGCAGGAGCTCAGTATTCACATGTGGCTGGTGGCTGCCACCTTACAAAGCACGGATGCAGCCTGTCTCCCTCATTGCAGAAAGTCCCCAAGACGGCTCTGATTTGAGACCAGTGGATAGAAAAGAAGGAAAGGTATGCAGTTGGCTAAGACAGAGTAAGAGACAGGCGACCTCATCAGGCACTTCGGGTAACAGGGGGTGACATGAGAGATACAGGCAGGGAGGCAGCAGGGTGGGCGGACACCATAAAAATGTGCACATCTCCACTGTAAATGCTAGAGCTATCAAATCCAAAGCGGATGCACATCCTTCGGGGGACAAATGTGTCCTCAGACAGGACCCCCGTGCTAGGGCTGCCATCAGGAAAGTGAGGGACACTCCTACTTCCAGATGGTGATCTCTTGAGTCTAGGCAGAGGGTTGTAAAGTAGATCTGGAATGGCGTTTGGAATGGCGATCTAGGGATTAGGTGTAGAGGAGGAAGCAGGGGGAAAGATTGGCTAAAAATATAAATTTGGGGCTCAGTTGTAGTCACCAAAAATCTAAAAGTTTAGATGACTTATTAACTCTCCATCTATTTCTGTACAAGTCAGTGGTGAGCATCGCTTTGCTAATTATTTGTTTGGAGATGAGACCTTTAAACCCTGAGTAAAGTGAGTGCTTATTCAAAACAATGTTTATGCCCTGTGCTCAGGAAAGAGGCCTGGAAAAAATCTCCCTTCTAAACTGATTCACTCCTTCAATTGTAAACTCCAGGGCGTAGCTTCAGGCACAGCTGGATCCAGGTAGTCAAAATCAAATTGTCATCAGAAAGCTATGTCTCTCTACCTCTTGGCTCTGCTTCTCTTTGTTTTGCCGTCCTCCTCAGGCTTTCCCCATGTGGAGTCCAGGTGGCCCCTCAGCAAGCAGCTCTAGGCTTAACACTACTGGTTCCCAATAGTTTCAACAAGAGTTGCAGGGCTGACCTTCATTGGCATGGCATGAGCTCCTGCCCGTACCTGAGCCAGTAACAGGTCTCCAGGAGACACAATGCTCTGATTGGCCAGGCCCAATCATGTGCCACACTGACTGACTAACAGTGGTGGAGTCAGCTTCACCTAGAGCACTAGACTTCTGAGTAGGGTCGCCCAGAGTAGTAGTTCTGTACGATAACCCAGAGAAGGAAAACGGATGCTAGGCTGGCAGTCTTTAATTAGTATTGTGATCCTTATTGTGAAATGATAGCAGGCAGGCTAAGCCAACATTATTTTTTACTGTGGTAAAATTGGTATACCACATTACATATACTTCAGGCATACATTATAATTCAACACTTGTATATCCTACCTAATGATCATCACTGTAAGTCTAATTACCATCCGTCACCATACAATGATCCCCTTCGCCCATTCTGCCTGCCCCCAGAGGCCTCTATGTATTTGGAAGGGTGGAAAAGGCTTTGTGCTCCATAGCAAGGTCTCAGTGAATGTTCATGGAAGGAACAACTCACAAGGGAGTAAACAGTAACACGCGTTAAAGTGTGATCTTGTTCTATGGGAAAAGAAAAGGAGTCAGAAGGAGGGCACCCTTTTATTGAGTCTCGGAAATGAGCCAGGAAACAAAGGATAGGGATAAATGGCACTTTTCTGAAAGGAGTCCCTGAGAGACAGGGCAAGGGCTGTTTAATTAACACGCAAAACTACTCTAGAGGAAGGGAGAGCACCAGGAACTCCCTCCAAGGCTTGCTTCTGGAGAGTGATGGGAGGGGCGATGTATGGTTCTCCCAAGCCTGCCCAGGTGGTAGCTGAGCTCTGATGAGGAGAAAGCAAGAAGGTGACTTTGGGATCAAATCCCAAATATTGCCCATAAAGTTGAGGAAGTCAAGCTACTACTTCTGACCAAGGAAAGGACCTGGAATTTAGTGTAGGTCATTTCTTGAGAATGTCAGCCTGAGGTGGTTCTAGATGGAAACATGGGTGAAATACTGGGGGTTCTGAATTATAGCCTGAGGACCAAAAGGCTCATAACAGAGGGAGTGTATTGATGAACGGGTATGTGTGCGCTTCTGGCCCATTGACATGGAGCAGGGAGAAAAGGCAATGAACAAATCCGAAGGGCTGGTTAGAGTTCAGGTAACAGGTTTAGGGACCTTTCAGTCAAAAAGGCAAAGATCAAAGTACACAACACTGTGAGCAGACAACAGTGCAAATTTGCTCATCGGATTTGAAATTCTGAGCTTGAAATCTGCGCGACATGAGGTTTAATCAAAGAGAGGCCTAAGCCTCTGGGTCTCCTCGGTATGATGGAGAAAATAGTGCTTAAATCACTATTGTGACGAGACCAGTTCGGTGACAGTGTCTGACACAGAGGAAGTACAGGTGAAACCAAAGCAACCTGGAATCCCCAGGTGATTCTTGATGACGTGATCTCATCACGGGATCTGGTGTCAGGAGTCCAGAGTGGGAGAACGGTCTCCAGTCCTATCTTCACTTCCCCCAGCTCTAACGGGCAACGACAATCCCCACCCCCAGGGCTATCAGGACATTGAAGTGAGACGTTCGCTGAACAAGCGTTTATTGAGTGTCTACCTACCAGCCAGCATGCTAGGTGCTGGGTGGGGATACAGTGACATCTAAGAAAAAGTTCTGTCCTTAGGCTGTGTTCCTTCTGGAATATCTAGAGGGTAATCTGCTCCTTACCGTTCCCGGCTTCTAGGAGCTGCCCATGTTCCTTGGTTCCTAGAGGCATCACTTCTGCTGCCATGGTCACATCGCCTCTGACTCTGACCCTCCTACCTCCCTCTTATGATTATATGTGATTATATGATGATATGATGATATTGGGCCCACCCAGATAATCCAGAATAATTTCCCTGCCTGAAACTCCTTAATTGAATCACACTTGCCAAGTTCCTTTTGCTGTGTGAAGTTCTGGGGGTTGGGATGGAGGCGTGTTTGGGGGGCATTATTCACTCTACCACAGAACTCTTGGGCAGTGTAGTAGGAGATGGGCTCTCCTTAGAAACCAGGAAGCATGTTGGGCTACCTCTGAACACCAGCTTGCCAATGGAATTCTATATGTCAAGTCTTGTGGGGAGGGGAGCAGAGTGGGTATCTGAAGGCTGATTGCAGATGTCCCCTCAGAGCTAACTGTCACACAGTCACACATTACACTCCTGTGGAGCCATAGAGGAAACACGTGAGGACGCTGGCATCTGCCACTCAGGAGCTCTGAGACCTTGGGCAAGGGTATTACTTCTCTAAGCTCCAAACCACACCTAAGTCAAAGGGGATAAATAGAACTACCGAGAAGGGTTGGAGTGAGGATTAATGAAAATACCATCCATGAAATCCCCTAAGATAGTGGCTGATCCTCGATAAATACCTTTTTTTTTAATGCCTCCTGAATTCATCTCTCTGTCTTTCTCTGTCCCCTTTGCTGTGGCCACTGCCCCTGTCCAGGCCTCTCAGAAACCTTCAATGATTGACAGTCATGCCACTGGCCTCGCCCTGGCAGCAACAGCTCCAAAGCCCTCCCTGCACACGAGTCCCTATTCACCGCGAAATCCGGAGCAAGGCTTTTAAGCTCTCCAAGTTTCAATTTCCTCCTTTGTCCAACAGGGATAAAGTTGTCTATTGAGCCCGGTTGTCCTGAGGATTAAGTGAGATGGTGAACAGAAAGGGGTTAGCACAGTGTGAGGCACAAAAAAAGCAGTGTTTTTCCTCTCAAGAGGCCTGACCTCCTTTCAGCCTCCTCCTCTCCTACACTCCTTCCAGCAGCCCTGGACAACCCGCTTCTCCCTGAAGCAGGCCTTCAACTTATACTCCTCAGGGGCACTGTTTATCCATACCTCCCTCTACCTCCAATATTCCCAGCGTGTCCTATACTACACTTTCTTGAGCCTCAGTTCTATTCTGCTTCCCAGTGACTGGTTCAGCCTTCACTAGCCTTCCCCGTTGTCTACTTACGCAGGCTTCTGCGTCAATATGGGACACGGAACACGAGTTCCTTGAGGAAAGGAGTTTTTCTGAGTAGCAGGTTGCAAAAGTATTCCCCTTCCTTGTCCGGCCTGTTTCCTTATTTGGAATGAGCCCAGTGGACTGGAATGGCTGAAAGGGCCTAATAGCTCTAAGACCTTAAACTGACAGCACTTTAAACAGCAGGGATCTTGTAGATTACCTGGGCCACCCTCTCCTTTTCCAGAAGGGGAAACTGAGGGCCCAGGAGGGCCTTCACTTAATGCTATTCTCTCTCTGGCCCCCGGGACAAGGCTACGCAGAGGGCATAGAGCCCTGTTTCCCTAAGTACGCCAGGGGAGACTCTCAGGCGTCTCCAGGGCTCAGGACGCCGGAAACACGTGTGTGCTCACCTACGTGTACACACGTGAGCACACCTACAGCAGCAGGGGGCGCTCGGGCCGGCAGGGGGCAGCACAGACCCGGTTTGCAATTACCGGGCGCAGCCCCCAGGGAGGAGGGCGTGCTGCAGTCCCGGCGGCGGTAGTGGTGGTGGCAGCTGGAGGTGCAGTCTCCCAGGTGGGAGGCGGGGGCTGCGGGCGCAGGAAAAGGCGCCTGGGGAGCGGGCGCTCAGCTGGGCCTCCTCTGGCCCCGGGCGCGGCGCGGCGAGGGGGAGTGAGCGCGCTGGGAGCACGCAGGCGCCCTGCTCCGGCTGGCCCTCGGCCGAAGCGCGGCGCGGGAGCAGCCCGCAGCCCGCCCTCACGCCCCCGGCAGCCCCGGACCCCCAGCGGCCGGCCGTCGGGAGCGATCCCTCAGCAAGCGCAGGCCGCCGGCCCGGGAGAGCGCGCGGCGGCGGCCGCGGGACGGCTTCGGGGCTCCCCGGAGCGCACCCTCCTGCCCGCGGCCACTCGCAGGCGGTGCTGGCCCGGCCGGCGCACCCCGCAGGCAGCCGGAGCGCGGCCTCGGCCTCGGCCTAGGAGGGAGCGAGACCCGGGCCGCAGCCCGCGGGAGGTGGCGCGGGCGGCTGCGGGCACTGACGGCGTCGCGGGGTGCTCCCGAGCGGCGGCGCAGCGGCGGCGGCGCAAGGGGCGGAGGCAGGGGGCGCCCCCGGCCAGGATGCTGCGGTTCCTACGCCGGACCTTTGGCCGCCGCTCGATGCAGCTCTACGCTCGGGGAGCTGCAGGGCGCGGAGCCGCCGGGCTGGGGGACGAGCGCGACGGGGGGCCGCGGGGGGGGCCGGCCGCCGCCGCCTCCTCGCCGCTGCCCGCCGCTCCCGGGGGCAGCGTGTTCCCGGCCGGCGGAGGGCCCCTGCTCACCGGCGGCGCGGCCGTGCACATCTCCGCCGCCGGAGCCGCCAAGGCCACCCTCTACTGCCGCGTCTTTCTGCTGGACGGGACCGAAGTGAGCGTCGACCTGCCGGTGAGTGACGAGGCGGGACCAGTCTGGGGAACTGGCACCCCGCGACCCTTGGGTTAGCCCCCCTCCTCCTATGCTTCTCTCTGGGGTGCTCCCCTTGTACCTTTCCTCGGATCCCCTCCCCCTTCTTCTGAGAGCACTCCTTAACCCTGTTCCCTCTCGAGTTACCCGCCCCGGTCTTTTGGGGCCCCATCCCTGGTCGGCGCCCCCTCCATGGCACGTTGCGCTGCTGTGTTACACCTTCCGTGGCTCCCACCTCGTCCTTTGGGCCTCACCCCTTCCCTAGCGCACCCACTCCCCGAGTCCCGAGTCCCCGCCCCCAGGCCCTGGTGACAGGTGTTCCCCTTCGTCGTCCAGATTCCAGCCGGGGCCTTCTTGGTGCTGGGTTATTGGTTAGAAAATGTCCAAGCAATGCGGCGCTGCCGTGGCGTGGCCCGCTTGTCCTACATCCCCCCAAAGTTGCCACCTTTGATGAGATGGCAGGGAGGACAGTCCCCCACGCTTGCTGCCTGACAGGTGCCCAACTTTGGGAGGGAGTCAGGGGACCATTTTCGTTCTCACCTCATTCCCTCTCCGTGTTCCACCCCCCACCCCCCACCCCAATGAGCCCCTCTGGTTCACACACTCGCAGGTGGTTGGGCGACTTGGGAACTAACTCTAGAATCGACTCTCTTGGACCTGGCCAACTTTGAGCCCGCAGAGCCCTTGCTGGGGCGCCAGGACTCGGGCCTGGAGCGCCGGACTTTACCCGGGTCTACGTGCTTGTGGCCTCCAAGGCACCCCGGGGTGGCGGTGGCGCCCGGGCTGGAGTCCTCAGCCATCCGCCCACAGGTGGTTGCACCCCGCCCCGCCCTAGAAGAGAGCTAGGCCAGCACTGCTGTCCCCGCCAGGGCATGCAGCTACCAACGCGTCTTTCTAGTCTCTAAGCGTCTTTCTAGCCTAGGGGCCAGATCTGATTAAATCAAATCTGCACATTAATGGGGCGCCTACTGTGCACCGGCGCTGCGGCAGAAGGTGCCTTTGGGAATCTGGGTGTGACTGACACAGCAGTGATTGAGCTTTAGGTGAATGTGACAGGTCTTCTCTAGGGTTTCAGGGGGCGGGGGGCTGGGGCGGGGTGTGGGGGGGAACATTAACATTCTCAGACTTCCAAAAAAAAACCATTTAGGCCCTCTGGGTTCTGAGAAATTCGATGGACTTCACGAGAGAACTAGGAACCTGTAAGGGTTTGAGATGGGAAAATCAGAGCCTGCCTGGCCTGGGGTTTAATGCGTCCTCGTGTAGGTTTAATTTCAAGACAGTTTCAATTTGTGACAATTTTATTTTTTAGCCCTTAGTGCTCTCCATAGGATATTATTTTGTTATGATAATACCCTTTTGGGGATTTTGTATTCATGGAAAAGGAGCTAACATTCCCGTGCTTTAGAGCTGTTGTCTAAAATAGCATTAAAATGCTGCTGCTGCCCAAGATTGAGGCTCTGTAGTTTTTATTTAGCCGGGAGAGGAGGCCTGAAGAACCGGGAGAAGTGCAGAGGGGGGCAGGCTGCCTCTGGAGTGGGCAGCTCGTGTGAGGAGAGGATGTGGCGTATTTTGGGTCTGGGAAAGGAATGGTCTCTTTGGCAACTTTAACAGTGCTCCTTGCTGATGGGTTGTTTTTTTCTCCTCTGTTCCCTGGGGATGGGCGGTTCATTTATAAAATGCATTGCTTCTGTCAGGTTTGTGGTTCAGGCTTAAGTGGTGTTTCTTGGATGAAAAATGCGAGCTGAGTAAAGTGCGTGCATGGTGCGTAGATCCAAACAGGTACTCAAATGAACAGGGCAGGGCAGGGCAGGAATGCTGACCTATTACAGCTGGGGGAGCCCTTTGGCGGAGGGGGGCAACCCAAAAGCTTTCTTCACTTTGTAAAATGCTACTTGATAAAAGAATTCACCAGGTTTTCTTATGATGGCAGATATTTTGATGCTTTAATAAGATGTGATTTAGTGAACCCCAAATTTTATTTGTACACATATACACACAATCTCTGTCCACAAGCAAATAAAAAGCAAAAGCTGGCCTTTGTCGTGTGAGCCCTCAGGGAGGAAAGATGAAGCAAAGTCGCCGGTGAGCTCCGATGTGAGGATTGCTCAGGTGTCACAACTGCATCACAGTCTCCGCTCGCCTGCCTAGATCAGAGTTTTAGTTCTTGTAATTCTCGGGAGTTACGGCGACGGCGCCCGGGGGCCAGGTCCCCATGAACTCGTGTGGCACATGGGCTCCTGCCTCAGACCCGTGTCACCAGACTCCCTTTGTGTGCCGTCCTTGTTGGCAGTTGGCCCTCTTGCCACTATTCTCCTCCTCTGCATCCCTGGATTTTTACCGTTTCCTGGGCTCTAGTGTCACACGGCTGCCTGTCAAGTAGATGGGATTTACCTTTGGCCTCCTTACCGCTAAGCTGGATTTTCTGTCCCCAGCCACTTCCACAGGCACTTGCCAAGCTAACTGTGGCTCCTTTGTAATTAAAACCCTCCGGTGGTGTTTGCCTCAGTCTTTGTTAAGCACATGAAAAGTGCTTATGCATCGTCATAAGCCACTTTTTTTTCAGCTCTGGTCCAGACACTTCTGTTCTGAAATTGCCTCGTCCAGTCAGCATGTATTGCGCATCTCCAATGTGCCAAGTGCTGTGCTGTGGACAGAAAGGTGAATGAGAGGTGGCCTTGGGGCTCTTGGGAAACATGTCATTTTATTCTAAGTGATGCTAGATGACCTGTGAGGCTCATCCAGACAGGGTGCTGGGGATGGACAGCCTGGGGGAATCGGGAGGACTTCCTGGAGACGTTGACGTTTGAGATGATAGGCTCTCAAATCCAGTGTCCCTTGTGCATTTCTAAAATAGCTAGTGTGTCACATTAACTTCTTGGCCAAGCCACAGCCCAGTAGTCCTGTCCAACGAGGGAAGAAGCAACTGTACCTGTCTTCCCCAGTGACCCTCTTCCGACAGGGCCTGGAGCCCCCTCGTCTGGTGGTCGGCTGTATCCCCTAGCACCCTTGCTCTGGCTAGCTGGTGGTTTCTCAGTCCTTGATAAAATGTGAATTAAAGGATCTTTTCTTTTTAAAAATCGATCTATAACGTGCAGTCTAACGTGGGTTGGCTTTACAAACCAGTTTCCAAGGGAGTCCTTGGCTTACTGTACCAACCAGAGTGCCACCCTGAGCCATCCCTCTTCAGAAAACCTGGGCTGGCCTTAAAGGTGCCTCTCCTTGGTTAGCCCAGCCCTCAGGAGTGGTCTGGTCAGAGCAGGTCAGGACTCCCTCGGCCTGCTCCAGACACTTTCCTTCTACTAATGCAGCTGAAGATCCCATTCGCGTGCTTGGCAGCGGCACCCACTGTTGACTCATATTAGCTCTGTGTTGACTAAATCCCTGGCATCGCTCTTGCTCGTGCGGCTGTTGCTCAGCCCCGTCTCCCCACTCCCCTGCATGCACAGTCTCCCGGCAGCTCCGTGTGCAAAGCTGTTAGGATGTGTGGTTGGCTGGTTCGCATTCCCACTCTGCCTCGGAGGGCACGGCTTTGTTGGCCAGTATTGCAGTCCGCACAATTGGTTTCATTGTCTCTGGAACTCCACGCCGACTCGCTGGGTACTGTGCAAACATGGCCAGTTTCAGGGTGAGCAGAGCTGTGGTTGAGTCTTGTTGGTTGCCTGGGCAGCCTTGGGCAGCCTAAGCTTTCTGAGCCTGGATTTTCCAGTCTTTAAAGTGGGGACGTTGGGAGGCTTGTATGGCAAGAAGGATACAAACAGCCTTAGTAAATGGCAGGTTGCTGAAGGGTTGCTGGTAGCTCGTAGTCTTAGGCTGCATATCTGCTCCTTGGCCTACTGAGAGGGCTTGGAGAAATTTCTGGTAATGAACATTACTCTGTGCTAGGGCAGTGAAACCTTGCTAGGCTCTCCTTTATTGGAAATTGGAAGTTAGATGTCATATGAGAGACAGTTTGTCAGTCTCACTTTGGATGAGAAAAGTGTACAACCCCTCCCCACCCCCCACCCCACACAGAAATGCAAGAGCTGAGGATTTTACAACTGGAACTTCTGATCCAACAAAACTTACATGATACAACACAGAGATCAGATGCCTGTTTGGGAGTTGAAAGGGACCCTAGACAACAGGTATCCCACCCACTATGCAGATGGGAAACTGCGGCCTGTGAGTATAAAGTACTTTCCTGTAGTTACTCAGTGAAGAGTTGGAGTGGGCTACTTTGGGAACCCCAATTGTCTAGCCTTTGGAGGTGAGCGCAGGATCAGTGGTGGGGAGGCGCTCCGACCCCCCAGGCCTAACGCGGGACTGTGGCGGCGGGGTGGGGTAGGTTCCTGGCAGCAGTTGCAAGCAGCACCCAGTCCCCTAAACAATGTGAAACTTCGGCAAAATGGCTCTCCTGACGTCAGTGGACACAAAGTTCTTCTGGGATTTTCTTTTCTCTGGTTAAAATGCCCAGAATTTCTAGTTCAACAGTTCAGAAAGCTGGACTTTTTTAAAACAAGTGCCCCGAGTGGTTCTGATGAAGGCGTTTTTCTGATGAAAACCACTGGCCCCACCATGCATTCAAACCTGCTGGGGCCGGGCTGGCGGCGGTGGGTAGGACTCAGGCTGGAGGAGGGACTGGAGACCAGTTATGCTGTTGCAACAGACCAGATGCCTGGCGAGGAGGGCCTGGCCAGGACAGGGGCAGAGTGCCAGAGCAGTTCGCAGGTGGAGTCAGTCGAGTGTGTGGGGGAGGAGTGTGGAGGTGTATTGGAGTCTAGCTTGGAGGGCAAGGGTAGCCTCACATTGGTTGTGGGAAGAAATGGGGGACCATAAAAGACACCCCTGAAAATAGGAAAAGGCAGCTCCTCATTTCCCCCATCTCCCAAGGTTCTGGCTGCCGTGCACACCTTGCCTTATCCTAGGTTACTGGGCAGCTTGCTTTTTTCCTGCCCCTGTGGGCAAAGGTGTTCGATGCTCCAGGTGGCCCTCCAGTGTTTACCCCACTCCCACCCTGCTCAGACCGTGAATGGGACCATGGTGAGGGAAGCTTTGGATACCTATATGGGTCATGAGTTTGTTAAAAATATCTTTTTTAAAATGACAGCAAACTCACAGTTATTAACAACCACACCTAAAACAAAAACAAAAGCAAACTAAGCAAACAACTAGAACAGGAACAGAACCACAGAAATGGAGATCACATGGAGGGTTATCAATAGATGGGGGGGGGGGGGAGAGGGAGAAAAGGTACAGAGAATAAGTAGCATAAATGGTAGGTAGAAAATAGACAGGGGGAGGGTAAGAATAGTGTAGGAAATGTAGAAGTCAAAGAACTTACATGTAGGACCCATAGACATGAACTATAGGGGGGGGATGTGGGAAGGAGGGGGTGGGCAAGATGGAGCGGAGTGAAGGGGGGGAAATGGGACAACTGTAATAGCATAATCAATAAATATATTTTTAAAAAATATATCTTTTTTTTGAAGGTGGGCTTGGGGTGGGGGTGTGGATGGTGACCATCCTTCCCAAATGGATGCAGGTGCAACCTCTAACTCTGGCTCCACACTTGTGGGTAGTGTTAACATGGGTGGGGCAGGGGGAGTCTGTGCAGCCTCCCCAGTGTGGGTAACGTGACCCTGCACTGGTCCAGCACTGAATAGATATTAACTCACCGAGCACTTTCAGGGGCATAATCTCATAATCTCACCGAATCCTGTCTCTGGCACACCGCTGTGGATGAAGGAATATGTCTGTTTAATTTTGAAATAGTGAAGAGGGGGGCAAGTAGAACTTCCCCTTAAATTCTTGCACAGGGACTTAGAAAAAAATTCACTGCGTAACCACAGAAATGCTCCACCTACGCTTTGTCCTCTCTAGGGCCTGGCTCCCTGCCTGCCCCCTGCATCCACTCTGCCTGGATGGAGTGGTCTCTCCTGCAGGAACCTGGTCAACTTTCCTCCTCCGGCCCATGGCAGCTGCCTGCGGTGGGGTCAGCTGCTCATCCCTCTTGGTGTTTTTTTCAGGTTGGCGTGTGCTTTCCCCCCTCCCTTTCATTTCACACTAGAACATGTTTCCAGCAGAACAATTAGAAAGTGTAGAGAAGCAAGAGAAGTTAAAACATCATCTAAAAATCTCATCAGAGATGACCACTGTTGAATTATGGTGTGTATCCATCTGTACCTTTTCCTTCTGTTTTTAAGTATAAATATGCATTTAAAATGGTGAATTTCTATGGATTGATGAATGTCCCTTTCTCCACTTCAGCACAATTCAGTAGGAACTGTACGTAGACCCCGATTTTGTGTCTCTTTGGGCTGGGCCCTCGCCCCGCCTTTTACATCCTCTGGGACCCTTGGCTGGGATGGGGCATCCCCAGTGGCCATCTGAGCTGTGTGCCTCCTGCTGCCCTGCTGGCTGAGAAGCAAGCTCCCCATGCTCAGAGTCCCTTCCCACAATCACCTCTGCTTTCTGGCAGGTTAAAGGTCCTGCAACTGTGGCCACAGAGTCCCCTTGCATCCCAGGGCTTGTGTTCTGAACACGTGATTTGGGGTGGTGCCCACCCTCATGCTCGCCCAGGGTTGCCCATGCTCTGCTGCCAGCCGCAGCCGATCTGGCAGAGGTGGGCCGCAGCCTCCCAGTCTCTCTCAGGTGTGTCCCCTCTGCCCCAGTTCCCTTCTGCAGCCTCTTTGGCTTCTCTCTAGAGCTGGAAGTATCTCACTAGTCCCGCTTGATTTTAATTTCGGGTTTATTTTTAATTGTTTTCCCCAATGTTTTTGTTCGCCCACCGTCTATTCTCTTCAGTCAGCAAAGGCTTATTGGGCACTTACGCTGCATTAACCACTGGGGCGGGAGTCAGGAAGGACGAGGTGGTTCCCCTCTAGAAGGGCAGACGGTGTGAACAGGTAACTCGTCACCCCACGAGACAGCGTCGTGCAGGGTGCCATTGAGGCAGGTTTGATGCCCAAAGTGACATCAGGTCGTTCCAGAGGAAGCACAGGAGTTCGGCTGTTAGATTTGCTGTGATGGGAAGGCGTGGGGGCCCAGCAGGTGCGAATACAGGGAGTGTGGGAGCCAGAAAAGCCCCTTCCCCGGCTCTGGCTCCTCGGGGGTAGGGGAGGATTATGCGCCCTGGCTGTGACCCTGAATTTTAAAGTATGAATGAGGGAACTTTGAAGAACAGGAGTGTCTTGAGCACTTAGGAAGGGCCAAGGCTTACTGAGCGTTTTGCCTGGTCCTGTGCTAAGTGTTTCACTGATTGTCTTGTTGAATCCTTACGAAAACTCCGATTGTCATCCCTGATTTGTAGAGGGGAGAATGGGTTTAGCACACAGGTGAAGGCACTCGCCCATGCCACATGGCTACTGCAGGCACTCTAGCATCCAGCTCAGGCAAGACAGTCTGGCTGGAGGAGATTTGTGGTCCGGGAGGGTCCTCCTGCTATCAGAAGGGGGAGGCGGGCTGAGCCTGCCACCCCCACCCCCGCTTCCCCCAAGGAGGGTGGGGACACAGGGTCTCAAGCCTCAGAATGTCGGTTCGCCCAGAGTGCATTCCGCTTGTGATGGTCACAAGTTGTCAACAGTGCGGTCAGAAGTAGGCTATGTTTTTAAAAAGTGCTTAAATAGAACCACGTTAAAATTACCAGAGGAAAGCATTTTCTGTATTCCCATTCTGCCACATTGGGAGTGGCTGGTTTCACTTTGTTCCCTTAAATCTTTGTGCTTTTGTATATATTCGTAAGCACAGTGTGTGTCCTCCCTCCTTCCCGCCATCCCAGCCTTCCTGACACACTTCTCACCAGTTTGTTACCTTCTTTTTGGTTTTTGTGCTTATTCTGAATTACTGAGATTCACCCCTCATTCTGTGTGTGTGTGGGGAGGTGTATATGAGTGAGACATGACTAATATCTATCTCTATTTGTCTCTTGGGGTTGGAGGTTGATAGCAGAGCACCTGGTATCTTCCCTGCTGGCCGTCCTTCCTCCAAGGCTGGCAGAGTCTGTGTGTTACTTCCCTTTATTGCCATGTCTGGAAAGGTCTTATTGTCCTCTTTATGCTTGGTCTCACAGGTGGCCTTGGGCCACTCAGCTAGTTGGTAAGTGTGGTGGAACCAGAGCGGAGTCTGGGTCCCTGACTCATCCTCCAGTGCTCCTCCCGACAGCCGTACTGTGCGCACCTAGCCTTCGTGTGTGCGCCTTGCAACTCCCTGGGAAGGGCAGAGTGCTTTGTGATTCAGAAGATCAGAATTCCCTGCACTAAGCCTCCATCTCTCCCGAACCTCTTTGCCTTTCAGCCCCTTGGCATCTGGGTTCTGCCTACCGCTTCTCAGCATTTGTTTTGCAGGTTCTTTCCCTCAAAGTCATTGCTTGCTGAGTGCCTTTTCTTTTTGAAGTTAAGAACTGGAAAATGACATCCCAGGGGTCCCAGGCTACCTGTGGGATCACCTGGAGCTTCCTTGTTTCCCTGCACTGAGCTCAGCCCCAGGTGTGCGGGCAGGGAGGACGAGGACCGCCTGGCTGTGCAGGTGCCTTCGGAGTTGGGTCCCTCCGCTCTGCCCTGGGGGCCTCCTCTGTACCTGGTTCGTGTTCCGAATGTTGTTGTCCATATCTGCCTTACAGGTGCTCAGGCAGGTGAGGTAGGGCTGACAGTGCCTCTCCTTTATCCTCCCTGCTCTCCTGTTTAGCTGCACCTGTCTTGAATTACGGATTTCTACAAATTGTGGTAAAATGTAACATAAACTACCGTTGTAACGTGTGCAGTTTAGTAGCATTAAGGACCTTCATGTTGTTGGGCAACCATCTCCACCGTCCGACTCCAGAACGTGTTCATCTTTCCAGACTGAGACTCCCCCTTTCTCCCTGCCCCCAGCCCCGGGCCACCACCACCATTCTGCTTTGTGTCTCTGTGACCTTGACTTCTCCGGGTGCCTCACGTAAGTGGGCTCATACAGTACTTCTGCGTTTATGTCTGGCTTCTCTCACTTAGCCAATGTCTTCAGGGTTCATCCCTGAAGTGCCAGAACTTCATTCCTTTTTAGGGCTGAGTAGTAGTCCAGGGTACGTATTTACCCATTCATCTGCATTATGGATTTCTGGGCCGGTCTGGGCCTTCCTAACTCAGTCCTGCCCGTTCACTAGTGGCACTGCCATTGGAGACTGGGATGTCCCCAGCCCTTCCTTCCTGGTTTTATTCTTGTCATTCTGGCATCTGTCCCCTGGGACTGTTCTCGGGGCCCATCTCCCTCCCAGGTTGTCTGGTTTTAGTTTTTCCTCTTGTATTTTTGTCTGAGTTGCTGGGTGTCAGCTAGCTCTCTGTGTAGCATATTCTCCAAGTTTTTTAATGATGAGATATAAATACGGAAGAGTGTCTACAACATGAATAGTTTAAGGAAAAATCATACAATGAACATTCATGTCCTCACCACCCAGCGTAAGAACAAAGACCATCACTACACTATGAACCTCCCACTCCCACTCCCCTCCCACTCTCCTCCCTGCTGCTTCCTGAGTTCGTCTTCCATCCCTTCCCTTCCCGTGGGTTTGCTGCACGTGACTGTTTCCCTAAACACTCTATTGTTAGTTTTGCATGTTTGTGAACCTTACATAAATGGAGTTTTCCCTCAGCACTGTGTCTGTGAGATGCACACGTGTTAATGAGGTGGCTGTAGGTGTGCCGTTGTGGGACTGTGTTTAAACGTATCTTTGTTGATGGATATCGGGGATGTTTCAGTTTGGGAGTGTTAGAAAATCACACGGCTTTGAACCTCCTGGAATTGGTTCCCTGGTGCCCACACACGAGCAAGCCTTTCTCCCGGGTGTGTACCGAGGATCAGAATGGTGGGGGGGGGGGGGGGGGGGGCAGTGCCTTTTAAGAGCATGGGGATTTTTTTTCCAGAGTCCCAGCAGCGTGTCAGAACGTCTGCTGATGCGTCTTCTCCATCACTTGCTTCTGTGCAGCTTCTCTGTTTCATTCTCAGTCTGATGGGGGTTAGGGGGAACGCCTTGTGGGCCCCACTTTTCCCCAGTAGTCAGCGGGGTTGCGTATCTCTGTGCGTGCTTATGGCCCATCTGTTTTTCCGCCCGGAATACTCAATCTGTGATTTTTGCCCTTTTTTTTAAGTTGAGTTGTATTTTTCTCTTGTGTCTCGCCCATCCCCTGCTGGTCGTTATGAGCTTGTCTGCCACACCACCTTCCTCTTCTGAGGTAGTAACCTCTGGGAACCCGAGAGAGAACTACTCTTAAGTCTCCAAATCACTATGCTCGCAGGCCCTTCCTCACTGAGTAGGAATTAATGTTTTGGCTTCAGTTTTGCTGTGAGTGACCTGAAGTTAGTTGCTGCTGGTGGCTTTTGGTGAGCCAGGTACACTCTGTCGTATTCACTTTAATTGTAAAGTTGGTGCAGGGAACTGGCCTCATTGAAAGCATCTGAGTCGGGGCATGCAGAACAAGAAGGCAGGTTCCTCGTCCTCGAGAAATTTGAGTGGGGATAATAAGTCACTCTACCCGGTGTGAAAAGTGCTACAGAGAGTTTTAAATAAGCTCAAAGGAAGGCCTAAGGTGAGGAGAGTGGAGGGAAAATGTATGACCTGGAAAATTTCAGAGAGAACAGCAGGAGAACAGCTTTCCTGGTGGCCAGATGGGCATTTGCAAAAGCACTGAGCCTTGAAATAATCCACCCAGGGGTCCGGCCCCTTGCTCCGGGCGCTGCCAGTGAGTGAGCGCCCACTGGATGTCACTTTGAAAAGTTTGGAACTCCATCTTTAAAAAGTTTTCAGTAGGTTTGTTGAAAGAGCATCTTTTCTTCTTGTGCATCCACCTTCTTGACCCTGGTTTGGAATGTCTCCGTGACCTTGGATTCTTTCTCTCCCTTACTCTACACTCTTCGGGGGGAGGAGACCCAGTGAGCCCTTCCCATCTCACCTGGATGGAGGTGCCAACAGACACTTTAGGGAACTCAGATTCAACGAACACTTCAGGGAGACAGGAGTCTGTGCAGACAGGAGGGCAGCGGGAACCACTGGGTTTCCCTCTCAGGGAGCGCTGGGAGACCACATGGTCCAAAGCCCCATTCTGGCCCTTTCCTGTCTGCCCGGGAACACTTGCTGCTGCGCCGTGCAGCCAGCTGCTGCTCACCTGTGGCAAATGAGCAGTAATTAGTGTGTAATAAGAGCAGTTTCCTGCACGCAGCCCTCCAGGCTCCTACTCTCAGTGGCCAAGTGACATTCAGCAAGGCTCTTCGCCTCCGAGACTCCCCTAGCTCTTCTGAAAGCCCACTGTGGTTCTTCCCCTGGCCCAGAAGAAACATTGCCTGCCCCGACGGCGGCCCATGAACTGGACGTGGGCTGTGCCCGGGCCAGCCCCGGTATGCTGTGAAGGCTCACGACGGTTAGTTATTAACCTGCTGCCCACTCTGGCAGCTTTTCACCTACTGTAGTCCTTCTTTTGTTCCTGCTTGCCGGGGCCTGAGACCCAGGGCCCACGCCACCTGCTCAGTCACTGCAGTCTATATCGGGCAGCATCAGTGACAGGAGACCGGTAGAGTGCAGGCTGGCTTGGAACTGGCCCCAGTTTGTGCCCCCCGGCCGGCAGTGGCAGATCCCAGGGGATCCTGGAGGGTGAAAGCTGAGCAAAGGAGACCTACATATGGGATAGTTTAATGGGAGAGCTGGGAACCCAAGGTCAGAAGTATTTGTTCAGGATACCGCCGTATTCTGCGTAGCGCTTATTTTGCTTTGAAACCCAGAAGTATTGTATTTAGTTTTGCTCTAAAAGCTGTGGTGGATAGTTCCTCTTCATTAAAGAGACCCCTGAAGAAAAATGCAAAAATTGCATTTTCTGGAAGGGAGAGAATTGTTTGTACTTGAATTACTGCGACATGTCATTCATCTTAGTGACGCACTTCAGTGAATACGCCCGTCCACATACATGAGTTTTCTGGGTGGTCACGGTTGATTCTGTTTACTGATAAAACCTGTTTTATTTCAGCTACTTCGTTTATTTACTAAAAATGACAGCAAAAATTACGGATCATCTGGTGTGTGTAAGACCTTGTGAGGAATGTGACAATGGTCAAAAATGTGGGCTGTGCTTACAAGGAGCTCGTGGGGGGTGGGGGGTGTAATTGTTCCCTAATTGCATGCATATTGCCAGGCCCTCTTAAAAACGAGAATGAACAACTTTAACCATAATACCTGGCAGAATGACTTGGGCACCATCGAAGCTGGACAGGTGAAGCCGTGTGGGGATTCCATGGAAGGAGCAGTGGACTTCCACTGGGGATGGCTTCAGGGGAGGGGCTGGGGGTGGTGACTGTTGGGTCAATTTTGACCTTGAGTGGCTGAGGCTGGCCAGGTGGAAGAACAGTGTGACCAGCCTCACAGAAGAGGGCGAGGGGAGGATGTGTTTGGAAAACAGAATGCAGCTGATGGGACGCTGCAGCAGGGGAGGCGGGAAGGGAGGCTAAGGCCACTTGCAGTTCGACTCTGCAGGGTAATTGAAGGTGACGGTCAGGCCAAGAGGCTGTTAGCTGCATTGCAGGTCTAAACTAGGTGGTACTGGGCATGGGCGGGAAGGGCAGGTACAGTGAAGTCCGAGGACTTGGAACCCAGTGGATTTGGAGGCTGAATTTAGGAGTGGGAGTGATGGAGTAGCCGAGGGGTAACCGCCCCCACCCCCGCCGACCCGCCCAATTTGTGCTTGGCAGGGTGGTGAGATTGAGAACCTCAGGGCGGCGCAGCGAGAGGGAGGGGAGGGGCCCTACCTGGTACCACATTTGCTTGGTTCTTGGCTTTGTCGAGTTTGCAAATGTAAGATGTTTTTGGCATTTTCTTTCTTTAAAGATTTTCTAAAAATTGATTTGAGAGAGAGAGAGAGAGAGAGAAACATCGATATGCCATCCCACCCGTCCACGCATTCACTGGTCGCTTCTTGTACGTGCCCTGATCGGGAACCAAACGTACAACCTTGGTGTATCATGACAATGCTGTACCCAACTGAGCTGCCTGGCCAGGGTTGCGTTTGGTTTCTTTAAGAGGTCCTTCAACTGGTATAAGCTTTAAGGTGCCGCAGATCCTGGATTCAGTCCTGGTTGTGCTTTAGATGAGGCCAGTGGGAGGGGCCAGCAGGTCGGACACCTGGAGAGGAGGTCTGGTAAGGGTTTGAACGCCAGTCATGTCTCACAGGGCCAGCTGGAAGGCTGACACCGAGTGACAGGTGCTGACGTCTGTAGACGGTCGAAGCTTGTTTTCTGCGTGGCCGCTGCCTATGGATGATCTCAGCTCCTAGAGCCCCTGAGCGTGGATGCTAGTGCTCCTGCTGCTATTTCCAGATGAGAGAAGGGAGGCAGTCCATAATCTAGGCCACTCTGCTCTGTTGTCTCCCGAACCTGGCTGGGGTTGACACTTTCAAGGCAGTAATAAGATAAAGAAAATTTCAAGAGCAAATAATGAAGAGGCCCAGGCATTTATGGGGGCGGGGGGTGGGTTGCTGCTGTACAGCACCAAACTGGGGGCCAGGTGGATACCAGACTGAGTCAAAGATGCATCCGTTTTCTTAAGCAACTGCCAGCTTAGTGAGAAGATAATGTCTTTTGCGTTTGCAGAGATCTGTACAGCTGTTCAGTGCTTTTACCCAGTTTTCTTGCCTGAGGAGGAAGAGCCAGGGCAGAAGAGGGCGGGGGAAAGTGATCTGCCTCACATTTCCGAGGACAACTGCGAGTCAGCTCTCGTCGGGCAGAGCCCTGGGATGGCCGTTGCTGCACATTTCAGGTGCAGAAATTGCTGTCTGGGAAGAGGGGCCCAGGGAAGAAAGCAGGACTTGAGTAATTCATTGAACGTCGTGGCTCTGAATCCCAGTGTGGGTCACCTTCATCTCAAGTGTTGACCTCAGAACGATGGCGGTTCCCGGAAGATGGCTCGAGAAGGGTGATGAAGACGCATCACCCCAACTGTATTAAACTGCACCCAAACTACATGCTCAACCAAACTGCATTTTAAAACTCATCTTTTTGCATTCACACTCATTATGCTGTGTGAAATAAACCTCATACAAGGTTTATTTGCAGTTCCAGAACTGGCAAAACTAACCTGTGGAGCAAACAAAGGGGGAGAGCTGTTGCTTCCGGGGAGTGGGGAGGACGGAGATCAACTGGGCGTTGGCCCTGGGAACTCTGTGGGGAGACGGGAATGTGCTGATTGGTATGGGTGTGGGTTGCACAGCTGTTTTCCTGTCAAAATGGAACAGCTCAGATTTGTGCATTTTGATGTAAGTAAATTTGCCACCATCCCCCAAAAAGGCATATTAAAAAAAAAAAAACTGGGTGGAAGGCCAGGGGGGGAATGCGTAGAGGATAAGATGATAGAGAATGTTGGTAAACGTTGAGGTCAAGTGACAGGGGTTTACTATATTGTTCTGTCTTCTTTGGGTTTGTTTGAAATTGTCCATAATAAAAAGATTTTTAAAGAAAGGGCGTCGTACCAGATGATCTTCATTAATTCGTCCAGGAATCTGACCTGTTTGTTGTCCTTGGAAAAGGCAGACTCTCGGGCCCTCGGAAAGGTCCCAGCCACCCTGGCCATGGTCTGGACTTATCACTTTCTGCTGATTGGTGGCCATGAAGTTTGAACTTTGGCTTCTTCATACTGGCACCTGTCACCACCCTGTCCTTTTGCCTCCTTTGCTGTCCCTGCGATCCTGGAATGGGCCCTACCCCCCTTCCGTGGGACTTTGACCATAGCACTCCACCTGAGGCTGGTGAGGCTGCCGCCCTCTTATCTCTGACTCCTCTTATCTCTGACTCCTTGAGGCCTCTGGGCTTCGAAGTGCTTCAGGGCTGTGAGTGAATCCACAAAAGGTGAATTCACTTGGGTCTCATTTCCTTTCCACCACGTGTGTGCCTTTGCTCAGAGACACAAGGTCTCTGACTGGGAGGAGCACCATCCTCTTGTCCCCATGCAGCTGTGAAAAAGTACATGATATGTGATTCCAGGCCAAACAAATCTGTGGTACCAGTGGGGAGGAAGGAAGGGAGGGAGGAGAGGAGAAAGGAAGGGAGGGAGGAGCGGGTAGAAATTGGGAAGAGGCGCCCAGGGGCTTTGGGAGGCAGGTCATGCTCTGTGGTTGACCTGGGGGGGGGGGGCACACGTTTGCTCGCTTCTGCTACTTCCTCGCGGTGCATGTGCATGGCCTGCATACTTTTGTCTGTGTGAGCCCAGTTTTAATTAAAAAGTAAACTAGAGGTCTGTAAAAGGCTTTTAAAAACAGTCACATTTCAGGTTAAAAAGTTCATATCTGTAGACTTTCTTTAAAAAAAAATTGGAAGATCTGATCGCACCATCTGAATTCCCATAGAGCAGCAGTTGGCCGGATCAGTGTGGGGACTGTCCCCCATTCCTCATGACCCCGTTCACTCATGGGGTGTTCCCTCTCTGTGCACCTTCCAGGGTGAATTTCTCAAATGCCCGGCATATGGGTGACACCTTGTGACCCCCAGCAGATTTTTGTCCCGCTCTGACATTCTGCAGGTCAAAAAGGGATTCGGGCGAGGCGGTTCAGTGCCTGGCTCAGTGGCAGTCTTGTCGGAATACCTTCTGGCATGGATTTGAAGTCCATGGGTACCCCAGTCTTGTGTGAGAAACCATTCCAGCCGAATCAGTTCTGCCTGAACTGGGGCCTGAACTGGGGGAATTGGCGTGAGCTTTTGATCCACCCCTAGCAGTTAAAGATGAGAAGAAGTTACTGTAGGTGTACCTAGGTGTTGAGTTCTGTTAAGTCATTTCCTATTTGTGTTTTCTGTTTGAAGAAGCATTTCGTAACAGTACTAGTTAATGCTTGGTATTCAGTTGTTGCTTTAAAAAAATGCACATATGATTAGAAACATTTTTTCTTAGTTAATGAGTGAGGAAAGGCTAACTTCTTGTGTGGTGAACTGGCAGGCAGCATTCTTCTCTCCAAGGCTCACACTCACTAAACCACATACCCCAGGGGAATTAGCCTGATAATTCCATCTTTACAATCCAGGCCTACGGAGAGGCTGTAAGCATCACACCCTCCTTTCTGCATTTGAATGTGTCATTCTCTGCCTTCTTGAAGGAGATGTTTTTTAAAAAGACTACTGACTCACAGAGAGAGAGAGAGAGAGAGAGAAAACAAGTAGAAAAGAAGAAAAATCAAAGGCCGACCATAAAAAGACAGCTTTATTTGGATGCCCCATCAGATGAATGGATGGGGGTGCCTCATTTATAGCTTTATGACCTTAACTGCCAAGCTCACCATAGACAAGGTTACAAGTTTTATGTGCTTTTCTACTCATTAACCTTTCTGATACTCATACGCACACAGAGCCAAGTAAATAGCCCCGAACTTCTGTGCGTAGCCATTGGTGTGGTCACTGAAAACATGAAAATTCAGGCACGTGTGCTGGCTGGGTTCAGTGTGCATACTTAAGGAATACCGGCCATGGGTGGGACCCAAGGAAGTGGGCTGCAAAGCTGTGCTGTGGCTCAAGCAGCGTCCAGGCTGTTGGGCAGAGGCCTCGCCATCGATTTGGTCCCTGGAGCACATGCAAAGTGTCCACAAGCCACCTGCTACCCAGCAAAGGGTCTGGATCTCCAGAGGGATGTGGTGGGGAGTTCCTGGAGCTTAGAGTGAGTGGTCCTGGCACAGCCCTGGCTGGCTCTGCAGGGAGCCGGCTGCGACCATGCTGGACGAGGCCTTCTGCATGTGTTTTCGTCTCAGCCTCGCTGTCACTTGGGGGAATGGGCCCCGTGTTATCTCCACTTTACAGGCAAGAGACAAGACTGTGAAAGGTGAAGGGGCTTTGCTGGGATCCTGTTGTGAGTGGTGGAGCCCAGATTCACGCCTGTGCTAACTTGAGGCCATGTTCTCCCCTGTGTTAGCCAGCTCGGGCTGCCACAACTAAGTATCACAGTCTGGGTGGCTTCAACCATGGGGATTTCTTTTCTCACAGTTCTGGAGGCTGGAAGTCCAAAATCAAGGTTGGTCTCTCTGAGTCCTCTCTCATTGGTTTGTAGATGGTCACCTCTCCCTGTGGCTTCAGGTGGTCCTTTCCCTGTGCAGGGCCGGGGGCAGGGGTGGGGGACACAGTCAGATAGGATTAGGGCCCACCCTAATTAACTCATTTTAACTTTATCACTTCTTCAAAGGCTCTATCTCCAAAGATAGTCACATTCTGAGGAAGTGGAGCCCATGACACTCCCCTGTTACTGAGACCCCATAGAGGTCACCTTCCTCTCTGAATGAGCATGCTACCCAGAATGGGGCCCCCTCGACCCCAGGCATGTTCTGTGGACGAAACCTGGGGCCAGGCCCTGTTAAACCTGTCTTCATTTCATCCTCAAACTACCCCCCAGGAAAGAAATTTCCTGATGCCAGACTCGACCTGAGCTGAGTAACCGAGGTGGGACCCAGACCCCCTAGAGCCCCTGCCCCACGGGGTGTGCGGTGACACCCGGACTGTGCTTTCAGAGCTGGAGAGGGCTCCAGCGAGAAAAGGGGCACAGTCCTGCCAGGGCCGCGTGGTTGTGGAAGCTTCCTGTGCGCGAGGCAGTGCTGACCTGCCTGACTTTGCAAATTCAGTCGCATACCTAAGTTGCAGGATGGGTGGGGGCGGTCATCCACTCGAAATTAGTTCTTTCTCTTCCGGTCTCTTGGCTGGGTGTTCTGGGAATTCGTTGCATGTTTACTTGTGTGGAGCTATTCGCTTTCAGAACTGCACGGAGGGGGCGTCTGAAATCTGGCTGCAGAAAGTAATTTGGCAATTTATTTTCAGGACTGCCCTTCCTCCAGCAGCTTGTTTCAAACTCCACCTCTGGCACCAAGACATCCATCATTTTAATTGCATGTTACTGTTTAGTCAGGCACAAATTTGTTTCATTTTGTTTTTTCCTTTAGCCTGTGTGGTTTAGGATGTTTCTTATTTTTCCTGGTCCACCATCGTAAAAAGCCAGAAATACTTCCCCCAAACCAAGCACTTTTTATAGTCAAAGAGTTTTTAACATTGAGAGTGCTCTGGGGTTGCTTTTTTTTGGTGTTGCAGTTTTGGTTCTTGACCTTTCAGAAGCAGGATCTCTAGGCTTGTAATCCTAAGAAAGAAAAATGTGTTGGTCCCCACGTCAGAAGGCTCACACTCTGTTCCAGGCTCTGCCGCGGCTTCCTGGCAATGGGACCTGCCTCTGGCCTCATTTTACCCATTTGTAAAATGAGGGACTTGAATGGACTGATTTCTAGAACATCACTTACTTGGTAACTTGGTCGCTGAGGAGGGCTCCGTACCAAGCCCTGGTCACTGTGGCCACCTGAGGATGTCCACCGAGGAGCCGTCCTGCTTCACTGTCAGATGTTTTTATTCTGCTGGGTCTCAGGTTATGGTGCTTTAGTTCAAGGTGAAAAGTCAGTCCTCTGTCCCTCAGAAATGTTCTCAGAGATTAAAATGATTGTGTCCATGAAATTAGGTAGGGTAGAATATTATTAACCTGGTATCCAAAGCTTAAAAAATTGTAGCTTTCATTGCTACAGATGCTTTCTTTCTCGCTGTAAAAGTCTGGTAATTGTGACTAAGTCGAGCGCCAAGTGCAGTGGCGTAGCCTCGGGGAGAGGGATGAAATGTGACGAAAGGCCTGTTGGTAGGTCCTGGGTCAGATTCCGACAGGGGCCTGCATATCGCGGTTTGTTGTCGTGATGTGGAAGAAAATTCACTGTTGACACATCGGAGTCACTTCCCCCGCTGACAGCCCACAGCATTTTCTCTTTCACTGTGGCCGCGGACTCCTCTTCCAGCCCGTGGCTCCGATTCTGCAGGACAGGCCCAGGCCCGGCTGTGCTGCACTCACCCACCCCCAGCTCCTTGGCAGTTTGTGAGGTTTCCTTCAAGTTCAAGTGCACAAAGCCGAGAGAACAGTGATGAAGCCCTCATGTGCACAATACCTATTTGGTATTATCTTTCTGGAGTATTTTAAAGCAACTCCCCAGACGACTTGTCGTGTAACCTGTAAATATTGCAGTGGGTATCTTTTCGATACAAATGCACAGACACACTGTGTGTCTGTCTATAGCAGTGCCGTTCTCATACTCAACAAAATGAACAGTGGTTCCTTAATGGCATCGAATGCCAAGTCCTTGTTCTGTTGTCCCCAGTCATCTCAAAAAACATTTCACGATTGCTTTGTTTCGATCAGGAGCTAACTACAGACCACACTTCACATTTGGTAAATAGTGTCTCGTCAGTCCCGTTCAATCCATCACGGTCTCCTCCTCTCTTTTCAGTCCAGTTACTGAGTTCTCAGTGTGTGGTTGGTGCCCGTGAGTACGACCGCCTCAGATACTCCAGCCCTCAGGTTTAATGTCTTTCTCCTAAACAGAGTTAATGGCCTTGAGAGAATAGCGTTTTGGTTTATTTATCCTGGTGGCTTTTCGGGAGAATTCATATGTTTATTATTCTGCTTTCTTATCTCAAGCAGGTGATACCGAAGTTAGTCTCCCAGTGCGGGGATTTCCTAAGAAACATTTTAAAGTTACGACAAGCTTTTCCCTACACACACACGTGCCACGCACACGTGCTGTATCTGTGTATGTGTACGGTTTTCATTCTGGGTATCTAGTGTCGCATAACTAACTCTCCCGATGCTTAGTGGCTTAAAACAACAACCATTTTTCATAGCTCCTGGATTTTGTTGGTGAAGGATTCGGGTGGGGCTCAGCTGGGAGATTGTGTTGCTCCTCGTGGCATTGACCAGGCACCCAGAAGTACTCTCCTGGAAGACAGGCTGGTGTGGAGGGGCCAAGGGGCTGCTCCACCTGCTGTGCACCTGGCAATGATGACTGGAAGGCCGGGGTCAGCTGGGACAGTTGATGGGAACACCCGCTTGTGGCCTCTTCAGCAGCATGGCCATCTCAGCGTAGCTGGACTTTTTACATGCTGCCTGGCTCTACCCCTGAGCAAGCATCCCAAGAGCAAGAGAACTGTCACCTCGCCTCGGGAATCACAAAACGTTACTGACACCATCTTGTATTTGGTTGAAGCAGTGCCATACTCTTCCAGATTCAGGGAGAAGTGCAGAGACCTTGCAGCCCTGTTGGTGAGCACCACAGTTTAAAAGACATAATGCTGAAACTAACACCTTAGGTACTTGCCACCTGGGACCTTTTTTAAAAAAATTATTTTCATTTTATGTTTATGTTTAAAGATTTCATTTAGTTATTTTTAGAGAGCGGGGAAGGGAAGAAGAGAAACATCAGTGTGTGATTGCCTCTCACGCGCCCCCTACTGGGGGCCTGACCCACAACCCCAGCACGTGCCCTGACTGGGATTCAAACTGGCCACCTTTTGGTTTACACACTGGTACTTAATCCACTGAGCCACACCAGCCAGGGCTGTTTTTCTTTTTCTTTTTTCTTTTTCAATTAGAGTTGACATTCAGTATCATTTTGTATTAGTTTCGGGGTTTAGCATGGTGGCTGACATGTATGTAATTTGTGAAGTGATCCTCCTGATGAGTCCAGGACCCATCTGGCACCACACAGGTGTTACAGTATTGTTGACTCTGTTTCCTGTGCTGGGCTGGACGTCCCCGTGATGATTCTGCAGCTGTCAACTTGTAACACCTGGCACCTGGGACGTCCCCGTGTACTTGCCTGTCTTTTGCTACAAGATGGGGACCGCTGGGGTGGGAAAGAGCTGCCTTAAGAGGCTATTCAGGGCAGTCTCCTGCTCCTGTTCCCATCCCCATCCCCCATCACTAGGGGTGTGAGGGGACTCGGTGGCGCAGAGGGCAGTATGACAGGTTACGTGACTCACCTTATAATAAAGGTGGCATGGAGGGGCTCCCGGTCTGGAATTCGTCCAGTGGACCTCTGTGGTAGGGGTGTTGTCGGGGACTCTGTTCATAATGTCCCTGACAGTAGGAGTAGTGTAGTAAAATAGACCCGATAGTAGCACCACCCAGAAATCAAAGCGTATTCCTCACGTGCTGTTTTGATGTTTCACACTGAGTGAGAGGCACAACAATTGGAGTGTTGGGTGAAACCAGTTTCAGGGCAGCCAGGATCCAGTGGAGTTAGGTGTCAGGACTTCATCCAGCATTTTGGGGAATAAAAGGGAAACCCCCCCTTAAACCAACTATTGAATCCCTTGTGTTATGCATGCGTGGAAGGAGCCAGAAGGAGAGAGGAATTGAGGTCACTAGGAGGTGTTAGGCATTCCACGTTGATTGAAAGAAGGTTCATACAGGATCGCGGCCAGTGGGGTCGTTGAATTCTCGCAGCAGCCCTGTGAGGGAGGTGCTGTTAGAGAAACCAGTGAGAGCTTTGACCCTCTGCTGAGGTGTAACTACAGCTTGGCCCAAAGACAGTTTATCGACAGAGGCTGATCAATAGTCAATCAATAATGCAATGCGAAGTATTGGTGTTTTAAAGTGATCTCTCCGGTAGTTGAAGGCGAAGTGGCTGTATTCTGTGGAGCCGTGGTGAGACCTGAAATTCGCCTGCCTGGACCTCTCGCAGCACAGCGAAAGCCCCTTGCCCGTGGGGCACAGAGAGCTCTGGTGGTGGGTGGAACTGACCAGCAGGTGCCTCCTTGCACTGACTCGCACAGCACGGGGACAGTCACTGTCTTCTAAGATTGTTCTTGCTTCCTTTTTGATCAAAATTACGGGCAGTTGTTCTTGTTGTTTCCTCTGATTGCCAAGGGACTGTTAGCCAGGCAAGTCAGGAAATTAGTAACATGTGCTCTGCTTTACCGGAATTGGATTTCCAAGAGCTGCTCCGGCTATTGATGTCCCCCTCACTGCAGTGGCTTGGCTTCCGTGTCCGTTCGCGAGCCAGTAATTTACTTTCCACTCTGCCTCCCCACCGTGGGATCTGTTTCTGTTGGACCACGTGGCCTTGCAGCCCAGCTGTAGCGCAGGCCATGCATGAGGTAGGCACTCAGGAGCTGTGTGTTGAATTGGGCTTGAGAAACTTTTCTTGGCTGCAGGACATGTGGCGTGTGCTTGAAAAGGCAGAGGGGCAGGTGAGCCAACTAGAGAAGCGGTGGGGTGAGGGAGAAGGAACTCGTCCTAAGAATCTGAAAGGCTGGGTCCTGATTGCAGTCCTGCCACTTATAAGCAGTATGGACTTGGCCACATCAGTTTCTGAAGCTAAGTGTCCTTCTCTGCAAAACGGGGTCATGGAACCTTGATAAACCATGAAGCGCTCTTCAGTTGGACCCAAACCAAGAATCATACCCCTAGACCGATGAGCCCGCTTCACTGTCAGTTGGAAGGTGGAATTTACAAGCTGCACAGCCTGGCCTTACCTGAGCAGGTGAGGGGCCCTTGTGCAGGGTCTTCGCACCGTTACATTCCAGTGTTGAGTCACTGAATCTTGCTGAGGGCTAAGATGGTACAGTAGTGCCCCCTCATGCACAGGGAATATATTCCAAGACCCCCAGTTGATGCTGAAGCTGCAGATAGTAAGTACCAAACCCTAGATATACTGTGTTTTTTCCTGTATATGTATACCTGTTATAAAGTTGAATGCACCATAGGCACAGTAAGAGGTTAACAACAAAAACTAATAATAAACTAGAACAACTATAACAACATAGTGCGGTGTGAGTTATGTGGATATGTCACTCAATGCGGGGGTCCCTGGCTGACGTCTCTGTGTAGGTTTTAGGTTCGGTGCTGTCTAGTGCAACAATGAGAACACCTATTCCGCCTGTCCTCCCCCCACAAATTTCTTCCCTTTTCCACCTTAACTAAACACTTACCATGTACCGAGGCCGTTACTTTTGCAATTTAAAGTGTGACAGCAAAACTAACACAAATTTCTTTTTCTTCACAGATAGAAGATGCATTCTTACCATAGATCTTAGCAACCTTAGCATACAATTTTTTTTTTCCTTAAGTCAAGGAAAAAAACCTTTTCACTTTGGGGAAGCACGGTACTTGACAGCGCATCTGATTGGCCAGCTGGTCTTGAGCTTCAGGTCCACTATGAAGTAAAATTTGACCCCCGAGCACTGCTGTACTTGACGGTCGATGCCATAACCGAGATGCTTACCACGAGACCGACAGGCAGGGGAGCGTGCACCGTGTGGATCCGCAGGGCAGGGATGAGTCACGTCCTTGGAGGGACAGAGCTGGACCACTCACGATTTCACCACGCTCTCAGAATGGCACACAATTTAAAACTTAGGAATTATTTCAGAAATTCCCTTTTAATATTTTCAGGCTGCAGTTGACTGCAGGTAATTGAAACTGTAGAAAGTGAAACCTTGGATGGGGGGCCGGGGTGCTACTGGATGTCTCAGGAAGAAGTTCCAAGGTCTCTCTATTTGGTAATTTCAGACACTTGTGTCTGTGACACCCTGCAGTAAACAGTTTGTATTTGTTTAGGACGACTTGGTAGCAGTGGCAGTGGGGACAGAGACCCCTGGGCCACTTCGTGTGTGTGTAATGAAGAGCTGATTTCCTATGAGACTCATGGAAAACTAGCAAGTTATCATATTGTGAGGGTGGGGGTGGGGAGCTGGGAACTAACCGTGAAAATGAGCATTTCCAGGAAATAGTTAACACGGGCCTTGAGGCAAGTGCCTTCTGGAAACTGTTGACCAGGAAACCAACTTCACCTGAGGTTATTTAAACTAGGGGTGTTAAGAACTTACAAAGGAAGGAATTGATCTCTAGGGACCAAAATGTATTTACAAAAATCCCCAAAAGACACTGGCTTCAGTTTTCTTTAGTTGGGACTCCTAGACTGGTATATATCACGGATTGCCTGTGCCTTGATTTTGGTTAAGCATTTGGCAGAAGGCACATTTTGTTATTCTTGTGGACAGGTGAGAGAAATAGATGGAACTAAATATTAATTCCTTTGTGTTTGTAGGACACCACGGTTACAGTGCATGCACAGTCGCTTTCTTGCTTTTTTATTAACGCAATGACTTAACAAGGTTGATAGGGCAAATGACAGCACCCCATTTTTCAGATGAAGAAGCTGAGACTCGGGGTGGGGGGTGGCCAAAGATCGCTGTCAAATTGCTAGAGATGAGACAAGGTAGAACTGGACTTCCAGCCCAGCCTCTGCCCCTGAGAGTCCCTCCCACACGTGGCGCTGTGGTGGCACAGTTGTGAGGCCACCGCCAGGTGGGTGGCTTTGGTGCTGGAGGACCAAAGGAAGGTACCGCACCCATCACCGACCCTCCGCTCGCCCCCGCGTACCAAGTTTCCCACATGTTGTAAAACTGGGATCCATGACTGATACATAGATAACAGCCGGGGACTCATATTATTCTTAACAGGATAAATCATGGGGCAGTTTAAATTAGATGAAATTTAGTTGGAACAAGTGCAAAAGCCTGCACTTCGTTTTAGAAACCATCTATCACACAGTTATTTTGGTTATTTTGTAACCCATGTGTAAACGTCCAGAACTTGATAATATTTTGCATGTATAAGGTGTGGCATTTTCATTAGCCATAAGGATAGGCCACAGTGTGGCATGCTTTCCAAAACACCAGAGTTCTAGTCTGCATAGAACAGACCGGGATCCAAGAGGGGAGATGGTGGTGCCAGGGTTCTGCACCCAAGTCCCGGCTTTCTCTAGAGAATTCCTGGCAGAAATGGAGTGGGAAGATCAGATTTCTCAACCGTGGGGCATTTGAAGACTGCTGTGGGAACTGAGGATCATTCTTAATTCATATCAGTGGTTATGTATATTGAAACTCAGAATATCAGATGGTACAGAAGCAAAGATGAACGTGACAGGGTGCTGCCAACAAGATGTTTAACAGTGATGATTGTTACTTGAAATTGGCCATGGGGATTGGCTGTACGGTAGGCGGCGATAGGAATGGGGGGCTGTAGGCAAAGGAACGACCTAGGAAAGGCCATAGGAGTGTGGCTTTATGTAGGAGAACACGGCCTGGCATTTGACCGAAGCCAGGGTACATGTGGGGAGATAAGGTGAGTGTTGGGTTGGGCACTGCTGACTGTGCGGAGTCCCTGCCATGGCCGAGGAGCCTGCACTGCATGCTCTGGTGGAAGTGCTTGCAAGAAGAGGGATTGAGATGAGAGCTGTAGGGTGTGAAGGCCATTCCAGCAAACGGGAAAGGTGATTTTAGAAGGGAGTACCTAGACGGAGGGAGACCTGGGGCCACTCGGGGCTGTTGCTGTGGTCCCCATGGGGTGATGTGGCCTGAACCATGATAGGGAAAGGAAGGGAGAGCCTTTCTGAAGATGGGTGCAGAGGGACATGCCACCTGATAGATGTGGAGCAGGGGGACACATGGGAGCCTCGTGCGCCTGCAAGTCAATGGCTCCTAAAATCCTTCCACTGCCCAGATGTCATGCTTTCCATTTTAGTTCACAACTAGGATGCATACGCTCGACTGTCACACTCACGCACAGCTTATTTCCTCCTTTCCAACCTGCCTGCGATGTCTGGTGTCTTATGCTATTGAGACAGACTCATGAGACTTGGATGGGTTGATTCTGTCTCCTTTGTTTTTCCAGGACTAGAGGACCGGTTACATTGCAATCAGGTCAGCTTGCAGTGAGACACTGCCAGTTGCCTCTTATCTAAGAGGGTCAGGATAGTGCATTCATTTGGGCAGACAGTTAAGACATCAGCTGTCCAGCAGCCTTCCTTATCAGGAGCATGGCTGGGAACTCCTGACCGTCCTGCGAAGATATCACAATGTCCCTACCTTTCCCTGCTGGCTGTCTGCCCTGGCCCAGTCTTTAGCTGGCAACTCTCGACTCATATTTTACACACGATTTTAATGGGTTTGGTTATTTTTAGCTGATGTTAGATCAGAAGGAACTGCTACAGAGGGACATGCCAACTCAAAACCACTGGTTGTTGGTCCTTGTGAAAGAGTGATGTGTTGATATGGGAGGAAGAAAAACTAGGCAATGTGGATGCAAGACTCTTAGGCAGTGTTCGCTACCCTGCATTGTAGGGGACAGCTTGCTCACTCTATGGGTCTTAAAGGAGATGGAGCATCGTGGGATTCCAGAAGGGTAACCTGGATTTAGTAAGGGTTTACATTTTATATATCCTGCTGAGGAAGGCAGGGAGGTAGTGGTAGGGCTACCCATGGTTTGCGTGACTTGGCTTTCCAGGAAAGATTTATTTGGTGAGGCTTCCTGTAGCCATTCCCTTCAAGACTTTGTGACTGCAGTGTACGCCAGTGCCTAGTATAATGGCTGGCATTTGGTGAGCAATTGGTAAATATTTGTTGAATGAGTGGATTCCTTACAGAGGGAGAGACCTCGTTGACAGTGAGGTGACAAGGAGTGGCTTCTAGTCTAGTCACATTAGTGGATCTCCTATTGTAACCACGAGACAGCACTTCACTTAACAGCCACAAACTTGTGTTTAGGTAAATGGTTTTGGAAGTGCAGCAGGCTTCTCTAGGCGTTTGTTCCTGGAATACTCAATTTGAAAAGATTTTAATGAGTGTGTTCTCATTTTTAGGCCTGCCACTTGTGAAATACTGGTCAGTTGTCTGTGCATGGCCCGTCCTGAAGGCCAGTCTCTTGGCCCCAGACCTCACCTGCATCCCCTATCCATCGTCCATCCATCCTTCTTTCCATCCATATATATATGTATACACACACACACACATACATCCTTCCATCCATCCATCCATCCATCTATACATACATAATACATACATCCTCCCATCTATCCATTCATCCATCCTTCCATCCATCCTTCCATCCATCCATCCATCCATACATACATACATACATCCTTCCACCCATACATACATACATACTTCCCTCCTTCCATCTATCCATCCATACATCCATACATACCTCCATCCTTCCATCCATCCATCCTTCCATCCATCCATCATCCTTCCTTCTATCCATCCATCCATCCTTCCATCCATATATATATGTATACACACACACACACATCCTTCCATCCATCCATCCTTCCATCCATCCATCCTTCCTTCCATCTATCCATCCATCCATACATACATACATACATACCTCCATCCTTCCATCCATCCATCCATACATACATACATACCTCTATCCTTCCATCCATCCATCCATCCATCCTTCCATCTATCCATCCATCCATACATATACATACATACATATATACCTCCATCCTTCCATCTATCCATCCATCCATACATACATACATATATACGTCCATCCTTCCATCCATCCATCCTTCCATCCATCCATCCATCCACCCATACATACATATACATACATACATATGTACCTCCATCCTTCCATCCATCCATCCTTCCTTCCATCCATCCATCCATCCACCCATACATACATATACATACATACATATGTACCTCCATCCTTCCATCCATCCATCCATCCATATATACATACATACATCCTCCCATCCATCCATACGTACATACATACATACATACATACATCCGTCCATCCATGCGGCAAACAGACATTTATGGAGTGCCTACTGTGTGCCAACCAGGTGCCGTGCTTTGGGGACGGTGGAAAGGGGGAGGTGCTGCTGAGATGACCACAGCTGGTCCTGCCCCGGGGAGTGATCAGTCTGAAGTCAGCAACGCAGGAGCACCTGCGACTGCGGTTCAGTGTGATAAATGTGCATGTGGTAAAGGCATGTGTCTGCTTCTGGGAACACAGAGCAGGGGCACTTACTGCGCTGGGTCGGAGGGAGGCTGCTGAAGGAGGGAATGTTTGGGCAAAGCCTGAGAGGGACAGTGTGTGAGCTTCTTGGGGCTGCCCTGGGGCGGGCGGGGGGGGGGGGGAGTCCTGACTGGCGGTGCAGGTGAGTCACGTTATCTGGAACCTTCTCAGTTTTGAGAGTGAGTGGTCACTCTGCAGGCTGGGAGGAGTGAGAGATGGGGGTTCGTGTGCTGTGGCCCTGACCCTCGCATCTTCATCCCACCCCCAACCCACTACACTAAGACCTCTGTTTGGAGGACCCTTCTATTCCAGCCCCTGTAATTTTGCCAGATACTTTTTAGAGCAGGAAGGGGCCATGGGGAATTCTCTCTTCCAGCAGAAGAGACCAAAGAGCATACTTGGTGAAGGGAGCTGAGGGGGGAGAAGTGTTTATGAGTAAAAATGTTATTTCTTATCCACCAGACCCTCTGTCTGCCACCTCTAAGTCCAGCTGAGGGTCTGCCAGGAGAGGAGCCAGTCTGGCTTGGCAGAAGGCACTCGCCACCCCGGAAAGGTTCTTTTCCCAGCCTCTACCATGAACTCTTTCTAAATTAAGAGCTATTTTAGAACGACATCAGAAAAGTAAGGTTTGGAGTGACTTAGAAACTTAGGCTAACCCCCTCATTCACCATGTGCAGAACTGTGCTTTTTCGGTTCATACTCTGTGTGTGTAAAAATTACATACCTGGATGGTGAGCCCTGAACCAAAATACACAGACCTCGGTGGGGAGCAGGCTGGGTACGGGGCCAGTTGCGTTCAGGTGGCCCTGTACGTTCAGGACGCCATGTCTGATCTGCAGCTACAGAAGCCCAGGATGGGCACCTGGATTTGGGGGAATTATGAATGGTTTCAGGTCACCGTTTGTGGTGCATCTGGGACTAGAGCATAGGTCTCTTGCTCCCTCCTAACCCAGTTCTTTCTGCTACGTCCTGCTGCTCGAGCTGCGCACCAACTAGCTTTGTCCCAAGGACGCCTGCTAATGAGTCATTGGCATCGGGCTAATTAAGTCCTCCATGGGGCCAATAGCACCGGATCATAAGAGGAAAAAATAGAAGATGGATTGTTATAAGCAAGGTGGAAGAGTGCCAAAACGGTGATTTTATTTTTTAAAAAATTGCGTTTGCTGTCGAACAGCTGCCAAATCATCAGTGTGAAAACCTGGGCAGAAAACCATCCATGGCGTCTCTATCCTAACACAGCTGTTTTAGTTTTTGCAGATTTCCTGTTTTTATCAAGCAGTCCACAAACAACCTGTGCATATTTTTATGTAGTTGGAATCACAGCTTCTTCCTCCTTTCTAGTCTCTTGAGTTAAAATTATCATAAGAATGTTCCTTCTTTCTATCTTCATAATTGTTTTTATAATGGCTGAACAGTAGTCTGGAGTTTGGTGGCCCTGGTTCTGTGTCCTTGTGATTGGAGTCCGGCTGTGTCTCCTTTCTGTACCGCCCCCTGCCCCCATATTATTTTTCCAAGAAAGCTGTAGGGAACGTTGCTGCGCATCAAGCCTCCTGCCTCTGTCAGGTCCTTGCCTTCAGAGGAGTGTCTCCAGGACGGAAAGTTGGAAGGGAACAGGCTGGATTCCAGTGACTTCGTTTTGATTTGTGTTTCTAGTTTCGGTTATTGTTTTATATAACACAATTACAGGCGAGCACAGAAAGCAGAGGTGCAGGTTAATGAGTTACTAGAAGGCAGAGGCCCTGGTACCGCCACACCCAGGTTAAGAGCTGGAACCCTGTCCGACAGCCAGAAGTTCCCCCTGTGCCTCTGCAGTCACATCCCCTCCCTGGGTCCCCTCCCAGGCACATCCGCTCCTGGCCCCCAGAGCAACCACTGCCCTGACTGGATTGTAATCACTTCTTTTCTCTCTTTCCAAGTTTTACCACCCGAGTGTGCGTCCCTGAACATTGCCGGTTAGATAACTTTTAACCTGTAGGTGTCTCCTTCATCTCTTCTTTTTTGTGTACTCTGTTTGTTGAAGAAACTGGGTCTTGGGTCCTGAGGAGTTTCTAGAATTTACCACAGGCTGGGTATTGCTGGTTGGAGTTCCAGGTAGTTTAGAACATTCCTCTGCATTTCCTGCCTTTGGCAGTTGGTTCTAGTGCTTGACTCAGTACTGGGCTTAATTCTGCCCCGCCTCTATGCCCCCAACTCCCCCCACTGAAAGAGAGGCAAGGGGAGCAAGATTCTGTGTTGGGTGGTGGGGTGTTCTTCATCAGAAGGTATGTAACGGCTGGCTGTCTCCCTTGGGGGTGCTAGTAGGCACTGGTGCCCAGTGCTTAGAGCCTGCCATTTGGTAGAGGTTACAAATTTGTGATATTGCAATTCTTTTATTTTACCTTCACTTATTAGGAATAAATGAAAAACTCTGCTCATCTACTATGTTCAATGGCTTTATTGAGGTTCATATATGATACAATTTACCTCTCTGAAGTATACAATCCAGTGGTGTTTAGCATATTCTTAGAGTTGCGCATCTATTAACAAGATCAATCTTAGAACATTTCACGAACGCCACCCTCCCCCCGCCCAAAAAAAAACTTTACTCACCTTAGTGGTCGCCCCACAAACCCAGGCAGCGCTAAGCAACCACAGTCTAATTTCTGCTGCCAGATTGACCCATTTGGGACATTTCACGTACTCTGTGGTCCTTCGCAATGGCCTTCTTTCACTAAGTCTTCAAGGTGCATCCATGTTGTAGCATGTGGCAGAGGTTCATCCCTTTTGATGGCAAAATACTATTCTGTTTTATGGCCAAGACCGCCGTTTCTCCATCCATCAGTTAATAGACATTTGAGTTGCTTCCACTTTGGGACTGCTGTGAATCATGCTGCCGTGAGGATTTTTGTACAAGTTTCGGTGCGAACATCATGTTTTCATGTTTCGTGAACGTATACCTGGGAGTGGAATGGCTGAGTCAAATGGTAACTACGCTTAGCCGTTTGAGGACCTGTTAGGCTGCTTCCCAAAGTGGCTGCACAGTGTTACGTGCCCATCAGCAGTATGTGAATGTTCCAGCTTGTCCATCATTTGTCGTGTGTTCTATTGTAGCCATCCCAGTGAGTGTGAAGTGGCGTCTGATGATGGTTTTGATTTGCATTTCCCTAATGACGAATGATGTTGAGCACCTTCTCGGGTGCTTATCCTGCTTATGGAGAACCCTCTGTCTATATCTTTGGCTCATTCTTTAATTGAATATTGCCTTTTTATTATTGAGTTGCAATAGTTCTTTATTCTAGATAGAAGAAGCCCCTTATCAGAGATGGGATTTACAAAATCTTTCTCCCATTCTGGGTCGTCTTTCTACTTCTTTGATGTCTTAGTGTCCTTTGAAACACAAAAGTTTTACATTTTGATGATGGCCAGTTTATTTTTTTCTTTTGTTGCTTGAGCTTTTGGTGTCATATCTAAGAAACCGTTGCCTAATCCCGAGTCATGGAGATGAGTGCCTAGGTTTTATCCTGAGAGCTTCATACTCCCAGCTCTTACATTTAGGTCTTCAACCCACTTGGGGTTGATTCTTGTGTATGCCCTCATCTACTCTTTGATTACCCAGTGCTAGAGTGGAAGGCAGGATTAATGCCTGATTCCCCCCCCCCCCCCTTTATTTACCAGTTTTCATGATAAAGTGTTGGTTCCCTAACGTCCTATGAAGTTGTTATTCGGTGGGTTTTTTCCTTTCTTTTTTGTCTTTGGGAGTGCTTAGCTTTAATCATGAGTTTATATTCTATTAAAGCCAATTAACATTTTTAAATTTTGCATAGTGTGACACATACATATATATAATATGCAGAGAAAAGTGATTTTAAAAAAATCTCTTGGTTTCTTACCTAGCTATCACATTCTAAATTTTCCTGTACCCAATTGCCTTTCAGAAACATGCCAAAGGCCAGGATTTGTTCGATCAGATCGTGTACCACTTGGACCTCGTGGAAACAGATTACTTTGGCCTCCAGTTCCTTGACTCCGCCCAGGTTGCCGTATGTATTCCTTTGATTCATTTCAGGACAGATTAGCTTTTCATTGCTAATCACAGGACGACAGTTGCTAGAAGCTGGTAGAGAAACATAGGCTTGAAACTGTGATATTGTTGCCATGACGAGCAGGTGGGCTGGTGGTGACAGTGCCCGTGTGAAATGCGTCCAGGCTGCCCCGCCCTTGAGGTGGCCAACAACCAGGAGAGGAAGGGTGAAAGAGCGTGCGTGTCGCATGTGGGGCTGCGTTAGGGAAGCATTTCCAAGCGTAGGGAGGCAAGACGGGCACATTTTTAGAGTAGGTAGAAATCATCACCGGAAATCTTGCAGCGAGGCTGCTTTTATTTTTAACCAGCAGAAGAGGCTGCACCACCATCTTCTTGTGAAGACTTGCTGGGTGCGGACAGCAGGTGCCGTGAACACGGTTGGATGCCAGCCAGGCTTGGGGCGGGGCAGGGGGAGCAGGTCTTGGCTTCGCTGGAGAACCATCTCGCGGGCTCCAGGAGGTTGTCTTAGGTCAGCAAAGACTTCCCTCGCTTTGCTTGAGACAGAAGTGTTCACCGTGGCGATGCTGGGGTGACCGAACTGGACACAGCTCAGGATCCCTTATTTAGAAAGCAGGAATGACTTCAGAGACTCCCTCCCCAATACAGTCTAGCTTTGGGTTTCAAAGGTAATTTATTCAACAATCTAAAAGTATTTATTTAGTGGGTGCCTCATAGGCATGGGCCCCGTTCTTAGCTTTGTGGATAAAGCAGTGAACACACATACAATATGACAGGTAGTAATAAGTGTTAAGAACTATAAAGCAGAGTAGGGGGCGCTGCTGTTTTAGACAGTGTGTGAAAAGGTGGGTCCCCTGATAGGAGGTGTTTAAGCTAGAGGCCAGGAGCTCCTCAGCCGTGGTGAAGCCTTTTTACCTGAGACACTTTTTCAGTACTTCCCGGGAACCCCATGTGACAGCTGTAGAGTGAGGACGCTCAAAATTGATGCCTGGGAGTTGGGTCTGCCTGTGGACGTCAGTGTGATGCTGGGACCGCGGATGATACAGTGGAATCAGGACTTCAGTGCATCCTGGTTATAGTGCCTCCTGTGCAGACCCTCCCCTGTCCCCATGGGATGTCCTCTCTGCACCTTCAGGACCTCCTGTCTGCCATCAGCCATCCCCTCCCCTCTTACTGCTGCTGTGAACACTCAGCCACCTCTTTGAATTGCCGACCTGATTCCTTCTCCATTTCACAGCGCAGACTCTCACTCCAGCCCATGGGGGCCATGGGGAGGGGCAGGCCAGCCTTTCTCTTTCCAACTCCCTGCCCAATTCTGTTTCCTTTGAGGTTGGGTCACCCAGGGCGCTGCCCTCTGACCTTAGCACTGTCTTCCGCATCCCTCAAGGCCTCTGGCAACCTCAGAATTCAAGTTGTTGATGCTTGTAAGTATTCTGGACACTGTTTCTCTCCTTGAAGCTTCATCTGACCAAACCCTGCCCAGATTCATGCTGGCCTTGTCACCGCCCAGTCACTCAAGACCCGGAATTCTCTTTCCCCGTTCCACGATAACTTCCCTTGGTTCCATCTTTCCCGTCCCACTGCATCTGGCCTTGGCCTTTAACGATCCCTTCCCGCCTTGTTCTCCCGTCTCCCAGCCTCCTTCTGCCCTTGCCTTTCTCTTGGCCTGGCGGAGTCTCAGCCATCTCACCTGTGTCCTTACTTGCCCTTTGATTCTCTGCCCCCACAACTGTCTCCGGGCCTCCCCTTGACACCCAGGCCCATCTGTTTCCTCTGCTGCTTCTCCCGGGCTGCCAAGCATCACTGGAGAGTCACAGGCTGAGCCTGTTGGCACCAGTGCAGATCATGGGTTCACAAAGTCCAAGCCCCAAGTTGCTTTTGGAGCCTTGTTAGCTCCTGATTGGCTCTTTTTTTGTAGAATCCTCACCCAGGGATATGTTTATTGATTTTGGAGTGGGGGAGAGAGAGAGAAATCGATGTGAGAGAGAAACATCAATGTGAGAGAGAAACATCAATAGGTTGCCCCCTGTACGCACCCCGACTGGGGATTGAACCTGCAACCTGGGTATGTGCCCTGACTGGGAATCGAACCTGCAACCTTTTGGTGTACTGACAACACTCCAACTGAGCCACCTGGCCAGGGCACCTAATGGACATGCCCCACAGTTCCCCTTATGAGTCTTGACCACAGACATGTAATTCAGTCCCCACATAGACTATCCTTGAAGTTGGCCTTCCCTCCTTCTGAGAAGACCCAGATCATTTGGCTAAAATTCCTTGTTTTCTTTCCTTAAAACACAACAGCCCTTCTTGCCATTTTGTCTTTAGGGAGTATGCTTGTTTCTCCAGCGCTGCCACCCCCCAGCTCCATGGTCAGTTCCATCTCCAGCTGCTTCCTGAGTGCCAGAAGTAGTTTTCCTTTCTGTCCCCAGCATCCAACATTCGTCAGCCCTCCCCTTCCCTGATGCTCCTCTCCATTCTGTCTTCTCCTGTGTATCTTAACCTGTGTAGTGCCTGTGGGATATTTTTCATTTCAGCGTGTCGGTGGCCCTGGGCCAAGAGTCAGACCTGGACCCTGTTCCTGGCTCTGCCCCATCTCAACTGGTGTGCTTTAGACAAGCCACCTTTTCTTCCTTGGTCTCAGTTTCCTCATCTGTAGAATAGGCTTCTTGGACCTATTCTCCCAAGATCTGTTCCTGTTCTAATGTTCAGTGATACTGAGTCTGAAGAGGAGGCAGGCGTGTCTGCCCACACATCTTTTCTAGTTAGAAGGAAGAAGATCTCTGTCCTTTCTGCCATTAGAGCCAAGTGCCTGTTGCCCTGGTGGCATGTCCTTATGTCCAGATGACCACTTGGATTCCCAGAAAGCCAAGGATGTGACTGCATTGAAAGACTTGACTGTGAACCTCTGCTCACCAGGCTGCGGGCTGTCCCGCCCGCCAGTGCCCTGTCACTGCGCAGCAGAACTCGTGCTCGCAGCAGGCTCCAGGCTTCCCTCCCGGGCCGAACACCTGCAGATGTGAGCACTTTCCGGGACCCAGCCCTGCGATGCGCTTTTCTGCCCCACAAAAGCAGGTGCAGGGTCTTCATTCGTCTGACTCTGGACCCAGGAGAGTTGCTGCAGCTGCACCAGCAGCAGCCCTGGGCCCTTCTGCTCATCAGTGTGACTTCTAAGCTGGGTTCAGGTCATGCCTGCAGTCACGTCTGTGCCTTTGCTGGTGCCAGTCCCTCTCCTAGAATGCCCTTTCTCACCCCATTTCAACTCCTGGCCACCCTTCAAGACCATGTCAGGTGACACTCTGTCAAGGACTACGTCCTGAGCTCTCACAGCGTTTTCCGACTGTGTGTAAACCTCTGAGCTTATTTTGCCTTCTGTGACAGCTTGCTCGTTTGGCCTCGGGTTCATTATTTGTATATATAAACAAAACCTTTCTGATTAGGCCCTAAGACTTAGTACTTCCTCTTTTTAAGTTGGTGGCTTTTGTGACAAGGCACACATACCTGAGAACCTTGGTCATTAGCCCCAGAAAGGACCTGAGGGGCCATCTGTCCAGTATTTCCATCTCGATGGTGAACCCCAAGGCTTGGACCGCGGCGAGTCAGTGAGCAGCAGAGCCTGACTCAAGCCCGGCCTTTACAGTTCAGGTTTAAGTGCTCTTTTCTGTTCCCTGTGCTCTCGAGCCTCAGTCTTCGCCACTGAGCAGTGGAGGTGGTGACATCTGTTTCACAGGGAAGTTAAGGGGCTTAGTGAGTTACGGGAGCAGAAAGGACTTTATAATCTGACATGGGTGGGTGTCTCCTCTTCCGAGCTGGACATTCTGAAGGGGGACCAGCAGTTACCACAGCCCCGGTGGTGGCACGCTGAGGTTAGCTGGAACCTGCCAGGCCATCTTGCCTGTGGGAGACGCCTCAGCAATTCAGACAAGAGCCCTTCAACTTCTGGGATATCACTGATTTTTCGGAGGACGTGGGACAGTGCTGGTAGTGGCAGGTGACTGAGTGTGGTGGCAGGGGTGTTCCTGGGGAGACTGGGTAATAGATGGGAGCCTGGGGGGAACGAATGGTCTACTTGTCTGTTGGCTTATTACTCCATAATTGAGGCTTCCGAAAGGACTGACACCCCCACCCAGCCCCTGACGTGCCAATCAGAGTCTGGCCCAGGCAGGGCTCTTGGCACAGCTCTCTTCCTAAGTAACCAGCCTCCATCCCAGCTCCCTGCGAAGAGCCAAGCCTGGTTTCCATAGAGCCCTGCCCAGCCCTGAAGCAAGGTCAGAGTCTGTTGGCATCTCCTATTTTTAGCAGTTGGGACTGGGGCCTCCTGTTTCCTTTTCCGTATCAAAGTGGGAAGGCTACCTGGGAACCCTCTGTGCTGATCTCACTTCTGCACAACTCCAGGCAGGGCAGGGGTTTGAATTTTACATGGCAGAGCCCTCTTGCTGAGAGCCGGCTCTGCCTGCTCCCCCAGCTTTCTCACAGCCTGGTGGGATAGCTGCTGTTTGCTGATGTCTCCCTCCTCCCCACTGGGCATCTAACTAAGGCTTTAGGTTACTTAGGTCTAACACTCACCGCTGATCTGTGAAGCTGACCAGAGGACCGGCCCATCTTACAAATCATGAAGCCGAGGCTCAGAGCCGTTGGGAGCCTTGTGTAAGTTAAGGGACGGAGGCAGCATTCAGTACCGGCCTCATTCCAAAGCCCAGAACTTTGCACTGTGGGCTCTGCTGGTTGTATTACACATGGTAACATCTCTCTCTCTCTCTTTCTCTCTCTCTCTCTCTCTCTCTCTCTCTCTCTCTCTCTCTCTCTCTCTCTCTCACACACACACACACACACACACACACACACACCCGTGTCAGTAGCCGGTCAACAATCTTTGACTTGGAGCTTACTCAGTGCCGGGCTCTGAGGTGCAGAAGCAAGCTGGACACTGTCCCTGCCCGCCACATTCGGGTGAGGGACCAGACAGTTGATCCTTGGCATAGAGTGGGTTCAGTCCTCCACTTGGGGAGCCTGGAGGAACAAAGCCTAAGTGTCAAGGGTCAGGTGGCCACAGTGTTCCAGGGGGAGGGTGAACATGGGGTAGGCCCCAGAGTATGGAGGAGTGCCAGGCGGAGGAGCAGCAGGGATCTGGGGCAGGGATAACAACCTCCTAGTGGAGCAGGAGTCCCTTCCCATCCCTGGGGCGGGTGTACTAGAGGGTAGGTGTCAGCCCCACCCCAAGTGAAAAGGGAACGTTTTTTATGGTGGTGTGTTTTACAGCAGGGAATGCAGGCCTTTCTCTCAAGCCCTGGGAGCGTTTTTCCCCTGGTCTTTGCAGTGTGGAATTGGGTAGATGGGGGATTAGAGGCCTGAGGCTGGGAGATAAGGACGACAACTGCAGGAAGGGCTGAGTGGCTGCCTTAGGGACTGTTGCAGCTTCACTCTGGTGCTTGTCTGGAGAGTCATAGCATTTGCTACTTGTGTGGACACTACTGGGCAGTCCCCTCACTTCAGAGGTACCTGAAAGGGAAGTGGGACAGTATAAACTCTAATAGCAGATACGTCACTGTAAAAGTTTAAAAACCTTCCTTCCATTTGAATGGTTCGTTATCGTTTCCATGGACATTCACTCAGCTGATTCTTCAGACAGTGTGCCAGGGGCTAGCTCAGTGCACAGATGAGGAAACTGAGGCTGGGACGGGGGTCCTTGCTCATATACTTGGTGAGTGGCAGAACTGGGACCCGAAATCTGATCTTCTGCCTCCTTCCACTTTAGTACCAATAAAGGTAAAACAGCTTAAGAAATGTCGTGGGCCCCGCAGCAGCCTGATTCTGAAGGCTGGCAGGGCGAGTCTTTTCCTGCCCATGTGCAAATATTGGTACTCAGCGTGAAGCTGGTGATAACGGGGTCTCTACAGTTGATTTAGACCTATCCCCAAGGAAACCTCAAGTAGCTGGCATCGATGGTGAGAGGGAGGAGAGATGCCTCCTGTGGCAGGGAAGGCACTCCAACCAGTGTGTGGTGTGGAGGCCCAGAGCGCTGGTGGCAACATAGCTGGAGTCAGACTCCTGCCACCTCCTCCTCCTCCTCTCGCCCCTCCTCCTCCTCATAGTGCTGTGATCCTGGGCACCTCATGCGCCAATCCCCCCCACCCAAAGCTCACACACGTTTCAGGTGCCGATCACAAGATGACACTCCACAACCAGCCTCACACGTGCCATAGTTCCAGAGCTGTTGTACCATGAGAGCAGATGCTTTGCCAGGTCATCTCACATCATGGTTTATGGGAAGCGTTTTGCCAGGTGGACTTGGATGAGAAGTTCAGATCAGAAACCCCCTTTCTAACACCCATTAGAGTGTTTGAGATAAATGTCTTGTCCTTTGAACTCAGAAGTGCCCCTGTCTGTTTCCAGGGATTGCTTTAATGGTCAGTTAAGAGGGCTGGGGCCATTCGCGGTGGCCTCTGCTGACAGGCGGCCCGGCTGTGTTTAGGCAGGACGCAGGTGAACATCTGAGACAAGTCCTGCTGCTCCAGGCCTCCGGACCAAACCCAGGACCCGATTCACTAAACACCACGCAGGGCCTCCACGCCCGCTGTCCGTCACAAAGTGGTTTTGTCGGATGAAATACTGGTGGGTGATCAGAGTCTGGGCAGCCCGTGCAGCTAAGAAGAAAGTCGAGTCATTTTGAACTGGTTGGATACAACACAGGTTTTATCATCTCTCGTTTGAGGACGGTGACTGGGTTTCTTAGCGCCTCTGATGCAGGCAGGCCAACCTGATCTGGACGCCACGGGGTCAGGAGCTTTTAAAAGGGAGCTGTTTCTGATTTCTTTCTCAGCTTAGCAAACCCCAGACTTTTCACAGGCCTCCATCCTGGCAGGTCCTGCTCCGGGCAGGGCTCCAGGCCGTTGCTGGGCAGGAAGGAAGGGAGCTCCTTAGCAGTGTGGCCAGAGGGAAAGCAGTCTGCTGTCCAGTGGAAAGAAGCATCTAGCCGTGATCTGTCTGTGCGTTAACACTGGGGGTAGACATTTGGCCAGTAAACTATGAAATCGAGATTTTACAGAGCTCAAAGAGAAATTTTCAGAAGGGGTCGTGAATGTTTCAAGATCCCCAAGATCATTAGGACACATCCTGGGTCGGAGATGATGTGGGAAAACTTCAGCACTGAATATTTTTAAGGGCACGCTGGGCACCTTTAAAACACACTCATGTTCAGAGATTCTGTTTAATGGGGTCTTGGGTGGGATCTGGGTGTATTCATGATGTAATGTTCAGCCAGGGTTGAAAACCACAGCTAAGGAAACGACACAAGTTGGACTTGGATCGAGACTGGAGTTTGATAATAGACGGAGAGGAACAGCGGGCTTTAAGCTTGTTCTATCCAAAGTATGATAAGGAGACTTGAGGCAGGAAGAAATGGGACAAGCTCTTTAAACCATGAGACTCTGGGCCTGATAAGCTTCGAAGGCTGATTGCAGGGAGGAGGACGTTCTTTGCCAGGTAATGCGGAATTCTTTTGAAAGTAGGAAGAACAGGGTTAGTCATAGCCATTAGCATGACCCCTACTGTGATAGGAAAGTAAATATTATAATACTTGAGTCCTCCAGTCTTTATCTGCTCCCCCCCCGCCCCAGGTAAGGCCCAGGTTCTCCTTACTGGTTGAGGGCGGCAATGAGACCTAATTCTCAAGAGGCAAATTGATCATCAAAAGCTGCCTGATAGGCAAATGACACATGAACGAGTAATGAAGTGCCAACCCAGCCCACACGCCATGGAAGCAATATTCTCAGTAAAAGTAAAAAATATCAGGCATCAAAGTCAAAAAGAAACGAGTAAACAGTATTCACAGCCCTGTATCCAAAATAACCCCTCGAAACCTTTCTGGACCTATCCGGATAGAAAATACTAATTTTATACCAACGGGATTCTACCTGATCGTTTTCCTCGGGCGTGGTACTGTGTGCATCTCTTGCCACATCAATAAATGAAGGCCCTCATCCGTTTCAAAGGCTGAATAGTAATACATGGATGAGCCTTTTTTTTTTTAAATCCGTCTTTGTTGGTGAGCATTTAGGTCATTTCCAATTCAAAGCCATTAACAATGAGAGAAAGCATCCTCTACATGTGCCTTTGAGGTACGCATCTGGCTTCGGTGATCTGCTTCTTTTATGACAGGCGGTTGGTTGCTGCACCGGGAGTGGAGATGACAGAAGCCCACGTTCTCCCATTGTGCTGCTTACTGCGTATTGTATTATAATTCATCTGCTATTTGCTCTTCTGTTGCCTTGTCCCGCTCCTCCCACACAGGCACAGTGGGCCCGTTGGTGAGGGGCAGAGTACACTGTACTAATTTAGCCCCGTCCTTCTTCACCGTTCGCATGCGCCAGTTTGAGATTGCCTCGGAAGGTATATTGACGGGCAGCAGGATGGCCTCTGATCCCGAACAGCTAGTGAGAAGCCCGGTCTGGCTGTCATTCCAGCTGTTACTCGAACAGGGACCTTTCGTTCCGCATCCGGTTTCCAGAAAGTGATGGGGAAAGTGTGCCACGCTGTGTGCTTGGCACAGGAAACCCAGAAATGATCACGGGAAGCAGTGGCCCAGAGGGACGCACAGTGTTATGTTCCCCAATGTCCTTTTCCATGGAAGTTAAGCTTTTGAGGCTCCTCAGGACTGTGGCATCAACCACTTTGACATTCTAGAAAACGTTTGTATGGCGGGGGGGTGGGGGGTGGTTTTGTCATTTCCTGGGATGGATCAGGCTGAAGTGGTTGTTCCGGTAAAAATGAGAGGAAGTTGAATTGCTCTCAATGACCAGAGCCAAAGGGTCTCAGGCAAGTCCCTGCCTGTCTTTCCATCTTTAAATGTGGGTCATTTTCCTGGCCGAAGACTAAAGGGGTCATGGGTGGTGGTTTTATAATTTTAGAGTTTAGGGCGACAGAACTACGAGGCCAGTGTGGGATGAGAGAGTGGCAGAAATGCAGCCTGTAGTCTGTACTGGATTAGTGGAGACGTGGACTACCTGGGGAAGACGCACTGTGACTTGAGGAACTCGGAGGGAGGAGGCAGTGCGCTGCACGGACTTCACAGATCTATTAGGTAAAGGGGTTTCAGTCCTTTCAAGCTCCTCTTTGAAAAGCTTGTGGAAGCTGTGGGCCCGTCCCCCCCAGAAAAAACGCACCGTGTGCACAAGCACAGACTTCAATACCATCCCAAGCGGTTTGCAGATCCCCAGCCTGAGAGCTTGTGCCGCGGTCCAGTCCCTGGTTCACATGGGCAGAATCACTACGGTTTGTGGAGGTGGCCGACTCTGAGGGCTGTGTACGCTCGCTGATGCACTCTATTCCTAAAGAAGCGTTTTTCTTTCCTTTCAGCACTGGCTGGATCATTCCAAACCCATAAAAAAGCAGATGAAACGTAAGTAAGCAGAATTTAGCCAACTCACTTATTTCTCTTATCGGGAAGTAAACTCCTTGCCAGGGTTTTGAGGTGTTCTGTTTTCCTGAGAACTTGGAAGCATTATTAAAATAGATTCAATTTTAAGTGGGTGATTTTTAATGTCTCAAGGCTGGCCAAGTGGTTGAGTTTCAAACTCGAACAAGCATTTTTAGTGGATATTAAAAAAACACACTGTGCTCTGATTTGCAATCACACACCCCTGCCAATGAGGACTGATTGATCTGCTGTTCAGCAACCGGACTTCACACTTACTATGGTCCTTTGCAGTGAGTAATCAGGTAGCCCCCCGAGAGTGGGGGTGGGGGGCAGGAGAGACCTGTGAGAGCAGGTCCAGCTCTGGTGTTCCAGGTGTGGTACCCCGTTTCTTCAGTGATGTTTCTCCAATTTAACACTTGCAGGTGTTTTTACTGTATATTTGGATTACAGAACTCTTGCCTGTGTCAGTGTCACTTTCCTTTAGCCCTCTTAGTATTTTGTAAAAAGTTAGTATCAGTTTGGAGCATCAGGGCAATGAGGGGTGAAAGTAAAACGTCAGCTCTCAGTAATTCATCCAGATGAAGCCAGTTTTCCTCCAGAATGAGGTGCCTCGCCAAGCCATCCTTCCTGACAGATTTCCTTTTAGTTTTCTGAAGTATTGAAAAGAACTTACTAGCATTGCATGCACTGCTGTGCCCTTCCGGTGTCTTAGTGAATGTGTTAATAGAGTTCATGTGTGTTTCCTTTTGTCCATTCCGTGATCTTCGAAATCCGGGGAAAACCTCTTCCACCTTCCATCGCCAAATGTTTAGTTGGACCTGCTTATGCTTTGCACTTTCGAGTTAAATATTATTCTTCAGAGCCGAACAACCTTCGTGAAGAGTTTACAAGGTAGGACAAAATGCAGAACAAGATCCGCCCCCCCCCCCCCAGCCCCCACAGCACTTGCCTCACTTACAATTTATGGATGTTTCTAAACTGTGGGCGTGCCTCCCCTCTCACTGCTGCCTTTACATTCTGAGCGAAATTCTTTACGTTCTTAGCCCTTTGCCTGTGCTTATCTCTGTATTTTGTTGAAAAAGCCACACTTTGCTTAATTGGACCCTTTTCTTAGTGAATCAAAATGAAAAGACGTATTTTCTCATCACCTTTCTGTTTGGTTGGGCCTTGGGTAATTTGGTTCGTTCTACGGCACTTTATTTTTGTGTCAGATTAGAAAAGGGAGGGCAGGTATTGGAAGATCATTTCTCAGTCCAAAATTGCCATCTTTTTTTTTTTTTTTTTTTAAGGGACTGCAAAATCTTCCCTCTCTTGTTACAGTATCACTGCTGTTAGGCCCTGTTTATGTTATCTTCCCAGCCCCCCTGAATTTCCCTTATGGTGTGCCTGCTTCTGTCTCAGAAATGGTGTTGAAGCAAAAGAGACTTCAAAAGCACGTGAAGTGTGGGCTTTTCTTCCAGCCACCCGTTCATCAGTGAGATTCTCTCCCCAGTCCTGCGTGACATCCTCAGAACCTCCTTGTCACTCATTGTCTGTGTGATGGACACTAGAGGTGCCGTGTAAGCTGCTGGGCAGTCCGTGGTGTTGACCACCAGCTTGGAGATGACCCCCAAATAACACTTAAAGACCGCCTATCACCTTCACCCCTTGCCCCACCACTGAGAAGCCTGTGGGGCTCCTGTAGTTAGGTTTTCCTATAGGAAATAGAAGTTGTGGCCACATCACAGTATGTCCTCCTTGACGGGAGTACTAAACACCTGTCACAGGCAGGAACATTCTGGAATGTACCAGAACCTTCAGGCCCACTGTTGATTTCTGGGTCACCCACATTGTCCTATATCCATTCCACAGAGAATGACTGTCTGCATTGTTTTCAAAGTTCAAACAAATTAAATTATTCTAGTATTTTTTTCCAGAGTTCTTCTAGCTGTCATCAAAGGCAGTGATCCTTAATCAGGGTGTGAATCAGAAACACCTGGGAAGCTTTTGAACAAATCGGATTCCTGGGGACCACTCTTGTGTGTGAGATTCTGATCCCATAGGTATGGAGTGGGCAGCGTGGGCAGCTTTTTGTTCTCGTCATGCACTCTGAAGTGATTCCGATGCCCACATCCATCTGGTAAAAAAAAAAAAACACACTTATTTAAGCCAAGACACTTAATTTTTTACTTACATGCACCCCAGTTGTGTTATTTGCTGCCTTCTTCCCCATTTTTGTTACCCCTGTAACCAGCAGCTGCAGTGAAGCTCCAGGATTCTCGTCTCGTGTGCGCCCATGCTCATGCGTGTGCACTCACGTGTGCCCAATTTTTCAAAAGACGGAGTCTGCAGTTAAACTGCATTAGGAAAAAGTCTTAAGCAGTGTTAACTACCGTCAGCTGTAAACTCTTGGATACGATCAGATGCAATCTCTCTGGACTCCCCAGTGGGGCTGGCAGAGGGCCTCATCCCGTGGCTCCACCTGCCCGTTTGATTGGACAGGTCTCATGCCTGTGTGCGTGCTGCATGCAGTGTTTGGCTCTCTTCTGGGACACGGAGCGGTTGTGGAGGCCGTCATTGGACCGTGCCGTGTTCCATGTTCCATCCTCCAAGTATCTTGCGAGCTCCGTACATGCACTCACCTTCCTAGCTAGGGTCTGGGTGCCTTCCCGGAGACTCAGGAGGAGATGCTTCCACCACCGTTGTCATCTGAGTTGGACTCTCTTCTTACAATGCAGAATTCCGGGCTGTGCGCGGGGCGGGGTTTACGATGGGCAGTTGGGATCGGAAGTGGCTGGGAAAGAGTGATTCTTTGTTGACTTTTGTATATGTTTGTCAGGTACCTGTTTGTTTTACAACTCAGGCATGACATTCTTTCAGGAAAGTAAGTACGTTTTTGTTTTAATTCTTAAACCCAGGATAGATAATAGTGTATTTCTAAATAATTCACTGTTTTGTCTTTTAACTCTCTTACCCTTGTTCCCTTTTCAAAATTCAAAAAAAGTACACCAGGCATTGTAAAGTGAGTCTAATACTTGTATCACTGTCATCATCTTATTTTAAGTGATTACTCTATGGCTTGAAGCATTTCCAAGAGCATTTAATATCTTAAGTGATGTGTATTTGGGAATAATTCTCTCCCTGATCACATCACTGGCCCATTCATAATGGCTTTTGTCGTATTTGCAAGCAAGATACGTTATTAGTATGTATACACTTACAAGTATTTGGACAGTCAAAAAGTCTCATTCATTGCCATTTGCATTAAATAATGTAAAGAGGTTCTGATTCTGATAGAAAGAGGTTTAGACATTTCATCTCATTTCCTTTGCCCCTCTTAAAAGTGGTTTTTAAATACTAGGCCTCTGGCCACCCAGTGAGTGTTGAAGAAAGGAGCATTGGCACTGAAGTGGTTGATTTTACGTACAATATTGATTTATTCTGAAGATACAAGACTTACAGTCATAGCTTTTACAGTCGTATTATTTTTCAGCATATGTATTGAATATTTTCTTTTACTTGAAAAACTAAGACTATACTGATTCTCAAAAGCAATACCTGATATGGTATCATATCAGAAATGTGTCAGAATACATTTTGATTTTGAATATCATCTGAAGGAAATTTAAAGTGTGATTTCCGAATTTGCAAACTCTTCCACAGAATATGTGCAATAAAAATCTTAGTGGAATGTACACTATAGAACAAGTAGATTGTACAGTGTATACATTTGCCTTATCCAGCCATGCAATATAGATCTTTGATTGACGTGTGTATTATGAGTATGTGTGTATTTTTTCTCCCTCCCCCTTTCTCCCTACTGTGCTCCTCATACTAAAGGCCTCTTGACTCTAGTAAATGTCCTCAGTTTGGGAAAATATTAATGGCGTCATCTTGCATTTGTATAGTACTTTGCAGTTTCCATGTACTTCAGCCTGATTTACTGTACTTCAAAGCAGAGTGGTGTTCTGGTCCCAGCACTGCCTCCTACCAGCTGGATGGCCTTGGGCAAGTTGCAGAACACTCAGTTCCTCATGTCTGAATGGGGGAGGGGAGCACTGTCAACCCCCGTCCTACAGGTCTGCAAACTCCATGCATTGGCGAAATTGGACCGTGTAGATGACGAGGCTTTGAAAACTATGAAGTGCTATACCAATGTACGTCATTATTATTTTTCTAACTAAATTTGTAATATTAAATACAAATGAGATCCTGATTTGTGGTAGTAAATACACTTCTGTGGCCCTGCCTCAGTTATACACGCATACCCAGCTGTCCTGGCGATGTTCGATATTGTGTCCGTCTGTTTATTTTTAATATTACAATCTTGTCTCAAAGACATAAGGCAGCTTGGAAAGGTGCATGTACTAGATCAAGATAAAATAAGCTTTAGAATAAGAAGGCAAAGGGAAGGCCTTTCATTCTGTTTCCCAAGCTTCCCCATTTTTATGGAATTCGCTCGGATTGCCCACAGGTCTGGTAGAACCTATACCTAGATTGGGGTTTTTTTAACCATATGATAACTGACTTTGGGAGATATGTAGAGTTAAGTCCACTTGTGTGCATTCTTTAATGTGGATAGCAAAAATAGAAACCACAGAGAACAAAAATCATCTAAAAATTACTACCATTTGACAATAATAACATTTTGCATGGTTATGAGCAAGTTCACATATAGAATTAATTTCTTTTCTTTCTTTTATCAAGATTGAAATGCCCATATGAAACAGCCGTGGAATTAGCTGCTCTCTGTCTACAAGGTACATTGTTCTTTAGTGGTCATCAGTATTTTAATGTTCTTGCTTTCATTTCCACAAATGAGCATCTGCTGTGCACCAGGCCCAGTGCTCTACTCTGGGGGTACAAACGAATACGACATGGTCTCCGTCCTCAAGTAGCTGCGGTCCCGTCAGGACCGTCTGTCAGGACCACGTGCTGTGTATGCACAGAGTACAGTGTAGTTCCTCCAGGAGCAGAGACCTGGGGAGGCTTGGGAGAGGAGGGCCCGTCAGGGGATTAGGAAATGAACGTGATCGGGGGAGCCAGGGCACAAGCAGAAAGAGTGTGTGCGGAGAGGTACCAGCAGCTGAGTGGTGCTGGAGGACGAGGTTTAAGAAGCTGGGTAAGTGGGTGGCTCTGGACCCCTGGAAAGAGCGTGAATAGCATGCTGTCAGCAAAGGTGTCTTTGAAGGCTTTTAAGAGGGAGGCAGGCCTGGTTAGAAGTGCTTTTTATTAAGTTGGGAGGCCTAAGTGAGGAAATGTGTCTAAAACTCTGGTATTGTAATCATATTCCTATCCCTTGATTTTGATTTTTTGCTTATTTGCCAAATCTGACTTCTTGGATAGCTCTTGTTTACACTTTTGGCTGACTCATGTCTGTGCGCTTGTGACTAGGGGCTAGAGGAAGACCAAGCCTGGGCTGGGTGTTGCTGTGATAAAAGACTAAACTGATCAGGGCTGGGGGTTCAGTACACACACACACACACACACACACACACACACCAAAACAAACACAAAAAACAGCACTGATGATGCAAGGGCCTGGTCATTAGACTTAGGTGTTGAGAGAGGAGTCAGAGATGACTCGTAGGCTGCTACCAGGGTTAGGAGGTGGAATGGTTAGAAGAATTGGGCTTCCGTGGAGGAGATATCAGAGGAGAGTCACTTGGCTGAGAGGTGCCAGTGGAACCCCCAATAGCTTCTTAGGGATGCAAGCCTGACTCGGTGAGAAGCATTGAGAGGGGGGTCATCAGCGTGCGGGTGGGAAGTGGATAGTAAGGGGTTTGCCCACATGACCGTCCGCGGTGGCTGTTCCCTCCATGTGATGCACTGGTGGATCTTCCAAGTGCACGAGGGACACTTGCCAAAGTCTCCGGCACTAATTAAGAGGATCCTAATTAACAGCGCGTAAGGAAGTTCATCAGCACATCAGACGGACGTATGCTGTGGGCCCGCTTACTTGTGTGCTCATGGGCTTCCATGGAATAATGAATTATTCATTCATAATTACTGATTATTTTTTGGACACCATAATAAGATTTGGCGTCTCACCTTGGTGTTTACCAATTTCTAAACATTGATCTAAGTCTTCAAGGTATAAAGTCAGTACATGCTTGTTATGGAAAACCAGGGCAGCAGCACAGCAGACAAGCAGAACGAAGGCGTCAACCCTCCATCCTGCCAGCCACAGACAGCCAGCGATTCTGTCTGTGAGTTTTGAGTGGAGTTTTAAAAATGTAATTCTGTTCAGAGTCATATATAAAATTGTGTATGCTTTTCTACTTGGCATTTTTGGTACATGTATTTTGTTATGTTTATACTCGTAAAGACAGTTCTTAACTACTTCAGGTTACCCCCGTACCTTAGCTTTCTTATTCTCTAACGGGTGCTTGGCATAGGGTAGGTGCTCAGTGAGTGCAGAATGAATTGAATAAAATTGAAGAGGCCCCAAGGACTTTGGGTGAAGGGGGAGACTGTCCCTAAGGCCTGAAGGCCTTGGTGGTAGAAGTGACGATATTGTCACCTGAAACTGCTCTGCCAAGTACAGTGCTGAGTGCGTCACACCCGTACATTCCTAATCCGACTGTCCTTATAGTAAGTGCCACGAGGATGTGTAACGGCTTGGGGAACTTGGAAGTGGACTGTCCACTTTGACCAGGTACACATTTCCCCAGCTCGTCAGGGAGCACCCACCCTCAAGTTGCTGAGTAGCCAGGAGGTCATACCATCAGGCTGGTGGTCCAGCATTAGATGTCAGGGCATAGTAACTGGGATAAAAGCATCTGTGTCAGACCACCCCCCGCCCCATGTGATGAAGGCTTTGCCACGTTCACCAAGTCCAGCTCCAGTAGAACTCTGTATGCCTTGCCCCAGATCCAGCACAGACAAGAATATCAGCTATCTGTGAGCCCTTCTTGAAGAAAAGGCCCATTTGAGTGGGAACAACACCAGTGTGATTTAAGATGCAGTCATTATGTCAGGTACAAATAGAAAGGCTGAAGACAGACAGGCTAATGTCTACGCAAGTTCTGGTTCCACTGTCACCTGTGCGCCCTGTCCCTATTCCATCAGTTAACGCTGTAGCCTGCTTTTCAGTTCAGCCACAGCCGAGCCAGCTTTCCTCAGACGATAAAGATCCCTAGAGCATCTCTGTGGGTTTGAATAACATGAAAGGTGGTGTTTCTTCCCGTGCCTGGTTGTCCTTGAAGGAATGATGCTTCCAGAATTAGGATGCACTGGCCCTGCATAGAGATTGTGCTCTTTGGGGAACTAAATGTAGGGTAGATTTGAAATTTAATTCAGGCAAGAAAGAAAAACAAGGGAGGAAGGAGAATGGGACTGTTTGTTGTGTGCCTGTGATCTCGTTTCATCCTTGTAACAGTTCCCCCGAGAGGTTAAGTGACTTGCCCGGGTCACACAGCAGAGGCGGGGTTCACGCCCCCTGGCTTGGGGCTGTTTCCCCCACCCTCCACAGCTGGGGCCCTGGCTACAGAGGTTGCAGACTGAGTGCAGCATCAGGTTTGGCCGGCAGGCTCTTGGAAGGCGGCGTGTTCTCGCAAAGTGGGTCTCCCGCAGGCCTGTGTTAGTCCAGTCGTGGTGAGGAGGGACGCCAGCCCCCTCACCGGGTCCCAGGGAAACCTTGTCGTTGTCTGGCCTCTCCCTCCTGTGCTTGATGGTGTCGGTGGACTAGTCCAGACGCGACACTAAACGCACGCTCCGTTGTCTCACTTCAGCCCAAGGGAAGAGTGGTTAATATCGAGGAGATGCTGTCCCAGACAGCCCCTCTGTGCTTGCCAGGTCCCTAGTTTCAGGGTGACCTCTTGGTCAGAGGTCACTGGTGGCCGCCCACCTTGGGCAAGTATTTCCAGAGCAGTCTTCATTAGTGACTTTACCCAAGGTGCCAAACAGCTGCACACCCTGCCCCAGTGCACCTGGTGGTCTTCGGGGGGCCTCTACTTCCAAGTTGCAGGTGAGGGGCTGCACTCAGGTGAGGAGACATTGACCCAGGTCCCTGCCCGGTGTCGGACACGGTCCCATCCTGTCCCCCACCACTTCTCCAAGTCTGTGTCAGTGCTGCCTCTGTGTGATCAGGGAAGTTTTGTCCACTTCTGCAAGCCAGCCGGAGTCCTCGGCAGCCTGTGCCAGGCCTGGTGTGGCCCACGTGGTGTGATGGACAGGGCTGCTGGGTACAGAGTGAGTTGCTGTTAGTAAAGGTACTCAGGCATATATGCCGGCTGGTCGTTTGATGGAATTTGTTGTGATGAAGTAGTGGTTCTCAAAGTATGTTCCCTGGGTCAGCCGCATGAGCATCTCCTGGGAGCTTGCTAGAAATGCAAATTCTCAGGCTTTATTCCAGACCCTGGGGGTGGGGTCCAGCGCTTTGTGCTGTAACAAGCCCTTCAGGTGACCTGGTGCACACTCACGCTTGAAAACCACTGTTGTAGATCAGTGCTTTTCACAGTAACGAGTGCACCAACCGCCTGGGCATTGGAAGAAAAGGCAGGTTTTGCTTCAGTAGGTCCGAGGTGGGGCCCGAGATTCTGCCTTGTGAGAAGGCTCCCAGGTGATGCTGCTGCTTCTGGTCGGGTCAGGGGGGCTGACCCCCTTTGTGCAGCAAGGTAGTAGAGGGGCCTCTGGTGGATTCCTTTTCATTCTGGGGTCCGCTTCCTGAGCTGCAGAGGTGTGGTGTTTGGGGGTGGGGGTGGATTTTCCTGTTCATGTCCTGGAGGAATGGGGGCCCCTGTGTCCTCAGGTCCTCCATTCTGCGGGGGTACTTGGTAAGAGCAAGGACCTGGCAGCATGTTTGGGGCTTTCTGCAGGGATTGCCCACGTGGCTGCCCCCCTCTGCGTGACCAGCTTTCTCTCAGTCTTCCGTTCTGCCTGAGTTGCGGCAGTGCTCCTGCAGCTCTCGTTCTTCCCCCTCCTCCCTCACTCCCTCCCTTTCCCTCCCAACATATTTGTCTCCTGGAGTCTGCATGTACTGAATTCTTGATTGGTCCTCTCCAGCACTGCAGACCCTGGAGTGCTGCTCAGACCCACCTACTTTGTTAAATGGATGTTTCTGGGTGGGTCCTTATTCCCTGCAGTGGCCTTTTATTACAAATTCAGGCTCTACCACTTGGAGGGGGAAATATAACGAGGGGCCTCCCTGGGTGGGGGAAATAGTCGGGAGAAAGACAGTAATCACCAAGATGATGGTGGTGTGCCCGATGGGGAGGGCACTGGAACAACTTGGGGATTCTGAATGTACATGTGGGTACCAAGGGGGAGTCACATCCTCCCTAAAGGCGAGAGTTACACATTTGGGGTACTTGTGCCTTCTTACCAGGCAAAGTGCCTTTGGACCCGGTTGCGGCAGTAATGAAAAGCACTCAATGTCTCCTGTGTTTTCTCCCTCTCATGAAACTTGCAGCGGAGCTTGGGGAGTGTGAGCTTCCAGAACACACACCAGAGCTTGTGTCTGAGTTTCGGTTCATTCCAAATCAGACAGAAGCGATGGAATTTGATATCTTCCAGAGATGGAAAGAGTGCAGGTACCTTGATGCATTTATTTTGGGATATGTAAGCGTTTGTAAGATGCTTTTATCTACTGTAGAATTGCGGCCCCAGTGCTTCACCTCTCTCCTGTGCTCCAGTCTTGTTTACCCAGAGGCCCACATGACATCCGTCTTCCCCGAGATGTACATACAATAGAAACCAAAGCATATTCCTGTTTCTCTCTGAATTGTACAGCCCAGTCCTGATCTGCTCGTTGCTCCCAGGGTCACCTCCCACAGAAAGCGAGGAGGTGCTGCCGCGATACAGTCAGCATGCCTTGGTCTCTGTCCATGGTCTGAACTGAAGAGTAGACCCTCAGAGGGACACTCGTGTTTGAGACCATGGGTTGTGCGGCATTGCATTCCAGGACATGTGGTCACTGCAGCTAAAACCAGCCCTGCCATTTCTCTCTGGGCTGTTTCCTCCTTCCCCTGCACGGACACCCCGGTCTGGCGCTTTTATGCCTGGGCTGCCAGTGGCGCCTCCACTCACAAGTGTCCCAGCTTTAGCCATTCTTCCTTCCCAGCCCATCTTCCCCACTCTCTGCCATTCCATGTCCTTCTTGGACTCAGAAACTTAGCGTGGTTTCCTGTTGTCCCTCAGTCATTCTGGAGGACACATGCCTTTTTGGAAAGTGGAGGGTGACGTTAGCACGTGCTTATATCACACAGAAATGTGTGGTTGCAGGGTCGTCTGCACCCCTGCGCACCACCCCCCTGCCCCCTGCAGGCAGCCCTTGTTAGCCGGCAGATACACATACCCGCACATACACACCAAAAAAGTGTCACCTTAAGTCCCATTATAAACACTGCTCTGTCCTCTTCCTAGTCAGGTAACGGTCTGTTCTGGAGGTGTGTGAATAAAAACGGGTGTCCCTCGTTTCTTTAATTGCTGCATAAAACCCCTCAGTGTGTGGCTGTGCCCTTCAGACTGCCGCGGGTGTACGAGTTGCAGTTCACATGTGTTTCCATTGGTTTTTCTAAGGGGAAAGAGCCCTGCCCAGGCGGAACTCTCCTATCTGAATAAAGCGAAGTGGCTGGAAATGTATGGGGTAGACATGCACGTTGTCAGGGTAAGAACTGGGTGCGTTTGAGTCCTTGGGTCTCGCTGTGACTGAGCGATGTGTAAGCGATGTGCAAACCGAGTAACGTGGTGAGCGAACTGTTTTACATTCTGCTCTGTGACGACCTGTTAGAACCTTCTACCGACTGTCACTTCATTTATTTGTAGGGAAGAGATGGCTGTGAATATTCTCTTGGACTGACCCCGACAGGCATATTAATCTTTGAAGGAGCTAACAAAATAGGCTTATTCTTTTGGTAATTTAGTTTTGTCTAATATTAAAAATGTCTTTTCCTATTCTGTGGTGGAATTTTATGTGATGGATGATTATTGAGGGATATTTGCAACACCCTGATTCATTTTAAAAACACACCATTCTCTCATATATGTGGGTGTGTGGCAATGGCAATGAAGCTTCTGGATAATCACCCTTAAATGAACGAATGATTTCTTAGCAAATCCAAGCTTTAAAAGTAGAAAGGAAACTGCTGTTTGATGTGCCGTTTTCCTGCAGACTGCACTTTTACAATGTTTTCTCTCTGACCAGGCCTAAAATTACCAAAATGGATTTCAAAAAGAGCAAATTGACACTGGTGGTGGTGGAGGACGATGACCAGGTAATCCTTGCTCTGGCGTTCCCCCCCTTGCCGTGAGTGATCCTCCATCTGTGTCCCACGCGCCCATTGACACGAGAGCCCCGTGTTCCCCACGCAGGGCCGGGAGCAGGAGCACACGTTCGTGTTCCGCTTGGACAGCGCCAGGACCTGCAAGCACCTGTGGAAGTGCGCAGTCGAGCATCACGCGTTCTTCCGGCTGCGGACGCCGGGGACCAGCAAATCCAACAGATCAGACTTCATCAGGCTGGGGTCTCGCTTCAGATTCAGGTAGGCGCTGTTTTTTTACGGCACGGTCGTGCGTTTCGAAGGAGGGTGGCAGTGCTGCTCTTTGTGCGGGGAGCCGTGCATCCCCAAGCCAGGGACATGGCGCATGGACGTCCTGTCCCTGCTTCCTTAACACCTGACCTTTAGCCGGGTCCCTGAAGCTCTTTCAGCCCCTGTTCTCACTGATGAAGTGGGGATAATGATAACAAAGGTGTTACTAGCTGGCATTTAGCTTCAGCTAGAATGTCTGGTACGGTAAGCACTGGCCACGTGGGGCCCTTTAGGTTTATTCATAGTAAAGGAATTTTAAGGTCAGTCTCTCAGTCTCACTCAGTCTCACATGTCTCAGGTGCCCGGGGCGCACAGGCAGGTGGCGACCACCTTGGGCAGTGGCAGCCGTAGGATGTAAGCAGCACAGCACTGCACCAGGGCTTCCCGGGCGCCAACTCACGGTCTTCCTGGCAGCTTTCAGAAGACGAATCCTCCGGTTTCCCAGATAAGAGACTAGGGCCAGGGGGTTATGTAACCTGCCCAGAGTTACCGATGGTTAGTGGTACAGCCGAGATTAAACCACACGCTGTCTGGGTTTTAACATGTTAACCATTCCTCTGTTGCCTTTCACATGCCAACGTCAGGAAATCCGGTGACATTCAAGAATGAGAGCAGAGGTCAACATGTGTGTGAGTGACCCAGGGTAGGCTCAGTAAACACTTTAATCTGAAAAACCCCGAAAAAATAGAGAATTGATTCTGCTCTATTTTTCCTTATGAATGTGAGAGCATGTCTCTCAAGGTGCAGAAAAACTCCCTGGGTGTTAAAAATGAGAATTTAGGACCTCATCTACAACCTGTGTCATCGGAATCTGGGGTGCCCTGATGAATAAGGCCTGGGCATGTATGTTTGGAATGCACTCCCAAGGTTGATTTCTGAGGCACATTTACAGATCTGAGCTTACTTACCAGATCTCAGACTTCCCATGTTTCATAACCTCTGCCCACACACGGCATGTCCTTGAACTCTGTTTAAAGTGCCAAAAGATCTGCTCATTTCAAATTGATCTACTGTGCAGGGGAAGGGCTGTGCCCTTGTGTTTAAATAACTGTTTTGGTTTGAATGTGTTTTTAAATGCCGCAAGGTGGGGGGAACAAAACCAACTCCTTCCTGAGAATCGACTCACGGGGTTCCGTGGAGGATGGAGGATGTCAGAACAACAGAGGTTGACGGAGACATCGCGTGGTGGGCTGATGAGTGCTCGAGTCGCAGTGAGGAAGGCAGGCATTTGGGGGTGGAGGCCACGGCAGGATTTTCCATCCTGGGAGGCAGCTCCCCCAGGATTTGGCCCAGACCAGGCTCCCTTCTGCTCTTTGAGGAGAAGCTTAGAAAGAAAGGGGAGTTGAGGGATGAGGTTGACCCTTGGCGGCTCTTACAGCAGGTGTCAAGCGTCTCCTTCCTGGTGATGAATCTGAAACCGAGAGTGGCTGGTGCGAAGCAGGGACAGTAGGAGAAATGAGGGTGCCTGTTGGAAGCAGGGTAGCACAGGGGTTGGAGCCCAGAAAGGCTTGGTGAGAGAAGCAGGTTGCCCTTGGCATGGCAAGCAAAGCCAAGGTTCAGATAAGTGGTCATTGATAACAGCCTTTTAAAGGACTTACATGCCTGTGCCATTTATTTTATGAGAGGTTATTATTATATGTGCAAATTGGTGCTCTCTTAGTCAAATGTTCCAAGTACTTGAACCCGCTCGGTCTGTGCAGCCAAGTAGCTGGTACTGAAATCGTAGGTTTTGTCCTCTGATGGAGATACTTGCCTCTGTCATACAGGCTGGGTTTGGCAAAGGTGATTTTATTTCCAAGTGGAATGCGAAATTCAGTGTGTTCTTTACCAAATGTGTCACCAGAGGTTGAAACTGACATTGGAACTCTTGGAAATAAAAGTGCACTTTCAAAAATATGTAATGAGCTGATATTCTGATATTGGTCACATGCAGTAAAATATTTACTTTCCAGCGGGCGGACGGAATATCAAGCTACACACGGGGCCCGGTTACGAAGAACCAGCACCTTCGAGAGGAAGCCTAGTAAACGCTATCCATCCCGGAGGCACGCGACATTCAAAGGTTGTGTGTTTTTCATTCTGCCTTGGGATTTTACATTATGGGTTAGTCGATTGGCCCCCAAGGAGCTGGGTAAAGCAGATCTTGAAGGAACTTCCTACCGTTCGGCTCCGGCATTCTGAAGCCTTTTATTTTTTTTTAAATTTATTTTTAATTGTAGTGACATGTAATACTATATTAGGTAAAAGCAGATTTTGAAGGAACTTCCTACTGTTTGGCTCTGTCATTCTGAAGCTTTTTATTTTTTTTTATTATTTTTTTAAAACTATAGTGACATTTAATACTACGTTAGTGTCAGGTGTACAGCATAGCACGTGAGCCTTTCTATTTGACTGGCCTGGCACTGATCCCTTCTCCTTCTAGAACCTTTAACCCACTCTTTCCTTCCTTTCTGGGCCCCAAGTACAATAGCCTGGCATCCAGAAATTCTCTAAAGTCGTCCTCAGCTGCTTTAGTAGAGACAAAAAAAGGCCCAGATCCCAGGAAATGTTGACCTCACCTTCAAGAGAAACCCAAGGATGACAGGATGAGACGTGCCCAGAGAGGGGTGCCAGGCGGGGAAGCATCACTGATGGGAGGAACGGACAGTGACCAAGTGAAGGGGTGGGGGGCGGGGAGGGCACTCCCACTGTCCCAAGGGCTCTGTCACTCCCCTGACCAGCACCGTGCTTGTGCACGCAGTCCGTTGGCTCAGAGTTGTGCAGAAACACCTCAGGATAAGGAGGAACTTTCGGGGCTCTCCAAAGGTACTGCTATCTCGAGACAGCAGTGAACTGCCAATTCCCCCCCACCCCCACCCCGTCAGCCCCAGGAGCATGCAGGCCCAAAGGGAAAGACCCCTTGCTGTGGCTGCCTCCAAGGGGAGGGGGCATGCTCAGGCTCGACCCTGTGGGATGGCTTCAGGGCTCTTCTGGGCTCCAGGTTCTGTGTTTCTCTTCCACTTTCTTTCCTGGTCTCCATCCTCTTTGCCTCCTTTATTTTACTGACGTTTTCTCCAGCCAGAGTTCTGGCATCTTTGTGAAGCTTTTAATGGTTCTCCATGCTGCATCCTCTTTAAAATGAGGTGGAGTCTAGATAAATGAGCTCTACCTCTTCGTGGGCCCCTTCCACGGACACACACTGGCCCGGTCAGCAGGGACTGCCCTGAGCTCCCCAGCAGGTTCAACCTGGTATTTAGCCTTTATCACCATATACCTCTCTGCCTCTGTCTTTGTCAAGCCTGGGAGCTCCTTCTGTGCCTGTCATCTCTGCCTCCGAGAGTGCAGGGCCCTGGTACCCGGCTCAGTGAGCCTTGGCTGAGAGACTCTGAGGGCAGGGCTCAGAGGAAAAGCCTTTTGCTTTTCCTCCAGGAAGAAGCTGCCAGGGCAAAGAGTCTGCCTCCTGGCCTAGAGGCTGCTCTCAGATCCCAGAAATCTCTTTCGCGTGGTAAAAGTGATAAAGCTCTCTAAGATGTCATGCCTCTCTGTTTTTCTTTTTGTTTTGTTTTGTTTTGTTTTGTTTTTAAAGCAAGCAATCCGGTGATAGCAGCTCAGCTCTGGTAAGTGCCCCCAGGCTCTGGGGTACAACTCTTTTCTCTATTATATTTACTTTGAATATTGACTTTTCCCTTGGTACAATTAAATCACTGAGTGAGTCTGCTGATCTATTTCTTTCTTTTTTTTTCTTTTTCTGCTGCCTGGCTATACCATCCCCCTAGCTTGCACTAAGTACACAGAAGAATGTTCCAAGATAGTTTGTTTTTTTAGAAAACACAGCTGCCTTGTTTGAGTAGCTCTGTGCTTTGTTTATTATACCAGTGGGTGATGAAGGTGATAGGAATGTGTGTGGCACACAGCGGTGATGGGGAAGGAGGGCCCTGCTATGCTCGGGAACGGGCGCTAGGTGAGCGCAGATGCCAGGATGCACTCCGTGGTGGGCCACAGTCATGCCATGTAGAAGACCTTTAGTAAACACTTTTATCGAAATTCCTGCAGGAGAAAGCTTGTCCCATGACTGAAACTCGAGCACAAAAAGTCAGCCAACTTTTTCTGTAAAGTGCCAGATAGTCAATATTTTTGACCTTGCAGGCTGTGCTGTTCCTTCCACAAGCACTCAGCTTTGTCGCTGGAGCACAAAAGCCACCGTAGACAACTTGTAAATGAAGGAACACGGCTGTGTGCCGATTAGACTTGATTCACCATTGCAGGTAGGCCAGGTTTGGCCCATGCGGAGTGGTTTGCTGGGCCCCTCCCTAGCCACAGGTGTTCTTGACCTTTTCTATACATTGGAATCATCGGGTCAGCTTTGACACATCCCCGTCAGCCAGGCCACAGCCCAGGCTAAGGGACAGTCTCTGAGGAAGGGACCCGGGCATCTATGGTTTTGAAAGCTCCCAGGAGATTCTAGTGTGGGGCCTAGGTGAGAACCACCGTCTTATCTAGCGTGTGCCTCTTTTTCTGCCTCTGAAACTGTTTCCTTAGGTGGGTTTTGACTTGCTAGGTGGACAGCTGGTAGAGAATCACAGAATAGTTGTTTCAACCCCTGCATCTAAGCCCTAGCAAGTGGCCAGTCGCCCAGTTAGCTAGCTTCTCAGTTGTTGGAGGCACAGGCCTCAGGCTGCTCGGGAGGGAGGATGGCCTTTGAGGCCAGCACAGTTCGGCTGTGCCAGGCACGCTGGATGGTCGGCAGAGCGCATGGTGGAGCCAGTAGCCAAAGCCCTTGTTGGTGGTGAGATCCCTGGCAGAGAGATCAGGAGGCCTCCTCTTTCTCATTTGAAAACAGGGAGGCTGGGCTAGATAGTGTTTGTTTCTTTGTTTTTTCAGACTTTTTTGGCTTCTGCTTTTTAGCCACTGCCCCCAGATGTAACCTGACAGAGAACAGAGGAAAGTGGCCCCCCTGGGGATGAAGCTGAGCAGGGCGGGAGGGGCCAGTGCTTGCTGATTACTGTTCCCTGCCCCCCAGATAGCCCCTAAGCCCCTAAGGCTCTAGATCCCCAAGGTTCTAGAGAACATAACTGGCCCCTTATATCAGCTGGGAACTCAGCTTCAAGTCTCTGATTTCAAACTCTCTTTAAGACCATTCTGCTGTGGTCAAGCCTCAGACTCTATGTCTAGGTTCAGCTTTCAGCACCTGAGGAAGGGGCTGAAAGGTCCTGTTGAACTGCAGCGCTTCACACCTGCCCACCTCCAGGGTGGGAGGAGGTGGCAGCGCTCCCGCGTGGGTTAGCTTTGGGCCTTCCGGCTCGTCCAGTTTCTGGCATCCCTGTGGCGGGTAGTATGCTCACAGTATTTCCTCCTTTCTCTGCCTGTCAGCACGTCTTGCTTGTAATTCTCAGTGGTTTGTGAGTTACAGCATTTCTTTCCTTTGCTAAGGAAGTGATTGTTTCATTTGTTTGCTTTTCCCTAATGAAATTACATTTTCCACTTAGCGTCTAGTGGAGATTATATATTGGGAACGAAAACAAACAAACAAAAAAACCTCTACAGATAAATAAATAAATAAAATAAATAAAACCCCAAGTAAATACACCCTTTAGGAACAAATGAGCTAATAACCACTGTCCGCAGCTGTTGCATTGTTCTCTGCAGCCTGCGGCATCCAGGGTGGATAGGATTGCTGTGAGGGCCGGGAGGAGACGGCACTCTGGCTACAGAGGCGATACCAGAAAATAGCACCTTGCAGAACACTGCGCCTTCCTGATGCTGTGCAGCCTGAGGTGCATCTGGCCCAGAGCCTGGCCCTGTGCACCGGCCCTCCCTGAAAACTGGAGCACAGCACCGTTTAGACCCCAAGCAAGGCTCATCACCACGATGTTTCCCTCTCATTGTGGGAGAAGCAGTAAAGCCTGATTTCAAGCACGCCACCCTAGCGACACAGCATGCTGATGGTGCCGTGTTTGTTTGAGGTTTTCCTGGCAGATGCCAAGCTTACCTGTTAAATAACACAGTATGTTTTACACCAGCCTTTGCTGTTCATCCTTTTCACTAGAGTAGTTATATCTAAGAGTCCAACAAGATAGGACTGTGCATGAGGATCCTGGAACCTTCTTGGCTTAGTGGAAAGAACATAGGCTTTAGGATCGAGCAGGCAATTCATTCCAGTCCCAGCTCTGCCAGTGATTAGCCGGCTGACCCTGAGCAGGTTTCCTAACTTCTCTGTTAGGCAATCATTCCTTTATCTATAAAATGAGGTGGTAACATTTATCGACCTCAGAGCCCTGTTGTGTGGATTATAATAATAGCAGATGTGAAGTTCCCAGTACAGAGCCTTATATGGAATGAACATTCCGGGGTGGTAGCCAGCTCCCGGCTTCCTTGTTGTTGGCAGTGGGACCCATGGAGTCAGGTGCTCAGAAGTGGCTGGTGGCTTTCCTTCCAGCTGCAGAAAAGTCTGGGCATCAGTGGACCTGCCTGGCGCCACGGGCCACCCAGCAGTGCCAGGGCAGATCTGGAATGGGAGCTAACATGACTGGGTTTGCCTAATTGGAAAGACCTCCTTTTTGCCACCAAAACGCGACGTGCCAGGATTCTGGAACATTATCTACTTGTTTGTATTGGTGAGCTCTGAAGGAAAGCTGCTTTTGGTTTCTCCAGTTACAGGTTCATTTAACCAGCTAATAACCAAAAAGAAAGAGTATCCGTGAAAGTTCCTAACAAAGTAGATAGGGCTTAGAACTAGTTTATGATGGTTAAATATGGGCATACCTCATTTTATTGTGCTTCACAGATGTTGCGGGCGTGGAGGGATTGTTTTTGGGGGGGTTTTTTGTTTGTTTGGTTTTTTTACACAAATTGAAGGTAAGATCCTCTGTCAGCTAGAAGATTATGACCCCCTTTATTGTGAGACTTGCTTTGTTGTGGTCTGGAACTGAACCTGCAATATCTCTAAGGTATGCCTGTAAATTAATAATAATGCCACTGTACGATCTATTACATTATCATTTTTCTTTTCTTTCCTTTAGCTCTAAAACAAATCCCGAAGTCCATAATTACCAGGTAAGATATTGCTTTCAAAGGTTTTCATGTAATGCTTCTTAAAGTTTCCAAACTTTCCACTGAGCAGTCATTGTGTTTGTAATCAGATTTTAAAGAAATAATAATATAGTTTTTTTTCTTAAAGACTTTATTTATTTTTAGAGAGAGAGGAAGAGAGGGAGAGAAACATCAATGTGTGGTTGCCTCTCATGTGGCCCCTACAAGGGACCTGGCCTGCAACCCAGACATGTGCCTTGACTGGGAATCAAATCGGCCACCTTTTGGTTCAAAGGCCAGCATTCAATCCACTGAGCCACACCAGCCAGGGCATAATAATAGGGGTTTTGTTTGTTTGTTTGTTTTTGAAAAAATAGTAAGAGGAGCATCTTTCCCCTGACCTGTGCTTCCTCTTGGTCATGTGAGCTGTCTATTTTCTTTACCTTGGCAACTGGCAGGCCGCAGGGACGTGTGTTTGAGTTTCTGGGTGGTCAAACAGCCTTTTGGGGCACTCACGTGAGGCCACTTCTTGTCCAAGTGCGTCCTAGGCCCAGGGAACGTGAGTCCCGTGAGGTGTGCCTCCGGGAAAGGATGTCTTGGCCACTCCTTTGGGCAGTGTTGCGTCCTTCATTTCCCTTTTTGGATCTTACAGCGTGCCCTGGGGTGTCCAGCATACTGAGAAATCCTGCAAGAAGGATATGCTTTTTTTTAAAGCCAGTGTTTCCCCAAATCATTTGATTATTGGACACCTCCCCAGTAAAAAAAACTAGCCTTTCGCTACCCTCCCCCCCTTTTTTTGGTGGTGCACCATTCACATCAGTGCAGTGGAGGTTTCTAGAACCCACTTTGTAAAACATTGTGCTGGGCCTGTTGCCTGTAGCAGAGGCACAGGTGAGTTTCCATGGCTGGCATTCTGCTCTTTCCCATGGTGGCCAGCAGGGCCTGCAACCCCCTGCCTGCCCACCCACCACTCCCCGTTGTTCGATCTTCTACAACCTGGCTGCGACGTACTTTCCTCCACGTATTTCTCACTGCTGCCCATGACACCATGCGTGCTCCGCTCCCAAAGAATTATATCATTGTTGCCCCATAATTTCCTCCCACGGTTCCTTTGCCTCTCGTCTGCCTTCCAGTCCTTCATCTCCAGTCTGTATAGAGCCTCCCTCAGACGCCACCTCATCCCCAGAGTCTCTCGGCTCCCCTTGATTGGAAGTCACCAGCACCAGTGCTCCTGAGCCCTGCTTGCACCATCTGGCAAGCTGCAAACCAATAACCAGCGCTTGGGCCTCACCCTGGGCTGATTGAGTCAGGAGCTCTGGGGGTGGGATCTGGGTATGAGAGAGCCTCAAAGCTCCCAAGGTGGTTCTCATGAGCAGCCAGGTGGGGGAGACCCTGGGTCGGTGAGGTATCCCTCGCATCCTAGGTTGTCACTTGTTTGGGCTTAGAAGCAGCATCCATGTCTGATGACCTCCTAACTTGGGATTGGCTTTCTTGTCCTGGGCGGTGTGGATGTCTAAAGGGACATGACTCCTAGGTTTCTGTGCCCTATCACCCACCAATCTGGTTTTGAATGTCACAGGTAACAAAGTTACTTCATAATGAGTTCCCATTGGAGCCTTATTCTGACCAGTCTCATTCTTGATCTTCTTTTGCTGTGGGTATTAATTCCTTAGGTGGGGGTGCGATCCCCATGTACATTACGAGGTCTCCAAATTATGTTCCAGAAGGAATTGGTGATAGCGCCTTCTGGATGTGAAATCATGTTCCCGATGTGCAGAACCTGGGGCGTGGCGTCCAAGTTCACGGGAATAACACCTAAAAGGTGCTTTGTACCTGCCAGGGGACAGGCCAGGTTTCCTGATCTCCTTGCCTTCTGTAGGTTCTTGAATCTTGTTATTCAGATTGGGGTTTTGTTTGTTTTTGACGGGTTTTCAGGTTCGAGTGGCTGGAATGGTGTGGGTGAAGGAAAGAGTTGTCTGTGGGTCATTACTGTTTGAAGGATGGAAAAAAAATAAGTGAAGCGAAGCAGCCCCAGCTCAGGGCTGCCCCACCCTCTTCCCCCTGGCCTCTCGGGTGAGCGCTCTCTGCTCCGAGTGCCCCAGAAGGCAATTGTTGGTGGGCGTCAGATCTATAGAATCTCTTCCCCACGTGTTGTTGTCCCCCACATCTTTGGCAACCACTGGTCCTCTGCACCTGGCCAGTCTTCCAGGTTCTGTGTTACTCTCTCATGGTTGGGGGGTCAGTTGACCAGGAGGAGGACGTCTTGAGAGGTGTGACCCGATAAGCATCTGGGTGCTGAGATAGGGTTCAGGAGGACGGGGTGGGATTGCAGCATTTATCTGATTCTGAGCTCAGCGAGGTTAGCCGGTTGCAGGGGGTGGATTGCTGTGTTCCCCATGCGGATGCTACTGGCGTTGGGGGAGGGACAGTTCTTCCTTGTTTGGGACTCTCTGTAGAGTCACCAGATGTTCAGCTTCCCTCTTCTGCATCCAATAGTTAAAGGTCACCCTCCCGTCACTGTGACAAGCAAAAGCGCACACATGTATTTCCAGTTATCCTCGGGGGACAGAACTGGCCTGACTGAGAACCGTGTGGATTAATGTTAAAAAATACTCCCGACCAGCTTTTGAGTGTGTGTAAATTAGCAGAGGACAGCAAGGAAGGTTCTGGAGTATCCTCCTTCTAGATTGTCATGGTTGAGGTCCCCATGAATCTGACCTGGCTGTGTCTGAAGACAGGGAACAGGAGGTCCATTTCTAGTCTCCATTATTCTCTTTTGTTAAAGCCCCAAGTGGTGCAGCCTCTCTTGGAGCCACAACAGTTTGGGCAAATCATCTGTACTCCCTGGGTCCCTGGGTCCCCTCAGGGTGGGGACAGTGAAGAGACTGCACAGGGCGATTCTAAAGCCCTGGTCAGCTCTCAGATTCTGCTCCTGAGGGCTTTTCTCCTGCAGCATGTCCACTTGGGGGCTGCAGACTGAGCCTGCTGACGACAGGCATCTTGGAAAGAGAGAAGCCTCTGGAATACAGAATAGGCAGGGAGGGCATCTGAGGTCCATGAAGATTGAATGAGCAGAATTGCTGAGAATTTTCCATAACAGAGAGCAGCCTTCTGCTTATTAACCAAAGCAGTACAAAAGGGAGACGGAGGGGAAGAAATAATTAAAAGAGTGATGGTGGCAAGACTGGAGTGTCTTAAATGTCAGGAGGGCCTAATTTGCCTGGTAGAAAGTTTAGCCCTTGAGAAGCCCCGAGGCATCTGGCTACGTCTGGGACCGCTGCCCTCTGCAGGCCTGTAGTGGAAAGGCACCCGCCACCCAGCCAGCCCCATCTCCTCTTTCCCCTGGGTCATTTCGTGAGTCGCCAGTCTGGATCTGTTTTCTCATCTTAAAAGGGACACATTTCTTCCTTCCCTTTTGTCAAGATAAATAAGTGCTCTGGATGGCTTGGGGCGGCATTTTGGATCAGACTTTCGGAAATTAGTTTTCTGTTCAAACAAGGGAGAAAGAACGCCTGCTGCCACAGCCCCTGGGTGCCCCTGTCCAGTCCTCGTCTGTGTCCGTGCAGACGTAACTGTTACCCATGGCTGTCGTCACTTTCAGCAGGGACAAACATTGTTTCTGAGCATTGCCGACCATTCTCCCCGTCGTCCTGGCACTTTCCGTGTGTTCCCTCTGGAGAGGTGATTATATGACCGGTCCTGGGCACTCTGGGGGGACCCTTTCAATACTGATGCATTCACCTTTCTTCTAAGGCAGCTTCCCAGCCCCCAGCCTTTGTCTGGGGGAAAGGAGATCATCCTGGGAAACAAACGTCCCTACCCCCACGCTGGGCCCTGGCCAGGGTTTAGTTATAGCCTTCCCATTCACAGCCCCTCAGGTGCGTGCCAGTGGAAGAGAAAGTGAATGAAGACCATTGAAATCAGAAGGTCAGGGAATAACCGTGTTTGGTGTTTTATTTCTAGCCTCAGTATCATCCCAACATCCATCCCAGCCAGCCCCGGTGGCACCCTCACTCTCCGAATGTAAGGTAAGTGCCTGGCCATTCCCAAGTTCTTGTCTCCGGGAAAGTGCAGGCTGTACTTAGCCGTGACTTCACGGTCTGCAGCGGCAGCCGGTGTTAGGGCCGCCTTAGGGTCACGGCAGAGGTTAATTCTGTGCAAAGCAGAAGAAGCCAGTAGAGAGTCTGGATTTGTTAAAGATACACTTTAGGGCATCAACACGAATTGGGTCGTCGTCTTTTTTTTTTAAGTCATTCAACCTGGGATATTTTTGAGTTGGTTCTGTGTTAGAAATGTTACTTAAAATTTCTAAGTCACCTGTTCCTGTCCTGAGAATTCGTTCACTAAGAATGTGACTAGAGCTTGGGGACTTTTGTGGTGGGTTTTTGGACAGGATTTTTTTCAGGGATGGGGTGATGGTTTGCTTTTTGCGACAATGAATCTTTTTTCTAAACCCAGGGGTCAGTAACCTGTTTTTCCATAAACGGTCAGATAGTCAATATTTTGGGCTTTGTGGCCTTTGTCACAACTACTCACCTCTGCCACTGGAGCTTGAAAGCAGCCACAGACAATAGGAAGTGAATGAGTGTGGCCGTGTCCCAGTAAAACTTATTTATGGAAGTAGGTGGTGAGTGGCTCACCTCTGCCCTAACCTCCTACCACCCATCCTAAGTAAACTCGCACCTGCCTTGTGTGTGTAGTTGGGCTCGAGCATGTTTTGATGCGAGCTTTGTAAAGGCAGACCTTCCTTTCAAGATCAGTGTTCATTGGCTCTTTCAGAAACGTAGTTGGTGAATGCTGTTTGCAGTTATTTCTTGGTGAGGGAGCCTTGCTCTTTGCGAAAGTCCAGAGGACGGAGTAAGGGGAATGAATTCAGTTAGAGAGAGGCAGGCGGGAGCACTTGCTTCTTCACAGTTCCGACCACGACTGGGGGGTATCCGGCAGAACAGTGTGGATTCAGCATAAACACCTGATGTAACTTTTGAAAGCAAGTTAAACTGGTGGAGTAAATGAGTCGCCATGTTTCTGCATTGCAAAGGCAGTTTATTTTCCAGACGTGAGAAACAGGAGAGATTTATAGAAATGCTATTTTTAATAACCTTGTTTTGACACAGTTTTACACTTCTAACTGCCTAGTTTACCATATTAATTTTCTCCGGAGGCATGACCTTGCTCAGCATTTCACAACAAGAGTCGTGAGGAAGGCCGGGACAGGGTTCCTCTCTGGGGCCCGCCAGCCTGGCAGCAGCAGCATAGGTCACCTGGGGCTTGTGAAAGCAGAGTCTCAGGCCCAACCAGACCTGGATCTGAGCTCAGGGGCGGGGCCCAGCATTCTGCGTTTTATCAGGCTCTCCAGAGTTAGAGCAGCACTGTCTGAGATACCTGCCCCAGGAAAAGAGTGTTCATCGGTCCAACACTTTTGGTAAATGCTGCGTAAGACATTCACAGGGCGCATTTGCATAACAGCCCTGAGACTCCCCCAGCAGAGGCACCTTTTCACCTCCACCTGGCTTTCCCCAGGCGGACCTTGCAGGGATGATGGCATAAGCACAGACAGAGCTTTTCTCCACGCGGAAGTTGCTAGATGACCCACATCTGAATGTCTAAAATACCGTAGGCAGTCCATTCATTTCAGTGTGCAAGCCATTGCCATTCATGCCGTTCACGGTTTTCCCTGCCCATTGCCTTTGTGCTCGTGTTGTTTCACTCACATTTCTGAATGTTCTTCCATTCCCCCACTAACCATTCACTCTGCAAACGAAACAGGCCATCCATTCAGGATGACAGGCCGCCTTGGAAAGCGTCGGCCAGTGGAGATGACAGCCATTTCGATTATGTCCACAACCAGAACCAGAAGAACTTAGGAGGAGTGCAGAGTGTGATGTGTCCAGATAAGCTCATGACCACGCTGTGAGGGACCGAGCACCTCCCTTCCATTCGCCATCCCAGTTTCATTCCATTCCATGAGAAGTGTCTCGGCCTCACATGGATGTGTCTGTAAAAGCGTCTCTAAGGAATAGTTCGGGAAGGTGTTTTCCGTGTCCGTGTAAATATCAGGAAGCAATCACAATAGCTAGTCGTAACTTACTGTTGACTGCATTCTCAATAAAATGAAGGTAGGTAAAGGCTCAGGAATCACCTTGATGTTCTGATTTTAAAATTGGAGTAAAAGTCTATGTTTATAGTGTCTCTGTGTATCTGATACTTCTTTGTTATTTAATAAATGGGACCAAATAAAACCAGAGAAATGAGGGAAGGTAGCTCTGCAGAAAGTACCAGGAATATGGTGCAGATGGAGATGGCCAGGGCCCAGCCCCTGCCATAGTGTGATCTTAGATAAGCCATTTCCCCTTCATTGGCCTCATTTTCCTCATCTGAAAAGACTGGCTTGGACTAACCGATCATCAAGGTCCTTTCCAGCTCTAAAATTCTGTGATTCATTGAACTTTAATATTTGTAGGCTATCTCATAGGAAAACTGCAGTCCCCCCTGTCTAACAGAGGTCACCCCACCCGAAAGCTAAATAACGTGTGTTCACTTGTTGCATGTTATATAATGGCAGGGAGACTCTGAATTTCCGATCCTGACAGTGTAGCCACTTTGAATTTTAGAGATTTTATTAATCATAAATTGCATAGCGTCCATTTTGATAGGATTTGCTGCTCAAGTACAAGAATAATTTTTTATCGTCTTAATGATTGGTGCTGCTAACTTGCATGATTTCAGAAGACATGATTATGGATACATGCTGTCGACATTTGTAGAATTTGAGGGTTGGTTTTCACCCGAGACTTCATTCTTTTAAAAAGCAACATGCAATCAGAGATGCCTCTGGCTTAAATTCAAGCATACAAGTTTTACAAAGTCGTGCCAAAGCATTCCGTAGGCTGGCATAGGGTGGGTGTTGCACAGTCTTACTGTAGAACCAGAAGTTAATATGTTGTCCTTTAGGAGAGAACTCACTCCAAAGTATTTATTTCCTCCCATTTCAAGCCACGAGTCGGACATCGTTCCTCTTAGTAGATAGGCCTGAGATATTTTTTGTTAGTATTTTTGTGAAATCACTTCCTCTGCCATTTTTATATATGTAATTGTAATTTAGCCCATTTCAAGCCTTTAAAAAAAAATGTACTGACATCTCTTGAGATATTTTATTGCTAAAATCTGATCTTTTCTTGGGTACCCCAAAAATTTATCCAGAAGGAGGGAGTCAGCCGCCCACCCTGCACAGTGGAATCTGTATCACGTATAAACTCCCCGAGGAGGTTGGTTTCCAGTTACAACCCCTTTGAGCAGGTGTCCTGATGCCCATTGTATGTGCTGTGTACAAATACATGTGTTCTGAAGCTTTTAATCTTATTGATACGTTTTTACAAATGTGTTTCCAAGGAATAAAGATTATTCTTGCTTGTTGTGACTCCATCTTCATTTTGTGCTGCGCAGAAGTGTCATTTGTGGATGACGCAGGTGACGCGACAGGGAGCGTTTGGGAGTCTGTTAGGTGGCAAGCTCCTGCTAGAATGAGGCTGCTTTGGGGGAGAGGGGCTGGTCTTGTAGACAGTGGCTGAGGCATTTCTTCCTCGGGCGCAGCTCTGGCGAAGGTTCTAGCACCCGGGCACAGGTGGCAGTGGGGTTTCTCCTGTCACAGTCCTCCAGTGAAGGTGGGTGTTCGCAGCTGCTGCCCTGGCGGAGTGCCGTCCACCCCCGTGTCTGGCCTCCTGCCGATCGCGTACTCTAACACCGTCTAATAAATGTCTGGTGTTCAAAGCAGCTCGAGTGGATTCCGTTGTCTGCAACCAAGAAAACTGAACCAGTTTGCATACTCATGGCCTCCTCATGGTTGAATCATGGGTACGCTGTTCATTCCTCAACGTCAGGGACCTCTGTCTGCTACCTTTGACAGCGGTGATGACTCACTCACAGCTTCTGGAAACTCTATTCCCTCGGCCTCCACCGTAGCTGATCCTGTAGCCCCCTGACTTTTTCTTCGCTCTTTGGAACAGCCTCTGCTCCTGTCATCCTGCGGAACATCGCTCTTTCCAGGAGGCCTTCCCCTGCCAACTGCTTTTCTCACTGTCACCGTCTACCTGGGTCTTCTCATCTGTCATGACTTTGCAGAGCTGCTGACTCTGAAGCCGTTACCTCTCACTCCGATTCCTGTATATCTCAGGCTGACTTTCAGCTTGTATATTCCATGTTCACCTCCAACTCCATGTGTCAGAAATGAAAACTTCTCCTCTTTTACCCAAAGGGGAAAAATACTGCACCCGAATTCTCTTCTACCCGTGGTTAGAATTTGTACGTCGTCAGCATCTCCTCTCCCTCTTGTTACCCACTTCCAGGCAGTCCCCAGGTCTGTTTAATGCTCCCTCCTTAGTATTTTGGTCAGTCCACCCTCTCTCCTTGCCACCAGCCTTGAAACAGCCTCTTTTCTCTGGCTGAGAACTGGCCCTCCTGATCTCCCTGACCCCAGCCTCTCCTGACAAGCTCCTTCTCCTCCCAGCCACCAGAGTGATCCTTCTGAAACACCATCTGATTGTGTCATTCTGTTGCTTGCCACCTGCCAGCATTCTCCATCACCCTTGGGATGAAGTCCAAGGCCTTCTCTATGGAATTCCCCTGCTCTCTGCTTCTGTCTCGTTGCCCTAGCTAGCATATTTTCTCATTTCTCACCCTCCTGTTGAAACTCCTACAGCACCACACTGCTTGTAGTTCCTGACATGCACCATACCCTGCTGTCACTCCCATCTGTGCCTTTGCAAATACTGTTCCTTCTGCCGAGAATGCCGTCACTCCCCTCCCTTTGCCCAACTTCTGCTCATCACTTCAGTTTCCACTCAGCCTCGGTCTTCTCCCAGTGACTCCAGCTGCCCCCAGCTCTGCCAGCTGGGTTAGTTTCTGCGCTCCGTTCCACTGTCCCCCACCCAGCTCCCATCTATTTCAGTGGTGCACACACTACTTTGTATTAAACTGCCTCTTGTCTTCATCTCCTCCTGGAGCCTGTATGCTCTTAAGTATGAGCTCTGTGCTGTATCCACCTTTGTTCCCTGGTGCCTGATGGATAACAGGTGCTCAAGGAATGCCTGTCTGTTCAGCAAGTGAATTATTCCACATTCGTTCTAAAGGAAATGTCAAACCAGATTGCAGACAGTTAACACATCATTTCTTAAGCTGGCCCAGAGGCACCTGAAAAACCAAATCCGGTCTGCAGCCCTGCATTTTGAGTAGGACATAGGCTACCACGAATGCTCTGGCCTCAGCTTCATCATCTGAATATCATTCAGTGTGTCTCTGGTGTTCTCATAAGCCCCATGAGGCATTGGTACACTGTTGAGTGTTGCCACCCGGCAGAGAACACTCCGGCCTCGGGGTACTGGGAACCCAGGTAGATTGACATTGGTCCATGGTCACCACAGGTGTGCTTCTCACTCTACAAATGTCGCTTCACTTGATCCTCTGACCACTCTGAGGTCGGTGGATCCTTTTCACACACAGGAAGCTCAGGCTTAGGGTTTCACTGGACACCTTGCATGTGGTCACACGGCCAGTGGGTGGTAAGTCAGAGTTTGGACTCCAAAGCCTGTGTCCTCCCCCTCTGTGCTCTGACCGCTAACCATGCTGCCATTTGGGGCCCTGTCGACCCCCATCTCCACGAGTCTCTTAGATGACATGAGGAGTTCAGTACGCTGCAATCTAGTTACCAGAAAGCCACTACCACCACCAGCAGTTTAGCCCGTGCTCTCTCTATACCGTTGCTCTACAACCTTGTCCGCACCTTTGCCAGTGAGCCAGTGACCCCATTACTCACCCCCCTGCCCAGACATCTAGGAATTTCACGCCCCACCACCCTCTCCCAGCAATCTTGCAACCCCGTGCTGGTGGGCATTCGTTCAGCAACAGCCCCCTTTTCCCAGGAGCGGAAAGGGGGCCTTGCTTTAATGATGAGCTGCCCATTTGAGACGACCCACTGCTTCCTTCCGCAGGGCTCACACACTAGCCTCTTCTCCTGGAGCACTAACCTGCCGGCGAAACCACGCGCAGTATTCCATAGCTAACGGAGTTGGCTTTCTGCATTTTAGAAACCCGGGTACTTTACTGGTCTTGCATCCATTACTTTTCTGAGGTCCCTCAGGATATCTAACAGTGACTAACAGTGTTGTCAGATGGATGTAATTCCTAGGGACTAGAAATCTTGAAGTCTTGCCAGCTAGTTACCTTGGCCTTCAAAACCCTATTGCCTGTTTTGGTCCTTGGTCTACCATTTCCACTGAAAATGGTTCTCATTAACAGTGAAGACGAAGGAATAAGGACACTGTGGAGTCCTTTGTTTTTCCTGCTGTTAATATTACCCCATCCTTCCAGGTCCATGACTCCAGCCTCCTGGGTTCTGCTCTGAACACAGCTAATGATAGATGGCTCCGGTTGCCCTTGGCTTTCCAGCTTTTAATGGGCCTTTTAAGATCTGAGCTCATCAAAGAACTCCCTGAGCAGCTGTATCGATCCCTTTGGATCAATATTTCCCAAACTTAGCTCTAAGTTAATTCCCCGACTCTTCCAAAAGCGCCAGGTAAATACCCGGAATAGACCTAGGATAATTTGCCTTCTGCCATTTTCTTACAGGAGGCAACAGACAAATGCCGAGACAAGGCGGAGAGGGGAACGAGAGAAAAGGCAAACTGCTGTTAAAAATAGGAGAGACCCTTTGTTCATGAAAGGGCACATTTAAGTCCTTGGGGGCGGGGATCTAAAGGGGAAACAGACATGAAATTGGCATTCTGTCGGAGCCTGGGCAAAAGAAATCCTCCGCAATTCTGCACATAGGCCATTTCCCCCCAAATTAGGCAACCAAAGAATCGCTTGGACAGCTGATTAAAAATTGAGGTTTTAGGCTCTGTTTCAGTGGTCAGGGGTGTGGCCTAAGCACCTCCATTTTAACAGTCTTCCCAGGGGAGGGAGGTGGGCAGGTGCAGGTCCTCACTTGGGAAAAGCGCAGTTTCCTGCCTGGTTATGTTTGCCCTTGTTAACTTGCTCAGTTTTAACTCGTAAGTGGAGGCCAACTTTTTAAAAGTGGACATGATGTTAATAAGTAAATGGATGGACATCACAGTTCCGCACATGGTCGTGGTGGAGTCGGAATGAGAGATGTGGTGTTTCTGAGTCTCAGCCCAGGGATGGAGTTAATGGAGTCCTGGGTTGGTTTTGCATCTCTGAGGCAAACGAGGGTTTCTTCCACTTGCCATCATTTTCCTCCCAAAACGCACGACCGTGCCTGTGGCAGTCACGCTCCCTCTCCCCTCTTCCCTGGGAAGGTTGCAACTCTCTGGACAACGGCAAGCTCTCAGCCCTGATCCCTGACCAGATCTTCTACGACTTTCCTGCCACCTCACACCGTTGGAAAAGAAAAACACTTCCATTTCGATTACTGGTTTTAACAAGGTAGAAAAGTGTAATGTATATCATCTTTCCATTCTGAAATGTAGCACACGCAGGACATCAGTTCCACTCGAAAGCATGCTTTTTCACTTAAATTACATTTTCGTTGTTTGGAAGCTAAGATTCACTCAAATTACAATTTTTTTTTGTTTAGAAGGTAAGATTCTGTTTGGGAGTTTATTGAGAACTTTCCACTCAGGCTTCTTAAATACCCGCCTGAGTTTGTCCTTAGTGAAATAAATATAATTAAAGTAAATGGATGAATACATTATAACAAGCAGCTAGATCTTCTCTGCGTGGTTTTGCACTTCCTCAGGCTCACTCACAGTGAAGCAGAAGAATAAGGATTGTTATAGTGGTTCTGTTATGGCTTTAACTCATTATAATGTCCCTCCCCCAAGTCTGTCTAACCAAGTTTATGTCATCGTTCTGCTCTCCCCTCCAAAGCAAAGGGCTAGGGAACCCCAAACGACAGAAAGGGTTAGGGCACCGGCACATCCCAGCCTAACAACCCAGGACGAGATTGGGTCCATGTGGGGAAATGGGTGGAGGTCTGCAGAAACAAAGTGACAGGACTTTGCAAGCTGATGAGAGGACCGCAGGGTCCAGTGTGGAGGGCAGGTTTTCTCTGACCAGGTGAAACGTGGGCCCTTTGGAAGCTCACATGGTTTGAACCCCAACTTTGCCACTCCCTAGCCATGTGACCCTTGGCCAGTTTTTTCTTCGGTTCATTTTTCTCATCTAAAAGGGAGTTTAACAGTATCTACTTAGGAGAATTAAATGACGTCGTGTATGTAAGGTGCTTTGCACAATGTTTGATCCTAACTAGTAGCAGTTTTTAGGGAGGTGGGTTTTGTTTTTTTAGTGGTTGGGTTGTTGTTTTTTGTTTTGGGGGGGGTTTGGTTTGGGGGTTTGTGGGGGTTTTTTTGAGATTTAAGGCCTTACTAGTCCACATGGTGAGAAATAGGACAAGGAAATTCAAAGTTCAGCTCAAGGAATAGTATCTCTCCAGGTGGATAGGCTGAGATGTATGGTCTAAGTTTAGCAATGGACAGAGGCGCTTGCTTCCGAAGGAAAGGTCAGGTGGAAGAGGGTTAACACAATACATAAAAACACATCCCTGAAATGCTAACAAGCAAAGAGCAGAAACACCGTGGGGAGCTTGAGAGGGGATGAAAAGAAGTAGAGGTGATATTTCTGTCTGAGAATCCTGGGAAATCACGGTCCAGGCAGAGTGCACGGTGCTTTCCCGGCTGCAAGGGACAAGATAGGCAGAGAGGTTGGCACTGGTGAGACCACTGGGAATCCGTCTGCTGGTACAATTGGGACTCAGAAGTTTGGAGAATTGAAAAGTAGCGTCTGCTCAGTTCCCCACTTGCCCCAGCTTGGGATTTCGTCTCACACAAAGCAGAGGAACCGTTTAGCTATTTGGAGACTAAGTGAAAGTAATAATGGGAACTGCTGTGCTTTTTAACTTTTTTTAGTAGGTAATACAGACAGTGGTAAAAATACAAACAAAGATATCCGAAAGTTACTTTTTCTTCCCCTCCTCTTATTCCCCAGTTCCCTAGCTCTTCCCAGAGACAAACATTGTTAGCCTTTCTTCTTGTCAATCTAGAGCAATTCGACAGATAAACAAGCACATGTATTTATTTAACCAATCAATGTTGATGGGCATTTAGGCTGCCTCGAATCTCCTTGTACGTTCTGTTTTATGCACTTGAACAAATCTAACTGTAGAATAAATTCCCTACAAGCAGAGACTTGGGCTAAAGAGTGTGTGCATATTTAATTGGGATATTGTCTGATGCAATTTCCCTCCAAAGACATTCTATCTGATTACACCGCCCCCCACCCCCACCCCAGTGGTTAGACAGGGCCTCTGCGATCCCGCAGCAAGCACGCTCTTAGCCTTACTTAACTACCTCTTCTGAACCTTTGTCCCACTGGTGGGTAAAAACCAGATTTTCCTTGTGGACTGCATTTTTCTACATGCAGGGTTGCACACCTTTTCATCTGTTTGAAAGCCATTGGTTGCTTATTTTCTCTGAACTGTCTAGAACCCCTATTCTTGAGTCATGTTCTTTAAAAGATCAGGCTGATGAAGTAAAATTAATCATGTCATCTTAGCCCTTTTAATAGGGAAGAAAGGGAAGGCTGCGAAACGTTGATATTTACCAGACGTTTTTTGAAAGCGGTTTTCCAGAAGTTCAGGTAACCATCAGCAGGATACCAGGCCCTGGAGATAGAATATGGGCAGCGTAAAAATAGACAAGATGAAGAATTGATTTCTAACATCCACGTTTCCTTTCCTGTTTGGGAGTTTATCAAGAAATTTCCACTCAGACATCTTAAATACCCACTCAGACATTGTGAATTTCCCTGGTGCATTTGATCAAAGAAGGACGAATTTCCTTTTAGGTACAATTAAAATTAGGTACAATGTATTGGGTCTAAAATCACAGCCCCATCCCAAGACTCGGCAGTGGCATTATTGGAGGAAGACTGCAGGATTGAAAACACCAGAATGGCTGCAGTCTCAGCGATCGACTAAAAAGGGGGTTAGAATAATGAGAGGAACATCCCTGTGGACTCATGTTATGCGAAACCCGCAGAAATCTACCTAATCATCCCCTCCTGAACGGTGGATGGTTTCGACAGCCACTTTCTGCAGCTGAAACCTCAAAAGCAAGAGGCGTTGCTGTGCTAATGGCTCCACCAGCATCATCCGCGGCTGAATAATGGAACTTGTACCAATATTAAAGGCAATTAAGCAGCCCCTAAAATATGCTTCAGAGGCTTACAGGATGGATATAATAGAAGCTTCCGCAAAACCTACCAGAATTGGAGAACAGAGAGAGAGGATCATCAGAGGAAATTTTTAAGCACTCATGAAAACCGAAATAGATTAATCCCATCTGTATCACCTCAAAAACATGAACCCAGGTTCAGTTTCAGCTCCTGCTCACGCTGGTATCTTGTACAGTTAGATTGTCTACAACCTTCCCTTAACAGAGCATGAAATGTATGCATATAACCTGAACTTCTTTCTGGAATGGATGATAATATCGTTTATTGGTGAGTTGGGTGATGTGTGCAGAGTGGAAGAATAACACTCTCAGCTCGTGCCCGCCTCTGCCATAGCTCTTTCAAAGTGCAAAGGAGGGAAAACAACTCACTGGCTCTTTCAACACGATTTTACACAGCAGCAGCTGTACTTTCGTGGCAGTGATTATTTTGTTCCTCCTCCTTGAGGGCTCCTGTATGGTACTGTGCAGGATGCATTTAAAGCAGTGGCTACGGGCAAGCTAATGCTGTTACCCACTTGGAGAAAAAGAATCTTCATTTAAGGCAGAGTGGGCGCTGGAATGCAGAAATGAGAGCCTCCCCCCAAAAATCTGTAAGAAACCAAGAAGAGAAAGCACTGTTAGATTGATGGGAAGTGAATGCTGTAAAGGAAAAAAAAAAAACTATACTTATGTCTGTATTTTTTTTAAGGCGGGAAAGAAATTGAATAAACTCTTAGTGATAAGCTTCAGTGCAAAAATGAACTCATGAAATATTTATTCTTTGAACACAGATCCTGAAATTGATCTGGAATGGCAAAAACCCTAGGCCTCACCGCAAAACCTGTAGAGCCCTTCCCCATAGCTTCTCGGTGCCTAGCGCCCAATTAGAAAGCCATTGTAAAAATTAGCAAGAATACTATGTGCATGAGATGAATTTTTCTGGCAGGAGATTTTTCAAGGCCTGCCATCTGCCAACAGCCACTCACTGAACCCATTCAATAGCAATTTCGCCAATGGAAAATTCCAGACTCCACGATGGCCCACACAGGACAGAGGCTCAGTTACCACTGACCCTTAAAGGCTCTCGCCACTCCTTAACGTGTGGAATAGTTTACTCCACCGTTTGACACAGACTAGAATGTGATGGGAGGGAAACCTGGGGGATTTGTGACCAAAGGCAAGCTTTGATGAAAAAAACCCTTGATAAATTACCAAGGGACAATTAAAACTGAATGCTCTGTGATATGCATTTAACAAATATTTACCCAGCTTCTGCCCTGTGCCAGGTGCTGACACAGGCCCAGGAGCTCACACTGAGAAGAGGCCACCTTCGGCTGCAGGTAGCTAATGAACTAATCAAAAGAAGAGTTCCCGGTCTGTAAGGATTTTGACATCCCCTGTGCTAGCACCAGAATTAGACACTTCCAAGTTGATTGCTTGGAAGATGTCTTCAAAGAAATACAAATTGGGAAAATTCTCTTCTGCCAATTAGTAGTCTATATAAAGACATCTAAACCATGCCAAAAAATGTAATTTTGACCTTTTCAGAAAAGAGAAAAATGAGGGAGGACGTCTTTTCTCTCCAGTTGCTCTTTAAAAAAAATAAAACTGCCAAGTTACTGAAAGAAATCATCTCTAATTAATAGACCTAACATTTGGAATGTGTCACATTTCTAAGATGTTTACACAATTTTCTTCTCAAACCCATTATGAAAAAGATACAGTTTTTCAAATATACTTTCTATCCGTACTTACTGCCAAATGGTATGCTTCCCCCGAATTGAATTAGAGCTTGTAGCAAATGTGTTGGTCTAATGGTCCACTCTGTTTAGTCTCCACTAAATAAAAATTGAAGGAAGTGACAGGTATCCTGGAAACCATGATGAGTAAATGCGCCTTGTCCTATCTCTCAGCTGGACACAGCAGAGATCAAAATATTTCATCGAGCTGTACTTCCTGGCATATAAATGCTTAATAAATGTTTGTTCACATATGCTGTGTCTGGGGCCCAGATAAGTGAACTAAGTTGCCTACGGTCATATAGCTAAGTGGCAGTAAAACCAAAGCTAAGTGCCAGCCAGCGTTCCTTTAATGACATTATGCTCCTTTTGTTCACATAAAGATGAAACACAGTGTCTCTTAGTGCTTAGAGCACAGTGCTCTAGAGTCAGGTTGTTTGGGTTCAAATCCCAGCTTGGCCATTTTCTAGCTGTGTGGCTTTAGGGAAGTTGATTAGTCTCTCTGTTCCTGTTTTGTTATCTGTAAAATAAAGATAATAATACTTGCCCCTTTTTCAAATGGTTGCTGAAGATAAAATAAATTAATAGATGGCACAGCTCTGGCCACTCAACAAAGGTACTTTTGTTTTGTTTTGTTTTTTCCTCCGTGAGTATTTAGAGAGCACGGTGCATGCACTGGTGTTCAGTCAGGAGGCTGATTCCGGCGGACACCGTCTGGTGTAAAAACACGGTGCTTGTGTCGATTCCGCTAAGACAGTCCCCTTTAGAGACCCACAGTTCCAGGCTGATGGGCTGGAGGGTGGACGAGCGGTAGTGCTTCTGAACTTTTTCTCCTCCTTGGCACACATGGAAAAAGATGTATTTGTATAGCACACGGGGGTAAGCAAACAAGGCTGCTTGAGGCTCCAGCCTCCCGGGTTCGGTCCACTGGCTTTAACGACTGAAAGAGTAAATGGCTCAACCGACTTGCCACCCTTCAGAGGCCCATCAGTTGGGAGGAAGCTCTGCTGAGAGGTGTTTTGGCATCTCCCGGACACGTTAGGTCTGAGTAGGAATATGGAGTTGTCCCCACTCTGGGCTAAAAGTAACGAGGAGCCAGTTTGCCCCAACCAGGCTCCTCTGGAAGGTGTCTGGGGAATTTCTATGCTGCTTTGTGGGCTAGCTGTTCCTGCCTCCAGGATCCTGCTGTGAAGCTGCCACATGCATGGGTAGGTAAGAGTCACTCTGCGTACAGGCAGCACTTCAGTGTGCAGTGAGCAGTCCAGAGAAGATGCCGGCAGTCCTCTGACCCACTTCCTGTTACAGGAGAGGAAACTGGCCCAGAGCCACTGTCCAAGGTTCCTCCCAAGGTTGGAGTAGAAGTGAGACTGGAACCCAGTCAACAACAACTCAATGTGCTTTTTGCTGCCCTCTTGGGGAGGGTGGATACCTTTGGTGATGTTTCAGGTAGAAGTGAGGCTGGACTGTGACCCACTGGCCCCCAGAGGCCAAAGCCACACCTTCCACATTCTAACACACACGCACACGATGTGGGACTGTCCTGAGCAAAGCCTCCAGGGGGCAGCCTTGGGTGGACCAGGGACCAGCTCATGGGACAATGTGGGGGGACAACCAGCACGATTTCTTCTGGAATGCATCCTCCATTTGCAGCAGAAGCCTTTTCCATTCTCCCCCCCCCCCCCCCCCCCCCCGCCCTAAGCACCAGGCCTGCAAGCCCTGCTCACACGACTCTAGAAAGGTCCCAGAAGGCTCCTTGCCTCACTCACTCCACTGGCTTATCCAGGCCCCGCCCTGTTGCAGGAAGGGATTGGAGTCTCTCCACCAGTCTGTCCTCTACACGGCATGCAAAATGAACTTTCTAAACTGTAACTCCTGTCATGCTGTGTCCTTGCTTAAGCCCTTTCCCCCGGGCCTTCTTGCCCTCCAGAAAACCCGGCACCCGTAACCTTTCTCACCTGGTATCAGCTTGACTTCTTAGCCTCACCTGCTACTTCACCCTCACTCCCTCTCCCCCTGCCACCTTGCTCATTCAACCGCCATTCCTGTGCTCATACTAGTTCGTACGCCTGCAATAGCCATTTCTACCTTTTCACTTGAAAAAGTTCCACAAAACAAAAAACAATAGCAAAATAACATACCTCCACTGATTCAGAGCATCCAAGTTATAAATGCAAGAAATCCAATCACATCAAGCAAAAATAAATGAAGAAAAAAGTAACAGAAAAGAATTTACTGGCTTTATCATCGAAAAGTTTAGTGGTAGATACAGCTTCAGGTGTGGCTGGAACCAGAGGTTCAAATGATACCATAAGGGATTTTTCTCTCTGTCTACTTGTAACCTCTGCTCATCTTGTAACCTCAGCTCATCTTGTCTGTCTTTTGTGCATTGGCCTCATTCTCACACATACTTCTTTGTGTCCAAGCAGTATGGTCATAAGTAGCCTCAACTTATAGCCAGAGCCAAAGTATCCATTAGTGCAGTAGACACAGTACCTCGGGCACACAGTGCTTTTAGGGGCCTGCAAAAATGTTTAAATTTCTTTTAAACTCAGAAATAAAAATGAACTTTTAATAAAATGCTTTAATTTAATATCTGGTATTACTTTTTATACAAATGCAATCATAAAGAATAACTTCCTTTTCCTATAGAGGAGAGATAAAGGCACAGGTGCTCACTCAGGGCACACAAAAGTCACAGTACAGCCCCACCTCACTCTCAAAAGGGAAGAGAGACCCTTCCTCTCGGTTTCCATGTGATAAACCTCGGGGTAAACTCTGCTGGTCCCTGATTGGATCATGTCCCACAACAAATCACTCTACGTGAATGGATGGAGAACTTTGAATGGCCAGGCTTCTGTCTCAGGCCCACCCCGGAGGGGAAATATCAACCTCCCACTAACATAGGAATGGGGTTTCCCATAAGAAAAAGGATTCTTTTTCAAGAATGGTTGATAGTTACCAACATGTAACTATCTCACCAGAATGCTCCCCTCCTTAGGGCACATTCTCCTGCACCTTCACTAACCCCCGGAGAATCAGTTACCTCCACCTCCATAACTGACCGAATCATGGTGTTTCCTACACTGAGTGTGAGCCCCTTGAAGACAGAGAGAAGGAGTAGGCAGTAGAAATCTGGTCTGCGGGAATGAGCAGAGAGTGGTTAGCTCTGCCTGGGCTGTGAGCAGGAGACCTTCCATCCAGGTCTTAAAGGCAGGAAGTCTTCCTGGAGGAAGGGGTGTTTTAGCTGGCTTGAGACATGAGGAAGGACTCCAAGAGACAGAGGTAAAAGGCACCCGGATGGGAAGGAAGTAGGGTGCAGAGAAGAATGTATCAGGAGATGAGCTGAAAAGAGAATCATGGACAAGATCGTGGGGACCGTGAGTGACACACAAATGAATTAAGGTCTTTATCCTACAATCCAAGGCTCTTAATCTCAGTCCACGGAGGGGCTACACAGAGCCTGAGATTGAGTGTGAAATGTTGCATCTGCAGGGAAGGTCCATGGCTTTCATCAGATTTCCAAAGAGGTCTCTGTCTTAAATGCTTGAGAATCACTAGTTATGGACAGGTGTGCAAGCACCTGGAGCAAGGAGTGCCACGAACATGATCAGAATGGAATGCTCTGGAACACAATCAGAACAGCTCTGGCTACTGGTGTGTGCAAGGTGGGCTGAGGGAGAGCGCAGAGTCAGGGAGAGCTGTTAGGAACACGTTTGAGGCGTCTAAGTGGGAGATGACGTGGACTTCAAATAAGGCAATATTGGTAAAAAAAAAAAAAAAAAAACCCACAAAAAACCGAGAGGAACAATTGGAATTCATTCCAAGGTGTCACAGCAGTGACGTGAACAGGTGCTTTCTGCCTGGGGGAGTTGATGGCGTGGAAGGGAAAGCGACTCTAAGACTTCCAGTTCATTATGATCTTGTCACAGGATGGTTAGCAAATTATTTTTATTATTGTTTTTCATTTCCTCCTTCCTGTTTAGAGAACGTCTTTTTTAACAGAAGTTATTTAATTTCAAAGTTAAGAACTGTTTAAGGTTGAAGGTCTCTGATGTATATAAACTTCCACTTTCTGCTTTTTCTTTGAGTGCAACATTACCCTCTGTCTCGTTCCACCATAACCCTGTGGATCTTTGTCGAACCGATTTCTCTTGGAGTTTCATGCTCTGAGAACATCTTTTAAAGTACGCACAGGAATATCAAGGCCTTTTGCTTTTCTAAATCCTGACTTTGACACCCTCCACAGCTACCCGCTCCCTTCCCCAGGGCTCAGCAGCTCAGACCGGCTGCCTTTCGGCATCGAGGAGAACGGGGGCACGCCATTCACTACCAAAGCTTCGGGAAGGCACCACCACCACCACCACCACCAGCACCAGCACCAGCACCAGCATCACCCCAACTACGGTCTCTCGCTGACCCTGGAGAACAAGGAGGGGCCTTTGAGGTCCCCAAACTCCAGCACTAAATCGCTTACAAGTGAGTGGAGCTCAGGAGCCCAGGGAGGGCGGGGCGAGGGAAGCTACAGGGTGTGGCAAGCATCCGTACGTTCTCGAGAGGGACACTTCTCGTGCAGCACGGACCGTTGGTAATGACAGCACTGGGTTCCCAGGTCTGGGCAGGAGCAGACAACAGCCTTGAGCACTTAGGTAGGAACAACTTAGGGAGTACGATTTACCAGGAAACTGATTTCATTGCAAGGTAGCAATCCTCTCTCCACTTCCCCATTCTTTAGCAGGCCTGGCACTGGCTCAGAGCAATGGACAACAGAAGGAGGGGAGTGAGGTGGCTAGAATCTCTGCTTTCCTACTTTCAGGAAAACCCAGTCTATCCCCTTGCTGACGTCCCTCTTCTGAGAGCAAGGTGACCTCAGGCAGACCTGGAGCGCAGTGACAGGTCCCTGTGAGAAGAGGGTGTGGAAATGCAGACTAAGCAATTAGAAACACCCTCAGCAATAGGCACTGATTTTCTATCTGTTAAAACTAAAACAACGTGGGCTAGGATTTTGTATGTCTGTTATTTTATTTTTCTAGAATTCACTTTTTTTCTATTTTACCCAAGGCTTGGTCTGTGCAGCGGGGGAGGGGAGCAGGGCTGGGAAGAACTGATTCTTTATCATATGTGGTTTGAAAAGACACTGAGGTGGAGGCAGGAGCCAAGAGGCTGCGATTCTTATCTTCGCTATTGAGCTAAATCCCCTCTTGGATCCTCGGTTTTCTCATCTGGGAAGGGGGGTAGAGGGTGTGCAGATGGATGGCCAAGGAACCTTCCAGTGCTGACATTTTATGAGTCTGTGAGCTGGTGAAAAGAAACAGCCATTGCACCTTCTCCCTCTGACCACAGGAAACAATTCTGGGTTGGCCGAGCCGGAAACGGGACCTCGTTGTCCCCTTGGTGTTGAAGAATCAGATCTCTGTCCCCTCATCATTAGCCACACTGCCCTTGGTCGAGGCTGTGGCTGATCTGTTGGTAGCTGGGTAACTGTACCAGCCCCAAAAGGGCACCTCCTCCAGCACAGTCTCCAAATCATAGCTGCCAGGGCAAGAGCTCTCACCAGGGAGCTCTTACCAGATGCCTTGAGACTCTCCCATGGTTCTTTGCTGTCCTGGGATAAAGCCCACACTTCTGAACACAGCCACACAGACCTTCACAGCCTGGCCCCTACCAAGGTCTCCAGCCCTCCCCACACTCCTCACTATGCTCCAGCCACAGGGAACTACTCCTCTCACCAAACACTGTACTGTGTCCCAGCTCTGTTCTTTGCACCTGCTGTTCCCTCCACCTGAAATAGGTTTCTCCTCCTTAGCAAACCTCTACATGTCCTTCAGGTACCAGCTCAAATGTTGTCAGTGAAAGGGTCTCTAACACCCCTCTCCAATTCCTAGCTTTAGAGTACCTTCCCTCTCACCCCCACAGCAATTAAATAAGCCTTTTATCACTCTTATTTGATCTGCATATGCGTCTTTTTCATTCATCTCTTCATTCCAGCTCCCCAGATCCCAACTGCAAACAATACTTGGCACAAGTTTTAGTATGTAATGAGTATTGAATATTTAACGTGTTAATGGGTAAAGACTAGCTAGTGGGAGGAGTGGTGGTGAACTAATCCAAAGCAGTACAGAAACTGAAATCAAAATGAATTTAACGTTAGAATTATACCTTAGTTTTCAAGGGCACATTCATATGCCTGTTGCCTGAACACTAATCTTTCCAATTTGCACAGCGCTTTACCATTAATAAAGCATTTGTACATGAAGGACCTCAGTTTTTATTCACAACAATTCTGCAAGCTAAATAATTTTATTTTCAATTAAACATGGATTAGAGGCTCAGAGAAGTAAAGTGATTCACCCAAGGCTGCCCGCCCAGCTCATATAGAGGGAGTCAGGCACATCCACTAGTGTATACTCAAGAGATTGAAGCTGCCAGGGGAGGAGGCCGGCAGGAAGTGTGCTGGCGGCCAGGACCTGACAAGCGTCTTTTACCACCTATATCCCTCTGTCCTTTCAACCTTTCCTTATTCATCCCCCTTGTCTCTTGCAGAACTGACTCCAGGAGCACCTGCCCTGTTCAGTGAGACGGCCACCCATCTAAAGAAGCTGGAACTGGAAACTGTGAAGGCTGTTGGCCCCTGGCCTGCTCTGCACATCAACATAAATAAGGTGCTGAGGACCGGAACTGGGTGATGAGCGTGGACCTGGGCTCACTTCAGACCTCTGATGATTACCCTGGCCTGCCTCCTAACCCTGAGCCTTTGTCTGGGGGGGCGGGTTTCTACGCAATCCTTTCTGACATTTATGCCCAGCGTGACTTAGTTCTGGAGGCTGGGAAGTCCAGGATCAAGGTGCTAGCTGATTTCGTTCCCTGGTGAGGGCTCAATTCCTGGTTTGCTGGAGGTCACCTTCTTGCTACATTCCCACTTTCCAGGACAGAGTCATCTTTCTCTCCTCCTCTTCTTACAAAGCCACTCATCTCATCAAGAGGTCCCCACCTCATGACCTCATTTAAGTCTAATTGTTCCCCAAAGGCCTCATCTCTACATATCATCACCTTGGGGCCAGGGCTTCTGCCTAGGAAGTTTTGTGGGGTGGGCACAGTTCAGTCTGCAGCCCTTCCTGTCTCTCTCTGACTGATGTTCAATAACTATTTGCTGATGGAGGGAAGAGGAGGGTGGAAGGAGAGAGGGAGGGACAGGGCAGAAGCCAGGCTCTCTGTTGGCTAGATCTGTTCTCATCCGAACAGACAGCCTTATAAAAGTCAAATTTTATCTTAGAACTGTAGAACGTTGGTGCTGGATTTGATCAATCATTTAATTCAGCCTTCTCAGCAGCAGACCAGAGGAAGGGAAGTCACTTTCTCCGGTCACACAGCGGGGGCTGAATCTGTGCACCCCTGACGCCTGGTCTGCTTCGTATGCCCCCATGGTTCTTTGTTTTCTTCTCCAGGTTTCTCAGTTTCAGTACTGGCGACATTTGGGGCTGATAATTCTTTGGTGTGGGGGGCTGTCCTGTATATTGTAGGATGTTTGCAGCATCCCTGACCTTGACCCACTAGATGCCAGTACCACCCCTATCCAGGTGTAAAAACTAAATTGTCTCCAGACAGTGCCAAATGACCCTGGAAAGGCAAAATCGCCCCTGGTGGAGAGCCACTGTTGTGAACATATTTTAACTTTTAAAGTCCCCAAAGGAATAGCCTTTTTCATTCCTCGGTCATTTCTTCTGCTCTAATGCTTAGCTTTGCTCTTTTACAAGAGGGAATAGGAAGAATTTGGAGGATCTGGCCTCAGAAACTCCCCCTCCTTTCCTTTGCTGGGGACCGTGGGAATGTCATGCCTCCCACCTGGGCTGTTCCTCCCCCCTAGCCAGCCCTCTAGTCCGCAGCAGCCTTCCAGAGCTGCTCAGAAGACCCTCACCCCCTTGCACTCCTCTCCCTTGCCGAAGGTCCTTTTGGTCCTTAGTGGGACCCCAACTTCAAGGTCCCCCTCCCCCGCTTTTCTTTTATACTACCCTCCCTGAGGGCCAGCTGGAAAGAATTTCCCCTGCAGAATGGCACTTACTCATTCAATCAACAAGTCTTTGTTGAGCAGGCCTGTACCAGGCACTGGGGAGTCAACCCAGCACGTCGTGTGCCCCCCAGACTTGTCTTTCTCCATCTCTTGGCTTTCAACTTTTCTAATGCAATAAACACAATCAGTGCTTTAACAGAGGTTTACCCAGAGTTTGACAGAATCCAAAAGCATTTGGTGAGGAAGTATAGCATATAGTATCAGAGAACTCAGGAGCTGTATGTAATTCGTGGTTGCCGTGAGTGTCGGTGGGAGGTGGACGACAGTGGCTTGCTGCGAAGCTGAGACAGCTGTGAGTTATTAAGCATTTCCCTGGAGCTTAGACTATAATGTCCCTCTTTTCTCTTCCACTTGAAGAAATGTATCAGTGAGCAAGTACTAGGCTAGAGTGATGTCAGATAACCTTGACTTTGGCCTTGCACAGATATATTACTGGCCTTGCAAAGTATATTACTTCACACTATAATTCTTTATCATAAATAAAACATTCCTTGGAACAGACTTCCTAACTTATCATGATACCACAATTGGGACCGATGGCTTCGATGACACTTCAGGTTTTTTCTAGCCTCACGGATCAAGAATCTACTGATTCTTTTAAGTACCTGTTCTTGATTTAACAGTGAGAAGACATTTTCATTTCCCAGTTCCAAAGTAGTACCCACAAGGATCACAAGGATTTAAATCTCATCAGGATATAAACAATTTGAATCGACAATTTAAAAATGCATCCGATCATTTCTCTATGCCCACGAACATCCCCAAATAAATGGACCATTTCCAGTGATGAGCCTAAGTGTCATCATTCATGAGTATGTTTTGAAATTGGTATATCTTTATTGAACAAGAAAGCATCTTCTCACAATTCAAACTGAACGTAAAATACAAACTATGGTCTTGCAGAAGAGAAAGCTCAGCATTCTCAGGCTGGAATTGGGGTCTCCATCCTCCAGGCTGGAATTGGGGTCTCGTTGTAATCTAGATGGTTCTCTCCCCTGAAGATGCCTTTTCTGCAAACACGTTCACATGATACTCAAATGTTCCAAAATTTCAATTGACCTCCACCTGAGTCGAATCAGGGAGCTGAACAGTAGGTCTCGCTTTGTCCAGATCAAACAGGAGCAAGCCAGCTTGAATTTTATGTCTAAAAAGCAGTTTAGAGTTACTAAATTCAAGGGGGAGATCACCTGAATTCTCAGTCTTTTCTTAATTTAGCAGCATTCAGTTTTTTAAAAGCAGGTCTTCGGTCCTGCTGTGAGTATAACTGGACCCCCCAGCAGTGGTCAAACACCTCGGATGGGCTTTGCTACCTATTTAATTCCTGTGTCCCAGCATATCCTTCCCCAAATAAATCCGATCTTAAAATTAACTCTTCACGCACTGGGGAAAACACCCATTCTGGTAGTAAACAATTAATCTAACAAGATTTAGAAAAACACGGTAAATTACCCTAAACGTGTACTGTAAACCTCATCTTTCAGAATAAATAAGTTTCTTATTTGCCCTTTGGAAACTGCTAAATCTCCTAAGATACTGATTCCAGTCAAATGAGTCGGTTTTCTTTAGACCCAAACGTGATGGCTTAAGATCATTCATGTCCTTATGTCTGATGTTCATTCTCGGTTACATAATTCCTTTCCTAACCAAAGACTCTAACATGAGAGTGTCATTCATATCTTATGTTCTCATTTGATCATCGTCATAGTCTTGTGAAGAAAGAAACTGAGGCTCAGCAAGGTTCAGAGGAGCCAGTGCAGCTGAGCAGTCAGGGCTCCAGCTTTGGAGTCACCCAGGCCTGGGTGTGAATCTTGGCTCTTCTTTGAACTTCCTGTGTGACCTTGGGCAAGTGACTTACTATTTCTGTGCTTTGTTCTTCTCATCCATGAAATGGGGACAGTGATAGTGTCTACCTCCGAAAGGAACGGGGTACAAAGGAAATGCTTGGTCCGTTCCTTGCCCATAATAAGCTGTCACAAATAGGAGCTACTAGAATTATTTTTCTCTTTGTCGTCATCCTCTTGTTTTTTATCATGCTAGTCAGGGAAAGAGCTGAGATTCAAATCCAGGTCTTCTGTCTCTGCTTATCTTGCTGTTACACGAAATTGCTGAGTTCTGCTTAGTCTACCAAATGCTCCTCTGGGCATTTGGAGGGCCCGCTGAGACACTGTATTCCACAGGTGGCAAACACAAGGCCATCCAGCCCTCCACCTTGTTTTATCTGGCCCGACACCTTGTTTCTACCTGGCAGCAGCGCCAAGCTCTCGCTTAACTGTGAAGGGGTAGTTACATTTATACAGTCCTAAAATTACATTCAGCCCTTTGAAGGCAACCATGAGGCTGATGTGGCCCCCGGTGAAACTGAGTTTGACACCCCTGCTGTATTCTATGACCTCTTTTCTTTATTAAGTGATGTCAACCAGTCAATTACCTGATAATTCCTCTAGGGCTTTCACAGTGCTCCTGCGATGGACACCGGTGTGCTCCATAGGACTTTTGAATGAGTGAGTGGGATTAATTTTGGAACTTGCAGAATTGGAGGCCTTTAGATCATTTTCGTTTTTGCCCCGGTACATTGTGGCTCATATGCTGCATTTAGGCCTGATATCCCTAAATTAACTGTTAGCAATCATATTGCTTTGGATCTTTCATATTAAACACATGTCTTCTAGCCCTGGTCGGGTGACTCAGTTGATTGGATCATCGTTCCATGCACCAAAAGGTTGAGGGTTCATCCCCCCCTGCCCCTCTCTCTGGTCAGGGCACATACCTAAGTTGCAGGTTCAATCCCTGACCAGGGTGCATTTGGGGGCCACTGATTTATGTTTCTCTCTCTCTCTCTCCCCCTCCCTTCTCCTCTCTCTAAAATCAATAAGTATGTCCTCGGGTAAGGATTTAAATAAATAAATAAATGCATTAATACATAAATAAATAACATATATGTCCTCTAATAATAGCTATATATCTTTATAATCTGCATTGGCTGTTTATTGAGCGTGTGCTGTGTGCCCGTGGAATAAGCAATGACCCCAATAGGCATGGTTAACAACAAGACATTATTTCCCTGAGTGTGGTGTGAATACCACCCAAGATGATTTCAGCTTCTAGACATAGATGAGTATTTTTAATAGGTGTGTACCTATCATAATGTGTATTATAATAAGAAGAATAGTCACCAGCCTGTGATTTCAGGTATTACTGCTTGGGGCACGGTTAAAAAAGGCAGCTCCAGGGTGATCCACCTTCACCGGATCGTATGGCAAAAACAGTAAACGGTGGAAGTCTGAGACACTCTACAATGACGTAGCATAGGTGCAAGTTTCTCGTTGAGAATCCCATTTTTCTTCAAGATTTACTGTAAATAACACCGATGACTATTCTGTACTCTTTCCCTTGACCCAACAAGTCACAGAATTGAATCTTTATAGGCCAGAGGCAGCAGTTATGGTGGAAACAGCACTGCACTAGGGTATGGAAAACTCGAAGCTCAGGTCTTGGATCTGCCTCTGGATGTAGCCACATGACTCTGAATGAGCCTCTTCTCTTTGAACCTTCACCCCATCTTCTGGCTCATGGGCTCCCTAATGCATCCTCTCCCTGCTTCACACGAGAACGAAGGGAGGTGCTTGTGAATCCTTTGCAAACAGTAAAAGCGCTGATACTAATAGAAGGATTTGGTGAGAGACCTCTCTATAGGTTTCAGTCTGTGTTCTTTGCAGTTACGATTAATAGGAAAGGTTAATGTGTATGCTTTCCTTTTTCTTTGCTTCCAATCTGTCATATTTTGGGTTGTCACAGGCTGAAGAAAAAAAAGTTTCTGAGAAGACTCTTCAGACCCCACTCTTGCCTTCCCCCGTGGCCGATCATGTGAAGTGTAACATTTTGAAAGCCCAGCTGGAGAATGCTTCCCGAGTGAGTGCCCAGGTGCGTGGGGCGCGTGCGTTCCTTTGATTTCACCCGGCAGGATTTCCTGCGGGCCATAGAGAAGGAGGAGGTACTCTAGGATGTCGGTCAGGGTCCGGTCAGGAGACAGGAACCACACCTGTTATGTGAAGAGAGATTTTCATATAAAGAGTTATTAACTGGTATACAGTTTTTAATTGGGTAAGTGAAGGGGCCAGCTCTGTATGTGGCGATGCTATGAGGGCCGCAGAGGGCTGCGTCTCCCGTTGCCTCCCAGGGTGTGTTCAGCTGGCCTGGCTGGCTGAGTGGGTGTCCTTTCCTCCGCTACCATTCTTTGTGGGACTCACCAGAGGGAGGAGGACAGGCTTCTATCAAAATCGTATGACACGGTTCCTCTCAGGCTGTTACACTTATGTGAAAGGACCGATTCTGAAATCCTTTATAAGCTGTAAGTGCTGTGTGAGAGCTGGTTATTATTCCTGATCTAATAGGGAAGGTGGGGGGTTAAACGGTGGGTTTGGCTTTTCCCACACCACCCTCTTCTCGTTCAGGCGTGAGCTGGCACATCGCAGGTGCTCAATGAAAGTATGAAGGCGAGCATTGATTGCTTTTGAAGATGAAGTATTAGTCCCCGTGATGGGGAATGACTCAAGAAAACATATTTTTTTGTTAACTTACATAAACACCAGAGAATATTTGTTATTGACTGAGTGCTTGATAACTACCTCCTTTATCCACCTTCACATTTCTATAATCCTTTGAATGTAGGAGACTTGAGAACAGTTTTGCATGCCAAGATATTTAGTTTTGACAAACCTGCCTGTTTTCTTTCACAGGTTGGAAAGGAAGAATCAACGTTTGTAAATATCAATAAGAAATCCAGTCTTCAGGACACTAATGTAAGGTCTGTTGCTTCTTGTTTGAATGGGGAAACAATATTCTCTGTATCATCCACGTGATCCTCAAAACACTATGCATGAGGGTTTTGCTAATAAAAATCAGAGAGGAAGAAGAAAACTGGGAGAATGGGACCCTGGAGAGGTAGAAAAAGACCGGCTTCCACAATTTCCTGTAAGCTTCAAAAATACCTTTTCTCAGTTTTAATATTGCTGTACTAACAAAGAAATCACTTTGAGTTGCTTCTCAAGTGTACAGACCTGACCTTGTCATTCCCTTGCTTAAGTCCTTTAAAGACTCCACTGTGCTCTCAGGGTGCAATCCAAAATCCTTAATAGAGCGTGGGAGGCCCTTTTGACCTGGCTTCTGCTTGCTGTCCCGGCTTGGTTCGTTATTATTCCCTTTGTCCATTGGTGTGCTCCTCATACTGAGCTCCTTGACAATACTAGAACCACAAATGTTCTTCCACGCTTCCTGACCACCACCTACCCAAACCCACAGGAAAACCTTTCTCTCCTGATCTCATAGAGAGCAGAAGCTCTCCCCTATTCAATCCAAGTAACTGCCTGTAGATCATGGCAGCCCCCCGACACCAAAGACACATACCCTGCTACCTCCTGGACTTTTCCAAACCTTAATTCATTTCCCACCCTAACCTACTATCTCTTCACCTATTTTCCAATCTTGGTTAATTGCATTGTTACCTATTTGTTATCCAGACCTGACACCTGGGAGTCTTCGACTTTCTCCTACCTGCCCCTCTCATCCAACTGGTCAGCAAATTCTGCCAATTGGACTTTCATGTTACCTCCCACATCCACCCTCTCCTCTTCATAGCTCTAATTGCGACCTCAAGCCCTCACCGTTTCTCATCTGGATAACGACTGCTGGAGTCTTCTCAGATTCCTCCAGCCGGCCTCCTTCACCAGCGTCCTCTTGGTTGCTCTAAGGGCCTTTCCAAACTGCAAGTCTGACCTTGCCACTCCTTTGCCTGAAACTGTTAGTGACTGCCACTGTCTTCAGTGTAAACACCTCAGTCTGACGTCCCTCAGCAACTGGCCCTTACTCTCCCTCTTCTTCAGCCCCTGTCCTTCCACCGAGACCTTACCCATCAGCAAGTTCAGGTCTCCACTCTGTCTCCCACCTGGAAAGTCTTGCCTCCATCTGGTTGAGTACAAACTTCTCCATGAAGCTTTCCAGACGCCAGCCATTCCACACAAGCAAAATTATGGGCTCCCCTAGTAGACCCTGAATTCTGCCAGGACTATGTTCAGTCGAGTCAGGGGTTCCAGCTTGAGGAAATCATGAACCCAGAATACACTGACTCTGATCCCTTATTTGCTCATTCATGTGTTTATTCAGCAAACATTTATGGGGCACAGGACACATACCAATCACCCTATTAGGCCCTGAGTAGAAGAGAAAATGGACGCAGAAGCATTAACTTGCCAGAGGTCCCTTGCTGAGGACCTCAACTTATTCTGATGTCCTTTGGTCTCAGGAGGTAATTTCTTATTTTTGAAATGAAAGCAGTCACAACCACTACAAAAATGTGTGAAAGCTTCTCCTTGAAATTACTGTGCTGAGTAGGGCCCATTGGTTATCTGGCATATTTTCCTGAGGAAATCTAAGAGTGCTATTTAATTTTTCACATTTTCACATATGTATTGAATTAAAGTGTTTTAGAGCAAGTCTTAAAGGCCTTCTGATCATGCATTTTTTCACATTAACTATTCTATGGTTATAGATATAGATATAGGAATAGGTATAGATATAGATATATGTATAGATATATGTATAGATATAGGTATAGGTATAGGTATAGGTATAGGTATAGATATAGATATAGGTATAGATATAGGTATAGATATAGATATAGGTATAGATATAGGTATAGATATAGATATAGGTATAGATATAGGTATAGATATAGATATAGGTATAGATATACCTTTGGGAATATGTTAAAATAAGATGGCTACAAGATTACTTGGAAGCAACAATTGGTTGTCCACAAATATGTCTTTACTCATTTTAGTAATGAGGCCCAGTAATGAATCAAACCCTGATATTGGGGGTGGGTGTTTTTGGCAGGGAAATTTTATCTGAAACCTCAATAGCATTCAGTTCCCACTTGCTGTATTTTCTTTCTTGTGACTTTTTTGTTGTTATTGTTTTTGGATTTCCTATGATATTTTTTTTAAAATTGTATTTAATTAGTAGAGTGGAGAGGAGAAAAATGGGCACCTTGGCTATCATCTTTACCAAGGTACAAAACTAACTGAGAAAGCAGCCCCCCGACAGCCAAAACAATGTCATAAAGGTTTTTGTTGGGGCCGTTCGGCTCTGTTTTGTCTTACTTCATTTATTTATTTATTTTTAAATTATAGTTTACGTACAATATGATATCAGTTTCAGGTGTCCAACATAGTGAGTTGACATTTACATCCCTTATGAAGTGATCACCATGCTAGGTCCAGTAACCATCGATCACTGGACAAAGTTATTGTGATATTATTGACTGTGTTACCTATGGTGCACATTGCATCCCTGTAATCCCTGTCACCTTTTTCACGCATGCCCCCAACTCCCTCTTCTCTGCCAACCATGTTTTCTGTTTGTTTGGTATGTCTCCAGAAGTCCTGTTCCTATACGTGTGGAAACGACCCAGCCAGCAGTGGAAAAGCCGGAAATCAAGCCTCCCCGAGTGAGGAAGTTAACGAGACAATACAGTTTGTGAGTTCTTACTGCAGGTTGTTCAATGATAACAACAAAGGTGATGTTAAATGTTCAGTTATGAATGCTTGTGCGCCCTTCCCATCATTCCCAAAGAGCCATCCCCAAAAGACAGTTTATTTCCAGTTTAGGTCCTAACGAGACCAGACCTTTCTCCCTAAAAACACCAGATAGTCGGTGTCTGTAGTCACCATGAAACACTGTGAACAAATTACTACAAAACGTCGTGGCTTAATGAAAACAACCCACAGGTATTATCTCACCGTTTCTGTGGGTTGGGAGTCCAGGCGCGGCTCAGCTGGGTCGTCTGTGTCAAGGTCTCTCACAAGGCTGCATTCAAGGTCTTGGCAAGGGCTGCAGTCTCCTCTGAAGACTCATTCGTGTGGTTTGGGACGGGATGCAGTTCCCTGAGGGCAGTTGGACTGAGGGCTTCAGTTCCTTGCTGGCTGGTGGCTAGAGGTTGCCCTCAGTTCCTGAGTGATGAGGGCCTCTCTAGCTTTCTCCATGAGAGAAAACACGCAAGAAGAGCCAAAGAGAGCGCCAGCAAGGAAAAGCCACAGTCCCCTGTCACCTAATCACAGAAATGACATCCCATCATTATTCATCAGAAGCATCTCACTAGGGCCAGCCCACTCTCAAGGGGAGGGACTTCCACAGGGATATGAATACCAGGGGTTTGTGTCATGGGGAGTCTTATCAGAAGCTGCCTTCTCGTCTAATGACTAAACAGTACGAGATCTGTGGGAGGAGCCAAAGTATCCCTGAACCACCAAGGTCTGTCCAGTTATGTTCAGCTGAACAAAAGTTTCTAGGCTACCTACCATTTGCACTGGGCCCTTGTAGGTACCATGGGGAAAGGACAAAACAACTTACAATTCCCTTCTGAGGACTCACAATTTATTTGAAAGACAGATTGCAAATACTCATAATCCAAAGAAGATAGGTAAATGCTGTAGTAAGAGTGGCAGTGGCATTTGTAACAGTAGCAGTACTGACCACCACGACATGTTTCACTTCTTGACCTTGGCTGTGGCATTGTGCCTGGGTGCAGAATGGGTCAGAGCTGCAGGAGGATCTTTGGGTGCAGTGCAAAGCTTGTGGGCCTCTGGCGAGAGAGAGGTGGGAGATGGAGCCCTGGCAGGTTTACGGCTGGAAGCTCTTGGGGAAATTAGCCCACGAACTTCTCTTTCTTCATCTGGAAAGTGGGTGAGCTGTCTCCTACCTCTGAGGAATTCTGTGAGGGTTGACCTGAGCTAAGGTGGGCAAAGCCCCTAGCCAGCGACATGGCCATAGGATAAAGTAGTCCCTCTTTCTCCTCAAGGACCTGCAAGCTTCTGAGAAACGGTCAAGTTTAAGGGTTCCTAGTGTACAAAGAGTAGGACAGAGAGCATGACTCTGGATCCAACTCTCAGGGGCTTTTAAGGGCAGACACACCCCATCTCATTAACTTTAGTAGAAACTTCTGGACAGTGTAAGCAGCTGTCTTTCCTAAGAAAGCCCAAACAAGCAAGATTCAAATAATTAACAGTCAAAATGATCTCTGAGGGACAAATTAAACTTTGAAAAATCTGCTCCCCCAAGGGTAAAGCTGGCAGGATTCGCCTTTCCTTTTGCATTTTAAAATTCAAAATGTTACTTAATATCACCCATTCGGGATATGTAATCATGTTGGAAACAATGGCTAATACATGGCCTGGAAGGAAAGAAAAGTTAACCAACTCACCAAACTGCCTCCTTTAAGAAAACCCTTTATAAAACCTAGTGTGTTTAGAAGATGACGAGCTGCTTTACTTTTCCAGAAATACAGCTTTACTATTTATGTAAACATCGTGTAAAAGTCTAAAAAATTCAAGCAAGACAGAAAAGTCCAAAGAGAGAAGTATCCAATTCCCTAGAGTCATGCCATCAAAAATAAGCAGTGTTTCCATTTGACGACTTAGTTTTCTATGCATATATATTTTTAAAATAGAAATAAATCATTTTGAAGAAAATAATACTGCTACACATAAATTTTTACTTATTAAAGTGTTTCATGAATTTACCTGAAAGCTGAGGCAAAGTTGAAAGACCTGATGAACCTTAGATATATGTTCTTTGCCATAAGATCTAAGTTAAGACAAAGGTTATTTTTCAAAAATAAGAATTTGGAGTCTTTTTTAATTTTAGACAGTATCAGTTGACTTTCTTCTGTGAAAGATGACCTATGTTTTTTTTTTAATGGTTTTTTATGTAAAACTAAATAATAACTATGCTTTTCAGGTTACAGTTTTTTAATGAGGTAAAAGAAAATTTAGTCCTACCCTCCCACTTAACTAGCCGGGTGACCTTGGGCGAGTAATTTCACAATCAGCCGCTGAGTATCATCTGCTTTTCTAAAAGTGGAAATCACAATACAGGGTGTGGTGGAAATTAATGGGCTATTAACATCACTGATCTGATTTAGTTCGTCAGCCTGAATCCAAAGTCATGGCATCTTGTTAATTTTTCCACTTAACTATTCAAACCCCACCTGTCCTCCTTTTTCGTAATAAAGTCCTAAGTCCTCCTCTTGAGGCCTCTCCATTCACAGAATGACCTCAGACCCCCCGGCTGTCCCAGCCACACTGCAGCTGTGTGCCAGGGCCACATGTTCCCATGAGGTCCACCACTGTGGTGAGGCCACCGTGAGGGACCCCACACAGGCCACACTGGTGCCCACTGGCCACAGGTCTTTCATCTCCACTCTCTCGCTCAGCCACAATTCTAAACACAACCCTTGTGCCAGAGTGGCTCCAGAAGTGTACTCAGGGGAAGTGTGTCAGGGTCCCCAAGACGACTCTCATGTGTGACAATTCGCTAGAGGATGCACAGAATTCAGAAAAGCTGTTCTACTCTCAGTTAGGGTTTATCAGAGTGAGAGGATGCAGCCTAAAGGAGCAAAGGAAAAAGGCCCATAGAGAGGAGTCCAGGAAGACCGGGCACAAGCTGCCCATTGTCCTCTCCTGGAGGGGCCACACGGGCAGTGCTTAATTCTCCCAGCAACAACACGTGGCAACATACATGAAGCGTTGCCAACAAGAGCAGCTCACTCAGCATCCAGAGCTTTTACTGGGGGGGTTGGTCATGCAGGCAGGGAACACTCACGTGACCGACCTTAGCTACTCAGTCTCCGCCCACCCCTAGAGATCAAACCCATACAGTGTGACTCAAAACCCCAGGCGTTCCTACAAAGACAGGCATTCGCCATAAATCACGTTGCTAGCATGGACTCTCCGGCGTGGCTCAAGCTCTCAGGTACACACAGATACCCTTACCAGGCAGGGTAGTCCAAGGGCCCCGAGGTGCCCCAGGAGCTGTCTGTGACCAGTGCTTCATTTGGAATGTGCAGCGTTTGTTTTGAGTGCCCAGGCCTGCTGAGCCAGCCACTTACTGCTCGGGCAGCAGTCCGCTGGCATCAGGGCCTGGAGGCCTGCGTGAATTTCTGTACCTTTGAGAAAGTGCCACGCATGCTAAGAATGGGGCATCGATGCTGCCGTTCTGGTCCCGTGCCCGGGCAATCAAATCAGAAGGTCGTACCCTTCGGGAGGTCAAACCTTCCCCACAAGTCCGAGCCTTGGAGATGATCCAGGGTGCCAGCTTAGACTTCCCTGACCTTCATGGTGACTTCCCCTCTAGTGTCCTTTTCTGCCTGTGTCATCCCATTTCATCAGGGAGATTCTAAGACCAGAGCTACTTGGCCCCAAAACAAAGGTGCCCGACTCCTCCCATGTGACCAGTGTGTCACACCAAAGGGACACTAGCTGTTAGGCCTCAAAAGGGTTTTACATCCTTTACTCAGAGCAGCGGGTTCCGACAAGCCTGGCGCTTACCCTCCAACGGGAGGCCGCTTAAAATAACATCCCTTGGTTTGCTGGTTCCTCATGAAGTTACACATAGAACTACCATATGACCCAGCAGTCCCACCCCTAAGAGGAATTTCAATCCAAAAGAATCGAAAGCAGGGACGCTCGTAGCAACAGTCTTCATGATAGCCAAACGGTGGGAACAGCCCCAGCCCACCCGCAGGTGAGTGGGTAAACAACGGCCTGCCTCGCCGTGCGATGGGATCTTCCTCGGCCGTGAAAAGAGTGAACCGTGCCATGTGCTACAATATGCGCGGACCTTGAAAACATCGTGGCGCATCAAATAAGCCACCTACAGAAGGACATATATTGTATGAGTTCACCTCTCTGAGGTCCCTGGAGTCGCCAGCCTCACCCAGACAGGAAGCAGAGCAGTTGTCGCCACGGGCTGCAGCAGGGAGCAATGGAGGGCTGTTGTTCGGTGGGTGCAGCACCACTGGGGATGATGACAAAGTTTTGGGCCTAGATGTGGGGATGATCACACAACACTTGAATGTGTCTATGCCACCGAGTTGCACACTTACGAATGGACAAAATAATATTATGTTATGTATACCCTTCCATTAAAAAAAATTCTTTTAATCCCTTGGCAAGTGACAGAAAACCCACCCCAAATTTGCTTTGGCAAAAATGTCACTGGATTGGGTCCTGGAAGCGGGACCACTGGTAGACCTCCATTTGGGGGACCACCCCTCCCCCACCCCGTCCTGGCTGTCCCACCCCTCCTCCCCCCCCCAGCCCACTCCCCGCAGCCTGTTTATTATTGTAATGAGCAGAGCTGCATGTGCTTTTAGCAACCGCAGTGATGAAGACGACCTCCCTCCAGAGCTGGCCGAGGCGGTAGGCCTGCCCCTGACCACCACACCGACCACCACCACCACCACGACCACCACCACACAAGTCTCAGCGCCACTGGCATCCCCCAAGGTCCACAAACTCAGCTCGCCTCAGGATTCAGAAAGCAAGAGCCAGCTGTCCCCAGGGGCCAAGGTATGGGGAAGAAAAGCCCTGAGGAATAGCCGTACTTGCTGGGACTTGGGTAGGAATTAAGTGTGGCATCTGTGTGCATTTTAAAAAAAATTATTGTTATGCAATTACAGTTGTCCTCATCATTACTCTCCCCTGCCCTCCCCACCCCCACCTTCCATATTCAATCCTCCCCCGCTCCGTTGTCTGTGTCCGTGGGTCCTTTACGCGTGTTCCTTTATTACCCTTCCCCTTCTCTCCCGTGTTATCCCCCTCCCCTCCCCTCTGGTCACTGTCAGTTTGTTCTCTATTTCCATGTCTCTGGTTCTGTTCTGCTCGCTTTTTTATTTTGTTGATTAGGTTCCACGTACAGGTGAGATCATATGCTGTTTGTCTTTCACTGCCTGGCTTGTTTCACTTAGCATAATGCTCTCCAGTTCCATCCACGTTGTCATGAAGGGTAGGAGCTCCTTCTTTGCTTCTGCTGCGTAGTATTCCATTGTGTGTTTAAATTTTGCATAATCAACTCTTGTAGGAGACTTGCACTAGTAAAACAACGTAACAACCACCAAAGCGTGTTTTTGCTATAACTGTCCCCGGAAGATAGGCTAAGCGTTTGTGAGAGGCAAGTAATGTAATATAAAACCATGCACACTGTACTTTAAGGGAAATTAAAGAGATTTTTTAGGGCAATTTTGATTTCAGAATGTCATTGCTACACAGACTAATCACGGGAAAGACAGAACATGAGACATGGGGTCTCCTCCCATAACAGGACACTTGGAGCAGTAGAATGCAGAAGCAGCCCCAGCCCGATCCTCATATTGGAGAGCCTGTGTACCTAGTGTGGTGATGGAAACTGTGTTCTATTTGGTAGTTTGGGATTTCAGGAAATTGCCAGCAACGTGAATGGGCTGTGACGAAGGCCTCACACAACATTGCTCTTGGTTTCCTCTGAGTGACACTTAGCTGTGCTCACTCTTCAGCATCCAGTCCAAACACAGTTGAATCTATCGTCTCCAGGTAGATGTTGAGATAGAGGTGGCTTGGTCCATGGACTCCACTGAGGCACGGGGTCTGCAAGGGGTGGGGGCACAGACTGAAGGCAGGACCTGAGGCCCATACTTGGTTCCCAGCTGCTCCTTTCTCACACCTTATGGCTGCTTGAAATGAGCTGTCAGTCTGCAGCCCTTGTTTCTCCCAGCCTCAGTTTCCTCCTCCTAAGAATGGGAATAATATCTGCCGCCCTGCCCAGCTCATGGGCTGGCTTCAGGTCCAGTGGGGGTTAAAGAGCTTATACAAACCAGAGGAACCGGATGTCAGAGGCTTCTGCGGCTTCAGGATGACAACTCCTGGTAATGTCCAGGTGCCACAGTCCAGACTCCCATCCTATGTGACCAACACCTGCCTTTCCCAGGGCCCCTTCCCAGAGCCCCTTCCCAGGGTCTCTGGGAATGCTTTTGCGTTCCTCACAGCAACCTGGCCGGCCCCCTCAGCCAGTGACTGGCCCAAGCCGAAGCCCCTGCTTTTCTGTGGGTCTCACCTCTTGGTACCTCTAGTTGGGCTCCCCTCTGCTGTGTAGAGTCCCTCATTCTGCATTGTCCCACGTGTGGACACAGGTTTCTGTCACGTACCCCGCCCCACAGTTGAGACCTAGTGAAAACATGTACAAAACAGAAGGGAGATCTGGGAGGGTGCCGGCTGCAACATCCTACCAGAGGCCACAGGGCTCCCCCTCCTGGCCGACTCGGTCCTGAAGTTCCTGCTTTTGAAGAGTGGATGGGATTCCCCCCACTCCTAACCCCACAAAAGGCCTCAAGACCCCCGTGGTGCTGAGACCCCACCCCCACCCCCAGGACAAGAGAATAAAAGTGTTTTTTCCAAAAATGAACCTGACTTTCAGAGGCACCCCTCCCCCACTGTCAAGATCATCCTGTCCCCATTGCTGTGCAGTGGACTTTAGCTCCTGGAGGCCTTGGCCTCTTGATCCAGGACAGGGGGCTCTGCTCTCTCCAAACACTCAGAGGACTCTCTGCAGTGTTTTCCCCTCAGAAGACCCGTCAGAGAGCACTCACACCATTCAGAAACATTGTTTGCAGTTTCCAGTAAAAGGCAGTTGTCCACCTTGCACCCTGCTTCTACTCATTAAGGCTTCAGGAAAATACCATTGGAGCTTGGTCTTAACATCTTGTCCATTGCCAAGTGAGAGACCTGCGTGGGGGACTGGCCTCATCCTGAGTTCAGTATTAGAAAGGGGGGAGAAGTGGGGTTAGGGGACCTCTGTGTTTCCCGGTGCCATTCCACTGTCAACCCAACACTGTCCCTAACTGGGATATCTTTGTCTGCCTTCCTAGAGTCCCTCTGACCATGGAGGTGCCTTTACCTTGGAGCCAGGCGATCTCCTGATGGACTTCACAGAAGCCACCCCTCTGGTAAACTTCCCATTTTGCTAACAGCAGAAAAGCCACAGTGCATAGATACATCTTGGCAGTGGGACAGATGGACAGAGGTGGGCATCGCTGTTGGGAAGGCTCTTCCTCTTGACCTGCTCACAGCCGGGAGGCTCAGGGATCAGCTTTCTTCGAGGGTTCAGGCACTATGGGTCCCTCCCAGAGTCCTCGAGGAAGGGTGGTGCTCCCTTTCCTCTGAAGGTAGACACAGGGGTCCTGCTCCCACCTGCCCACTGCTCCTCAAGCGTCGCAGGGCTCCTGAGTGCTTGCGTCTTGGCTTCTTGGCTTCCTGGGCTGCGTCCCGCATGCCCACCCATGGGGCATCACTTGTTGCTTCCAACAACACGCGCTGGTCTGAAGCCCCTGCTCAAGTCCTCACCCTGGCTCTCCAGGCCCCTTGTGCCTCCCTGCTATCCCTCATCATCTGCATACAGGTCTCCCCTTAGGGAGGGTGGCCTTTGTGGGGCTCATGCTGCTGAGAAACCCTTTCAGGAGAGAGAGCACTGAGCCAGGAGTCACACAGGCCAGGCCTGGCCCCGATCTCTGCTCGCTCCTTAAGAGCCTTGTCATTGGATGGTCGCTGCCTCCTCTGTTGAATAAGGATGTCATTGTTTGCCCTGTCTGCCTAAGAGTGTGTGTGTGTGTGTGTATGTGAGAGAGAGAAAGACAGACATAGAGAGACACAGAGAGACAGAGAGAGAGATATCTTCAAGAATTCAAAACACCATAAATATGTGTAAGATATCACTACCAATGTTATTGGAGGACACAGGCAAACTTGGATATGTCTTCAGCTCAACTAATATCCAAGTGTACTTGACCATAAGTCATGGTCCACAAATTTGGAGTGTGTGTCAAAATGTGAGTCAAAATGTGAATCAAATTAAAAACTGTCTCCTGAAAGCTTGCTGTGCACCCGGCCACGTGGAGGCCCTGGGAGTGGAAACGGGCGGCTGGAGGTAGGCAGGGAGTCAGGTTGATAAAGGGCCAAGGCGGACAGGCGAGCCGTGTAGCAGATGCACGGGGAGAAGCCAGAAGTGGGAGGCACTCAGGCCTGGCTCGCCGTGGGGAGGATGTAGTACCTAGGAAGGATTTCTGGAAGGCTTTCAAACGAGGCAAATGCCGTCCAGGCTTTGGGGACGACCACCAGTCCTGCCTCAGCTGGCACAGGGAAATCATCTGTGATTTCTACAGCTTTACTTCTTGTTGGGAGATTGGTACCATCTCAGAGCTTCAAGTCAGCTCCTTTGGACAAACAGCGGAGAACCAATGGTTCTGGGGACCGTGTTATTCCCCATGTACAAGTAAATGGAACCAAGTTATTCATGGTCTTTTCAGTAACAAATTGTCAAGGCAGGGTGACTCAGATCAGAGGGCCCTCCATCGCCTCGTCGCCCCTTCTCACAGGAGCGGAGGCTCTGTCCCAGAGTGGGGAAATCACACGGGACCCGGACCGAGCTGGAGCTGGAACCCCAGTGTTCAGGCTCCTCCTCCCGTGCTCTGTCCATCAGATTGGGCTAAATCCGGCCTCTTCTTTGGGGAACTGCCACTTTGGAGAAGAACTTGGAAGAAAGGCCGTGTGTAAAGCACTCCCCTGACCGGGAACCTTTGACAAAGGGCATGGAGGAAAGGACAGCAAGTTAGGTGACATGAGCCTGGTGCCATGTCAGTATCCCAGTGAGACACCAGTTTTACCTTAGAGGGGCAGAGCTGTGGGAGATGGAAGCCTCAGCAGCAAGCTGGGGACAGCCAGCCTAGCTAGGGGGCAGCATCCCCCAAGGGACCAGAGAACCCTTAGGGTACGACCTGAAAGCCTCTGAAGGCGAAAGGGGAGAAAGCTAAGTTCCTAGGCCTCATGGTACTGGGGTTTTAAAGTATGACTAGGAGTAGGAGTTTGCCACGTGGAGAAAGTAGACCAAAGCATTCTGTGCAGAAGGCACAGCATGAGCAAAATGCTGAGAATTTATTTAAAAGGCCTGAAAGATTTGAGAACTAAGATTAATTTACAAAAAAATGTATCATGGCTTTGATGGGAGTCATGGGATTCCCTTAAAGACCATCATGTTCTACATGCGGCTCGGAGATCGAATTGCCCATCTTTTCTTTGAGTATAAACGACCGAGACGAGGAAGGAAGCAGCATCTGGCAGGGACCAGAGGTCCCATGATGAGATGCAAATGCCTAACAAGTGACTGTCCAGGCTCTGTTTGCTCCGCTCCGGCAACAGGGAGCTCATTCCTTCTCCCCGGGACACCCCGGTTGTATCTCTGGCGGCTGCTACTTAGCTCTGACACAGGGCCCCGGGTGCCACGCTGCCCAGGCATGGCACAGCAGAGGTCCTTGGACTGCCCGGAGACACGGCTGCCCACGTCACAGCAGAAGTTGGCAGTGAATACGTGTTCTCCGGGTGAAGCCCCCTTCGTCTTGCTCGTGTGGATTTGAGGCGTGAGTGCACGTTCACACGGAAGGTAGGCTGGAGGGCTGGGATTTGGCAGAGAGCCCACTCCATTTGGGCTTTCCTCAGCATCCCTGGCTTTGTCCTTACTTCGCTCCAGAGTCCTGTCTTCCAGGGGTCCCTAGGGGTCCTAGAGAGCAAGAGAGGCTCTGGCAGCCTGCTTCTCCCTTTGTCTGGTCCTCTTCCCTTCATCTCTTCCATCTGCCTCTCGCAGTGTCAAAGGAATGCAAGCAGCAGCCTCGCTGCCCTCGTGGTCAGGGTGATGGAGGGTCTGCGTCCCGGGACAGCAGAGGAGAGGCTGGACTTAGTGTCTGGGGCCGAATGAAACTCCTGAAGCCGCATCACTGGCCTGGTTCCTTGGAGAACGGAGGAAAGAAGAGAGATCAGAGCTGGATGGACAGGCAGCTAGAGAGATGAGGGGACGGATTATCTTGGCTTCGTTGGACACCATTCCACTGAGACTCTCTCAGAGCTGATTTAACCTGAGACTCTCCACCCTCGTGAGCCAGTCTGTGTGGAGTGGTTTCCAAAGAAGCATAGTCCAGACAGCCAAGAATAATAAAAAGGTTTCAATCTTGACGGGTATCTCTTAAAAAAAAAAAAAAAACCCACTCAAGAACATTAAATTCACACCTGGTAACACTTCTTGAATCTCTTTTCACCGCCTTCTTAATTCTCTCACCCCCTGCACGCCTCTAAGAACTTTCATCTGCAAGCTCTTTGCAAAAACTTTCTTTCTGGCTTCACTCTCACAGCATCCCACCCCGCTCCCAACTCTTTTCTTCCCTAAGCCCAACTCTTTTATTAGGTAGCTCAATTTAGCAATCTAAGTCCCACCACGTCTGCAGCTTATTGTCTGCCCGGTCCCAGAATCTGCATCGCAGACTTCACCATTGGATCAGCTTCTGCCTGGGATGGAGGAGGTGGGGCGTCATCGGTCGGGGTGGGGAGAGAAGGCGCGTGAGTGAAGACAGCGCCCACTCTCCGTCTGGCGCTCTCTGCGGGGGTGTGAGTGTAAGCAGTGCACAGAGGGTGTTGGTGTTAATAGAGGAGGGCAGCTGGAAGGAGGATACACTGACATGTAATAATGCCAACCCCTAGGAATGCAGATTCCTGCACCCCCCGCTCCAGGTCAGCCATGCCAGCTTCCCTCCCCAGGTAACACAGACCTTAGACACCTGTGCCTCTGTGCTCCTGATGCTCTCTTTCCCTATGGGGCTTGTCCCTCTCTGATCCCTGTGCTTCCTAAACCACTCGCCCAACTGCAAAGCAGAGCTGGTCAGAACCTGGGCCTCTTCTGGGTCAGGCACAGTCAGTCAAGTTCATGTGTCAGGGAGGAGATGGGTCTAGCCAGAGGCAGGCTGTGAAGTGCACAGAATGGGCCCTGTGTTGGCTGTCAGAGGATTGGGTTTCCATTTGTCTCAATAACAGTTTTTATTTTGAACTTCATTCTATCATGAGGGCTAAAGCTTCGTCTCAAGTCAAATCAGGGGGCCTCTGTTCTCCAGGACACGGGGAGAGGGAAGGACGGCATGTGGTTTGTGATGTCATCTGCGTGCCCACACATCAGGGCACGCTGCTTCCCTCACGCACACAGTGGAATGGATGTCACTGTGCTGCTGGGATGGAACCCCTGTCTGCTGGACACACCTCACAGCCCTTCTGCTTGGGGGCCCGCCGGCTCCCCACCTCTCCCTGAGCAAAGGGACACAGGTCCTCTCCGGCTTCCATTTCTGTTCCCCAGCCTCAGCCCCCGGGCGGGGGCACAGGGCCCATCTTCTCAGTACTCCCTAATGTCTGCCCCCCCTCCCTTCCGCTCTGGCTTTTCTCCTCTGTCCTCAAACTGGCAATCTCTTTCCTAATCTGGTGGTGAAGCCTCACACAGTGTCATCATCATTTGCCCAGGCCAAACTCTTTCCCAAAAGTCAGATTTGGAAACTTCAAAGCTGACCAGGACCTAGCTGCCTGAATGTGGGAAAGGCCTGAGGAGCAAAGGAAGCACCAGGCAAAAAATTAAAATGGCCTTTCAAAGTAGTATCCTATTACATGTGTGATCTTATTTCCTGTTCACTTACTAAGAGTCAAGAGCGTGGAAGCCTCAGGAATGTTCTTTTGTCTAAATCCACTCAGATGCATATTTAGAAAGGTCAGAGATGCTTTGGGGATCAACATTTCTTGACCATAAAAGTCCAGTATTGGGCAAAGTCCTAAGTCATTCATTATAACCTTCAATTCAGACATTGGTGAGCTGGACACATTTTGGCTTATCGGCAGTATGCCCATGTGTCTTGGTCATTAATGCCTGCTTTTATTTTCTTCAAAAAGCACACGCTGGGGGCCTGCTGTGATCTGCAGAGGCAAAGGCCCCGTGACCTGGGGTCCCTGGTGTGGTGGTTCTGGCTGGAGCTGTGAGCATGGGGCAGTAGTGGGAGCCAGCCCCACGCAGGCCATGGATGCTGCCTTGGGCAGTGTAGGATTTAGCCTGAGGACCAGAGGGAGCAGTGAGGGGACTGGAAGCAGGCTGGTAAAACCTAAGTACAGGGGACTAATATGGACGCACTTGTTTCTGAAGAATAGGTTTAGAACCAATCACAAAAGGGGTCTAGACCCATGGATTTAGACTTTGCAAATGCCGTTTCTGCACATCCCCAGTTTGAAGAGTGAAACCAGGCTGTCGTGAAGGCCATGGTGAGATGGTGGCGGCTGTGAAGGGACCCGGAAACTGCCCAGGATGGCATGGCTGGAAAGGGGACGGAGTTAGATCACTTTGGAGATGGGAAAGGGGCCTGCAGTTCTCTTGATCAGTTTTCAATGCAGCTGACCCAAAGCCTTGCTTTATTCATCATGGCAGGACCGTACCAACTACTTAAGGAAACTCTCTTGAGCTAAAAGATGTGTGTATTTAGTTTTTGGAGTGAATGGCCCCTCCATGAAACCCAGACTAACTCCGGCAGTGGTCCCCTCTCCTAACCTCAGAGCTTTCTCTCTTCACCATCGTCCTTTTCAGCAGGACAAGCTGTGGGACCTCTGCCAGTGCATGGCACCATTCAGGGCTGGGCCGGGGAACCTGGCATCCCAAGTGACGTGGCATTTTCCCACAATGCTAGGTATCTTCCAGCTAAGCAGCAGGATACCCCAGCACCCATGCGAGATGCCCAGGCGTGGGCTCATGGGTGTGGGAGGGGGTCAGGGCAAGTATGTTTTCTGAACACAGATAAAAGACATGACAGATTAAATCCTAAACTCTATGCTCCTCCTCGCTGATATATCTCTTTCCTGGGGCACTCTGCTGGGCATCTGCTCACCAATTCACCATAATGTGGACCCTTATTTGGCAGAATGCAAAGGCCACCAGGCATGGGAGGCAAATACTCCCAAGTGCGTGGCCCCTCCTCGAAGTGCCCCCATGCCGGTATCACTAACTCCTCACAGCTTTCTTTCTGGCTTGGCCTGGGCAGTGTGTCAGAATCCTCAACAGCATGCCAGGAAGCCACTGCCAGTCCTGTGCAGATGGCACAGGAGACGGCCCCTACCTGCCCGCCCAGGGAGCGGGGTTTTGATGTGGTGTTCTGCTCAGACAGTATAGAGAAGACAGATGAGAGCCAGAGAGGAGGAGAGCAGGTGGAGAGTGGAGGGAGGCGGGAGGGACTAGCCTCCAGTCGGCCAGGGGCTGGAAGTAGGCTGCGGGTGAGGCTGGCTGGCTAGCAGCAGTTGACAGATCTGTCTTGCACTGTGCTATCTTTCTCTCCTTTCCCCTCCCTTATCTCCTCCTTCTCCTCCCCCTCTCTCACCTCCTCCCCTTCTCTCCACTCCTCGTGAGCAGGCAGAGCCCGCCAGCGCCCCCCATTGTGCCCACTCTCGCTGCTCTCCTCCACTCTCTCTCCCCATGAAGGAAGAGACCACTGGAGTTTGCATGCACCCTCCAATCAAAACGAGGCTGGTAGGTACCTGGCAAGGAGAGGGGCCTGGCCAGGAGAGGCGAGGCGGCCCCAAGGGTGTGCAGGAGCGGCAGACCGCGGGGAGAGGCCAGCCGACAGGTGCTCTCCCTCCAGGATGGATGCAGAGTTTGGAGACCAGCTGGCTCTGGTCAGACTGGGATGTGGGGCTGTGGTCCTGCCCCTGCATCTCTAGGTCTCCAGAACCAGGAAGAGTTTGTTTCCCTAGAGCTTCAATGAGCAGAGATGTTTTCCCAGAGAGAAAAGTCTCAGTTGCATTGCTATTGCAAATAAAAATGTTTCAAAACTCATCTTTCTTGCTATTTGTCAAGAGGAGCCTTACATGATGACTTGAGAGGAATCACTCGTAACCCCAACCTAGCACAGTTTTTCCTTTTTGCATGTTTCCTGCTAATAGTTATTCATATTTATTCACAATTTCACAGGGTTAAACCGTAGTATCCGTAGCACCTCCTGTTTTTCAGTTAATGTTGTGTTCTCTCTGTCTTGTTACTACCTTCCCTAGGACCGCTTTATGTTCCATTAAGTGAGTGGTCCACCATTTACCTAACCAGTTATTTACTGCGGGACACGTACTTGGTTTCCAGTGTCACTTTTCCAGGGAACACATGTAGGCTTTTGCATCAGGCACTTTGTTTTCTCAGCTAGACCCTGCCAGGTTCAATAGTGTGACTTTGACCCTGCTCCCTTGCTACAGTGGCTATACCAAGGGACGGCGCCATCAGAAGGGCGAACAAGCTTGGCCACATTTGCACAACACAGGGTAGCACTGTTGGAATGCATGGCTTCTTGTTTAGAGCGGGCACGACATAATTCTCTGGAGTTGCCAACTATCACATTTCTTTACTAGCACTAATAAACCTCTTTCCCCTTCTCCTTCATGAAGGTCTGAGAGTCTTATCTGTATGTTACTTTTCACTGGGCTCTTGGTCCCAGAACGCCACATGGAACCAAGTAGGCAAACCGGCAAGGAGAATGCACCACGTGGCTCTGCCCCCAGTCCTAACCCCGCTGTGCTGCAGGCAGTCTCCACCAGCAGTCTGAGTGGGCGCCTGAGTCTTAAGGCAGTGTGTCGGGGAATTTGGAATTGTTGAAAGAGGCAAAAGAGAATTGGGGGGAGGGGAGCAGTCTTGGACTGGACCTCTCAATGGGGATTGCAAGGACATTGTCATTCCCAGGCCAGTGGGAGTGAGACCTATGCCACCCATTCAGAAACTTCAGAGAATTTGGGTCTGGTCTGATGTGTTCTTGCTCATTCCTACCTTACTCCCCATTAGAGTGACTCAAGAGAATCAGGGAGTTGCCCCAGGGTCCACAGCCAAGACCCTGAGGGACACAAGGGCTGCTGCCCTCTGGTGGTGGGTGGCAGAGTGTGCATTCAGCAGCAGGTGTGCGGGCAATTTCTGTGCCCTGGGGGCTGCGGACACAGCTAGTGCCAGAGTCATCAGGTCCCTGGGTCTGCTGGCAGTTCTTCTAGGCCAGCTTAAAGAAATAAGCCTCTTCCCCCATCCCCCAGGACTCCAGGGGGCCAAAGACGAAATGATCAGACAGAGAAATGGAAGCAAAGGCTCTTGGGGCTACCCACCACTACCTGCTCAAGCCGGTGCGCCCACCCTCTTTCAGACCAGCCCTGTGCTGCCGCCAGCCCGGAACTGGGCACTTCTGACCACCATGCCTTCTGTTCCCAGAGGCCACGGTGGTGGGGTTCTCATGTGCTTATGTGGGTTCCTTCTGTTGCCCAGAGTTTACAGGGAGCTCCACAATGAAAATGGAGAGATAGGGAATGCTTTCTGGCCTAATTAGTCCAGGTCAGGACTAATGGTGTGACCTTAGGTAAGTCACTCCTCTGTCCACTGTGACAGACTGTGTCCCAGGATGTGACCCCTCAGCAGTCACTAGCCCTTTCCCTTCAGCCACAGAGAAGCTGTCAGCAGCCACCCCAGGCAACCCTGGCCTGCTTCATCATACACCCTGATCAGTGGAGCGGGCCACATATAGGGCCCAGCACACCTGGGAGGCCCAGGCAGACCCCAGGGAAGGGGGTTCCAGGGCGAGGTAAGCGTGGGGTGCCCCCAAACATGAGGCTCCAGCCTCTCATCCCTACTGTGTCCCCGCCTACAGTACGATGACCACAGATACAACCACTGGTCACGCCGGAGGGACCTCCGTGTGTTCCCTTGCACAAGAATGAAGGCTCTGCATGCGGTCCCCTGAATCTTTCAGTTTGATTTTGAAAGCGTACTGCCAAAGATCGCAAAACTTTGTTTTCTAATCGGAAAGTAACACTCTTGTCTTTTCTCTTTTTTGAAGATAAAAACATTCCCGGTTGATACAGTGACCCCGTTTCCCGATCCTTTCATTACAGGGCCACAGTTTACCGTAAGTAGCTCCAGAAAACCGACCTGCGTTTAAAGGCGTTGTTCCCACAGGGCACGCTTTCCTGTGGGGTGCCAGGCAGCCACGCTCACAGTTTCTTTGATCCCTGCGAACTCCGTGAGTTCAGAAGGAGCTGGGATTGGTGGGGGGTTCTCCCTCTTTTAGTTATTATGTTAATTTTATTAACATAAAATTAACTATTTTAAAGTGACAACTCCGTGACATTTAGTACATTTAGGGTGATGCAGCTACTACCATCTAGTTTGGAAACATTTCTTCACCCCCAAAGGAAACCGCACACCGACGAAGCCATCACTCCGCATGTCCCACCTCCCCCTGGCCCGTGGCAGCCACCGATCTGCATTCTGCCCCTATGGGTTTACCTAGTTTGGATATTTCATATAAATGGAATTCTGTAATATGTGACCTTTTATGTCCGGCTTCTTTCACTGAGCATGATGTTTCTGAGGCGTGTGCACATTGTAGTATATACCAGTACGTCATTTCTGTTCGTGGCAGAATAGTATTCCCTTGTACGCACACACTGCAGTTGGTGGATCCATTCATTTGTTGATGGGTATTTGGGTGGTTTCCACCTTTTGGCTATTATAAATAGTGCCGCTATGAACACACATAGACATGGTATTTTTTGTCGGTTCTTTATTTTGGGGGGTTGGATCTGCATCTTGATAATGGTGTGATTTTAGGTAAGTTACTTAATCACTTTGAACCCACACTCCCCCTATTAAAAGTGGACACAGTGATAAGAATATCCTCCTTGTATCCAGTTGAGGCAAGAATCAAAAGAGATCAAGAACTTGTACGTTCTTTAGTGGCCACAGACCGTCTCACAAATGTCAGGCATGGTGGTGGCTTTTCAAGGCTAGAGAGGCAGGTGGTGTAATTAACAAGGACTGGTAGTCGTGACAACCAGCTGCAGGTCATCACCTCTCCTGGAGTCACTGGACAGCTTATTTACACTCACTGCAAACAGGTGGAATGTTTTTTTTTTAACACATAAGTGTAGTTTTCTCATCCGCAGAATGAGTGTTCAATGATTTTCAGGCTCCTTTTCAGCTGCTCAATTCTCTTCCTTAAATGAAAACTTCTGCAGGAGGTTGCTATAGAGCGGGCGGCTGTCTGGAGCCCGAGTGGGGAGTCCAGGGCCCCTCCTCTTCCCCCTCCCCTCTCCTCCTCCCAGGGATCCCTGGTGGTGATTCCTAGAACCAAATGACTCCTGAGACTCCTTCCAAAGGGTTTCTGGCCAATCTGGAGGATCTGTGGAGTGAGCTGCGGGTGACCTGGGAGTAGCTCAAAGCGCAGGCTCATGAGCAGTATTATCGTCACTACCTGAGGTCGTTTGAGTCACAGGGAGAGGGAGGGCATGAGCAGTGGCTGATTCAGCACAAACAGAAGGGAAGGTGTTCAGCAGGCCAAGAGGAGGCAAAACACCAGGCTTCTGGAATGTCCATTTCTAGGGTCGTAAGGTGCTTGCAGCATCTGCCTCTTAAGAACCAGAGGGCAGAGGCACAGGGGCTGGGCCAGGCTGTTAAATGCATCCCGCCCCTGCAGTTTTGCTGGGCACAGTTCCCCAGCTGGAAACTCTGGCTCCTCTTTCCTCCGCTGGCCATAATGGGCACTCTGGCCACCTGCCCAGCCTTGGCAGTGCTGTGAGACACCCGGGAAGCCCTTCCTGAAAAGCTGGGGGCCAAGGTGGGGCAGGAAACCAATGTTAGAAACCACGCTGGGACTTTTAAGAACTGGGCAAGGGTGGCTTGAAGACAGCTGCAGTAGGCAGAGGGAACAGCATGAACGTGAGGCAGGAGGGACCCTCCCACGTTCAAGGCACTGAAATGAAAGCCAGAGAGACTAAAATGCAGAGCACAAGGGAGTGGGGCCTGAGAAGAGGAAGGGGAGGAAGGAGCAAACGCTGAAGGGCCAAAACCGTGCTTGGCCGTGTAGGCCACAGTAGGAATTCTGACGCTTATCCTAAGAGCAATGGGAAGGCTTTGAAGGACTTAAGCAGGGCAGTGAGTGACAGGGCAGGTGCATTTGGAAACGTTCCCTGTGACAGGCAGAGTGGATTTAGGACAATAGTCTAGAAATTGAGGACAGCAGTTCAAGGGCAAGAAGGCAGAGAACTTGACCCAGAGCAGTTTTGGTGGTGGCGATGCAGAGAAGTGCAGAGATGGGGAGGTATCTAGGAGACTGGTAAGAATTGGATTAGATACAGAAGCGGGAAGGTCAGGAATGGCTCCCAGGTTTCTGAGCTGCAGAACCTGGATGGACAGTGGGTTCGTTCACTGGGATAAGGAAATCTGAAAGAAGCCTGGATTGGGAGGGGTAATGAATTTGCCTCTGGCCATGATGTGTTAGCAATGCCTTGCAATGGAAAAAATATAATAAAAATTAAGTAAAAAAAATAAAAATACACAAAAAGAAGTGCCTGGGAAACACGCAAGTGGAAACAGTGAACGGGCAGTTGGATATCCAGCTCTGTAACTGAGGAAGGAGACTAGATTGGAGACACTAAACAGGGAGTTACTGACAGCCCAATGGTAACGGAAGCCAAATTCATGGACTTCAGCCTCCTGATTTTCTCACCCCTGTGCATCGTGTTCTCTTCTCCTCCCCAACAAGGTCAAGAGACTTGACCTTGCTGCAGGACTGCCGTCTCCACAGACCTCCAGACGTATCCTAGCCCCAGTTGTTGGGGAGTTCAGCAGTATCAGGGAACTCTGCACAAAGTTGGTCTGGCAATTGATCTAGCATTGACCTTGAGTCTGGTTTCAACAACTGGGCTCCTTGCTTGATCCTAAAACCAGTTCCTACCTTATATTCAGACCTATTAACTGGGTTTCTGCTTTGTACTCAGCCTAGGGCTTTGATCTGTCTAGGATAAGGGCCCCAGGCTGGTTCTGGCCAAATTAATATCCCATGTTCTTCCTAACCTGGGTCTGTGCCCCTTTTATCTGCTTCATTCAGTGAAAGTCTATGCATTCATTCATTTCTTCATTCAACAAATACTAAAAAGATGAGTACTCAGCCCTGAGATTTAATGTCGGTAATCTTCACTGCTCCCCAAGGTCATTCTTAAGTGAAGCTAGCTTTTCTTCCTGGGGTACGTGACACTGAGAATATAATGGCTGCTAATACTGTTTGGCGCCACTACCTTGATTCATGCTCAGGCCCTGACACTTTTACCCACCATTGCCTTTGTGCCATACTTCCCTCTCCAGAAAGTATAAAAAGTGGCATTAAAAGCCCAACCTCCACCCATCTCACTGAAACAACAGGAAAAAAAGCTTCTTACCCCAGCTCCTGTATCAGGGGAGATGAGGAGCAAAATCATGCTTTAAAACGACAAGTTGCATTTCCTGCTCATGCTGCCTGTCCGTCATGGGTGGGCTCCGGGCTCTGCTCTGTCTTATCCTCTTTCCAGAACCCGGGCTAATGGAGAAGCTGCCATCTGGAGCACTGCTAGTCACAGTGGCAGAAGGGCCGGGGTGGGAGGGGGGAGGAGCAAGAGGTAATAAATCACATACCATCTCTTAAATCTTTCAAAGGAAATGAAATAGAGCACTGCAACCCACACTTCCTTGGCCAAAGCCAGGCACGTGGCCATGCCTAACCTCACAGAGGGTGGGGAAGTGCAGTCCTACCCGGTGCCTGGGAAGTGATGAGCCCGAATGACCTGCTGGACTGAACAAACGCCTGCTAGAGCAGTGAAGGTTCACTCATTCATTCGGCACGTGTGCAGGCTCCTCGCGGCAAGCACTGCGTGCTGGAAAACGTGTGAGGCTCCTGTTCTCGTGGCCGGTTCTCTGGCATGGCTCCCTTCCAGCCCAGGTCAGCCAGTTCTCCCTCTGGAGACAGGCACCAAACAAATAGGGGCTTGCATTTTTCAGCCACAGCCTTTCATGACCCCCTCAAAGATAAGACTTTCTCCCTATTGTTCACGCCAGATACACCATTACAGAACTCTAACTGCACTTGGTATTGTTAGGGGGGGTTCATGTTTTCCTAGAAGGGGTAGCTTATCTCCTGTTGAGTCAGTACAACTCTAGTGCTCATTTGATGACCAAAGCCTCTTCTTTAGAAAGCTATGTGGTAAATTCCTCCAAGTTTAAGCCCAGGAACTAGTGTGGAAAATCTAGTTATAAAATACAAAGCTGGCATTATCCAAAGGATATAAAACAAACAAAAAAGCATGCATAGAAAAATACTATGAGGAAATGTATGAGGGGGGACCCAAAAAACCCCCCTGGGATTTATTTATAAAGAACTGTGTATTTATTCTTACATGTTTAAACTTCAGTCACCTTCAAAGTGCTCTCCATTTGATGCAATACATTTATCGAGACATTTTTTCCACTGCTCAAAACAGTTTCTTGAGCCTCTGCATTCTGAGGCCTTTTAGTGCTTCTGCCACTTTTTGTCTCACCTCTTCCACATCGGCAAAATGTTTCCCTTTGAGGACTTTTTTCATCTGGGGAAACAAAAAAAAAAAGTCACTTAGGGAGAGATTGGGTGAATAGGGAGGGTGGGGCATGAGGTTCATGCTGTTTTTGGTCAAGAACTGCTGAAAACTCAGCGTGGTGTGGGCAGGTGTGCTCGTAAACCACCCATCATAAAATGGGCAAATGTGTTGAGTCTTCAAAAAAATTCACTGAAGCTACGTGCAGCCTCTCACAACAATGCCAGCTGGTGCACTGACACAGATGGGCTCCTAGAACACTCACCTAGCAGGGGGAGCCTGTATTACAAGGGGCCTGGCCTCCAGAAGATAATTCTGGGGGTTTTGGGTCCCCCCTACCATATACTGCCAACAACGGTAAGGGATTATGGAATTTTTCATTTATTTGCTTTCATATATCTTCTAATTTTTCTATATAAAAGTAATAAGCATATCATGCTTTGAAAGATGAACAACAATAATCAGTTATTCTCTCCAAATGAGGCAGTGTACCTAAAACTTGACCTTGTTTCAAAATCATCTAGAGGTCTTGTAAAAACACAGACTGCTGGACTTCCCAGACATTCTCTTTCCAGAGGTCCTTGGTGGGGCCTGAGAATTTGCATTTTGACCAAGTTTCAAGGTGATACTGATGCTGCTAGTCTGGGGGCCATACTTCGGGGACCATTGCTGTCGTGGTGAAAAACACCAGTTATGGAATCAGCTAGCCCTGCTTCGAAATACTGGTTCCTAACACATCCTGTGTGACCTTGGGAAGATACTTAGCCTCTCTGACCTCACTTCCCTTTTCCATAAAATCAGTCCTAAGAGGCATATTCTTTTCACCCTTTAACCTCTCCGAAATCAGAAAGTCATTCCAACGGTGGGTGGGACAAAGCTCGAATGGACACATTTTTCCTTCTCTGTGGCAATGCAAACATGGTGCATCTTACAACGATGCTAAGATGCGATGAAATATGATCTCTGCCTTAAAGGGTTTCAGGAGGTAATGTATGTAATGTACTTTGAGTGATGTCTGGCACAAAATAAGTCATTTTAATAAATGGCCATGAAGTTTAGCTATTATCAAAAAACAACCGAATTGTATGGTAAGGCTCAGGGAGCAGCTGACAGTGTGGAAATGGAACCCAAATTGAGATGGATTTCCTCTTTCCCGTTTCCTCTCCAGGCAGACTTCAGAGACAGTAAGTTACCGTGCTGCCCCGGCCAGTCTTCCCCGCTGATTCCCGCAGTGACCCTGAGGCCTTTGACAGAGACCATCTCCACAGTGCAGACCATCTACACCGCTCGGAAGCCTGTTTCCCTGGCAGCCAGGTGAGGCAGGGACACCAGGCGCAGGCTGAGGTTCACTGTGTGTGTGACATCTACAACCGTCTCATTCATTCTGTATTTGCTGAAATGTCTTCAAAGGCTAGACAGTGCTCTAGGTGCTAGGGATGGACAGTGAACAAAGCAGATGAAAGTCCTACTTTATGAAATTTACAGTTCAGTATTGGGAGAGGGGAAGCAGACACTGAATGAGTGTGTACGTGTGTGTGTGTGTGTGTGTGTGTGTGTGTGTGTGTGTGTGAACGGTGGAGACAGATTCCTTAGAGAGGCAACTGGGCCCGAAGGCCAGGGAGTCAGAAGTAATCTCGTAAAGCACCCAATTTTAATTTAACTCTATTTGCTAAAACAGTAGCAGGGCCCTGGCCAGGTGGCCCACCTGGGTGTGTGTCTCACATACCAAAAGGCTGCAGGTTTGAGCCCCAGTCTGGGTGCATATGGGAGGCAACCGATAGACGTTTCTTTCTCTTTCTATCTCTCTCCTCGCCTCCCTCTCTCTATCCTCCTTCCTCTCTTTCTAAGGTCAATGAAAACGTATCCTCGGGTGAGGATGAAAGAAAGAAAACATAGAAGGGAATTCTAGAAGAAAGTGCATATGAGACCAGTTGGAAGCATGATTTAAAGAAATCTAACCTTTAAACATCTTCCCAATCACTCGAAAGACCTTTCCTGAGAGGCCACTATGCACCAGCTCCTGCGCTGGGCTTTGGGGGTCCAGAGGTGAATGACATAAAGGCAGTCAGGCCTCTGAGGGGCAGTGCCTGGAGGAACTCCCAGTCTGGTGGGGGAAGCGAGTAGGCAGGCGGATGATTTCAGCTCACTGTAATGCAAGCCAGTGTAGGGGGTGCTTAAGGAGCCTAACAGAGAAAGTCAAGAACTGCAGTCAAGAAAGAATCTTGGAGGCAACTTCAGCTGAATTGCTCTTGTGATTTTTGAGGGTTTATCTCACTATTTTGTCACCTCCTCTTTTTCAGCGCAGAGACGCTCCGGCAGGAACTGGAGAGAGAGAAAATGATGAAGAGACTGTTGATGACGGAACTGTGAAATCTCCCCTGGTTGCCTGGAGGATGGCATGGTGCCTTCTGTCATTTTCCGTCTTCGGGTTTTGTGGGCTCACTCTAGCGCAACGTGCAGATGTGTGCTCCGTCCGCCCAGGTCTCCATGGTGGTTGAAGCCAACATCAGGCTTGACTTTTATTGGAAAGGTTACTTTATGTCTCCTGAGTATTAGAGGTTTTCTACTACTCAATGTAGTTGAGACAGGATGGGTAAGCCTTGGAGAGGAAATATGGAAAAATGTGGATTCCTTTTCAGAAGTACCTGTGTGTGTACATTAATAACCACAGGGGTTAATAAGGAGCGGAATCCTTTGCTATCAATCTCAACCATGTGATTTTGTATGATTGAAACTTACACCAAGCTTTGACTGTTTGTTAAAGTCATTTTTAATGAGAGAATAATTCTTTTTGCTGGTTTTTCATTTACACAAGTAAATACACAGATCTTTTAAAGTCTTTAACATTCATTTTTATTCAGACACGAGCTAAAAAGAAAGTTGCGCTCACCAGGATTTAAGGTACTTCAGCTTAATCTGAAACATAACTTCACCTGTGACTTTGTTAGATAGGATATTACTTGGGATACATATAATTTATCATGAAACCCAAAACAGAAAATTATAGCTTCAATTCTAAAAATCCTTACGAGGTTAAGGTGATTCGGTGTCAGGATTCATTTGGGCATTCCATAAAGGAAAATCATTTCTAAAGTCGATCAATTCCTATCCTGTCGATAGGACCTCGATCAGAAGAAACTCTACTCTCTTTTTATAAGTTTCACGAAATGTGTTTTTAACTTTTTATTATGCACTTGAACAACTTTGCAGGAATAAAGGAACCCCCTAACCACAAACTAGCCCTCCAGATTGTTTCCCAAGCTTTCTCGACACACATGCACACCATTTTACATTGGTACGACCGGTGTGTACATACTCTTTGGTTGTACTTTTCCACCTAGCACATAGCTTCTCTTTTCAATGCAGAGCCTGCTCTCATTCATTTAAATGTCTTTATGTCCATATAACATGGCTAACCTCACTTCTCCCCATTATTAGACATTTGAGATATATCCAATTTTTCACTCTTATAAATAGTGCTGCTATGAATGTCTTTGTAAAAAAAAAATATCTTTCCTTTGGATTCTTACCTTGGGAATGTCTCCAAAGAGGGGATTACCAGGTCAAAGAGCATGAAGTATTGTATAGCTCTTGCTTTATATTGCCAGATTGCTTTCTAGAAAGATCCAGTCCCTGGGTTGGAAGGACCTTAAAGGTCATCTAGTTCAACCCACCCCCCCCAACCCCCTCTGAATGCTTGAATTCCTTCTACAATTTATGATGCCACCAGCAATGTATAAGCATTTCTATTTACCAATAGTTCTGCCAGTATTGGGTTTTGCCGTTTTTATTTATTTTTGCTAGTTTAATAGGTGTGTATTGTTCTTGAAATGTTGTTTTATTTCATTAATTGCTAGCAAGGCTGAGTACTTTTCCATGTGATGATTTACTAGCTGTATTTCCTCGTGTGTAAAATGTCCATCCATTTCTTAAGACCACTTATTAAGTGGAATTGATCTCATATATTTGTATCAGAACTGTATTTTTATGTTGTATTGTATAGTTTGCTCTCCTGTCCCTGTACTTAAAACTGAATGGTGCCAATAATTTCATACTAATGATTATTTAAAAAGAGCAATGCCTCACTTACTAGCATTGTTGTAAAATGAGGTATGTAAGCAAATATTCCGATAACAGAGGATTAACCCTGGAAGTGCTGAATCTTTAAAATATTAATATTTTTGAGGGAAATCTTTCTAAAACGTATTACACACTTCCCTGCCTTAGTAAACAGAGTACACTGGAGAGTATTCAAGCTTTTCTCGATGAGTCATGGCCATCACTGTAAACATCAGCCCCTTTTGTACCTTGCTGTGGTGCAGTAACATCATCAGAAGCTAACAAAATGTGTGGGGCTTGGCTTTGCCTTTCACAGACTATTGTGCTCTTCTCATTGATGGCTTTTACTGCTGTCTGCTCCTCCGGTGAAGCCGCCTGGGGCAATTGGGGTATTTGGGACCTTTTAACCCCCATACTACATGACCCCTGGCTGTACTTTTAAAACAGCTTTTGCAGTCTTGCGCACACAATGATGCAAAATGTGGTCCTGCACATTTTGGGGGAGCTATCTGTGTCTGGGCTTGTCGCCTTCTGCCAACCCAGCGCCCTCCCTCCTCCTCTCCTAACTGCTTTCTGACTCTTCTGCTCTTCACCTCCTGCTCTCTAATGGAAACCTCTCGGGCAACATGGAAGTTTCCTTGCAGAAGCCAGGAACCCTCATGTTCCAGGGTGTCAGGCGGGCTCTGCTTCTGAGGAGGGATGCATGGGCTTTTTGGCTGCTGTGCTAGGAGGCTCTCAGCCTCCTGCTTCTTCCCCATGTCCCCCTAGGTCCACAGATGTTCAGAAGGTTGATGTCACTGGAAGTCCGATTGCAAAGCAGTTGGCTAATACTGTGTATGAAAACCCAGTACCTTTGGCAGCTCAACACTAACCAGTAAAATCAAGAGGATTCCATTATTTCAGCAGTTGTCCTGGTTATTTGCCTATATGAATGTACAATGGGTGCTTGGCATTGTGAGCTGAGCAGATGACCTTGGATTGGATGGATTCATTGGGATAAAAGTGAATTGGTACAACCGCTTCATCTTTTTTATAAACTGAAAACCAAAACAATAGCACTGCCTGGTTACACAACACACATCTTTTGTCAGGGACTTGAGAGGGGCGGAGATCAGCTTGCTGACATAATCATTGCAGAGCAAGGGCCCAAAGTGTGGGACTCAGACTCCTGGTGGACATGGGGTTAGTGCAAGGGGCCTGGGAAGCCAATGACCCACCGGGTGGGTGGACTGTAGACCTTGTAGGAGATTCTTATGTTTGAAGAGTTTTAAAACTACGTCCTGGAGCATTCAGAAGATCCCACCTACATGCAACCCACATTTTATATTCCCCAAACCTGATATCCTTATCTTTATATTTCTTTTACCATCTCAAAAGTAACTACTTTGGAAAAACTCAAAATTCACCATCACCATTTTAAGGTGTACAATTCATTGGTTTTTAGTATATTTGCACTGCTGTGCCAACATCACCACAAATTCCAGAACATTCCAAAAGGGAACCCCACATCTAGAGTCACTACCAACTCTCCCCTTTCCCAACCTCCAGCAACCATGAATTTACTTGCTGGTTCTGATTTATGTCTCTGGATTTGCCTATTCTGCACACTTGCTATGAATGGAGTCATACCATATGTGGCCCCTTGTGTCTGGCTCCTTTCACTTAACACAGTGTTTTCGAGGTTCACCCGTGTGGCAGCATGCATCAGCCCTTCATTCCTTTTCATGGCTGAATAATATGCTGCTGTGTGGAGAGACCACGTTTTGTCCATCCATTCCTCAGTTGATGGACATTCGGGCTGCTTCCACTTTTTGGCTATTTTGAACAATAGAAACATTTGTGGCTAAGTTTTTCGGTGAACATATATTTTCAGTCCTCCTGGGTGTATAACTGAGATTGGAATAGTTTGGTCGTGTGGCAACATTTTGTTTAACTTTTTGAGAAACTGCCAAGATCACAGCTTTTATTTCTTAAACAATCGAGAGTGAAAAAAATCACAGCTATTACTACACAGTGAGAGCGCGGGCAGATTTGTTACTGGTCAGGTGAGCGAAAAGCAGCACTGGTTTGGGGCAGTTTTTATATCAGAAAAAAAAAGTTGTTTTAGAGAAATGGCTTTGATGAAAAGAGAAAATAAAGGTGGTTTCTTCTAAAAATGAAATTGAACTCAGGTTTATCTCTAAGTTTCTGCTTGAATAGCTGGCTCTTGGACAGCCAGTGGTCTCAGAAGATTCAGGGAAGTTTCCCCCCCACAAAATGTGCACGTAAGAGGAAAAAAGCAGAGTATTTCTTGGACACTCAGTGAACTCACATCACTGAGGAGCAGAGGGTCTGTGCAAAACCTGCAGTGTAACTAAGCTCAAATATTAGAAGAAAAGAGAAAGAATAAGAAAATCCCCAAAGGCAATGTAAGTGGGTGGGAGGGCCTTCTGAAAAGAAGCAGCACCGTTGGTAGGGAACTGGAAACCAGAGTAGGTTCTAAGACCCTGGAGAGGCAGGAAGACTTTAAGTCATGAAAGCTATGGGTGTTCTCCCTAGAAAGTGCCATATACTACATTATTCCAGCACGTTCACAGGGTCTTCACATCACCCCTGAAGCCCATCTGTGGCCCCCTTTGGGTCTATGGACCCCAGGTCCTTCTGCACGGGTAAATCACTGAATCCACAGATGACCTGCAAGCCTTATTTTAGGCTGCGGGTGCAAACACTCCTCCAACACCGCCTCCATCATCCTCTGCAACCCCTCCCAAAAAACCCCACATGGTTCTATCAGAACAATTTACCAAAAGAATAACCTGGTTTTCTTTTACTTTCTTTCTGGCACCATCACTGTTAATTGTAATAACTGAAATCAAGAGAATAAAAAAGTAACAGAGTCAACACTGAAATGAGAAATGTGGTACTTCCTTATTTTTTTTCTTTTGGCTACATGTCGGTCTATTTAAAACTGACTATACCTTTTCTGGTGGACAGGAGAAGAAAAGAAGAATTTCAATTTTTAAGAAGGAGGTTTTTTTTGTTTTGGCTTTTTGTGAGTTTTTTTAGGATTACATGTTAATAGATTTTCAATTGATTGGCTTTTCGGTATTTTAGAATTTCAAAGCTATTTTGGGGGAGCAGTCTCTTTGCTTGATTTTTTAAGTAGCTGTAGTTCATCTAACCCTTTTAAAGCAATAAATCTGATTTCTTGCAACTCTTGTTATATTGGGAGATCTCATGAAGCCTAAGGTTTTTATGAATTACACCTGATTCATCTGTCAGGGTAAACCTGTTTCAACTCTAACTGAAAGCCCACTGTCAGTGTCAGCTGATGCCTAATAGTGAACACTTGATCTCTGGGTCACGTGGCACTTTTCACTATCTCTACAACGGGACTGTCTCCCATCTCCCCTGGGCCTAGAAAGCTTGAGATCACTAGTTTTTTTGAGGGTTTTTTTTTTTAATGTTTGTATTTCAAAATCTTATGTATTCATTCATGCCATTTGTAGCTTTGAGCCCTATTGATTCTTACCTGTATCACCTTATTTAATCTTTATGGCCATCACAGAAGTTACTGATCACCACTCCACCCCAACTGACTTCTGAGTCTGCATTTGGAACCTTTATGTTTTTTCAGCCTTCATAATTATTTTCTTTATTTATGAAAACATAAAATTTTTAAAAACTAGAAAAAGCAGGCAAAAATGCTGACTCTGCAATACCAGCATAAAAGGAATTGTGTCCATGTTTTCTAACAGAAGCCAGCTTAGCACTTTGAATGTGGTATCACTCCAAAAGCACCATTGGAGAAGACCTGGCATGTGGGTAAGCGCATGGTGTGAATAACGGGATGGCCCAGTAAACAGCCAGAGTGAACTGCAAGCAGCGGTGGGAATGGATTTGAGAAAGTTGAGAGTTCAGCCTGGCCATCTGGCCTGATATCAACCTCCTAGGGCCTGTGAGTGCTTGCTGTGGGGAAACCGAGTAAACCAGCTGCCTAGCTTTGAAAGAGGCAGGTTATGCAAAAGCACCAGCAGCCTCTGCTGATTACACACTCCGAAAGTCCGGAGAGGAAGCAGGTGTATCCAGCCCAGAGAGATGGGCTCTAGTTTCCCTCTGGCTCTAAGCACCGCAGTTTACGTATAGTGAAGGTCCTGCTATGTCAACTTCCCTCTGCAATGACCCTAACACATAGTGGGTATAGTAAGTGCTTTATATACATCAAACAGTTCTTGAACAAGGTGGGGGAGGCAGCAATTCCGACAAGGTGTGTCCAAGGTAAGCCCTCCAGGGGAGCTCTTCTTAAACGGGAACGTACATGGGGGTCTTTTGGGGATCTTGGTCGATGCAGATCTGGATGCAGTGAGGTGAGGATGCTAACGAGATATCTGGGGATGCTGATGCTGCTGATTTGAGGACATATTCTGAGTAGCAAGTCTAGAAGGGACAAATCTGTGTCTGTGGGAGACACATGGAGGGAGGGAGCAGAAATGGAGAGGCTGGGAGAAAGGACAGAGGAAGCGAAGAAGGAGAGAGCTTGGCGAGGAGGAGAGGATGGTAGGAAAAAGGGGGAGGCTTCAGGCCCAAGCGAGGATGCGCAGACCGAGGCCAAGCGGTGGCGGGTGCAAGCGGCTTCGCGGCTGCGCGGGCTGCGGGCGGGGGACGGACCGGCGCGTGCTGGTGGCAGCGGAGGTGGCGAAGTCCCGGCCCCGCGACCGTGGCGCCCACGCTGTGGCCGAGCGGCCTGGCAGTGGGATCCGTGCGCAGCGATGGCGCGGCCGCTCCGGCAGAGCCCGGGGGCCTGGCTGCCGCTGCTCTCGCTGCTGCTGGTCGGGCCGGTCGCCTGCGCCGCCAGCCCGGCGGACGACGGCGCGGGACCGGGGGGCCGGGGACCCCGAGGCCGCGCGCGGGGGGACGCGGGCACAGACGAGGCGGTGCCGCGCCACGACTCCTCCTACGGCACGTTCGCGGGGGAGTTCTACGACCTGCGCTACCTGTCTGAGGAAGGTGAGGCTTCGGGACCGAAAGGGTTGCGGAAGGGCAGACTCGGGGTGGGGGGCAGGGGTAGTGGCAGGAGCGGACGCGAGGGTGGAATGGTGGTAAGGATGCGCATCGAGGCGGCCCTGGCACAGCCGAGGCCGGGACGGAGAGCGCAGGGCTCAGACCCCCGTCCACCTGGGGAAGGGTCCCAAAGAGCTGTCAGCGCCTTGCACCCGCTGTCTGCTTTACAGATGGGGAGACTGAGGCTGGGAGAGGGAGGTGGTCAGCCAAGTCCTGCGAAGCTGCGGACAGGTGGAGCACCCCGGGTGTTCACGATCTGGCTTCCACATCTCTGTCAGGGGCTGGGGCTGGGAGTGGGGGTGTTAGCGGAGGAAGCTGCCGTTGGCCTGGAGTGTGTGAGATCAGAACAGTCGGTGGAAAGCAGAAATAACGAATTAAAGAAAGATGTTGCCTTATTTCCTCCCTGTGTGTATTGACCTAGATTTGCAATGGCGAGCTCCCTACCCTCTTAGTGTTTGGTCGGTGCCCACTTCCCTGCCGCCGGAGCTGGGTCACATCTCCTTCCCTGCCTCCATCCCACTTCTTTTCAGTTATCATGAATGCTGTGGTCCCCCAGTGTGAGCCACCATTGTTGGGGCCTGCTGAGCCCAGGGACCGGGGGTTTGTCAGCCACAGACCTCCCCGTGGAGATGCTTCAGTGAGCACAAAAGCCAAGCTGATTCTATTCAGAAAAATGGAAACTGGCCTCTTTTCCCTGCAATTTGGAAAGTAGTGATTTTCCTTTTCTTCTGCTAAGACAAATAGTTTTTTTAAAAAAATGAAATCTAGAAATAGCCAGCCCAGAACTGATCATCAGACACACTGGATCCTGGTCTTCTGCTTCTTTACAATTCTTAGGATGTAACTTCATGATCCAAAAATGGCTGCTTGACCTCCTGCCATTACATTCACTTTCCAGACATTAGGAAAGAGGAAGTGGGAAGAAGAAGGTCACTGACTATAAGGAGATTACTCAGAAGTCCCATATAACAATTCTACTTATACTTACTTTAGTCATGTGATCACTCATAGGTGCAAAGGAGGCTGGGAAATGTAGCCTTTTGGCTAAGAAGTAATATGCCCAATTTAAAAATTGGAATTATTATATCGAGGAATATGGAGAGAAGAGACTTAGGGAAATAAAGTAGTTGGGTAGAAGCTTAACTGCTGTAACAGAGACCTCAATATACAGTGGCTTAAATAAGATAGTTTGTTTTTCTCTCACATGAGTCTGGCTGGTCTGGGCTGGTGGGACAGTGCCGCGGTCCAGCCGCAGCAGAGTCCAGGGGGTCCCGAAGGTGCTATGAGGCGTCGGCGCGTGGAGATCAGGCAACTACACAGCTCAGAGGCAGGTGAAGCACTGATTCGTTTATTGCAAGTACAAGTGGATTTTTATATTTTCTTTTTTGGCATAGATTAACATTTGTAGGTGCATAGCATGATCAGTTAAGCAGAAAAATTAATACAAAGGTAACCAGGAAAAGTACGTAAGTTTCCATAGATTCAGTTATAGTGAACAAAGATTATTTTAACCAGGAGAGTCATGAATCAGACGATTAGACATTTTCAGAAATTGTTCATAGGGCAAAAGTATATGTTTCTCTGTGTACTATAAACTTTAACTTCATAATCTTTTCTGTCTAAAATGTTTTTCTGTGTACTATAAACTTTAACTTCATAATAATTGTTTCTACATGCTTAATAGCTAACCAGCTTTTCTTAATTCTATGGCTGTCTAATTGACATATAGTCCTATTCAAGGTAAAGGAGGGGCTGTTACTCTAACAACTTTTAGACATTCAGGGACTTGTTGACCAGAGACGCATTGGTCTGATTATATCCTGTTTGTGTCAGCTGCTGGTCAATTCTAAGAGTGGTGATCATTTCCAGGAGGTTCCAGATGATTAAGGCAGTAAAAATGCAGATTCCATTAAAGAGAAAGAACAAAATCACACACAGATCCCAAGTAATGCCACGTCCTCCAGGCCAGGATACGCTTCTTTGAAGACATATCCCCCATGTCTGGACTTTGTCAAACAACATGGTTGACCATACTGGAACTGGACGTGGCAGGACAGCTCTGATCCGCAAGGTCATTCAGGGACCTTAGTTCCTTCTATCTCATCTCTCCACCATCTCCTAAGGCTTTGTCCTCATCTGTATGGAATTTGAGTTGCTTGCATGTCCTTGTTTAAGCTTGAGGAAAGGCGAAAGAAAGGAAGCAGTTTCCTTTTAGGCTTGTTGCACAGATCACTGCTGTTCACATTCCTTTGGCAAGAATGTAATTATATGACTTAGCTGCAAGGGAGGCTGGGAAATGTAGTCTTCAATCTGGGCAACCATGTGGCCAGGAAGAAGGAAAGAATGAGAGGGAGGGAGTGTGGGAGGACAACAAGCAGAAGAAAAATCTGTTACTCTGGAAAATAATAAATATTCCAAAGTCCATCTGCTTCTAAAAGCATCTAATACATATTTATTCGGTTTATAGTTGGCCTAGTACACTGCCAGGTGACTCATGTGCCACGTGAGAGTTTGTATTCTCATTGGGCACATGGACCTAACAAATGAAGAACAAGGCCAGATGCTCTATGTCACTTTGTATCTGCAGAGAGAATGAAGTTACTTGTGTAGTCCAGACAGTTTTATGAACATGGACATCAGGTGGGCTGCAGCCATAGAAAGGCTCTACAGAGTTAGCTGGGAAGTACGAAAGACCTTGCTGGGACAGAAGAGGGAGGGCATTTAGGTGAGGTGGCTGTGTGGGGGCAGTAGGGCCTGTGATGTGCATACAGGTCCCCAGATTGTCTGCTTGCCCCTCTCCCCCATTCTGCAGGTACAGCCTGAAGCCCGGACCTAACCCTCAAAAGTCTGTGACGATTCCAACCTGCTCCCTAGATGAAGCTTCAACTCATTCATCTAGAATATCCTCTCTGGCCCAGCTTCCTTTTACAGCCCTTTCTCACTCCACCGCTTCTCTCACCCTGAGCTTTCACTCTCCGTTCTTCTACTCTCCTTGCTGACCACCTCACTCATCTTCATGTGCCAATCCTACCATTGTCTGGCAGGTGCTAGTGGGGTGTTTGTGGGGCGAGCCTCTCAAGGGCAATACTCCACTAGATTATCCTTGGCCTGGGCTTTAGCCTACGGGTCTTGAATAGAGAATTTCCCAAGATCCTTAGAAATAATTAGTGATACCACCTTCAAAGGGGACTGCCAAACGGGGAGAAGCAGAGCCAGCAGATGTCCTAGAGGGTGTCCCAGCCAGAAGGTTCAGGAAAGAAGGATGTCAGGAAACAGTGCCCCATGCCATGGGAAAGCCCAGTAGTGTGAAAACTCAAAATAGTGGGTGGATTCAGGACATGAGAGGAAATGGGTAGATCTTTCTGGGGTGGGTTCAGTGGAGAAGGAAGGAGGGGGCCTGAGTGATTTTGCTGGAAGTAGCAAGTGAAGAGGTGTAAGTAGTACCGTTAAACTATTCTATCTGTACAAACAGGGTTGTCTTTTTCTAGGGATCGGGCTACTTATTTTTGCTACAGAGGCTACCTTCTTTTCAGGGTCAAAGTAGCCAAGAAACTGAGTCTTTAGTGAAAAGATAGCTTAGTAATAGGAAATCAGCAAAAGAGAATGAGAATCATGGGGGTGGGGATGGAGAATTCACTGAACCTGTGGGCGAGCCCGCTGGCCATTACCTACCCTCCAGGTGCCATTTCTGCAGTGCGTCCAGATTGCCCGAGAACCCCAAAGCCAGGGGTTGGACACCAGCTGACTTGGTGTCTCTAATCACCTCCTATGTTCACTTTTTTTTAAATTAAATTATGTTTTGGTTTAACTGGGTTAGTTTTCAGAATTCTTAGGGGTTCCCACTATCTTAGTCTATACTGCTCATTCTTATGGTCCCAGTTCAAATGTCACCTCTCTCAGGGAGCCTCCCCTAGTTTTCTCCCTCTCCCATGCCCTGCCGCCAGGCGAGGAGGTTCACCCACAGCCCTCCATCGAGCCCGCCACGGCCCTTTTTGCTACCCAGGGTCAGGAGTGTGAAGAAGGTCTTGATGCTTGAACCCTGCCACTCTCATGCCTCTTCATTTTGAAGTTCTTGATCAGGATCTGTATAGTATTAGAACAACAGCAGAACGTACAACAGCTTACCACATGGTTATGGGTAAAGCGCCTATTCTGAGGGTGCTCTGGGAAAAAACCCCGAGCTGGGTGTTGGCTTAAGGGAAGTCCCATGTGAAGCCTCCTGCTCACATCTCCCTGCTGCTGAGACCCACAGGCCAGGTCCCAGGAACAGACCCTGGAACAGAACCTGAGTCTGGCCACAGGCAACCCAGCCCATGAGGCTCTGACCGTCAAGTACTGACCAGGATTTTCCCTACGTTGGGAAAGAGCTAGTGTTGGCAACAGAGAGAAGAGCAGAGCTTGGGGAAGGGCACGGTTTCCTTCATCTGCACGCGTTCTCCCTACATCGACTATGTAGTATGTGTGGCTGCATAACCCATCACCCTACACATAAACATGTGGGATGCCGATGTTCCTTCCACGCTTTTGCCCTCGTGGTGGTGCATAAACATTTACTCTCTGAGATAGGAAAATAAAACGGAAACAAATCACAAAAAAAGGTAAATAATTTATAAAAATAATCTGTATCTTTAAATGTAAACAATCTACATCTAATTTGCCTTCGTATCCCCCATGAATCTAGCCCAATAATAACACTAATTAGAACTAATTGTTAATAAGTGCTTCCTATGTTCCAGGCACTGTTCTTCGCACCTTCTACATATGAACTTTAATCTTCATAGCTATACTCTGACTTAGGTACTGTTATTATCTTCGCTTCAGAGTTAAGAAAAGTGACCCGCAGAAAATTTAAATATCTCAGCTAAAGGCACACAGCCAGAAGGTAGCAGAGAGCTGTGGGGATTGCTGATTGACTGTATGGATAAGGCGTGCGAGGTGTCCAGCCTGCCTGGAATAGAGGGTCCCTGTTGACGTGCACTAGGAAATGCCATGGGACAGGCAGAATGGAGCATTTCTTTTATGAGTGAACTTGAGAAGAGGGGTTTGGAATTGGTAGACAGGCAGTTAAGAATCGCAGGTTCCTGGGTGGAGGAGTGCATGGTGAAAGCCTTGCTGACCAGGCTCTGCGTGTGTGCGGAGCTTTCAGTTTTCCAAAGTGCCTCGACATTTTTGCTTCATGACTCCGATGAGCAGAAACGACCACTCAGGCAGTCCGGAAAGAGAAAGAGGCTGATGCAGTAGCTCTCAGAGATTGGAACAGATAATTTCTGGTTAAAATATCAAGGAATCAAGTCCTAAATTAATACCTGAGGGCTGTGATCCAAGCAGTTAATTAGAGGCAATAAATAGCAAACGAGAAGCCATTAACCACCCAGTGGAGTAGGGCAAAACAGGCCCGCGGGATTGCAGAAAGGGAACAGATAGTGTCCCTGAGTAAGACAGGGGTGGAACCCACAGAGCCGTATTGAGAACCTGAAAAAAATCAGCCGAGAAAATAAGTACCTCTTGTCGTATAGAAATATCTGAAGGGAGAAAAAGTGGCTTAATTGTTCGCACAACAGAATGGTTATTGGAAGGGTTTACAGGGCACATGTGAGAAGGAGAGAGAAAGAAGGAGGGGGGAAAACTGGCCCTAAACTGATATTATTTGGTCTCAATAAGTTTTGATTTTAGAGAAAAAGAAAAAAAATGGCACCAAAATGGAGGGAAAGGAGCAAAGAAAAACAAACAAACAGATAAAATTTAAAAAATCAGTAATGAAAAATGGGGAATGGACAAAAAATAAGGGGAGAAGGAGGAGCTGGCCATATCTCAGGGTCTAACCCAGGGGTCCCCAACCTCCAGGCCACAGACAGGTACCAGTCCAGGCCTGTTAGGAACCAGGCTGCACAGGAGGAAGTGAACTTGAATGAAATGCACTTGAATCACCCTGAAACCATCCCCCCAACACCGCCAAAAAATTTGTGTTCCACGAAACTAGCCCCTGGTGCAAAAAGGATGGAGACCACTGGTCTAACTCGTATATCTCAAGACCAAGGAAGACAACAAGTAAATGTAGGAAAGAGAGAATGGAGGGACGGGGGGAGATCAGTGAAGGTCTTTCAAACAGTGTCGTGACAAGATCAGGTTCCTGTTTTACAAAGATGGCACATGGTGGAAGAAGTAGGAGGGAGGTGGGGGATCTGCTAGGACATCTACTGAAGCAGAAGGGCAGGCTTGGGCTTCAAAGGTGGGAATAGAAGGAATGATGAGTAAGTGATGCACCCGGTGGAGAAGTCTAGGACTGCAGTTTCAGGGCTGGGAGGCTGTGGGTGGGTAGTGGCATCCTTCGCTGCAATAGAAAACATAGGAGGAAGAGCATCTGGGACGTGGGGGAGCTCCGTGTTGGGCATACAGAGTTGATGTGCTTGTGGAATATCCAGGTAGAAACCTGTTGTCTGACGGTGGGGCAAAGGTGTAATGGCCACTCTAATGAGAAGGTATCTTTAGACTGAAAAACAAAGCAGGTGACTCCATGGAGTAAAACAGAATTTATTACAGGGTAATTTCCTCCTGGGAGGATTGGGCCGGAGCGGACAGAATGCCCAGCATTTTGCACAAAGTGTTCTCCGCTACCAGACACCTGTTACAGTGCTTTTTCATAGTATAACTCAGGCACTAATGATTGACAATACAAGGGACAAAGGATGCAGTGGCTCCAGGGGGCCGTGCCTCCTGGTGGTCTTGTGACAGCACATTGCTGTAATCGATACCATTACCAGTTGGATATTTATCTCCATTGTCACACCATCTCAGCTGTTAGGAACATCTCAGCTACATTGTAAGGAACGCCGATGATCATCAACTAGAAGGCTTCAATATGCTTTCCAAGGACAATGCGGTTGGTCAACGGTCCCAGCAGGAAACGAAAATGAAGTGCAATCAGAACACAGAGGATGGAGTTGGTTTTGTTCACATCGACATCTACACACCATGGAGGCAGTTGCTTGTTGGGCTTAAATGGGATGATATAAGAAAAGAAGAACTAAAAAATATAAATGAGTACATAAATAAAGAAAGCAGAGCCCTGTGAGATTACTAGAGTGGTCCCAGATGGTCCGAGGCCAGCCTCCAGATTGGTGGGGCGAGGGCGGTTGTTTACCAGTCTGTCTTGATGTGAACATTTACATGGAAAACAAGAATCGACAAACAGATAAAATCAAGAGAATGCAGTAAGGGTTCCATAAACACACATAAAGCAAAAGCTCCCTTCCAGTAATAATAAACTAGGGGAGGTAAAGAAAACAAGGTGTTGTTTAAAATAGCAACAAAAATCGAAAGTATCCAGATTTTACTGAACAAAGCACACATCAGTACTGCATGGAGAAAAATTTAAACTATTAAGGGATATAAAAGATGTGACAGAATGGGGAGATAGACCATCACCTTGGAAGGAATAACTTGGTATCATAAGGATGTCAATTCTTCCCCAGTTTATCTGAACATCTAATGCAGTCCCCGACAAGTGCCCAGCAGCATTTTGGGAGAGATCTCGACAAATCGATTACTATACTTCACATGGAAGAATTGAGCTGCGTGAATTGCTAAGATGGTGTTGCCTTGCTAGATACTAAGATGTGTTACAAAGCCTAGCAATTAAAATAGTGTGGTCCTGGCTCAGGAACAGTCAAATAAACCCAAAACAGAACAGTAACAACAAAACCCCTTAAAATTTGGAAATAGACCTAAGTTTATATGAGAACTAGTAAATTACTAAGGTGTTGTCATAATTTGCTAAGGAAAAGATGAATTATTTAGTAAATGGTGTTGAGAAAAATTGATTCAATTTAGAGGAAAAAATTAAAACATTTTTTACTTCATACCATATAAAAAATAAATTCCAGCCCTGGCTGGTGTGGCTCATTGGATTAAGCGCCAGCCTGTGAACCGAAAGGTGGCCGGTTCAATTCCCAGTCAGGGCGCACGCCTGGGTTGTGGGCCAGGTTCCCAGTTGGGGACGCACGAGAGGTAACCGATAGATGTATCTCTTGCACATCAATGTTTCTTTCCTTCTCTTTCTCTCTCCCTTCCCCTCTCTCTAAAAATAAATAAATTAAAATCTTTAAAGAATAAATAAATTCCACATGCACTAGATCTAAATGCGAAGGTAGTGCTACAAAGTTAATAAATTAACATGTAGAAGAATATTTTCATGTCCTTAGAGTGGACATTGATCTCTTAGACAATACTCTAAAAATGCACAAACCAAAAAATGAAAAATATTTCCTCGATTACATCAAAGATTCTGGTCCAAGAAAGAACATCACAGAAAAAAGTAAGATCAGTGGCAGACTGGGGGTGGGGGAATTGCAACATCCAAAATCAACAGTGAATTTATATCTAGAATACATATAAACTCTTATGAAAAAGACCCAAGACCAAGTAATAAAAAGACCAAAAACCTATATCATTGAGCTTTGTGGAACTAAGGATTTTTCAGCTATTGCTCCTTAGGGTTTATTAAAACAAAAACCTGTTGCGTATTCTATAGGAAACGTGTAAGGATGTCTGTCACTTCATTATCAGAGAAAGCAAAGACTGGAGGCGCTTTAAGAGTCTAAACCTGGGAGAATATTTCAGAAAATGTTATAGGTACATCACAGAGTACTTCTCAGTCAGGAATAATGACAGGTCTCACACTAACATGTATGGATAAGTTTCCAAAGGAAATAATAAACACGATGAGATGCAGTGCATGGTTTCATTTGTGCAGATTAAAAACATACACAAACTATATATTTTCAAGATATATACAGGGTCCAGCAGAAGTAACCCCTGCTTGAGCGTGCTTGGTAAGGTTATAATGTGGGTATAATAATTTATAGTTTTAATTTGAACATTTCACCTAAAATGTCATATGGTGTGCTTGAGTGTGCTATTGTTATATTGAGGAATTACATCGTAATAAAGGATTTTGTTTAAAAAAATGGGGTCATTATTTGTGCTGGACCCTGTATATTATATACACACACACTGATAAAAAGATACATGTGGACCGTGGACATGAGTCTGCTCTGCTCAGGTGCTTCCAGACCTTGGGCATGGCCAAGGACGGGCCAGTGCAGTGCAGCTGGGGACAGCAAGGCAGGGCAGCACTGTTGGCACAGTGAGGAGTTGTGCCTGGAACCTGAACTGCAGATCCAAGTTCTGCTGAAGGCACTTTAGGTAATTTATACCTTACAAGGTAATGGTGCAGGAGTTTCAGGATGCTGGTGTTAGGAACATAAAAGGCTTTTTGCCTCTTGGAAGGATCTTTATTACTGGCACGCAGTCCAAACTTATTGTATGCCAAAGAGATCATTTAATTCCAGGGGAAAATTGTAATATTGTAACATCTGCTTATATTCTGATGCCAACCCCAACTAATATACTGAAACTTATTTCTGGTATTAATGACCCAGAGTTATCACAAGTTCAAGGGCGTGGTCCACAGAAAGACTGTCCTCAACTTCAGACTCACTGGCCACCAATTCAGGAGCCACCCACTAGCATGTCTCATAGTATAGTTTTGTTATGAAGGAAACAACTCAGGAACAGTCAGTGAAGACACACGTAGGGCGAGGTCCAGGGGGCTCTCAAATGCAGAGTTTCCGAGCTCCCTCCTCATGGAATCGGCGTGTCACCTTCCTGGTACATCAATGTGTTCACCAACTAGGAAGCTCCACTGAGCTTCAGTGTCCACGGTTTCTCCTGGGGCCTCATTACAAAGGCACGATTGATTTAATCACTGGCTACACAAATTGAACTTGATTCTCTGTCCCCTACTCCCTCTTTCAAGGGCGGGGGGCTACCTCAAAGCCCCAACCCTTTAATTATGTGGTTGGGCTTCTAATGCCTAGCCTCCATCCTGAGTCATCACGTCTTGTAGCATAAACTCAGGTGTGATCCCAGGGGCTCATGAATAAGAAAGACAATCATTACTTGGGAAATTCCAAGCACCTAGTCTTTCAGGAACCAAGGACAAAGGCCAACCAAATTCTTTAACATACAACAGCTTACAAAACAAGAGAAAATGTTGTCCTTAAATGGATGCCCAAATCTATTTGACAGAGCAGAAGTGTCATTCCGAGTTTTAGAAACATATAAAATAATGTAACTGGAAAATGGTAACAGAAAATTGTAACCCATCCCACCATTCTGTTGACATTCATTGTTTCTGTAAGTGCTCACTCTGACTAATGTGTAGCTTGTAGATGAACAGCATGTTTGTATAAGAATCCTAGGAACTAGCCCTTGGTGGTGTGGCTCAGTGGATTGAGCACAGGCCTGCAAACCAAAGGGACCCTGGTTCAATTCCCAGTCGGGTTGCAGGCCAGGTCCCCAGAAGGGGAGGCAACCATACATTGATGTTTCTCTCCCTTTAAAAAAAAAAAAAAAAAAAAGAATCCTAGGAACTAGTACCTAGTATCAAAAGATACAGACTCCAACCTTCAGGCATCTGGGAGATTGGAGCCAGGATGACACCCTCCAGACCTTCACTCGCCTCATCCACCAAACGGACTGCGCTCGTCTGCACGTAGAGCCCTTTTCAACCCCCAGCCTTGATCTCTTTGTTCTGTTCCCCTCCCTCCTTATAAACACCTCTGCCTCTACTGAGAGGTGGAGACGGAACTTGGAGAAGTGAGTGCCCCGTCTTCCCAGGAGACAGGCTTTGTGACATGAGTCCCCCATCTTCCAGGTGGCCGGCACCTGAAAATAAACCACTTTCCTTTACATCTGCACCTGCCTCTCTAGTATTGGCCTTGGTAGCAGCAGGCAGTCGGACCTGCTTTCAGTCACAAAAATGGGAAATTAGTGCTAGAAGAGCCCCAAGAAATAAAATATTTGCCAACACTATTAAACTAGTTCAGTACATATATAAGTTAGTTTTGTTCTAAAACTTGCTCTTATTTGGCACTTTGGGACTTGGAAACCTGTACTTTTTATAGAGACAGCCTTACCCAGTAGTTCTCAGTCTAGTTTACATAATGTAATAGTAATCATCCAATAGTAATAATGACGGCATTCATGGAGCTGGAAATCTGCTGTATGCCAATGTATGATTCTAGATGCGAGGGAGTAGTGAGGATAATGTTTGAAAAAATGGAAGAAGATGAGGAACCTGAGTCCAAAACCACATGACAAGACATTAACTTTATCAGTCAGCTATAGACTCTTAAAAACGTAAGTAGCCAATGCACTCGTGGATAAATATCCTGAGGAAGAAAATGGCCTCCGCACTGTAGTGAGAAACATGAGGAAGAACATTGTGTGAAGATGCTTACCATAACTTGCAGCATTCAGCAGCTGCTCGGTGTATAGTAAGAGAGAAACAAAAAACCCACCTAAGGCAGGACTCAGTCCGTAGGACTAAAGTGGATATAGAACTTAGCATAAAATAAGCATAAACCTAGAAGTAATGCGTTTGGCCCAGTCGTTAAAAGGTGGTGGAGAGATAGGGCTGTATCTTAGCATGTGATGGATGAAGGTCTAGGGCAGTGGAGAAGGACTGTCCACAAAGCACAGTTGCGTGCCAGGAATGTGCAGCCCAGTGGCTTTTTTTTTTTTCTTAAAGGATAATTAATAGAACAAACTACACAAGATCTCACTTAAAAAACATTGGACAGTCATTTATTCAGTGGCCAGTGCCAGGCACGATGCTGGGCAGAGAGTACAGGATGAATCACGCTTGGTTCCTTTCTGCATGGAGGAGACGGTCTGGGGGAAAATTATTTTTGTCACAACTGGAAGCATAATGCAGGCTTGCCCTTCCGTGTATGGCTTAATGCATTGTGACACTTAAGTAATGTTACAAGAAACATGCACAGCTGTTAGAAACAATGTGCTTAAAGGATTTAGTGTGACGTGAAAATGTTACATGCAGCTCAATGAAAAATGGAAGTTCACCTTCTCTTGTACCATCTTTTCAGTTACGTTACACTCCTGAAGTTCCAGAACTCTCAACAACTTCCTTCAATGACATACCTTTCTTTTTTGTTTGTTTCCAAAATGTGAAGCTTTAGGCCCAAATTGTTGGAAAGCATCAGGACTACCAATTATTTCAAGTAAATTTATTGGATTTCAGAACACATAGCGTGACTCTGAAGGATACCATTATATGTTTTACATGTGGAATATGAATAATTACTGTTTGTGATAAGGACATTACTGTTGAGTATTTAGAGAATCATTGTTAATTTTCAAACTAGCAATTTACTCATTGAATAAAGTGCACCAGGTCGACTGGAATAACAACACCGTGGCAACCAGGTTTGCCAGTTTATAGAAACCATCTAGCTCTTTTTTCTCTCACATCAAGTTTTGTAAAATTTAAGTGGAAAATAACAGATGGTTTAAACAAAAATTTAATTTTTGACTTTTTAAAAAATATAGCTGGCTGTCTTTAAGAAAAGGATGATATATACAAAATAATTTTCTGAATTATTTTACTTTTTTCTTTGTAGCAATGGATGCTAAATAATTTTGGGCATCTTTTAATTATATCTTGTTTCTTATTCTTAAACCTCGTAACATTCGATTTGCCTTCTTATAACCTATTTATTTCAAGTGTTCATAGTTAGATTTCTTTGGGGAGAATGAAAATCTGATGGCCCACGGATTTTGAAAAGCCTGAATAAAATTGGAAAGGCTGGTAAAGTTAGAGAACTAACTATACTGCTGTAACATACAATTTGTATTACAAGTGGTCTCATGGAAGGGAAAAGTAAAATTACTCTTAAAATAAGAGCAACTTTTTACAAGCAATACATTGCCCTCTTTTGAACCTCAATAACAGTTGTATCCGTAGTGTGATTGAACTTGGGTGTATTTATAATATTATTTTCAACATTGAAAATAAACTTACGCCTGCCCTTTTCCGGTGAAATTTTGGCCTATTTATCACATGGCCACAGTAGAACTTCTCATGAGGTGAAATAACGCGGTATTTACTGGTAGCCCTAACACACGGGGTACATGTTTACGCTCCTACCCAGATTTGTGATGAACAGAACATGTGATTGGAGGGGAGAGCCCAACCATTAGCGGTTGACATTTTTAAGATTGATGTGTAAAAAGCTTTACACCTGTTTATAATTTAGAGATGAAAAAGCAGACTTCATTTTCCTCCTGTTTGATGCAAACTAGCTTAAAATATTTATAAACAGAGTCAAGAGCAAAGCTGCACGAACGTGCATGTTGAAAAGCGCGACACGTTCCTTTGAGTGCCGTGCACATACTTACTGTTCTAAAAAATGAAAGTTGGAGACTTAGCCAGGAAGATGAATTTTGAAGTGAACCAGTTGCTAAAATTATGGGAATTCCCCGGGCCAAAGTGATTATGCATTTGTCATCTATCTAGTTAGCATTTTGTATCATTATATACAGTTTACCATACCTGTCTAACTTGGAGCTATAAACATTTTGTGCCATTAAGGCTCTCACAAAACTCAAAAAAAAGGAAGTTCACGGTAATGGAAATATTCTGTTATCACGCATATAAATGGAAAACCTCTACTACTGAACATATAGATGGTCATGGTTAATATTTTTCCCTTACGGAATGTGCGTTGTAGTGATTTTTAAACGCCCAACGCACAGCGGGGAGCCAGCATGTAAGTGAAATCATGCCTCCTCTCAGTGCCTCAGGTTCCTCGCCTGTAAAAGGAGGCAAATGCCACGTATTCTCAGTTAACGTGTAAGGCTCTGTTCAGAGATGTGCACACTGCACTCTCTACTCATGAAGGGGGTGATTAGGCTGGCATTCAGCCCTTTCTGAGACCCTGCACATATCTAGATGAATGTGATAGAAAATGGTAATGCGTTTTTAAAATTCTCATTGGAAACGTTGTTATTGGACTTGCCAAGCATTCTGTATTCTCACTGTTGCCCTTTACTCTCACAGGTTACCCTTTCCCTACTGCACCTCCTGTGGACCCATTTGCCAAAGTCAAAGTGGATGACTGTGGAAAAACAAAGGGATGCTTTAGGTTGGTAGATGTGCGAGTTGGAAGACTTTAAGACTAAGCTGTTGATTCACTTCTCAGGGTAGCATCAAAACCGCAAGCCGTCCATTCTCACCAAGGGCCTGTACCCCTCTCTAACTTCGACTAGGATGTGGCCTGTTTCCGACGGCCTCCTCGGTTTTCAGTCTTAAAGGCCTTAAGCTCTAACACGCAGCTTGACACTGGAACATTCTTCATTTTTGACTGTACTGCCATTGGCACAGGTGTCTACTCCAAACCAATTGGCTGTGTGAGGGAGAATCACGTGACACAGAATAGGTCCATGCTCATTACGAGGGGGTGTGGACAGGACAGGCAACGATGGACATGTCTGATACCCAATTCCTTTTCAAACGGTCATGACTTACTGATATCTGTATGATACTAACTAGTCATGAAGCATTGATTAGTGCATCCAGCTTGTTATCTCAGCTGTACTGAGTCCTTACATGATTATTAGCAGTATTCTACCCAGACATGATGGGCTGGAGCTAGAGAACGGTGGTGCAGACAGTGGGCCTCCCACAGAGTTAGCTCTGTGCTGCTGGAAAAGCCTTCTTCTCTTTGACTTCTTTAGTTCCTGAAACAAATTGTCCTTAAGCAAAGATTTTGTTGACCACTGCTTTAAAGTTCTGATTTTTTTTTTTTTTTTTGGTTCAGTGCTTAAGGAAAAAAACCTGAATTATAGGGGTTTTAAGCTTTCTTTGGATTACTAGGACATTTCTAAGGAATTTTTAAAAATCCAATAATACTAATATTAAGGAAGATGGCCAGTAATGTGTAATTCTGGTGATTGGGGGATATTTTTGAAAAATGAAGGAATTTTAGTACCCTGCTGGCTTCAGAGTGACCTGTTTCCTGGCCCATTCATTCTTCCTTTAGCTTTTTGTAATCTTTTTCACCCCAGTTCCATGTTTTCTGGAACTTACGTCTCATCCTGGGGTGCTCAGAGCACCTGGCAGCAGGGGGGCCTGGTCCTTGCCTCCCTCTGTGATCAACACGTAGCAGATTGCTGTCTTGCTCCTTCAGGAACTTTCCATCCGAGCTCAGATTGTCCCACCCATTGCTACGACTTTCTGTCCTTCTGAAAATGGTGTAAAGCAGTGTTCCTCAAACTGGGCTTGTCAGTTCTTAAAGGATCCACAAGTTCCTTGTGAGAAAATGTAAATTTGTGTTTTCAAAACGGAAACAGTCTCATAGATACAAGAACAGACTGATGATTGCCAGATGGGAGGGGGGTGAGTGAAAAAGGTGGAGGCATTAAGAAGTATAAATTGACCGTTACAAAATAGTCACGGGGATGTAAAGTACAGCACAGGGAATGTAGTTATTAATATTGTTCAGTCATAACTATGTGTGGTGTCGGGGGGGGGGGTACTGGACTTACCAGGGGATCCCTTTGGAAGTTATATAAATGTCTCACCTCTGTGCTGTGCACTTAAAACTGATATAATGTTGAATGTCAGATGTAATCAAAAAGTTTTTAATTTTTAAAATTAAAAATACTGTTCAGGTAAATTAAAAATAAATAAAATAAATTTGTGTCTTCATTTCCCTGATGCTTCTTGAAAAGATTAACGTATTCATAATCTGATGGTGTGGAGGATCACCTTATACGGCTGCATGCTTTCGTGTCTGAATCTATAGTTGTATCAGTACAAATAGAGCAAACAGGCGAATTTATAAACACATGATGCATCCATGCTCGGTGAATACCAGATGGTGTTCATTTGGTGCATTGTGCATACATGGGTTTTGTAGTAGTTCAGGTGAAAGTGGAGGAGAGTGAATCATGTTTAAATAGGAAGAACATGCTCAGTCAGAAGACCCTGCAGAGTGTAGTCAGCCATACCACATGCTTGTAAGCAGAATTTTACTTTAAGTAAAACCTCATCATCCATCACATGAATGATGCAAATTTAAATGTTCCTGGTTTTGTAGTTTAATTTACTCATATATTTAATTCACAACTTGGTGTTAGTTTAATTGCAAATTTTAAAGTGAAAAGAATTGGTACACATTTAATTAACAAAAATAATTTAAATGAATAATTCAGAGAATCTTTCCCTCTAAAATGGATTCGGCAATAATTCAGTAATGATTAGTACTTGAGAGACGCTAATATAGTACACTAGAACACTGGCTGGGAGCGTGGAGGTGCAGGTTCAAGTCCTCCTGCAGCCACTGGCTTACTGTGCAACCTCAGGAAAGCCCCTTCCCATCTCTGGACCCCTGTTTATATGGAGAGAAAGTGGAACAGATCATCTCCAAGGTCCCTTCTAACTGAATGAAATGGTTTTAGGGACCCCAGGGAGCAAAGATCTAATTTATTCAATAATGTTGCCTAGCATCCTGCCTGATACACAGATCTCCTCTCAATGTATTTTGAATAAGAAGATGAAGGAGTAATGTGCATTTTATTTATTAAATTCATTGGGGTAACATTGATTGATAACATTATATAAGTTTTAGGTGTACAATTCTCTAACACATCATCTGTATATTCCACTGTGTGCTCACCACTCCAAGTCGTCTCCTTCCATCACCATATATTTGACCCCCTTTCCCTTTTGAGTGATGTCCCTTTTGATGTTTCCTGCAGATATGGCAAACCAGGGTGCAATGCGGAGACCTGTGACTACTTCCTTAGCTACCGGATAATAGGGGCTGATGTGGAATTTGAGCTGAGTGCAGACACAGACGGTTGGGTAGCAGTTGGATTCTCTTCAGACAGGAAAATGGTAAGACACACATCATGCCAGAGGCTTATTTTTCTCTCTAGTTTGCTGTGTGACTTTAGAGTTTAGAGAACGGGCGTGGTTATGTTTCTCTAAGCTGCTAGGCCGCTTTTAAATGGGAGAAAATAATTTCTGGCATTTGATTGTCATTTGCAAAGCGTTGCGAAGCAAAGAAATTCATCAAAGCAGGATAATGATTATATTAATGTGGCTCTCTGGTTGCAAGGTAAAAGTTCAAGCTAGCTGAAACAGAGAAGGAAGCATTGGTTATGAGAACACAAGATGTTTCATGGTGCCTGTGTTTATGAGCTATTTCCACAGAAATGCTACATGAAAAGCCTCACAAACTACATGGTTTATAGTAGTAAGCACTTATTTCTTGCTCACATGTGTGTGCATTGGCTGGGAATCAGCTGGGCGCCAGTCCATGGGTTGGATTCAGGTTTTTTCCTAATCATTCTGGAACCAGCAGATACCAAGACATGTGATTTTCGTGGCAGAGGCAGGAGTGCAAGAGCAATCCAAACTTATTTCAGACCTCCGTTCATGCCACAGCTGCTAACAATCCATGCCTAAAGTCAGTCACACAGCCAAGCTCATAATGAAGGGGCAGGGATGTACACTCCCCCTACCAAGAGGCCCTGCGAAGATATGGGTGTATAATACCTTCATCTATAGGGGACTGAAGAACTGGGTCTAACAGTTCAGCCTTCCACTGGGCAAGAACACATCTGGACCTCAGAAAGGACTGTGACCAGGAAGAGCTAGGGCATCAGGAACACAGGCAGCTGTCCATCTCCAGCCTCTGCTTCTCTCTATGCCTCTGCTGTGTTCTTCCCCCTTTTCTCTGCAGCCCCATCATATGTCACTTCAATGTGCCAGGGTGCTTCCCAAACAGCCCAACTTTCTTAAGCCTCTGTACCTTTGCATGTGCCACTGCTCTGTTTAGAGGACCCTTCCTCTTCTCTTTACCTGGCCTGCTTGAGACGCAGGCAGTGAGAAGAGGGCAGCTCAGCCCAGGGTTACAGCAGTGGTGGTGGTGGTGAGTCATTCTCAGATTTTGGATTTTTTAAAAAAGACTTTATTTATTTATTTTTAGAGAGAGGGGAAAGGAGGAAGAAAGAGAGGGAGAGAAACGTCAATGTGTGGTTGCCTCTCACATGCCCCCTACTGGGGACCTGGCCTGCAACCCAGGCATGTGCCCTGCTGGGAATCAAACTGGTGACCCTTTGGTTCTCAGGCCGGCATTCAGTCCATCAAGCCACACCAGCCAGGGCAGATCTGATATATGTTTTGAAGGTCATGCAGAAGGCTTTGTTAATAATGAGAGGACGTTGTGAGTGGGTGATAAGAAGAAACTGGAGCAGTCCAAGCAGTCAGAGCTCTGGGGCTTTGTTTTTGGAGACGTCACCAGGGAATGAGCCTCCGTCCATTCCCAGCCCAGGCAGGAAGACACTGGGTCCCACTGGTGAGATGGTATAGCTATGAAGCTACATCCCCTATCTCCTACTGTAGTGTAGTGTCAGTGGGAGAAACAGCAGGCGTGTGTCAAGCCCAGAAGCTGGCTTGGATTGCAGTTGACCGCTTCCTGTCCTGGAGTGCATTTGCAGTCACGGTGCAGCTATTAAGATTATGAGGCTCGGAGCAGGGGGTTGAGTGAGGAGCATTCCAATATGATGTGTTGACATTTTGCTGCCTGAAGAGCTTTAAAATAGAGATCTCTCTCCTTCTCCTATTATTTCAAGAAGCACATATTAATTTTTTTCTAAAACCTGATGCATTAGAAAAACAAGATGGAACTCCTTTAAACTAGCCTTTAACGTTTTTGAAATAGTTCATTGTTTTCATATTAGACTTTATTGTTTAGAGGAGTGTTAGGCTCACAGCAAAATTGAATAGTTGGTTGGATCATTGTCCCATACACCAAAAGGTGGTGGGTTTGATTCCCGGTCAGGGAACATACCTAGCTTGTGGGTTTGATCCCGGATTGGGGCGTGAACGGGAGGCAACTGATCAATGTTTCTCTCTCATATTTATGTTTCTCTCTCTCCTCCTTCCTCTCTCTAAGCATATCCTCATGTGAGGATGAAAAAATGTCAAATAGTGGGTACAGAAAATTTCTGTATACCCTCTTCCCCCATATGAATACATGGCCTGCCCCATTATCAACAGCCGCCACAGAGAAGTAAATTTGTTAGAATTGTTGAACAACTTCTATGGTTTTTGACTTGTTTTGAAAAAAATTTTAAACCTACAGACAAGCTGCAAGGATAGTACAATATAGTATATTTCACCTAGAATCACCAAATAATAACTTTTTTATTGTGGTAAAATGTGCATAACGTAAAATCTACCATTTTAACCATTTTCAAGTGTACAATTAAGCCCTGACTGGTTTGGGTTAGTGTGTTGGGCATCACTGGTTCAATTCCCAGTCAGGACACATGCCTGGGTTGCGGGCCAGGTCCCTGGTTACTGGTGTGTGAGAGGCAACCAATCGATGTTTCTCTGGCATGTTGATGTTTCTCTCCCTCTCTTTCTCGCTCCCTTCCCCCTCTCTAAAAATAAATAAATAAAATAAAATAAAGTGTCCAGCTCCATGGCTTCAATTACATTCGCAGGGGGCAACCATTGCCACTCTCTAGTTCTAGAACTTTATTACAAATGTTAACACTTTGCCACACCTACTTTGTCTCTCTACTGCTTCTACTTATTATTATTTTTTACTGTTTTCTGGAAACTTTGGAGGTTAAATCAACTTACTTATTAAATTCAGGAAGTTCAACATTGATCGAGATTATTATCCAATATATTGTCCCTTTTCAACTGTTGCCGGTTGTCCTAATACTGGTGCTTATGGGAATTTTTATTTTATGACCCGGGCTTCTGTCTGAGAATAATACCACACCATTAGTTGTCATGCATCTTTAGTCTTGTTTATTTTGAAATAGTTTCTTACAGTCCTTTGTGTGCGTGTGTGTGGTCTTTTATGACATTGATCTTTTTGATGATTATAGGACAAATTTTTTTTTTTTAGAATGTCCTGCCATTTGGATTTGCTTAATTTCTTTCTCTTGATTAGTTTAGTTTATGTGTTTTGGGCAGTAATATTAGGTAGCTGGTCATGTATTCCTCTCTAAACATCACATCAAGAGGCATTGGATGTCAGCCATTGTGATGCTCACTTTGGTCACTTGCTCACAGCTTTTCAATGACATTTAAAATAATTTGAGGGATGGGAATTGAAATTACAGAGGTAATGGGATATATATTTGTATGTCAAATTTCTTTGTAGCAGCGAAGTTTGCAAAAGACATTTTTCTTTGTTATTCTTCCCGTTAGGGTGGCGACGACGTCATGGCCTGTGTCCATGATGACAATGGCAGGGTCCGCATACAGCACTTCTATAATGTAGGCCAGTGGGCAAAGGAGATTCAGAGAAACCCGGCCAGAGATGAAGAAGGAGTGTTTGAGAACAATCGAGTCACCTGCAGGTTTAAGCGCCCTGTGAACGTTCCCAGAGATGAAACAATTGTCGACCTGCATTTGAGTTGGTATTACCTGTTTGCTTGGGGTCCGGCCATTCAGGGTAAGTTTACATTTTGGCATCGGGATTAAACACCAGACACTGCTGTGCTGGTGTTCATCATTTATTGGACAAGAGACTGATAAGCACTTGGGGTAATATTTGTAAAAAAGAGATGTGATCCTGCCTTCAGAAGGTTATAGTGGACTTATCATCCACAGGGACATAGACATGGACAAGCTATGCACAGGCAAAGCTAGAACAATACAAGATAACATATGATGAGCTAAGTGCTGGAAGAAACAGACCATCTGTCTGCTATTTGTGGGTGTGGGGGCTGTATTTTATGCTCACCATGTCCCCATTTATTCCACACCACATCCCTGAGAGGTGTAGGTGTCTTGTCTTAGAGCGAGTAAGGAACTTGTGCAAGGCTCTATCACTAACTAATGATTCAATCCTAGGTCTCTCTGACTCCAAAGTCAGTGATAACTCTCAGCCCCTATGCTCTAAATGTAAAAAAATACTCAGCAGGAAAGGGCTTCTGGAGACTTCTCTAGAGGTTGACAAATGTATCAATAGTACTCGTGTGTGACTATCCTGATGGTCACAAATCCACCAAATTATCCTATAATTCAGCCCCTTACTGCTTGAATTTTAATGTATATAGAAATTGCCTGGCTGTATTGTTGAAATGAAAGTCGGTAGGCCTGGGGCGAGGCCTGAGATTTTGCATTTCTAACAAGCTTCCCAGTGATGTTGGTCCACTGATGGCCTTACTTTGGGTGGCAAGGCTCTTCCAGCTTTTCTCCAACAAAGACCAGGGATACCATGAGACCTGTGAGAGGCTGCTAAAATCAAGTCACACTGTGTCTTCAGCATTCCCTGGGTTGATCAGCCTACTGGCCTGACCAAGAATGGACGTGAGCTGTTCGCAGTCCTGTGTGCGAGGTCTTCTGGCTCCTGGGAGCTGCTTCTTTCTCTACTGTGTGCTCATTAACTATGTGTTACCCAATCTGATCTGCCTTTTTTCCCCTTCAAATTATTTCCACTGATAGGTCTGGAGATTTCATACCTTTTTTTTTTTTTTTTTTTTGCCTGTTTCTATTTGGGAAAACATTTGGATGCCTTCAGATTTGTGCCATCTTTCCCATTTGCTTATTTCCCAGATTACTAAATTGGATCTGTAGCTATGTCTTTGAGTACTTTTAGTACCCTGGGAAATTAATTATATCTTAGCCTGGAGAAATGAGCTCATTTAAAATGATGTGATTTGGCATCTAAAACTTTGGATTTGTGCACTATTTTTGCCCCTTGGTAGCTGTATCTAGCCTTTATATAAATTCTGAACTCCAATTTCTTTATATCTAAAACGGGGATAATAAAGATACTGACTTTATAGGCTTATTGTAAGCATTAAGTGAAAACAAGTGTTTGAAATTGCTTTACAAATTGGAAAGTGCTGTACTTCAGAAGGTCATCATCTTACATATTTGGCATAATAGTCGACATTTCAGGCCTTCTAGCCTGGCCTGATAAGATCGCTTAGGACTTCTGTTCTATTCACTGTCTCCAGGCAAAACAGGCACATTCCCACCCCATAGCCAGGCTCCTGCTCTTCCTGTTTCTTGAATGCCCTTCTAATACCTCTCTGTTGATCAAAACTTTTCACTCTTGAGTTCTCTCAGAGGTGATAAACTTTGGGCCAAGGTTTGAAGGGAGATGTGGATTAGATTCCCCTTACTGGAAGCATGAGCTGCTTGGTTAAGCCTAGGAGTCTGTGTAGGTGACCAAGGAGCCAGGTTAGGTAGGACAGGGAAGAGGGACCTGTTGAGGGACAATTCTCATGCCAACCAGTGGAGTTTGATTTGCGCTAACAGGAGCCAGCACGGACACTGGGACAGGGAATTGACATGTCAAGTTCGGCACAGCTTCCCTGGCAGACAGGAACCTTACACACCCTCACTGTGAGCCCTATTTCTGGACAGACCTTTGCTCTGAACTCTTCTGCCTTAGTTTCCCTAACCCAGGTTTCATATGGATTATTCATAGGGCTTATACCCATATGGAGGGTCACATGGATTAGGAGGTCAGGTACTTCTAATCAACATCTGTTTATTAAAGTTGCCTTTACACACAGCCTTTTCCTTTTTCCATTTCTACTCACTTTAAAAAACAATTTTCCTGTCCAAATATTTATTTGGTATTTTAATCCTTCTTCTTCCTGTATCGTTCCAGCCCACTCTGCCAGACAGACATAGAGACACACACATACAAAGAGCCCACAGCACACCACACACTCCCCAGTCTGGCCTGGGCAGGCCCCGCTTTGTGTCCCGCAGACAGCGGGAGAGAGGCTTCCCTGGAAAGGAGTGCAGTGTGTTCAGGAATTGTTGATAATCCATGTATAAAATATATGTTTGAGGGAAACCATTAGTAGCCCTTGGAAATGAAAATAGAGTTGTTCCTTTGGTATTAATAAGCTAAAGCTCATTAGAGACCTTAAAAGCAGGCATTCCTATGATACTAAGTAGCAGTCTTCAAACTGGGGTGCCATGGGGAGACCAATGGCATTATTCTGGTTGGGGGTGTACAGATTCATGGGAGCCAGTCTTTTTGGATGAATTTAACTAATTTCTATGTTCTTTACTATAGGTGCAATTATAGAGAATTCTGATGCTGTTATACCTGATTCCAGGTCTTTATAATCACTGCTTATATGTTCAACACAAAAGACTTTGTTGCATTTTTCTGTTTTTTGTATATATCATTTTAAATCTGTGCTTTGTTTTTTTGATCGCCGCTTTCCTTTGTATTTCTGTCTTAAAGGCTCTATCACCCGACACGATATAGACTCGCCACCAGCTTCAGAGCGTGTTGTCAGTATTTACAAGTACGAAGACATTTTTATGCCATCAGCTGCCTATCAGACCTTCTCCTCTCCATTTTGTTTGCTTCTCATTGTTGCCCTGACTTTCTACTTACTGATGGGAACCCCTTAATCACAGCTGCAAAGCCAACAAATTAAATGGATTAGAAAGTATATATATTCTTAAACAATATGCAGTATAATTTTAGCTACTATTACTTTTTAAAAAGACTCATATGATTTCAGCTTTTTGGAAGAAAAAACAAGCTTCTTTTCTAATCAAAGAGGATTGTTTAATAATGACCCCATACTTTGGGAAAGAACTTAAAACTTTTCTAAGCACTGTCAAATGTTTTCTTATTTGAATTTCACATCATCTCTGAGTTGGCTTAGTGAAAATTATTATTGCCATCTAACTGAATGGGTTTTGAGACTCAGGAGGGGTGCCTTTTTGTGACCCACATGCCATGTAGCCTTGGCCACTTGGCCAGATAACACACAGCAAGGTAGACAAAGAGCTAAGCCTAGAAATCATGTCTCTAAACAACCTTTACTCTTCCAACTGTAGCTCAGGAGACTCACTTGGAGTGTTACTAAAGAGAACTTTACTGGATGACGTAGTTCCCCGTCAGCTAAACTTTTAGGCAGAAGAACTTTCCAATTTCCATAAAGCTTCAGTGCTTTTGGATAATTACACAGCTAATGGGGATAATGGGGGAGATTACAATGATATGAAAATGGTTCACATTTATTTGAAATTTCTTCTCAATTAGTGAGTAGGTACAATAGAACATTTTTTATTGCTGTTGGAAAGGTTAGGAATGGAGTTGAGTATTCCTGAAGATGTAAAATTATGTTAATGATGGAAAATATGGGCATTTTTTAACAGAATGTGGACTCCTCTACCACTGTGTTTTATAAATGAAGGTATTCATCGGTGGCTATAGCTAATTCTCTTGTCAGAGTCAGCATACACTGCGTATAATTAAATAGTGATATAATAGACAAATCATCTTAATAAAAATTTTAAGCATCTTGATATTAAACCAATTTTGCAGATTGTGGAATTTGGAGTAGAAGCTTTTTAAAGATGAGATTTTTTAAAATCAGAAAATGGAAAATGACCCATAAAGTGAATTCACCTAGATGATCCATTCAGACATGTTCACACTTGTAAATTAGATTGGCAGTCAGCATAATTTATAATAATGCTTTGACTTAATGTATTTCCTATTTTTTCAAAGGATTCCAAAGGTTCCTTTGTTCCCAATGTTTGTGTTAACAGCCCATTTAGAAGAAAAAACTCTTACGGATGTGGTTCTGCTGCCGAGACATTTCCATTGTAGAGTTTTGGAGTCCTCTTGGCTTGCCCCTGTTGCTTTAAAGCTGGATCCAACTTTGTGGGGTTTTTGATTAAACAAACTGGAGACTGTGATTTCTATTGCCATCCTTGAAATTCATGTCAGAGGTGTAAGTTCACCTTTGGGGAGAGCTTTCAAATTCTTCTGGAACTGAACAAAAAGAAGAAAAACATGGACATTCTGCGACGTTGCACAGCTCACCAAGCTCATCTGAGGGATGTAGGAGAAATAACCCTCATTGCAGGTGGGTTAGCTGACAGGTTAGCTCACATCAGGTGAGCAAAGGAACTGGGTAGACATTTGGTTCAAGTCCTTGGCTCCACCTGACGGCCATCGCCTCAAAACTAAGCCCTCTAGCCATGGCTGAGGATGGTGGTTTAGTAGTGAAGACACCGAGCATGCAGGCACCCACATTGTAAATAAGAGAGCAAATATTTTTATATTTCATTCTCTAATGTATATTATAGTTCAGCTATAAATAGGTTAAAGCTAAAGAGAGACTTCAGCTAGTCCCTGTAGCTGGCAGGGAAGAAATAAATGAATGGATTTTTCTTCTGCTTACATTTCAAGTCAAGCTATTTCTTTCACGAATTGGTCCTACTGTGGTTACCAATGCTGCACATTTGTGCTCAGAACTTCCAGTGATTTCTCACTGCCATTAGTGTCAAATGCAAGCCTCTTTGATTACCTCCAGAGTCTTCTTTTGTCACCACTCCGCACTGGCTCTGACTCAGCAAGACTGAACTGCTCTCAGCTCTTCAGACTTGCTTTCTTCCCTCTCGTGTTGCCTGTGCCCAAACGCTCCCCATCCACTTCTGGTGCTTGCTGAACTCCTGCTCATCTTTCAGGCCACAGCTGAAATACTTCTTCCTCCAACCCCCCCAGACCAGGTAGGTTTAGGTCCCTGCCAAATGCTCCTGTAGCGTACTGGGCTTCCCTATCACAGTTACTGTAACTGCTGGCTCCTCCTCCCTGCTAACTCCCTAATGCAGGGAGTAATCATTTCTTGTCACTCATCATTGTCACACGTACTACTGCATGGCAGGTATTTGGCAAACATGTGTTGAATGAGTAAATAAACAAAACGGTACTTCTGTGGCAAGCTTCTCTGGGTCAGGAGATGTGTATTTCATGGACGTTGTCAAACTGGCTAACATTTTTATACTCTTCCACCTGCAGTCAAACCATAAACCATCCCTTTATTAAACACTGAATTCTGTCTTTTCAAAGATAAATGAAAGATCATCAGTAACAATGCTGTTTTGCCCTGCAAGATGTAGTCAACATTTTTAACAATAATCATTGTTCAGAAATAAGAATTCACAGAGCTGGGAGGCAGGAGGGCATTTAACCATCATCTCAGAGAACCATCAGTTTACAGACACATTGGAGTTAAAACTCCGTCAAATTCAATTTCATTCATTCTTAACTAATAGGAGATAATCAACTTCCATTTTATCTTTGCATTCCACTTTCTAACCTTGTACTTGTTGCAGGGAGATACCCGCCTGTGTTTTTGTAGAATAATAATGCTAGCTACATGTATAGTGCTGTTCTAAGCACTCTGTGTGGATTAACACATTTAATCCTCACAATAACCATGGGAAAGAGATTCTGTTATTAATCCGATTTTACAGATGGAGAAACTGAGGGTAGTCATTTGGCATAAATTACCGGTGCTGGCAAGGACTTTAAGAGACCGTTTAATCTAATGCACTTATTTTACAAAGGGGCAGCTGAGGCCTCGGGAGGTGATTTGATTTCCTACACATTCATGCCTTCATGCACATTCATTAAAACTTTTATTAAGTGAAACCTAGTATCCACACTCAAATTAGCTAGGTGCTTCCCCACCCCCTTTAGTAATTGACAAGAAAAGAAGGACTATGTAGTTATATTTGGGAAAATGGATACATTTTACTTTTTATCAGCTTTTTTTCTTATTTTATTTTGATTATTTTACCAGTCATTTTAGAACTTTTAATAGTTTTTTTAAAAATTAATACACAGATTGGGTAAGACTAGAATGCATTTGTTTTGCTTCGTTTTTAAAAGTGGCTTGCCGAAAACCTGAGTCTTCTAACTTGGAGTCCACTGCGCTTTTATTACTCCCCAGTAGTCTCAAAGATAAATCATAAACATGATTTCAGACAAAATGCAGGAGCCATGTTTAATGACCTTAAGTTAGCTTTTGTCATTAAGGGAATGCCCTGTGGTTTTCACTACTATTTCTGTAATTAAGTTTATTCCCTACACATAGGATGTTGTGCCTAAAAGATATTACCATTGAGGTTGTATATCATTCTTAGCTCTAGCCTAGGGGTCAGCGAACTTTTTCTAAAAGGGCCAGGTGGTAAAACTTTTAGGCCTTTCGGTCTCTGTTTCCATCTGTTCGACTCTGTCCTAGACCGTACAATAAACCAGCGAGCATCGCTATGTTCCGATAAGCCTTAGCTGGCACTGAAATGGGAATTTCACCTAACTTTTACACGTCATAAATGTTCTTCTTTACATTAAAAACATTTTTTTTAATGTACAAACCATTCTCAGCTTGCAGGCCACACAAAAATTGGCAGCAGGTTGCGTTGGCCTGTGGACGGCAGGTTTCCCTTGCTCTCGGCTGAGAGACACACCCATGTGTCACGATCGATTGTGAAGCCAGGAATGTGTTACTGGTTGATTGTAAAAACATTAAGATTAGTGAGTAGTTGCTTTATAAGTACAGTTGACTAATTGTTATCTTGATAGAAGCATTCCCAGGCACTTCCATGCTAACAGGTTTTCCAGCCGTTAAGTCAGGGCTGGGGAAGCAGCGGCTTTATTTCACCTAAGCTGCAGCAGCCGTGAGTGACTTTTATCAATGAATTGCTCTTCGTAGTGGGGGTTGCCATGTTTCAGAGTCATTTCTTTTCCTCCAGACACTTTTAAAAACTTTTATCAAAATCTGCTATAGCTATCAGAATGTTTTACACATGTGACAATGTCATCTACCTTGTGTGACATAGTGGAAAAATGTTTGAGAACCACTGGAATAGGCCAAATGCTGAGAAGTGTATACTTCGTTGTATATAATTGTATTGTATGGCTTTGTTCTCTAAGCAGAATTGATTATGTTTAGTGAACAGTTTGCTTATTCTTGGTGTGTGTATATATATGTGCATATATATATATATTTGTACATACGTGATGAGGTCTGTGTGTGTTTACACATGAATGCCTAAAGGTGTGTTTACACATGTATACACGCCCTGACTATTTGAAGGTCCTTGCTAAAATTGTTTCTGTTTCTGATCTCTTGACTACTTTAAAACCCAAGAGATAACACATTGTGTGTATACAGGCAAAATGACCCTGGAGTTTATAATGACTCAACTTGTAGAAAGGATTCCTAGGTCTTTTATTAAGCCTTGCCTCCTCCATTCAACATTATCTGAATTGTTAAGAACATTTAAAGTATCAATGTTGAGTATAGCTTTTCTATACTGTTAGCTAAGAAACTAAGGCTCGTGTTAACGGAGTACAAAGCATGTCGATGCAACCCATACTTGGATTGTATTTGATTAGATTCTTTATTTAGCTATTCAGTTGTTTAGTTTCAAGTTGAAGTTCTTTGTTTTTATATCTAATAGATGACTTGAGTATAAGTTACTTTTCATGAAAATAGTGGCTACGCTAATGTGATTTTAGTATGGCTGAAAAATTTAAGTGAATCATTTATCTCTGGAATTTTTCATTTAAAATATCCTGACATTTGACCAATGTTTTCAGTCCCCCCCCCACGACCCGCACCCCAGATATTTGCTGTTAGACAAGTAGCTGTTCAGTTCCATTCTTCTGGAGAGTACGCGAGTCTCCCGGGTTGCGGGGTGTGGCAGGGGTTGTGGCATTCTCGCAGGTCGCTAGAGTGGTTACCACTTCATCACACAGAATGTCCTGGCCCCCTGGAAGAGTAAATGCAGCTTCTCCACATGCCTTATTCCCACAGCTGCGCTGATATGCTGCAACAATCTGGCTCCAGGAGTATGAATATACTTTTTCGAGATTGTCTATAAAATACTATTTTGTAAAAATGATGCCTTTAAATAGACATTGATGGGTTATATTTGTTTTATAATAATTATGTACCTAATGTTCAATTGTGATTGATTTTGAGATTTATGTATATTTATAAGCCTGTCCCATGTGAATTTTTACTCTGAGGTGTGCGGTACCTTACTAATAAAGACAAGGATTTCTATTTATGTAAAGTAACTGTAGCAATGTTCCTAAATGCTACCTAAGTGATTGTGCCGTCGATTTGCCACCACAACTACTTTTAGCCTTAGAGGAGTACATCACAGTTAGACTATATTAACTAGATTTAGACTCGAAAATATAAATTCTCACATGGTTTGAAATTCATCCTGTTAATGTAATTAAAGGTAGTTTATAATTCCTAATGCTTTGCTCTGGTGCATTTTTGGTTTTCTGTTTGTTTATTTTACATCTTTAATCAGTAAAGTCTCCCTGAAGTTATAGACCTGGAAGAAGATGACAGCCTTTCTTGTCCAACAAAGAGGAAAATCATGCCCCAGTAGTCAGGAAAAGATCCTTGGGAGAAATAATTTGCAAAATAAATCTGTATTTATGGCTTCAGCTTAATACCTTTATCAAATAGTAAATGGAGGCCTATAATAATCCTATTTAAAGTGTGTTGCTTGGTTAATAGTGCATAACCAGCCAGAAGAATTTCAATTATTAGTCTTACTGATAACTAAATCATATTATACTATTATAAGAATAGTGTAAGAGTTTGGTCATAGAGCCTTATGAATTATCAAAGAGTTATCGAGATTGTAGGATGTGTAGCTGAACTGCTGGCACTACTAGGGCTAGGTCGAGAAACTCAAAGAACATTGATAAAGAATTAGGAGGGGAGAACCCCCCCCAAAATAGATTATCTTCTGGAGGGCTAGCCCTGGTAGTACAGGCTTCCCCTGCTAGGGGAGTGTTCTAGGAACCCATCTGTATCAGTGACCAGCTGGTGTTGTTGTGAGAGGCTGTGTTTAGCTTCAGTGAATATTTTTTGAAGACTCCGTCAATGTGTTTGCCCATCTGATGATGGCTGATTTACAAGTGCACCTGTCCACACCACACTGAGTGTTCAGGAGTTTTTGACTGAAAAGAAAAAGGCATGACCCCAGTGCCCTACCCTCTCTATTCACCCGATCTCACACCAAAGAACTTTTTTGGTTCTCCAGATTTAAAAAATCCTCAAACGTTTTTGCTGATGTGGACGAGGTGAAACAAAAAATGACAGAAGCACTAAAAGACATCAAAATCGATGAGTTCAAAAACTGTTGTGACCAGTGGAAATAAAATGTGTTGGTAGGTGTATTGCATCAGTGAAGAGTACTTTGAAGGTGACTGAAGTTTAAACATGTAAAAGTAAGTACACAGCTTTTTATAAATAAATTTCAGGGTTCTTTTTTTAATCAATAAATTCCCGCCTCATAAGCATTACCACATTCTGCACGCAGACTGTAATCCTCATCCCCCAAAACAAATATTTTGTTTTGTTTTGGGTGCATTAGGTGTTCCCTATGGTATTTATTTTGCACCATTCTCAGTAGGTAGCCCAGATGTCAGTTCTAACCCTGGTTGATGTTTGACTTGGAAATTTCTTAGGGCTCAGTCCCGGTCCAAGGGCCAGGGGAAAAACTGTAAGAGACAGCTGAAGTGGAGAGGATGGAAAATTCACCTGCATCCAGGAAGTCAAGAAGCTTTCATCACTTGTTTATTCATTCACTCAATGCATATTTATTGAGAACTCTTTTTTTACTTGTTTTGATTTTTTAAAACTTTTTTATTGTTGTTCAAGTACAGTTTTCTGTCTTTTCCCCCACCCTTCCCCACCACCTCAGCCCTCCCCCCTCCCTTCCCTGTTTCCAACACCCCCTTGTTATTGTCCATATGTCCTTTATAATTGTTCCTGTATTTATTTATTGAGAACTCTTATGTGCTAATACCTATAGAGGGCTCCAGGAAGAACAGCTCTTGATTTCTGCCCTGAAGAGACTCACAGCCTAGTTGGGCAGTCAGACACACAAATACCATGTAATACCTGTTCGTGACTGCTGCGGTAAGGAAATGGCTCAGGTGTGGTGCAAACCTGGACTAGGGACACCCTCATCCAGCCTGGGGAGCCAGGAAACCAGGAGGTAGTAGTGATGCTGCATCTGAAGGAAGGGGTTGGCAAGCAGGCAAAGGGTGTGAAGAAGCATCTCCAAGAAAGGGAAGAGCAACACCAGAAGAATAACCAGAAAGACGTGTTTGGGAACCACTGTCTCTGGGCAAGGTTTGTCTTAGTTTCCTACTGCGACTGTAGATAAATTACCATAAACTTAGTGGCATAGAAAAACAGGAATGTATTCTTCTGCTGTTCTGGAGGTCAGAACTGAATCTTACGGAGCTAAAATCAAGGTGGCGGCGGGGCAGCTTTCCTCTGGGAACTGCAGGAGTGGATCCTTCCTTGAACCTTCCACCTTGCGTACCTGTGGTTATTTCTTGGCTCATGGCTTCATCATGCCACCGTCTGCCTCTGTAGTCAAACTGTTTCTCCTCTTCTGTAGTCTAATCTCCCTCCCACCTTCTGATAAAGACACTTGTGATTACATTTAGGCCCCACCTGTAATCTCCCCATCTCAAAATCTTAATCTGATCTGCAAAGTACCCGGTTACCTTGTAAGGTGACACACTTCCCAGGTTCTAGGGATTATGCCCTGGATATCTTTGGGGGCCACGACATTCTGGGGGAGAAAGGACGAGGCAGGGAGTGGGGAGAAGTGAGGCAGGTCCCTCACCTTGGACCTTGGATGTTGTAGTAAAGAGTTTGGACAGCTTCCCACAGGGTAAGGAGGCTTCGAAGGGGTCAGATTACATTAGAAAGACCATGCTGGCTGCACTGTAGAGAACTGGGAGTGTGCAAAAGGGCAGACACATACATCTGTGTGATGCCAAGAGTGTACAAACAAGTACATATGTCGGTTTCTGTTCACATCCATTGATAGCTACATTTATGCAACAAGAAATCTTTCATTTTGTAATTGGAGGAGGAGAGCAGAGACTTTGGTTGGAGAAGGGCAGAAGAGATGGTTTACTTTTTGTTCCTTCCCTCACCCTTTGAATGGGTTTTGAGATGCTGTGGATAGAGGATTCAAGGTCAGATGTGGAAGGAGCTCTTCATGAGAGGAGATACAATACACTGGGCCCAAGTGATCTGGTTTAGGGCTTGGGTGACAGAAGGGAGGACTTCCTCCCCATCTCTGAGTGGACCCCAGCTCTGCTTTGATACCCTGAGGATTAGAAGTTTGGAAGCATCCAGGATCGGGGAATAATGACACAGGCTCTGACAATCTTATGACAGGCACGGAGCTCAGTGAGCTGTGGGGGCAGCAGGGTGTACATAGGGTGGTTGGTGGTTGACTAATGTCTCTGGGTATATGTGAGGTACCCCTTGGGGACTCCCTAGAAATTACTGAGGATTTTTTGGGAGGGAGACTGAGGCACTGTGGTTATATAAACGAGAATTTGAGTCAGTGTAAAATGGATACTGAAAACAAATGTGACCATAATTTGTCATCATAATCTCAGCATCCCTAGAAAAAGCAGTTAAGAAGCAAAGCAAAATGTAGGACAACTGAAGCAAAATATTTACAGAGTCAGAGTCCATAGACCACTAGGAAAACAAGGATCGTGACCAGGAAACCAAAAATGAGATGGAAAGGAATTACTTTTTCTTTTACTTTAAAACTTACTGAAAACAGAAAAGGGATAACTTGCAGGATTTCAAAGCACTCACATATTGGGTACTCAGTAAAGGCTTCCTTCTTTGCTTTTCCTCCCGCCTCCCTCCCTCCCTCCCTTCCGCTTCTTAAATAAAAATGCCGCTTTTGAGATACAGCGAGTAGGCTTGGATTCTGGGCCCTTCCCAAAAGAACAGAAGCGCCTCGCACTGCCCCGAGTTTCTTCTTTCTCTTTCGAGACAAGAGCGTCTGCTTTTATCATTCCCATGTGACAGAGGGGAAATTAGGATTGGGGGCTTAACTGACCCGACAACAGGTCTCAAAAAGAGACAGTGGCAATACGAGACTCTGATTTAGCGCTCTTTCGGGAATTTAGATTGCTCCACACTGACTCCTACGCCAACGGTTGTCAACAGTGGTTGCACATTACAGTCCTCCGAGGAGTTTTAAAAAATATGCCAAAGGATCCCTGTTAGACCAATTAGCAAAGTAGTTAAGAGAATAGATGTACGAGCCAGACTCGGAGTTCGAATCCTTCCTTCGCCACCTCCTAGCTGTGTCCCCTTGGCAAGGTACGGAAATCCTCTGTGCTTCAGTGTTCCTCTTTGTGGGGCTGTTCTAAGGATTAGGTGAGTTACTAGGAATGAGGCACTTAGAACAGGGCCTGCCGTGTGGTAATCGCTATTTAAAAATCCTGCCAAATGTACCAAAGCACATACTTTGTGTTTATTCATTATATCGATAAAATAGAATCTGGGAATCGGTTTTTCATCAGTACCCGCCCTCGGGATTCTAATGGGCAGCCTGAGTTTTCAATCCGTAAATGTAGTGCCTCTAGGGATTCCGCTTCCCGGAAAATTGACATTAGCCAATGGCTGGAGGGAACTTTTTTGTCTCTATTCCTCTTGTAAGATTTTGAGCTCGGAAACCTGTTACTTGGGTCCTGCAGGGACCAATGGGAGAAGGGAGCTAAGGGATTTGTCCTATACTCTCTGGGAGTTGTAGTTTGCCAAAGGTCTTGTAATGCTCGGTGGCCAGTTAGAAACTACAACTCCCACAACGCCCCGCGCCGCCCGTCCTGCCTCTCGCTGGTGGCACTGGCCCGGCTTCCCAGCACGGCCTCTCCGAGGCGGCAGCAGAGCCACGATGGCTGACGGTGGCGGCGGTCCTGCCGAGGCGTCCAGCCCGCTGGGATCCTCGGGCCGGGCGCCGCGGGTGCAGCGCGCGGTCGGACCCGGTAGCGGCAGCGGCTGCGGGGAGACACCGCGGACGCCAGTGTTGGCGCTACGCTTCGACAAGCCCATCAAGCAGGCCTTCTACAACACCGGGGCCGTGCTGTTCGTGTGCCTGTGCTGCGGCGCCGCTGTGCTCGTCTACTTCATTCTGGAGGCCTTCCTGCGACCGCTGCTGTGGGCGGTGCTGTGCGGCACCTTCCTGCACCCCTTCAAGAGCTCGCTGACGCGCCTGGGCCGCCACTGGCTGCAGCGCCTGCACCGCGCGCACACGCCCATCGTGCTGGCAGCGCTGCTGCTGCCGCTCTGCTTTGCCGACTACGGCGTGGAGGCCCTGGGCGAGCAGGCGCTGCGCCGCCGCCGGCTGCTGCTGCTGCTCGGCGCCGGCGGCCCGCTCCTCTACGGCCTCTATAGCCTGGGCAGCTACCTGGGTGTACAGGTGCTGCTGGCCCACGTCGGCGTGCTCATTTGCCGCGGGCTGGACTACTTCAGCAGCCTGTGGGTGAGTGAGCCTTGGCCCGGTCCCTCCGGGGTCCCGGCGGGCACACAGCACCCTTCTCTGCAGCCCCAGTGCACTGGGGTGTGATTCTGCAACTCCTCTTCAGTGTGCAAGGACGACCAAAGGTCCACACCTGTGGGGCAGTGTCAGTCTCCGCTTTCCTTCCCATGCATTTGAGGAACTTGGCACACTTACCTCCAAGGAGGGCGGGTGTGGTTTGAAACAGTCTCCCTGCGCCTCCCCGCCCCCATCCTAATAGACCCTTTAAGGGGGACATGTCACCTGTTGGGAATCACTTTTCCGCTTTGCAAGTAGGGGCTTGAGAGCATTGGCAGGTGGACTTGAATTTACTCCTGGTCGTGGGGTGAGGGGTGCTCTGGCCATCTTCAGTTCCGCTCTCGTAGGACTTTCCTGGTTGTCAGAGCTGGAAGGGACCTTAGAGATCCTAGTTCATTTAACTTGTCATGATAGGAGAGGTGACTTCTAGTCCGGCTAGGGCTAGTTAGGGACAAGTAGGGGACTGGTTGACTCAAGTTTCTCAAATACTAAAACAAAGCTTTCTTAATAGTCCAGGGCTGCCTCTCAGTTCAGATGATTTCAGTGTATTTTGTGCGAGGCACTGGGTGCAGAGCCACCTGGGATTCTTCCTGCTCACACTCTGCTTCTTGGGAACTGCTTGTGTTGTACAAGGACTGCTGTACCACTTAAGCAGCCTGGGTGAAAGGTAGATTCTTGATTCTTGGATCACCCTGGTCTTACTCTTAGAAAATCGGGGAGCTTTAGAATTGGAAGGGATTTCAAAGATCATCTAGGGACACATTTCCTAACTCAGATCAGGTTGTAGACCAGTTGAACGGGACCATTTAAAAATAATTGTATTCACTTTTGTCAGTGTTCAATACACTTTGACATCAAGTTGCAAAATTATTCTCCTTATCTGTCCAGCAGAGTTTTGACTTGCTCCAAGTTATTGGTAGACTGGTGATTGAGTCTGAAACTCCTGTCTTTTCTTGCTCTGTCAATACCACCTCTCAGGTCAAGTTAAAAGTTGATTATGTTAGGGACTGAGCTTTGTGAAGGATTTAAAAGGAGCAAGATGCAGGCTCTGACTTCAGGGTGCATATAATGATATGTGAACATAATCTCATGGAAGTGACAGACATGGCTATCCAGGGTATGGCAAAAGTGGGTTTACAGTTGTTCATATGGAAAATAATAACTACAAGAATAAACGCCGTGTTTCACATACTCATAACTGTAAACCTACTTTTGCTCCATCCTGTGTGTTCATTACCCACCAGTTATGGGTCAGCGAGGTATTGGGGAGCACCTCATCCATAATTTTACGATGCTGCCTGTGTGTGCAACTGCTAAGGGGTCAGACAGAAGCCTTGGCCTCTAAGGGGCCTGGGCTATTTCAGTTGTAGGGGGAGAGATGTGCAACCACCCCCTTTCAACTCCAGGGGCTTGCTGGATTGTCAGGTAGAAGTGATCCTAGAGTTAATTTACTCTGTACTGCCTGATGCCTGCCTCTTCAGGAGAGGTTTCTGAAGTCCAGAGAACATGATGGTCCCAAAGTCACTCATATTGGGAATAAATCCGTGGTTCGCATTTATGGAGTCCCAGTTCAGTGTTCTTTCTTCTCTACCTTGTTTTACATTTCCCTTCAGTTAAGTTCACTGAATGCCTCTTATGTAGAAAGCAGACTACTAAGAACATAAAGACTACTGTGACTTGATTTCTGGCCTCAAGAAATTCAGTCTTGTTGAAGTCAGACACGTTTATAGATTCTGCTAACATTTTTTGACTGTTGATAATGCAACTTACTGTAAATTAGTAGAGCCAAGATCAAGTGGCTTATCTACTACACTGTGGGAAATCAGAAAGGAAAGGCCTAACATACATGGTGTGTCTTCAGGCTACAATAAGATGTTAAATACATGGGCAAATTGGCATGATTAGTAGAAAGTGAAGCATTTCTGCCAGTCACTCTCAGAGAGTGGAAAGAGGTGAGGAATTGCAAACTTGTAAAGAGGTGCTTAAAGCTCAGTGTATGTAGTTTTGAATATCTTTTTACTGAAGATAAACCCTCATCTTTGTATTTTACTTAAATGCTCTTACATGGTTTGTGGATGAGCAGAAGAGAAGTAAAGGGCAGTATTGATTAGGCTAGAAGGAGGGAGGAAGGTCAAGCCAATTAATACTTTTAAAAAGACTTGAAACTCAGCACTTTGGCTAAAGTAGTTGGGGGCAAGGGAGAAGGGGAGGGGGTGAAAAAGACCCATTACAAGAGAGACACTATAATTAGAAGTGAGTAGGGAGTGGTAGAGGGCTAAATTGAAAGTAGAGCCAGGATGTTGATCTGAGTTTGAGAGAAACAGGCTCTCGGTTTTGTTTCAGTGCTGGGTTGGGTGGTTGGATGGGGCTTAGGTGCCCCTGGGAAACAGACAAGGAGCTGTCAGCTCTCAGCCAAAGGTGCTGATGAAGGCCTGACAAGACTGGAGAATGGGTGGTGTGAGTGAGTGAGCCCAAGGCCCACTCTGTAGCTTTTCTATCTTATGGTTCACAGCCAGTTTGGTTTTGTAATCCCAAGCAGAGCTGTCTGTTATAGAAAAAGAGTATGCTGTCTGGACAACTTGTAAATTTGAGCCTGCTGCCAAACAGAGGTATAGGTGGGAGAGGCAGAGAGAGAAGTCACATTTAGGCATATCTGCATTTTGGAGAGCTGACAATACATACATTCAACATGCAACTTCTGAGTCGTGAGCCAGGCTCTGGATTGGGGGCTTTCACGTGTGCTGCCTCACTGTCAGAACAGCCCTGGGAAGGAGGAGGGAAGTCACAGGTGAGAAGACTGATTAGGGGTTGACCTACTTCCTCTCTCAGTAAATGGTTTTCAACAGGCCTGTGAACTATTGCGGCAGCCCCTTTGTCATCAAGACCTTCAGTAAGGATTTAAAAAAGTCCCCCAATATGTTGTATTTAAGTTTTTAGTTTAGTTTTTTTAGTGTGATTTGATTTTAGTCATTAGGAAAAAAAGAGAAGGATATCAGGATTGGACTAACCACTCGTGTTCCCCAAAAGACCCCTGAATTCCAGTCATCTAGAAACCTCAGCCATCTCTGTTTTCTTCTTTGCTCTTATCCTTGAATCTCTTGACTTATTTCCAGGTCCTGCCCGGTTTTCCTTTGCAGTGTCTTCAGGGCCTGTATTTCGTGTGCTCCCAGTTTATCTTTCCAGCTCAGTTCCTCTTCCCTCCACGTGTGGGTTACGTCAGTCAGTGACTCCTAGCTCTTATTGACCCTGGTCTCCTGACACTCCATCCTGCTTACATTTGTGGTATGAGTAGTTCTTTTTAAACAGTTTCAAATATATTAGAATATTGTACTGACTTAGTAAGTGATTTCTAAACACTTTAAAAAAGTCATCTGTTGCACCAAGCTCTCGCGTGACTCAGTCCTTAGGGTTCTTGGCACCTCCCCGTGGTGTAGAATTGTCAGGATAACTCTGAAAAGCTAATGGCTGCCCCCACATCACCATCTTTCTTTGCTGGGAGTATTTTGCTTTTCCTCTGCCCATTACTTCAGACTCTTGGAAAATTTGAAGACTGTTTACAGTAATAGATTTGTGTTCTCCATGGTCTCTAATCCAGTTGTTTTCGTTGTACTTTACAAAGAACCATGAGGTGGAAAAGCATGGCGGCTGAAAGATGAGAAGAGAGTAAATTCTAAGCCAAGCTCTGCCAGTAACTTGCTTCATGACCTTGAGCAGATCAGAGCTTTTCTCTGGGCCACGCAACCCCAAGTTGTGTGAAGTGTGGGAGTCACTTGAACGATTTTTAAGGCTCTTGGTGTTCGGTTTTACAGGTCCCCAGAGTTTGGCGGTGTTGCAGGTGAGCTCTTAGGAAGTGTACATCCGCCATCCAGGCCTACTCAGTTCCACTTCTGAGCCCTTTTCTAGGTGCATTTTTGCTTGCCTGGCAACAGTAAGGAGGAAGCTTTCCAGATTTTGATTTTAAAAGATTCTTGACTCTTAAGTTCCCATACCATAAAGAGAACAGTTTTCAAATTAGCATTAAGCTGTCTTAAAGGAGAATGACGTACCTGAAGGAGTAGTTGATTGGGCTATAATTAGGGCTGTGGCTCCATAACTTTGGGAGAAGTCTGTTGGTTAATTCTCTTGTAAGACTTAGGAAAGTGTTTTACAAAAACATGCACCAGAAGCCAGCCAAGTTGTTTTTCCATTTAATGCCCAGATGACAGTAAATAAAACAATGAGCCCTGGCTGGTGTGGCTCAGTGGATTGAACGCCAGCCTGTGAACCAAAAGGTCACTGGCTCGATTCCCATTCAGGGCACATACCTGGGTTGTGTGGGCCAGGTCCCCAGCGGGGGGAGTTCGGGGGGAAACAGATCCATGTATCTGTCATGCACTGATGTTTCTCTCCCTCCCTTCCGCTGTCTGTGAAAGTAAATAAATAAAATCTTTTTAAAAAAGCAAAAAAAAAAAAAAATCAATGACATAGTTTAAAAGGCAAAATTTACTTGCGGTATATGCATTTAATATTTTTTAATCAGAAAGTACAAGTGGATAATAAGTAAGATAATAGGAAAGTGTGACTATTAGTTTGCTCTACTTGTCGTGCTAAATAAATACTGCCAATTTTTATGCAGAGTCTTATGTAGTGTCCAGCACACATTATGCAGAGTCTCATAGTACTTTCAAGTAAGTACTGAATGTGTATTTTGAAAAGGACACATTGTTTTGAAGAGCATACATTTGGGAAAGTATGACCTCTTACCTATAAACTATTGCCCATTGGTGGTTGCTGGGAAGGAAATTCATACTTGAACAGGTTTGCTCAGAAGCTAAGCATATCACTCTGAGAGACAGAAGTAAAAAACACTTTTAACATCATCCTTTTAGGAATCCATACTAGAAATTATAAATGAAATTTGAACGTACAAATCCTCATTTTCAGTTTCAGTTACTTTAAAGAGTAGTTAGCAATTTAAAAGTTGACTCCAGTAAAACATGCTTGTTCTATAAAAGCAACATAAGCAGCACAGACGTTGACCTGGTGGGAGAGAGTCGCCGTCTCTGCTCCGCACCGTTCCCACTCAGTGGGTGCTGCTGTTATTACCAGTGAAGAGTCTTCTGAATTTACTTCTGCGCCTGTGCGGACATATCAAGTACAGGATTTTCGGTTTTTAAAACAAAAATGGTGCAGCATAAAACTCTGCACTTTGCGCTTTAACTTATCATTGTATTATGGATATCTTGTTAGCACTTAAACAGATATACTTCTTTCTTTTTAGCAGCTCTATAGTATAAAACATTTTTTTTAAGATGGCTTTTAGAAAGTGTTCCTACCAGATTATCTTAACTCTGAATTTGTGTTAGGACAGTCTGATAAACATTTTTAAATATTAGTAATTGTGTAATCATAATGGTTTGATAGAAACTCTAAAGTGTTTTATACATGGTCATACTCTTTGAGCTAATAATATTCTGTGGCTCTTCTGAGGAAACACTTCAAAATACTGAAAAAAAATCCAAAATAAGCCAAAATATTTTTTAAGTAAAAACATTCTATTTATAAAAGTAGTAATACTCAGGAGAAAATTAAGTATTTGAAGAAAAGCATAAAAAGCAAATTGGAGACAATTGTACTTGAACAACAATTTAAAAAATTATATAAAAAAAGCAAATTAACCCCTGAAATCCAACCATCCGGATATAATACACAGGATCCAGCACAAATAACAGCCCTTTCTTTATTACAAAATCTTTTATTACAAAATCATAATCATAAGCATGTATTTGTAACAACAATATCACAATCACACCATGTGACACTTTAGGTGAAACGTTCAAATTAAAAATATAAATAATTACCTCCATATTATTACCCTGCCGACCACACTCAAACAAGCCTTACTTCTGCTGGACCTTGTAAGCTGGACCTGTTAAGCAATAGCTTAACATTTATGAGAGTACATTTTCGCCATTATAAATTTGCACTTTCATAAATTCATACTGTGTCATTGAATATAGATATTCATCACACCCTTGAAAGTCTAGGTAGTTGTTCCATTTTTGGAGATACCATATTTAAATAGTCCTTCTATACAATGATATTTAGCTTGTTATCAATTTTTTAATATTTCAAACTGCCACAGTGAGCATTTTTATATGAGGAAGAAGAAAATGGCACAATATCACCATACCTGGACCAAGATCATGAATTCTGAAAGCACTTACCATAAAAATACAAAGCCCTGTGACTTCTAAACCAAGGACCAAACCCCAGAGGGTGGCTCATTTAAGAAGCAGTACTTCCGTATCGTGGTGAACCTGGGTGGAAAGCTTTTAAAACTGAATGTTTAAAATTTTTGACACTTTCACCTCTAAAAAAAGAAAGCAGACATGACTGTCTACACAGTGTAAAGTGCTTCAGTGAACCAAGTTCCCGGGAGTGGAACTCAGGAGTATATTTCCGTGGTTATTTTAAACTGAAAGGAGGTTATTTGTGAGTTTAAGGTTCACTTTGGACCACGAGTTTCCCTTAAAAAAATCCTAAGCATGTAGTGAGCTGAAATGTGTTGCTTCCTAATCGCACCTGCTTCTGCTGTCGTAACCACAGAAAATTAAGTCCTGTGCTTTCCCCGATGACATTTCCCCAGCTATTTAAAGATAGCTATCAAATCTTGACACTTCCTTTTCTTTTCACAGCTGAAACAGCTTTATCTCCTGGCTACATCCATATCTCTTCTGTTGTGATTTCCATTTCCTTTCCCAGACTGAATTTGATTGCTGAAGTGCTTCAGGAGTGCAAATGTCATTAAAACAATCACTTGCCTTGATATGACTGTTGTACTTTTACTAATAGGCTTTCACACCAGTTATACTTCTGACTCACATTGAGGTAAAAGGTAGCTTAGCTGCCCTCTTCCCTTTCTATACTTGTGCAGTTGAGTTTGGAATATAAAAGCAGAACTTTGCATTTCTCTGTGAAATTTGATCTTATTTGAATTAGCTCACTGTTCTAACTAAAGATATCTTTTTGAATCACCATTGTTATCTCAGTTTTATTGACTAAGCCCAATTTTGTATAATCCATGAGTTTGATGAATATTTCTCCTAGTATTTTATCTAAATTACTGGCTTCATGTTTAACAGTGTGGGGCCCAGTACCCCGCGCAGCCTGCCACTTGCAGACCATCCACGTGCTCAGGATCCTTTTTTATTGCGTCCATTTGTAGTTGCCCAGATCAACTGGTTTTTTTTTTTTCCTCGTGAATATTGGAGCTGCTTTTTCTTTTTAAAAAAATTTTTTTAGCACCACCCTTCTTTCTCCTTCTGGTTAAGAAAGCAGACTCTGGAGCCAGATTTCTGGGTTCTGGTCCTGCTCTGTCACTTTTAAGCAATTTCTTCAATCTGTAAAATGGGAATAATAATACTTGTTTCTTGGATTTATGAGAATTAAATGAGCTTATGTAGACAATGCCTTAGGACAGGGCCTGGCGCAGAGTAAAGGTTACGCACTGTACCATTATTATATTCTGATTGTGCTCTGAGCTCCACAGTCATACCGCGGAGTGTCCGAATTCCCAGGTTTGGGTCTGTGTGGTCCTGCCAGCTTGTAGCAGCCGTGGTGCCACTTCCCACGTAGTGTTCTTACATCTGGGGCTTACGATCTCTAATGTTGCACCTCACAGATTGCGTGAGGAAGAATATTTTAATATCCTTTTCATTATAAAAGAATTAGTGTTTATGGAAGGCAATTTGGAAAGTACAGAAAAAAGTAAAAGGAGAAAAAGAATCTTACTACCACAAAACAACCATTAATTTCTTAGTACATTTCTTTTTCCTTACCATATAGCAGGTATAATCATGTCGTATGTGTTTTTGTATTTTGCTTTTCCTTAATATTCTTAGGAATATTTTTAATTATATTATAATTAGTCTTGCTTACAAAACCTATTTTAATGATTGTATAACATTTTTTTAATTGAATTATCTATAATTAACCATTTCCCAGTTGAACTTTTAGGTTATCCATTTTTCAGTATTCTAAATTATACTCTGATGAGCTTTTTTAAAAATAGAGTTTATTATTTAGTGAGGTTCCAAAGCTGAATTCTCAGGTCAGAAGTTACAAACATTTGTAAGACCTGGAGACTATGTTTATTGATGAATATGACCAAAATGAAGTAGGAGGTAGTTTTTTTCTGTCTTTTGTAGTGATTATATCAGTTCCTTTTTCTTCATTTTCTGAATTATAGCTTAAAGTTTCTCTTTTTTGTTTTAATTTGCCTTCTCTTTTTAAGGTTTAGGTTATTTTAGTATGTTCCTGGTATTCACATTTGTTCGGGATTGTATGTTCCCTCCACCTTTTGTAAATGTTCTGTTAACATGCGAGGCTGTTAGAGAGCTTGTGTGCAGGCTGTGCTGATGCTTCTTGCAGCACCAGAGTCACTTAGGGTTAGTGAGGGAAGGCTGAGGAGGGCACCCTGGCTGGCTCTTCGGTTTTCAAGTCTTGCTGTTTCTTCCTCTAGTAATATTTTTTTTCAGCACCCTTCTTCCAATGTGCATATAACTCTGCACTAGGTTCAAGCCATCTGTTGTGTAGATTACTTTTTCAGGGTACACACTTAAGCTGCTGCCTTCTTTTAGCTTTAAAAAATTCTTTTCACAGAAGCATATTTCATAGGCTGTCATGGATCTTTTAACCTAATTCTTTTCAGAAAGCTTTTCTTTCTTTGTTCTTTCCTAAACATTAATCTATAGAGAAAACTTTAGGAATTCGCAAGATTAAGCTCTCAAGTCTATGGCTTAAAAATTGAATATTTTATCTTTAAGTATCTTTATGCATACAATAGTTTTTGAACTTTCATGTATCTTAAATTAAAGCTATATGTATTTTTGCTTAAAACTATTTAAATGGTAGCACTACCTGGGATTTAAATGCCTGTGTCCTTTAAAACTTGGGTTTACCTAAGCAGAGGGAAGCCTGCACACGCTCGGGGTGGCACACTTGCCTTCATCTTACCTGTGTTGGAACCACAGCTCCCAAGCAGTATAGATATTTGTACAATTGTATGTTTATTTTCTTGTGCATGTATCTTACAACTGTGTCTGTATTTCATTTATTTAAGATCTGGACGTTGGTAGTTGGCTATGTGTTGACTGTCTCATTCAAGTGGAATGCAAGCACTGAGCGCTACTTGAGAGCAGTTGCAATTCCTGTCTGGATTATATTGCTCTTTCATTTAGGTGGGTCGCTTTTTCCAAGCAAGTCTATCTTAAATTAAGGAGCAGCTGACTGTGCAAATCAAAGCTTTTTTTGTGTGTTATATACTGCATTTAAAATTTTTAAAAATAATCTTTAGAAAATGTTCTGCTTTAATATTTTATTCATCTTTAATGAAGGTGTTATGCTATCTTTTAATTACATTGAATGTTCATTTTCAGAAAGGTCCTTTAAATATAAATATATCTTAAAAAGTAGAGCACACGTGGGCTCTCAGGGCCATTACTGAGTGTCACACTGAAGTAGGATATAGATAAGCAGTCAAGTGTGATAAGAGGTGCTCAGTATCAAGTGTGAGAAACAATGAAAGGAACCAGAGATGTTTACTCAGGATAAGAGAAGAGCTGGGCTGCAGGGGAGGGGAGAGGTGGAGGTCAGGAGGATATAAAAAAGGCAGCCTTTCCCATGAAGGAGTGAGAGATGTTGGGAGAGATGTTGGAGCAGTGAGTGGCTTCAGAGAGAAAAAAATCTCTGTTCAGCAGGAGAACGATCAGTGTTAGAGCTGCTCAAAATAATTCCGGGTTATCGGAGACCGCACTGCTGGCTGAATGGCTGCTAGGTGGTGGAGTGATTTTTCAGGGACTGTCGTCTCCAAGTAGGAGTCTTTGGAAACAGTTCTAATTTAAAAACAAAATCCAGTAACTGAGAGCAGTAAATAGTTTTCAGAGCTACTTATTGTTAAAATTTGTTTTAAAAGAGTTGATTAAAAATAAGTTTCTGCTTAGAGCTTGGTGTTGAATCAAGCAGTACTCCCTAGCTTTGTTGACTTGGAATCTCCTGATGCGCAGGCAGGTGCGTGATCCACTGAGACTGACTACGGATCAGAAGACTCCAAGCCCGCAAAGCCAGGGAGTAACGCTTTCTTCAACACCGAGCTCTGAGCAGAGATGAGGAGATCATCAGCAAGATCCCCCAACAGTGTGATTTGTCTCATTTTGAATTTGAGAAAGGCAGAGGAGGGAGGCAGGCAGCTGTATTCCCATGCGGCTCTAGACCAACTCAGGGAACTGCAAATGGCTGATGGGTAGCCACTTGTTAACATTTTTGCATTATGCACCAGGGAGGATACATTGAAGTTTTTTGCAGTGCAGTTTGGGGCTGTTCCACCCTTTCTTGAGAGAGACCACGTCCAGTGGTATTTTCAGGAAATCAAGTCAGGCTGTATGACTAGGATCTTTGCCTGGTGCGGGTAATTCTGGGATTAAATAGAGGGGGGTGGGGGCTGGATGTGCTTCTGCAGGATTTGGATCCTCAGGGAACCCAAGCCTGTTAGAGGTAGGCTGACTCACGCCCAGTCCTTGGCCCAGGGCCTCTGATGGCTGGACTGGACTTACTGAGAGAAGTTCTGAAGTTAGGTTCCACCTGTCTGATAGCTGGTTTTTAAAAATTTCCCCCGTGAAACAATTCTGTTAACACATATGCCAAATTGTTCTGTCAATCTACTAAACGGATTCTTTTAAAGACAAGTGCTTGGTTTTTATTTCATTAAAAATGTTAACTCTTAATAATTTGCAGCGTCTCTGGCTGGCTCATGGAGAATTCCAGTATTCCTGGTTATTGTTTTCCTGATGTCTGTGGGCACCCTTTATGAGAAACAGAATGGAAAAGAGTCTTCTGGTAAGAAATAGAGCATTCTGTTAGTAGTTACTCTTAAGAACTATTTGGGAGAGTAGTTTTATTTTAAAAACATGCTATGATGAAACAGTTTGAAATCCGTTTAAAAACCAGTGGTATTTTCTGAACCATAAACTTGTTTAGCATATATTGGGTTGTTTGACTATACCTCACACCGCTGCTTTTGCATTTTTATTGGGTATAATTCATAGAACAAAAACTTAACCATTAACTATTTTAGATCAGCACTTAGTGCATTCACAGTGGGTGCAACCATTACTTCCATCTCGTCCTAAGATATTTCGTCACCCAGAAGGAAGCTCTGTAGTTAGGCTGTTTGAGATATTTCTTTTTTCTTGCTGTAGGCATTTAGAGCCATAACTTGCCCTCTTAAAACTGCTTCTGCATCTCATAAATTTTGATGTCGCGTGTCCACTTTCCCTGAGTCCAGATACTCTCTGATTTCCCTTTTGACTTCTTCTTTGACACATTGACTCATCATAAGTGTGGTGTTAAATTTCCACATATTTGTGAATTTCCCAGTTTTTTGTTGCTTGTGCTTTTGGTGTTCTATTTCATTGCCAAATTCAAGGTCATGGATATTTACCCCTGCTGATCTTGTGTGCTGCAACTTTGCTGAATTTGTTTATTGAATAGTTTTTTTGTGAATTCTTTAGGGTTTTGTGTATGTAAGAGCATGGCATCTGCAAACAGAGATAGTTTTACTTTTCCTTTCTAATTGGCACACCATTTATTTCTTCTTCTTGCGCGATTACTCTGGTTAAAACTTCTGGTACAATGTTGAATACGCCATGTTCTTTCAAAGATTAGTTCTGGCTGCAAGTGGTTTTTACCCAAAACCAGTTTGTTAAAGGTACAGGTTTCTAATGAGCGGTCAGGGGGCAGCGAGGGAGGCTGGGAGCGGTGGCCAGATGCAGTAATGGTTCTCCTGGACTTCTGGTTAACCAGCCTCGTGGACGCACAGTTTCTGCAAGTGGTCGATAGTTGTCCCTTGCTTCTTTCTGATGGTTATACATAAACTAAAAGAGCAAATTGTTAATTGTAGCAGATTTTTAGAAGGAAAACATTAATTTTTCAGGTATGAGTTTGTCACAATTAGTTTAGGAAATACAGAGAAACAAAAAGAAAGTAAAAATCACTCAAAATCCTACTGCCCACAGATTATACCAAAATGTTAACTAGTGGGTTTTATGCCTTCAGAATTTCAAAAACACAAGTAACCGGGATCACAGCGAACATTCTCTTTTGTGACCTCCATGTTAAACTTAATTACGTCATGAGCACCTTTCCACGTCAAACATACTTCTACAGCATTGTTTTTAGCATCTTCATCGTATGTTAATCACACAGCTGTTTGTGGCACTTGGTTGTATTTGTACAGCGCCCTACGGAAGTTGTTTTTAATTAAATTGCCTTTTTAAATTATTTTATTTGTTAAATGAGTAACCTCTGACAATTGTAGGATGTCTTTTATTCATAAACAGTTGTGTAGAATTTTTAACTAACTACCTGAAACAAAGAAACCTTAATTACTTGTCTTTCTGACAGTGGAAAACAGGAAAGATTTTATCTTATATTTTGCTGTCTTTCTGTTTTCTTTGCTCAGCTTGCCTTCTGATCACAGTCTTTTAGGCTCTGTGGTTACATCTCAGAGCAGGAGAAGTAAACTTTCTGTGTTGGCAGCTAGTAAGGAAAGCTCGCTGGTCTCCACTTGTCCCACTGGTCGGCTTTATCTCCCTTTTCCCCCCTCCCCTAGTAGTAGTGGTCCAGATGGCTGTGCTTACGCCTGACCCCAGGACAGTTCTCTCCTTGTGACTGCCTTGTCCAGAGCTGCGTAAATACTTCATTTCAAATACATACTTGAATAATGTCTAAAACCAAAGGGTTTTAGGTGGGTTTTTTCTTGGGTACAAATTCTAGTCAGCTGGTGATGGCAGCCTAGAGAACTGTGAGAACAAGAATTCTAAGACCGAGTTCTGAGCCATGTTCAATTATTATGATCAGGCATATACCCAGGATAGGAGCGTCCTGGCATGTCAGCTGCATTTCTAGTATTTGTATTCTGGACACTGACAAGGAAGGGAATCACCGAACACAGAGTACACGGTGTGGACAGATTTGGAAATGCGGAAATCAGCATCTTGTTTTGTCTACTCTCATTCCAGCCTACTTTGGAATAGGTTATTCTCGATCTAGAATCCTTTCATGGACTTCTAGTCTAGATAATCCTGATCATAAAATACATCTGTCAAATATTTTTTTCTAAATTTCTGAGTGTTTTTTCCCTCTTGTCCCTAGGACCGTGTTTCTTTTAGGCACCAAGTCATAGCATCTAGTCCGCACTGGGACAGTGTTCTCTTTTCGTCACCGTCCGCTCCCTCCTGTTGGTGTCACTGTAATGTGGTCAGCACAGGGCCCTTCCTTGTGTTGCCATGGCGGTGTGTGCATTCACTCCTTCCTTGTCTTCCCGCTGCCCCGTGGTAGGGCCTGCTCTGGTACCCCAGTCACCTGTGTAGGCATCTTTCTCTGTGTCTTCTGGGATTTGAGTCTTTTGCCGCTGTGGATACTTTTATGGTCTGTGGTTCACTGGATTCACAGAATTAACCCTTTGGATTTCTTCAGAATGCAAAGCATGAGTTTATTTGTGTCCAGAAAGCTCTTCTTGTGGATTATTGCTGAGTTAGTTTCAGAGGTTCCTTCTGAACCCAGGGGCCTTACTCAGTGATTTTCTCTTAGACCTTGGCAGCTCTTACTTGGTATTTCCTGGAACTCCAAGGTAATATAGGGAAAAAGTGTTAAATGCCTACCATGCTTTTAAATGTACTACCTTTTTTTAAATCCACAAGTAAAACAACCGTCAACACCTTACAGAATGATTATCTAATTTTGCAGATGAAGGCATTTTATTCCAGAGATTAACTGACTTGCTTATAGTCCTACATGTGACTGGTGGGGCTAATGAACCAAGTTCCTTGACCCTAAGCCCAGTGCTCTTTGAACAAGCGTCAGTCATCCTAGAGGTACTGACGGCTGATCCTTTTGAACTCAGTGGTGGGAGTTGGCTCCCTCAGTCTTTTATGTTGGCCCTGTTGGCTCACTGCAGCTGCAGGACCTGGCCTCTCTGTCTCCTGGATCCTAGAAGTCTCACTTGGTAGAAACCTCAGGCCAGCTTTGATGTGCCTCGTTAGCCTGTGAGCAGAGAGGAGCACTGGCGTTACTGTTAGTAATGACAGCATGGGCAAGGCCCTGTTGGACCCTTTCAACATGCTGTCTCATTTAATTTTCTTAGTAATCCGGTGAGGTTGGTATTGTACTTATTTACAGGTGAAGAAACTTAGGCTCAGCCATCTACTCTTAGTAAGAGAAATGCTTTTTCAAAAGCTAGAGAAACACATCAGATGTAGGTTCAACAGCTGGGCATCCAGCCTGAGAAGTATGGCAATAAGATATAACTGGGTCTGTTCCTGCTGGCATTGGTAATTCTCTATAAATGACCAGGAGTATCTTCTCAGGGAGGCTTGGTAGTTGCCTTAATTGTTTTAGGATAGCATGCATTACGAGTGAAAATGTTTGGTCCTCTTAAACCCAAATTGGAAAAAGAAAAAGAGAGCAAACTCGATGTTTTGCTCATCTCCCACTCCCCATTGCTGACACTGTCAGTTAAATAGACCTAGAGAAACTCCTGCTGGTGCGTATCCATGTCCTTGTTACTGACCAGAAGTATAATGAAGTGATACTAGGAGCCACTGAGAAGTAGATGCAGTTTATATATTAGTAATGGAAATACAAGCTTCCTTTCACAAGGAGCTGTGCATGCTGGGGAGGTTTTACTGGGTATGCAGGGCCTCCTTCCAATAAGCATCTTTGGATGTATTTCTGGCAACTGCCATTATCCCTGTGAAAGAGAACAAAGTAGATCAAGTCTCCTTATTTAGACTGGTTTCAAAGTATATTTCCCACTGATTTTTAAAAATGTTATTTTGCACATTGTTATAACACACTGTTTGAACTTGTGGTGCGTTACTGTTACGTGATTTGCTGGACTGAGGGTTGCTGTCCCCTGGCGCGAGGGTGCTAATGTCAGTGGCCTGCTTCTTTGGACTGTGTAGATCCCCGCTATTGGACCTCCTCTGATTGTTGGCCCTACCCCTGGGTAGACTGACACTTGAAACCTTGGATGCTCTTTCCTTTTTTGTTTATAGTTCTTGGATCCCAAGATTATGTTTCCTTGTCTGTGTGTCTGTTTTTAGCTGGGACTTTTTTGCTAATACCACAACTTTGTCTAGATTCTTAGTTCTGGGGCTTTTCTGTCTAGTGTATCATCCTTCTTCCCAAATCCTTGGGGGTTTTGAGGTACAGGCAGATATTACTAAGACTGAAGTCTCAGTGATAAGATCAGTATCCAAATCTCACATCCATAATTTTCAGATACTCTTTGTTGACTTTTTTGGTGTGCGCTTCTTTTTATTCCTTTGTGAAGTTCAGGCAGTCGAAAAATGTATTGACTCATTTATGTATTAACTAGTATGATATCGCATAGTTTTCATTGATGTAGCTGTGGTTCACTCAATATTTACCGTATATTTTAGTGATGTCAGCAAGTTGGAGAACAAGTTAGTATTTGTGCAGGTTTCATTTATTGGGTATGTGTAGTTCATTTGGAGCTGAAATTCGTGGCTCGTCAGAACTCTGTGTTGTCACATTGAGTGTTGGCCTACCGAACGTAAGGTTCCAGCTGTATGAATGTGGGTGTATTATTTGGTAATAAGGAATGATCAGTGTTCTTAGTTGTGGACAATGGAATCCATGCTAGCTGGTCTAAATAGAAAGAGGTACTGATTAGCGTACAGAATTTTTACATACAGAATTTTTGGAAAGACCAGATGATTAAGCTTGTATCCAACACAGGCAGAAGTAATGCAACCAGGAGAAATGCTCAGTGCCACCCAGGGACTGTTTAAGCAGAAGTGCCATAGCTGCTGCTGCCTGCCACAGAGTTAGAGATTAGACAGCAGAACATCTGGAGCTTCTTTGTAGATTCCTGTGGAAAAGCCATGTGCCTCTGTGACTGTATTTGACATGTATGAGGCTTCCAAATTACAGTGAGTCACTTTGGGCTTCAAGTCTTGCACAGGTGTGCCTGCTTGATAGAAACTGCATCCATGTGGTACCTTAGCTGCAAGGGAGTCCAGGAAATACAGTCTTTAGCTTTCCAGTCTCTAGGGTGCAGAAAAGCATTCTAAAACCTGGTATTGTATAAGTTAGCCTGTGCTGTCTGCCGTAACATGTTAAAGGCTAGTAATTACTGACCAGTCTTACTGACCAGTAAATGTTTTATTTGAGGCTAGTGCAAGTGGTTAATCTTGGTGTACTACCTATGAGGAAGTTAACAATAGGGACATATGTTCCTATGCATGAACATATAACATGCAACAGGGTAATAATTTTTTTTTTAGATTTTTAAGTAGTGGATTTGCTGAATTACATACTTTGTAGATGTATATAGTTTTGCATAATACCCATACATTTACATATTCATTTGTGGAATGTTGTAATTGGGAGCACCAAGTATGGGCTGTCCCATTCTGTACTACAAGCTAGTAATGCAAAGGAGAGCGAGATAGTCTATACCCAGGAAGCTCACAGACTTGGTGTGGCGGTGTTTTCAACAGAAAGGTGCGTTAAAGTTAACCTGTGAAGTTAAAAAATATGAATGTGGCACTCCGTGCTTATGTACCCATTATCTGCCACATGCACCAGCATGAAGTGCCCAAATGAGCAAGACAGAGTCCAGGGACCTGCATGTTGAGCAGACTTTCCTGTGGATTCTTAGGCATTCTCCCTTGGCACGTAGCCACTGGTCTGGTGGGTCATTAATGACCATTTTGTTTTATTGCTCTTGAAAACGTAGGCTTATGTTTCAGTTTGCAGGTTATTTCCCACTTTGTTCATGTGCTTTAAAAAGTTTTTTAACTGCATCCTTGTTTTACAGGAGCAGAGTTACCCGGGCAAGTTATCTCCATGGCCGCCTCCACTCTGGCCACCTTGGCTATCTCTATCACAGGGTATGAATCCAGCACCGAAGACCAGCCCTTGACTCAGCCTGAAGGTGACTGACCTTTTGACACAATGCCTTCAAAATCATTCTGGAAAATGAAATGAGCATAGAATATAAAATGAAGAAAGACCCTAGGATTACAAAATGCTAGTACTTGTCCTTCATTTTTCTCTCTGATTCCTATTTTTACACTTTTTCCTTCTCAACTTTGTTCTCATATATGACCTTTTTCATACATTTAATTATTTACCTTCTTAAGTTCTTACCTTGATTCTTCATTCTTTACCTTTTTAAAAAATACTGCTTTTTTTTTTGTTATTTCTCACCCTAATTTCATATTATTTTTCCTTTTCTCAGTGCCCTATTTACCTTTGTCCATATTTTCCCCCACTTAATCCTTTTTATATTTTCCATTTCTTCCAAAGCTGTCAGTTCTCCTCCACTGTTCTATTTTGCTGTAACTTTTAATGTTGTTTTTTTGGTCGTTGTTCCCTTTCTCCAAATCTTCCTTTCAGCTTTTGCTTTCCAACTTCTAGTCGTCCATTTCTCTGGTGTTACTTGCTTCTCACGGTTTGCTTTGCATGCCTTGTGCTGTTAATGTGTTGGCTGTTTCTGTTACAACAGACGCCTCTGGTTGTTCTGAGGTCAGTGCTCCTGTGAGATCAGGTGGTTGATTTAGGGCAGCTTTAAAGCCACACTGTACTCACACAGAGTTCAAGAACGTGAAAGGCCACTCTGCCTGTGCCAAGAGGTTCATTAGTGCCAAAGATTTTGGAGTTCAGGCTGGTGTGGCTCAGTGGATTGAGTGCTGGCCTGCAAGCCAAAGGGTTGCTGGTGGGTCGTTGGTTTGATTCCCAGTCAGGGCACATGCCTGGGTTTCAGGCCAGGTCCCCAGTTGGGGGCACATGAGAGGCAACCACACATTGATGTTTCTCTCCCTCTCCTTCTCTCTCCCTTCCCCTCTCTAAAAATAAATAAATAAAATCTTTTTTTTTTAAAAAAAGAAAAGCATTGAAGGAAGGGGTCAGCTAAGAAAAATGCATTTGGGGTAGAAGGACCACTTACTTTTCTTGCATACCGAATCGTGTTTTCAAAGTGGAGAGGGGATGATGTTTTGGTTACAGACTTACTCTTCTTCATGTCTGCTCTATCCACCAACATGAAGTTTCCAAATTAGAAAGATAACTCAAGAGAGCAAAGTGAACCAGATACATAACTAGCTTGGACTTTAGCACCAAACCTCAGGAAAGAGTGTTCGTTCTAGTGAGGCGGGCTGATTCACCATGGTGCTGGTTAGATCAGTAGTAAAAATTTGCTACAGCTAAGCATTTAATGTTAAAAGGAACACTGAGGAAATTATGATGTAGCACTCAGAGGGCTACTGTGTGCTTATGAAAATTTTGAATGTAGGGAAGGCATTCTTTCAACAAATATTTACTGAATGCCCTATGTGTCAGGTACTGTTCTGTGTGCCAGGAATTCAGGGGAGGGATGCGAGACAGACAAGTTCTTAGCGCCCCTGGAGCGGACATGCAGCTGAAGAGAAGGTGCACAAGGATAAGTGAGACATGATACAGCTATGAAAAACTGTGAGGACTGTGGGGCAGGTACAGGGCTGGGACCGTGAGGGATCTTGTTTCTTTTTTGTCTAGACTTTCTGAAATACGATAAACTTTTGTCAGTAGCCTTTGTTTATGGCAGACAAAATGCGAGTTTCAGGATCTTGCTCATTTCCATCATCATGGTGTATACTGAGGAATATTGCTTCGAGGTTACATGATCTCTATACGAGTCATGTGTGGTAGTTTTGGTAAAACTAGGAGATAGAAATAATACAGCCCTGAACATGACCCCCAGCAGTCTTGTTTTATATCTCATTCTAAGAGAGAATCAGAAACACCTGTTTCAAAGCCCTGGGTTCCTGTAAGAGCAGTTGGCTCCATTTTAGGTGAAATGACAATGAAAAGGCACATTGTGTTAGAAATATATATAAATGCATCTAATATAAAGTTATAGTAAAAGGAGAAATTTTTAAATGCTGGAATTCTATATGTTAATGTTTGTTGCTTTGAAACCATAAAGTTTTAAAAGACTCAAACCAGAGTCATTTTCATGGACTAATGATAATTCTCAGCTATTTTATATATTTTTTCTTTAGTTTTTTGTTTAAATGATGACTATATTAATAAAGATATATGTCATAAAAAGCTTGAACAGTATAAAGTAAAAATAAAAGATTCCCCGTACCCCACCCTACCCCCAACAGATTATTTCCCTGAATTTAAACACTGTCGGCATTGTTAATTCATCACATATATTTCAGTGTATATGCAGACATATAGCCAGGTCTTTTTTTTTAACCCAGTGAAGTCGTACAATCAGAGTACAATTTGAAGGCTTCAAAGGCTGAAAATAGAGCAGCTGAGCGAATTACTCTGTATTACTGTTCAATGCTGAGGACTAAGAAGGGGGGTGATTTGTTTTCTTTCTCTCTTCAGAAACCATGGACAGAGGAGAACCCCCACCAACATTGTCCTCGTCTTCTTCATCTTCCTCCCCTTCACCCACACTGGGCAGACAGAAGCCTGAAATTGGGGCGTTCCTCAGGAAGAAGAAGACGAGCGATGTCTACTTTGTGGCTCTGGTTTGGGCCATCATTGCGGTCCAGCTCTGGCTGAACCTGTGGATTGTGCAGCTGCTGCCAGTGCCGATTGCAGGTAAAAAATATTTTTCTCTTCCTTTTGGACTTTAATACTTGGGATAATTTTACTCTTTTTTTTTTTTTAATTAAATGATTGTATGTTTACATGTAAATAATAAACATTATTTTGAAATTTATTGCTTGATTCCTTCTTAATATTTCTCTTCTAAGCTCAAAAATATATTTAGCCTCTTGCAATTTTGTGTGGCCTTACAGCCTGATAGTGCCGTGTGGAGAGTTGACTGCTTAGCCATCCGTGAGTCTGTGGAGGGGAAGGTTAGCAATTTGCATTTTGGGGGTTATGATTGAATTTTGAGAGCTGCTCTTAATGAAGTGCATTTTACATTGCATTTTTAATTAAGTAGAAATGTAGGTTTTAAGAACTATATGTATGCAAAATTGCAGTATTTTTGTTTGACAGAAAATTATATTACATATATGTGTTATATGTTTTATATCAAAGTGGAATCATATGACTTTTCATGAATCATTAAACTAGGTCTTTGGACCTGAATACTGTGGTAATTTAAGGCCCACCTCGATACTTCCTAAAGGCGACCTTTAACGCTGCGAGAGCAGGGAATAGTTTTCTCTGACTCAGGTGCGTTGTAGAGGAGCCTTTTATAGTGTCCTGGTTGTTCGGGCTTTTTTCTTATTGCAGTCACAGTCTTTGCTAAAGTTATGAAGTCCTCAGTTGATGCTCGGGATCCGGACGTGTAGATACCTCCTGCATTTGACCAGTCCTGTCTCCCGTGTCAAAGTTTCTCACTACTGATTTAAATGTAATCGGATTATTAGAAGCCTGTGTTCTACCATGCTCTAACCTTATTGGACCTTTATCTTCTAGATCATTACTTTTCAAACTTATTACTCTCATTAAATTGGGCAGTTAATTAAAAAATGTTTCTTTAAAGATTTGTTATGAACAGAACACTGTACAGTGCCTGTCCTTAGGGAACATGAAATACAAGTGGTTGAAGTTTGTATCTGCTTCTTACATCGTCAAGCAGAACTTCTGTTTGGCAGTTGGGGCAAGAACATTTGTAATTAAGCAAGTCACAGAATACATGCAGCCATGCTTTCTGTTAGGGAATTTATAGAAATGCTTAGTGACAGTTTACGTTGCTCTTCTGGATTGTTCCATACTTCTTTGGTTTTGCCAGGTGATTTCTTTTATGCTGGAAAATCACGAGTCAGGTGCCATTGGAAACCCTTTTTCTTTAAAGTTTATTATTAGCAAGAGTTACTTTTGTTTTAGTCTCTTCATAATTCTCAGGCCATCGTAGGAATTTGACATGGCTCGGGACAGCAGGCTGTGAGCAGGGTTGCCCCCGAAAGGTTTCTACGTCTGTAAATACCCTGGGGCTATTCCTGAGACTATAGGAACTTTCCTAGGACCTCTCTAGAGATTTAAAAATGCTAATGAAGGAATCGTGGAACTGGTATATAACACTGAGCTCATGGTTCAAAATAGTAAACTGGGAAGCATTTAGGAACCCTTGGAGTTAGGGAAATTGTAGTGGTTGGATCAATTGTTCAAACTTTAAGGCAACCTTCACAGGTGAGTAACACTTCTTTCTAGTCTCACCACTTTCTTAGTTGGCCTTTAACAGGAAGGGTCACCTCACTGCCTAACCGCAGAGGGCTACCTTCATATTGTGGTCTATGAATGAAGGCGTGCAGTGCCCAGCCTCAGAGGCCATTCATAACAGCCCCGCTTATTATACCCAGCCTGCTTCTCTACTGCATGCTGGTAAAAGATTGAGGTGCACATCCCTGGCTGGCGTGGCTCAGTTGGTTGGGCATCGCAAATCAAAAGGTCATGGGTTCGACCCCCGGTCAGGGCACATGCCCAGGCTGTCTTGTCCCCCTGCCCCCACCCCCGCACCACCCGTCTCTAAACTCTCTCTCCCTAACTCGCTCTCTAAAAGCATGAAAAACACCTCCTTGGGTAGGGATTAAAAAAATAGATGCAGATGTCTAGAGCAGCACAAAGGAGAGAAGTAGGAACGTGAACGCAAGTGTTACCTGCGGTGGTGTAAAACCATGATGCGTGTGGAACACCTTTACGTTCTTGGTAATTAAACGTAAAAACCCCCAAAACTAAGTGACGAAAGCAGCTATAATAGCCAAAGAGATTAGGACATGCCGGGGGTTAGCATTCTTTACCCCAGAAGGGGCAAGGTGTGAGGGCCTTAGGCTGTAGTCACTGAAGTTGTCGTGGTCAGAGTATCTTACGCGTATACAGGCTATAACATAATCCCGACTACCTCAGGGCTTCAGACTCCACACAGAAGGTAGTACGTGCGTGGGCAAATGGGGATTGTGCGAGAAGTTGTTTGTCCCAATACCATCAATCTGGGCTACCTTGAACTTCCTTACCTCCCCCTCTCCTTTTTTAAAATTGATTTTCATTTTAATACTAGCTTTACTGTTTTAGACACGTCACGTGAAACCAGAGGACCTTTTCCTGTTATGACTTTGTAGTTTCTGTTTTGTTCACACATGTACTTCTTATCTTCTTCATAGTCTGGGTACTCAAAAAGCTTGTCATTCACTTTGGCGTCGTGAACTTCCTGGAGCAGCGCTGCTACGTGTGGTGGCAGGCCACAGAGACCTTCCTCAAGGAGCGGCGGGAGGCTCTCGCGCCGTGGCCAGTCATCGGGCTTGGAAAGTTCCTGTTAAAAGTGGATAGCAAGGTATTGTGTTTCAAGAACTTGGGCTGTTTTAATGGAGGTTATATATTTCATTGTAGGAAACGTTCCATTTTGTGTTTGTACTGGAATTTTTGACAACACATTTAAAATCTAGTTCTGTGATGACATTTAAAGTTTATAATTATGGTTTATATAAGGATGAGATATATTTAGTTTAAATAATTATAAGGATCAAATTGAAATCCAGAGGGGTTAACTGACTTGTAAAAATGATATAGCCAGGTAGTGGCTCAGTTCAGTAAATATTTTTGGAATAATTCCCATGTCTCATATTGTGCTAAGTCCTGGGGAAGCGCAGATGAATCATAGAAACCTAGATGCAGAAGTTCTGTTGAGGGAGAGAGAGCAGTCCGTTAGAATTTGGATGCAGTTGTTAGATTCAGAGGCTTAGCGTGGGCTCTGAATCCAAGTTCTGGTTTCAGGTCCCGGTTCAGCTACCTGTTAGTTAGCTGTGTGACCTTGGATGAATTTCTTAATCCATCTGTGCCTTTGTTTCCTTATTAATACAATGAGTGTAAAGCATGTGCCTCGTAGATTGGTTTGTGAGTGCTAAATAATCCGTGCACGGTTCCTAGGTCAGGGCCTGGCACACAGTGAACTCTATACAAGTGGTAGTTGGCTGTGACAATTTGTGGAGGAAAAGTATGGGGTTGGCCAAAAAGTCCATTTAGCTTCTACTGTAAAATAAGACACATTTTTCATTTTCACCAGTAACTTTATTGACTTGGGTATTTTGAGGATGTCGGCTCTCTCCCGTGTGGTATAATGTTGATTGTTCCAATTGATGTCTCAGTTTGATCGCTGTCAACTTCAACTGGTCTGCCTGCCCGTGGAGCATTATCCAACGAGAATCTCCCGCAGGAAACTTCTCAAACCACTTGGACACATTCAGTCAGTCCCAGCACCTTCTCCATGCACTGCACAAATCTTTTTTTTGCGTTTCAGTTACATTTTTACCTTTCTTGAAATAATAAAGCATAATATGCCAAAAATGTTGCGTATTTTCTTCCGTCTTCAAGATTAAAGCGGCTACACAAAAATTCACCAATTTTGATAATTTTTAAAAAATGCACACTGATATGACAGCGGTCACAATACAATCTAACAAAATTGTTTCGAATGAAGATAAAAGCAACTAAGTGCTATAGAGCCATTCTGGGGGAACTGAACGAACTTTTTGGCCAACCCAATATGGATGGGATACAGTGGTAGTACGGAACAAAAAATGACTCACCATTGGTGAGGCGGTTGGAGAGGGGTGGTTTTGTAGAGGGGGTGACGCTGGAGCAAATTCTGAAGCACAACTAGGAGTGTATTACGTGGATAGAGCAGTGCAAAGACACAGAGACTTCCACAACGTGAATGCCTGGGGCTGGCCGAGAAACTGGTCATGGCTGGGATGCATGAAATGGGGATTCCTGGGAGGTAAGCCTGGAGGGGCAGGCGTGGCTGGGTCAGGAAGGTCTTTTTCTGAGTGCCATGCTGGGCGAGCTGGGCTTCATCACAGAGGCTAGTCGCTATTTCCTTTAACAGGTCTGTTGGTGACTTAGGGGTAGGAAATAGTGCCGGGCGGAACCAGTGCAGATGGAGATGAGGATAGTACTGGAGCGCACGAAGAGGGCAGGTCGTGCGTCTTTTAAATGCATAATAAAATACCCTGGGTCAAAGGAGAAGCAGTGGATACGTTTTCTTACATATTGCCTGTCTTCCAGAGAGTCTGCCAGTTTTATAGTTCCCACCAGTGCAACATATGGAGTACCTATGTCCTTGAGCCCTTGCCGAGGAATATCATAGTAGCAAAAGGGCCTTTTTAGTTTTGTAGAAAGTATTTCAATGTTCTTAATCTAAAATTTCTAAGAATAAAAATGAGGCTGATTATCCTATTATATCCTTATTGGCTAAGCATATTTTTCTTTTGTAATTTGCCTATTTGTATTTTCACTAATTTTTAAACTTTTTTTAAAATAAGAAGGAATCTAAGACTTTGCATAAATTTCAACATTTATCACATCTCCCTGGTACTGGGATGAAGCTTTATCTTACTAGAGCAGATTTAGCAGTTCAAACTGTTTAAAGAGTATAACTCTTATTTTCAGTTAATGTCTTTGTGTTTCCACTGTAACAACTTGCTTTTTGTGTAGAAAAGTGTGTGCTTAAAAACTGGGGTGGGAGGAAATACACCAAATAGAAAAAGCATCTTAGATACGCCTGCATTTTGGCGCGGTGTCCTCTGTTCCAAAGGAGCACGGAAATGTTTTTCTTTAGGTGACGAATACTCTAAAGCGGCAACCACAAAGTTCGACGAATATGTAGCATAGGAACACAGACTGGTTTATACAGGGACTAAAAATCCTTTTGGTGCCTGATATGTGAAAGGATCTTAATCATTACTCTAATATTTGGAATTCGGTGTGGCTGTTGAAGGCTCCGAACTTTCAGCTTATTTTTATGTGTTTTTAACTGTTGAATTGCCAGCAAAGCTTGTGGTTATCTTCATTGTAATTATTGTATATCTTACGGGAATACTGCACTCATGCGATTTTGTAGCTTTGTTAATGCATTACAGTTTTTCTCCTAGTTTTTCTTTTCTCTCGGATAATTTCCTCCTCATGCTGTCAGTGACTTTCTTTTCTTTCTTCTCATACTGTTATTGCATTCTCTAATGATATTCCACTGTTCTTATCTTCTCTTCCTCACCTTACCCCCCATCCTCAAGCTCTGGCACTGGCTAAATAAGAAGGTAAATGAACACATGGATGTTGGTTTTCACTGTTCAGTTCTGTGATTTCTCCCTGTATCTCCATTCTCACTCTGTTTCTGTCCATATCGCAACTAAGTTTTTGTTATTAAAGTCCTAATTATAAGCTATGGAAGGTCATGAAGCATTGATACTGTCACAGTACAATTTTCTGAAATCCCAAAGCTGTTTTATTCAGGGTGTGGTGGTATGTCCCTGCCGGAGTTTGTGTAAGAAGCTCTGTCTTGTAGTCCTTTCGCGCACTGTGGTTCCCACACCTTTTCAGCTCCACAAGGTGGCTGCTCAGTCTGACCCTCGCGCCCTCTTGGAAGTGTGACAGCAGGTTGGCAGTAGTTCCTGACAAGGGGAGAGAATTCTTCATTGCTGATTTTTGTTCACGTGACACAGGAGGTTTTCCAAAGATGAATCTGTGAAGTATTTTGTGTAATTCCCTAGGCTGGTGATTTTGTGTATTATCTTTTTTTATAACTAGGATTCCCAAATTTTATTTTTAACTTAAAAAAGATGATAGTCATGGCCTATGACATCTAACTTTACGTGTTTCCCAAGGTATAGGTTGTATTTGTGGTACATGATTCACATGATTGGCTTGGAATTTTAAAGGTACATTTTTAGTAACTTCCGTAAAGGCTAATCCAGATATAATCGAAGTGATACACCTGTAACTTCTAGTCTGAATGTAGTCGTTCTAGATTTAATTTCATTGAATCCCTAGGACAGATAGCAAGAGGTGACATCATTCACATGTGTTGTGTTTAAATATAGTAAGACTCTAAAAGTTTTCAGTAGAGATATCATCACAGGCTTTAAGAAAGCAGTGGAAGTAGATCAGAATGATACTTTTATGTGTAGAGATTAGGATTTCGTCCTGTTGAAACAGGAAAGGGGAGACTGCACAGTGCCTAAAGTATTAAACTTTGGGTTGAAAATAAACTGTGTAAACTGGAAATAGACACACACACAGGTGGTTTGTACACCTCCACTTCCAACAAAACTAGTCTAAGTGAATTAGTTTCATCCTTGGCAGGTGATAGTGCTGCAAACATGTCACATTTTCTTATTCCGTAGATAATTTAATGTTTTTTCCTAATTTGTATATATATGTTGAAATAAAATTTTCCTCAAGAGATGAGAGAGAGGAGACCTAAAGTCATCAGGTTTAGTTTGATTTAAAGCTAAATGAGTTAGATTACCTAATTTATGAGCCTCATTCACAGCTGACTAATGAGTGAGTTTTAAAAGATTCCTAAGAGACCAAGTAGCTTTTTTCCTCTTCCTTGCTGATTCCATGTAGCATAGTTAAACCACTGATGCAGAGGCGGAGTGACTGCTGGAAGTTCCGAGAGTGTGTATTCTAGAAGAGCACATAAATGGGTTGACGATTATTATTTTTAAAAAAATTTTTAAAATCTTCACCCTAGGATATTCCCATTAATCTTAGAGAAAGAGAAGCATTGATCGGTTGCCCCCCCCCCCCCCCCGTCACATACCCCATTGGGGGATGAACCAAAAACCCAGGCTTGTGCCCTGGCTGGGGATCGAACCTATAATTCTTTAGTCTGTGAGGCACGCTCCAACCATTTGAGCCACCTGGTGAGAGCAAACTGAAGATTATGTTATTACATCCAAGGTCAGAAAATAGTAGTGTTCCGAGTTCAAGCAGAGTGAATTAGGAAACTAAGAGAAGAAGTGGGGGTGAGAGACAGCACATCTTACGATTAATTAAATTGTAGCCTACTTCCCAAGGCTTAATTATTTCTTAATGTTGATTATATGCACTAAGACTCACCTAGATTTAGTTAAAAAACACGGCAAAATAGAATCCTACAGGCCCACATTCATGGTAGAATAGAAAACTAGGTAGTGGCATGACACTTTTTAAATAAGACCAGTAGTTTAGAAATTCGAGTGTCTTGATATAACTATAAATTTACCAACACCTCTAAATTTTTGCACTTAAAACATTCAGCATGCCATTTGAAAATTCCTCCTCTTCCCCTTTTAGAAAATAAAGTTCAAAACCAAAATAATTCTCATAGCATGGAAGACTGGAGAAATTTCTAGGGGCTGATTTCCAGGAGCAGGGTAGTGGTGACAGGGCTGTGGTTTCCTTTGCCCAAAGCAGAGCGTGGGACTGGGCAGCCTCAGGAACAGAGCCTCTGGCACTCCCTCAGGGTTCTCTCCTGCACCTCCTTCCCCTTCTCCTTTGCTTCCTCTGTGTGTGTTTCTCTTTCTGCGCTGGAGTTTGTTTCCTGAGTTTTGTTCCATTCACTCTTTCCGGGAGTTCTTTTCCTCCATAAAAGTTTTCTATTTATTTTGTTTTTCCTACTCTTTTGGTCCTTAGTTCTATATACCAACTCCCTCCTCCCCACATTTTTTCTTCTCTTTTCTTAACATTTTCTGTCTCCCTTTATTCCTTAAAAAGCCTTTACCTGTCTTTTCTGTTCCTCTATCTCTTTTGCAATCTCTTTTTCCTGTTTTTTCCCCCCACTAATGTTAGCTAGCCATAATGTAAATAGAAACCCCTTTACGTTTTTCACCTTATGTTTTGAGCATCCTAAATGATTTTGTTTATTTTAAATTTTGAATGAAATATCTAATCCTTACTGTTATCCCTTGCATGTAAATTTTTATTTAGGTGACTCTTAGTGTGGATTTTTTTACAACACTGTTTGTAATAGGAAAATTCTACCCTTGTTGAAAAATATAACATTTGATTTTGTAATGTTGTCGTACATAATATTTGTGAATATTCCATGTTTTATATGTTAAAAATACCCACACATAAATTTAGATATTTATACTTCGTTCTTAAAAAAAAAAATGGAGACTCCCAAGCTATTTTCAGAAATTGTAATTTATGAATACAGATCTGGTCTTAATTCTGAAATTATTTTATTTATGCTGGCCTATTCAGATACGTGTTAACTGAGCTTTTCCCGTCTGCCATACACTGAGATTTTGGAGAACAAAGAGGAGTAATACAACATTAGCCCTTTTCTTCAGGAAGTTGTTTCAAGAATGAGGTGTAGAGTTGGTTTCAGATTGTGAAACTTTCCAGTTTCATTGATTTTTACAACTTATATTAAAAATATGATGTTTGACCTTCCATATCTTAGAAACCTGTTATTTTTTTAAATCTCCGCATTGTCTTCAATGCTCTGGTAGCATGCACTGATAATTAACTTTTCTGTTTGAAGCTCTAATTGTCAAGATAGAAGATGAACTTTTTGTCTTCAAGTTTACAATAGCATTGATCTCTTAGTGACAGTTTCCCTCATGAAAGATGACGGGGATGAGGCTTTTAAGCCTTCAGTGGAAAATAAATGTTTTAGAAGTCATTCCCCACCCTCACTCCCCCCCACCCCCCCCCACCCCCGCTTTAACCACCATTCTTTGCTTTTGGATGCTTAACTCACTGGAGAGCATATTTCAGATTTAAGTTAATAACTTATTCAGCAATACTGTAGCTCACGTTGGAGTTGAGGGGTGCAGTGTGGCATTTCAGCAGTCATAAGTCTTAACGGATCGCATTTTCTAACTGTTAAATAATAGCTTTGCATGGAAGGAATTCCACAAATCTATCAGAATGATATATTCTGAAAATAAAATGTTTGTGTAGGATTATTTGTGACTGTGAAACATAAGAGAAGTTATACTCAAAATAGACTGTCAAATAGCACTTAGGGCCCTGACTCGTGTGGCTCAGTCATTGGGCATCGTCCTGCAAAGTGAAAGGTCACCAGTTTGCACGTGCCTGGGTTGCAGGTTTGTCCCCTGCGTGTCTCACATCGATGTTTCTCTCCCTCTCTCTCCCTCTCCCTTTCCCTCTCTCTAAAAATAAATAAATAAAAATCTTTTAAAACAATGTAGGGAGAGCATAATTTTATTGATTATTTTTTATTTTCAGTCAATTATAATTTTTCATAAAGCTAATGTTTTAAAAATAATAGAAAATTTCAGTAGAATATTATATTTTTAGAAGTATGTTATTATGGATTATTTTAAATATTAAAAGACGTAACATTAGTTATATAACTGAAGCGCATTTTGTATCCCTCCCTGGTTTTTTCCCACCCAGAGGAACTATTATTCTGAAATTGGTTATTTATCATGATCATAACATTAACTTTTTATTATTACGGTTTTTGTAACCCCAACAACATCAAAGGAAAAACATTGAAAGTAATTCCTATTTTAATTTGCTCCTATTTTATCTATATATAATTTTGGGCATACCTGTTTTATAAAAGGCATACTTTTTCTAAAGTCATCTATATTTGCTCATTGACAGTAAAATTTCATAAAATTTGAAGTTGGCTGATGGTCATTATTTTATTTAGAATATTTACCAGATTGTAAAATACAATTTGAAATGTGAATATACCACAGTATGAGAATTCAAACATAAAGGTTATGTTCAACTTGACTGCTTTTTCTTAGATATGACAGCAATAAACTCTTTATATAACAGCAGTAATTAATACTGTTTGTTAATTTTATAAAGTTGCTTATAGCTTTCACTGCTTTAATTATTCCATAGTCTGCTTTGCAATGCTGAGTATCCTGTTTTGTCTTCATTGTATTTGAATGCATATGTGTTTTTATTAAGTTGTACTTTAAGCTAAGTAATTGTCTTTTTCATTTCTGTGCAGATGATCATCTGGTTGGAGAAGATGTTAGACAAAATAATTAGCATTTTCATCATATTTTTGTTAGTAATAGGAACCCTTCTTTTAGCCCTGCTCCTGACTGCAAAGGTAGAGTACAATAATTCCTGTTACCATTAATGAACTCTTAATTGCTAGATTTGTATGGGTAAGCAGCTGGTAGAAACAGTACAGAAAATGTTAACTTTGCTTCTGAATATGTATAGCAGCTAAAATATTTGTATTTTTTGTATTACTAGTTTTGCCATGAATTTGCCTAGTATATTTTTACACGCATTTTAATTTTATCATTGTCTTATACTTCAGAGGTAAATACAGATGACAAAATTGAGATACAGAAGAATAAGTGGCTGCTTCTGTGAACAGGAAAACTATGATTTGGTGTTACACATCGTAATCTAGTTAGTACCCTGTTTACTAGATCAGAAATTTTAGACTAGCTCCTCCCCTTCTTGCCTCATTGGTCCTTCTGCCAATATACATTGGATCTTTATTTCTCTCTCTCCAGGTCCTTCCAGCTTGCACTTCCTCTTCCCCTTTTTTGTCCGGACTGCTGTAACAGAATACCATAGACTAGGTGGCTTAAGCAACAGTTATTTCTCACAGTTCTGGAGGCGGAAGCCCCAGATCAGGTTCCAGCATGGTTAAGTTCTTGGTCAGGGCCGCTTTCCTGGTTTACAGATGGCTGTCTTCTCTTTGTACCCTTACAAAGCAGAGCGCAAGGTCCTCTCTCCTGTGCTCTTATAAGGGCACTAACCTCATTCATGAAGGCTCCACCTTCATGACCTACTTACTTCTCAGAGGCCCGACCTGTTAGCCGTTGCATTGGAGGTTAGGATCGCAGCATATGAATTTGGGGGATATAATCATTCAATTCATAACACTCATCTCATCAAAGAAAATCATTCTTCCAAGTGCAGCTAATAAAGGTTTCTCTCCAGTGATAACTCTTACTGACTTTTGTTATCCTGATTTCTATAGTGTATTTTAACTTTTAGTTTATCTGACTTCGCTGAACTCCACAATCCAGATTTTGATATGCGGTGTTCAAAGAATCATGAAGCTTCCATGAAGCATGGATATGAAAAATGTGTACATAGTAGTAACTGTTACTGTTAAACAACCTAATATGCAGGCATTTGCTAAAGGATTGCATTGTTTTTTACTACGTGACATCTCTACTTGGACGTCTTACTCTTCTCAGTCTCAATGTGCCCTCATTCTTACCTTTTGCTCCTAAAAACCTGCTCTCCTGGTACTTCTGTTTCTGTCTTTATATAGTTCCTACTTTTCTTTGGGTGTTAATTATGCATAGTGTAGTCACTTATATGGACTGTACAGACTTGTTTAGAGACCTTTGTTTTCATCATATTTCACCTAAACCAGCCACTATACAATCTTCCATTCTTGATCTTAGAGAAACCTTTTCACCAGTGTAGTCTTTCGCTTTCCTTTCTTTTCTTCTCCTGCTTGTCTTCTATTCCACTTTTTCTCCTTTGCCGCTTTTCATAGGGTCTTCTCACCTGCCCATCTCACTTAGTTCATCTTTCAAGTCTTTTTTTCTTTGCTCATTCTATTCAATGAACTTTTGCTTCCTTGAACTTTGATAACGTACGTTACTGAACCGCTTCTTTGTCCTCTAGGACTCAGGCCAACTGAGCTTTTGAAGGAAACTTACCAGTTATCTAATTTATTCTCCTAGCCAATAAAGGGATCGTTCTGTAAAACACCGTGACAGTATCTAGGTGAAGGTCTAGTAGACAGCTCAAATGTAGCATGTGAAAACTGAATTTCAGACCTCCCCTCGCTTTTCTGTTCTTCTTAGCGTCTTCCCATTTTAGTAAACAGCAGTTCCATTCTACTTGCTTAGGTGAAGAGCCTCAGGGCCATGCTTGACTACCTTCTTTCGTTTGTATCCACATCCAATTTGTTAAAGGGTCCTTCTTGGCTCCATCTTCTTAATATACTGTAGGGTAATAGCAGGGTGAGGATATCAGGTAATTGCTCTCCACAGAAAACAAGAACAAAGTGGTGTAAAAAAATGTTAAAATACCATACCACAGCATTGGAAAATGATCAGTTAGCCACCTTGAGGAGTATTTGCTCATAAAAAACTACTACTGCACCTGGTAAGAACAGGTAGTTTGTGGCTTTCTTGCTTGGAGTTATTCTCATCCTTCCTCACTTCGGCAGCAAGAATTTGCAACTTTCTCTGTGGGAAGTGATGGACGTGGTTTGGGGCTGACAACAGAACAGCTCTAAATTAAAGGGGGAGATTCTGGAAGCAAGACAGCCATGTAAGGGCTGAAATTAATAAACTACGCATCTTAGCCTGATTGCTAAACTAGTATGTGCATGGGAGCCCTGTGCATGTGGAAGCCTGGGGAGCTTTGCAGATTGGAGCCTTGGATTGCACTTCTCCTTTCACACATCTCAGGTTGCAGAGGAGAAGCTCTCTTATGTGAAGTGTCTGAGCATAACGTTTGCCAGAATCGTTCACTATGCAGGTCCAGGGAAAACCCTTAGGGATCAGGCTTTAAAATAAGTGGATAAGTGAATAAGTAAAAAGCACTGAGCAGAGACATCAGTGGCAGGGTCGATTGAAAATTTTGTTTTTGGGGGGTCTTTTGGGGGGGTTTGAGTACTGATAAGTTAGCTACTTACTGAAACAAAATAGCACAGCTCTCAAAAGAACAAAACAATCCAGAGTTGATACAACAATTTTTTAGTGTCCAGTTTTTAACCAAGAATTACTAGATATACAAAGAAACGGAAGAATGTGACTCATACTCAGGGGCAAAGACAAAACAGTCAAAGAGATGGACACTTAAGTGGCCCAGGTGTTGGTATTAACAGACAAAGGCTTCAAAGCATCTATTGTAAATGTATTCAAAGAATTAAAAGTCTGCTAAGAGCAAGCACATGCAGACTCTCAACAGAGAAATGGACACTAAAAACAGAACCAAATAGAAATCTTAGGACTGCAAAGAACAATAACAAGTGAGAAATTAACTAGATAGGCTCATGAGTAGATTTGAAATCAAGGGAAAAAATCAGTGAACTTGAAGAAAGATCAATAGAAAGTATCCAATCTGAAGAACATGGATTCCTAGAAGTACTTTACTGGAAGTAAGTTAGTATTAACTTGAAAGAGCTCATGATAAATTAATAATGACAGGTGTGATAAGTTTAAGTAAATCACAACCACTAAATAACCCAAGTTTTAGAGCCGCTAAAATGCTATACAAATAATTGCCTGACACAAAAGGAGTCTGTAAAGGAGGAGCCATGGAGACGAGATGGTTAGAAAGCAAACAGCAAGATAGCGGACTTAAGGCCAGTCATCTCAGTGCTTATATTAAGTGTGAGGCAACCAAAAAATTGAAAGGTACAGATTTTTCAGATACAAAAAAGCAATTTCCAACTAAATGACATCTGTAAAAGATACACTTTAAATTCAAAGATAGTAAAAGATTGGTAGTAAAAGGGTTAAAAATTATATACCATGTGAACTATAAACATAAGAGATATGGTATGATTATATTAATTAATATCAGACAACATAATTAAAAGAAATATTACTGGAGACAAAAGACTTTTATAATGAGTTAATACTGCAGTAGGATACAATTATGAATGTGTATAATCTAACAATAGAGCTCTAAAATACATGAAGCAAAATATTCAGAATTCGAGGGAGAAATAGACAAATCAAAGATTATAGTTAGAGATTGAATAGTACTCTTCTTGCAATAATTGGGAGAATAAGTAGATTGAAAATTAATGAGGATATGAAAGCCTTGAAAACACTGTCAATCAATTTGACCTAATTGACAGTAGCAGAATCACGTTCTTTTCAATTAAATACGGAGTACTCGTGAGGATAAACCATATGCTCGACATGCTTCATAAATTTAAATGAAGTAAAATCACACAGAGCCTGTGCCCTGACATTGGCTTGGGTTTATTTTTTTATCTCCCTCGTTTTGCTGATTGTTGAGCAAGGTAAATTTGGGACAGTTTCAGCTGGCTTTTTTTACTCAGAAACCTTACTCAGTTGCTTATATTTGCCTGTGTATCTCCCTTTGCATTATAATTCTTTAAGCTCATGTAGTGTTGATACCGCTTACATATCTATACACATATGAACTAAATATATTTATATATTATTGTGTATATGTATTTATTTACATATTTTTGCTTAAGTAAATTGTTGAGTTTCTGGAAGGCAAGGAGCTATTATGTACATTTTATTTCCCACAGTGTGCGTCATAGGATATTATGTACAAGCTGTTGAGTGCAGGTCTTTAAATTGTTTGTAACTAAGATGTGTAGTTATCTGACTCTAAAATACTGTTCCAGTAATAGTGTAGAAAAGTGAATGTTAAGTTGCATTTACTTTTTATTGAGATTCTTTTCTCTCCTCCGTAATGCAGGTACATCAAGAGAGTGTACACATGATTGAAGTCACAAGCAGCTTGATTAATGAAACCCTAGCAAATCACCCTGAGTGGGCAAAGTAAGAATATTGTTTTACAGTGACAAAAATAGTTGCATGACCTAGGTTCAATGTGAGGTGGTCTTCTTTGATGCAGCTGCCTTGGAAGAGAAAAGATTGGGTTTGCTAAAGCTTTGATGGAAGTTGTCATTTTTGCATAAGAATTGCGTGTGATGTGGGAGAGGGGGTGGTGGGGAAGTGCTTAAGATTTCAGAAACAGTGTATAGTACTTACATCTGAATGAGGCCTGCAGTTCACAGCTTGTTCGGATTTACAAAGTACTGTCACCTACACTGTGACCTGTCTTCCTCACAGTGACTGTGCAGCAGGTTAAAGAGATTATTGCTGTTTCCAGACCAGGAAACAGGATCAAAGGTTAGGACGTGAGTAATGATCCCCCAGTGGCAGAGTCAGCACTTCAGCCAGGGTTTCTGGCCAAGTATTCCTCCTTGTAGGAGGGTTTTAAAAAGCTGTTTAGACTTTGGTGGTTCGTGGAAGGTCTGATTCTTTTATTAGTGGGGTTAGATATGAATTAATAGCAGAGGTTTCTTGCAAATCTCAGTATTCTGTAGATTCCTGTCCTGAAGAAGGCAGTTGACCTTGGGAGAAATCTGTGGATAGTCCTAGTGGAGGGGATACAGTGAAGAATTGATCAAATACATTTTCTTCAAGTATGGTGCACGTTTTACATGTCTCATGTAGGTGCCCTGACTTCCTGTGGATGTGCTTGGTGAGCTGCTGGGCGAATTAGAAAAACTTAGGGTAGGGTCATCCTAGCAGAGCTTCAAAGAAATGAAGTTGAAGTTAGAGCACATCTTAATTCTTGTCTTGGGCAATTCTGTTAGTCTGGAACCCGTGTTCTACTCTCTTTTCTTCTTCTTTTTTTTTAGATTTTATTTTTAGAGAAAGGAGAAGGGAGGGAGAAAGAGAGGGAGAGAAACATTGATTGGTTGCCTCTTGCTCATCCCCAACTGGGGATTTGGCCTGCAACCCAGGCATGTGCCCTAAATGGGAATGGAACCGGTGACCTTTGAGGTCACAGGCTGGCGCTCAAACCACTGAGCCGTACCAGCCAGGGCCCATTTTCTACTTTCTACTGACTAGAAAGTGTGTAGAAACTCGACGGACTATGCGGTATGTTGGAAATTTCCCTTTACTTCTGCATTTCTTGGGGCTGTTCTCTTGTAAAGTCATATTGTGGCGGAGATTAACCTTTACCCAGAAAGGTGAGGGTAGGCCATTCCCACCTGAAGGAACTTGGTTTCTACTGAGGGTAGGAAAATCACTGTATTTTCGCTTTGTATAATGTGCGTCCATGTTTTTGGCCCAGACTTTCAGGGAAAAAATCTTTGATTTTAATTTTTTAATTCAATTACTTATTTATTTATATTTAGATACCTGTTCTTTGTATTATAAAGGAATTTTAGCATATATTTTTGAACATATGGTACAAGAAATTTTATGTAACAAATAATTACAAATCACAAGAACAGATACAACATATTTCCGGTACTGCCCACGTATAATACGCATCGTTAGTTTTCCCTCAAAAATTTGGGCAAATAAGTGTGCATTATACGAGGCAAAAATATGGTAGTAATTTGCTGAGGTGGTGACAATCCTAAGGAAGGAGCTCAGTATAGAAGCTGCGTTTGGTGTAAGATCAAGGCACATCCCAGCTGGTCGCAGCCAAGGTTGTTCAGGTGTTTCAGGCCCCACGTCCCCTGGAGGGCCCTCGTTGCAGGGAGGTGGAGACTGAATAAGGCCTTTGACTGGGCCTCAGGACGGCTTCTCAAATCTGTTGCTGTTAAGATACCTGCATGAGTACGTTAGTGAAATGTGTTCACTGAAGCCAGCAAGACTTTTTATCAGGCCTGTTAGAGGTCTGTTCGTCTTTAAGGGTCCATCCAGATGCCTCTGCAAATCCTCATGCTTTTGAATATCACTACAGGATATAGTTTTCCCCATAAAAATATAGTACCATGTAATTGAAAATGTTTAGCAGTCCCTTCAAACCACTGTTGAATTTATAAATATTAAAGTAATTTAAAGGCTACTTAAATTAATTTCTCCCAAATCACATCTCTATTTAGAGATCCAAATTTCCTGGCCATATCCTTATAATGTGAGATTATTATAAGCATCTCTACAGTTTTGTCTTACTTACTGAGAAGTACTTGAACTGACTGAGAATTTGCACAAGCTTCATAAATATTTTGTTTATGTGGCGTGTGTGATGAACTGGTTAATATGAAGGACTCAGACTGATTGGTGAATGTCAACATCGTTAGTATACAACGTTGTGAGGAGCAGTGAGGAGCACATGTGGCCCTGGCTGGTGTGGCTCAGTGGGTCAAGCGCTTGCCTGGGAACGGAAAGATTTCGGTAAGGGGTCTTTGACTTACCCTTGACTGGGTTTCAGGCCAGGTCCCCAGTTGGGGGTGTGCAAGAGGCAGCCGACCAATGTTTCACACAATTAGGCCTAGAAGTCAAGGATTCCTGTGTGTAATTCATTTGTGTCTCTGTGTTGATGACTTAGCAGTATGTCAGTCACTGATTATTTAAATGCATCGAGTTCAAATAGTTATTGGTGCAGAACACTAAAACTGTAGTAATTTTTCATTTTTTTTCTTTATTTTAAATTAGTTGGCTTCCTGAGGCTCAGGTAGTCCAAAGAGCCCTCAATTCTGCAGCTAACAACGTGTATCAGTATGGGCGAGAATGGATAACCCACAAGGTAAGAGAAGAGCCTCTTTGTGGCTTTCTCTTTGCAAAGTCTTTATTGGTGGTGATTTCTTGCTTTGATAAAGCATAAATGGAGATTAGGTTTAGCATAATCTTCATTTTGAAATATCTCTACAAGTCGACAAGCAACATACACTGAAATTAAACCTTCTGGGTAATTATACTGAATAGTGCTAGTAGCCTGAACAAACTTAGTTGGCCATTTGCTTCGTGTTCAAGATAGATACGATTCATCATTTGTGCATTAGGAAGGAATGATCACTAAGCTTGGTGGTCAAATAAGGCTCTGGGGCGAGTATTGGGGCATGTGACATTCGATTACCTGATATCTGTGCTTTGCGGTTTCCTATTCATTTTCTTTTCAAGACAGCTGCAGTAGTCTGAATTATTTTGCTTACTTACAGACGAAGAAACCAACTCAGCCAGGCCAGGTAAATCCTCAGTGGGCAGGTCGTAAATTGCAGAGCTTGGTCAGACTAAAGACTGACTCCAAATCGTTTGCTCTTTCTTACTGTAGTATGCTAGAAATGTGTGCCTGGAACTGAGAGTTAAACGCTTTAAAATGGCAGTTGAGAGAAACCTTGAAGGGATGATAGGTCTTGGATGCATAAAGAGGAGGAAGAGTGTATTTTAAGAAGAGCTATTTACATAAGCCAAGATGTAGAAGTAAGAGTGTGCTTGAGGAGATGAGCTTGACCGAAGCCTTGGGAAGGGGGAGTGAAAGACGGAAAAGTACCACTGTCGTAGTTAAGGGTCAGATCCCATGATGTGGATTTGGGATGTTCTTTTCTTACCCCTCGTACAGTCTGTGGGAATGAAGATAGTTTCAAGTTTTAATGTAGCGCAGTAATTAGGATCATTTAGGGACTGATAAAATTGGTTGCAGCGAGATACGTGCCAGAAAAAAAGGACTAGTATGTGCGTCTGTGTTCAAAGGTCAAAACCAGCCTCAAAAAAGAAAAGTCACCTTGAACATTATAGTGTGTACATGTGTATAGTAGTCCACTCACTTAAGGATGGAATTGTGGTCAAGTTAAGAGAAATGTTATTGATTTTCTTGAGTCCATAACAGATAATCTAATCAATCAGCACAAGAAGTCTTTGAGAGCCAGATAATCTAATTGATTGGCGCATGGACATCTTTAAGAACCAGCTATTGAAAACTGAAAGGTTTTAGGGATATAGATCTCAAAACTGCCGCAGAAGGAAGATCCAGCCATTGCAGACTGCGTTTAGTCTTCCAGAAATGTTTTGCCTCAGTTGTTACATTGGAAGCATGGTGTTTAGTTCTTAATTCACCTGTTTGGGAAAGATTTTTATTCCGGAATTCTTAACTGTTTGGGAAAAGGATAAAGAAAGGGAATTTGAGTAACTAAAGAAATGACTTAGATTTTAAAGAAGTAAATTTCAAATTACTTAGAGAAAAGATAAATTTGAAACCTTTTGCTCAAGGCTCTAAAAGCTAGGGTGGTTGAAAAAAGATGGTCATTGCTAACAAAAATTGTTTGTGAAAAAAATATTTGTGATCTTGACTTAGAAGACACAGGGATGATACTTAAAAGCAGCCATTGAATGTCCATCAGCTGATGAATGGGTAAATAAAATGTGGTATGTCCACATAATTCGGCCATAAGAAGGAATGAAGGACTGATACATTCTGTAACACGGATGGACCTTGAAAACACTGTGCTGAGTAAAAGAAGCAGTCCTAAAAGACCGCATATGTGTGACTCCATTTGTATGAATATACCGAAGAGGCATGTCTGCAGAGAGTGGAGCTGTGGTTCCCAGGGCAGAAGGATTTGGGGAGAAACGGGGGAGTGATTGCTAATGAGTGTGGAGTTTTCCTTAGGGGTGATAATGTTCCCAAATTGATTGTGGTAATGGTTGCATAACTCTGAATATCCTAAAAACTATTGACTTGTACACTTTAATGAGTAAATTGTAAGGTGTGCGAATTATATCTCAGTAAAGTTGTTTAAAAAGGAAGACCCACTACAGCCACCCGGCAGAAGATGGCCTCTACAGCAGTGTCCAGGCTCTCCCAGCAGGTGCGATGCTTCGGCACATCTGTGGCCAGGCCATTCGCCGAGCTCATGTGGCCCCCCATTCAGGTGTATGGCATCGAAGGTCGCTATGCCACTGGTCTGCATTCTGCGGCATCTAAGCAGAATAAACTGGAACAAGTAGAAAAGGAACTGCTGAGCATAGTGCAAATCTCGAAGGATCCCAAAATAGTAGCCCCGATTATGAATCCCTACGTAAAGCGGTCTGTTAAAGTGAAGAGCCTGAATGACATGACCTCAAAGGAGAAGTTCTCTCCCCTCACGTCCAACGTGATCAACCTGCTTGCTGAGAACGGCCGCCTGACCAGCACGCCCGCCGTCGTCTCCACCTTTTCCACCATGATGAGCGTCCACTGCGGAGAGGTGCCGTGCGCCGTGACCACTGCGACTCCTTTAGATGAAGCCACTCTTTCTGAACTGAAAACGGTCCTCAGCAGCTTCCTCAGTGAAAACCAGATACTGAAATTGGAAGTTAAGACTGACCTGTCCATCATGGGCGGGATGATCGTCTGCATTGGAGAGAAATACGTCGACATGTCTGCGAAAACCAAGATTCAGAAGCTGAGCAAGTCGATGCGGGAAGCATTCTGAAAGTGGGCTTTTCGGTCGGTGAAAAGTTCTTCAACTTGGAGCAACGATAAGATGTTTCCTGAGTAGAAAAATAAATAAATAAATAAAATAATAAAATAAAAAAGAAGACCCATTGTAATTGCAGAGGTAGCTTTCTAATAAGCTCAGAACTTATACAGCTAAGAATCATATTAGAACTGAGTCCTAAGAGCTGAAGCTATAAAAAACCGCCATGCTCAGAAAAGGAAAAGAGTTTTTTGGGTGCGTTAGGTTTGAATAGAGAAGGTTCCTGTCTCTCTGCGCCCGGGTGGCTTAGTCAGCCGTATGTCATATGTCCCCTGTGCGTTGTTTGGTTTCTCCTCACAGTGTGCTATTTTCTCAACATCCAGTCTACTTTCTTCGCTCACCGTCCTTGTCTGAGCTATCCTTTCTGCTTGGTGTGCCCGTTCTAAGGTTTGTACCTGAGGGTGCTGCCCTGAGACAGCAAGAGAGTAAGTGATGTGTTTGCTCTGGCCCTTCTCCCCTGACGAGAGGGAAGACGGTGACACCTAGTTCACAGGCATGCGTGGCACTGTTGCAGGTGCTAGGGAGAAAGCCGTAGCCCAGAAAGTTACCACTCTCCGGGCGCTTGCACTCTGGGGAGGGGAAACTAACCATAAACATGTAAACAGATAAAAACCTCAGATCTAAAATAAAAGTGCTGTGATCAAGGTAAGCAGGTAACATGGTACAGAGTGCCTCGGGGTGATGCTGTAGCCATGGTGGCCAGAGAGTGTCTCTGAGGTCCTGTTTCACTAAGACTTGAGTGATGAGGAGGTGACAGTTTGTGAAGGTCTGGAAAAATAATGTTTCAGGCTGAGGAATAACATTCAAAGTTTCTGAGATGGGGGCAAGCCGGGGTGAGGGGGACAGGAAGGCCAGCGTGGCTGCGATGGTGAATGTGATGACGAGACGAGCCATAGGTCGTAATAAGAAGTCGGGATTTTCTTGTAGTTACAGAGGTAAACGTTACATGGATTTAAAACAGAAATCTCATTTAGGATATTGGCAACTCATTTTGGCTGCCTTATGGAGAAGGGGGCAGGGATGGAGAAGACAGGGAGACCAGTTAAGAGATTATTTCAGCAGTCCAGGTGAGATGTTGGTGACTTGGATGAGGATTGTGGAAGTGGAGATTCAGATAAATGGTCATATCTGGGATATTTTGCGGTTGTTAATGACCTAAAAAATCCACGAGGAATTACTCACAGATTGGAATGGAGTGAAAGGGAAGGAAGATTTTGGTTTGCTGAACTCGGGCAGCTGTGCCACTTACTGAGATGGGAGAGCTTGGAGGTGGTAGTGGGATATAGGTGTGACAGATAGACCAGTACTTCTGCTGGGGCCATACTGAGTTTGAGACACCTACTAGATATCTGAGTAGGGATGTCACAGAAGGCGATTGGACATGCATAGCTGGAGCCCAGAAGAAAGATCTGGCTGTAGGTGGAGGCTTGAGTATCCTCGGATGGTACTCATAGGATTGGGTGAGATGGCTTGCATTAGTTTGCTGGGGCTGCCATTACAGAGTACCACGGACTGGGTGGCTTTCACCACAGAGCTTATGTTCTCGTAATTCTGGAGGCTAGAAGTCCAACATCAAGGCGTCAGCGGGACTGGTTTCTTCTGAGGCCTCTTCCCCTGGCTTGTAGATTTCCTGTGTCTTCATGTCGTCTTCCCTCTGAGTATGTCTGCATCGTAATCTTTTTCTTTCTTTAATAAGGATTGAATGAGTGCCCCGCACCCCACAGTGATGTTATTTTTACCTTATTTACTGCTTTACAGACCCAGCCTCTAAATAGCCACATTCTGAGGTGCTGGAGTTAGGACTTCAACATGAATATTGGGAGGGGGCACAATTCAGCCCATAGTAATGGCCTAAGGAGAGAGTGTGGATAGAAGAGAATCAGAGATAGATGCCTGGAGCACCTCAGGTCCTCAAGGCAAAGAAGACAGAGGAGGAGTAGCCTGTGAGGTAGGAGGAAAACCAAACCGTGTGCCCCCGAGGCTGAGAGAAGGAAACGTTTGAAGATAGACTCGGTGAGCGATGGCGAGTGCTGCAGAGACTTCACGCAAGAGGAGTACTGACTCACCCCGCTTCATCGAGGAGGTCGTTGGCCTTAAGTCGGTCCGTTCTCAAAGGGCATTCTCACTGCCCTTAATGCTTCATTGTTTCTCGTATTTAAAGAGCATGTTATGTTGTCACCAACAGTGTACATGCTTTAGTGATTCTTTTAATAGCAGTGATGCGTGCATTAGACTCTGCTCTCTGGCCAGTCTTCCAGCAACTTGCAGAGTGTATTGCAAAGTTGTAGGACAGTGTTCTAGGTCTGTTGTGTGCGGCTGTGTTGACAGCACCACGACTGAGAAAAGAGTGTTTTATAATAGGCTCCAGCATTGCGCTGAGCCCCCTTTTCTGGAACAGTAGTTGTGGTTTAGGGATTCGCTGCTGTGCTGGAGTGGGGCTGCTAGTGCAGGTGCCAGTTTGAAATGGGGCTGTATCGCAGTAGAGGCCACTGTGCAGACAGTCTAGAAAGGAGGCTGTCAGTGGCCGTTTTCGGCCTCTTCTGGTGAAAGGGAGATTTCAGAAGCTGATAGGAAAATGACGGAAAGAATTGGTAACAGAGTTTGTGAGTACCTGATAGTCATAATATATAAAATATAAATTTAAAGAAACTAAAGGAATTTAGACTAGCGGTAATTGTGTTTTTTAACTATTTGGGGTAATTTGCTTTGTTAGGTGTTCTTTGCTCGTAGGTTATGTAGGCTGTGGTTGGAAGAACTGTAGAGAACTTGTAATTCTGACTCTACCATTTGGCTGCAGAGCCCTGGGCGTGTCATTGATCCTTTCTAAATCTATTTTCTCGAAAGAACAAAGGTGGTAACAAACCTATTTTCTGTCTAATGTAAAGTTGTTGTAAAGATTACATAGTGTAGGTGAAAGCTGTTTGTAAATTGTAAAATGTAATGACAGATAAATGGCTTTGATAGTCACTGATTTGTGTTCAGTTTATGAATAAATCAAATAAATATAAAGGATAACATTGAGCAGATACATTTGCGTCAAACACGTCTAAGACCTGGTTTAAGTATTTATAAGGCCAGCATCAAGGGGACGAAAGGCCACACAAAGGGAAATACACATTGAAAACCAAGAGGGAAAATGGTCACTTTTGTCACTAGAGAAGAAAAGTATAAATAACTAATTACCGTTTCACACCAATTAAATTATCTAAAAGTTTATCAGTTATCCATAAGGCTTTGGGAGAATTGGTTTATTTATACCATGTTGGAAAGTATTAATTGGTACAATCCTTATAGAAGACAATTTAACAATGTACAGCAAGAACCATTAAAATGTCCATTTCCTTTGATTCCTGCATATTTATCTTACTATTAGAAATAAGAAAAAATATTGTGTATAAGGATGTTCATTGCAGTGTTACTTGTGACATTAAAAATTGGGCACCATCTATAATATCCTGTGATTTGGTAATGATTAAATAATAATATCAAAACTTAATAATTAATGAAACCATTAAAAGTAAAGGTGAAGGTTAGTGTTGAAGGCAAAATATGAAATGCTTATGATGTAAAATACAGAATTGTAGATTATGTCTTGTAAATAGGCAGAAAGTTACAAAGAAAATGAAGAAGTTGCCAGTTTTATTAAATAAAGTGGGACTGTAAATCAGTGTTTGTCCTTTAAAAAGTTTTTTTAAATGTTACCATGTGGTTTTGATAGAACATAAAATGTGGAATAAGATTTTTTTAAAGATTTTATTTATTTATTTCTAGAGGAAGGGGGAGAGAGAGAGAAGCATCAGTGTGTGGTTGCCTCTCCTGTGCCGCCTTCTGGGGAACTGGCCCACAACCAGGGCATGTGCCCTGACTGGGAATTGAACTGATGACCCTTTGGTTTGCAGGCCGGTGCTCAATCCACTGAGCCACACCAGCCGGGGCTGGAATAAGATATTTTAATGAATGACCTTTCTCTAAGTTATCTCAAGTGTACTTGATTCCCATACATCTTGAAGCCAGTCTAATCAATCACTCACAACTCTGAGACCTGACATCTCTCAGCAAGCTAACAGAAATATTTGCTTTTAGAGCTAAGGTTCTAAAATGTCAGTTAAAGTTCTGTGGCCATTCTTAATAATAGTGATAAGTGTAACACGAGACTTCTGTATAATGGATGGGCGCTGGGGTCACAGGAAAGATTTTACTCTGGGCAGATGTGATCAGAGAAGCCCATAATCATGGCGTTATTTGTACCATTTTCTATACAGCTGAATTAGCTCTCCCAGGCACCTAATGGTGAGGAAAGGAAAAAGAAGGAGAAGATAAGAGAGAGGAAATTTACTGGGAATATTGAAGAACAAAGTTTATGAAAAGAACATAGTGTGGCCAGAGGCAATTAAATAGTCTGGAACATTTCAGTTTGATTTGGAACAAATGTGAAGACCCAGAGTGTATTCATTTTACTATAATATTGTCTGAAATATTAAACCAGATGGTATCTATCTGTGTTTCTTCCAGCTTCATAAAATTCTCGGAGATAAGGTGAACAATACTGCTGTGATTGAAAAGCAAGTACTAGAACTTTGGGACAGACTGTATCATTCTTGGTTTGTAAAGGTAAGTTATTTTAGCTAAGGATTTCACTTATAAACTAATAGAGTCTTTTTATTTTAGAGACCCAGTGACTAGATAGGATTGTATTAATACTGAGGTTTCCTTTGTTGAAATTTTTAAGCTGCAAGGTCTAAACCTTAGGTCAGTAACAGTCAGAGTGAGTTAATGGTTAGTCTCCAAGGAGGAACCCACCAGTCCCTCTGGTGTATCGGTATTCCTCTTCTGTTCGTTATCATCAGTGGCTCCTCATCGTCTAGACTAGCTCTGTGCAGGAGAAATGTCATGCAAGCCAGCGAATGTTAATTTTTCTAGTGGCTGCATTAAAAAAACCAAAATAAACAGGTAAAATTGTTTATTCATATCTCTTTCAAATCTGGTTATTCCTGTGTTCCTGCCAACGTAATTCTCTTCCAGGTAGACAAGTTAGATCCCCCTTGTTTCTTTGTCATACTCTTTTCCCTTCAATTTTATTGAGAGAGAATTCATACATAGCATTGTATTAGTTTTAGGTGAACTTCTTCATATTCTTCTCCCTCACCCACCCTTCTCTTTATGTTTTGTGGAAGATTAATAAGGGAGATGAGGAAAGGAGGGAAAAAGCAAAAATGAGAGAGAGACTAAGAAAAAAGTGGAGGGGCTAAACAGGAGGGGGAAAGTGAAGGTACATGCTGTCGTTGTGTGCAGCCGAATCCACGGGAATAAAGAGTGTTCACAAATGGACGTAGGAGAGAAGCACCTGAGCCAGGCTGAGCCTCAGTAGCATGTGAATGGAAAAATATTATCTTTCAGGTCTGTAGGTGGAGTTTTTGATTGATTTCTTAAGGAATGCAAAGTTTCTCACTTTCGTGTATTTACTAAAGTGCTGTCGATACTCTGGTTTCTCTTCAGATCGTATAAATCTTTCGCCTTTTACTAAAGTGCTGTCGAGTGGACCTTAAACAAAGTAGGTTACTTACACTTGCTGTTCTTCAGGCTAAGATGGAGATTTCACGTGTGAACTGTTTTATTCCACAGAACGTAACGCATTCCGGGAGACACAAAGGACATAAGATGCACATAAGTCGTCAGAACAGCTGGCTGGGAGACATTCTGGACTGGCAGGACGTCGCGTCCTTCGTCCACGAGAACATTGAGACATTTCTTTCTGTAAGAAGCAGTTATAGTTAGAAGTAGTTGTAGTTAAGCTGGATTTAGAAGTAAAAACAGAAACACTGATTTCCAGGCTTGTTTATACACTTAAAGGTCTTTAGTTGCCATGCCCTGTTTTCAGTGCCACAGCATTTGCCGTTTTAATTATTTATTTCAGTCCGCCCTTGAGGATATGTTTTTATTGGTTTTAGAGAGAGAGGAAAGGGTGGCGAGAGAGAGAAAAGAGAGAAACGGAAACGTCAGTGTAAGAAACATCAGTCAGTTGCCCCCTGTGTGTACTCTGACTGGGAATCAAACCTGCGTTGTGTGCTGTGCAGGATGATGCTCCAACCCCCTGAGCCACCTGGCATGGGCAATATTTGCAGTTTTGAACTAGGAAGATGTTCAAAAGCCATAGACCTCAGACGCAGCTGCTCTGATACCTCCTTTGTGACAGAAGAATAACCAAGAGATGCTGATTCTGAGATAGGTATCCTCATCCCCATCGGCTGACCAGAATGCCCCCCGGACCCCTAGAGAGGGAGCTGTTTTTTTGGGAGCGAAGCCCTTTGGCAGATGGAAGTATGGTTTTCTCCCCCATGTGCCATCTTCCTCTGCCTTTTTTACAACGGAGAGAAGGCGGCAAGGAACAGCCAGCAGGTGTTGCTAGGTTTTAATGACAGCTCTTCATCCATAGTGTACTTGATGGGCTGTCCCAGCCCGTGACTTTTCACAGAGATGAGAAGGATGTTAGTGAATAAATCTGGGGACTTTCATCAAGTTAACAAAAGTCAAGGTTTGCAGTGCTAGATTTTTAAAATTTAATTTTTATCAAAATAATAGATGACCATAGCTGAAAAGTCAAAAATGCTTTAAGATTTTAAATTTAAAAAAAAGCAGTGCCCAACGCCATACTTCACTTTAGTCTCATTTTCCAAAAACAACTGCCCATTTAAAAAATTTTTTATTTTATTTTTAATATAGTTATTGAATTTATTAACCAAGGTTAATGAAATTATATACTAGTAATGCCCGACAGCTTTTTATTATGTTCTGAACCTTCCTTCCTAACCCCCTTGAATATACAGAAAGGTTACTTGATATTGGCAACTACCAGTCTCCAATTAATGAATTCAGTTAATTTCTTAAGAATTACCGCAGGACATTTCCTATCAGTGTGACCCAGAAACTATTCGAACTCTTTTTTGATAAAAATTCCAAAACAACGGAGGCCCCCAAAAGAACGCTTGTCCAGATCACAAGTAAGGGCATTGTTGGTTTGTTTTTTGGAATCAGTGCCGTTATTCATCCATTCCTTTACCCCACAGGGTCAAACAGTCAATCATGCATATTTTTGTAGGCATTGTGACACATTTTCAAGATTTTATGTAAGGAGTTTTTGTAAAGGAAACCCGTCTGCCAAAGTTCTCTTAGGAAGACTGAGCTGAGGTTTGCAAGAAATGCCGCGGACAACAAAATGTGCCTTTATAAATGGTGCATTTGAGGTAGGAAAGGACTTGGATAGGCCTTTCACAGCACAGACGGTGTAACTTGAACATATGACAAAACACAGAACGGCAGTTTTGGAAAGGGCACCAAAATAAAATTAGATGTTGTGAGTTCTGGTCCTGGCTCTAGTTCCACATATTAGCAGCTCCCGGCCCTTGGGCAAGTTTTTAAAAAAGTCTGAGCTGCAGTTTGCGTATCTGTAAGATAAAGATGTCGTCTGCATTTCTTCTCGTGTAGTGTTGTTGTGAGGCTCTGGGAGTATTTTGAAAACTAAGGGTTTTTCTGATCATTTTGCTCCCACGTTTTTAATTACTTGGGGGGACTAGAACAGACATTATCATAAAGGAATTTAAGTTTATGAGGAAATAGGAAATGAAAACATGTAGGTGTGCTATAGATATTACACATCTTCCTTGAGTAATATTTAACATACATTAGTAACCTTTATTTTAACACCTGGTTGTAGTAAACTTGCGGGTGACGGAGCAGTTGAATCAGGAGGTCTTAATATAAGGGTCATCGGCTCTGTGAGAAATGATCTTCAGCTGCAGAGCTCTGCCCTTGACCCTGCCTGTTCATTTCTTTTACTCTGATTTTAGCGAAGATGCTTTGGTGGTTGTAGATGAAGCCAAGTTGAAGGTGGCAAGGGGGGAGGAAGCTAATAAGACAAATGCTAGATTTTCATGGCGGCATCCTGAGCCTGCAAACTAAGTATAACACAGGTTGCATTTTGACATATTCTCCTGTAGGTGTTTTTTTCTGTGCATAATCATTTTTACATAATTATAATCATGCTATGTACAAAGTTTTCCTACCTTGTTTTTTAAACTTAGCGTTTTATCATAAAATACTTTCCTATGCTATATATAATAGAGATAGTTTTAATGGCTGCCTAATACAGCTTCACCATAATTTAAGCTTATTCATTTTCTTAGCTCGTGAGAGCATCATCCCAATATGCCCAGATTGTAAGTTTGATCCCCAGTCAGGGCATATACAAGACTCAACCAACAAAATATCAACAAATGCACCAATAAGTGGAACAACAAACTGATATTTCTCTCTCTCTCCCTCCCTTTATCTGTCAAATCAATAAAATTTTTAAAGATAAAAAGCACACCAGACACCTGTAGAAACTTCTTTCCTGAGGATTAGTTCTGATACTCAGTTTTCCCTCCCAGATCTTAGAGTCTCTGTGGATCGTGATGAGCCGAAACGTGAGCCTGCTCTTCACCACGGTCACCACGCTCCTGACCATCCTCTTCTACAGCGGGACGGCCCTCCTCAATTTCGTGCTGTCTCTGGTACGTGCGCAGACACGAACACACCGCCTTTCCTTCCACCGGAAAGCCCAGTCTCGGTTCCATTTGTGTTTCCTCCCTGTAATTTCCAAATGCGATTTTTTAGGAGTTACTGTCCTTTGTTTTGCAGATAATTTTCCTGACCACACTGTTTTATCTGTTAAGTTCCAGTGATGAGCACTACAAGCCAGTGAAGTGGGTGATAAGCCTGACGCCACTCTCTCAGCCAGGGCCTTCTTCTAACGTTATCGGCCAGTCCGTGGAAGAAGCTATCAGGTAGGGGTAAGATTCATGCTGTTCTTACTTCCTTCAGAATCTACTTTCCACGAGAAGCCTATTTTCTATCTCGAGCCTTCCTAGTAACATTCAGCGCTAAACTAGTGAGGGAACTGGTGTCTTCAAAATTTCTTATCTCTTTTTGCGAGAATAATATGAGCAGTGCAACTGTTGATAAGAAAACAATTCAAAACAGCTCCAACGTCCTATTCTCCAGCCTGTGGTTTACAAAGATTTAATGGCCTGTCCCCATTCGTTTTCCTCCCCAGGCTCTTGCTGCTGATCATCATGTCAGTCGCGCAGGAAAGCCCTCCTTGCACACACATACACCTCACCTCCTCTCAGAACCCTTCTGTTCTCAGGAATTCCAGCTTGGCTCAGGTGGCCTCCCTGTTTCTGCCCCTCGCCCTCTGCAGCCAGGCTGTGCCTTCTGCAGGGACTAAGTCGGATACTAGCAATGCAAAGTGTTTGGTCATCTCTTAAGTCATAGGCTCTGTGTGCGGTGCTGGTTCTGGCCAGAAACTTCCATCATGTCGTCTGGGATCCATGTATTGCAGGCTCCGTGTCTGAATGAGATGAGTCTTCAACATTTATTCTTCCTATGCCCTTCCCAGGTCACAGACTCCTGCCCCCCTTTTTACTTTCCCCCTCATCATTTTCGGTAGGGAGAGGCCTGTTGAAGGCCTGCCTTTGTCCCTCATTGCTCTGAATTTATCATTAACACTTTACTCCATTTTTACTTTTTATGAATAGCTACTCATAGTAAATTCTCATGTTATCCATTAGTGCTGCTTTTTCTAATTAGTTGTTAGCCAGTTGGTTGTAAGTTTCTCTTGAGTAGTGAATCTTTGGCTGGCATTTCTCTTTCTACATATTTGTAAAAATTACCATGCTTAGAACAGTCTTCTGCAGAAATCTTAATTTGACCTGATAATTGTGGCTGACTGAGCTTGGCTTATTTTTTCATGTAACAGTTGGTAAAGATACCCCTTTGAGCTTTGGAAAGCCCTCTTACATTCAAATAAGATGAATGAAGCTGAAATATCTTCTCTCTGGAAACTTTGGTAGGTTTTCTCATGTTTTCCTACTAGCAAAGCCTGGGTAAAGTCTTCTTCAGGATCTTGTTTCCTTGATTAGACATCATTTTATTTATTTTGAATTTTAAAAAAATGTTCTGATCTGCTCTGGTGCCCTTGGATATCCATAGGGGCCATCTATGTAAATATTCCGAGTTTGGGAGCTTTCAGGGTGAAGCTATTCTTACTGGCTTTACACAAAGAACTTACTGGCCTTAGCATGCCTTCTAAGCCTGTTTGACTGTTAGTTATCATCTTTATTGAGTGCATGAATGATGAAAACTCCAGCAACAGAGTAACTTTAGTTTATCTAAGTGTCATCTGACTCAAAAAAATTACCAAAAAGGAAAATAACCTTCTATCTTCCCAGCGGAATAAAGCTGTTGAATCAGCCATCTCAGAGCCTGGCAGAATCCTCTGTAGTCAGTGTGGCTTAAGCCAGGCTTTGCAGAAAGATGTCTACCTTGTCCATAAAGAACTTCAAGACAGATGATGCTGTATTTTCCTAAAGTAATCTTTATTAGCACTGACTCTTACTCTCACAAAAGTTTTTCTACCTTCAAATCTCAGCGTTTGAATTTTCTCTTGTTCTGGTTTGTTTCTTTTTTATTTATTTGTTTGTTTGTTTGTTTTTAGAGAGAGTGGAAGGGAGGGAGAAAGAAAGGGAGAGAAATATCAACATGTGGTTGCCTCTCGTGCACCCCCTACTGGGGACCGGGCCTGCGACCCAGGCATGTGCCCTGACTGGGAATTGAACAAACAACCCTTTGCTTCACAGTCTGGTGTTCAATCCACTGAGCCACACCAGCCAGGGCTTGTTCTGGTTTGTTAGTGTGAACCACTTGCTGACCATCCTCTGAATGTTGGTCATTGAATCACCTCTTTTTCATGGCATGTTTGGTATGAAAATCAAGTTATCTTCTGTTTTAAACTTAACTTTTCAATGTCATTGTTGCTTGGAACTGGTAAGCAGAGTGTGGCCTGCACCTAGGTCCAGCTGATTGAAAGCTCATTATCCTTCTGGTATACCACGATGCCTTCTTCCAGGAGGAGCCGGCTGGGGGGGGGGGAGAACACGTGAGTTAAATTTGTGGTTCTGTTGAGACTATCCAGTGGACACGTGAAACTGACAGCTAACCATTCAGGTCTTTGGCTCAGGAGGGAATCTGAAATTGGAAGAGTGTGGTCATCTACAGAGATACCAGGAAATCAATGTCTTTCTACAAATGAGATTTGCCTTATCATCTTGGGTTTGCACACACCGATCGCACACTCTAATGGTAGCCCTTGTCTTGGTTCCAGAGTGTGCTTGGACAAAACCCACTTATTTCATTATCTTATTTTTAATACAGAAAATTATTTTTAATAATCCTTAGTACCAGAACCAAAATCCTAATGGTTGTCAGAACTGATAGTTTTTTGTGAGTCTGAAAATAATTGTACAGACTAGAGAACTTGTAGCCTGGGCCATTTTTCTAACCACAGCTATTTCACGTTAGATAAATTAACGGTTGTAATTCAGGATGGTTTTAAGCAGTCTCAGTGCTTTTGGTCTATTTTTGTTTTTACTGGGTCAAATTCAAGACTTCAATAAAAGTGTACAGGCTGAACATAGATGCCTCTGAGGAACCCTCTCAACGTGTCTGAGGGCAGTGGGTTCTAGTTCCTCAGCACTCTTGTCAGACTTTTCATTCTGAAGGATTACGTTCAAGATGGAATATATTTCTTTATGGAGAAACATTGTAAGTGGAAAAATATTATACAAATGATAATGAAAATATTATAGTGTCCTGGGCATGTAATTTAGTTTGCAAATTATTAGTGATATCAGTAAGCATCCATCCGTAGTCATTATCGATGTTGCAGTAAGCCAGTCATTAAACTCATTTTATATTTATTAATGTATTAATAAATTAAAAGTGGAATTGAAGTTGAGAGTTATGTGCATGACCAGTCAGTGAAAATGTCCTTGTTCTTCAAACTCTGCCTTTCGAAATACATGGCTACTTTATAAGCACTGTCCCATTGAATTTTTGAAACTTAGTTGTTTTGCAAGCCTGAACAAGTACTCTAAATTAAATACATCTGTGGTGGAGTGTTCCTGTCGTGAACTTCTGAGTCAGTGGCATGCGTCCTTCATCCCCGCACCATTTCCCTGCCCTCGGAGCATGTCGCGTCCTGAATGTCCGCATCGCAGCCTCCCTCCCCGGTGCTCCCACTCTGCTTGCTCTGGTGGGGATATTGCACATTACTAAGTTGCATGTGCACGGCCTCAGTGCAATTTAGTGTGTGTGATATTTTCACATGAGTGCATGCACACGGGTGTGGCTCTTGCTTGTGGGATCACAGCTTTCAGTGCCAGGGGGTGGTACTCCTACCGATGAATTCGATGGGAGAATGTATGTACTGGGAGATCTTCATCTGGAAAGTGAACGTGCTTCCCCCCTTTACCCCTCAGTTCTGTTGGATTAAGAGTATTCGGGCTTTAGCAAGATCAGCATTGGTAATTTAGTAAATCAGTATTTCCATTTTTCACTTCGAGCAAATTAAACGTTCTTTTGGAGAGATTCTCATGGATTTAAGGTGTGAACAACATATGTTTAAATTAAAATGTACAAGGAAGAGTTTAAAGCTGTTAGAAAATGTATTTTCATTTATTTGAAGAGATATGTCTCTCAACATCAAATTGAGAGACAGAATCTCATGCATAATTAAGAAATTAAATTAGATCTTAAATAATATCAGTAATAATTATTTAATTTATATTTATAAATTCTAATTAATTATAATTTAATTATCTAATGATAATTAATAATCAGTACATATAATGCCTATTTAACCTACTTGATTAAAGATCAGTCTTATAAACCTAATCTTTTACTCCTTAAGTTTCCAAGGAAAATGACCTTAAAAAACTTTGCTTTGTATTGTATTTAGTTTCTCATTGTGTTGTTTTAAATATTGCTAAGTTTATTTTAATAGGGTTATACTAGAACTAGTGTTGAGATGCAGATGTTCACTGTTTGCCTATATTATTGAAACAACCCCTTATTAATTATTTGCTTAGCATTGGAGTAAGCATCCGTAACGACTAGGCATTGTAGAAGACATAAACCCATGTATTAATGAGATAAAACTACTGAGTTAATATTCCTGCTGCCAAGGTGTCCGGGTGCTCTAATGTGATGGCACTGTTGTGTGCTTCTGTGTGTGACCTACTGTTCCCAGTGGGAACGCCAGGTCTCCATGTTGGCGCCTGCTCCCCAGGCCTCTCTGCAGTGCTCCAGGCCTGCATGCACACACAGTGTGACCCTTCCCCTCTGGATTGGGAACTCCAACTTCACCAGGTTTCGGTGAAGTTGGAGTTCATTTTACTGCGGCAGACGAACAGGAAAGGGAAGGAGATGTAACTTCTCAAGAGGTTAGTTAGTAATGAAGGGAGCTGGGGGGATACTTCTCCCAGCTGGTAATTTTATACGGTAGTCTTCTCCTTATCCTAAGTTTCGCTGTCCATGGTTTCAGTTACCTGTGGCCAACTGTGGCCTGAAAATATTACATGGATAATTCTAGAAATAAACAATTTATAGGTTTTAAATTGTGTGTCGTTCTGTGGAGTGTGATGAAACCTCACGCTGTGTTGCTCCATCTCGCCTGGGACGTGAATCACCCCTTGGTCCAGTGTGCCCACGCTGGGTGTGTTCCTGCCGTTAGTCACTTAGTGCCCTTATTGGTTACAGGTCGGCGCTTGGGGTATGGCAGTGCTTGTGTCCAAGTCACCCTTATTTTACTTAAAATAATGGCCCCAGAGCACAAGAGTAGTGATGCTGGCAGTTTGGAAATGCCACAGAGAAGCTGTGAAGTGCTTCCTTTAAGTGACAAGGTATGTATGTATAGGGAAAAAAACAGCATATGTAGAGTTCAGTACTGTCCATGGTTTCAGGCAACCATTGGGGGCCTTGGACCGTGTGCCCTGCGGGTAAGGGGAGATTACTGTAGGTTGTGTCTCTGGAAGCTGGCCTGCCCCGCCCCCCCCACTAGCTCATCTACTTAAGGTACAGTGTATTGCAGGGAGGGGCAAGTACTGATAAGAAAAGAATGTCTGTTGTTTCCTGGGGTAATGGTAGTCTGGCAGTCGTCCTGTTTGGCCTTGAGAAAGAAAAGAGGGCAGAAGCAATGTAAGGAAATGTTAGAAGTAGGCAGAATTTTATTGTGGACACTTCTCTCTCCTTTTCTTCATTTCTCTTCTTTCTTACACATGTGCCTCCTACTTGTCAGTGGTCAGGGGCCCTGTGTATTCTGTGGGCCTGGAGCTTCTTCACTCTGGTTTATTTTCCTCCCTACTCCCTTTTTTGCTTCAAATCTCATTCCATTAAAAGCAGGTTATCTGATCAAATCCTAGGTTGTCTGGCTGGTTTTCTCTCCTTCAGTTTAGAAAAGCAACAAGAAGAATGTTTTGGTCAGAAATGAGAAAGGGCTGATAACTGAAGTAGTATTAGGAAGCTTGTGAAAGGGTTACAGTTTCAGCTTAGAGTTTATGAAAAATGAAGATGGAGGTTATAAAGATGAAGAAGAATTAAAATTCTAACTAATCATTTGAAATTAGTTCAAGACCCTGATGGAGATGAGTTAGAGATATAGTTGGGTTAATGAGGCTGGGGCACACACATCTGTACTGCAATGTGGTATAAATATACAGTAGCACTTATTAGGGAAAAGCTTAGAAGTAGACAAAGAGCTTGGACCTGCAACTTTTCTTCACAGGTGTATGCTTTGTTGGGGCCTAACTGGATTGGATGCACTGTGGTTTACCTTTCAGTAGGGGGAACCCTGCCCCAGAGCAGTTTACAATGGTGCTGGGTCCGGGAACTGACCTAGCACCATAGGACTGACATCTAACAGTGGGAGAAGGTGTCTGAGCGAGCATGTGACCTTGTAGAAACACTCAGTGGCTGGTATCAGTCTCTTTTTCCATTGAGCTAAATCAGACCCACCGAGTGAGCACAGCTGAGCTACCAAAAGAGCGGAGGAAAAGAGCCTCCAGAGTCTTCTGAATTTAATTCTCTTCAAGAGCCTGGAGATCCAGTGAGAAAGCAACTGTCAATAATCTTTGAGAATCACTGGAAGGAGAGGTCCCAGAAGACTGAGCACAAGAACTATTCAAAATAGAGGATCAGGGTAGAAAGTGGAGGAACACTGCATTTCATACACATTAGACTGGTGAACTTGCCATAGGTTTTTTGTAAATTTCTACAGTAGAAGTTTGATACATGGTTGTGAGCATTTATGAAAGGAAGGGTAATGCCGGCTGGTACCATACATAACCACTCTTAGAAAATGCCACAAGTCATAGCTATTGTGATTTTTGCAAGGGATTTGATGAAGGGTATCCTAATGTCTGTCTTGTTGGTAAGATAAGAAAAGACTCCTCCAATCTGAGGATCCAAGAAGTACTGATTAATGGGTTGGCATCAATGAGAAGATGATCTTTCATTGGTATGATTGTAAGAATGTGCTTGCACTGGTTACACTAATGATTTCTGGTAACCCATTCAAACTGTATTGTTCATGTCATCAGTTATCTGCCAGATAAAGTTTTGATGGTGAAAGTAAATCATTTAGCAAACTGAATTTTAGATTCCTGAGGGGTGAGTGGTCAATCGCATACTCAGCATTTTGGGGTGTTGCTCATGTAGGCTGATCAATATCTTACAATTTAAAATAACTAAACCAAAACTCTGTGGTATGCAACTTGAGTTTTCAGCATTGTCATTCCCTGTACCTCTTTAGCAGAAAGCAAACATAAGTGTATTCCAAAACCTGGAAGGAGGACAGAGAAACTATATGCATTATTTCTAGCTTTATTGTAATGCTAATTGGAAACAATGACACAATTCTATAATAGCCCCAGTTTAATTGAGTGCTTACTGTGTACCAGGGACTAAGCTTAGCACGTTAATCGCATTATTAATCTTTATAATAACACTATGAAGTGACTGCTGTTATCTCTATTTTACAATCAAGGGAAGTGAGGCTCTGAATTTACATGGTTTTCAGGGTCATGCCACGGTTAAGTGACGGAACTGGAATTCCAAAGCAGTTGGTGACAGAGCCAGACTGTCTTGGGTCTCATGACTCCCATTTCCCTGTTCTTCCCGCTGAATCCATGTCTTATTAGTTCTCCTTCCCTAACGTTTCTCATTCATTTACCTCATTCCTGTCTTCCCCCTCGCTGCCACTCCTTTGGTTCCCACTGTTCTGTCTCTCAGTGGCCTCCTATGCACTGAGCCCTTGACCTCCAGTCTCATCCTTTTTTTCAGTCCATCCTCTGCCCTAACATTTGTGTCAAGTTCTGTGTTATATGATGCATATGTAATTTCACTGATTTCCTGTTGGGTCCCCTCGATCATCCAGAAAAGAGACCTCTGGTCAGAGATCAAGTACATCAGGTAAACTGGGAATGTAGTTCGGTTAAAAAACAAACAAACAAAAACAAACTTCAAATGAGGGCCTGAGGTATTTCAGATGAAAAGGCAGGGAAGACCCACTCACAGTTGGATCTGTGAACTAGATCACTCTGGTTTACTACCTCCTGGTCCAGGCACCCAGCTCACTGAAGGCCAGAGTGGGACACAGGAGTTCTACCTCGAGTTGTGCCAGCAAGCATGGGCACACACACTGAGCATCATACATGGCCTGTCTCATTGCTCCCCGTGCCTCTGCTCCTCACCCCCGTGATCTACTTCTGTTTTCCTGAACATTTCACTCTACTAGGATGAACAGGACCCCAGTTTGTTGAAGAAGTACATACTGAGCTCAGTTCCCCTTCGGAAGTGTCAGCTAGGATAGGATAGCCATTATCTCATCGAGGTCTTGGCGGGGACCAGATTCAGGCTGTACTGCAACTGATCAGGCTCCTGTTGGGCGGTCTCTTGGCTTTGAGGACCATTAAGTATCTGATTGACCTGCATGAGAATATATTAGTAATATATGATAGAAATCTGGACACCAGAAGTAGGTTTTCACCCAACATCTTGGCCTTTTCTGAATTGGGTGCTTAGATTTGGAGTTGGTGTACCAACTAACTAGTGTACTAGTGTATGATCTAGTACACAGATCCACAAATAAATAATAATCTGTTTCTTTGCCTTCTCTAACTTCTAGAGGCTGCCTGCACTCCCTGGTTTGTGGCCTCTTCCTCTGCCTTCAAGGCCAGTTTGCTTAGTACCTTCATGTCCCTTTTTCTCTCTGACCCCTACGTCTGTCCTCATTTCTTCCCGACTCTCCTGTAGAAAAGTCAAAGCTGGAGAAAGCACATACCGTGGCTTTCAGAGATCCAGTTTTAGGGAGGGACTGACTATAAAAGGACACAAGGGGACACTTTTTGGGGTGATAGAAATGTTCCATATCTTGATTGTAGTGGTGGTTATGAAACTACATTTGCCAAAGTTTACTGAATTATATACTTAAAGTTGGTGAGTTTTATTGTTTATAAATTATAGTTCGGTAAAGCTGATACAGAAAAAAAGAAAAATGGCTATGAATTTGAGGGAATTAAAATTTTTTCTTAATAAATTGTTAGAGGATTTTTCTGTGCTGTTTTGTAAAGCTGTGTATCAGGTCATAGGTCATAAGATAGAGGGGAATTGTCTTTCCCTCTCATTGGGTTACATGAATATGTTAGTAACTGCAAACAATATATAATGCATTTAGGGCCCACAAAATTACTTGAATGTTGCCTTAGTGAGAATATTACGAACAGTCAGTACTCCCGGAGATGAGAAGGAAGACCGTGCTGTTTGCTGAAGTTGTCCTTTTTGGATTGAGTGGTGCTTACTTGCCGCCCAACAGGCGATTCTATTGTGATATTCTGTTGCACCTTTGGTGTCAACTTATTTTCAGCTTCAAATTATTAAAATTACCTAAAGTTAAAAAAAATAAGGTTGATGAAAGTACTACATCTGTATTTTTTCTCATTGACTTTATTCTGTACTTTTTTTCTTCTCAGATTTATTCTCCTTAAACTCTCTGTGATATTTGATCTTATTATTATTCCCTCCTTCTTGAAAGCTTCTTTCTCCCTTGTCTCTGGGAAGACTACACTGGCGATCTTCCTACTCCAGAAATGATTTCGTTGTCTCTTGGCTGGTGTGACTTTGTCTGGAGGTCCCTGTGAGAACACAGCCCACTGCCCCATTTTCTAAGCTTCCGCTTGGGATCTCTTATCCTTCCCTGTGATTCATCTATTCTGGTCCACCTCAAATCTTTTGTCCTCTGTCAAGCCTTGTCTCTTATCTCCAGCTACCTTAGTGTACTGTCATCCTCCTTTTCTCTAACCGTTGACCAAACTAAATGTGTGGCCTTTTCTTCGATGTCCCCTCCCATTCTGGGTTCTCCATGTCTGCGGGATGCTGCCACTCTTCCCCCCTCTGCCATTTTCCTTTTCCTCTGTCTCCTCCATTCAGTTACAGTTCAGACCTTTTCTGTTTCCTGTGGGCCATCGCCCTTCCTTTTGGTCTTTGTGATAACCACTTTAATTTGTGACTTCTTGCCAGAGGTCACACGGCACCTTTTTGACATTCTTGAGTGAAAGCTGCTGGTTGGGATGACAAAGGTTACACAGTTTGGGGAGCCACTCTGCCACCAAATCCTTGTCTCCAAACCCTATTGAATGACCGAGTCACTAGGTTTCAGAGCCTGACTGTATTCTTACAGTAAACCTCTTGGGACACTTTGGAAAACCGTGGTGTTTCCTTTGTGTGTTCAGCGTGCCATCGCTGCCAATGCTGCCATTGCGGCCTCTGCTTTTCCATTGCAGATGGCTTTCCCTTCCCTCGCGAGTATATGAGCGCCCCTCTGCTGTGCCCTGCAGAGTCAGAATCCTGGCTTTGTGATTGCGTGATGCCTGTGGTGACTGAAGACTTGCTGCCTTTGTGCTCTCTCCGAGCAGTTCCTTATTTCTCCTCCCTACACACTGTTATCTTTATAATTTTCTAATTGAGAAGCATAAATGAAGTGCCTGAGATTGCAGAGTTTTATGCACTTCAGTCCTATTAATCACTGAATGTGTGTCTGTTTTTACCGTTCTTGTATTTTCATCTCTGATCTTACTGTAGAGTTAATAGCGTTATGTTGTCCCTCACTTGCTTTTCCCAAAGGGGAGGGCTGGCCTCAGCCTGGACGTCTTCAAGTCTAACTAAATCCTCAGAAATACGTTCATACTTAGTTTCCATTTCATCTATTTTGCTAGTAAAAGATCTGCTGTAGAAGTGAAACGTTGATTAATTATTTCAGTGACTAGGGTATTTAAAGATGTTTTATTTCAGTTACCTTTTCATCAGAAAGAAATGTAAAAGAATAGTTTAGAAAATATATTTCTGGGTTTTAAAATACGGTCTTTATGTTTCTATGAAACAGATGAAAGCAGCATCCTCAGGCATTGGTAAAATTGAAGCTGTTATCTGATTTGTAATGAAGTAGCCAGAAGTCTAGACATAGTGATTTTTCTGAATCACACTCCGCGACGTTTATTTACTTTCCCTTTTATCTTTGGGCCTTCTAGAGGGGTGTTTGATGCTTCCCTCAAAATGGCTGGCTTCTATGGATTGTACACCTGGCTGACTCATACTATATTTGGCATCAACATTGTCTTCATACCATCAGGTAACAGTTGTGTCATAACCTCCACTGCCCTCTATTTAAGGAAAGTTAAGCCATTTTACATTCATTGGGAAGTGTCATTTTCCTCAAATTTAAAATACTGAGTTTTGAGATCTAATCTAGTCCAGGTTAGGAGCAGGAATTGATTTGTAATGCTTATTTATTGCTGTATCCCCAGTAGCTAGAGCAATACCCAGCACACAGAAAGCACTGCATAAGTAGTTGTTATATGAATGAATGCCCTATCGCTAACCACACCTAGCACGTGATTGGCACTCAATAAATGTTTAAATCGAACTGATCGGCAGAGAGCAATGAGTTGGTTAAATAGCTTTGTCCCATGAAGGAGACGGTCCCACGGGCAAGATGAGTGCTTCTGAGGGCCCATAAACTCTCCCCACCGCTCGAGGTCTGTTCTGATAGTGCCCGCATTCCACAAGCACCAGGGTGTTTTAATGACCTTCTTTTACTTTTCCTCTGTGGTATCTCTGCTCCTCTCCTTCCATTTTTTTCTTTATTTCTGTGGCCACTTGTCTTCCTAGATACATCTGCCTTCCACATTTGCCTCTACCACCATTGTTTTTCCTCTTTGCTCTGTGCCCCCTTCTTTCTTTACATTCCCAAGTTCATCCAGGTTCTTTCCTACTTTGTTGTCCACAAAGCCACCCTCTGACATGCGAGCACCCTGAGGGCACGTGAGGTGGTTTTATGACAGGCCCGTGAAGCAGGCAGGGTGGGTGACGTCCTTGTTGTATAGATGAGAAACGGAAGTTCTCTAGGGTCCCAGACCTGGTCGATGGAACCCACATCTGCTTGACTCGTAGTCAGGGGAGCCAAACTACGTAGAGCGCTCCAACACACTGCTCTGGCAGGGGGCAGGCTTGAGTAATTAGGTCCCTCGACTAGCTGGTGTTTGTTATTTTTAAATTACATTTCATTTTTTATTAGAATCAAGGTAAAGAATATAGTCATATCTGAGTTATAGAGACTAATTTCTGATTTGGCTTTGGAGTCAGTACAAATTTGGACCATTGTTCTATAGTTACATTATAAGACTGTATATTTAACTACTCATTGATTCAAAATAACAACTGCAAGACGCAAAAACTTTTTGCTAAAAAATAGACTCGTGAAGTAGACACACACTTTAGAAAGATTTTCAATACCAAGTTTTAAGATACTGGACCTTCATTTAACTAAGCAAAGTCAGTTCCACGGGGCGTATCATTCCCTGAAAATTTGAGTTGATTTTTAACTTGTTTGGTGGAAATTTTTGAGTAGGAGGAGCTAGTGTTTATGTTCTGCTGTTTTGTTATTGTTTTGATGGTGATGTTCAGTTGCCTTTCTTAATTAACCTTTTCCTAGCGTTAGCAGCAATCCTTGGAGCAGTGCCGTTTCTGGGGACGTACTGGGCAGCAGTCCCTGCGGTTCTAGACCTGTGGCTTACACAAGGCTTAGGATGCAAAGCCGTCCTGCTGCTGGTTTTTCATCTCTTGCCAACATACTTTGTAGATACTGCCATCTATTCCGATATATCAGGGTAAGTATTTCACAGAACTTCCAGTGAATTGTATCCAGGGATTTCTGTGTCCTTTTAGAAGAGGGTTTTTCTTTTTCTTTTGGAAATGGAGGAAAAGACAGGTGGTAAGAGTTTTTAGTGAAGTAGCCTTCTGTGATTCCACTGATATAACCAAAGTTTAATTTAATATAATTAATGTTCACAAGATATTTTGGTATTATGTATTATTTATAATATATGAGACCATGGGTTAAAACAAAATTGTGAATAATCACCTGATTAGTGACAGTTAATCTAGGAAAGAAATATTACGAGAAGTACGTAAAATATTTAAAGAGTTAGTGATCATTTTCAGAACTTCTTTGCTTTTGGAGAAAAACATTATTAGGTTGTATGTGTGGCAATTTCCGTGTAAAATCAAATCTCATCAAGCTAATATATGACAAACAGCTCTCTTACTTACGATATTATATAGTACGGTTCTTTGCTGAGTACAAGTTAAGTATAAGGCAGAAGCCACACTTTGGCCAAATAATATAAAAAATAAATATATACTTTTGTAGGATTTGATATTTCTCTTAGAAATTGCATTAAATCAAGCCAGTTCTCATTTAGTTACGTATTCAGATTCACATTGCTTATTAAAATCTAGGATGTAACCAAATGTTGAATCAGCTTCTCAAGTTCAGGCTATAGCCTACTGAAGCTATCATAATAAAGTACTAAGTTTTCTTAAAGTAAGTCACCATCACAATGTGGGTAGATGGGGTCCAAGTTTATGGAAAGAGTACTCCCTTCAGGTAATTGGAAATTATACAAGGACAAATTGAATACCACCTGTTTTCTCTCTAGTAAGTTAAAGTAGAAAGTAAATGATGTAGAACTACTCTGAAACCCCAGACATCCAGAACAAAAAACAACAGGCAACTCCATACACCAGCCTTCCTTACGGGAGCTTTTATGCCTGATACTTGAGAGAGGAGATTAAGGATTAAAGGAGAACATCAGAGTGCCGTTAGCTAGTGCTTCAAGTTGAAATTTAAACAGTAGGAATAGGTACACAGTTGATAGCTAAGCACTTTCATTTCTTTAAACGTTACTGCATATTTTATATTAAGGTTTTTAGGTAAAATTGAAGATTTATGTGATTTTTTTTTCTTAATAAAATAATACCTTACTTAACCAGCATCATTAGGACATGAAAGGTTTTGGATAAATTGTTTTACTTTTTAATAAATTAGGCTTTTATTTAAAAGCTCTCAGACATGTTTTTAAGCAGTAAACATTTTTGATAGAAACTTTACTTAAATGTATCATTTAGGGAAAAAGCTTATTGACATAGTAGTGTATATGGAATATTGCCTGGATCCTTTTTTGGAATAAGGAAGACAAATAAATATAATGTATTGGTTTCCTGAAGACTGACTTAACTTAATATTACTTATTGCACGATAATATAATACAAAACATCCTTCCAGGGCATTTGTTGTTTGCCCCTCACTAGACTGTAGTCACGTGTGTTTAAAAGCTGGAAACAACCAGGACCATACCTTTTCCAAGTTCCTCTGATGTCAGCGGCCACTGGTTTCATCACCAGTGTGCTGGGCTGCTATGAAGTGTCTCATTTCATCCAGTTTGTGAGTGCTACTGTGATAAGCTGGAGCGCGTGATGACTCTCCCGTGATAAAATACTCAGTTTTGTGACAGCTGTTTTCCTCACGAGGACTTTATCACTGCCTGTATTAAAAACTGTATTTTAGGAGGTTGCCAGAAGTCTGACCTGTAAGTAACAGGGATGCTATTGTATTGTTGTCATCTTTAAAAAAGCATAATTAAATAATTAACATGCTAAATTGGGCCCACTTAATTAGTCTTGATGGAGGTGTCTGATATAATCCGATCCTAAGCCAGCATTAACCCACTTCAGGCAGCAACCTAATGAGTGGGTGCTAGGTACCAGTTAACATTACTGACTTCACTCCTTCAGCTGTTGGGCCTATATTCAAGGCAAGAGTCAGACATGTTATGTAGGCAAGAAAATTCTTGCATCTCAATATTATTACAATGTTCAATTATCCACACTGAGATAACTAAAGAAAGCTGACAATGTAGTCAAAAGCCTGTGTATTAGAGGGAACACACATTGTGTTAGAGAATGTGTTTCAGATTTACTCCAGGGTTCGTGTTTATTGAAAGTCGTGAACTAATCTGTATGCTCTTTATTCCAGAGGTGGCCATCCTTACTTGACCGGCTTGGCGGTGGCTGGCGGAGCGTACTACCTGGGCCTCGAGGGGGCAATCATTGGGCCCATCCTTCTCTGCATACTTGTGGTCGCTTCCAATATCTATAGTGCCATGCTCGTGAGCCCCACGAATTCAGTGCCCACGCCAAGCCAGACCCCATGGCCTGCTCACACCCAGCGGTGAGTCACAGCAGACTGATCTTAAACTGTGGAAGGAACCACCCTATCTCTGTCTTCTTGACCTGAGTAGTCTGTCAGGATGCAGGGATTTCAGTGCCTACACTCTGCTAGAGATTGTAGTAGACACTAGCAAAGCGAAACCATTGGATTTTGTATACCAGGAACAGTTGAATACTAAATGGGGTCAGAATTATTAATGTCTTAAATGACCAAAAATAAATGAAAAATATAAAAGACTGTTGGGGGACATGGTATACCAGGTTAAAGGAGACTCAGGATGTAGGATCATCAAATGCAATGCATGACTCTCTGATCGGATGTTGGATTTGGAATGGGAAGAAGCTGTAGGGAACGTTTCTGGAACAATTGGAGACATTTGAATATGGGCCATACCTTAAGCAGTACTGTTACACGACTGGTACATTTGTCGGACATGACAATGAGACTTCGGTTATGTGGCAGAATATCCTTTAGGGGTGAGAGGTCATGATGTCTGCAACTTTCTTTCAAGTAATTCAGCCAAAAGTGAGATGGGGAGAAAGTGACTGTAGCAAAATGTTAACAGTCGATGAATCTAAAACTAGTCTTTCTGCAAATCAGGTTTACACTTGTTCAGAACAGAAAGTTGGGAAAAATTATTTGAGTGTACCAGTATGGAGTTACAAGTTGTTACTTTGCAAGTACAGACATTGAAATCATAATTTTCTGGGTGATTTCTCCTACTTTATCTTCAAAACCTCCATAGAGGTTTCCATGTCTGCTATCATATTTTTTTCAGTCTGGTTTATTGAGGTATTATTTATGAAAATAAAATTTACCTTTTTTAGTATACAGGTTTTTATCAGTTTTCAATGATATATAACAAATCACACTAACTTAGTGGCTTAAAGCAATATCCATTTATTACATTCATCTCCATGGGTCAGGAGACCCGGCACAGTTCAGCTTGATCTTCTGCTTAGGGTCTGACAAGGCCATGGTCAAGGTGTCAGCTGCAGCCGGGGTTTTATCTGTGGATTGGAGAGTCCTCTTCCAAGCTTGCTTATTATGAGCAGAATTCATTTCCTTGCAGTTGTAGAACTGAGGCTTGTAGCTCCTGAAGGGCCCCCTCTAGGCCATTCATACATGGCTGTTTGCTTCTTCAAGGCCAGCTTGGTGAGTGTTTTTCTGGCTTCTGTCTCTGCTAAAACCCTTTTTTGAAGGGCTCACCTGATTAAGCCTGGCCCGGCCAGCATACTTTTCTTTTGATTAAAGATAACTGATTAGAGACCTTAATTATATCTATGAAATCCCGTCATTATTATTGTATTAACAACATAATCATGATATCAGAGATCAGATATGTTGGGCTCTTGCCTCATAACAAGAGTAAGACCCTCACTCAAGAGCTGTGGGCAGGTCGTGTGTGTTACCGTAACTTCATCTGGCAGGGCCATTGGCTTGTGCAGCCTTCCGTGTCAGCGCCTTTTGGTTCCCCTTTGGGGCTAGCAAATTCCTCAGAGAAAGGTCTTCCAATCTCCTGCCTGGAGGTCGATGGCTTGGCTGCCAGCATCCTGGAAGCCAAGGCAGGGAAAGGGGCTGGACATTGTCCAAGATGTAAACATTCATTGAATCACCCCGTCAGTGCACCTCCCCACCGCCATCTCTTCCTGTTGTTTCCTAGTCCAGGGACTTTTTGTCTTGTCTTCTCCAGAGGAGGGAAACTCTAATTTTCTGCCAAGGATCGGGGCGGTTGCTTGGCTGGGTGGAGGTGGGCGGGGTTATTGGAGCCGTGGGCCTTACTGCTTTTGAAGCAGACTTTAAAATGGTTCTGTGTTTAACCCCACCTTCAGCCACACTTCCAGAGTTACTCGATGTTACCAACTCCTGAGCCTCATGGGGGTTTTGCGGAATAAATTAGGTTGTTTTGGGCTTTCCCCACTGCTGGTTTAGGGGTCTGCTTTCCAGGGTGCGCTGGGGCAGAGCAGCCGTCCGTCTGTTCTCCACCTTCCAAAAGTTCGTTGCACCTCGTGGGTGCTCTTTTGTTTGACTTTTTTTCAGGTAGATTTATGACTTTAAAACAATACTTTTACTGGCATTATAGTGGGGTTTTGAGAGGATCCAAAGGAAATACGTGTTCAATACTTCCCTCTTTAGTGGGAAGTCTAAAGGACATCTTAAATAGTAATAAACACCGCCACTGGGGGTATTTATTGGGACTTAACTGTGTGCCACGTTCTGTGATAAAACTTTACCTGCATCATCTTATTTTACTTAATCTGTCCGGTGTTTTCACGAGATTAGGAATGGTTGTTTTTCATGTTTTATAGATGAGGAAACCAAGGCTTAGGGAGGATAACTTGCTTGTAGTCACAGAGCTAAAAACAGGCGAGCTGGTGTGTTTCAGCTAAAGATCTTTCTTCTTCACAAACCATCCACAGTAGAAAAAACACTCTTCTGCTCCCGGCCAGTGTGGCTTAGGTGGTTGGAGCCTCGTCCTGTAAACCGAAAGGTTGCAGGTTCGATTCCTAGTCAGGGCACATGCCTAGGTTGTGGGTTCAGTCCCGGGCCTGGGCGCCTACGAGAAGCAACAACCAATCAATGTTTCTCACCTTGATACTTCTCTAACCCTCTCTCCCCCTCCCCTTCTAAAATCAATAAGTGTGTCCTCCGGTAAGGATTAAAAAGAAAAGAAATTCTCTCTCATCGGTAAATATTACCCTCCACTTGCCTGTGCCATTCATTGTGTACTAATCCTTATTACTTCCCATCTCCTCCTTCACCATCTTTACCTCAAATCTGTTCTTGCATCTTTATCTTAGTCCCGCCCCTGGGCTAGGCTGGGCCCAGCTACTGGGTTTCTCACCTGGACAACTGCTCTAGTCGCCTTAGCCTCCTCACTGCCTGCCGAGCCTCTGCTCTTTCTGTTCTCCAGTCTGTTCTCCACTTCAGGATGGAGGCACATCTGATTGTGGTCGTTCTACCAAAACTGACCTCTCATTGGTTTCCTTGACGTGGCTAATACCTGGCCTGTCTCACTAAAGCTAAAACATTCTCTGAGCTGCAGCTTCAGGCTCCACTCAAACTCTAGGCCTTCCTACATGCTGCTTTCTCTGCATGGACAGACTCTTCCCTCCACCCAGTTTCCCTTGCTTAATTAATCCTAATCATTCATCTGATTGCAGCGCAAATGTCAGTTCATAGGAGAAGCCTTCCCTACACCCAGGGTTAGGTTACACCCTTCCTGCTAGTTTAATGCTCTTACAGACAGCCCTTGTGGCTTTCCCCTGCAGTACAGTTTTCATCTATACTCTTGGTGATGAGTCTGTCTTTTCCCACTTGACTGTGGCTGCTGTTATGCAGGGGCATGTCAGTTTTAGTTACTGATGTATCCACAGCACTTGTCAGCAGTGTTTTGTACTTGGAATGTGTTCAATTCCTAGTTGGAGGAACAAATGGGCTGTGAAGGAATAGTCTCTACAGAGGCGTGAGTTATGGAAGGATTTGGCTCAGTTTGGGAACTGATGTTGTTACATTGTGATAATAGAGGGTGGGTGGTACGTTCCATTAGGCAGACTTAACCTTCTAATTGCTGATCCAGGCCCTGGTGGCTGAACAGACCCACTTGCAAGACTATTTCAATGTATGACCATCTATCTTCAGACAGATGATCGATCATCGGTCCTCCTAAGAAGAGATGAAGGAGGGAGAATCCCCTGTCCATAGTGGTCAGTGCACTATTTGATGGTGGCGAGGGTTGTGAACACAGCACAGCTTTGGGCTAAGTAATCAGAAACTATCATTTTCTCTTCTCTCTGTGTACACTGGGGCTGTTTGACGTGTGAGGAAGGACAAAAACACTCCTGCAGTTACGCATCTCGAGTGCTTTCTTGATATTTGGACAGGACAATCAGACTTGATTTGATGTACTTATTCCACTCCTACCAAAAACGGAGCAGCAATCCCTGAATATTAAGCTCAGAAAAACCTGTAAGGAGGAAGTAGGAGACTCTCCCAGGAACTCTTCCAGGAACCCCTGTTCTCTGCAGTAGTTTTCTTTTGCCCTCGGTCACACCTTTACACCACCAAAGGTGACAGACCACTGTGGTCCTTTAGGAACTCAGCTTTATCTTTCTCTAGGGAAGAGATAGTAATAACTCATTGCTATTTCAAGAAATTTTCTTTTCGGTCTTTGCAAAATGAGATACAGAGATGTTCTCCAGAGATGGTAGTGTTTTTGGAGAACCTGCAGACCTTTGCGTTAACCATAGGATTTTAGTTGGAGCATACTTCCCGTCATCCTGGTTTGGCATAAAGAGGGGAAAGGAGAGAAATCTGGAATTGGACAGGGAGCTAATGGATTCCTCCCTCTGTTGACTGTTGTCCCTTCTTTGACTCTGTTGCTTGGAAGTTACCTGGACCTGTTCATTCCTCTGTATTTCCAGTGGAGTGACCCAGTGCTGGGTTATTACTTCAGTAGCCTCTTCACTGCTCCTGGCCCCTCTACCCCTGCTTCCCTCCAGGCTACTCTCACAGTGCAGCTGGGGGGGACCAGTGTTTTGCCACCCCAGTGTATGCCTTTCGGGGTGTTGATTTTTAAGCCGATTATTAACAAACAAGAGACTCAGAAAGAACCTTGGGCCTTACCTGCCTAAAGGAATTTAGATAGAAAAACCCACTGAAGGGAAAGGAACATCACTGTAGCATCTTAATACAAACCAAATGTGGCGGGCAGGGAGAAATCTGGCAAAGCCTGTTTGTTGAGCTTCCTTCTGTGTCCCATTGTCTCTGAGTGGCCCAGCAGGAATTTGTTTGCCTGGTTTGCTCTTTCTCAGCTACCTGTGGATTGTCTGTTTTTCCTTGGAACTCCCCAACCCCTGCCTCCCCTCTCCTTTGTCCCAAATGGCATATAAACCTCCACCGTCCAGTGTGTCTTTGGGTCTCTTACCTTCTGACACTCCAGGTGTGCATCTGGAATAAATTCTGGACATTGTTCTTGTTAATCTTTCTCATGTTAATTTGATCATTAGCACAGATAGAAAAATTAGAAGGTGGGAGGAAAGGTTTTTTTTGTGCTCCCACACAGCCTCTCTGGTTTTCCTGAAACGTGACTGTTATGCCCCCTACAATTAAAATGTCCACAGTGGCTTTCCATGGCCTTAAAGATGAAGTGGAAACGTTAAGCTGGCCCATCATACCTTCATGCCTTCATTCTGTTTACCCCGGAGACTCAATTCTCTGCTGCCGGTTCTGTGTTTTATTTTCTAGCCTTATTGAACTTGTTTTCGTTCCCTGAGGTCAGTGTAACCTTTGCACGTTTTCCCCTCTGTAAAGAACACCACCTCCTTCTAGCTGAGCCCAGTATCATGGTCTATACTTAAAGTATTTGTCTTAATGAAGAGCATTACTGGAACTCTCTAGACTGGGTACGATTGTTTCTGTTGGTATTTAACTGGAAATTGATAAGGGAAAGAGGGAAAGGGGACTAGCCATTGATCTTAAGACAGTGAGAAGCAGGAGCCTATTTGCTTCACCAGGAAGCTACAGATTTTCTTACTCCAGGGAATTGCGGCATAGCTCTGCCAAGTGGATTAACATTCCTCCCATGCCTCTCCGGTACTGGGTTGTTGCAGGGCACAGGGGGTGGTGCTTGACCAAAGAGACCTGTCTGTCTAGCCTGGCGAGAGAAGGGATTGGTTGGGAAGTAAACCCATCCCAAGTCCACAAAAGCCTGAGAAGTTGATTGGTTCTTTTGAAAAAGTACTTGGTCTGTCCCAGGCCCAAGCTAATATATTACCAAGGGTAAAAAGTGAGGGTGCCCCCAACCCCCGCTCCGCAGCACCCAGTGATGCACTCAGCTGTTCCTTCATACACTCTCTCACCCAGGAGCAATGACCATGTGGGCATAGCAGCACCTGGGTCCACAGCAGATGGTGTGGGCTCCAAAAGCACTGAACTCGCTCTCTTGCCCACTTGGTAGTGCGCTTGCGCGTTCTCTCTCCATAGCCTTGTGACCTTAGCAGCCACGTGCCAGCAGCTCCATGGACTCCGCCACTGGAGCTTCTGGGAACGAGCTAAGTAAGCTACTTGGATGGGGACTGAGACCACTTAGCAGCTGCCTGTGGGCTCCAGACAACTAAGATTAATACGAAGCAGAAACTCTGGACACTGGCTTTCATCTTGGTCTTGCCGAGGACACAGTTGGACTTTCCCATGGCGGGACAGAGGGAGGTGGGACATTGGGAGCCCAGGGATGAGCGTCTGTTTCCACACGAATAAACCAGGGGGTGACAGGAGACTGTCACCCCACAGTCTCCCGCGCGTGGGTCCTTGGAACGCTTTCCTTGTGATGCTGTGGAAGGGCCTAATTTCCACCGACAAGGAGATGCCCCTGCTGGGTGTCCCCATAGCGTATCGTACTTCTCCCACTGGAACCTGGCGCATACAGATGTGCGCTCAATTAATTGTCTCTCTCACTAGTTGGTCAGCCCTCTGAAGTAGGAACTATGGCAAACCTGCTTACCACTGTTTACCATTCCTAGCTTGCTGTGTGCCACACGGAAAGTGCTCGGTGAAAATCTGATGCTTTCATAGGTTAGTGAAACCAAGAGAAGATTAGATAAAAAGATTATTGCACTATTACCTTGAGGTTGATGAAAAACAGATGGAACGTAGTAAACCTCATTCTTAGAACTTTATTCCATATTTGTTGGAAGGGAAGGGATATGCGTAATAGTGGTGACGTGACATAATAGGGGTCACAAGTTGCGTGCCCGTGTGCTGGTGAGGGTTTAGGAGCTCAGTGTGCCCAGCCAGCTGAAGTGAAATCAGTCACTTTAAAGCTTTGTATTTTCAAATGTTCAAAGTTTATTCTGCATCTCTGGGAGGCTAAGATTCTATAGCTCTTGAGTTGTTAAGTCAGAAAAGATTTAAAGATTTACATAAATGAAATTTTTAAAAATTGCATTGACACTTTTTGGGGAAGCAGATCCCCGAACATTTCCAAGGAGCAAAAGGTTGTGAGAAACCGCACTGCACAGACCCCGTTGCTGTTAAAGGAGCAGCTGCCCTCTGCTCCCCGGCCCCATTCTGCATTGCTTGTTCGAGCACGGGGCTCCTAGAGCATGATAATCCTTATGGTTTAGGAAAGAAGACTGTATTTTGGTAGTTTAGATAAGACATTACCATTTTTAGAAATACTGTCAGTGTAGTCTTTACTTCTTGTTTCCTCCTAATCTAGGGAGTTACAGTTATAAGAGCCTTGCTAATTGGTTAGCTCTGGGCCTCTCGATGAGGCCAGAAGGAAATCAGAGAAAGACAAACACGTTATTACGTCTATTATGTGTGGAGTCTAAAAAATAAATAAACCAAGCTCACAGATAAAGAGAACAATTTGGTTGCCGGAGGAGGGGGGTGCAGATAGAGGATGAATAAACTGTTTTTGTTTTGTATTTTTGGTTTAAATAAATTCAGTTTTAAAAAAAATATTTTAAAAGACATTATTTCTCCATGTCTAGGTTTTGAGGTTTGTTTTCTAGGAGTTAATTGAAAGTTTGTTTAAGATGAATGTTACGTCTGTAGAGTTTTACACACATACCACCATCACCACCCTAAACATCTAAAGAATCTGTAATGTTGAGATGGAAAACTCTTAGTAACTGTTTTCTCAGCTTGCTTAATTTTGTTTCCTTTCTTCTGAGTCCATTTGGGAGCTTTCTTGGCCTGGAGTCAGAATTGAATGGTAGGTATGAATTTCAAGGTTACAGCTAAGCCTACTTGTCAACGGAAGGCAGTCACCAGGCCAACCACAGTCTTAATCTTACTTCATGCGTCCTTGCCCTGAGGCAGAACTTTTCATTCATAATTTAGAGGAATTTAATAGAGATTAAAACTGCAGGTATCTTAGAAATTTGAAAAGATGTCAAAGGGTAAATAAAAACATCTGTTTTTATGGAAATGCTTTGTAGTATTGATCAGTTTTTGGCTATTGGTTGTAAAGCTTTTCCAGGGCTTCAGAACTGAGTGCCACCTAGGATTCTTGTCGTCTGAGACCGTTGGTAGTCACTTTGCCTCTGTACAGATGTTAAATCACACATGTTGGTGAGACTATGAAAAATAGATACACACATTGATGTCGGGAGCAATGATATAAATAGATAGATACCTAGAGCAATGGTTGGGGGCGTACTTTTGCTCCCTTCAGGGGACATTAGTCAATGCCTAGACACCTTGATTGTCACAACTGTGGTGCGTAAAGACAGGGATGCTGCTAAACATTTAATAATGTACAAAAATGTCAATAGGGATGCTATTGAGGAACCCTGATTTGAAAGAGATAGATATTAATACACATAAGGCATGTGTGTATATATAAATCTTAGTTTGGTGAGATTTTTCTCAGAATGAAAATATTTAAGGAAACAACTCATTTCAGTTCCTAGATCTGTCAGCATGTATTCAAGATGGTGGTTTTAGCCATGCCCTACACATAAACCCCGTTAAAGCCACAGGAGCCATGGCCAGGAAGCTCACTCACCTCTTCCTCCAAGCTGTTCCTTTGGAAGTAGAGCTGTGCTAGTTGGGGGCACGCTTCAGACAGAGACTTAGGGCACCGCCCACTGAAAGAGCCTCAGGATAACTGAGCATCCTTGATGCAGTCTCTTCCCTGTGCCGCTCTTGGTAATGAAGTACTCCTAACATTGTATGAAAGGGTTAGTCTTTAATTTACCTCTGCCCTCTCTAGCTACCATAGTCACCCTAAATATTTATAGGAACCGAAAAGTGGGAAGACAAAAGGAGTAAGAGGTGGCATGGGTGTGGATTTGTACCTAATGACAACTTTTGGTTATCTTTTGTTTCTATAACTGAATATTTCCCTGAAGTTTTGGAACGCTTCTTATATTCTATTCTAGGTCTATTTATAGTGAAAAAGTTAGGTAATCTTTTTAATACTTGGTTATAGGTATGGAAATAAAATGAGCTTTATTTGAATGATAATGTAAGAAGGAACAACACGATATAGTGATGTGACTACAAGTTAATATAAGTTGAAGATTTTAAAATTGTTTTGAGGCAGACTTCCAGTCAAGATGGCAGTGTAGGCAGACATGACTCACCTCTTCACACAACCACATTAAAATTACAACTAAAATATAGAACAACCATCACTCAGAACCATCAGAAATCAAGGTGAATGGAAGTCTGACAACTACAGAATTAAAGAAACCCCATCCATCCAGACTGGTAGGAGGGATGTAGAAGTGGAATGGTCCCACACCCACGTGTGGTGGTTAAAAATTCAGGAGGGATATCTTGGGAGCAAGGAGTCCCAGCCTCACACCAGGCCCCACAGCCCAGGGTTCCAGTGACAGGAAGATAAGTCCCTACAACATCTGGCTGCAAAAACTAGTGGGATTGAGTTGGTGGAAGAAACTGCTGAAGCCCCAAGCAGTTCCTCTTAAAGAACCCACACACTGCATCACCTACTCAGACTCACTCCCTCTGAGCTCCAGCGCCGGGTGGCAGCTTGAAAGGCACAGTGGCATACTGGAAGAAACTGAAGTATCTGGCATCAAGGCGAGCAGAGGCCATTGTCCCTTTTCTAAGCCCTCCCCCCACAGAGCTGGCAAGCTGGTGCCATATCTGAGACTCCCATCAACCTGGCTGACACTGTTTGACCCACTGTGGAGACCCCCAGAGACTTCTCCCCATGTTGCTTTTGGGCCTGCCCACGCTGCTTTTCGATATGAATGGTTGATCTTGGCTCATGCTTCCTAACGTCCTAAATCCTTTCAAACCAGCAGCAGCTGGCCTCAGTGAGCCCTAGTCCAGGCACGAGCAGCAGCCAGCCTGGATTCACAGCTTGGCTTCACCTGGGAATCTCCAAGCCGAGCACAAGTAGCAGCCATTTCAGATTGCTCTATAGCTAGACATGGAGGTCCCAGGCAAAACACAGGTGGGGCCTGACTATGGCCTGCACCACCCAAGAAACTCCAGGGCCACGGCACCCAGTGGGCAGCTACAGACCATGTCGCAGCACCACCATTCTGCCCCTGCACAGCTGATCCTCCATGAATTATGGAGGTTGATGGTCAGTGGTCATAGCCAATCCTTGCAGCTGACTGGCCTGGGGAAATCCCTCCCATTGATCTGCCAACAGCAATGAAGGCTCAACTACAAGAGGAGGATGTATTCAGCCCACACAGAGGGCACACCTTGAGTACCCCAGTTGGGTGATAGGGGAGGCTTGTGCCACTGGACCCTACAGGACACCAACTACAATAGACCGCACTAGCAAGACACAGAGTCAAAGCAGCTCTACCTAATACATAGAAACATACACAGGGAGGCTGTCAAAATGAGGAGACAAGGAAACATGGCCCAAATGAAAGAACACATCAAAACTGCAGGAAAAGAACTAAACAAAATGGAGAGAAGCAATCTATCAGATGCAGAGTTCAAAACACTGGTTATAAGAATGCTTAGGGAACTTAGTGAGGACCTCAACAGCATAAAAAAGACCCAGTCCAAAACAAAGGATACACTAATTGAAATAAAAACAATTTACAGGGTAACAACAGTAGATTGGATGAAGCTGAGAATAAAATAAATGATTTGGAACATAAGGAAGCAAAAAACAACCATGCAGAACAAAAAGAAGAAAAAGTTAAAAAAAAAACAAAAAACCCAAACCCGAGGATAGCGTAAGTAGCCTCTAGGACAACTCAAGAAAGAGGTCCAACATTTGTGTCATAGGGGTGCCAGAAAGAGAAGAGAAAGCAAGAAATTGGAAATCTATTTGAAAAAGTAATGAAAGAAAAGTTCCCTAATTTGGTGAAGGAGTAGATATGCGAGTCCAGGAATCACAGACAGTCCCGAAGAAGATGGATGCAAAGAGGCCCACTCCAAGACACATCATAATTAAAATGCCAAAGGTTAAAGATAAAGAGAGAATCTTAAAAGCAGCAAGAGAAGTTTACCTACAGGGGAATTCCCATTCGACTGTCAGCTGATTTCTCAAAATAAACTTTGGAGGCTAGAAGGGATTGACAAGTCAAGAAAAGCAGGGACCTGATTGCTTACCCAGCAAAGCTATCATTTAGAATGACAGGCAAGTAAAGAGCTTCCCAGACCAAAAGAAAAAAAAAAAAACCTAAAGGACTTCATTGTCACCAAACCATTATTACATGAAATGTTAAAGGGACTTATTTAAGAAAAAGAAGATCAAAACTATGAACAATAAAATGGCAAAAGACACAAATCTATCAACAATCGGATCTAAAAACAAACTAAACAAACAAGAACAGAGATGGAGTCATGGATACTGAGACGTTCTGATGGTTCCCAGACGGGAGGGGTGAGGGGGGAATGGGTGAATAGGTGAGGGGATTAAGCAGTACAATTAGGTAGTTATGGAATAGCCACGCGGCTGTAAAGTACAGTATAGGAGGAAATGGAGTGGTCAACTTACACGTGTGACCCATGGACGTGAACAACGGTGGGGGATTGCCTGAGGGAGTGGGGGGTGCTGGGGCAAAGGAGGAAAAGTCAGGACAACTGTAATAGCACAATCAATAAAATATAATTAAAAATTAAAAAAATAAAACTGTTTTGAAAACAAGCTTTTTAAGTTCAGATGTGATATTGTATAGGAGCAAGGTAACTTCTATCAAAAAGGGTGATAATGAACTTCTGCTTCATACTTGTACCCTTTAAGATAGATTTGGCTTTATGTAATCCAAAACAAACTCAAAGTACCCACTATCAACAGAACTCAAATGACTTAAACGAGCAAGAAGTGTATTACTCTCGAATGAAAGCAGCCCAAAGGTAGGCAGTGCAGGGCTGGTATAACTGTTCCACAAGCATGTGCGCCAGGCCTCCCTCCTTGATAGTCTGCCAGCCTCGGTGTGAGGTCTTGTCATCTAAGATGGGTGCTTGAGCTGACGTTCAGTGATAAACTCTGACCTGGCCTTTTGGCCGCCAACACAGATGCAGACCTGACTCGGGGCCATTCCTAGCCTGGGCATATACATTATTTAGTAAAGGCAAACTAGCTACTACGGTTCTGAGGCGGGCACCTCACAGGTGCAGCACACCACCTCTACCCAGCCCAGGTGTTACCTGCCGGTTAGTAATACTCACTTAGCTTGCCTGACGTGGGTCAGACGCAGTTCAGTTCCCGGGAACTTGATGAGAAGACCTAAGCCCACTTCTGCTGCCCTGAACCACGACCCTCAGAGCATGGCCTCTGCTGGGCTAGGTTTCCTGTTTTGCAATAAAACTTATCCACTTAGTGTTTGGTCTTTGATCTTTTAGTGTTTTTCTCTTAACGTCATTATGCACACTTTCCAGCCAGCAAGAAGGGTGGGGGAAGGGAAGAAGAAGATCACCCTCTCTTTTAAGGACATGGCCCAGAAGTCACACAGCACTTGCGCTTCTCATTCGCTAGAATTTAGTCATGTGGTCATTAGTTTCAAGGGAAGTAGTGTTGTGGATGGGAGATAATGGACCCAGCAAAAAGAATTGAACTTCTTGTTACTAAAGAATGATAGACAACTAGCAGACTTTGAAACAGTATTCAGAATATTACTCGTGAAAATATTAAAAATGACTATCTCACCTCATCAAGGCTCTCCGATGATAAAAATAAGGTATTATTCTATGGCAATCAATTACTGGTTAGATGCTGTTTTTCCTTTCTTTTTTTAGTATCTCTGTGGTTTTATTCTTCCCACCCCCTCGTTTCCAAAATCAAAACTACTCAGTTTATCTTTTCTTCTCGTAGGACTTTCCATGATATTGCTGAAGATGTGAAATCTTCAGTAGACTGACGTGGCGTCTGCTGCAGTGATTTCTCTAGGAGGTTCAGCCTTGACTGTGAGTTCAGCTCAGCTGTGGCCTTCTGTCTGTTCAGCTGTGCCTAGCAAGCAGAGCCCAGGAAGAGAAGCAGAAGCTTCCTGGCCTTCCATACAGAATGCGTGGACAGGAGCGAACTTGCTGCGGGCTGCTTTGCATTTTGAAGCACAGCTTCAGAGCTCCGAAATGTGGTTTGCACACCTCACCGATGCTAAGATGGCTTGAAAAGTTTGTTTGTACACTGGTACCATGGCTTGAAATTTTCCCCCTTTGCTTATCTGTATTATTGTTATTATATGTATTTATAAAGTTATTTTTTAGAGCGCTAAACTACCTGCTGTTAAGAGGGCATACAATGTAATTTTTCTGCTGTTTTAAGAAACCTGTTCATACACTTTTCGACGGCAGTCACTTTTTGATGAAAAGGGCTTTCACTTTTGAGTATGTAGTTGCTCGAGCAGGAAAAATGAGTCTTCTTCCCTTCTCCTACAGTGTATGGTCCTCTCCGAGGAAGAAGTGATCTTAAGTGTAAGGGTGGAGTGGCTTATTTCAAGTTCAGTTAGTTGTATGTCGCAACCATAGGAGAGAGAGACAGACGAAAGATCTTTCTCCACTTTCTTTTTCCTCCAGCCCCCGTTACACTGTTGCCAAAATTCCAAAACTTGGAGACCACATTGAAGTGAAACAAGTATAAGCTGCTATTAATGGTAACAATATGATAGAATTCAAGTTGTGATATTTTTTTCTTTCAAAATGTTTTAAGTGAAAAATCTCAGGTGCAGCAGCACTTCGATTTGCTAATGTATCCCTGTTTCTTTATTTGGAATTCTGCCACTGAGTTACTGATACGCTAGAATTTGGTATTTATGTAGCATTTTTCCGTCACTTAGCACAGTGCCTTGCACATAAGACTCTAGGTGAATGCTTGTTGAATTAAATTGTGGCTTTTTTTTTGGAAAGATTTTATTTATTTATTTTTAGAGAGAGAGGAAGGGAGGGAGAAAGAGAGGGAAACATCAATGTGTGGTTGCCTCTTGCACACCCCCAACCAGGGATGTAGCCCAAAACCCAGGCATGTGCTCTAACTGGGAATCAAACTGGCGACCCTTTGGTTCACAGGCCGGCACTCAATCCACTGAGCTACACCAGCCAGGGCAAATTGTGACTTTATAAGTATGTCAGATATCACAATAACCAGCATAGTGCTTTACATTTTGTAGAATCTCTTTGAGTATAATTATTTCACAACAACATCACATAACCTTTCATGTAGCTTCATCTTGTTTTGTAACAGTTTCACACAGATTCAGAAAAGTGGCCAACTCAAAGTCATAAAGTTTAATAAGATTTGACCTCAAATCTTCTGACTCCATAAGCCTTCAAACTCCGCTATATTGTAGTGTTTCTTCTTCATATCTTACAGTGTTTCCAGTGCAGTGAGACAGAATAGGTGTCCTTGGACTTGTCCTACAGTTAATGACAGGGCTGGGACTAGAACGAACTCGGACTTGTACCCTTTCCATTGTGTAAGAACAGTTCTCAGGCTCTTTCTCTGCCCCTAAGGGAATATGGAGGAGAAATGGTTCTTTAGTATTAGAGATCACGTTTTTTGGAAAACAAAAGTAGAAACTATTTTTTCTAAAACCCTTCTCACGAAGAAGCATTGTTAGTGATAAATTAACTTAAACTTATTCTGATATTACTTAAGAAAAACTCTGTCTAGAAGGAGGCTACAATAAGGTCTTTGTTCATACAGGAGACTACATGCAGGTCTCCTATATTTACTATGAATCCTTCAACAATTATAATTTGATATAACACCAGGTGTTACATTCGGCCACTGAATACCTCATTATTTTCCTCAGCCTGTTGTTTATTCATTCATCCAGTAAAACCTTTACCGAGAGTTTGCCAAACTCTAGGTTGCCTGCTGGATGCTGTACAGGGTGCTGTAGGAGATAACTCTGGAGAAGGCCTTCTCTCACGTTAAGTCGTAGCCACATCATACATATTGCTAAAAAGAAAATGTTGTATTAAAGGAGTTAAAAAAGAAATCAGGTTTGCTTTTGTTAATTGCATAAAGGAAAGTTTGTAGCTATAATTAGCAAATGTTGGTAAGAGGTAAATAAATATACACAATGAGTTGTGTATTCACAATGAGTGTGTGTAATCTGTAATCAATACAGATTACATTGTTCCAAAGTGCTTTGAGTTGTACAAAGTGATGTTGCAAAAAACTAAACTTGAGCTGATGTATGGCTGTAGCTTGTCATAATTATTTGTGTGAATACCAGGCTTAGTGGGGAGAACTCTGTGCTCTGAGAGAGTAGATTAGAGCTTCCAAAGCAGGCAGTGATAGAATGTCATCACCCTGAACGTCAGGAACAGAGGTGCCCTTGTGAGGCACAGCCCTGGTCAGGGAACACGGAGTGGCCCAGCACTCCAGCAACTGCAAGGACTGGGAAGCCGGACCGGCCAGGGGAGGGCTTCCTGGAACCCTCAGAAACAGAAGCATGCCCCCTCAGATACGGTGAGGTTTTGCAGAATTTTCGCAGGGCATGGAGATCAAGCGGTATGAAAAGGTAGGAATCTCAAGCTCAAGTCACAAAGATGACCAACCCTCAGAGTCTCAGGCTTTGACCCAGAAAGAAGGAAAAAAAAGCATCGATGAAGTAGAAGGAGCCTCAGTAAAAACTGAGTACAGAAATCCTACCACAATGTCCTGCGTTTTACTGCTGCATTAAAGATTAGTTCACATTTACTATTCAGTTGTGAACTGAATGGAGGAGGAGATGAAGGCTCTCCACACAAATGTGGCCCCCTCTCTCTGAGAGAGAGCAAGGCATGTGGTATTCAGCACAAACTCTATGTCATGTAAGTCCTACTTCAATTTCAACATTCTTACCACACTGTTTCTGGAAGTGATCGCTGTCAGACTGCCTTAGATACCAGTCTTACTTATTTTTAAATTTGCAAGAATCCTAGCCGTCTTCCATTAGAGGTGGTTAGCTGGCAGGGTGTTCCCTTGACTTCTGAGACTGGTGGAGATTAACTCTGGTCAGTGGGAGGGTACCCGGGAATTGTTATGGAGATGCTTTATGTAAACAGCCTCAGTAGCCCTTGAAAATAGTAGCTGCTTATTCAGACAGTTTAAAAAGGCTGGCTGCTCAAGGGCTTGCAGATAAGGGCCTCCAGGAACCTTGGTTTTAATAGGAACCCATTGTGAACCCATCCTGACCCTTCACTGCTTCCTAGTACTGCTAGTTCTCACTTTCATTACAGTTAGTGCCTCAGGACGTGTCCCTGCTGGGCAAGACGTGTTCAGAAATTCAGGCCTTGAGGGTTAGATTGGAGCAAAGTAATTTTAGGTGAGCTATCCAGAGCTTTCACCCTGGGGTATACAGCAAATACCACCTCTCATACTCTGGTCCTGGCGTCTAGTCTCCTCTGAGGGTCTTCCAAGACCCGCAATAGAAATAGTCTCTGACAACAAACTTCCAAATGCTAGTTCCAGCTAAGAACAAGTACTTTTTAAAAAATTAATTACTTGCTTTTGCCTATTTGCCATCAAAATATATTCATTTTATTAACTGAGGACCTGCCAAAAGAAAAAAAAAATGCATACCGCCTGAAACCATAGCAGCTGTTTTTGATAGACCTGATTTACAATTCTCTCTCTTTTTTTTCAAACTACCTACTAGCATCGTAGACATTCTGTGCTAGAACAGGCCTATATGTGATTCTGTCATTTTCTAGAGAAGGAAACAAATCCGTAGGTTCAAGTGGCTTTTCTAACACACGCAAAGCCAGTTAGTAACAGAATTCACAGTAGAGTACAGTTCCTTTTTTCTCTCACTCCGTGGTTCTACTTCTCTTCCCTTTTCCATGTAGTTGAGTAGCTTTTGGAAAAATGTGTTCCTTATAGCAGTAGTTCAAAGGGATGCCATTAGATGGTATAAGAAAATAAAAGTGTGTGGGGGGGAGGGGCTCCATGGTTAATTAAAATTGAGAGGTGCGTGGTTTGTTTCCTTCCTGTAGAACCTCTAAAGGTTTTGAACGTGCAGTTATATAGTGTGGATTTATGAGAGGGTACAAAGACTGTTTCCTTAGACGTATTTGACCTTAAACTGCGCCCCCATCCTGCTTTTCTCAGAGCGTCTCAAAGTACTCCTGGTCCTTTGGGAACCGTGGCTCTACAGTAAGTTTACAGCTCTTGCAGAAGATGACATCCGTGATGGGAAGTCTGAACGGTAAATCTGTTCCCATGGTACCCTGTAATCGTAATAAACCTCAGAATTTAGTGAGATCCTGGAAAGCAAACTTACTTGCCCTTCAGAGCTATACGTAAACTATAGAGTCTTTCCACCTATGGTGTGTGACGTCAGTATTTGTGTTTAGTTTGGCAAGGATCAATTAATGTGCAGATACAGTGGTGATATATTGATATTACATTTTAATAGTGCTTTTGTATGGTACTTTCGGACTGCTTTCATAACAGCCCTGTGAGACAGGCAGATGTTACGTATTATCAGATGAGGCACTGGAGGCTCAGAAAGGTTTCTGTGATTTTCCCCTGAAGTTCACACCACAAAATAATGGAGCCAGAATTCAGTCAGAATTTCTGACTCCAAGTCCAGAATTATTCACACCTGGTTTCTTATTTTCCTTCCAGATTTATATTTTACAATGAAAGGTGTGGAGGCAATTCCTAAAATAGTACATTTTGGCTTATTATCAAACACTGTTTCTTCTTTATTGCGGTGACTCAGAAAATGTAACTCCTTTTGTAACTATCCCAAAGAAAACTCTTTTGTTCCTTGCACTACCATTTGTTTAGGTGACTGCCGTGCATTTCAGATACCATTTGATTTTGAAACGAAGATTGGACAGTATTGTGTGATTGCTTATGTAATTTTGGAAAAAGTATCATTTCTGCATTCTCAGGCAAAGTAGACGGTTTGAAAGTAAAAAAGTATTCAAATACAACAATAGATCTTTATTCTCTCACAAATGCTGTTTCTTAGCTTTAACTTGCTTTGACAACCTACTGATGTAACTTCTTTGTAAATGTAAAGTATTTATATTTTGAAATAAAATTGGTGTTGAATGAATCAGGTAGTAAACTTAGTCTTATTTCTGTTGAGAAATTCGATCTTTGGTGAAGTCAGACTTTCATAAATACATCCGTCTCTTGCGTCTTACATCTTTCCCTTTGGCACCAGTGCTTGCACTGAATTTTTATGAAATATGGGCAACTTACATAAAGGAAAATGTGTCTACTGGGAGTGGATACTGGGCACCTAAAAGAGGTGAAAGAAAGGTCCAAGGCTGAGGTTGGAGCCCTGGGAGCACAGGATGAGGTGGCCTTCGGGTTGGGAGATAAGGAAATGGTGAGGTGGGGATGGCAGGGGAGGAAGAGAGCAGAGGGTGGAAAAATTGTATAAAGGGAACAGCACATTTTGAATGAACAAAACAAGCCTAAGTTGTGACTATGTTTAACACCAGAGATACCAGTGCAGCACTGGCAGGTGATGCTGAAACCCCCAGTGGAAGTACTCTGAAACACCTTTCAGTGATGCTTGGGGAAGAGCTTGCTGACACCTCGAGTTGGTGGTCTTCAGCTCATCAACTGGACATCATGGGTGGAGAAATGATCCTGGGCAAGATGTAAGGATGGACTAGCCAGTCACACAGTCTTTTCTACTCTGATGGTGTCTGGTTAGCAGATAAGCTAGTTCACAAAGTATTTCTTCATGCTTCTCAGTCTATTGCTTATGCCTAGACCCCTTCAGAGGGAGTGTGCTTCTGACAACCTCCTTTTGGCTTTGCTTCTGGAATCCTTAGGGTAAGGGGGTTCAGCTCTCCCAACCCAATCACACAGGGACTCTGCTTCTTAGCTTTATCCTTCAGTGAGTTTAGTCTGAAATAAACACTAATGATCTTTTCAGCCAATGAACAGCTGTGAAGAAACTGTTCTGTGCTAGACACTAGGGGGAAAGTAATTTTGAAAATATTAAACACTAGGTGAAGCTTTTCCACTTGCTCTATTTACTTCCTTTTCAAGAGTAATTCTGAACAGTAGCCCAAAAGATACCCAACCACTGCCTTCTCGCCAAGCACCTAGATGCGACTTAATTGCATAATCAAATACTTGATCTCCAATCCAGCTGAAAGTATATGTAAGAAAGTCGAAAAAGGAGCGGAGTGGAGGAGAAATGGACCTCGGAAGCACGATAACCGGCGGAATTCCCTTCGCAGAGTAAAAACCCCGCTTTATAGCCTTGACTGTAGTTCTGCTCCGTTAGTTTCAATCCCAGCGCAGCTTCTAGAAATTGTCACCAAATGGGAGTTAGGATGACTCATCCATCCGGGGGACAGGAAGCTTTGCTGGCGGCGGTTGTCCTGGTCGTGGTAAGAGGACACGTGGCCGTGGGAGGCCCTCATGTGTCTCGTTTATTCCAGTGGGGCGAAACGTGCGTGGAACCCACGGAAGAGTGGTCTCAGAAGAGAGTCGGGGCGGGGCCAGGGGCGGGGCCGCGGCCTCGGGGGCGGGGCCGGCGTGGAGGCGGGGCCGCGAGGGGGCGCGGCAGGGGCGGGGCTCGGCGGCGGCAGAGCAGTCTGGGGGCCGGGCCGTCCCGGAGGCGGGCCCGGTTGGGGGCGGGGCCTCGGGCGGCGCGGGTGCAGTGCCGCAGCCGCGGGCAGGCGGGCGGGCTGGCAGGCGGTGGGCCCGCAGCGGCGCGGCGTCCGGGCTGTGCGACCGGCGGAGAGCCATGGCCGCCTCTCCGGGCCCCGCCGGCGCTGGCGGCGCCGGGGCAGTGCAGGGCTCAGGCCCGTCCGGCTTCGCCTTCGACTCAGGACTTGAGATCAAAACTCGCTCGGTGGAGCAGACGCTGCTCCCGCTGGTTTCTCAGGTAAAGCGGCTCCCGGCGCGGCCCCTCGGCTCCGGCCGCGACCGGTGATGGCGGCGGTGCTCGCACTGCGGGGCCGGGCCGGAGGCAGCCGTGGCTTCGCCTCCAGCACCCTCACTGCAAAGGGGTGTCGGGCCGCCTGTCTGGGTTTGGGGACGCGCCTCGGCGGAGGCGGCGGGAGGCGGGACCCTCGGAAATCCCGCGGCGGGGCCGAGTGCGCTGAGCGGCAGGGGAGGCTGCGGGGCGCAGATTGCAATGCGGACCCGAGCGCCCCGCCGGCAGGTGCGCGGCCGGGCCTGCCCCACGGGACACGCTTCGGGGCTGCGGCTCGGGAGCTCCTGGCCCAACGAGGCCCCCTCGGAGGGTGGGCGGCCGAGCCCACCTCCCCGGAGGCAGAGGGGCCCCCCGCGGGGGCCCTGCTGGCATGTAGGGACCCTCCTCGTCGCCACTCCTGAGCCCCCCGCCGGCTCACGTTTGCATCCCCGGTCCGAACCCGGACCGGTGGCCGCTCCGGCTGGGGCATTCCTGCCCGCCGCCTCGTCCAGCGTGCTCTCCCCGAGGCCTTTGTCCCTTTCCCCGGCGTGCGTGCGTGTCGGCTCGCCCGGCTCCCCTCCAGCCCGGGCCACCCTGCCCCTTCCCCCTCACCTGCCCGCTGCCTCCAGCCGGCTTTTGTCCAGCCTCGGGAAGGCGACGGACTGCCTGAGAGTTAATCCGGACACACATCTCTGGCAAATCCCACTTGGGATGTATGCCTCATTGCATTTGTTGGTCCTAACAGAAGTCTGGAATCAGCTCGTTGACGCGCTTGGTTTTAGAGAAGTTTTTGTTACCGCGAGCCCAGTTAACGCAGCCCGAGGGCTCGAATTCCTCACCTAGCTGTGCGGTCCTGTGCCAAGAGCGGCGGGGAGAGAAGAATTCTGTGCCTGGGGAGCGCGTTGGCGTTGTGTGACTCACAACTAGATTGCAAAGTCTTGGTGACTCACACTAGTATTGCCAACATTTTAAGGGTAGAAGGAATCTTAAAGATGATCTGACCCTGAATTTAAAAAAGAAAAAAATCTTTCTTAAAGCGTCCTTGACACCTGGTCGCCGGTCCCTTGCTTAATCATATACAGTGATGGCGAGTCCGGAGCTGGTCCATTAATTTTTAATACTTGAAAACGCCTGTCACATATGTCCCTGGATTCCTGTTAGGCTGATTAAATGAACAGCTCCATTATCTTCACCTGTGTTCATTTTAGCCTGGCTAACAGAAGAGTGAATGAATACACCTGACAAGCCCCGCGCCCACCCCTTCCATGGCTGATAGAAGCACTGACCACTGACAGAAGGTCAGTGCTACAGGTGGGAAGGATTGTTAGGATCAGTTAGGATGTCTGCACACACCGCCTCCCACCCCAGAAGAATGCCACCACCACCAATGCAACCACAACCCCAGATGAGAAATACTGGAGTGGTTTTAACAGGCACAGAGATAAGAGAGTGGTGGGGTTCGAGCTGACCGTATTTTATTCACTTATTTAACACTGACTATATGACAGGCCATGTTCTCAGCACCTTATAAATATTAACTCATTTAATTCTCAGAACAGTGCTGTGAGGGAAATAGATGTTGATTCTCATTACATGCATGAGGAAGCCGAGAAATAGTGAGGTTAAGTAACTTGTAGTGGGACTGAACTCCAAATGTCAAACTGGGATCGGAACCCAGGCAGCCTGGCTCTGGAGTCTGTGCTCTGAGCTACCCCATATGCTTGTCCTTTCTGGAAATTAGAAGCAGTGATGAGGTCAGCTAGTAGTTGTACAGAGAAGACAGTCTACAAAGGGAAAAACAAGCTGGGAGGTGGTTGTAATCTAAACAAATGGTAACTTTTCCCAGTATCACTGCTAACAACGAATCAGTCCTGTAGCTCTGCGTTGTGTAATTCTGGGGTAAGGAGGGTGGCGAGAGTCGGAGAGTGGAGGAGGAATACAGGAATCGCTGCTGAGAGTTAACTAGAGGTCAGTGCCAAAAGGGGGAAATGCCTCTTTTTATTCTTCCCTATTAAAGACTCATTCAGGCTCCTAGCTGAGGTTCTGCATTCCACACAGTATATATCCACATCAGTATCTTTAGCACAATGCCACAATTGATGATCCTAATGATAGAGTGTATTCAGCAAGAAAGAGTTAAATTATGCATAAAAATTTTCTAAGGTGTATAAAGCATGGCCAGAATACGGTTAACAAAACAGAAAAGTATGGAGTACAATTAAGAGTGATTTTTAAGTTTCCGTGAATGTTAGCAGATTGAAACTGCAGCTCTCTAGAAAACCCATGTAGGAGTCTCCCTTTCTAAGGATGCTGCGTTATTTTCCAATTCATACCTCATAATCATAAACACGAATATTTTAAGCATTTTAAGAAAGGATTTGTTATGTGCTTACTAGTTGCCACCCTTTGAAGGTCTTGTATTCTAGTTGGAAGACAAAGCAAGTACAGGATAGCGTATGCCAAGGGTCAAATGAGCATTTTCAGTAGGAAATGCCCCAAGAGCTCGGAGAAGGCATGATGGGTCAGGAGTAGTGCCGTAGAGGAGACAGAGTCTTGAGGTGAACAAGGGAACTAGCACTGTACAGTTTGGTGAGTTTCTATCTGATACTATAACTTCCTGACCCTCCATGCCCTCCATGCAAAAAGTTCTGGGTTACTGGCCTTACTCTAGAAATGCAACGTGGAGTCAATATTAGACAACTGTGTGCAATTTTCTGCATTCACATATTAGAAAAGATATATTTTCTTTGCAATAGATGCAGAAAAAGGATTCAGTTAAATTCAACTCCTAATGATGATAAAAAGCACTTAGCAAACTAGTAGCGGAACAAAACTTCCTTAACCTAAAAAAGTGGATCTGCAGAAAACCTACAGTGAACATCCTATCAACAAGTCAAAATTAAAACAAACATTTTCTTTAAAACCAGGAACGGGAGAGGGATGCCTGCTGTCCCAGCTCTGGTCGACACTCCCCGGGAACTCCTAACCAGTGCAACAAGACAAGGAGGAGTGAAAGGTGTAAACGTAGAATCAAAACTCTCCTTGTGATGTAATTATCTACATGGGAAACTCAAGAGTTTACAAATTAGTTATAAAAATTAGAAGGTTTAGTCTGTTCACTGAATATAGGAGACTGAAGTCAACACCATTTCTTTACATTAATAACACAGAAAAATAAATTCTAAAAAAATACCAGAATAAAAATGACGTTCCTAGGAATAGGTGTAGCAAAAGAGATGGCAAACTTCATGGAGAAAATTTTAAAATCTTATGGAAAGCCAAAGCAGGTCTAAATAAATGGGAGGGGAGCACTGTTCAGATGAATTGATATTATAGGCACATCAGTTTTCCTTATTAGTTATATATTTAATACAATTCCACTGAAAATTTCAACAAGATTTTTATTTTTTACTTATTTAAGATTTTATTTATTTATTTTTTAGAGAGGGGAAGGGAAGGAGAAAGAGAGGAAGAGAGACATCAATGTGTGGTTGCCACAACCCAAGCATGTCCCCTGACTGGGAATCGAACCTACAACCTTTTGGTTTGCAGGCCCACGCTCAATCCACTGACCTACACCAGCCAGGGTTTTCAACAAGATTTTTAAAGGTAGAATTTGATGAAGGTAACTCTAAAATTTATATGAAAGAGTAAAGAGCCAAGAATACCCAGAAGAGAAGCAAGGTAGATGCATTTACTCTACCAGATTTCAAAATTTAGGAAGCTATAGTAAATTAAAGCAATGTGGGTATAAGACTAGGATGGGCAAGTAACACTAGTGAAACATAATAGAGAACCTAGAAACAGACCCACACACATACGGAAACTCAATAAATCACAGCGTTGGCACTGCTGGTCAGTAGGAAAAGGAAGACTTTTTTTTTTTTTTTTACGAAATTGGGTTTGGGACAATTGGGTATCTAAATCAAAACACATGAGAGTGGCTCCATACCCTTAAGAGAAACTGCTGCTTCTCTGTGTTAGAGACACGCACTAATTGTGATCGTTTTTGTTTCTTTTATTTCTGATGGCCCTAAACTGGAAACAACCCAGATGTCTTTTAACAGTAGGATGTTTGAATAAATTGTGCTGTGTTTGTACAGTGAGACACTGCACGACAGTGAAATGAATGAACCACGTGTATAATTATCAATACAGATGCGTCTCAAAAACATAGTGTTGAATGAAAAAAAACTAAAGGTTCAAAACCAAGCAAAATAAAACCATATATCATTTAGGGATATAAGTAATGTGCAGTAGTCATAAGGAACAGATGAGCACCAAATTGGGATGGTGGTTTTTTTCTGGGGAGAAGGACAGGGGTGATACAGAAAGGGAAGGGCCCGCCGTGCACACGGCCGTCAGGGGTCCTGGCAGCGTGCTCTCATGCTTGCCGGTGGTTGCGTGCATACATCTCCCTTTCATTTTCTTTAAGCTGTATGTGTATGTGTTATATACACTCATTTGTTACATATTTCCTAACTTAGACACTCTTTTAAAGCTCTGGGCTAAGTCCCAAACATATTTTCTGCAGTACAACTCCCCACCTTCTTTAATAATCATTTTATTCTTCCTGTCAAAACTCCCACTCCCAGTCTTAAAATGTTTTCATGCAAGGAAGGGAGGAGGGGGGATGTGCCACACAGCTCCACCCTTGTGTGGAATGTTATTCTACCACCCACGAGTCTTTTCCTGTCTGTGATAGATTTACTTCATTCACCAATGTCCAGACCCTTTACATTTCTGAGGAGCTCACCCGTCTTCCCATTCCCCTCTGCAATGTCCTGGAAGTTTTCATCCTTGTCTCACTGAGCTGGAGATAAATAGGGTACACATGGGGCCCTCTTTGCCAGTTTGTGTATGTGAATATATATGTGTTTTTAATTGCAAAGATAAAACACACAACCCCGACTGGGTGGGTCATTTGGTTGGAGCGTTGTCCTGTGCACCGGAAAGGTTGCAGGTTCGATTCCTGGTCAGGGCACATACCTAGGTTGCAGGTTTGGTACCCAGTGGGGTGCATAGGGAAGGCAATTGATCTATGTTTCTCTCTCACATTAATGCTACTCTCTCTCTACCCCCTTTCCTTCCTCCCCGTCTCTCTCTAAAATCAATAAACATATCTTAGGGTGAGGGTTAAAATAAAACACAAAATTCAAACAATAAAACGGTATATAAAATAAGTGAAAGTGCCCTTCTTTCTGCTTCTTAAAGCATCTCCCATGGTTTGGTGTGGTTTCTTTCATATTGGTTTCTATAGCTGATTAGCTGATTTTTATGTCTAATAATTTTAAGCATTTACTGAAGAATGTTGACAAAAGAATGTCCAGCCTTAAGAAAAAGTCTTATAGGAGTTTATTTGAGCCAAATTTGATGACAATTGCCGGGAAGCGAAATCTGAACGGATTGAGGAAGTGCTCTGGAGAGTGGCAGTTTTGCAGTTTATTTTGGAGTAAATCTATCACAGACAGGAAAAGACATTAAAATCCAAGGAGGAGATAGAAGAGGGGTAGCGATTACATGAAATCCATGGGTAGTAGATTAGGGAGGTGGGAGAAAGCAAAGGAGGGAATCTCTGGGATTGGATATAAAGCAAAACAGAGAGACACTTACTTTTACACTGGTGAGTGCAGGACAGTCACCGTTTACAGCACAGAGAGAAGGTGTGTGGGGAACGAGACACCAGCGTGGTCTGCGCCCCGGTCCTGCGCTTGTGCCTTCGAGCGTTCTGGAAAAGATTGTTCTGAAATTCCAAAGGTATGTCATCCTGGATGCAGAAAGGCAATAGACAATTTCAGAGGTGAAGATCGACCTTTGTGAAGGTGACTCAGCAGCCTAGGACATGACTACCCCCCATGACCCCTCTTAGTTAGGAACTTTTACGGTCAGACCACCCGGTGTGGTAACTTTCAGTCTCTGGGTTTGTAAGGCCCATGATGCGGGCCTCTCCCTAGCTTCTCAGGCTTACTGTGTGGCCCCTTTTTCATCCACCTGAGTTAAGCCCAGAGACAAATGTCTCCGTTGTGGCTGGCTTCCTTACTCTTTAGGTCCCGGGGAAGTAAGGCTGTGTTCCTTCATCTGGGCTTTTCATTTTGTTCGTTTTTTCTTCCTGGTCTTCACTTACTTTCTTGCTTCTCCACAAAATAAGTAAGTAAACTAAGAAAGTCCATTTCAACCAAGAGAGTGCTGTCCATTCTAGAAAATAAGAATACCATTACAACCATGAAAGAACAGAGATTGTAGAAGTTTAAACAGTGTGTCATCGAACAGTTATGTGGTGCCCACTGTACGCCAGACACTCTTCTAAGTACTTCCCTTACATTTACTAATTTATTCCCCACCATGACCGGATGAGAAGTGTACGCATGTCGCTCCCGTTTTTACAGGTGAGAACACTGAGTCACAGAAAGATGAGACGACTTGCCACAGGGCAGAGCCTGAATTCCAGCCTAGGCAAAGTGACGCCAGAGGTCATGCTCTTAAGTGCAAGGATATACTTTGTTAGAGATTAGTACTTCTCGACACCCTTTGTTAGAAGGTATCAAGTAAGCCCCAGTTCTTACTCTCTTATTCCACAGCAGAGTTCTTCAGTGTATCAGGTTCTCTTTCTCCCCCACGGGATGCGTCCGCTGCCCTCATTTTTGCTTCATTCAGGCATCCTTGAGACCAGTGTCAGGGCAGCTCCAGGTCACCGTGACTGCTGATATAACATGCCTCCTACTTTGCAGAATAATAGCTCCAATATCATCGGGCACATCATATCATTTACAGCGCACTTTCACCAGCTGTCTTTCCCTTGATCCTTAACATAATCCCGCGAGGAAAGAGAAAGTGTAGTGATTAGGAGTGTAGTGGGCACCTTACTGGCTCTGTGACCTGCCTTCTGGTTTTAGGTCCTTTCTCTGTGAAATGAGGGTGATGATAGGATCTCCCTCATGGAGATAGGACCGTGAAATCACTTAATACCGTAAAACAAGTCAAATAGTGCCTGCTACTGTTGGGCTGAATGTTAAATGCTACCTGTTCTTATTTGCATGGTGAGGAAACTGGAATTTGATCTGAATTTCGTAAAACTGTATGTTTAAGAGTGTGTGTGTGTGTGTGTGTGTGTGTATATAAAACAAGACTTGAAAATGTTAGGCCCAAATGCTCACGGGGTAGTAGAATTATGGGTGATTGTTTTCTTTAGATTTTCCTAATTTTCCCATCTTTTTATTTTTTTTAAAAAAAAACATGTATAATTTTTGAAACTCCCTTTTTAAAAGTTTGAGCACGACTTGAGGAAACAAGTAGAACTTTTAGTATGGGATTTTGTAAATTGGACCTGGCTCCTCTGTCAATTGTAGAGGCCTGCCTGTATTCCGACCAAAGGCTTTCTAGGCTTTCTGGACTTCTCCGAGTGAGGGGAAGACAGCCACGCCTGATTACGCCCTGGGGAGGGTGCTTGCAGTGACAGCTAAATGTGTGTTTCTGAACTGAACAATAGTTGGTATCTTAGCGTAACTGCAGGATCCTTTCTTCATGATGGCATTTTTAAATTTGCATGTAAATAAGGATTTAACAAACAGCTTACACTCCTTTTTACTACGGAGTCTCTTCCGAGGTGTCCCTCTCTTCTCCAGGTGGTATGAAGAGCTCCGCAGTCTGTCAGGTGTGGAGAAGAACTAAGCCAGTGGGTGCTATAGGATTCATATTTGTTCCCCTGCTTCCCAGCAGCATGTCCCACATCATCCTCAAAACTCAACCATAGCAACTCCTCTTTGGCACGATGACCTAATGGCTTTAAAGAATACTTTATGTTTTAAAGAAAATGGTCTGCAACCCTTCAAAAAAAATCAGGAAGGTTGCAAACTTTCACTAAAGGAACGAGTGCTGGGTGGGCTTTGGTGTCAGACAAACCTGGGTTCACATTCTAAACTAGGCCACTTCTTAGCTATGTAAGCCAATACTTAATTTCGCTCAGCCTCAGTTTTCTTATCTTTAATAATACCGAGGATTAAATAAAGGACCTAATTATAACACACCTTGAGTGCTTACCGTAAATCGGGTACCTCGTTAAACGTAATGTACATGGACCATTTCATTTAACCCTCTCACCAGCATCATAAGGCAGGGAAGGCAGCATGGCCAAGTGGTCAAGGGGCGAGGCTCCGGAGCTCAGTGTGGAGTCACAATATCTCCTTGCTGTCCAATTTCTTTACTCTCCATGGTGTCTACTTTCCTCATTTGTAAAATGTCTGCTCTGTTGGGATTTTGTGAAGTGTTATAGGGTAGTATTTCTTTTTTCTTTCTTTGTGTGTGTGTGTATATTTTTTGTTGTTACAGCATAGTATTTAAAAGTATGGCCTTTGCTATCATTATTATCCTGATATAAAATCCCAATGAAGGTACTGCAAGGAAAGAAAACTACAGGCCAATATCCCTGATGAATATAGGCAAAAAATTATCAACAAAATACTAGCAAACCAAATTCAATAGCACCTTCAAAGGAGCATAGAGCCCTGGCTGGTGTGGCTCAGTGGATTGAGTGCTGGCCTGAAAACCAAAGGGTCACTAGTTCCATTCCCAGTCGTGGCACATGCCTGGGTTGCCAGCCAGGACGCCAGCAGGGGACACGAGAGAGGCAACCACACATTGATACGACACTGATTTTTCTTAGAAATAAGTTCCGGGGATCTAATGTACAGCATGGTGACTATAGTTAACAATGCTGTATTACCTACTTGAAAGTGAGGAAGAGTAGATTTTATGTGTTCTCACCACACACACACACACATCATATGAGGTGATGGAGGTGTTAATTAACCCTATTTTGGTAATCATTTGCAATACATTGTGGAAGCATTTGCAATATACACATGTATCAAACTTACACATGTAAGTTTGGCACACTGTATACAAACTTACACAATGTTATATGTTAATTATAGCTCAGTAAAGCTGGGAAAAAAGTATGGCCTCAGTCAAATTATCTGAATTTTAGCTTTACCGCTTAATAGCAGCGTGACCTTAAAAACACATCTTTTAATGTGAGTTTCCTTACTTGTAAAAAGAGGATAAAGTAGTGCCTGGGTCCCAAGATTATTGTGAAGATTAAGTTAGATTACTTATGCAAAACACTTTTTTGTGCCTGCCACATAGAGATGTTAATGTGTTGTCAATGAACCCTCTTTCTCATGCCACAGATTTAGAGGTCTTCTTTGACAACACCAATCCATTAAGCAAGTCATATACAGGGTCCGGCACAAATAACGCCCCTTTTTAATTACAACATCATAAGCATGCAATTCTGTAACATAACGATATCACGCTCAAGCACACCATATGACATTTCAGGTGAAATGCTCAAATTAAAACTATAAATTATTACGCCTGTCTTATTACCCTGCCAACCACACTCGAGTGGGCATTACTTCTGCTGGACACTGTGTATTCAAGACATCCCCCAGTTAGTCCATTTTCTTTCGTCTTGCGTACCGCCACCTGGGTTCAAGCAGGTGCCATCTTTTCCCCGGGCCACTGCAACAGCTTTCTAACTGGTCTCCCTGCTCCTGCTTTTGCCACTGTAGCAATGACGCCTCCCCCAGAAGAGAGCGTTCCTTTTAAACACGTGCATTTGGGATTGCATTAGTTATTTACAGCTGTTAAATAAAGCACCCCCAAATTAATGGTTTAAAACAGCCACCATTTATTATCTTGGTTTCCGTGTGTGTCAGGAATTTGGGAGTGGCTCACCTGGGTGGTTCCTGGCCACTCGTGAGTGGCGGTCAGAGGCCTCAGTTCCCGGTCACGGTCACAGCAGCCCCTGCACCAGGCTGGCTGACTGTCTTCATGACATGGCCACGGGCTTCCCCTGGAAGTGAGTAACCTCACAGAGGGAGTACGATGGGAACCGAAGTGTCATCCCGACCTGCCCTGGAAAGCAACATACTGTCACTTCTGCTTTCTTCTGTTCTAAGTTCAGCCCGTACTTAGGGAGAGAGGAATGAGGCTCCACCTCTTGAAAGGCGAAATAGCAAAGAATCTGTGGAGACACATCAAAACCACTAGAGAGCCTCGCACTTTCCTGCTGAAACACCCTCCAGTGACTTTCCATCACTCTCACAATAAACGCAACTCTACTCCAACTCACAGCCTTAACGGCTGGTCCCTGCCCGCCTGTTGGATATTGGTTTTCTACTTGCTCTCCGGCCCACCATTCTTTAACCACGTCTGGTCTTACCTCATTCCTGAGGGGATTCTCCCCTTTTTCAAACAATTATTTCTCCCTAGTATGCTTTATTCCCCCCATGTTTGCCAGCCTGGCTACTTGGTATCATGTAGGTTTCAACTGAAACATCATTTTCTTATGAGGGAAGATGAGCTAATCTCAGGGAGCTACACATACTTTCTATCACATTATCCTGTTTTAATGTTTTTGCATAGCATGTATATTAAACATGTTTTACTGACCTATTTATGTGATTCTTGTGTCTCCCCAGACACTAGAATGTAAGCCCCATGAAAGCATGGGGTTTCTTGTTAATTGCTGCGTTTCATCATTACTCAGAATTTCATTTGGCAGATGATAGTTTTTGTGTGATTGAGTTACTATTATTATCACTCTGTTAGACTGTTAACCAGATGGAGGCAGGATTTGTAATGTTTACTGATGCATCCTCAGGACCTGGCATCTTGGAAATAAACACAATTTGAAAAACAATATTGTAGATGAGGAAATTTAGAGAAGTGAAGTAACTTTCCACAGGTCATTTAGCCAGTAATGGCAGAGGCCAGGCACACAGCCAGGCAGGCCTTCCTGATTCTAAGCTATAGGAGCCATAGCGTATAGAGTGCTCGGCACATAATTATTGCTCAGGGAGGGATTCCTCCCTCTTCTCTTAACTGTCTATCTGGTCTTTGTTAATATGTTTATATAAATCATTTCAAAGTCATGCTCAGTGGACATGTACTATTTGGGATCTATATTATTTTATGTAACATTCTTTAAATAATTTTATATGTTGGCAGAGTTCATGTGCTAATTTTATAAGACGTCTTGAAGATTTGTCTTTGTTTCAACCAGCTCGTCACCTTTTGTACTTTATTTCAGGGGCTGGCAGCAGGTGTTCAGACTCCTGGTATTTCGTTTACTTTGAGTCTACAGCAAAACTCAGAGAAGCATAAACCAGATTATAATGGTCATTCTCAGTATCTACTTAATTCCGTAAATGTGTAGGGCACATGTACCATTTTGTACAGACTACGGACTAGGCAGTGGAGTGGGATGCAAGGTGAGGATGCTGCCTCCATCCTCATAGCAGCCCAAGTCATAGCAGAGGAGCTAGACCTGAAGTGCCTTGATTCTCTGTGGATTCTTTGATTGTGATGATCTAGCCTCTCCTACTTTTCTCCCGTTGTAAAGACTTGCTGAAATATCCAGAGGGTTTTGGAACTGTATGCGCCAGGTATCTGCCCTCTCCTAAACTTGGGGTTGTTATTAATGGGAACATTGTCCTGAGGAGGGTTGCAGGATGCTTTCCTGGTGGCCTCTGGGTCGGAGCATTAAGCTATCAATTTGGCCTATTAGCCTCGTCTGGTACGCCGGGCTGCATTTACTTGGCCTTTGTGATTTAGCTTAAAAAAAGTGATTGAGATAAAATTCTAACAAGTTGCTTTCCTATTTTATTTTTAGATTACCACACTCATCAATCACAAAGATAATACCAAAAAGTCTGATAAAACTCTGCAAGCAATTCAGCGTGTAGGACAAGCTGTCAACTTGGCAGTTGGAAGATTTGTGAAAGTAGGGGAAGCGATTGCCAACGAAAACTGGGATTTGAAAGAAGAAATAAATATTGCCTGTATTGAAGCGAAACAAGCAGGTATGTGGATATCGATATCGAAGCCTGTTTATAGCAGTTTTATTGCTTTGGATAGGATGACAAATTATTACCTTATTTTGAGTAAAGATGTGTACTGTGATTTAGCCCCATTATTACAGATGCCTGGGACATTCAGGGTCTGCATAGCTTCTAAGACTATTGAACTTCTTAGGCTCAAGTCCTAAACCTGAAAACTGAACTCTTTCCCTGGGCAAGGTCGTAGACCACCACCGTCAGCCACTGAAACGTGCGAGAGAGAGGAGTGTGAGGCATGGACTCCACCTTTGAGGGGCACATTAACCTACTGGTCCCTGTGCAGGAGATGGAGATGAGAATCAGCAGGCGCCTGTACCCAACAGCAGACAAACCACAGCAACCTCAAAGTTCACGGTGTCTCGCACATTCTCTATAGCTGGTGGCTGAGAAGCCTAAGAGAACCTGCGGTGTTTGGTAGATTCAACTTTGTTGAAGTATCATTTATCCATTGATTCGTTTCATGAATATTTACTGAATGCTGGCTATATGCCAGGCAGTTTTCTAGGCCGTAGGGATATAGCTGTGTACAAATTAGTCAAAAGCCTGCTCTCATGGAGCTTGGATTCTGGTAAGGGAGGCACACTTCTGTCCAGCGAGTGAGGCCATAAACAAATGAATGAAGATACATAATGTCAGGTAGTGATAGTTATGGGGAAAATGGTAGAGCGGAGTAACGGTTAGGAACCAGTGGAAGTCTGTTTTAAAGAAGGTGGATGCCATCGACACTGCGGGCTGGATAATTGCTCATTGATAATTCTCTCTTAGGGGTAGGAACTGTCCTGTGCACTATAGGACACAGGTGGCAAACTCAAGGCCCGCAGGCCGAATCCCGCCCGGCACCTTGTTCTACCCGGTGGCAGCACCCAGCTCTCGCTTAACTGTGAAGGAGTAGCTACATTTATACACTCCTAAAATTACATTCGGCCCTTTGAAGGCAACCGCGAGGCTGATGTGGCCCCCCGTGAAAATGAGTCTGACACCCCTGCCTAGACTGGTGAGCAGAATCCCTAGCTTCTACCTATTAGATCCCAGTAGCTCCCCTCTTCCCCCATCGTGACAACGCAGTGTCTCCAGATGTCACCAAAGGTCCTTTGCAGGGTCAAAATGGCCCCCAGTTGAGAACTACTGAGATAGGGTTCAGGAAGCCCCTCGAAGGATGTAAAATTGGAGCACAGACTGTGATGAAATGGGGGCCCAGCTGTGTGGATATCTGGGGGAAGGGCCTCCCTGGCAAAGAGAAGAGCAAAACCAGGTATATGGCCTGCCAGGCAAAGTAGGAACTTTGGATAGTGTTCTAAGGGTAGCGGGGGCCTAGTGGAAGGTTTGGTGTAGGGTGGCGACATAATCTGTTATGTTTTAAAGGGGTGGCTGGTGGCTCCTGTGTGGAGAACAGGTGTGAGGAGGTCTGAGGGTGAAATCAGAGACCGGTGAAGAGGCTGTTGCAGTGGCTCAGGTGACAGGTCATGGTGACGTGGACAGGTGATAGCATTTGAGGTGGTGAGAAGCGGTTGCATTTGGTTATATTGTCAAGGTGACGCCGATAGTTCAGTTGTAGGATGTGATGGAAAGAAGAGTCAAGGTTTGGAGTTGAACAGCTGGGTAAATGACGGGGCTCTGTGCTGCCATGGGCAACCCTGAGGGAGGAGCAGCTGTTTTCGCAGAGTCCTGGGGGCAAGGGCGTGGGTGAGATAAGGCCAGGTTGATATGGAGAGGCCAGCTGGATTATACGTGGTTCTGTATGTTACAGGAATGACTTCGGGTATTTTTCTGTAGGTGATAATTTGAGGACTTTTGAGCCAAGTGAAAGATGTAGAGCTTTGTGTTAGAAATCTTTCTGGCGGCATGGAGGAGGTGAACAAATGAGAGCTGATTGAGGGACAGGTGAGACTGAAGGCTGGGACACAAACATGGAAGCTTTTGCAAGCAAAGCAGTGGCATAGTGGTAGAGCAGGAAGGGCCCACAAAATACTCACTAAGGTGGTTAAACAGCTAGGACTTGGTTATCGATTAAAGGAAAGGGAGGATTCTGGTTTGACTCGGATTTCTAGCCATTCACAGGGTAGAGAATAGATTTTATGTGGAGGGCCAGGGGGTGACCCTTATTTTATTTGTAATTTATATTTTGCCACACATTTAAAAGGATTTAAAGTAGCTTACAAAAAAGATGTATGTTCAATAAACCTATTAAAAATAGGAGATGACAATAAACTAGAAACTTCAGCCAACTCTGTTACTCTAATTAAGCATGAAATTTTTGTTTGTACTTCCTGAAAGGCAAGACAGACATGTAGGAAAGAAAGGGTTATGTAATTCTCACTGTTGAAAGGAAACAAACCAGCTTGTCAAGAGGAGAGCAACTTTTTTTTCCCTGCCACTAAATTATTGTGTGGGCACTCATACAAAAGACATTGCATAATGCAGCGGACAATTCAATAGAAAATGTAGAGGTGATCTTCCTATTACTATTCCCATTATAGCAACCCTAAATCAAAACAAGAGCAGAGTCTTTTAACGAAGGGCAACCTGAGTCCTGCTCACCGTATTGGCTTTGCAGTGTGTGCCAGTGCTCAGCGTAGGGCGAGGAAAGAGACATGGTACCCTGACCCAGGTACACTGTGCTTGGTCCTCCAGAAGTGCTATAAGCCTAGGCAGCTCCACACACGAGTCTTAGGAAGCCACCTGATGCCACGGGCTCCACATCTTGTCTCTTCTCATCTGAAGTGTCCTTTCCCATCTTGAGAACTGCCTCTTAGAGACACTCAGGGGAGAGAATGAAAACGGTGCCTCCTGCCTTCTCTTAAGATGTACCAATTTAAGACTTAAATCACTCCTGAAATGCTTCTGGCCCACTCAGCCCGTAGTAATCATTGCCTCCCCTGGACCTTTAGTGTTCATTTGAGGAAAATGGTGTAAAATAGCGATAAAGAACTGAGTCTTCGGGGTCAGTCTGCCTGGATTTCAGTCCCAGCTCTGCCACTTGCTAGCCGTGTGGTACTGGGCAAGCCAGGAAACTTTCTAAACCTCAGTTTTGTCACCGATATAGTAGGGATAATGTCAGTGTTTGCGGGAGTGTTTTGGTGTAATGCATGTATGCATTTGGCCCATAGAAAGTGCTCAATAAATATTAGTCATCATTATAATGATTATTTTTTACTTTTCTTTCCCTTTAAACTCTTGCTGTGTGTTTTCACTTTTTACTTGGCTACTAGTCAAGTCTCATATTTTATATGGGAGCTCAATATATATTTGTATTTGGCTGACTTTGGGTTTTGCCTTAAGGTCCAACACTAGCTAGTTACACATACATTAAAAATGCCAACCATGAAGCCGAGTTTCTACCCATCGTGCACATGACCTTCAAGATTAGAGAGCAGTCTGGATTTTAACTGCAGTGTGCCTTATTCCCAGTTTGACATTTCTCCCTTGACTTTCTCTTCAGGAGAAACGATCGCAGCGCTTACAGATGTAAGCAACTTGAATCACCCAGAGCCTGGTGGCCAGATCACAATTTTTACAGACAAGACAGGAGTTATTAAGGCTGCAAGATTACTTCTTTCTTCGGTGACGAAAGTGTTGTTGCTGGCAGACCGAGTGGTCATTAAGCAGATAATAGCATCGAGAAATAAGGTACTTCCCTTTCCGTTGTTTTTAGACTGGGTCTTTCAGGGTTGCTCAAAACGTTTATTTATTTATTTTTTAGGTTAATTGCAGGTAATTTGGCAATGTTTGTCTATTTTAATTGTTTAATTAACAATTTAATTCTTTAATAATTGTTTAATTATAACTCTAATTGTCCGCAGCCTGAAAGTGCTATTTCTTCTATTCCTGTTAATTCCTAAGTGATGTGTGTGCTGGGCCTAAACTTTTTCTTAGAAAACTATGACCTACTCACGGAGACATATTGGTGAAAGCCATTTATGTACACAAATTTGGAAGAAAAGCCAAACACCGACAGTGCGTGTAGTAGAAACCTAATCGACAAAAGTCCCGAATTCCTCAGTACCTTTTTTTCCAAGTCGGACATAACAATTGATAAGCTTAAGGAAACATTCAGTCTCCTGAAACCACACGTATCCACACTACAGAATTTCTCTGTGCAAAGTCCCTAAATATTACTGAATAACTACAAAACTTAGGGAGTAGATTTAAATTCTTCCAGTGTCTCAGGTAATGGTGTTCCTTGATCATCTGGGAAGCCAGGGTGCGTACAATTACTTCTTTCCCAGGATAACTCACTAGGCAAGGAGGAGGGCAATCAGCCAGGGAAGGGACAGTCCCCATAGGGTTTGGGGACAAAGCTACCCGATGAGTGTTGAGTGAATCAGAAATGTACGTTTAATGAGAAAAAGAAATTGGAGGGGTGAATGGATCGGGCAGTGCTGGAGGAGTAAAAATAACGCCCCTCTCTTTGAAAGGCGGAGGTTCTGCTCAGCGGTGGTGTGGCAATGGCCTTATCTGCGCTAGTCGCCTGCGCTTCCTGAGCTGCCAGGGCAGATTAACATGCCAGACATCCATCATATCCTCATTAAAAATAAGTAAACACAGGATATCTGTGTTTTCTTTACCTATCTGCCTCTGACTGAAACTAATCCAGTAGTGTTATTTTAGAGAAAAGCATTTGAAACTATGTTTCACTTCTATTTACTTTATTTCTAATTTGAAGAATATGCATGACATTTTCTGTTGCCTCCACTGCAGGTTCTGCTCTCTATTCACCCCTGGCTGCCCAAAGCTTCTTGGCAATTAATTTATTCAACACAAGCAGTTCCTGACTGATCCACACCATTTTCCTGTTCTTGAAGTCCCCAAACCTCCCTTTCTACTCTGCAGATGGCTTCCTTCCACTGCTCTGAGAAGAACGGCGTTTCCCAGTTCTGGTTAGCTGAACCTTAAGGCTTCTGTGGGCTATCTCTATCCGCACCCCCTTCCCCATCCTCTGAAGATTGTGTTTCCTTAGTCCTACCTATTCTCACCTTCTCCAGAATTTGCTACCTAAATGATTTCTTCTCTTGTATATTTCCTTATATATATTCTCCTGTGCATTAGTCATTTCTTTTACTTTTTCCTTTTAATTTTCAGATAAGCCCAAGTCTCCCCATCCTAAAAACAGATCACCCCCTGGAATTCTGACCTTTGAATCTGCCGCTGCTTCTCTGAGCCCGGCTGGCCGACTCCTTCTCGGACCCCTCCTCCTGCACTTGCCCCTCGAAGAGAAACTTTCTCTTTTTTCTTCTCCCTACTCCGCCGCGACATCTCAGTCTCTCCCATCTACACCCGATAATAAAATATTCTCTGTTTTGCAGGTTCTTGCAACTATGGAAAGACTGGAGAAAGTAAACAGCTTTCAAGAGTTTGTCCAAATATTCAGTCAGTTTGGAAACGAAATGGTGGAGTTTGCGCATCTAACTGGAGATAGACAGAATGTATGTGTTTGCCGCGTTTTAAAGTTTTCAGATACATGCTCACCTCTCTCGTGCCCCTATAAGTCACTTGTTCCCATCTCACGCACTGGGAAAGGTCGTACTTGCCTTCAGGGCCCCACTCGAGTACTTCCTCTTCGGTGAAACTCTCCATTAGACTTCTGACCAGGGCTCAGACAAATAAATAAGTCATGTTATTCTTAACAGCGCTGTGTTATATGTCTGTTATTATTTGCTCTGTGATTTTATGTATTATTCTGTTGCTACAGCTTTCTGTAATTATTCTACATTAGAGGAATAGTAATAACCCAAGCCATTATTTATGTGCATTGGCTGTGTGTTAGGCACTTAATGTCCACGACCTCATTTAATTCTCAGCACATCCCTATGAAGTGGGTGCTGTCATTGCCGTTTCACACGGGAGGAAACTGCGCGTGGGCCTAAACTTTCTCCAGGTCACGCTTCTGGCAGATTGAACTCAGTTATGCCTGGCTCTGAAGCCTAGAGTTGTCAAACTGAACTGTGATACTAGTTCATTAGTGGTCTCTTCCCCAGTTCAGACTTTCAGTTCCGAAGGTGAGGAAGATGGAAGACCATATTATATCCAGGACTGACTTTTCCTTGTTGGGGTGTTTGTGCAGGAGTCTGCCTTGTCAGCAGGCTAAATATATGATGGTTGACGTTTTCTTGAGGTGCTTTGTTATAGCCCCGTAGGCTATAGTCTGGGAGGTGAACATTCCTGGTTGTAACTGGAGTTGGAAGGTGGATATTGGCCTGAAAAGTGGCCAACTAGATCACGATGCCTCACTTAGTGCTTCTTGGACCATCTGGGGGTTCATGGAGGCCTCTGTTTCGTCCCCTGGACCAGCCCTCTAAGAGACTGAGATGCCATCTTCTCCATTACTGGCCAACACCATTCAATATGTGCTACTACAAGTGTCACGTATGGCATACACACTTGGTGCGTTGCTGGCTAGACCCATAGGTTGTTGAGCGAAAAGTCCCGTTCAGTATGTCAAAGACAATGGGGAAATTAGAAGTGACTTCAACTTCTAGTTTTGATAGGAACTCACGATGGATAATATTCCTATGTAGGACACAGTCCTTCGGGATGTGACCTTACTGAATTAACTTTGGGCTCACCGGCAGTTCCTTTTCCATTAAAGAGCTATATCGGGATGCAAGTGAATGAGAGTGATATTCTAGGGATAACTTCGAATCTACTATAAGCATTTACTAAAACAAATAAAAGGTAAATCATTCTCAAACTTTAGGTCTCTGTTATTTGTAAGAAAGGGCTTTTCAGCTGACTCCCAGGTGAAAAAAGACAGACTAATGAGTCAGTGTCCACAAGCACAATGTCACTGGAACATAGTCACGCTAATCCGTTTATGTGTTGTCTGGGACAGCTTTCACACCGCGCTGATAGGCTTAAGTAGCTGTGGCAGAGACCGTGTCGTCCAGAAAGCCTAACAGTTTTGTTATCTGGTGTTTTATTGAAAATACTGCTGACCTGTGATTTAGATGGTCATAGCCAAATTGCTAGGAGGAGTATTTGGCTCTCGACTTGACAAGCAGTACTCAGTACTTCTGTGATAGCGCACACGCCATCAAGGGCTCTGTGAGGAAAGACCGAAAGACAAAAAGTCAAGATGCAATTCTTGCTTCAGAGTTCATAATAGTTGGGGGAGATGATACATCCACGAGACATCTGAAGAACCTTTCAGAGCAGTGTGTGGGTTAAGTGTAGGATGAACAAGCCTCTTACTGAGAGGAGTAAGTACGTAGATGGGATTAATCAGACATGGTCCCTGGAAGAGTCGACTTCTAAGTATCTATTTTGAAGGAAATAATAGCCCATAGATGCTCAATAAATGAGTCACTTTCATTTAAGAAAAGCATGGGGCAATTATTTCTGGTTAGGAGTGAGGTGTGTCCACAGGGCACTCGATGTCAGGTGTGGCGGGCGACCAGAGCGTGAGCCACGTGGCAGCCTCCCCCTCGGTCTCAGTCCCTGGCTCTGCTGCCCCCCCAGAAGGGCAGGCGTTTTGTTCCACTCTGTCCGGTTCATGGACTTAGACTGAAGAGGTGACATTTTATAAAACTTTATTCTGTTTCTTTTCACTTCGTCATTTTTTTAAAAACCATGTTACTTAATTGTTGAGTATTGTCATTGTTGAGTGAATGATTTTTCAAGAAATTGGCCCTGGCTGGTGTGGCTCAGTGGATTGAGCGCCACCGGCCTGTGAACCAAAGGGTCGCCAGTGATGTTCCCAGTCAGGGCATGTGCCTGGGTTGTGGACCAGGTCCCTGGTGGGGGCGCACAAGAGGCAACCACACATTGCTGTTTCTCTCTCTGTCTTTCTCTTTCCCTCCCACTCTCTCTAAAAATAAGTAAATAAAATCTTAAAAAAAAAAAGAGAAATTGGACTGTTCACATGATCCTAGACTGCTCAGTGATTCTACTTTCTTTTTAGGATCTGAAAGATGAAAAGAAAAAGGCTAAGATGGCAGCAGCCAGGGCGGTGCTTGAAAAGTGCACAATGATGCTTCTCACAGCTTCAAAGGTAAGAACATTTTTTGTTTCACTGTGTTGTAAATTAATCGAGAACCTGATTATGTGCATCTAATTAACATATTTTACATTTTTTAAAAGATCAGAACGATAAGTTGGAATATAGGCTCTCTTAGTTTGAATCTCAGTTATTTTTTTAGCAAGAATGCTATCTTTCTTCCCTGGTTCCAAACGGCAGTTAAACTGTGAGTCAGCTTTGCTTGAGCAGCTAAGCAGAAGATGGTGCGTTAGGTGCTGGGAACGGAGGCCTGTCGCACATGGTCACTGCCTGCGGGTTTCCCAGCCTCCTGGGGGAGCCAGCACACATATCTAGCACAAGCTAGGCAAGTTAGAATCTGCTAAGTAACAGTGGAGTATTAAGTCAGTGTTTATTCTGTAAATTCATATCTCTAATCCCTTATCCTACTTTAAACACAGTTGTCAATCAAGAGTTTGTAATTCCAAACAGCAGCTGGCCAGCAAATTGCTACAATTCAAGAATGAGCTAGTAAACATCTTGCTATAGCATCTTGTTAGAATTGCCTTTTCCGCTCAGAATACTTACTCTGCTGGGATCAGCAAAGCCACAAAAACGCATCTCACTGGAGTCCTCGTGGAAGGCTCTGTTTGTTTCTAGCTCCGTTTGTTTCTAGGCGCTTGAGAAGTTTTTCATTTACATCACTTTTTAAAAGTCAAAGATCCAACCACAGTCATATATCATCTGTTCCTTTTTCCTCATTCTTTCATAGTTCTCGCACATGTAAGGCAACATTTAAAAATATTTTTAATCATGGTAAAGATAAGACATAGGGTTTTGTTTTTCAAAAATTATAAGTAAACTGATTATTGAAGTATAAAGATACAGTTTTGCACTCTGCCTTTTTCACTTAACCTTGCTATCGCTTTTTACTCATCCTGCTTCCACTTTTAGTGAGGAGAAGCAGCTGGGTGAGCCAGGGACGCGGGAGATTTTGGTAAAGAACCATTTTTATTAGCATGACATGTTCTCTGTAAGATTTCGTGTGTTAGGGTCTGGGTCAGATCTAAAAAAAGGCTTCAATTGTTTTGAAGACGTGTCTCAGGCATCCCAACTGTGAGTCGGCCCATAAAAACAAAGAAGGAGTATTTGACCGAATGAAAGTGGCGTTGGATAAGGTAATTGAAATTGTGACTGACTGCAAACCCAAGGGAGAGACTGACATTGCGTCTATCAGTATTTTTACTGGAATTAAAGAATTCAAGGTAAGAATGAAGAGAATATATTTTGATTTTTTTTTCCTTTCCATTTTCAAGGAGTATCGCTGTAGGTGATATCATTATTTTTGTGTAATATTTTAGAATAGATGCTTCACAAAAGCAGTTACTTATCTTTAAAAAAATGCATGAGGTACAAACTTACTCATCAGTAACATTTGGTTTAGTGTGGTGTGTATGAAGAACACTGGTCTTGGGGTATAGTAGCTTCCCTGGTCCCGATTAGCTGTACGGGTTAGCTGTAGCCTCCTGCCGTCCATTTAGAAGCGTGTTCCTAGCCCATCCTTTGGGACAGTGCTATACCATCCGTGGGTGAGGACAGACAGCAAGTCATTTCTGCTGGAATTCCTGCTCTTCCCTGTGCTGTAGGGTTCGTATTTTGAGATGGTAGTAGTAGTAATAGTGTTTATTATCATTGAAGTTTTAAAGGAACAATAATACATGCTAACATTGATTGAGCACTTACTCTGTCCAGCCGTGTTTTGAGTTCTTTGAATGTACGTAAATGTCTAACTCTCACAAGAACTATTGATATTATCCCCATTAGACTGTCGAGGAGACTGAGAAACAGAGAGTAAGTATACTTGCCAGCTAGGGAGTGCCAGAGTTGGGATTTGAAATTAGGAGGTCTGGTTCTAAAATCCCGGTCACGTTAGGTGACTTCTCATCGGAAGGCAGAGAGACGGTGCAGCTGCTGTCTGAGTAGGATCAGCGACCGAGTCAGGAGGGCCCTCGGAAATCGTCCAGCACAACCCCTTAGTCAGCAGGTGGGAAAACTAGGGCCCTGAGAAGTTATCTAAGATGCCTAAGGGTTACCTCCTCTAACAGGCAGGGCTGTGACAAGGATGGCATTGTTTTCATCTTACTGCACTTTGACTTTTCAGGTCCATTGCTCTATAATTTAGCTGTGATTCCGGTTTGGTCCTGGGAGGAGCTGAGTGTGCCCTTCACCTACTCGGCTGCTATCTTGGATCCTCCACTTTGATTTTTAATTGTGTGAAGGTCTAAGTAGGAACAGGGGTGAAAGAACCCCTTGTTCTTTTTAGGGAATTTGATTTTAATAAATATTATTTAATCTCTAACTTCCTTTTTAGGTGGATATTATTATACCCACTTTTTTATTAAGATTTTTTTCGTTGTTATTCTATTACAATTCCAATTTTTCCTCCTTTGGCCTCCTCAGCCCATCCCACCACCTGCTCCCACAGTCAGTTCCCACGCTGTTTCCCAAGTCCATGGGTCATTCTTACATGTTCTTTAACTAGATCCTTCCCCTTCTTTCCACTGTTATCCCCATCTCCCCTCCCCTCTGGTCACTGTCAATCTGTCCATGTTTTTGAGGAGAAAAGCTAGTAAGTGGTGGAGTCCTTTAAAAGCAGGATTCTCTAATCCCAGTGTCCATGACCCTCCAGTTTATACCTCTGGTTTTGCTCACATGCTGTATGATACTCACAAGAAGTATTGTTATTAATAGTTCTGACATAAACCCCTTTCGGAGGGGAAAGAAGCTCTCAGGAGGGACCATTCTCGTAGAGTTTTTATGGTTGAAAGGGATCTTAGAGATTATTTTTCTAATCCCCTCTTTGTATAAAGGTTGAGAGGGGAGATGTCTTGTCAAGGTCAGAGGATAGTTAGGGAACAAGTAGGGTTAGAGCCAGGCCCTTTGCCCCTTGATGCTGCATTTCTGGCCTGGTTAACTTGGGTCAGTGCCGTACCTGTGGCCACTGGTGATGGCTCTAGCCACTGACCCTGTCCCCGTCAGGGTTCTGAAGGGCAGAGCTACCAGGATTAGACTCAGTCTCACTACCAGTGGTTCTCTTTTTGGCATCTTGCCTTTCTTTGGATGGAGAGTATAATCTGTGGAGGGAGTACTTTTACTGTATTTGGTTCTGTGAATATGTGGACAAAGCTTCTGAAACTCTAAAAATGAATGGCCTTAAAAAAAATACCTCTACCAAGTTACTGTTTAAAAACGCATCCATGTTCTCTCGAAGGGGGAAATAAAAAACCTTAACATAAATGATGTGGTCAACATGGCTGATGCTTCTGTTGTAATTCTCTTCACATTCTCAAATTCTCAGATCTTCGTCGTCAATTCCATACCTCACTTTCACCCATGCTCTTTCCTAGCTTAAAGAAACATCCTGCCTACATACGATGGAGCGATTCTGGAGACAGCTTGGGCCAGGAGGAGAAGGGGCAGCAAGCAGCCCCCTAGGGCCTCTTGATTGTCATAAATCTTAATATTCTCACGGGTCATGTAGGGGTTAACTTGAAGTAGTCTTTGCGAAAGGACTGAAGCGCTGCAAGCCGTTCCTCTCGGCGCCTTCATTGCGACCCGGCATGATCATCTCCTCTCGTCGCCTCCTGGCCCAAGTTGTTTCTGCGATGTAGTTCATGGGCTAGAGGTTACCTAAGGTTGAAGCGGCATAGCGTGGCTCAGAAAACTGAGAGAGGAAGTTCGCCCCAGTGAACACGTGTCTGTCACTTATTGAAGGAACTCTAAGGACCTGATGGCTGAAGTGAAAGGTGGGGGTGGGGGTGGGGGGTGGGTGAGACAGACTATTAGAGAGGTATATAAAAGCAGGACCCTAGAGGATGTTGTGTTACACAATAGAAGTTTAGGCTTGATTTTATAGGTGCTAAGGAGCCAATTAGAGGGAGGCGGCAATACCACAAGCTTTGCCTTTTAGAAGAAAGACTCTATAGGCCCCCTGGTAGAGGATATTTTGTTCAGGGAGGTGCTGTTGGGCACGTCAGACAAAATGTAGGGAGACCAGTAAGGTGGCTGGTAGAGTTTTGCTGAATTAAGGAAAATCGATGTCTTTCTCAGTCCTTCCCATACCCTCCACCCTCCACACCCTTCCCCTGGGCTCAGTACACATTCATACTTGGGTGTAACATTTTCTAGGGCTTTGCCTCAGCATTTTCCCAGATGCAGATCCTTTACCTGGAGGCTGGTTCATTTTCTCTACCGGTTGCTACATGATAATGCTCTTCCTGCCTTAGTATTCACTGATCTTACAGGAATGCTGTGTTAACAGCTGTCGGAATGAGGCTCTGCATGGCCATTGGTGGCTCTTAAGCAACATGTTCTGCCGGGTTAATGAAGAATCTAGTCAGCACTGGAGGCCACCCACAGGGAAGGAAATTCCTAGTGTCTTTCTGGGCGCTGCCGGAAAGCACGGTCCACTCTAGTTAGGTGGGAACCTTCACGTGGATGTGTGTCCTTTCTGTTTGCAGATGAATATTGAAACTCTTCGGGAGAATCTTTATTTTCAGTCCAAAGAGACTCTCTCGGCGACATTGGAAGCCACCTTGGAGCGGACAGAGGACTTCACCGACTCTGCCTACACCAGCCACGAGCACAGGGAGCGCATCCTGGAACTGTCGGCTCAGGCGAGGAGGGAGCTCCAGCAGTTGCTTTCTGTGTGGATTCAGGCTGTAAGAACCTATTTTCGTCCAAGTAAATTTTACATAATAGCGCTTCCTGAAGTTCTGAGAGATGTGGAAGCGAGCCCAATCACCAGGAATGTGAATGGTCCAGAGGAAGACCAGGGTGCCTCATTCCTTGTCTCCCTCCTACTTGGCCCACGTAGCCTTGCCATCCAGCACTCACAGGCCTTAGCATCTCGAGGCCTGTTTCTCGTCCTGGCCACTGTGGATTCTGTGTCCCTGTCACCATCGCTAGTTCACCCTGTTGTCCCTACTTTCCCACCAAACTCACCTCTGGAACAATCCTCCCCAAAATGCATCTTCAGCGTGAAGAGCAGAGGAGGAGAGCCCTGCCTAGAGGTCCTTGGGGCCTGAGTCCTACCGCTGGAGCCATTCACATGTGCATAGCTCTTAACCCTGAGGGCAGCTTGGTTTACAGACACAACGGTTTAGGAAACTTACTGAGCTCTAGCCGCAGTGAAGACAGGGGTGGATCCAGCTGGCAGGGGAAGGATTTCTCACTCTTGTACAGATTCGTGGTCTGAGATTGGAGGGCAGCCTTGACTTAGGGCCTTAAATGGGCTGCTGATGTGCTCAGCACATGGGCAGTTACCTGGGCAAGCGTGGTAAAGGCTGACACAAGTGGGGCAGCACAGGAAGCACATGCCCAGTTTCCTACAGAGGGTGGGTTCCAACCTGAGAGACATAGGCCTGGGGTGTCTCTGGCACCTTTATTTATTTCTTAGACCTCGGCTATGTCAAAACTGTATTTGACATGGCTTTCAACATATAGCGTGGAGAGAACAAATCTGGAATCTTAAACAGAAGCTTTGGCAGTGAAGATGAAGAGGAAGAGTGAATGTGGCTGAGAGTGTACTGAACAAGACAGAGGTTAAGTCCTTGTTAATAAACTGATTGATGGCCCTGGCTGGTGTGGCCCAGTGGATTGAGCGCCGGCCTGTGAACCAAAGGGTTGCTGGTTTGATTCCCAGTCAGTGCACGTGCCTGGGTTGTGGGCCCGATGGGGGCATGCGGGAGGCAACTACACATTGATGTTTCTCTCCCTCTCTTTCTCCCTCCCTTCCCCTCCTCTAAAAATAAATAAATAAAATCTTAAAAAAAACCCTCCTAAAAATTGATTTATGAACGAAGAGTAGATGTGAATCACAGATTTCTGTCATTTGCTCCGCGTCACAGCATCGCAGATACTTAAGGTAATGGGGAAACTTAACCTAGAGCAGAGTGATGTCAGGGATAAAAACAATATTTTGCATTTAGTTTGAATTATCTATGTGATATCTAATCTGAAGTATAGATTGCTTCGGTGTTAAATTGTAAGGCCAACATCCAGTGAAGAGTTCCTGCAAGGAAACCCTGTTCGTGTTGGGAATCTGATTCTATCTGTACTTAAATTTGCAATGAGCGCCTCTCCTATATGTCACAAGCACCCGGATCTCCGGTTCTGCATACCAGACATGTTGTTCATTCGTTCATTTGTTTCAGCAGTTGTTACCGAGTGCCCTTCATATGCCAGGCACTGGCAATCTAAAGATGAAGAAGATAAAATCTTTGCCTGCAAGAATTTTGCAGTGTAGAAAAATGTGGGAAGGGGTGAGGCAAGTATTAAAAGCTTTGGAAGTGTCCAGAAAGAAGGTATAGCTTGTGTATTGAGAGAATTTGAAGGAGGATGTGTTTTTATTTAGGGAGAGGAATCAAGGGGACTTCTTGAAGGTACTGATAGGTAACTTTGATTCCTTCCTTCAAAGAACTGAATATGTCCTGGCTTCTGTTTGCTGTGCCAGGCATTGCGGATTCGGTGGTGAGCCCAATAAATGTGGTCCCAGCCTTCGTGGAGCTGGCCACGGCCTAGGGGGAGGGTAGACATTAAACAGACAGAAGTCAAAGAGTAAATAGGAACGGCATGCTAGGGTGAGCACTTAGAGAAGAGCTTAGTGTGGGCAGGAAGAGGGTCTAGTTTGGATTGTGTGGTCTGAGAAGGACTTTCGGAGAAAGAGACATTTATGTAAGGGCTTGAAGAGTGTGTTAGTTTTTAACTAGGTTAAGAGTGAGGAGGTAAGGATTCCAGGCATGAGATGAAATAGTTTAGTTTTAGACATGAGAAATTTATTGAAGAAAGTTAGATTTTTAGAAATTAACCTGTTTATAGTTAGAGTGGGAAAATTAAATACTTAAAATTCTGTCTTCTTTTCTAACCACAAACAGGTGAATTTTTAAAATCTACTTCTTTATAGTGCACAGAATATTACAAATTTATAATAATTTGTAGTTCAAGTAAAATTGGAGTTATGAGATGAAAGAGATGAGATAACCCTACATATATACTTTTTAAATTTTTTAGCAAAGCAAGAAAACAAAAAGCATTGCCGAAGAACTGGAACTGAGTATACTGAAAATCAGTCACAGCCTCAATGAACTTAAGAAAGAAGTAAGTGTCATAGAAATGTAGCTGCTTGTGATTCCTTGTGAATTGTCCTGTTGTGTATGGTACGCACGCAGTGCATAGGTATCAGTATGTCCCTGTGGCAGAAAATGATTTCTAAAGTTTCCCTCTGAAGCCACCATTTTATTAGGGCCATCAGTCTCAAAGTTTGTACATGAATGTTCATAGCAGCTCTATTTATAGTAGCCCTGAACTGGAAACTCCCTAAGTCTTCATCAATGGGAATTGATAAATGGATTTTGGTATAACTAAACTAAAAATTATTCAGCAATAAAAGGAACAGTATCGATATATAAGCAACAATATGGATGTCACACCCTGGCTGAGTAGCTCAGTTGGTTAGAGCATCGTCCCCCTATGCGAAGGTCATGGGTTTGATCCCCAGTCGGGGTGCATGCAGGAAGCAACCAATGATTGCATAAATGGGTGGAACATTAGGTTGATGTCTCTCTCTCTCCCCGCCCCACACACACTTTCTCTCTCCAAAATCAATTAAAAAAAAATATATGGACATCACAATGTTATACTGAACATAAGAAGCTGCAAAGAAAAGTGTGTGTGTGACTGTCTCTACCTCTGTCACTGTCTCTATCTCTTTGCGTGTGTGTGTGTGTACACACACACACATACATGGTCTGGCACAAATAACACCCTTTTTATATTACAAAATCTTTTTTTACAAAATCATGAGCATGTAATTCTGTAACATAACAATATTACACTCAAGCACACCATATGACATGTTAGGTGAAATGTTCGAATTAAAACTATACATTGTTACACCCTTATTACTGCCCTACAACTATACTCAAGCAAGCCTTCCTTCTGCTGGAGCCTGTATACAGCCATATGTCTAGATAGGTAGACAGATGTAGGTATAGAGATGTAGCTATTGGAAGAAACTCTAGAAAAGTCAAAACTAAAGGTGACATACATGAGATCAGTGGCTGCCTGGTGTCAGTTGTTGGGGGGCGTTTACTACAAAGGAGAACTTTTTGGGGTCATGGAAATGTGATACTGATTATGGTGGTAGGTATATGTTTGCCAAAGCTCTTCAAACTCTACTCTTGGCACATTTCATTGTGTATCAGTTACACCTTAATAGTGTAATTTTTAAAAACCGTTCTTTTGGTTCCCTAAGTAAAAACTTAGTCCTCTTCTGACTTACTTGGTCACTCTCAGGTCTTTGAAAGTCACTTTAAGTCAGGTGTTTGTCAACTACAACCAGGCTGCCTGTTTGTCTGAAGTTTTGGCACACACAGTCCAGCTCATTCGCTTTTGTCTACCGCTTGGTTTTTTTTTCCATACCAACAGCAGAGTTGGGTAGTTGCAACAGAAGTTGTGTGGCCTGAAAAGCCTAAACTCTTTACTCTTTGGCCTTTACAGAAAAAGTTCTCCAATCTCTGCTTTATGTCATAAAACACAATTTCAGCCCAGAAACGAGAATGTTCACTCCAATATATTAATCGTTATTTCAGTGGTAGGACCTGTCTCCTGTTCCCCATTCTCCCAGCCCCAGTGAGGGTTTTGGGGGAAGTGTGGTGTCTTGTCTCTGGTTCACGCCCTTCAACCCTAGTGATCTGGTTTCTGTGGCTGATCTCCGCCAGGTGTGGCTCAGGGAGGGAAGACAGGGAGTTCTTAGTGACTGGTGCCCTATAAGATGCATTGGGCTAAGCAGATGTTTAAAGCTGACTCTCTCTCATGGATACTTGAGTGTGTTCTTCAGAGACACTCCTGTGGTCCCCCTCTGCTCCCCATGCTACAAGTCACATTGCTCCGTCTCCTTGGGTGTGCCGGGAGGTGGGACTTGCAGTCGGCACCATCAGCTCTCCAAAAGGATCCTCCCCACGAAAACCTCTTCTCTCCCTCATCTCTCATTTCTTGATTCTTCTGTAGTTTTGAAGTAGATCAAGGGGTCAAGAGAATGAAATTGGCTTTTGGATATTTCTTTTATAAGTTATATACACGGTGATCTCTTTCACCTCTGTTGACCTCTTCAACAGAGGTTGTACCGACCTCTGTTGAAACCTTCATTTTAACATCCTATCAAACATAGAAGGGTATGGTTTTCTATGGTTAAAAAACCCCTACCCATTTTTCCCCAGCCTGTTTAATTTTAATGAAACTATTGTTAGAAATGACTCTCAGAGAGCACACAACCCTTTGGTATTAGGCCGAGTGGCTTTCCACAAGTTTCATTTTTTTACCTCTGAGATGGGTGTAACCACATCAGCCTAGAATCTTTGTTAGAATTTAGGGAGACCATGCCTATAAAGCTGTTGTCAGTACATTGCCCGGAGCAGGCAGGACCTTTGTGCTACTTACGCCTCTTCCTTTAGGGTTGTTTAGAACCGTCTGCAGAATTCACGTGACCTTGGACACGTTACTTGGCCTATTTCAGGGTCTGTGAAATAAAGGGCTGGCATTAAGTATTCTCCAAGGCCCTGATGCACAAAGTCTTTGAAAATTCTCATGCAGCATTTTGTTTCCAAAAGAAAGTGCGTTTTAATGTCTTTGTTTCTGACTGTGATTATTCTCACTTGATTGCATAAAGGTGGCCTACCCTATTGTTAATTTCTCAGAAAGTCCTATAATTTGAGTTGACATTGGATTACTTCCAGGAAAAAAAAAGAGTCACTTCATTCAAATAGGCTTAATTCAAGGTCAGATTTTTCTGGGGACAGTGTTATTAAAAATGATCTCTTTCTGGAGAACCCAAAAATAACCTGTCACATTGTTATTATTTTTTTAAAGACCAGGATAAGGAGAAGAGTTTGAATGGTACCCAAAGATAATCCAGTGTGATTGAGCCAAGCTTCAAATCCCCTCCCAAGTCAAATATAACCTGGGGCTTTGTTACTCTTTTATGTATTGTTCCTCCTGTGACCCAAGAGTTAAGAGCAAAGTTCTGGAAAACAACTCTAGAGAGACTGTAGCCCCGCGGAGGGAAGGGGTCCTACTTGTCACGTCTGTCCAGGCTCTAATCCAGTGCCTGCCTTGGTGTAGGTACTTAATAAAATCCTGTTGACTAGCTAAATTGATTGAATCCCACACTGATACATTTTTCCAGAGTCTGATAAAAAGAAACTTACACATGATCTCAAACTACTATTTGATTTCTTTCTTAGTACTTTGAATACCATACTGTTAATACTGTGCTATTTCTCACTAACTTTAAGGGTGGCAGAAGCATGTTTTAAGGTAAGAGAGAAGCTTGTGGGAGAGAGCTGATTGATAGTAGAATGAACAAGGGACTGGGCTGCTCTGCCTGGATGACCAGGTCATTTTCTACAGACAGCATTACTGCCACCACAGTGGCCTCAAAGATGTTGACATCACCCCTGCCCTGGGGACACCTTGCAAGCTCCCCAGGTCTTCACAACTGCTTCCATCACCCTGAGGATCTTTATCCTTTCCCCTTAAAGGTTCAGAGGGAGACTGTGTTGAGGTTGCTACTGTTTGGTTTTTAAAGTGATTCTGAGGGGCTTGGCCACGGAATCTCATGGTTTGTTGTCTTTCTTTCATCACCCTCCACCCCCCACATCTGCAGCTTCACAGTGCAGCAGCTCAGCGGGCGGCCGATCTATTAAAATACCATGCTGATCACGTGGTTCTGAAAGCATTAAAACTTACTGGAGTAGAAGGAAATTTAGAAGGTTTGGCTGAATATGCCTGTAAATTCTCAGAACAGAAAGAACAGCTTGTCGAGGTGAGTCATCGGTTCACTTGTTAAAGAAATTGTGGATTGATGATAGCTGCGCTATCATCAGGGAATATCAATGCAAACACAGTTTTTGGTTAACTTACATGAGCACTTTCTCAATTCTGGGTTTTTAAAGGAATTATGTTTATCTGTTTTGTTCTTACAACAGCCTGGCTTCTAAAATAAAACAGCCAAAATTGCTCGAACCCACAAATTTCTTAATCTTTTCCTTATTCTCTCAGAACGATTAGACTCTGAGTGGTGCAATGGAGATACACCGTATGTGAATCTATTTGAATCTCCTTTCTGTTTCAATCTGTTGGGTCTCAGCGGGAAAGAGATGATGGCATACTCAAATTAGGATAATTTAAAGAGGGTTTAATTCAGGAGCTATTTGCAATTGCAAAGACAGGGTGTAGAGGAAACCATGGGAGTGCAGTAACTGGGGTTAGTGATAGCTCAGCTGGTACCAGCCCTAAGCCCAATGGGCAGGGGAGTGAGTGATTACTGGGAACTGGAAGGGCATAGAGTTTTCCAGAGAAACACCCAGAGAGGCGATTTTAGGACTGGACACAGACATAGTCCAAGGTGACCCTGCAGGGAAAGAACCTGGGAGTAAAGGCCCTTACTCTTCTCATCCCTGCTAGTCTACTGCTGGGGCTTCCCATTGGCCAAACAGAGCGGCAGACCACATAGGGCAGACTCCCAGGACGAAAGCATATTTGAGAAAGAAGGAGGGTGCATGTGGAGGGTCAAAGAGAAGACAGCCAGTACAACAGGCCTTCTCCGAGCCTGTCCTGTTCTTCCCAAATCTCTGTTGTGTGTTACTGGTGCTTTGCCTGCCCCTTTTGTTATAATTTAAATTATTTATTGATATTTTAAGCCTTGTAGCTATTGAGAATGTCAGATATCTGATACGCTACTAAAAAATATACTTAAGCCATATACACCTTGTATATAAAAGGTATGTCTTAGCCAACATGCATAGAAGTGCATGACTATGAAACATCTAGCTGTTTTCGGGAGATCTAAGGTACCCTGCTCACCAAATCTCACAAACTGGTGGTTGAAGGAACTGGCTTCCTCTCCTTTATTTGATTGTATGTGAAAGCTGCCGAGGAGCATTCTTAGTTACAGCTCCTTTTAAAAATAGCTTTGATGCCATTTTGTTTGTAAACCAAATATTACTATTGTAAGCAAACTTGCTAGTTATAGGAATTCTGAAGCAAATCTTTTTAAAGATGAGAAAATATTTTTTTCTAATTTTCTGTTTTAAGCCTCCAGGTTTTCAAATAATTTTCGCTGATAATGACCCTCTGCTCATTACATTGGTCTCACCTAGATCAGTGTTAACTCCAGTGAAAGGTGTGTTAACTATTTGACCATGAGGGAAAGTGGGTTTTTTGTTGACAGAAAGAATGTGTAGCTTTTACTAATTGACCTAGTTTAGCCAAGAGACCTTGGGCCAGTCCCTTCTCTGAGAAAAGTATCTTCATACACAGAGTGTGTGGGCTCTGCTAGATCCTTCCCGAGACTCCCCTGGTCAGACAGGAAGTAAAAACACTATGCTGTACCCTTATTTGTTCCCAGAGATTCTGTGGGTAACCAGTATGGTATTATAATTTCTCCGTAATGCAAAAATCTATTTTTATAGGTTTTAATGTGTTACTGTCCTTATGAATTATAAAATGAGACTATGTCTTGTGACGAACGAGACTGTGGAGGTTGAACTGTAGAAATGTTTTCTTGTAGACCTGTCGGCTGTTGCGACATGTATCTGGGACAGAACCTCTTGAAATAACCTGTGGACATGCAGAGGAGACATTTCAGGTGACTGGCCATCAGGTATGATCAACAGCGGATTGTGCCTTTACATGAAGTCGTGTCTGAGTGTCGTAACAAATCGCGTGGAAGGAAGATATAAGTGGTTCTGCATAACTAGAGGCCAAATCTACCAAGAGAGACGAAGACCATGGAATTTTCCTTGGTAGTGTGTGGGAACATAGCTGGCATTCCATTGGGTTAGCTGGTCATCTGCCAAGCGGGAGATTGGCCCATTAAATTAATGCCCTAGTTTATGTCTATTTTAATGAAGCTGTTTACAATGTGGGTTGTTGTAACACGTTTGGAAAGTAAGCTGTCATTATGTAACAGGCCCTAAAAATGCTCACATGTTTGACTTAGTAATTCCTAAGGACATAAGGAGATTAAAAACAACGACAGAAAAAAACAAAACGATGTTTGTTACAACTTTACTTATAATAAGATTCAATTGGAAGCAAAATAGCTATCTTAAGTTAGGTACATAATGTGACTTACAATAATAAAGATAACTAGAATGAACAATATTGAAAAGTGTTTTGTTAAAATGTCAGGTGATAAAAACAATATAATTATGTACATATACTATAGTTGCTGTCATATAAAATGTACATATATAATAAAATGACTCTGTGGGAGTATGCAGAAATAAAAGTTCTTGTGTGTGTTTGAGAGAATTCTGAATTATTTTTTTCTAAATTTTCTATAGTAATTTTCAAAGCCCTTTAAAAATTGACATTCCATTACTGTCCTTGTCAAATCAATCTAAGGGAAAAAGTGAGGGTCAGAACTTCCTTTCCAGCCCTAAAATAGAATTTACCAGGTGTTCTTGTTTCATTCATTATGGTCAGGCAAAAGGATTTACTTTTTAAAAAAAAAATTGATTTGAGAGAGAGAGAGATGGGGAGAGAGAGAGGCACCGATGAGCTGTTCCACTGATTTATGCATTCATTGGTCGATTCCTGTATGTGCCCTGACGGGGGATCGAATACGCCACATTGGCCTATTGGGATGATGTGCTAACCAACTGAGCTACCAGGCCGGGGCCCCAGAGGACTAATTTAAATGCGATACAGAAGATAGATGTCAAGCCCCTGCATTTACAGTTGAGAGCAGTGGTGGTGTGTGCTGTCCAGCAGAGGGACGAGTATATGCTCCCCTGGGAGAGCAGTGCCACAGGCTCACCATGGACGCAGGACCTCCATCCGCACATGTGGGTTATTGACTGTGCAGGGGTCAGCACCCCTAAACCCTGCGTTGTCCAAGGGTCCACTGTATGCGAGTGACTCTCCCCAGTGATCATCCGCTCAACACTTTATAACCAGAGGATCTCTGTTCATTGGAAAAAACCAAGGCTTCCATATTTGTCTGCCCAGTTGGGAGTCATCCCACTTGCCTTGGCTAGAGTGTATTTCGGTAGAGCTCAAGGGTTTGACCCTCCTGCCATATGCATTCTGCTCTTTGGTTGCAGTTCTCTATTTACTGTTTTTCCTATAGCAGTGATATTAGGAAAAGCCAGATTTTCTCCCCCAGGATGGTGATAGAGCCCGTTGTCAAACTTCTGTAACTTGGAAGCTTTTTCTGTTCCCATTGCCTCAGCTTTTCCCTGGTCTTTGGCATCTGTCTCACAAAGGGATCATTTAAGGAAAGAGAGCATGCCTCTGGGATAATTTATATTTATTTCTGCATACCTCCGCTTTAGCAATGTCATTTTTATGTCTCCCTTCAAGTGTTAGATCACGTCCAGGGCACGGCCGAGCAGTTGGCACACTGCAGTGGCCCCCGGTGGAGAGGGCAGCAGTGCTGAAATCCAGCTCGTGCCCTGCTGACAAGCCACGTGTCCACCTTCCCTGAGGATGGGGAACTGTGCTCTACTCATGCGGCTGCCACCAGCAATTTGGGCCTGTGCCTGTGGGGCTGTGCCCGCCCCGGAGGAGCGTCTAGTTCTAATTCTCTCAAAGGGAGCATGACTGTGGTCACGTCAGTCTCTGAGCGCTCTCCAGTGACTTCCTCTCCCGCTCAGGGTCCACGCCAGCCCTACCGTGTATGTTTCTGTCACATGGCCACTGGCGACCTTCCTTTTTTATGTCAGTCCAGTCACACTGGCCTACTTACTGGCTGTTTCTCGAACACAACAGAAGTGCCCCATCTCATCCCAAACTACTTTCCCTGAAACCCTGTGGCTCCCTTGCCTTCTTCATTTCTTCGCTTATATGCCATCTTTTCACTGACCGCCGAACACCCTCCATCTACCTTACCCTTTATTTTCATACATTCCACTTGTCTTCTAAAATATCTTATAATTTACTTATATACAGGGTCTGGCACAAATAACACCCCTCTTTTATTACAAAATCTTTTATTACAAAATCATAAGCATGTCATTCTGTAGCATAACAATATCACACTCAAGCACACCACATGACATGTTAGGTGAAATGTTCAAATTAAAGCTGTAAGTTATGATACCGTTTTATTACCCGGCCAACCACTCACGCAGGCCTTACTTCTGCCGGACGCTGTAGTTTCAGTTGTCTCCCCACATCCTGGTGTGAGCCCATGACGACAGGGACATCGATCTGTGTCACTCACAGCTGTTTCCCCAGCACTGGGGTAGTGGGTGCAGGGGCTGACACATAGTAGGTGGATGACTAACCGTATCAGTAAGTCTTCACTTACTGATTGTGAACCTTCACATTGTCGATAGGTTCTACGCCTTTAAGCGAAACAAAATTATATGTAATAGAACCAATATTACCATAAGCTAACTGATATAAGCGTGAGTTAAGTTCCTCATTGGCGTTATAATGCAACAGCATTGAATGAAACAACCTAATTCGAGGACCTGCTGTACTAGTTACTTGGTATTTCCAAGCTTCAGTTTCTCCAGCCATAAAATGGGAATAATGCTTATTTGGGAAGAGTAGTATTTTGTGTGTTTGAAGAATTAATATTAATATATATCAAGCACCTAACACAGTAGGTACAGTGTTAGGTGTTAATGTATCTACAGTGTACTCATAGGTGTGTGCATGTGTTACACTAGTACCCTTACCACTACTCCTGCCTACCTACTACCACTGCCACCTCCACTAACACCAATGTTACTACCACCAGCACCACCACTATCTAGCTACACCTCCTACTGCCACTACTGCTGATACGAATACTGGTATGCCACCAGCACTACTACCAGTGCCACTGATGCTACTGCTGCTCCTCCTGCTGTTACTATGGCCACCACCCTCCCTGCCCCTGCCTCCACCACTGCCTACCTACTGCCGTCACGACTGCCATCACTACTACTACTGGCTCTCCTACCACAGTATGCAGTACACTCTGTGTGAGCGAACTTTGACTTATACTATGCAAATAACTCTGTCAGAGTAGAGTTTTCCTTGAATAAAGATAACTGCTCCTTGAGTGAAGGTTTGTATAGGATAACACACACTGTCTGTCTGTAGCTAAGCTTATAGGAGCAGTAAGTTTTTTTCTACCGACTATCTCCATGTTGCCCAACATGAGGCTTCTGTGCGGAGATTACTTCATGGTTTATTGAGTTGATTTGGACAGTACACACTTGAGTTTGGTCTCTGGTGTGATTCCCAGAGCTAAGATTTTGAAATTCACACCTGTTTATGTTGTGTTTCTTTAGATAATTTCTGCTGCTGAAACATTAACATTGCATCCATCTAGTAAAATCGCTAAAGAGAACCTAGATGTGTTTTGTGAAGCCTGGGAATCCCAAATTAGTGACATGTCAACACTGCTAAGGGAAATCGATGACGTGTTTGAAGGAAGACGAGGTGAGAAAATGTCCACATGTTGAAATGTACTATTAATGTAACTATTAGATTTTTGATTTCAAACTTTCGATGCAAACTGAATTATTTTGTCATAACCCAACTGAGTTATTTTTATAGTAAATATCTCCTCCCAAAATTATGAAAATAACATTTGTCCTTTATTTGCATCTAAAAGTAAAGTTGTTGTGCAACCGCATAGTAGATTTCTTTCTAGTTTTCCTATTGAAATTAAGTAAGCTTATATTTCTTCTAAATTGTTTTTTAATTTTAGTACAAATTTCTTCTGCAACACAGTAATTATCTGGTTTAATTCTACTAATTTTATGATGAAATGAATGTAGTTATTTGATTTTTGAATTGCTTTCCTTCCACTTGGACGGAATCTTTTTCCTTGATGACTGCATTGTCTTGGAATGTTTCCTATGGTGGGTAAGTTCATTATTTCTACAACATGTAGAATAGCACCATACAGTGTACAGGAAGGCATCACTTTCACTTTTTATTTTAATATCAACTGAGAATTTTGTTTATTTCCCATTGTACTATGTGTCCTGTTTATGTTTGTTTTTATATATTTTTCCCTTCAAATGGCTTCTGTTAGTGTCAAGCATGCTTAGTTTTTAAAATAAAATGACATTTTAAAGTCACAGTAATATCAAATCACATATTTTTTTACTGAATATGAACATTTAAACATTTCCTATTTTTTTTAATATTCATTTAGAAGTTACTGACTTGCTTTAAAATCAGGGAATGTAGACTTTGTAGATATAACCTAACTGGTAAAGTATAATCAGTGTTACCGTGCTTCTACATTTAAAGATTTCTGTGATAGTCTGAATGGTGTATCATTTGATGCTCTGATAAAGTATTTATAGTTACATGGACTTTTACGTGAGGGAAGTTTCATATGTTAAAAGGTGCAGTGATGTAACTGACCGTGTTTACAGAAGGATGACCCCTTAGCTAGAGGGCTTGTTTGGGAAAGGAAGAGCCGCGCCCGCCCCCAGCGTTTCCTAGCACTAGCGTCCATGCAGACAGACCAGAGTTTGGTACAGGAAAAGTCGTAGACTTATTTTTGGATTACATGGTCTCTGTGGTTTCTTTTCCTTTCAAGGTGGATATCATATAAATGACCTCTTCTTTAAATTCGCACAACCTATCCTAAGGATTACCTTAACCTCCTTAGGGATGAACAGAAATTCTTCTTTAGGAGGGGAAAACTGTCGCATTCAATCAGTGGGATGCCCACTGTTTGACTGGTAAAGACATCAGCAGACGTCATTTTGTGGGGTTAACTGAGATAGAGTTGGCTGATTTCTTGTACTGTCTTTCCTTATCCTTGCTATTTATCCTGAAGCTATCAAGATTAGCTTTTTCCATGAAGTCCAACTAAGAGTTAGCCATTATTTATTTATTTTTTTAAAGATTGTATTTATTTACTTCTTAGAGAGAGGGGGAGGGAGGGAGAAAGAGGAGAGAAAGATCAATGTACAAGAGATACATCAATTGGTTGTTTCTTGTATGCCCTAAACTGGGGAACCTGGCCCACAACCCAGGCATGTGCCCTGACTGGGAATTGAACCTGCAACCTGTTCGTTCACAGGCTGGCAGTCAATCCACTGAGCCGCACCAGCCAGGGCTGAGTTAGCCATTATTGAGTCCAGTGTCATGTCACAGTGTCACTCTTCCTGTCCTGTATGGTTATGACCAACCTGCCTGTGACCTTCCCTCCCCCCCCCACCCCCCCGCTTGCCATACAAAGGACAGAGCGTATTCTTCCCATCCTGACTCCTCTCTGCTACGGTTTTAACTCATGTGATAACTATTATTGAAAAGCTTTTGCTGTATTCCAGCCACCTTAGTTCTGCTCTGCATACCTTGACTCTCATAACTGAGAAAATTCTCAAACAAGTTTTTAAGTATCATTTAACCAAAACAATTAAGTGGCAAACAGCACACTAAACAACGAGAAAGAGCCTTTAGGGTTCTCATACTTGAAGCCAGTCTGAGAGTGGGCTTCTTTATTGGACACTCAGATTTTACAACAGGGCTTCCTGGGATTGTTTTAAGAGCTCAAAAATCAGTATTTGTCTTACGGCCTTTTTGTCTTTTCGCCCGAACCTCCAAGGAGGCCATGGTCTTTGTGTTAGAAGGTACGAGGTAAAAAAGACTTCACTTTCCCTTAGTGATGAGTAGGTATCAGCACTTAGACCTTGCGATTATTTTGGACAAATGACTGTCAGAAGCAAGCCTTCTCTCGTAGTTTGCAGACTCGGTCACTCCGTTACGGAAGCTGAATTTCCTTCGTTCTGTTGGACCCACCTTAGAGTTCACATGGCTGAGCTCGGTGTGTAAGGGTGTGTGTGGCAGTCCCGTTTCACCTGGCAGGTTGCATGCATGGGGAGCACGGGAAGAGGAACGTGCTTGTGGGTAAATACAAGCTTATTTGGGGGACATGCACATCTGGAACAAGGGAGTAATCCATACAAGAGATATGGGCGATGATAGTAGAAAAGAGAATAAGGGCACTGATAGGAGAAGAATTGTACAAATAATATTGGTAGGACTTGGTGAGTAATTGAATGTAGAAGTAAGGGTTTGAGGCTGGCAGCTGGGTTTGGATTAGACTACGTCACCAGACTCCGTCGGCACTACTCCTGAGGTTTACCAGTAACCTGCCTGTCCTTCAGTGGTTAGAGATTCATTTTAAGTGGGTCTGGGAGCATGGATTTTTTTCTGACTGATCATGCCATATAGAGCTCCTCCGGAACCCCCAAAAGCTAATTGAACTTCTAACAGGGAATAATGTAGCACATTTTCAGTGAAATAATGAGGTTTATGTGTCCTTGAGGAATTTGTTTTATTTGTAGAAATGTGAAAAGCTCTAGTATTACAAATGAAACAGTACTTCTCAATAAGGTTTTCATAAAAAATAATTTTGGCACTTTCACAGGGTGGGAGGGGCTTTGGAACTTAATTGTGAACTTAATTGATCTTGAGATATAAACTCAGAAGATAGCCCACTTGGGGTTTTGATTTAGGGAGTATTAAACAAAGGATTTAGTGCTTTGAAAATAATCCTGTAAATCTAATACCTGTACCAAGCATATTTCCCCCCAATATTTGTTTTTCCAATTGCTTCTAATGTTTATAACGTGTTTGCATCAGAGACAGAAATTGTTTATACTACCTCTTTAATTTGATATAATAGCTAAATATAATTGAGCCAATATATTCTTTCTTGGCTTCGAATCAGTGGCAATAATTAGCTTGTGTGGAAAAAACAACTATAAAATTATAAAATGATTCAGACTCATCGTTTTGGTATTTTATCAACTTGGTTATATTAGAATTGGGGAAAAGAGGGACAACTTCACCTACAGAGCATTTGGAGAAAACTGTCTGGAGAATGACCAGTTTTGCCATGATCTCAGATTTGCGAAGCGCTCCGAGTCTAGCTCAGGGCTGGGAGTAGGGAGCACACCAAGCAGCTGTGGGGGCGCCGGAGATTGGAGCTGCCCGGCGCGGGGAAGCGGTGACGTGGCAGGCCAGATTGCACAAAGGCTCGCTCTCTCCGTACTTCGCGCGTCCCTACCTTCTGGTTTCTTCGACTCTGTTGTACCTTGGGGAAATAAGAAATACTGAAATAGCTGACTTGTTTTCCCCTTTTGGAGAGGAAATGCGAACATTTCGGGGTCAGGGGCACTATGGGAGGTCACAAAGGTAGATGACACAGCATGGCTCACCTAAGCTAATCATACTCAAGTAATGACGATGCCCTCTTCTCTAGCCTGTTAGGACCACTTTTTAAGGGTGACTACAGAGAGAATTCACACTTTGCATTAAGACAGACGGTGAATTTTGAGGTTCTGAGTGACCTGAAGACAGTTTTCTGCTGATCTTCTCACAGCTAAATCAGGCACTTTTTACGTCGGGCTTAGGAGACAAGGCATGGAAATTACTACTTCCTCTTTAAAGCCGCGTTTTTCTCTCACAAGCCTGAGACCAGAAAACCCTCACTAAAAACCCTTACTAAAATTCCCTTACAATTCTGACATTACAAATAAATGATTTGACTCATAGAGCTATTCCCCAGTGCCATGAAGGTGACCGTTAATAGCAGTTCATCTTCTAGATCAGCTACATTGCAGGCCACATACGTAATTGAAAGTTTCTAGGAGGCACAAGAAAAACTTTAAAAAGAAACAGGTGACATTCATTTTAATAATATTTTAATTTAACCAGGCATATCCAAAACATTCAGTTTACAATCAATATTTAAAAATGATTGAGATCTTTTCTATTGTCCCTTTATATTAAGTCTTCAAAACCCAGTATGTATCTCGCACTTACATCTCAATTCAGACGGGCCATGTTTCGGCGGGTCAATAGTCACGTGTGGCTAGTGGGTTTCATATTCCACAGCACAGCTCTAGAGGAAATTTCAAATATGTTATGAACAGGTTTGTCTTGTTCATGTAATAGTCATTCTGTAAGGAAGGGCATGGTTTAGTGTTTTTACATATTGGTTTTAATTAGGTAAAACTATATGCAATTGCTGTTTTTATATTTCAGAGTGGCTCAGTACTTATATGTGTTTCCACCTAATATATTATAGCTGAACACGCTTTCCTTGAAATCAATAGGGAATTACTGTTCAAATCTTTTCTTGAATTTTCACCCCAGTATAACAAGCTAGCTTAAAAAAAATCTATCATTCGTTGTAACCTGACTTTTTACATGACCCAGAGGCCGGAAACATGAAAGGGCAGGGATGCCGTGGGCGTTACATACCTCCTCCTTTCCTTAGCCGTCGTGCTTCCCGCCACATGTTAATTCCCAGCCAAGAGTCTGTTATTTGCTCTGTTGCATCTTCCTATCTGCACACTCGAGTTGTGCTCTTCCCTGACTGGGAGAACACGTGGGGTACCTGTAAATGGTCTGGTCTGGTACTTGCAGAAGAGGAAGCAAGCACCAGGTAACTGGGACTGATAGAAGAAGAATCGGGTTTCTTTAGAGTCAGGCTGCCGTGAGAGCATTCACTGGGAATGGCAGTGGTTGTACAGGTAAGTACATGTCAGTGCGCTGTTCTGCCCTTCTGCCACTTGGTGGGAGGCGGTAGAGATTGGCCAACATAGGAACCTTAGAGATACAATTGCTGACAGTCTTGTGTTCACCAATCAAATTGCAACTGTATTTCTGAATCGTATGTAATTAATAGAAAGAATTATAAAAACTCATACACTGACATTCCTGTTTATTGAAGAGTATTTTAAAATTAAATGTGAATCATGGAAAGTTTGTTTTAAGGTGTGTATATTATTTGCAGGAGAGAAGTATGGCTACCTGTCACTTCCAAAGCTAACGGTGAGTAGGGCAGTTTTGTGTTTCAGAATGTTTCTATTCAGAATTCAAATTATGCTCCTGCTGCCTATCGCTGCCCACCCCCAATATTTGACATTAGAGAAAATAGGGTGTTAAATGTCCATTGTGCATAGTTACTCTGTTTTATTGTGTTTTTTCCATTACCACTTAACCCCCTTGTGTCCCTCTGCCCCCACGCCCTGCAATCGCAGCTCTGTTGTCCACGTCCAGGGTCCGTTTTCCTTTCGTTTGATCCCTCCGCCCCTTCACCTCTCCCCCGTAGCTGTTATTCTTTTTTTGCCCATTGTTCTTTTATTTATTTTTTTTACTTTATTTTTATTGTTGACACTAGTACAGATGTCCCCATTTCCCCCCGCCTATGCCCACCTCCACCCGGCCCCTGCCCATTTCCTTCTGGCCATCACACTTGTCTGTGTCTATGTGTTATGCATACATGTTCTTTGGCTCATCCCTTCACCCTCTTTCATCCGGCCTGCCCCTCCCCCTCCGCTCTGACAGCTGTCATAGCAGTCATTCTGGATAACAATCTAGTTGTAGTTCACACTGTGATTGTTTTTGTTGGGTTTGGGGGGTTGAGGGACTAGGTAACAGATTGTATGATTAACGAGAAGCCGTAATCTGAAGTCACAGGTCTTTTCATTTGCATCTTGTATCTAATTCACAAGGTCATGTTGGAATCATTTTCTACAAGCTAGGGATTTTCTTAATGTTTTCTGCCTTGATGAAAATATGCCACATGATTTATACTGAGAGACTTGAGACGCCTATATGGAGCTTTATACAACTGAACTGATGTATCTGACTGCATTCCACAGCAGTGTCCACTAGATGGCAAGCTTGGTTGCATTATTAAGTTGCTTTCTGTACCTTTTTAGGCAATTCTCTTCCTGTCTTCATAAAATACTTCATAATAATTTGTAAAAGTAAAACTAAAAATAATGAATGTGTAATTCAATTTTAAAAAATAAAATAACATGGGACATAAAATTCTAAAAAAAATAAAGCCTAAAAACCTGTAGGGTATTCTTAACTTTCTTAAATGCTTTATTAACTGCTTCGTAGTCTAGACTGAGGACGAAGATAAAGGTGATGTGACTTCACACGGAGGGGCCAGAGATCAGGGATCATCTCCTTTTCTGTTCTACGGAACACAGGAGGCAGCTTGTGTGTGTGTGACCTTATAGTTCCCCTTGCTCATCTTTTGTCCTGTAATTTCTCCCATTCCTTCTGTAGTAAAGGGCATAAGAAACTTTCAAAAGAACTATGTCAAAGGAACAAATATAAACTATGGGGTAGAAAGAAGGGAAAATTGAGGATGTTCAGTTCTGTAGTAAAACTGGTAACACAATAGCTGGTAGAAGTGACAAGTCCTGAGGGCCCCAAAAAACAGAGAGGTACATGTATTCTTCAGAGGTGGAGGTAGAGATCTTTTTCTTGAGCTAAGTGGGCACTTGAGTGTTTTGTTTTATTGTAATTTATACTTTGTATACATGTGTGAATATGTACTCTGTGTGTGTGTTTAAATAAACGTTTCCTTTTTTAAAAAAGAAAGGCCCCTGTACCTTCTGGCCCTTCATCTGCACGAGCCGCCGCTGTTCTGGAACTCCTGCCCCAGCATGGGAGTTCCCAGCCGATCCCATAGTGAGGAGAATGCCCAAGCTGCTGCCATCTCAGACAGCCTCCGAATCTCTGTTTTTCAAAGGACCATTGCTATTGGAGTGCTTTCTGCCCTTCTCGCAAACAGGCATCAGTGGGCCAGCCTGCTGGGAGAAAGCGTTTTCTCCCTTCCCAGGGGAAATATGATCTGAGTTCCCAACAGCTTACATAGGAGCAAATGTGCTGTTTTAAAACCAGAGGCCTATCAGACATGTTGGTTCAAATAGTAAACCCTAAATTCTAACTACTCGTATACTCTCCGACACAGCCTGGGCAGAGGATTGGGAATCAGCATGTCAGTGCCACAAGGGTGCTGAGATGTAGCCCTCGAAAGGCAGATTGGGTAAAGGAGTTGAATTCCAGTCATAACTTTAGGAACACATGGACCTCTACAGATAGCGGCTAATTTTATTATATCATTTCATAGAATAATTCCACAGAGGGGCCAGGAAGGTTTGAGTGTACAATAACTGGACTCTGGAAAAATGCCAATGTCTTGAAGTCCTCCCGGGACTCTGCCCTGCTTGCCCTCACCCCAGATTTCTAACCAACTCGCCGTTCCAGGCTGAACTCACGTGCTAGTGGAGTGCTTGCCATTGGCTCTTGTTTTAACTTGAACAACTCGATGTACTTTAAGTACGTACTGAAAATGTTTAGGTTAAAATTTTATTACAGGTGTTTTGTTACGCTCTCTGTTACTACTGTATTTCCTCACGATGAACTGTACTGCTTTTTAAGATATCTTCATCTTTTTATTGTCACAGAAGAATAACGCAAACCTGAAGTCATTAAAGCCAGACAAGTTGGACTCTGAGGTGAGACCTTTTTCTCTGTATTCGTCTTCTAATCTCTTTCTTACATCGGAAATGACAGAATCGTTGTGATTAAAATGTGTTCTGCATTTTTTATAGGAGAAGGCCAAGATCGCAAAGCTTGGTCTGAAGCTGGGTTTGCTCACCTCTGACGCCAACTGCGAGATCGAGAAGTGGGAGAATCAGGAGAACGAGATCGTCCGACACGGACGGAACATGTCCAGCATGGCCTATTCTCTGTATTTATTTACTAGGTAAGTGTAGTTGTGTTTCGTCTTTTAAAATCAATGCAATATCTCGTGTAGAGAAAAGTGCCATGTTAAGTCACCGAGAGCTTGAAGTCTGTTTCACTTACATGGTAAAAAGCCTATGTACGTAGTTCTTACGTCAGTTAAGTGAACGCAACAAGAAGACGTTTAACTGAGGTTTAGATTTAGAAAAGCTCCTCTTCTAGGTTTGTATCTATTCTTTTCATACTTTTGAAATAATTTTGCATTCTGCTTTTTTCCATCTTATATTTCCCTGTCTCTCCCAGCCAGCATGAGAAAGTTTAGGACACTGCCTTCTGAATCTTTGTGCATGTGATTGATTAGACACAGACCAGAGAATGCAGCCGTTAGGCCGGCCTCCTCAGTAGAGTGCCAGGTCTCCCGAGTCACCGTTGACTACGCAGCACAGATCTTCCCTAACTTTACAGTTACCTGATCTGCCCGTGTCTCGTAGCTGTTAGGAGGCAGACCTGGTCGCTCCTGGGTTTCAGTTCTCCCGATTCCCGCCTTGCCCTGACTCACGCATTCAGTTGCTCTTTCTGATAATTCCCTCTTCATTTGTAGAGGTTTTCATTCTTGGTGGTTTTCAGTCGGACATTCCCCAACCTTCTGATGGGAGAGGAACTCAAATATTATTAGGATTATTTTACACACTCAGAATTGCAGTTTAAATGACATGCTTCATCCAAGACAACTGAATTCCTGAATTGCTGGAGTCGAGATCGGAATCAGAAGTGAGAATGTCCTGACTTCCAGTCTGATCCTCTTTTCACTGTGTGACAGGGCCTTTTGGTTAAGATGTATTATCAGATCTTAAATATTTAATTTATGGAGCAAAAGGAAAAAGGTTGAAAAGGAAAAACATAAATATAAGTTGTCAGTTTTAGATTTCTTTACATTGTAAAGTTAGGATGTAAATGTGTTCTTAAAATTTTAAAAAGTGCCTAGAAAATAATAAATATTAAATTTGCTTTAAGAATAAAGTCACAATGTTATTAATCTATTCAATATTCTTAAAAATTTGTGATTCCTTAATATACAAAATGCTCCAAAATTCTAATATTACAAAACCAATTCCCAGGCAATAATTTTTTCTTGCTTCCTTAATAATTCATTTATTCCAGGGGAGAAGGGCCACTGAAAACTTCCCAGGATTTAATTCATCAACTAGAGGTATGTTTTATTTCTATGTTATGCTACTATTTCAATTCCGGGCTAAAAGTGGGTAATAACTAATTTCTAAACGATTTACTATATCAGGTGAGTGTGATTACCTGTGCACATGCGTGTGTACTATAGAGAGTGGTAGAGAAGTAGAGGAATTGCAGTAGCAGTTTGTGGAGCTTTTTTGGCTGTCTCACTGGAAAAAAACACTTTAAGTATCACAGGAATAAAGTAGAATGGGCTTTGAGAGTCAACAGATGAGATAATAAGTGTTAGGTTTTCCAGGTACCCAACATCCTGTCCGCAGATGTGTGTCTCATGCTTCCCTGAATGCTGGAAAGGCTTTTTGGCTTCTTCGTTATTGAATTGGGGGAATGATAGAGATTAAATGAGATAGCACATCAGAGAGCATCTGTCAGGCCGGACACTGTTAGAGGGTACTCAGTACATGTCAGCTTCCTTACTTCTTCCATGTTCCTGATGACTTGGGCTTTCAGGGAGAGGCAGATATGCTACCACCTGCCCACATGCCCTGTGTGTCTAATGAAACCCCACTAATTCTAGTTTTCCCCTCAGTCAGAGGCTTTAGACTGACAAGCGGACTGCAGGGTTCCTTCCTATTTTTCCCGACTCTCACATTAGTCTATTTGCCCCTCCGGAACCAAGAGCTTTCTTGCATCTGAAACTTAAAGTTTCTGTCACTTCATCACCTTTTCTTTGGCATTCTGTGCTTCTACCTGAGCCTCTTTAGGAAAGGGATTTCAGCTAGAGAGGATATTTGTCAGCTAAGTCAGAAGAATTAGAGAAAAAAATTCTTTTGAGTTTTTCTCTTAAAACAGTTGGAAGAAATTCTGGGTTCATTGCATTCAATGAGACTCATATCATTCCAAGTCACACAGCACTGTCGGGGGTATTCTCTGCAGAACGTTCGCCGCTCACCTTCTTTCCGTGTGAGCTTGTTCATTCAACTGACATCTGGTGAATTGTCTACAGACTCTAATGAACACAAACTGTTCATCAAATATTTATTGTACTGTGTGTCAGCCCTGGGCATAAGGACTCTGGAGAAAAAGTGAACCAAACAAAGCTCCTGCCCCATGGAACTTACATCCTAATGGGAGAAATAGACAATGAAAAGTACTTTGTGCCCATATGCAAGTACCTAGAGATAAAATCATGTAGGATAAGAAGAGAGAGGGAATAGAGGGGCGGTCAGAAAACAGCTCTCTAAGGAGGTAACATTTGCATAGAGATATTAATTAAGTGAGAGAGAGCTGGATGGATATCTTGGGGTTGACTATTTCAGACACACAGAACAAATATAAAGGCCCTGAGGTGTGAGGCTAGCTCCTGGTACATGAAGGGTAATGAGAAGGCAAGTGTGGATGCAATGCAGTGAGCCGGAAGGAAAATGATAAGATAGGACGTCTCTGTAGCCATGGAAAACACTTTTTCCCCTCTCATATATGATGGAAAACCCATTGAAGGTTTTGAGGAGCAGTAATGTGATCTGACTTATGTTTTAAAAGGTTTTTCTCTGATTGGTGTGGCTCAGTGGATTGAGCGCCGGCCTGCAAACTGAAAGGTCGCTGGTTTGATTCCCAGTCAGGGCACATGCCTGGGTTGCTGGCCGGGTACCTAGTTGGGGGTGTGCAAGAGGCAACTGATCAATGTGTCTTTCATACATCAATGTTTCTCTGCCTCTCTTTCTCTGCCCCCCTCTAAAAAAAGAGTAAATAAATAAAATCTTTTTAAAAAATTCTCTAAAAAAATTTTTTTTAAAAAAGGTTTTTGACTTGACCAAAAGGGTAAACGGTAGTGCCATTTTCTGAGATGGGGGACGCTGAGGGGCAACACTAGATCTAGAGGGTGGAAATCAAGCATTGATTTGCTGGAGTAGAATATAAGTATGTGGGTAAGTGAGTCACTCAGTTTGGTAGGAAGCTAGGTGTAAAACTCATTGGTTTTCTTTGTAAAGGATAGGGAAGGATGCAAAGAATGATTTGACCTTGAAATCAGCTTATCCAATGACAGCAAGGTGTTAGGCTGTTTGATAGAGGTTTAAAGTTAACTCTAAAATTATCACCTCCTTCTTTCTATTCTTCATCTAACTTACTACCAAAACCTGTTACTGTTCTTCACATACTATTCTCAGATTTGCCCTGTTCACTTCATTCTCACTGCTGCCACCTAAAGCTGGGTCCTCATCCTTTTACAAACCCTGGTCTCTTTCACCGGTCCTGAATCCTCTTCAGTCTAATTCCTTTGCCACTGTTGTTTCCCGTTGTCCCATTCTCCCTCCTAAATTGTCAAATGCAAGGAGAAGTGTCAAAAACCAATCTGAATTGCTCCACTCAAGTGGCTGGTTAAGGAATGTGTGTGGGTGACAAATTTTATCTTGCTCAGCTGGGAGTAGGAAAGTTCTAACCCTCTTGAGCTCACAGTCTAAGATTCATCATCCTTTTGTAATTGGAGCTACTACAAGATGCGCTTCAGATCCCTGTGGAGCCCAGACATAATTTGTATGGCCAAGTGTCATAGGTCTGTGGGATCCTCTAATAATTGGAGATGTCCAGGTATTAGAGGAGCCTCTTCAGGGACTGATTCTGCAGCAGGTCCTGGAAACCTCCTTCTGAATGTGGTTAAAATCTTGTGTTTTCCTGGGTACAACAGAAAATTAAGGTGTTTCCATGACAGACCTTTTACCTTCCGTTTCCCATGGGTATGTTTCCCACCACCTATCCAGAAGACATCCATCTAAAGTAGTGATGTTTTTCCTTTCACCAGGTTTTCGCCGAAGAGGGCTTGAAGGTGGCTGCGAGTGTTCAAGCTTTCTCAAAACAGGTAACGCAGGTCTACCTGCCTGGGTTGGAGGAGATGTCACGGATATCCACTTTGGGTGTATATCGTTAATATAAAAAGGTGTTTAATGTTTAAAAGAGTGTTTTGTTGGAGTTGTTATAACTTCCTAAATTACATTTCAGCTGAAAGACGATGACAAGCTTATGCTTCTCCTGGAAATAAACAAGCTAATTCCTCTATGCCACCAGCTCCAGACAATAACTAAGACATCTTTGCAGAGTCAAGTGTTTCTAAAGGTAAAAGTGGGGGCGGGTTAATTCAGGCAGGCACTTGAGAGACTTTGACAATTCTTTATCAGGTTAGCTTCCAGCCCCTTTTTCTTCAAATAAAGGGTTAATAACCACGAAGAGCAATTTATCTGTTTTTCATGCCATCACTGCAGTTATGAATGTCACTTACTATCTGCAGTCATAAATGACCCCAGGGAGCAGTAGGTTCACGAAATAAATGGGCTTTTTGACATGATTGATTCCATAGCATTAAGCAGCTTCCCTTAAATCCCAATGCCGTCACATGTCCAACTATGGCACACATGACTCCGAGCGTGGGCTCCACCCATGGGGAGACAATGGCAAAGTTTGTGGGACACTACCCTTATTTGGAGTGCTCTGAGAAGCCCCAAAACAGCCTGAGTTAGAATGGGGTGATTTTCTATCCATTCTTGTTGGGGACCCATGAACTAAGCCTGAACTAGGCATCTGTTCCTCCCTGCACCTGTGTTGTGGGGCTTCCTGGCAATGAGTCAGCCCATGTGGACTAATCCATATGCCTCTTGAGATCCTTTGGCGTTCAATAATGGAGAAATTGTATCATTTTAAAATTAAACACTAAGTACCTTTTGAAGTACCCCTCTGTAAAGGCATTTGATTTGCTTGCTTTTGTTACTGCAGACTGATAAATGCATTACAAAGACGAGATCCATGATGGCTATTCTGGTCCAGCTTCTGTCACTTTGCTTTAAACTGCGGAAGAAGGTGAGTGTGGGAGAGCTTTGTCCAGCAGAGCCCCCCCTACCGGCCATCACAGATGAGAATAAGTCTACCAAGACTTACTGTGATCTGCTTAGAGAGGAAAGGTGGCCTATCTCTCAAAGGAGAAGGGCCAGGAGCCTTTTCTTCAATGGGCTTTTATTGGGTTCAGTTTGCACAGGAATACAGGTAAAGCTCATCAGTCATTATCAGGCATTAAGGATCAAACAATAGATAATATTAAAAGAACTCTGAGGGCTTATTCTGAGTCAGGGTCAGTTAGCTAAAGGGCTATAAGACTTTGGGAAACACACTCATTTCAGGCTTGGACCCTTATCAGAAAGTTGAGGACATTCTTAGCAAGCAGGTTTCACAAGATTTTATGTATTCTTTCTTAGGCCTGATTGCCCCAGGGAACTGCCTGTTCCTGCCCAAGGCTGTACAGCTCTCCTGCATTGTCTCAGGCTTAAGTCAGGCAGGGGAAGTGAGGCAGCCCAGAGATTAGGAGACTTCTTGCAGACAGAATGAGGACTCAGGCTATGTCAAAGCTGAGGGGTGAGAGTCCATCACCCTCTTTTTCTGTAGCCCCCTCAAGTCCTTCCCTGAGGGCCCCTTCCTGACCCTGCCTGTCTGAGGTCATCCCTCCCCTGAGGAATCTTACCCGTGATTGGCTAACCGGTCATCTGCCTGGGGCCAAGCAGGGTGAAGTAAAAGGGGGCAGAGGCGTAGTCCCTGCCAGGAAGATAAGCTTTGTCTCCTCAGTGGCTTATGGTCCCAAGGTCCTTTAGATAATACAGTTCTTTTTTAATTTTGCTGTTTTTATTTTGAGAGTAAAGCTGAAATTGTCTTAACTCTTTTGCAGCTTCAGATGGAAAACAACAGATGGGTCTCAGTTACAAGTAAAGACTCCGTGGATGGCAAAGCTTGAGAACTTTTTGAGGTCAGATCTCGGGAACACCATATGGCAAAGCTGGCATTTTTAAAAGCAAACGATTTATATTTTCGGAAATTCAATAATTTTATAAAGATGATGACACTGAATTCCTGCTTTATTTTCTGATCATGAAATTGATTGTGGCTTTTTGACAACTAATAAATGCTTTGGTAGTTGCTAGAATTCTAATTGCAGTGTGATTTTAAAACAAGACATCGCCACCATTATTGTTCTTTAAGAGTCAAGCCAAATACCCCAACTGTCTGAATGACAATTTAATCCAAAGAAGCTATTTTGAATGTTTGCTCCCCTTTGGCATATTTTACCTTCCCATTTTCTGGTTTTTATTTAAGCTTATCATCCAGAACACCAATTGTCAGCAGAAAATACAGTGGTCTGGTTGAAGGCAGTTTTCCTTAAAACTGTAGACCCTTCTTCAAGCCGTCTGTCCACCAGGCGTGACCAGGCCCCCCGGCCGCCCGCCGTCACAGATCATCCATGCTAGTCGCACACAGTGGTTCTCCAGCAAGCATCTCACACAGCACAGGCTCTCTGTTGTGAGGCATGTCCCTCCCCCTCCCCCACAGCAGGGGCATGGAGCTCACTCCACGGAATCCTGGAGGAACTCACTGGGAGGTGGCTTTTATTCTCCTTCTAGCAGAGGTGGCCTGTCTGCCCTGAATATTAGCTGGAATGCTAAACCTATCTTACGGGCTTAAAAAAAAAGTTTTTGAACTGTCCTCAGTAGGGGCTGATGGAATGGAAGATGAAGACAGAGAATGATGGAACTAAGAAGCTGTTTAAAATAAATTTTGAATAATCATACATTTTATATATGTGCCTTTGGAATGTCCATTGTAAAACAAATAAACATCTTTAGTCTTTTTAATTTCAGGGTTTAAAGCTTTTTTTGTTTGTTTTTGTGGGGCGGGGTTTTGATGGAAGGATCTGCTTTGTAGGTCCTGCCCTGGTGATGTAGTGTGGTTAACTGCTTTGGATTCGTTAGTGCTTGAATCCCATTGCCTTGAAATCTACCAGGACATGTCCGTTGCCAAATGGCTATACTTGTATGAGCTTGTCTGATTCCTGTTATCTGGGTCAGTCATCCCAATAGTCACAAGATCCCAAAGAACCACACGACTACCATTAGCTAGTCAATATTTAGGAAACTTGAACTGGATTGGTCACTGGGAGGAAGGGGACACACTCAGCTTGATTAATCATCTTTATGAAATGCACCTTTATAAAAATCAAGTATGATTTTTATTCCCCGAAACCAAAATATTCTTTTTTTAAATATATTTTTATTGATTATGCTATTACAGTTGTCCCATTTCCCCCCCTTTTTCTCCTCCACCCTTCACACTCCTTCTCACCCGTATTCCCTGCCTTTAGTTCATGTCCATGGGTTGTACATACAAGTTCTTTGGCTTCTACATTTCCTATACTATTCTTAACCTCCCCATCTATTTTCTACCTACCATTTATGCTACTTATTGTCTGTTCTCCCTCTCTCCCCCTCCCCCACTGATTACCCTCCATGTGATCTCCATTTTTGTGATTCTGTTCCTGTTCTAGTTGTTTGCTTAGTTGTTTTTTTTTTTAAGTTCTCTTGTTAAAAGCTATGAGTTTGTTGTCATTTTACCGTTCATATTTTTTATCTACTTTTTCTTAGGTAGGTCCCTTTAACCTTTCATATAATAAGGGCTGGATGATGATGAACTCCTTCAACTTGACCTTATCTGGGAAGCACTTTATCTGCCCTTCTATTAT